>NC_086109.1:49755304-50962388 GCF_963921235.1 Mobula hypostoma | reverse complement strand
TATACATACACATACACATATATATACACATACACACACATATATATATATATATATATATATATATATATATATATAAATATAAATAAAACACACACACACACACACACGAAACCCAAGACATGCAAACTCCTTACAGATGACATTGTAATTGGACTCTATTACGCTAACCACTACAAAACCGTGTTAACCATGGTGCCATAAATGGCCTCCTTCCTACAATACCTACCACACAGCAATATCTACAGCAGGCTGCTTTTCATTGATTACAGCTCACCGTTTAACACCATCACCACTGACCTGGTATATCAGCACTCGAGCAAACTTCGACTATGGAGATCAATCTGACTGGTTGACTGTAGACTTCGGGAAGTCAGAAGGACACACGTCAGTCCCTGTTGAGGACTCAGCAGTGGAAAGGGTGAGCAGAGCAGCTTCAGGTTCCTGGGTGTCAACATCTCTCAGGAATTTACTGAGCCTAACATTCTGATGCAATCACAAAGAAAGCATATGCCAGCAGCTTACTTTATTAGGAATTTGAGGTGATTTGGTATGTCACTAAAGAGTGGTGAATCGATAGAATGCTCTGCCACAGGCTGTGGTTGAGGCCAAGTCTGGGCGAATGTTGACAGATGCCTGACTGGTAGGGGCATAAGTGAAATGGCGAGAAGGCAGGTATATAGGGTTCAATGGAATCAGGGATCAGCCATGCTGAAATACCAGAACAGACTCCATGGGCTGAATAGCCTATATCTTACGGTCTTATGGACTGGTTGAAGCTGACAGGAAGGAGACAGTAACTCAAATAAGCATGTGTTACAGCAGCAGAAAACCACGTGAGGTTCCACTCCTGTACCTAATAAAGTGGCCATTGCATACATAAAACGTAATTTTTTATGTATTACACTGTTCTGCTGCCACAGAACAACAAATTTCATGACAGTGACAGCAAACCTGATCCTTCCCCACTTCAGCTGTTTTGCAAATTTGAGTGGAAATCTGGAGCTTTTTCTGAAAGGGCTGTGGCAGTTGATAGTTGTTTTCACGGCTGAGATAAGCTGACGTCTGTTGGATGTGGAACTGCAAGAATAGAGTCACAGAGCTAATGATGAAATAGTCACGTTCCTTCACGTCTTTTCTTCACTTGTGTCGTGGCAACAGTAACAGAGATAAGGTTGGAGGGTTGCCACAACACAAGTAAAATTAGTGATGATCTTCTACAGTTCTTCAGATTGTCCCAAATTGGCTTGCTATTTGTTTTCTGCCTATCTTTCTTTTCTTCTCTCTCTTTTTCTTTAAGAAAAAAATAAGAGACCAAACAGAAAACTACAAAATTATGTTGGAATCCATCAGTATGGACACAAGACTATAACACACAAGAGCAGAGGTAGGCCATTCAGCCCATTGAGTCTGCTCTGCCAATCTATCATAGCCAATTTATTATCCTTCTCAATCCCATCCCCTGCCTTCTTTGTGTAACCTTTGATGTCCTGATTAATCAAGAACCTATCAACCTCTGCTTTAAATATACCTATTGACTTGGCCTCCACAGCTGTCAGTGCCAATGAATTCCACAGATCCACCACCCTCTGGCTAAAGAAATTCCTCCTTATCTCCTTCCAGATGGACATCCCTCTATTCTGAGGCTGTGCCCTCTGGTCCTAGACACTCCACTATAGGAAACATCTTCTCCAAGTTCACTCTATCTAGGCCTCTCAACACTTGATACATTTCAATGACATCCACCCCACCCCCCATTTTTTTCTAAACTCGTACAGGCCCGGAGCCATCAAACATTCCTCATACGTTAACCCTTTCATTCCTGAGATCATTCTCATCAGTTGCCTCCGAATCATCTCCAAGGCCAGCACATCCTTTCTTAGGTAAGCAACCCAAATCTGCTCATAATACTTCAACATAATAGTTCACAATAACCCAAATTCTCCAAGTACTCCAAGATGTCATAATAGTGAACTTAGAAATTATAATACAAATGATTTGGAAGAATTGAGGATTAAGGATCAACTTCCTTCACCATATACAGTTACACGTGTCAGGAGTTTGCTGTGGTGAGTTGGTCAGGATGCGACAAGCAACAGAAAAAAAAATAGCATTCAACAATTATACAGAATAAAGAATTACATTCATTGGCCACTTTATTCGGTGCCTCTTGTACGTAATAAAGTTGCCACTCAGTGTATGTTCACGGTCTTCTGCTGCTGCAACCCACCTACTTCAAGGTTCGACGTGTTGTGTGCTCAGAGATGCTCTTCTGCACTCCACTGTTGTAATGCGTGGTCTTTATGTTACTGCTACCTTACAGCCAGCTTGAACCAGTCTGGCCTTTCTCCTCTGACCCCAGAAAGGAGGCTCCCTTTGCTTTCCAGTCTGGATAGGGGGCCTCAGCCCAAAACATTGACTGTTTTCCCCTCTATAGATACTGGCTGATTTGCTGAGTTTCTCCAGCATTTTGTGTGTGCAACGTACTCAAGAATTCTAGCATCTTCAGAATTTCATGAGGACAGGTGGCCCCCGTTTTCTGAATGTTCGCTTTACAACACCTCGCTGTTACGAAAGACCTACATTAGTTACCTGTTTTCGCTAACAGAAGGTGTTTTCACTGTTACGAAAAAAGGCAGCGCTCAAAAAAAGGCTCCTCCCCCGGAACTGCATTCTAGCCAGCATTGCTTAAACATGTGCTTTATCTCGATTTATTTTGTGCATCCATTAGCGAGGTGAGTTCTAAGGTATCGGAGAAGCCTAAAAGAGCTCATAAGGGTGTTACACTTAGTGTAAAACTAGACATAATTAAGCGTTTTGATCGTGGTGAATGAAGTAAGGACTTTGTTCGCGTGTTGAACTTGCCTGTGTCCACCATTCGCACTATTTATACGCAGAGAGAAAGAATTTTGAAAGCTGTCGATGTTACTGTTGGTTCTGCTCGTAGCAAAGAGGTCTCGCTTAGTCGGCATCCGATAATGGATAAAATGGAAAGTCTATTGCTTGAGCGGATTGATGGGTGTACAAAGCGTGGTGTTCCGTTAAGTTTTCTTATACTTAAGGAGAAATCAGTCAGTCTTTTTAATAAGCTGAAACAGAAAGCACTGGACGATGGTGATGAAAGTGTTGCGAAAGTGGAATTTAAAGGTAGTCATGGGTGGTGTGATCAGTTTCTGAGGTGAGGGCAGCTTCATAGTTTAAGCAGTGGTCCCCAACCTCCGGGCTGCGAAGAATACAGTGGTGCAGTGGTAGTTGGAACGCACCCCGCACATCTTTAAGAAAAAACAAGCTAATTAATCAGGTTCCGCCTGGCACGTAAATGACGGCCCAGATCAGAGGCGATTGCCCATTGCGTCAGGTGGTTATTCGTATAAGTGTTTAACTGTGACGAAACTGCAATTTATTGGAGTCTTCCCAATTCCAGTAAGTGAAACTACACTGTACGTACATTATTTCTACTTTATATAGGCTGTGTATTTTTATGTGTTATTTGGTATGATTTGGCAGCTGTTACTGGAGAAAGTGCTTCTGCTGAGAGCGCTTCTGCAAGATTTTCGCTGCGCTAGACAGCGCTGCAGAAAAGTTTATACAGCCTACTTTATATAGGCTGTGTATTTATCATATCATTCCTGCTTTTACTATATGTTACTGTTATTTTAGGTTTTGTGTGTTATTTGGCATGATTTTGTAGGTTATTTTTTTGGGTCTGGGAATGCTCAAAATTTTTTCCCATATTAATAAATGGTAATTGCTTATTCACTTTACGACATTCCAGCTTACAAACCGTTTCATAGGAACACTCTACCTTCGGATAGTGGGGGAAGCCTGTATAAACCTTGTCCCAAATGTCTTTAACTTCTGGCAATTTCTCCTCCTCCTCTTTTTCCATTCCCCATTTTGGTTCCCATGTCACCCCCTCTCTTCCCCTCACCTGCCTATTAACATCACTCTGGTGGCCCTCCTCCTTCCCATGGTCCACCTTCCTCTCCTATTAGATTTCTTCTTCTTCAGCCCTATTTCTTCCACCTATCACCTCCCAGCTTCTAACTTCATCCCCCACCCACCCACCTTCCCTCTCACCTGGTCTCACCCATCACCTGCCATCTTCCCCCTCCTCCTAATTTCATATTCTGGCTTTTGCTCCATTCCTTTCTAGTCCTGATGAAGGGTTTTGGCTTGAAACATCAACTGTTTATTCATTTCCTGTTGCCTTCCTCCAGCACTCTGTGGGTATTGCTCTGCATTTCCAGCATCTGCAGAATCTCTTTCAACTGCCAAATTATTCCACAGACCGATCCACTTCCTCCCAGATCCTAACACTAATTGGTTCCCAACAGCCTTCCTCAGTCATGGAGTTGACAGAGGGTGGTCCACACTCCCTCTGCTGCCTGGGAAAACCCACCACCCACACTGGACCCCCCCCCCATTACCTGACGGACCTGGTATACAGTACCAACGGGTCTGTGACTGTGACCGACCTTCACCCGGCCCACCATCACCTGACAGACCTGATATACAGTACCAACGGGTCTGTGACTGTGACAGTCCTTCACCCAGCCCCCCCATCCCACAACACCACCTGACTGACCTGATATATGGTACCAACGGGTCAACATGGTGCAGGGTGACTGCCGTGATGAAGGAGAAGACGAAGGCGGCCCCCGACCAGATGACCAGGGCGGCCGGAAGAAAGCTCATCCCCTGTTGGAACCACCACATCTCCACCGGCCCAGCACTCCAATCCTGCGGGGGAAGAGGTAGCCACTCAACTCAGCCTGCTGGAAGGAAAGAGAGACAGAACCAAACTTCAATGTACAAGCCAAGTGGAGGCTGAACTAACGGAGAGCAAATCTCCTTCGGCAGCAGTCTCAGTTCCTCATATACACGACTGAGCTTTCTCCTCCCACGTGCTAGCAGGAAACAGGCTTCCGGCTCACTGACACTTTACCTCCCCTCACCCCACACAGTTTTACCGAAGTGTGGGGCCTTCCCTCACATCTGCACACTTTGAAAGAAGAGGTATGGCAAAACTACAGTCCAGAATGAGCGTTCCTGCAAGTTGGTCACATGCTCGGACACAGCAGCCTCCCCGAGGCCAACCAAAGGTGTTCTTGCCTTTTTTAAACGTCTTCTTTCAATGATAAAAAGGAAGTGCTTAACATTGGGAACATTGGTCAAGGAGCTGGAATTGGTGCAGACTGTGCTGCTGACCACTAGAGAGAGAGTCACCATGCAGTCCAACAGCAAGTGATTGCTTTGGATATTTCTCTTGTGATCACAGGACCTTATTGACATTGGTAATGTAGAATACCACAATACTAGAACACTTCACTGGTTTAATGGCGAGACCGAAGGAGCTGTGGCACGGACTAGGCCTCATGCCTGTTGTAGCAGTCAGGGAGAGAAGTTGCTGGAGGTGGTGTGGTGCGGACTAGGCCTCATGCCTGTTGTAGCAGTCAAGGAGAGAAGATGCTGGAGGTGGTGTGGTGTGGTCTCTATGCTGGTTTGGGGCCTGGTCCCTCCTGCTGGAGCTGCTTTCAGTATTCACTCAGTGGAAACATGCTGGATTGCATGCATGCATGCGCTGGTCTGCAGACTGCAGAGACTTCTTGTTCTTGCCAACAACACCCATGCACCATCAATTTACAGGACATATCACTCGGAGACCTTTGCTGTATATTTTTATGTGACTCTTTACTGCTATCTTATTTGTGCTACATGTGCTTTGTGCTGGTACTGATTTGCACCTTGGCCTGTTTCGTTTGGCTCCGTTCGTGGATTTTACATATCGTTGAATGACAATTAAACTTGAACTTTGTGAAAAAGGGATTATCTAGAAGATGGCGCCAAAACTGGAGGTTCAGGAGTCAGTCGCACAGTGGAGAATATCCTGATTGGTTGTATCATGGTCTGGTATAGAAACACCAATGTCCAGGACCAAAGTCGTCCACAGAAAGTGTGGACGCAGTCCAGACCATCGCAGGAAAAGCCCTCCCCACCATTGAGCACATCTACAAGGAGCACTGCCATAAGAATGCAGCATCCATCATCGAGCACTCCCACCATGCTCGCCATCAGGGAGGTGGTACAGGACCCAGGTGTACTCAGCCAGAGGCGATAACTTCACTCAGCCCATCACTCAACTGATTCCACAACCTTGACTCATTTTCAAGGACTTGTGTTGTCTGTATTAATTATTATTTATTTTGTATTTGCAGAGTTTGTTTGACTGCCTTTGTGTACATATTTTCATTGTTATTATTGTGTTTCTTTGTATTTACTTAATGCCCAAATGAAAATGAATCTCAGGGTTGTATATAGTGACTTTGGTAATAAATTTACTTTGAACTTCCGTCACACCTGCACACTGGGGAAATGGTGGAGGTCAAAACCACCATCCTGGGCTGGGCTTTGTAACTAAAGGGAGCGGCCAGAATAAGGCACTGAAACTGCAGTCTCTGTCAACATTGTAGCTGAGACTTACTAGTTGTTTTAGGTTCGTAGGGATGATTTGGGGGGGTGGGGGTCAGATTAGGATTTAGGCACAGGGACGTGGCCGAGTTAGAGTTTAGCGACAGAGATGTAGGGAAGTCAGAGATAAGGCCTTCATTCCACATTTGAAGTCCAGCAATGCAGATGGGTGACGAAGTAAATCCAGGGTCTAGGCCTCCCCTCTACACTCAGTGAGAAAGGACATCCAGAGTCCCTGACTCCACTCCACACTCAGTGAGAAAGGATATCTGAAGTCTCTGACTCCACTCCACACTCAGTGAGAAAGGATATCTGAAGTCTCTGACTCCACTCCACACTCAGTGAGAAAGGATATCCGAAGTCTCTGACTCCACTCCACACTCAGTGAGAAAGGATATCTGAAGTCTCTGACTACACTCCACACTCAGTGAGAAAGGATATCCGAAGTCTGACTCCACTCCACACTCGGTGAGAAAGGATATCCGAAGTCTCTGACTCCACTCCATACTCAGTGAGAAAGGATATCTGAAGTCTCTGACTACACTCCACACTCAGTGAGAAAGGATATCTGAAGTCTCTGACTACACTCCACACTCAGTGAGAAAGGATATCCGAAGTCTCTGACTCCACTCCACACTCAGTGAGAAAGGATATCTGAAGTCTCTGACTACACTCCACACTCAGTGAGAAAGGATATCCAAAGTCTCTGACTCCACTCCAGTGTGTGGTCAAAGTGACAAAGGGCATCCAGATTCCAGCCCTGCACTTCATGCTCAAAGGCCAGCAACATGTACAGGTGTCAAGGACATCGACAGATGTTGGGCTGTGGGTCCTGGGATCAAAAGTCCAGGCATCCAAGAGGCACAATGACACACAAGGGTTGGTCAGTTGGTGGTCAGTTGCCCAGAACTCGAGGCTGGAGTTCAGGGTCCTGTCATTAGTTAGTCCGGGGCTTGAAACCAAAGGCTGAGTTCCCAAGGTCAATCGGAAGACTGGAAGTCAAAACCCAATGGCCGAACCTGGACACTGGAGACTGGAGGCCCGGAGTGGCTGGGTGGGATGCATGGGGTTTGTTCTGTTATTGTTGCGTCTATTTCTCTCTGCTGAACATGGTGGGCAGGCAGGCTCTGTGAGGCGACAGTTGTAGGCTAACCACCCCCCACCCCCACATACACAGGGTTGTTAATGCAAATGACACATTTCACTGTATCTTCTTCTTAAGCCTAATCATTCCTTCCGGGGCACTGGCAGTCGAGAGTAACTCATTAGGGTCTTTCATGTCCTCTCGAGGTGTAGCCCATCTTCTTGGTGTATCCTTCCTCTCCCAAGGATAAGGTCTTTGGAGCTTCTGTTGGCGTTTCTGTAGCTCTGGGCTTTTATGGGGTGGGGTTGCGAGACCCTTGCCCAACCCTCCTCCTTTCTCAGCCAGGCTTGACTCTACAACACAGTCATTTAACTGTACATACCATTTTGATGTAAATGGGAAAAAATCCCAACAAGGGATGAACAAGGAGCCTATTGTGATCTCGATAAAGCATCGTGATCCTGGCCTTAACTGCAGTAACGTGCTCAGTCCCTGGCACTGGAGTCAAAGCACTGTGCTTTGAAATGGGTAGAGGGATTTACTGGTGACAGGAGACTCTGCTGTAGGGCTCTACGTTCTATGCTCTATATTTAATCTTCACCATCATTTAATAAAATCCGGCTGATCTGATAGGGAAGGTATAGTCAGATCACTCCTCACTGTGCATAAACAGCTCCCCCGTGGAGAGAGTCAAGAGCACCAAGTTTGTGAGAGTGTATATCACACTACCTCTTTAATCAAGAAAGCACAGCAGCATCTCGAACTCCTGAGGAGATTGAGGTAATTGAAGCTCCTTCTCCCCATCCTAACCAGAAGCACCACTGACCAGCTGCATCACCCCCTGGGACAGGCATCTTACCACAGACCCTACAAAGCATTGCGAGGATCATAGGGGTCTCTTTCACCCATCCAAAATACAAACCCCATTTCCAGAAAAGTTGGGATATTTTCCAAAATGCAATAAAACAAAAATCTGTGATATGTTAATTCACGTGAACCTTTATTTAACTGACAAAAGTAAAAAGAAAAGATTTTCAATAGTTTTACTGACCAACTTAATTGTATTTTGTAAGCATACACAAAAGTTGGGCCAGAGTTAAAATAAGATTGAAAAGTGCACAGAATATTCAAGTAACACCGGTTTGGAAGACTCCACATTAGCAGGCTAATTGGTAGCAGGTGAGGTATCATAACTGGGTATAAAAGTAGTGTCCATCAAAGGCTCAGTCTTTGCAAGCAAGGATGGGTCATGGCTCACCCCTTTGTGCCAAAATTCGTGAGAGAATTGTTAGTCAGTTCAAAAGGAACATTTCTCAATGCAAGATTGCAGAGAATTTAGGTCTTCCAACGTCTACAGTACATAATATTGTGGAAAGATTCAGAGAATTCAGAGACATCTCAGTGCGTAAAGGGCAAGGTCGGAAACTACTGTTGAATGCGTGTGATCTTCGAGGCCTCAGGCGGCACTGCCTAAGAAACCGTCATGCTACTGTGACAATTATAGCCACCTGGGCTCGGGAGTTCTTCAGAAAACCATTGTCACTCAACACAGTCCGTCGTTGCATCCAGAAATGCAACTTGAAACTGTATTATGCAAGGAAAAAGCCATACATCAACTCTATACAGAAATGGCGGCGAGTTCTCTGGGCCCGAGCTCATCTCAGATGGACCAAAAGACTGTGGAACCGTGTGCTGTGGTCAAATGAGTCCACATTTCAGCTAGTCTTCGGAAAAAGTGGGCGTCAAGTTCTCCGTGCCAAAGATGAAAACGACCATCCAAGGGGGACTTCCGGGTTATCAAGGGAATGGCGGCGTAAGGAAAAGGTCTCTCGACAAAAAAGAAGGTAAACTGCCCCAAAATCGAATTTAGACAAATACTTAATATTGCATAACTATACTAATAAAAGGGGCAAGGATGATGTCTAAGAACAAGAATAAAAAGTCCGCTTCGAAGGCTGATAAACATAAAGAGATGCAGCAAGGCGAAGGGCCTAGCTCTCCCACGGCAAGCCAGGACGGAGATAATGAGGGGGAATCGGTGACTCTGTCTTTGATTCTCGGAGAGATTCGCGAGTTCCGACAAGATAACAGCAAACAGCTGGAAGATATTAAAGGAGAAATAGTAAAAACTAACTCGCGGATAGATGAAGCCGAAGCGAGGATTGTTGGAATTGAAGAGAAGCTACAAAATGCGGAGGAGGTGATAGCAGAAATGCTGAAGCTACAAGACCAGCTCCAGTGGAAACTAATAGATCAAGAAGGCCGCTCGAGAAGGGAAAATGTGAGGATCTACGGAGTTCCCGAAGGAACCGAAGGTAAACCCGGATTGATGATTCCCTTCGTGGAGAAGCTAGTTAGAGAGAACCTTGATATACCGGCCGCAAAAGACCTACAGATAGAAAGGGCTCACCGCGCGTTGGCACCACAGCCCCCGGCAGGCGCCCAGCGCAGATCGATTCTGATCAGATTTCTCAGTTACAGAACGAAGGAAGAGGTGCTTAAAAGAGCATGGCAAAAGAAAGGTTTCATGTGGAACAACTGTAAAATCAGTTTAGACCACGACTACGCACCGGGGATTCTTGCCAGACAGAAGGAATATACGGAAACACGGAGAGTCCTGAAGGAAAACAACATCAGATTCCAGACCCTGTATCCAGCTCGGCTGAGAGTCTTTTACGACGAAGGGACAAAAACTTACACCACGGTGGAGGAGGCAACGTCGGACCTGGCGGACCGGGGACTACCTATTAAAGTTATCACCCAACCGGAGTTCGCTACTGGAGAGGATTCGGCAGAAGTCGTGGCAGTTAGTGGGGCGAGGACGCTCCACTCGAAACAGAATGTCAAACTACAAGGAAAAGCTGCAAATATTCAGACGCGAATGTACAGAGAATACAGATTAATTAAGAGAAATGACTGAAAAGAGTAAATCGGACTTAAAAGTAAAATGAAAACTGGTAATTGAAAATAATCTAGGCGGAATAACTTGAATGATAGCAATATGGTCGAGACATAAATAGGAGAAAATTCTCTATGATTATTCAAACTGCTGAGGGCCCTCTAACACAGGGTGAAGATAGAGGTTATCCCTCTGAACTGAGGCGGGTCGGTGCTCAGGCCTCACTGTGGGAAGTCGGGGAAAATTTTCAAATGTTATACGTTCAGAAATGTCTAGGGTGTGGTTATATGTCTTGGTTTACTGTTGAGAAGGGATTGCTTACTGTTTGGTTAGAAAAGGAGAGTGCTTTTTTTCTACTAGAGAAAAATGCAAACTGAATTGGTAAAAATAATTTCCTATAATGTTAATGGGGTTTTGAATCCAATTAAAAGAAATAAGATTATGTCTAAATTGAAAAAAGAGAGGGCACATCCCTGAGAACTCAAAAAGAAACATTTTATCAAATCTGGAATAAATGGATTGAATATATAACCCCAATGCGAGCAGACTTCAGATGACTCTCCTAATGATTTATATTGCTCTTCTCATCAACACAGTAATATTGCTAACATAAGCACCCCTAGTCTAAATGTTTGTTGTTGTTTTTTTTTGGAAAATAGAGAATTAACACAAGTAAAGGGAAAGATTTGGGAAAGGGATAAAAAAAAATGAAAAAATTAAGTAAATAAGTACATAGGGATTGGATAATTATGTCTGCGGGCAGGAACAAGCACGAACAAATTGGGATATAAACACCTACAATGGTTGGTATATAGGCTTGTATGCAACATTTTGGACCAGTGGAAATGGTCCAGAAGGGTTGTATGGAAACTATTATTACCATTTTTCTTAACAACTAATTTCATTACTTAGCCTAATAGGATAGGTTTACCACAGTACATAATTATCTATTTAAATGTTTATTTTGCTTTTATATCATCTCAATGTGTACTTAAGAATGTATAAATAATTGTAGTTTTATACATATAAAAAAATGGAAAAGGTTATATGTGTGAAAAAAGTACATGATAATTGTGAACTCCTTATCCAAATAAAAATAAAATTTAAAAAAAAAGAAAACGACCATCCAGATTGTTATCAGCGAAAGGTGCAAAAGCCAGCATCTGTGATGGTATGGGGGTGCATCAGTGCCCACGGCATGGGTGAGTTGCATGTATGTGAAGGTACCATTGACTCCGAGGCGTATATTAGGATTTTAGAGAGACATATGTTGCCATCAAGGCCACGTCTCTTCCCAGGACGTCCATGCTTATTTCAGCAACACAATGCCAGACCACATTCTGCATGGGCTACAACAGCGTGGCTTTGTAGACACAGAGTGCGTGTGCTTGACTGGCCTGCTGCCAGTCCAGATCTATCTCCTATTGAGAATGTATGGCGCATCATGAAGAGGAGAATCAGACAACAGAGACCACAGACTGTTGAGCAGCTGAAGTCTTATATCAAGCAAGAATGGACAAAATTTCCAATTGCAAATCTACTACAATTAGTATCAGTTCCAAAACGATTAAGAAGTGTTATTAAAAGGAAAGGTGATGTAACATAATGGTAAACATGCCTCTGTCCCAACTTTTGTTGAGTGTGTTGCAGCCATCAAATTCTAAATTTGTGTATGTTTACAAAATACAATTAAGTTGGTCAGTAGAACTACTGAAAATCTTTTCTTTGTACTTTTGTCAATTAAATAAAGGTTCACGTGAATTAACATATCACAGATTTTTGTTTTTATTGCATTTTGGAAAATATCCCAACTTTTCTGGAAATGGGGTTTGTACGTAGGGCTCTGAGCATATTCAGTGATCCTTCCCATCCATCGAACAATCTCTTTGACCCCCTAACATCAGCAGGAGGCACCATAACATTAGGACAAGAACTGTTAGGATGGGAGACAGCTTCTTCCCCCAGGCCATAAGACTACTGAACCCGCTGTCGCCATCCAGGTCTCATTACGCAAGACATGTCAATAACATCAGATTGTTTACTTTTTAAATGTGTTCTAAATGAAATGCACCTTATATCAAAGTTGCTGGTGAACGCAGCAGGCCAGGCAGCATCTCTAGGAAGAGGTACAGTCGACGTTTCAGGCCGAGGCCCTTCGTCAGGACTAACTGAAGGAAGAGCTAGTAAGAGATTTGAAAGTGGGAGGGGGAGGGGGAGATCCAAAATGACAGGAGAAGACAGGAGGGAGAGGGATGGAGCCAAGAGCTGGACAGGTGATTGGCAAAAGAGATATGAGCGGATCATGGGACAGGAGGCCCAGGGAGAAGGAAAAGGGGGAGGGGGGGAAAACTCAGAGGATGGGCAAGGGGTATAGTCAGAGGGACAAAGGGAGAAAAATGAGAGTGAGAGAAAGAATGTGTGTATAAAAATAAATAACGGATGGGGTATTAGGGGGAGGTGGGGCATTAGCGGAAGTTAGAGAAGTCAATATTCATGCCATCACTTCTAAATGCACCTTGGCTATTTTAATAATAACTTCATTTATAGAGCACTTTTCATACAGACGATGTAGTTCAAAGTTGTTTATAATACGATAAAGGGCAAAGGTGAAAATAAAAAATCATAAAACGTTAGTTAAAAGCAAGGTTTTGAGCCAGTGTTTAAAAGTGTCAACTGAGTCTGCATTCCTTATAATTTTAGGTACTGAGTTCTGCAGTTCAGGAGCGCAGTTCAAAAACGCTGACCTGCCAATCATCTTTTGAGGGAGATGGGCGGAAAAAGACCTGTGATGTACTCTGGTCCCAGACAATTAAGAGCTTTAAAAACAAGTAAGAAAAGTTTAAATTTTTACATTATGTGAGTTATATGTACCGTGTTACGCATGTTGGTCTGCAGGAACATTGCTTCATTTGGCAGTATATAGAAGAACGGATGAATGACAATAAACTTTAACTTGGGATAGGGAATTTTGGGTACCGTGATGAGACCAAAGAAACAAGAATCGTTCACACCAAACAAAGCGGAGTCAGAGGAAACTTGATATGCAAAGAAAACCTCATGAGATTTTAATAATGCAAATTAGAAACAGTTTCTGCAGTTAGGAAACAATAGCCAACATTAGATAATTCTCAAAGCATCAAGAGTGAATTTTATTTTTACTGTGTGTAATTTGAAAGGCCAGAGCATGAAGAAGAGCTTTCTATTTTAGAAAAAAAGGAACTCAAAAGTTCTTTCAAAAAGCACCTGGTGTTAAATCATTTATAGCTTTAATCTGGGAAAAGGACGCACACTCCCACAGTCCTGCTGTTAGTAAGAAAAAGCAGAGGCAAATAAAATGTAATCACCCTAGTTGGATCCTGATACTTCTGTGATCCAGAGATTCTTTGGATGTCGAGAATGCAGCGTAAAAAAACGTGTTGCTTATGATCATTTTACATTCAAGTTTATGGTCATCTCATCTGACTGTACATACAGTCACAAGAAAGTTTGTGGACCCTTTGCAATTACCTGCTTTTGTGCATTAATTACTCATAAAATGTAGTCTGATTTTCATCAGAACAATCAGTCACAACAATAGACAAACACAATCTGCCTAAATTAATAACACACAAACAATTGTACTTCTCGTCAATACTGAGTGCACCATTTAAACAATCACAATCTAGGTTCGCATGGGTATGTAAAGCCTGGGGTAATGCCTTCTACAAAAGCTATATAGAGTCAGGGGCTCCAATCAATGAGATGAGATTAGAGGTGTGGGTTGTAAAAAAGACACACAAAGTCAGGTTACTGACAGAGCCTGTTCTTCTCAAGAAAGATCTCCTTATGTGCCCCATGCTTCGATCATAACAACTTTTGGAGGACCTTAGAAGAATTGTAGAAATGCACAAAGCTGGAAAAGGCTACAAAAGGATTTCTAAAGACCTGAGTGTTCATCTGTCCACAGCAAGAGATACTGTCTACAAATGAAGGAAATTCAGTACTGTTGCTACTCTCCCTAGTAAAGATCACACCAAGCCCAACTGAAGGAAATGAGAAAGAGCCCAAGGGTAACAGCAAAAGACCTGCAGAAACTCTAGAACTTGCTAAAGTCTCTGTTCATGTGTCCATTATAAGAAAAACACTGAACAAGAATGGTGTTCATGGAAGGATACCATGGAGGAAGCCACTGCTCTCCAAAAAAAAACATTGAAGCATATCTCAAGTTTGCAAAACTGGAAGTTCCACAACGCTTCTGGGACAATGTTCCAGTAGACAGATGAAACAAAGTTGAATTTTTAGGAGAAAATGCACACTATGTTTGGAGGAAAAAAGGGCACTGCACACCAACACCAAAACCTCGCCTTAAGTGAGAAGTATGGTAGAAGGAGCATCATGGTTTGGGGCTGTTTTGCTGCCTCAGAGCCTGGCAGCTTGCAATCACCGAGGGAACAATTAATTCAAAATTGTATCAAGGCATTTTACAGGAGACTGTCAGGGTAGTGGTCCGTGACCTCAAGCTTAATAGAAGTTGGATGATGCAACAAGACAATGATTTGAAACACAACAGCAAATTAACAACAGAATGATTTAAAAAGAAGAAAATTGGTGTTTTGGAATGGCCAAGTCAGAGTCCAGATCTTAACCTAATTGAGATGCTGTGGCATTATCTGAGGAGGGCTGTTCATGCAAGTTATCCCAGAATTATTGATGAACTGAAACAGTTTTGTTCAGAGGAATGGTCTAAAATTCCTCATCCCTGTTGTGCAAGTCTGACCAGCAGCTACAGGAAACATTTGGAGGCTATTGTTGCTAAAGGAGGTTCTACAAGTTAGAGTTCTACCAGGAGTCCTGCTGAAGGGTTTTGGCCCAAAATGTTGACTGTACTCTTTTCCATAGATGCTGCCTGGCCTGCTGAGTTCCTCCAGCATTTTGAGTGTGTTGCTCGGATTTCCAGCATCTGCAGATTTTCTCTCGTTATTGCACTGGTGGCACAGTGGCATCAGCGTCAGACTTCGGGACGAAACATCCCGAGTTCGAATCCAGCCGGCTCCCCTGCACGCTTTCCATCCATGCTGGGTTATGAGGTGGTGATCTCTTTGGAAACTCACCCAGCAGAAGGCAATGGAAAACCACTGCTGTAATTTGCCTCGTACGTGGTTCCCCACTATGTCAGAGAGGCGTAGAGGGAAATTGTCCGCTAACCAGAGAAACTCCGGATACGACGTACCTTTCCTTTTTTACCAGTTCACAAACTTTTTCCAGCCTGGGCCATGAATGATTCAACAATGTGCTCAATAAAGACACGAAAAGTACAATTCTTTGTGTGTTACTAGTTTAGGCAGATTTGTGCTTGTCTATTATTGTATTTAGATGAAGATTAGGTCACATTTTATGCAGAAAACCGGGTAATTGCAAAGGGTCACTTTTACTTGCGACTGTATGTCTGAGCTTGAGGCCTCCATCAGTCAGAGTTGACCATGGATATTGCGTCCTAGCTGTCTAGATTCACAAACCTGGCCAGTATGATATGGGGAGCAAGCCGTTGCCCGTGCCACAGACTTCCCCTCTCCACGCATCTGAAGAACCCAAAGGAACAGTAGAGACCAAAGCAGTTTGGTACCAGCAGCGTCACAGGAGTTGCCAGTCAGCATTTAACTCAATGTAGGACTGCTTTAGGGACTCCAGCTCTGGATTTTTCCCTCCTGGTTTACTCCCGAGGCCTTCCCCATGAGTGGGTATAAACACAAGGTAGCGGAGGTTTAAGATCAGAGTTTACCTTGTCCTAGGTGAGCTGCCAACCATGGCTGACTAGCCCCATCTGCCATGGCACTAGTAACCCATCTCTGCCCTTCTTCCTGTCAGTAGAAACTGTTCCGCCAGGTTAGTATCTAATTCACAGTGTATCACTTGGTTGTCAGAGGCTATTTGAGGTGCATGCCATTGGGAGCATTTAATAGCTTGTCCCCATTACCAACCTTGGGTATATACAACCAAAAGAAACAACGTTCCTCCGGAACTCTGTGCACTTACTAAACATATCACACAAACGCAGCACAAAACAAAATATTACCACAAACAAGGTAATAAAATATAATTCAAAATGCATGTGAAGTGCATAGCACAGGTAAACAGTAAACAGTTCACTATGCTAGTGAGGAGACATCAGTGGTGACAGGGTGACATCAGTCACAGCCTGGGGAAAGTAGTCATTACTCAGTGTGGCAGTCCTAAACCTGATGCTCCTGTACATCCTTCCTCCCCTAGTTGGTGTGTGTTTCACATTCTTTTATCTATTTATTTATTGAGATACAGCATGGAATAGGCTCAGCAATTCCCAAATTAACTCTAGCCTAATCATGGGACAACTTACAATGGCTAATTAACCCACTAACCAGTAGGTCTTTGGACTGTGGAAGGAAACTCAGGAAGGATGTACGAAGGATGCTGGAACTCCAGTGCTCTGAGGTGTAATACCGTGGCGTTACCATGGCACCCTCCTCCATTACATTCTTAACTCATCTCTGTAAGTGAAATGGCTTTAGAGCCCATGAAGCTATGCTCTTCAAAGACCTTTCTTGCCTGGGCTTTCTGCATTTTATATCCCATCTGTCCTTGCCTGGAAATGTTAACCCTTGCCCTGTCACAACCTCCTCACTCCCATCTTTCCAATGAGACACTGGGGGTTGAACTGACGATTTTTCTGGTTACAGGTAGGCCAAAATGATCCCTGTCACCGTAGGCACAATGCCACAGACCACACCCTCTATAAAACAAGTATTATCAGTTGAGGCATTGAGTTCAAAAGTCAGGAAGTTACGCTGCAGCTTTAAAAAACTCTAGTTAGACCACTCTGGCCAACCAGAATTGCATACAGTCCACTTTAGGAAGCATGTTGAGGCTTTGGGAAGAGTGTGGAAGAGGTTTACCAGGATGCTGCCCGGATTACGGGACATGTACTATAACGAGAGGTTGGATAAACTTGGGTTGATTTCTCAGGAGCAGCAGAAGCTGAGGGGAGATCTGACCGAGGTTGATAAGATTATGAGAGACACACAGACAGGATTTTCTTCTCAGGCCACAGATAAAACGTTGAATACCAGAGGGCACGCATTTAAGGTGAGCGAGAGGGTAATTTCAAAGGAGACGTGAGGAGTAGTTTATTTTTAAACACAGAGTGGTGGGTAACTGGGATGTGTTGACTGGGTTGATGGTAGAGGCAGATACATTAGGGACTTTTCAGAAACCTCTAGATAGGCACATATATGTGTGTGAAATGGAAGGATATGGGCATTGGAAGACAGAGGGATTAGTTCAGTTGGCTATTCGATTACTAATTTAACTGGTTTGGGCCAAAGGGCCTGTTCCTGTTCTCTAATGCACTATATCCCCAAATTGTAAACACAAAAGCTTCTGCAGGAATCCAGAGCCACACACACACACACACACACACAACACTGGAGGAACTCAAGCAGGTCAGGCAGCATCTGGGGAAAGGAATAAGTTAATACTTCCGGGAAGCTCCAAGACATCAGACTACAGGACTCTACAGGGGACAGTAAAAAGCACCAAGATGATCACTGGGGTCTCCCTCTCCCCTATTTCTGATATTTACTGGGAGCATTGTATACAAAGGGTCTAAAGCACCCATCCTCCAATATCTTTGACCCACTACCATCAGTAAGGAGGTACAGGAGCATCAGGATTAGGACTGCCAGACTGAGTAACAGCTTCTTCTCCCAGGCTGAGAGATTAATGAAAACCCTGTAACCACCACGGTTTCGTCACTAGGATAGTGAACTGTTTACTGTTTACCTGTGCTGCATATTACATGCATTTTGAATTTATTTTATTAATCTATTTGTGGTAATAATTTTTATGTGCTGTGTGTTATATATGTTTTGTTGGTGCACTGTGGTCTGGTGGAAGATTGTCCTACTTGGTTGTATATACGTGGTCAGATGACAATAAACTTCAATACAAGGAATTCTGCAGATGCTAGAAATTCAAGCAACATAGAAACATAGAAAATAGGTGCAGGAGTAGGCCATTTGGCCCTTCGAGCCTGCACTGCCATTCAGTATGATCATGGCTGATCATCCAACTCAGAACCCTGCACCAGCCTTCCCTCCATACCCCCTGATCCCTTTAGCCACAAGGGCCATATCTAACTCCCTCTTAAATATAGCCAATGAACTGGCCTCAACTGTTTCCTGTGGCAGAGAATTCCACAGATTCACCACTCTCTGTGTGAAGAAGTTCACACATCAAAGTTGCTGGTGAACGCAGCAGGCAAGGCAGTATCTCTAGGAAGAGGTACAGTCGACGTTTCAGGCCGAGACCCTTCGTCAGGATTAACTGAAGGAAGAGCTAGTAAGAGATTTGAAAGTGGGAGGGGGAGGGGGAGATCCAAAATGATAGGAGAAGACAGGAGGGGGAGGAATGGAGCCAAGAGCTGGACAGGTGATTGGCAAAGGGGATATGACAGGATCATGGGACAGGAGGCCCAGGGAGAAAGACAAGTGGGGGTGGGGGTGGGGGTGGGGGGGGAGAACCCAGAGGATGGGCAAGGGGTACAGTCAGAGGGACAGAGGGAGAAAAAGGAGAGAGAAAGAATGTGTGTATATAAATAAATAACGGATGGGGTACGAGGGGGAGGTGGGGCATTAGCAGAAGTTTGAGAAGTCAATGTTCATGCCATCAGGTTGGAGGCTACCCAGATGGAATATAAGGTGTTGTTCCTCCAACCTGAGTGTGGCTTCATCTTTACAGTAGAGGAGGCCGTGGATAGACATGTCAGAACAGGAATGGGATGTGGAATTAAAATGTGTGGCCACTGGGAGATCCTGCTTTCTCTTTCTCGGTTGGTGTTCAGCAAAACGATCTCCCAGTCTGCATCGGGTCTCGCCAATATATAGAAGGCCACATCGGGAGCACCGGACACAGTATATCACCCCAGCCGACTCACAGGTGAGGTGTCGCCTCACCTGGAAGGACTGTCTGGGGCTCTGAATGGTGGTAAGGGAGGAAGTGTAAGGGCATGTGTAGCACTTGTTCCGCTTACAAGGGTAAGTGCCAGGAGGGAGATCAGTGGGGAGGGATGGGGGGGACGAATGGACAAGGGAGTCGCGTAGGGAGCGATCCCTGCGGAAAGCAGAGTGGTGGGGGGGAGGGAAAGATGTGCTTAGTGGTGGGATCCCGCTGGAGGTGGCGGAAGTTAAGGAGGACAATATGTTGGACCCGGAGGCTGGTGGGGTGGTAGGTGAGGACCAGGGGAACCCTATTGGCGGGAGGATGGAGTGAGATCAGATGTGCGTGAAATGGGGAGATTCACCCAAAGGGTGGCTGAACTCTGGAACACACTGCCTGAGGAGTGAAAGATGGTACTCCCACAACTTTAAAGCAATAAATCTTAAATCATCAAGGTAGAGCAGGCTATAAACAAATATGTTGGCAAATGGGATTAGTATAAACACAAAAGAGATTCTGCAGATGCAGGAAATCTATAGCAACACAAACAAAATGCTGGAAAAACTCGGCGGGTCAGGCAGCATCGATGGAAATGAGTAAAGTTGGTTCAGGATTGGAAAGGAAGGGGGAAGAAATGAGAATAAGTAGGTGGGGGGACAGGAAGGAGGACAAGCTGCCAGCTGATAGGTGAGACCAGGTGAGAGGGAAGGTGGGTGGATGGAGGAAGGGAATGAAGTGAGAAGCATTCACCTGTGAGATAGAGACTTAGGAAATGTGGTCCCAGGACAACACCGCATGCACATCAACACCACTCAGGGACACGCACCGTACACGTCAATATCCCGAGGACACATTCTGCCCCCTGGACGCCCGCCACACACTCCGACGCCCCCTGTACACACCGACGCCCCTCGGGGACACTCCCCCGTAAGTGCCGACGCCCCTCAGGGACACCCTCCGCCCACCCTTCGGGGACACCCTCCACCCACACGTACACGCCCACGCTCCTCGCCAATCGGGGACACTCCCCCGTAGACGCCGACACCCCTCGGGGACACTCCCCCGTACACATCCTCACCCTTCGGGGACACTCCCCCGTAGACGCCGACACCCCTCGGGGACACTCCCCCGTACACATCCTCACCCTTCGGGGACACTCCCCCGTAGACGCCGACACCCCTCGGGGACACTCCCCCGTACACATCCTCACCCTTCGGGGACACTCCCCCGTAGACGCCGACACCCCTCGGGGACACTCCCCCGTACACATCCTCACCCTTCGGGGACACTCCCCCGTAGACGCCGACACCCCTCGGGGACACTCCCCCGTAGACGCCGACACCCCTCGGGGACACTCCCCCGTACACATCCTCACCCTTCGGGGACACTCCCCCGTAGACGCCGACACCCCTCGGGGACACTCCCCCGTAGACGCCGACACCCCTCGGGGACACTCCCCCGTACACATCCTCACCCTTCAGGGACACTCCAACCGTACACGCCGACACCCCTCGGGGGCACCCTCCGCCCACACCCTTCAGGGGCACCCTCCGCCCACACCGACGCCCCTCGGGGACACTCCCCCGTACACGTACACGTACACGCCCACGCCCCTCGGGGACACTCCCCCGTACACGCCCACGCCCCTCGGGGACACTCCTCCGTACACATCCTCACCCTTCAGGGACACTCCAACTGCACACGCCGACGCCCCTCGGGGGCACCCTCCGCCCACACCCTTCAGGGACACGTCCACGCCCACACCGACACCCCTCGGGGACACTCCCCTGTACACACCGACACCCCTCGGGGACACTCCCCTGTACACACCGACGCCCCGCAGGGACACTCCCCCGCCGACGCCCCTCGGGGACACGCCGACGCCCCTCGGGGACACCCCCCCGCCCACGCCAACGCCCCTCAGGGACACTCCCCCACCCACGCCCCTCGGGGACACTCTCCCCCGTACACACCGACACCCCTCGGGGACACTCCTCCGCCCACACCGGCGCCCCTCAGGGACACTGCCAACATGAAGCTTGTGGCTGTTGTGCTGGTTGTAATGACATGTGCTGTGAGTGACTGTGTTTTGCACCTTAACCCTGAAGGAATGCTGTTCTGTCTGGCTGGAGCAGCCACCGTGACATCGTTACAGCTCAGGCTGTCAGAGTTCAATTCCGGAGTCCTCTGTACATCCTCCTCATGGAATGCATGGGTTTCCTCCGGGTGTTCTAGTTCCCTCCCATAGTTTAAGAATACTGGGTTAATTGATCATTGTGAATTGTCCCCTGATTATGTTCGGGTTCAACTCCTCCACACTCTCTCTAAATAAATAAAACACATCTTTACAGTCGAATGACAATTAAACTCGAACTTGAACTTTTCCCTGTAACATGTGATAAAACTTTCATTTCATTACATCACTGCAACTATTGTAGAAAGTTAATGATTGAACTGCCAGGGATTGAGGCACTCCTCAGTGAGATGACCAGATCGGAACCTGTTACCCAAACTCCGTTACAGAACCATAGAACGATGCAGCATAGATATAGGCTCTACAGCCCAACAAGTCCATACTGATCATGTGTGCGCACGTATATATACATACACACACACGCACACACAGAGCCAGTTCTTCCCAATTTCAAAATTCAAAGTAAATTTATTATCAAAGTACATAAATGTCACTATATACTACCCTGAGATTCATTTTCTTGCAGGTATACACAGTAGACAACGAAATACAACAGAATCAATTAAAAACTGCACACAAACAACCAATTGCAAAAGAAGACAAAAAAAAATCAATCAGATAATCATGATAAATCAGTGACCCCAACCACCTAGGCCATGCTCTCTTCTCACTGCTGCCATCAGGGAGGTGGTACAGGAGCCTCAGGACCCCCACCATCAGGTTCAGGAGCAGTTATTACCTCTCATTCTTCAGGTCTTGTACCAGTGCAGATAACTTCACTCACCCATCACTGAACTTACTTTCAAGGACTCTTCACCTAATGTTTTTGATATGTATTCCTTTTTTATTGTTTCTGCAGTTTGTAGTTTTTTTTGCACACTGGCTGTTTGTCATGTATGCAGTTTTTCATTGATTTTATTGTGTTTCTTTGTATTTGCTGTGAATGCCTACAAGACAATTAATCTCACGGTCGCATCTGGGGGTCAGATGACCCATCAGGGAACACCAGCAGCAGCCAGGGTGGTGGCACTAGGAGGCTCAGCAGGGAAGAGCAAAGTCAGGCAGTGCAGTAGTTATAGGGGATTCGACAGTTAGGGAACAGACAGGAGATTCTGTGGTCACAAAAGAGACACCGGGATGGTGTGTTGCCTCCAGGGTGCTAGGGTCCAGGATGTATCAGAGCAGCTGCAGGATATTCTCAAGGGGAAGGGTGAACAGCCAGAGGTCATGGTACATATTGGCACCAATACATTAGACGTCCCACGCAGTGAGTATATAGTTAGGAAAGAGGCTGAAGGGAAGGATGTCCGAGGAGGTAATCGCCGGATTACTCCCTGTCCCACGGGCCAGAGTTGGTAGGAATGGGGCAATAGCATGAGTGAATGAGTGGCTGCAGAGATGACACAGGGGACAGGGTTTCAAGTTCTTCGATCACTGGAACCTTTTCTGGAGAATATGTGACCTGTACAAGAGGGATGGGTTGCACCTGAACTGGAGGGGAATCAATATCCTGGCCAGGAGATTTGGTAATTCGACACGGGAGGGTTTAAACGGTCGGTCTCCATCTCTGGAGACAGACTGTCCACTGACATCTTCTACAAGCCCACTGACTCTCGTAACTACCTCAACTATACCTCTTCCCACTCCGCCACATGCAAAAATGCCATTCCCTATTCCCAGTTCCTCCGTCTCCGCCGCATCTGCTCCAAGGATGAGGTTTTCCATTCCAGGACATCTCAAATGTCCTCTTTCTTTAGGGATCGTGGTTTCCCTTCTGCTGTAATCAATGATGCCCTCACCCACATCTCCTCCATTTCCCGCACTTCGGCTCTCACCCCATCCTCCAGCCACCAAAACAGGGACAGAGTTCCCCTTGTCCTCACCTACCACCGCACCAGCCTCTGGATCTAGCACATTATCCTCCACACCTTCCGCCACCTTCAACAGGACCCACCACTAAGCACACCTTTCCCTCACAACCCCCTCCGCTTTCCGCAGGGATCGGTCCCTCCGCGACTTCCTGGTCCACACGTCCCTCCCTACTGATCTCCCACCTACTGAGGACCCCTTCTGTCTTCAACCCTCCTCCTCCTCCTGGACACCCTGCCCGGGCCTTCTACCTGCACTCGATCTTTTTATCTCCAACTGTCGCCAAGACATCAACTGTCTCAACTTCACCACTCCTCTCTCCTGTTCCAACCTCACTCCCTCTGAACGCACAGCCCTCCACTCTCTCCGCACCAATCCCAACCTCACCATCAAACCTGCTGACAAAGGTGGTGCTGTAGTAGTCTGGCGGACGGACCTCTACCTCGCTGAGGCCAAGCGGCAGCTCTCTGACACCTCCTCTTCCTTACCCCTGGAACAGGACCCCACCAAAAAACATCAAACCATTGTCCCCCACACCATCACCACCCTTATCAACTCCGGAGAGCTTCCATCTTCAGCCACTAAACTCATAATTCCCACACCCCGTACCGCTCGGTTTTACCTCCTCCCCAAGATCCACAAGCCTGACTGTCCCGGTAGACCCATAATTTCTGCCTGCTCCTGTCCCACCGAATTTGTATCTGCCTACCTGGACTCCATTTTGTCACCTCCCCACCTACATCCGGGATACATCCCATGCCCTCCACCTCTTCAATAACTTCCAGTTCCCTGGTCCCAACCGCTTCATTTTCACTATGAATGTCCCATCCCTATACACCTCCATTCGCCATCAAGAAGGCCTCAAAGCCCTCCGCTACTTTCTGGATAATAGACCTCACCAGTTCCCCACCACCACTACCCTCCTCCGGTTGGCGGAACTGGTTCTCACACTCAATAACTTCTCTTTTGGCTCTTCCCACTTTCTTCAGACTAAGGGTGTAGCTGTGGGAACTCGCATGGGCCCTAGCTATGCCTGCCTCTTCGTTGGTTATGTGGAACAGTCTGTGCTCCAAACCTATTCTGGTACTGCTCCCCAACTTTTCCTTCGGTACATTGCGACTACATTGGTGCTGCTTCTTGCACCCATGCTGAGCTCGTCAATTTCATCGACTTTACTTCTAACTTCCAACCAGCCCTCAAATTCACTTGGTCTATCTCGGACACTTCTCTCCCCTTTCTCATCTCTCGGTCTCCATCTCTGGAGACAGACTGTCCACTGACATCTTCTACAAGCCTACTGACTCTCATAACTACCTCAACTATACCTCTTCCCACCCCACCACATGCAAAAATGCCATTCCCTATTCCCAGTTCCTCCGTCTCCGCCGCATCTGCTCCAAGGATGAGGTTTTCCATTCCAGGACATCTCAAATGTCCTCTTTCTTTAAGGATCGTGGTTTCCCTTCTGCTGTCATCAATAATGCCCTCACCTGCATCTCCTTATTTCCCGCACTTTGGCTCTCACCCCATCCTCCCGCCACCACAACAGGGACAGAGTTCCCCTTGTCCCCACCTACCACCTCACCAGCCTCTGGATCTAGCACATTATCCTCCGCAACTTCCGCCACCTTCAACAGGACACCACCACTAAGCACATCTTTCCTTCACAACCCCTCTCTGCTTTCCGCAGGGATCGGTCCCATTGTGACTCCCTGGTCCACATGTCCCTCCCCACGGATCTCCCGCCTGGCATTTATCCCTGTAAGCGCAAGTGCTACACCTGTCCCTACACCTTCCCTCTTGCCACCATTCAGGGCCCCAAACAGTCCTTCCAAGTGAGGCAACACTTCACTTGAGTCTGTTGGGGGTCATCTACTGCATCCGGTGCTCCAGGTGCGGCCTCCTCTACATCGGTGAAACCCAACACAGATTGGGGGACCGCTTCGTCAAGTACCTCCGCTCCGTCCGCCAAAACAGACAGGATCTCCCAGTAGGCCCCCACTTCAACTCTGCTTCCCACTCCCATTCAGATATGTCCATACATGGCCTCCTCTACTGCCACGATGAGGCTAAACTCAGGTTGGAGGAGCAACACCTCATATACCGTCTAGGTAGTCTCCAGCCCCTTGGTATGAACATAGAATTCTCCAACTTCCGGTAATTCCCTCTCCCTCCCTTCCCCATCCCCATGTCACTCTGCCCCCTCCCCCAGCTGCCTATCACCTACCTCATGGTTCCACCTCCTTCTACTACCGAATGTGTTTTCCCCTATTCTTTGTTCACCTTTCCTACTTATCACCTTCCTGCCTCCCCTCCCCCACCCCTTTATCTTTCCCCTTACGGGTTTTTCACCTGGAACCTACCAGCCTTCTCCTTCCCACCCTCCTCCCTCCTTCTTTACAGGGCCCCTGCCCCTTCCCTCTACAGTCCTGACGAAGGGTTCTGGCCCGAAACGTCGACCGATCTTTTCCATGGATGCTGTCCGACCTGCTGAGTTCCTCCAGCGTGTTGTGTTCTAGGGTTTAAACTAAATTTGCAGGGAGCGGGGAACTGGAGCACCAGGTCAATAAGGGAAGGATCGGACGGGAAGGTAGAGTCAGAGAAAGTATTGAAAGGCAAGATCAAAATAGCAGGTACAATGGGTTGGATAGTTTGAAGTGTGTATATTTTAATGCTAGGAGTATTAAAGCTAGGAGGGTGATGAACTTAGGGCTTAGATCAGTACATGGAACTATGATGTTGTGGCCACTACAGAGACTTGGTTGACAGAGGGGCAGGAATAGGTGATTAATGGTTTTTGTAGTTTTTAGAAAAGATAGAGGAAGAGGTAAAGGCAAGGAGAGGGTGAATGAAGTTGCACTACTAATATGGGATAATATCCCTTCTGCACTCGGGGGAGACATAACGGAGGCTCAGACACTGAGTGCATTTGGGTAGAACTCAATAATAGGAAGGGTGCAATCACACTGGTGGGGTTGCACTACAGACCCCCCAATAGTCACCAGGACATTGAGGATCAGATATATATCAGATTACGGAAATGTGTAAATAGGGTTGTTGTCCTGGGGAATTTCAGCTACCCTCATACAAACTGGGACCTCCTTAGTGCTAGGGGTTTAGATGGGCAGAATTTGTTAAGTGTATCCCAGAAAGTTTCTTAAATCAATATGTGGATGGTCCAATGAGAGGAGGGGCCGTACTGGACCTGGTGTCGGGTCATGAGCCTGCCCAGGTGACTGACCTTTCAGTGGGTGAGTAGTTAGGGAACAGGGACCACAACTCCTTAACTTCCAAGATGATCATCCGTCAGGATGGGAGCTCAACATTCAGGGATATTCAATATTCAGGAGGGATAGACATGAAAGAAAAGGAGGTGGGGTAGCATTGCTGGTTAGAGAGGAGATTAACGCAATAGAAAGGAAGGACATTAGCCGGGAGGATGTGGAATCGATATGGGTAGAGCTGCATAACACTAAGGGGCAGAAAACACTGGTGGGAGTTGTGTACAGGCCCCCTAACAGTAGTAGTGAGGTTGGGGATGGTATTAAACAGGAAATTAGAAATGTGTGCAATAAAGGAACAGCAGTTATAATGGGTGACTTCAATCTACATATAGATTGGGTGAACCAAATTGGTATGGGTGCTGAGGAAGAGGATTTCTTGGAATGTATGCGGGATGGTTTTTTGAACCAACATCGAGGAACCAACTAGAGAGCAGGCTACTCTAGACTGGGTATTGAGCAATGAGAAAGGGTTAATTAGCAATCTTGTCGTGAGAGGCCCCTTGGGTAAGAGTGACCATAATATGGTGGAATTCTTCATTAAGATGGAGAGTGACATAGTTAATTCAGAAACAAAGGTTCTGAACTTAAAGAAGGGTAACTTTGAAGGTATGAGACGTGAATTAGCTAAGATAGACTGGCAAATGACACTTAAAGGGTTGACAGTGGATATGGAATGGCAAGCATTTAAAGATCGCATGGATGAACTACAACAATTGCTCATTCCAGTTTGGCAAAAGAATAAATCAAGGAAGGTAGTGCACCCGTGGCTTACAAGGGAAATTAGAGATAGTATCAATTCCAAAGAAGAAGCATACAAATTAGCCAGAAAAAGTGGCTCACCTGAGGACTGGGAGAAATTCAGAGTTCAGCAGAGGAGGACAAAGGGCTTAATTAGGAAGGGAAAAAAAGATTGAGAGAAAACTGGCAGGGAACAAAAACTGACTGTAAAAGCTTTTATAGATATGTGAAAAGAAAAAGATTGGTTAAGACAAATGTAGGTCTCCTACGGACAGAAACAGGTAAATCGATTATGGGGAGCAAGGACATGGCAGACCAATTGAATCATTACTTTGGTTCTGTCTTCACTAAGGAGGACATAAATAATCTTCCGGAAATTGTAGGGGACAGAGGGTCCAGTGAGATGGAAGAACTGAGGGAAATGCATGTTAGTAGGGAAGAGGTGTTAGGTAAATTGAAGGGATTAAAGGCAAATAAATTCCCAGGGCCAGATGGTCTGTATCCCAGAGTGCTTAAGGAAGTAGCCCAAGAAATAGTGGATGCATTAGTGATAATTTTTCAAAACTCTTTAGATTCTGGACTAGTTCCTGAGGATTGACGGATGGCTAATGTAACCCCACTTTTTAAAAAAGGTGGGAGAGAGAAACCGGGGAATTATAGACCGGTTAGCCTTACATCGGTGGTGGGGAAACTGCTGGAATCAGTTATCAAAGATGTGATAACAGCACATTTGGAAAGCGGTGAAATCATCGGACAAAGTCAGCATGGATTTGTGAAAGGAAAATCATGTCTGACGAATCTCATAGAATTTTTTGAGGATGTAACTAGTAGAGTGGATAGGGGAGAACCAGTGGATGTGGTATATTTGGATTTTCAAAAGGCTTTTGACAAGGTCCCACACAGGAGATTAGTGTGCAAACTTAAAGCACACAGTATTGGGAGTAAGGTATTGATGTGGATAGAGAATTGGTTGGCAGACAGGAAGCAAAGAGTGGGAATAAACGGGACCTTTTCAGAATGGCAGGCAGTGACTAGTGGGGTACCACAAGGCTCAGTGCTGGGACCCCAGTTGTTTACAATATATATTAATGACTTGGATGAGGGAATTAAATGCAGCATCTCCAAGTTTGCGGATGACATGAAGCTGGGCGGCAGTGTTAGCTGTGAGGAGGATGCTAAGAGGATGCAGGGTGACTTGGATAGGTTGGGTGAGTGGGCAAATTCATGGCAGATGCAATTTAATGTGGATAAATGTGAGGTTATTCACTTTGGTGGCAAAAACAGGAAAACAGATTGTTATCTGAATGGTGGCCGATTAGGAAAAGGGAAGGTGCAACGAGACCTGGGTGTCATTATACACCAGTCATTTAAAGTGGGCATGCAGGTGAAAAAGGCGAATGGTATGCTGGCATTCATAGCAAGAGGATTCGAGTACAGGAGCAGGGAGGTACTACTGCAGTTGTACAAGGCTGCACCTGGAGTATTGTGTGCAGTTTTCGTCCCCTAATCTGAGGAAAGACATCCTTGCCATAGAGGGAGTACAAAGAAGGTTCACCAGATTGATTCCTGGGATGGCAGGACTTTCATATGATGAAAGACTGGATGAACTAGGCTTATACTCGTTGGAGTTTAGAAGATTGAGGGGGGATCTTATTGAAGCGTATAAAATCCTAAAGGGATTGGACAGGCTAGATGCAGGAAGATTGTTCCCGATGTTGGGGAAGTCCAGAACGAGGGGTCACAGTTTGAGGATAAAGGGGAAGCCTTTTAGGACCGAGATCAAGAAAAACTACTTCACACAGAGAGCGGTGAATCTGTGGAATTCTCTGCCACAGGAAACAGTTGAGGCCAGTTCATTGGCTATATTTAAGAGGGAGTTAGATATGGCCCTTGTGGCTAAAGGGATCGGGGGTATGGAGGGAAGGCTGGTACAGGGTTCTGAGTTGGATGATCAGCCATGATCATACTGAATGGTGGTGCAGGCTCGAAGGGCCGAATGACCTACTCCTGCACCTATTTTCTATGTTTCTATTTGGTCCTTGTGGGAGAGTTTTAAATTGGAGAAGGGCAAATTATGAGGGTATTAGGCAGGATCTAAGAGGAGATCATTCGGAACATCTTTTTTCCCCACGGCAGACATTGAGTGGACCTACGATGGTGCTCAGCAGTGACTCCTTTGAACACATCTGCGGAAGCAACTTAATTTCCATTTCTAATGTATTTCATTTTCCTTTTCAAAGTGGATGGGGTTCTGTCGAAGACCCTGATCTACAGCTACACTCAAACTTCAGTTCCTTGTGGTGATGGGACCAGCTGCAAAGGTTCCCGACTGGCTATTTTTTGATATCCCAAGAATGCGAACTAGAAGATGAACACACCTCGGGGTCCTGAGGGTTCATGGCTCTGGAGATGGGCCAATTCTACGTTGCTTCCTCGGACTGCCGCATCGCAGGAGAAAACAGAACATCAACGATATCAGTCGAAGGCTACGTTCGTGTTCTTTTTCTTTCTTTCTCTCTCTCTTATATGCTGGGAGAGTTTGTAGCCAGCTCCTGAGTTGGACAACTCAGGAAAAAAAAACTGACATGACAGACTAACACCTTAATCAGTGAGTTGTTTGTCTTTGTTGGTCTTCCCTCTCTCTGTGAAACAGGGGACACCTCTGTCCCTGTATGGGGGGGGGAGGAGAAGGGGGGAGGAGAGGGGGGGAGGAGAGGGGGGGAGGAGAGGGGGGGAGGAGAGGGGGGGAGGAGAGGGGGGGAGGAGAGGGGGGGAGGAGAGGGGGGGAGGAGAGGGGGGGAGGAGAGGGGGGGAGGAGAGGGGGGGAGGAGAGGGGGGGAGGAGAGGGGGGGAGGAGAGGGGGGGAGGAGAGGGGGGGAGGAGAGGGGGGGAGGAGAGGGGGGGAGGAGAGGGGGGGAGGAGAGGGGGGGAGGAGAGGGGGGGAGGGTCATTACTAAAGTATGTAAAGCTTCAGAAGTCAGGATCAAACAGAGCACGTGAGGAGTCTAAAGAAGCCAGAAAAGAACTACAGAAGGGAATTAGGAAAGCGAGAAGGAGCCATGAAAAGTCCTTGGCAAGTAGGATTAAGGTAAAACCCAGAGCATTATACACAAACATCAAGAGCAAGAGGATATCTAGAGGATAGGGCAACTCAAGGATAAAGAGGGGAGCTTTTGTTTGGATGCGGAGAATGTGAGTGAAGTAGTAGGTGAGTACTTTGCTTCTGTATTTACCAAGGGAAAGGATGTGGGGAATCAGGTGTAACTGTAGTTTGACATATTGGCCTCCACCTTGCCGAGGCCCAGTGCCACTCTCAGACACCTCCACTTACTTACCCCTCAAACAGGACCTCACTAAGGAACACCATCACCGACCTTATTGACTCTGGGGATCTCCCATCCACCGCCACCAACCTCATATTTCTTGCACCCCGCAACTCCCATTTCTACATCCTACCCAAAATCCACAAACCCGCTCGTTCCAGGTAGACCCTTTGTTTCAGATTTTTCCTGTCCCACTAAATTCATATCAGCTTACCACGACTGTTTTATCCTCCCTAGTTCAGTCCCTTCCTACCTACATCTGTGACACCTCACAAGCTCTTGACCTTTTCAATGATTTCAAGTTCCTTGGCTCCCATCATCTTATTTTTACTGTGGATGTCCAAGCCCTATATACCTCCATCCCCCACCAGAAAGGCCTCAAAGCTCTGTTTCTTTCTGGATACCAGACCTAACCAATTCCTCTCCACCACCTTTCTCCTCAGCCTGGCAGAACCTGTCATCACTGTAAATAATTTCCCCTTTGGCTCCTCCCACTTCCTTCAAACAAAAGGGGTAGCCATGGGCACTCACATGGGTCCTAATTACGCCTGCTTGTTTGTTGGCTACGTGGAACAGTCTATGTTCCAAGCCTACACTGGCGACTGTCCCGCACTTTTCCTATAGTACATCAACGACTGCATTGGTGCTGCTTCCTGCACCTATGCTGAACTCGTCGATTTCATCCACTTTGCCTCCAACTTCCACCCTGCCCTCAAGTTCACCTGGTCCATTTCCGACACCTCCCTACCCTCTCTCGATCTCACTGTCTCTATCTCCAGAGACAGCTTACCCACTAATGTCTATTATAAACCAACGGACTCTCACAGCTATCTGGACGACACCTCATCCCACCTTGCTACTTGTAAAAACGCCACCCCCTTCCCTCAATTCCTCTGCCTCATCTGCTCTCAGGATGAGGCTTTTCATTCTAGGACGAAGGAGATGTTTCTCCTTTTTCAAAGAAAAGGGCTTCCCTTTCTCCACTATCAACGCTGCCCTCAACCACATCTCCTCTATTTCATGCATTTCTGCTCTTACCCCATCCTCTCGCCACACTACCACAGATAAGGTTCCTCTTGTCCTCACCGGCCACCCCACCAGCCTCCGCGTCCAGCACATAATTCACCACCTCCATAGGGATCCCACTACCAGCTACATCTTTCCCTCTCCCCCGACTTTCTGCTTTCCTCAGGGATTGCTCCCTACCCAACTCCCTTGTCCATTCGTCCCTCCCCACTGATCTCCCTCCTGATACTTATCCTTGCAAGCGAAACAAGTGCTACACCTGCCCCTACACTTCTTCCCTCAGTACCATCCAGGGCCCTAAACAGTCCTTCCAGGTCACCTGTGAGTCTGTTGGGGTCATTTACTGTGTTTGGTGCTCCTGGTGTGGCCTCCTCCATGGTCGTGATGAGGCCACACTTGGGTTGGAGGAACAACCCCTTATATACCGTTTGGGAAGCCTCCAACCTGATGGCATGAACATTCTCAAACTTCTAGTAATGCCTCCACTACCCCCCGACCTTCTCCATTACCCATCCTTTTCCCTCGCTCACCTTGTCTCACCAATCGACCTCCCAGCTCTTTACTTCACCCCTCCTCCTCCAGGTTTCACCTATCACCTGGTGGTTCTCTCTCCCCTCCCCCACCTTTTAAATCTACTCCTCAGCATTTTTTCTCCAGTCCTTCCAAAGGGCTTCAGCCCAAAACAGAACATAGAACATAGAATAGTACAGCACAGTACAGGCCCTTTGGCCCACAATGTTGTGCCGACCCTCAAACCCTGCCTCCCATATAACCCCCCACCTTAAGTTCCTCCATATACCTGTCTAGTAGTCTATTAAACTTCACTAGTGTATATACCTCCACCACTGACTCAGGCAGTGCATTCCACGCACCAACCACTCTCTGAGTAAAAAACCTTCCTCTATTATCCCCCTTGAACTTCCCACCCCTTACCTTAAAGCCATGTCCTCTTGTATTGTGCAGTGGTGCCCTGGGTAAGAGGAGTGGGCCATCGACTCTTATCTATTCATCTTATTATCTTGTACACCTCTATCATGTCTCCTCTCATCCTCCTCCTCTCCAAAGAGTAAAGCCCTAGCTCCCTTAATCTCTGATCATAATGCATACTCTCTAAACCAGGCAGCATCCTGGTAAATCTCCTCTTTACCCTTTCCAATGCTTCCACATTCTTCCTATAGTGAGGCGACCAGAACTGGACACAGTACTCCAAGTGTGGCCTAACCAGAGTTTTATAGAGCTGCATCATTACATCGCGACTCTTAAACTCTATCCCTCGACTTACAAAAGCTAACACCCCATAAGCTTTCTTAACTACACTATCTACCTGTGAGGCGACTTTCAGGGATCTGTGGACATGTACCCCCAGATCCCTATACTCCTCTACACTTCCAAGTATCCTGCCATTTACTTTGTACTCTGCCTTGGAGTTTGTCCTTCCAAAGTGTACCATCTCACACTTCTCCGGGTTCAACTCCATCTGCCACTTCTCAGCCCACTTCTGCATCCTATCAATGTCTCTCTGCAATCTTTGACAATCCTCTACACTACCTACAACACCACCAATCTTTGTGTCGTCTGCAAACTTACCAACCCACCCTTCTACCCCTACATCCAGGTCGTTATTAAAAATCACGAATAGTAGAAGTCCCAGAACAGATCCTTGTGGGACACCACTAGTCACAATCCTCCACCACGACCCTCTGCCTTCTGCAGGCAAGCCAATTCTGAATCCACCTGGCCAAACTTCCCTGGATCCCATGCCTTCTGACTTTCTGAATAAGCCTACTGTGTGGAACCTTGTCAAATGTCTTACTAAAATCCATATAGATCACATCCACTGCACTACCCTCATCTATATGCCTGGTCACTTCCTTAAAGAACTCTATCAGGCTTGTTAGACACGATCTGCCCTTCACAAAGCCATGCTGACGGTCCCTGATCAGACCATGATTCTCTAAATGCCCAGAGATCCTATCTCTAAGAATCTTTTCCAACAGCTTTCCCACAAGAGACACAAGGCTCACTGGTCTATAATTACCCGGACTATCCCTACTACCTTTTTTGAACAAGGGAACAACATTCGCCTCCCTCCAATCCTCCGGTACCATTCCCATGGACAACGAGGACATAAAGATCCTAGTCAGAGGCTCAGCAATCTTTTCCCTCGCCTCATGGTACAGCCTGGGGAATATTCCGTCAGGCCCCAGGGACTTATCCGTCCTAATGTATTTTAACAACTCCAACACCTCCTCTCCCTTAATATCAACATGCTCCAGAACATCAACCTCACTCGTATTGTCCTCACCATCATCAAGTTCCCTCTCATTGGTGAATACCGAAGAGAAGTATTCATTGAGGACCTCGCTCACTTCCACAGCCTCCAGGCACATCTTCCCACCTTTATCTCTAATCAGTCCTACTTTCACTCCTGTCATCCTTTTGTTCTTCACATAATTGAAGAATGCCTTGGGGTTTTCCTTTACCCTACTCGCCAAGGCATTCTCATGCCCCCTTCTTGCTCTTCTCAGCCCCTTCTTAAGCTCCTTTCTTGCTTCCCTATATTCCTCAATAGACCCATCTGATCCTTGCTTCCTAAACCTCATGTAAGCTGCCTTCTTCCATCTGACTAGATTTTCCACCTCACTTGTCACCCATGGTTCCTTCACCCTACCATTCTTTATCTTCCTCACTGGGACAAATTTATCCCTAACATCCTGCAAGAGCTCTCTAAACATCGACCACAAGTCCATAGTACATTTCCCTGCAAAAACATCATCCCAGTTCACACCTGCAAGTTCTAGCCTTATAGCCTCATAATTTGCTCTTCCCCAATTAAAAATTTTCCTGTCCTCTCTGATTCTATCCTTTTCCATGATAATGCTAAAGGCCAGGGAGTGGTGGTCACTGTGCCCCAGATGCTCACCCACTGAGAGATCTGTGACCTGACCCGGTTCATTACCTAGTACTAGATCTAGTATGGCATTCCCCCTCATCGGCCTGTCCACATACTGTGACAGGAATCCGTCCTGGACACACTTAACAAACTCTGCCCCATCTAAACCCTTGGAACTAATCAGGTGCCAATCAATATTAGGGAAGTTAAAGTCACCCATGATAACAACCCTGTTATTTTTGCACCTTTCCAAAATCGGCCTCCCAATCTGCTCCTCTGTATCTCTGCTGCTACCAGGGGATCTATAGAATACTCCCAATAGAGTAACTGCTCCCTTCCTGTTCCTGACTTCCACCCATACTGATTCAAAAGAGGATCCTGCTACATTACCCACCCTTTCTGTAGCTGTAATATTATCCCTGACCAGTAATGCCACCCCTCCTCCCCTTTTTCCGCCCTCTCTATCCCTTTTAAAGCACTGAAATCCAGGAATACTGAGAATCCATTCCTGCCGTAGTGCCAGCCAAGTCTGTGTAATGGCCACTACATCATAATTCCATGTATGTATCCAAGCTCTCAGTTCATCACCTTTGTTCCTGATGCTTCTTGCATTGAGGTACACACGTATCAGCCCTTCTACCTTACTACCTTTACACCCTTTATTTTGCTTCTCTTTCCTCAAAGTCTCTCTATAGGTTATATCTGGCTTTAATCCATGCACTTCTTTCACTGCTCTATCGCTCTAGGTCCCATCCCCCTTGCAAATTAGTTTAAACCCTCCCAAAACATGCTAGCAAAACCTACCTGCAAGGATATTGCTCCCCCTTGAGTTCAGGTGCAACCCATCCAATTTGTACAGGTCCCACCATCCCCAGAAGAAATTCCAATGATCCAAAAATCTAAAACCCTGCTCCCTGCACCAACTCCTCAGCCACACATTCAACTATCATTTCCTCCAATTCTAACCATCACTGTCACGTAGCACTGGCAGCAATCCTGAGAATGCCACCCTTGAGGTCCTGTTTTTCAGCCTTCTGCCTAGTTCCTGAAACTCACACTTCCGGACCTCATCCCTCTTCCTGCCTATGTCGTGATGTGAACTATACTTTTTTGATGCTGCCTGGCCTGCTGAGTTCCTCCAGCATTTTGTGTGTGGTGCTTGGATTTCCAGCATCTCCAGACTTTCTCTTGTTTGGGGAACCAGGAGGTCAGACCTGAATGTATAAATGTTAGGGCCAAGGAGGAGGATGTTTTGGGTCCTATGAGTATTAAGGTGGATCAGTCCCCAGATCCTAGTGAGATTTATCCCAGTTATTGTTGGAGGCAAGAGATGAGATTGCTGGGGCCTTGATCAATATCTTGGTGTCCTCTCTAGGCACAGGCGAGGTCCCAGACGAGTAGCAAGAGGTTAGTGTTGTACCTCTATTTAAAAAAGGAAGGGAAAGTCCTGGGAACTCCAGACCAGTGAGTCTTACAGTCCTAGGGAAATTGCTGGAGAAAATTCTTAGATAGGATCTATGAGCATTAGGAAACCAATGCCTTAGGGAGATGTGAAGGGCAAGTTTTTTTTTAAATCAGTGTTGAGGATGTCTGGATTGGTGCTAGAGGTAAATACATTAGAGGCTTTCAGGCAACGTTTAGATAGGCACATGGGTGCGAGGAAGATGGGGGATATGGACATGGTGTAGGGAAGAGGGATTAGTTTTACGCGGGGAGGGGTTGATTTACTTTTTAGCTGGTTGGGCACAACACTATGGGCGAAAGGGCCTGTTCCCGTGGGGTACTCTTTACGTTCTAGGTGTATGGAGTCACATATGTACTTCGATAACAAATTTACTTTGAACTTTGATTTACTGCTGAGATTCATTTTCTTGAAGCATTCACATTAAGTATAAAAAAACACACTAGAATCAATGAAAACCGCACACAGACTGACACACAACCAATTGTGCAAAGGAAGACAAACTATACAAATACCAAATAAATAAATAAAATTGAGAACACGAGTTGTAGAGTCCATGAAAGTGAGTCTATAAAGTTTCTGACTATATTTCCCGTTTTGAGTCTGATATCCTGCATGTAATTCAGTAAGAATCTTAGTTTTCTTACCAGGAATCCAGGCAGTCCGGGGGCTGATATTACCTGGCGTCCGCAACAACTTTGTGCCTGTTCCCGAGCTCTGCGCTAAAAGATAACAGTTCACAGCGAGTTCGATCCCCAGTCTGTACCAAAGCACCCAGTCCTCCGAAGTGAATTTGGTCCGTGTATGGTTGGCTTCGCAGGTTAAAAAGTCAGCAAGTTGTATGTCTACCCACAACGCGTCCTGCTCTCATAACACGCCCCAACCACTTCATCGTTTACAATGGACTTCCTGAATATCACTGACGGATCCGACCAGTAAACCAAGATATATCGCAGTCCAGCAAAGATCTACTCCCAGTCATAGCCCCATCTACAGGGTAGGGCTCCGCTTTGCTTCCTCCGTCACCGCACTATGCGCAGGTCTGGGAGAAATTGTCCCGACTACACTACAAGATGCAAGATCGTTTAATGTCGTGTCCGGTACACAAGTGTAACGAGAACAAAATAACTGTTACTCCGGATCCGATACAGCACCAAAATACACAGCAGGATAAAGAAAAGAATAGCATTAATAATAAGCACACAAACATAAATACACACGATAGCTGATACACACAGATTGACTATGTCCATAAAGTGATGCTTGGCTGTACATAAGGTGACGGACGGGAAATAATAAAGCAGTGATGGAGTTCGTGGGTGGAGGTATTGATCAGCCTTAATGCTTGGGGAAAGTAACCATTTTTGTGTCTGGTGGTCCTGACGTAGCCTGGTTCCAGTGATGTGTTGGGCAGTTTTGACTACCCATTATCGAGCCTTCCTTTCTGTCTCAGTGCAGTTTCTGTACCAGACAGTGATGCAGCTTGTTAGGATGCTCTCTTCTGCACATGAGTGTAGATGTGCAAAGTCCAGCTGTCTTCAGAAAGGGGAAGCATTGGTGAGCTTTCCTGGCTGAGTAGCATGTGTTTGGGACTGTGAAAAGTTGTGTGTGATGTGCTCTGCTCGCAGTTTCCTCTGCTGTGCCGCCGACATAAGGGGTGGGAGGGTAAGAGGTGCGAGTTCTCCTGAAATTGATAACCATCTCCTTTGACTTGTTGAAATTGAGGGAGAAGTCATCAAACTGCATTTAGGAACAGAGAATTTTAGATATTCCTTCAGAATTTTAGCAAGCTAATATACTGCCTGACATCAGCCTGACTTTAGTCTCTAACGTAGAGCACAATACAACACAGTTAAAGTTGAGGTAAATTTATTATCAAAGTACATACTGTATATGTTACCATATGTAGAGTATACTTGCAAACATTTACAGGAAATAAAGAAAAACAATGGAAATTATAGGAAAACTATACATAAACAACCAAAACACAAGACAAATCATGCGACTATCCAGAGCATAATGGTTCTAGGGTAATAACTGTCATTGAACCTGGTGGTGTGGGACCAAAGGCTCTTGCACCTCCTTCATGATGGCAGCAGCAAGAAGAGAGTCCAGCCTGGATGATGGCTGCTGCTTTCTTGTGGCAGTGCTCCTTGTAGATGTGCTAGTGTTTATTTTGGAGAGGTCTTTGCCTGTGATGGACAGGACTGCATCCACCACTTTCTGTGGGTTTTTCCATTCTTGGTCATTGGTGTTTCCAGAGCCAATCATTATCAGGATCTCTGTTAAACCCAAGTCTAAGCAAGTTGAGGAGAGTTTTCACCCTCTCACTTAAGTCCAGCATCATGATAGACCCATGATGTTGTGCCAACCTTCTAACAATCTCCAAGTTTAGACATTGGCTTTGTGGAAGAATCCAGAGAGTGGTAGTAGTTGTTTGGCTCTCTGACTGAACACCTGTGACTAGTGGAGTGCCACAGGGATCAGTGCTTAGTCCATTGTTATTTGTCATCTACATCAATGATCTAGTTGATAATGTGGCTAACTGGACCAGCAAAGTAGGCAGTTTAAATGGTTTGTCACAGATCAGATGGGGCAAAGGGCCAGTTTCTGTGCTGTACTTTTCTATTACTCTATGACTAAGATCAATCAAACTCTTCCTCCCAATGACTTCCATTTTTCTTTCATACACATGGGTGTTTCAAACATGCAGACTTGATGTGCTGAATAGCCTAATTCTGCTCCGAAGTTTTATGGTCTTATGGTATCCTTAAATGCTGCTAATATTCCCCACTGTACTTCCCTCCAATTACCTTAAAATGGTGCCCCTTCATATTAATCATCTCTGCCCAGGGAAACAGCCTCTGGCTATCCACACTGTCTATGCCTCTTATCTTATCTACCTCTGTCAAGTCACTTTTCATCTTCCTTTGCTCCCTAGTCACTCCTGTTACACTATTTATCCTCACTTGTATCATTTATTCACCTTCAGTAAATACACATCTCTTCCATACCCCCTAATGTATCCCTGTTAATCCCAGATGACTTCCCCACCATAGAACACAGTACCCATCATCAAGGAACCCCTTCATCTGGGCTATGCTCTCTTCTTGCTACCACCAGCAGGAGGGAGGTACAGGAGCCTCAGGACCCACACCACCAGGTTCAGGAACAGTTATTACCCTTCAACCATCAGTCTCCTGAACCAGCAGGGATTGCTTCACTCATCTTAACTCTGAACTGATTTCACAACGTATGGATTCACTTTCAAGGTCTCCACAATTCATGATCTCAGATTTATTTATTTGTTATTTGTTTTTGCACAGTTTGTCCTTTTTTGCCCATTGGTTGTTTGTCAGTCTTCACTTGTGTGAAGTTTTTCATTGATTCTGTTTATTTCTTTGTTCTACTGTGAATGCCTGCAAGAAAATGAATCTCATTTGGTGATATATATATACTTTGAGAATAAATTTACTTTGAACTTCTGAACTCTGATAAGCATAATGAAGCAGAATTTTTTAATGTTTCTTTTCTGGCTAAAAGGCAGATTTCAGAAAGTTGCAAAAATAATAGGGCTGTTATCATGTGTGACTTCAACTTCCCCAATATTGATTGGCACTTCCTTACTGCAAAAGGTGTCACAAGTGTAGCGCACGGGTGGACTCAGATGCAGGACACAAACATGTTTTGTGGCATTAACAAGAATAGAGTTTATTAATCATTACTAGGAAAAGGAAAGCTGGGAAGCAAGGATTGTTCAGGGGGAGATCAAAGAGTGAGCAAAGCAGAAGCGGGAATAAGTGTGGCTAGACTCGGACTTGGACTTGGAACTCCGGACCCGGACATGGAACTCAGAACATGGAACTTGGGACCCGGAACCTGGAACTCAGTATCAGAGCCTGGACCTTTCTTAGACACAGGACACAGAACACTGAACCGGGCTTCTCCTTGGCTACAGGACATAGAGCAGGGACTCTTCTTAGACACAGGGCATGGAACACTGAGCCAGGACTCCTCCTGGACATAGGACATAGACCTGGGACTCTTCTTTTAGACACAGGATGCAGAACACAGAACACTGATCTGGGACTCCTCCTTAGACACAGGACATAGAGCCAAGCCTCTTCTTTAAGATACAGGATGCAGAACACAGACAGGATTCCCCAACTCAGAGTAGTGGCAAACAGCTGGACCTACTCAATGGAGAAGAGAATACGAAGAGACAGTTCTCCACTCAGGGTAGCGGCAAACGTCCAGACCTACTCAGCGGAGATGAGGACACAAAGAGACGGTACCACACAACGATAGTTCATATCTTGACATGAAATGGCTCCAAGTAGTGGCAAGCCTTTGACGCGGCCCAGGAACTACAGACAGTGGCTCTAGTCTCACTCTGGTGGGTTGACTTGCTCCTGCTCTGTCGAGGTTGCTTAGCGGCTCGATCAGGCAAGGTAACTTAACAGGCTGGTTCCGGCGAGGAGAGGTGACTTACTGGCACTCGCTTCGGGGAGAAGACTCGAGTAGCTCCAGCGATGTAACTTGGCTCATTCCGGCAGGGTGACTTGCTCGCACTTGCTTTGGTGACGTTCGATGACAATCTAGCACCGAGTACACCAAGTACTGCTCGTTCAGCTGAGACTCAAGTGCCTTTAATTCCAGGGCCAAAGAAACACGGGGAAACAATTAATTATGGAAAACAGGGAGTCAATGGTCCTGATCATGACACAAAGTAAATTTAAAGGGACCCAAGGAATAACCAATCAGGACCATGACAATACACCCCACCCCCCCCAAATGGGAGCCTCCAGGCAATCTAACAGATCTGCCTGCATTATTGACAACCCAGGTGGGTGAAGAGGGTTTTGCCCAGCGGGCAAAACAGGCTAATGACACATTGACCTTTTGCAACTGTCATTGTAATTGCACAATTTTTTCTAAACTGATACCCGAGAACTTTGAGTCACTTTCTTGAATTCTATAAGTTGCATTCTGGGCAGGATTCCAGTGGGGGATTCTAACTAGCAAAATTTTGGAAACTAGTGTTTGTGTCTGTTGGGTCCATGTTTAGCGAGATCATTCTGTCACAAGTGTCTAGGTGGACCCAAAAGCAGGACACAAACACATTCTGTGGCGCTAACAAGAACAGAGTTTATTAATCGTTACTAGGAAAGCAGGGAAGCAAGGATTGTTCAGAGGGAGATCAAGGAGTGAGCAAAGCAGATGCAGGAATAAGCATGGCTAGACTTGGACTTGGAACTCTGGACCCAGACATGGAACTCGGGACATGGAACTTGGGACTCAGAACATCAGAGCCTGGACTTGGAACTCGGAACATCAGAAATCTGGACTTGGAACATCAAAGTCTGGACTTTTCTTAGACACAGGACACAGAACACTGAGCCAGGACTCCACCTTGGGTACAAGACATAGAGCCAGGACTCCTCTTTTAGACACAGGATGCAGAACACAGAGACAGGATTCCCCAACTCAGAGTAGTGGCAAATGGCTGGACCTACTCAGTGGAGACAAGAACACAAGAAGAGACAGTTCCTAACTCAGAAGTGGCAAAACAGCCAGACCTACACAGCAGAGACAAGGACATGAAGAGACAGTACCACACAACAATAGACAGTTCATACCTTGACACAAAATGGCTCCAAGTAGTGGTGAGCCCTTGACATGGCCCAGGAACTACAGACATCACTCTAGTCTCACTCCGGTGGGTTAACTTGACAGACCCACTCCCTCAAGGTTGCTTAGTGACTCAATCAGACAAGGTAATTTAACAGGCTTGCTCCAGCAAGGAGAGGCAACTTACTGGCACTCACTTCAGGGAGAAGACTTGAGTAGCTCCAGTGATGTAACTTGGCTCATTCCAGCAGAGTTACCTGCTCACACTTGCTTCGGTGATATCTGATGACAATCTAACACTGAGCAGCTGTAAGCCTGGCACTAAATACTGCTTGTTCAGGTGAGACTCAAGTACTTTTAATTACAGAGCCCAAGAAACACAGGGAAACAATGAATTGAGGAAAACAAGGAGTCAATGGTCCTGATCGTGGCACAAAGTAAATTTAAAGGGACCCAAGGAATAACCAATCAGGACCATGACAAAAGGTTTAGATGGTGTGGAATTTGTTAGGTGTCACCAGGAAGAATGTTTGACACAATATGTGGACAGGGCAACTGGAGGCGAGGTTATACTGGGTAATGAGCCTGGTCAGGTGACAGATCTCTCAGTAGGAGAGCATTCAGGGACAGTGACCATAACTCTCTCACCTTTATCATAGCCTTGTGCAGGGATAGGACCAGATGTTATGGGAAAGCATTTGATGTTATGGAAAGAAAATTATGAAGCTATTAAGCAGGAACAATGGAGCATAAATTGGGAAATGTACAATGGAAGTGTGTAGGTTGATTCAAGAGCACTTGCATTGGGTTCTTGATAGGTTTGTCCAATTGAGGCAGGGAGAGGATGGTAGGATGAAGGAACCATGGTTGACAAGTGCAACATCTAGTCAAGAGGAAGAAGAAAGCATACATGGGGTTTACGAAGGAAGGGTTGTCGAAGCTCTAGGAAGTTCCAAGGTAGCAGAAAGTTGCTTAAGAAGGGACTTGGAAGATCTAGAAGGGGAAGAGAATACCTTGGCAAGTAGGATTAAGGAAAACCTTAATTCCATACGCACATAAAGAAGGTCAAGGTTGCAGCTCAGAGTTAGTTGTTTTTTAATTTTTTTAAGGTTCATAGGGATGGTTTGAGGGACAGGAAAGGCATTAAGGATCAGGTTAGGGTTAGAGACAGAAATGTAGGGGTGTTAGAGGAGAGGCTGGAGTCTAAGCCTCTGCTCCGTGTTCAAAGGTCAGTGAAGTGGGGCTCACAGACCAGCAAGGAACAAGGACTGGTGACCCCTTAGGTAGGCAATCAAGAAACCAATTTGAGGCCTAATGTTCGGGGTTCCATCACTGTTGAGTCTGGAGCTCTAGTCCTGTAGTTGGGGTTCTTATCGAGGGTCCTCTTTCGCTGTCATCGTGGTCCTAGGGTCAATATCAAAGGTCAAAGCCCGAAGGTCGATTGGAAATCTACAAACATAGAAGCTGAAGTTCCAATGTCTGCGAATCCATGATTCTGCTGGAGACTAGAGTTAAAGAAGATGGCCTTTCCTGGCTTAGAGGACTGTGTATGCGCATGGGTGGGTAAGATGGAGGAACGAGGCTTGTTTCTCTTGTTGTTACTTTGTCACTTTATGTTCTGTGTTGTTCTGCAGAGCACTGTGGCCATGTTATGTCAGAATGTGTGGTGATACTTATGGGCTGCCCCCAGCATATCCTTGAGTAGAGGCTTTGGAGAGAGTGAGAAAGTTTACCATGATGTTTTCCAGATTGGGGACATGTGATATATGGATAGGGTTTTCTCTGCAATGGTGGAGGTGAAGTGGCAATCTGATAGAGGTTTACAGGATTATGAAAGACATAGATAGACTTCTCCTTTGGCATTATCTTTCCAGGGGTAGAAACATCTAATACTAGAGCTTGTGTATTTAAGTTGATGGGGGGGGGGCCGTAATTTCAAAAGTGATTTACAGGGAGAGACTGCCAAGTAAGATTAAAGAGAGCCCCAAGGCGTGGGGAACATGAGGATGACTAGTGAGGGTATGATTGATCAGTGAGGACTTCCCTTGACCCGAGAGAGACATTGACATTTGCAAGGATAGTGTAAAACAGGCTGGCATGCTGGAACATGTCAATGTTAAGAAAGAGGATCTGCACGAACTTTTGAAAAACATGAGGATAGATACAACTCGGGCAGGACAGGATATACCCCGTTAATATGGGAGATTGCTGAAATTTTGGCAATTTCTTTGTATCCAAACTGGTCACAGATGATTGAAGGGTGGCACGTGTTATTCCTTCATTCAAGAAAGGGAGCAAGGATAACTTTAGGAATGATAGACCATGGAGACTCAGCAATTCGCCGGAGACGAATCGGACACCAACCGGAGTGATTAAACACATTAGACCCAGGGTGACGACTTGGAGCAATGGGAGCGCGGCTATGCTGATCATGTGGGGGAACGCAGTGTGCAGATTGGATGCCACTTGCCACAGCCGCGCCTGCGCAGCATGAGCTTTTCGTAGGAGCGGCGTAGGCGCCACCCGAACGGAGACTTCCCGCCCAAATCCGACTGGCGTCCGGGCGACGGGTCCAGTGCTTATCGAGGCTGTGTTGTATTGGCAGGTGAGATGAAGCGGGGGCGGGGGAGTTTTCGAAGGACAGATGGTAAAAGTGAGGTGTGGGCGAGGGGAGTGGGCTGAGTTGTCGGAGGGATGTGAGGTGCCGGAGAGTGAGGTATCGGGGTGTGAGGAGTCGGGGGGGGTGTGAGGAGTGGGGGGGTGTGAGGAGTCGGGGGGGGTGTGAGGAGTGGGGGGGTGTGAGGAGTCGGGGGGGGTGTGAGGAGTGGGGGGGTGTGAGGAGTGGGGGGGTTGAGGTGTCGGGGTGTGAGGAGTCGGGGGGGGTTGAGATGTCGGGGTGTGAGGAGTCGGGGGGGGTTGAGGTGTCGGGGTGTGAGGAGTCGGGGGGGGTTGAGGTGTCGGGGTGTGAGGAGTCGGGGGGGGTTGAGGTGTTGGGGGTGAGGAGTTGGGGGTTTGAGGTGTCGGGGGTGAGTGTGAGGTATCGAGGTGTGAGGTGGAGAGGAGAGTGAGGTGTCGGGAGACCGTGAGGTGTAGGGGTGTGAGATGTAGGAGGTGGTGTGAGGCGTTGGAGGGATGGTGAGGTGTCGGGTGGAGAGGTATCGGGGAGGGGGGAGGTGACAGGGTGAAGCATCAGGATGTGAGTGTCGGGGGGTGTGGTGTTGGAGGGCGAGAAGTCGGGGTGGAGGTGTGTCGGAGGGGTGAGGTATCAAGGCGGTGAGGTGTTGGGGGGGGTTGAAGTGTGGATATGAGGTGTTGGGTGTGATATGTAGGAAGGGTGAGGTGGAGGGGTGTTGGGGTGTGAGGTTTTGGAGCGGTGTGGTGTTTCGTGGAATGTAAGGTGTTGGGGTGTTAGGAGTCAGAAGGTGAGGTGTCTGGGAGGGTGAGGTGATGGAGAGGGTGTGAGGTGTCAGTGTCGGGGTGAGGAATGGGGGGGCAGAGTGTGAGGTGTCGGGGAGCGAGGAGTCAGAGGGTGGGTGAGGTGTCCGGAGTGAAGTATTGGTGCAGGAGGTGGGGTGAGGCTTTGGAGTGAGGGTGAGGTGTCGGGGTGAGAGGTGTCAGGGGGCTGAGGCGTTGGGTGGGTATGATGTGTCAGGGGTGAGTAAGGTGTTGGAGGGTAGGGTGAGGTGCTGGAGGGGGTGTGAGGTGTCGGAATAGGGGTGAGGTGTCGTAGGTCAGGTTTCGGAAGGGATGATGAGGTGTCAAGAGTGGGGGGGTGAGGTGTCGGGAGTGTGAGGTGTCAGAGGGTGAGATGTCGGGGGCAAGTTATTGGAGCGGGGTGTGGTGTCGGTGGGGGGGGTGAGGTTTTGGGGGGGAGATGTGTTGGACTGTGAGGTGTTGGGGTGTGAAGTGACATGGTGTGAGTTGTAGAAGATGGAATGAGGAGTCGGGGAGGGTGAGGTGTTGGGGAGAGTGTGGCCTCGGTGTGAGGTGTCGGAGGGGAGGCTGAGGTGTCGGGTGAGGCGATGGAGCGTGAGGCATCGTGGTGTGAGTTGTCTGAAGGAGGGTGAGGTGATGGGGTGAGATGGTGGGTTGAGGTGTTGGGAGTGAGGTTTCCCCCTCCCCCCTCCCCCCTCCCCCTCTACTAGCCTTCCGCCCTCACCCACTTTTCCCCCTCTCCCTCACCCCCACCTCTCTCCCCAAGCCCTTCTCCCCCAGCCCACTCGATCTCACAACCCTATCTCCTCCATTCATCCCTAGGCTCACTCTCCCCCACCCCCTCTATCCCTCCTTCCTCTCTTCTCTGACCTGCCCCCCCTTCTCTGACCCGCCCCCCCCGCCGTCTTCTCCGCCCCACCAGATAGGCTGTTGTCATAAGTTGACCCTTGGTTCCAATTTTAGCATCATGTCAATAGTTTGGAGTTTTCTCACTGTTTATTATGAAATTATTAGTAATATTGCTCTAACTTTTACTTATTCTAGATTTTTCTGGGGAGAATATGGCTCATAAAACAACAGGACGCAGAAATTGTGCTAAAAACCAGAAGGAGAAAACAACCTATGATCCATTGTATGATTTCAGTGAGGAAAATGAGAAAAAATTGGGTTGTAGCTATGAGGATGATAAACTAGGTAAGGTACCTTTTAATTGTGTTTGTTATTCTTTGTTTGCATTGCATGAATTAACCTGTAAAATCCAAAATTACTGGTAGTTCTTGTGTGTGAATGCGATAGGCCAGCCTTCTGCCAACACAGTGGATTCTCTAGCATTGTCAAAGACTCCTCCCATCTTTCCCATAATGTCTTTGACTTCCTGCCATGAGGCAGAAGACGCCACAGAAAAATAACCAGAACTATTAACTGGGTAACAGTTTCTTCCCCAGCACACAAGTCCACCTTGTCTGAATGCCCTACTGTGCCCTACTGTTATGTCTTACATAAACATGCACCTCGCACTTTATGTCAATCTGTCAATCTTCAGGCACTTGTGCTAATATTTTGTGACTTATGTGCTGTGTGTGACTATATGTACTATGCTTTGCACTTTGTCCCCAGAGGAAAGATGTTTCATTTAGCTGTGTACTTGTGTACTTCTGTTGATAAGAGGTAGAACTACATCTTTAGAAAAAGGTGACATGGGGTCAAAGAATGTTGAAACTTTGTGTGTGGAGTTAAGAAACTGCAAGGTTTTAAAAAAAAAGAAGAAAAAAAGAAAGGGTATCATATATAGGCCTCCAAATAGTAGCCAAGATGTGGGATTGGAAAAAGCATGTAATAATGGTAAGACACAATTGTAATGGGCGACTTCAGTATGCAAGGGGATTGTAAAAATCAGGTTGGTGTCAGATCGCAAGAGGGAATTTGTTGAATGCCTATGAGATGGCTTTTCAGAGCAGTTTGTGCTTGAGCCTACTTGGAGAAAACCTATCTTAGATTGGGTGTTGTGTAATAACGTAGATCTTACTAGGGAGCTTAATGTAAAGGAACTCTTAGGAGACAGTGATCATAATATGATTGAATTCCTACTGCAATTTGAGAAGCACAAGTCACATGTATCAGTATCACAGTGGACTAAAGGGAATTACAGAGGCATGAGAGAAGAGCTTGCCCAGGTGGATTGGAGGAGGATACTGGGAGGGATGAGGGCAGAGCAGAGGTGGCTGATGTTTCTGGGAATAGTTCACAAGGCACAAGATGAAAATGTCCCACAGAAGTTGTCAAATGAAAGGCATAGTCAACCATGGCTGACAAGGGAATTTGAGGACTGCATAAAAGCCAAGAAAAGGGCATATAAGGAACAAACGTGAGTGTGAATTTGGATGATTGGGAAAGTTTTACAATCCAACAAAAGGCAACATAAAAGTTATAAGAAAGGAAAAGGTGAAATATGAAGGAAAACTAGCCAGTATTATAAAGCAGGATAGTAAAGGTTTTTTTTTCCAGTTATATAGAGTAAAAGGGAAGTGAGAATTGATATTGGACCACTGGGAAATGATGCTGGTGCAGTTGTAATGGGGAACAAAGAAATGGCAGATGAACATAATGAGGACTTTGCATAGGTCTTCACCATGGAAGACACTAGCAGTGTGCCAGAGATCCATGAGTGTCAGGGAGCAGGAGTGAGTGCCATTGCTTTTACCAGGAAAAAAGTGCTAGGCAAACTCAAAAGTCTGAAGGTGGATAAGTCACCTGGACCACATGGACTACATCCCAGAGTCCAGAGAGAGGATGCTGAAGGGAAAAGGAATGTATTGGTCATGATCTTTCAAGAGTCACTTGATTCTGGCATGGTCCGGGAGGACTGGAAGATTACAAATGTCACTCCATTCTTTAAGAAGGGAGGAAGGCAAAAGGAAGGAAATTGTACACCAGTTAGCCTAACCTCAGTGGTAGGTGAAGTGTTGGAATATATTATTAAGGATGAGGTTTGGGGTACTTGGAGGCTAATGATAAAATAAGTAAGTGTCACCATGGAATCTTGCCTGACAAATCTGTTAGTGTTCTTTGAGGAAGTAACAAGCAGCATGGACAAAGGAAAGACAGTGGATGTCATTTATTTGGATTTTCAGAAGGCCACCCGTGAGGCTGGTTAACAAGATAAAATCCTCTGGCATTACAGAAAAGATACTAGCATAGATATAGGAATGTCTGACAGGAAGCAGTCTGAGAATAAAGGGGGCCTTTACTATTTGGCTATTAGTGAGTAGTGGTGTTCCTCTGGGATCAGAATTGGGACTGCTACTTTTCACATTGTCAATGATTTGGATTGTCACGTGACCGGCAACAATGAATATATTATACTCTGTAACATCAAACTCCAATTTAGTAATCTTCTGTTTTTGTTTTTCATGTTACTCAAAAACACTAACGGATTATGATCGTTGTAAACTATGAGTGGTTTCTGAGTAGTACCAACATACACTTCAGAATGTTGTAAAGCCAAAACAAGAGATAATTCCTTTTCTATAGTTGAATAATTTCTTTGGGTATTAAATTTCTTAGAAAAGTAAGCTACCGGATGATCAACTTCATCACTCTCATCCCTTTGAAGTAACACTGCTCCTGCGGCTTCATCACTAGCATCCACAGCTACTGAAAATGGTTTTTCAAAGTCAGGGGTTTTGAGCATAGTTTTCAATTTATCAAATGCTTCCTGACAAGGCTCTGTCCAAACAGACTTTTCATTTTTCTTCAAGAGATTAGTTAATGGAAGAGCAATGTTTGCAAAATTCTTACAAAAATTTTCGGTAATGTCCTACCATACCCAAGAATCTTCTGAGAGTTTTCTTACCAGTTAGAGTGGGTACTTCTGAAATTGCCTGAACTTTTGCCTGAACAGGAGCTAATTTTGTTTGGCCCAGAACATAACCAAGGTAGGTTACCATGGCATGACCAAATTCACTTTTAGCTAAGTTAATTGTTAAGTTGGCATTTGAAAGTCTCTCAAATAGTTTCTCCACCGTAGTAGTATGTGCTTTCCAAGTATTATTTCCTGTAACTAAATCATCAATATAGGCATCTGTATCTTTTAACCCATGAATCACACTATTAATCATCCTCTGGAAAGTACCTGGTGCATTCTCCATCCCAAATAGAAGAACATTATATTCATATAACCCAGATGGGGTTACAAATGCAGAAATTTCTCTACCTCTATCCGTCAATGGAACACACCAATAACTTTTTAACGAATCAATCTTTGTAAGGAACTTTGCTTGTCCAACTTTATCCACAAAATCATCTACCCTAGGGATTGAATATGCATCAGTTTTTGTCACAGCATTCACCTTCCTGTAATCTGTACAAAACCTAATACTATTGTCTGGCTAAGGCACCATAACACAAGGTGAACCTCAATTCGAATTAGAAGGTCTAATAATATTATTCTCTAACATATACTTAATTTCTTGTTCAGCAAGTTCACATTTTTCCTTGTTCATTCGATACGGATGTTGTTTTATGGGTTTTGCATCTCCAACATCTACATGTGAAGCTACAGTGGTTCTTCTAGGAACGTCTGGAAATAAATCCCTATATATTTAAAAATTAACTGTTCAATCTGCTCTCTCTGCTCTGGCTGTAAATGAGCTAATTTCTCATCAATATTTTCCAGAATTGTTGAATTTGGTAACCAGGCTGAAATAATGTTGGGTTTAAAATGAGTTTCAGATGAATCATCTATTAAGTTTTTAGAAAGATCAGACTCATCATATTTATATGACACAGCTGTGTTGGCTTTCTTCGATCTGGGTTTTTTATCATGTAATCCACATCATTTACTTTAGACTTAATCTCATAAGGACCATGAAATTTAGCTTGTAATGGGTTCGTCTGCACCGGGAAAAGAACCAACACCTTATCTCTAGGCTTAAATGATCTCATTTTAGCTTCCTTATCATACCAAGTTTTCATCTTCTGAGCCAATTTTAAATTTTCTTGTCCAAGCTACAAGCTTTAGGTAACCTTTCTTTGAATTTCAAAATGTAATCCAGCAAATTAGTGTGTACCTCTTTATTAACCCACTGTTCTTTCAACAAGGCCAAAGGTCCTCGAACTCTATGCTCAAACACAAGTTCAAAAGGACTAAAACCTAATGATTCCTGTACTGCCTCCCGTACTGCAAAAAGTAGTAAACGCACACCTTCATCCCAGTCCTTTTAATTTTCCACACAATACGTCCTAATCATAGTTTTGAGGGTAGAATGGAATCTCTTCAAGGCTCCTTGCGATTCTGGATAATATGCAGATGAGGTAATCTGTTTTGCTCCCAGTTTATAAACTATCTGTTGAAACAATCCAGACATAAAATTACTACCTTGATCCGATTGTATTTCCTTAGGCAACCCAAAATAAATTTTAAAAAAAATTTATGAGAGCCTTTGTCACAGTTTTGGCTGTTATATTCCTAAGAGGTATTGCCTCTGGAAACCTAGATGGTGTGCACATAATGGTCAGCAAATACTGATGTCCAGTTTTAGTGTTTAGCAATGGGCCTACACAATCCATAATAATTTTGGAAAAACGGCTCACCAAATGCTGGAATATGTTGCAGTGGGGCCACTGGAGTAACTTGATTAGGTTTACCCACAATTTGACACGTATGACATGTCCTGCAAAATGTTGCCACATCTTTTCTTAAACTGGACCAGTAAAAATGTTTAAAAACCTTGTTCATAGTCTTTACATCTAGATGGCTACCCAAAGGCATACTATGAGCCATAGTTAAACTCTCATTTCGATAAACTTTAGGAACTACTATCTGGTGATTAACTTCACATTCTTCACTTGCAGGAATTGTAGATGATCTCCACTTTCTCATTAATATTCCCTTTTCAAAATAATATCCTACTGGCACCTTCTCAATTTCACTATCTGGAAGAGTTTGTTCCTTTAATTTAATTATCTCAGGATCTGTACCCTGCTCTGCTATCATCTCGTTCCAAGATGAAGATAAATCTTCATGGTCAGACTTACTACCAAAATCCTGATCGAATAATGAAGGTAAGAAAGTTTCTGACACATCCTCAAAATTTGTATCCTGAGTTGAACAGTCATGGGTAACAACCTCATCCTGTACAGCAGTCTTTTTAGCCATAGCTCGGGTTACAACACAGGAAGAATCTGTGTTAGAATCCCTCTGTGGTTCTTCAGAAATAGGCTTTATTGTCAAATGCACTTCAGGAAAAACTCGTCCACCTGCTAAGTCATTCCCTAACAAAAGAGAAACATCATTCACAGGTAAACGGGGTTGTAGTCCCACTTTAACAAGCCCTGTAACTAACCCAGAACTTAAATTTACTCTATGCAGATGTACTGGCATAAGGGCACTCCCAACTCCTCTTATATAGTTTACCTCATCAGTGTCAGACTAGTCCCTCAACTTTAGAACACACTCTGACAGTAGTGATTGAGAAGCTCCAGTATCTCTAAGTATTTTTATTGGTATAGGATTAGATCCCTCTTGCAAGGATACAAATCCTTCAGTTATAAGATGTTCATATCCCCTCTTAACTGGTCAGACTCTGACAAAACTTCATTGGTATTTATCAAACTCTGTGGATTTACAGGTGTTTCAATATGCTGCACACAAGCATCTGGGACTGCTTCCTTTTTCTTTTTCAATGGAAAACGTGTCCAGGTTTCTTACAATAATTACAAATAAGACCAAAATATCTTTCCCTCACATGTTTCCCTTCATCCTTACCTTTCTCGCTAACTTTAAATATGATTTCTGGTTTACCTTGACTCTCTGTGCTATTTTTCCTTTTAAAAGTCCTACCTGGAGAAAATTTATTCTTATGAATTAAAGCATACTCATCAGCTAATTTAGCAGTCTCCTGCAATGTAGCAGTGTCCTTTTCATTTAAGTATATCCTCATTTCAACGGGAACGCTCCTTTTAAATTCCTCCAGTGAAATCAACTATTGTGGCGGCTTGCCCACGCAGCAAGTGAACTGGCTCCAGCAGTCGCTAGCGAGACCGCAGCCAGTGGCAACTGAGAGGACTCTTGAGTGCGGGGCAGACCTCGGCCCGGAAGCTGACGTTGCTTCTGCCCCGCAAAGAGCAGGGGTTGCTGGGAGCAGGTTACTTAAGCACGCACCAATTCAAACAGTAAACAGATCAACCCGACCCTGCTCAAGTCAGTGTGTTGTTTTCATTCATGTATCAGCCGACTACACTCTTAATTTATTATACCCCCCATTCACATTTTTAGAGGAAAGCCATCTCTCAAAACACAGATTTCTGGTAGGCAAATTCCACAAGTTTTTTTCCACAGATTTCTTCAAATTTCTGAATCTTTCTCTATAAGCTTCCGGAACCAGTTCATACGCTTTCAATATATGCTGTTTCACAATATCATGCTCCAGTGCTTGCTCAGCATTTAAAGCTGTATAAACTTGTTGTGCCTTGCCTTTAATTACACTTTGTAACATCACTGGCCATCTTTCTTTTGGCCACTCTAAACTCAGAGCAACAATTTCGAAATGTTGGAAATATTTGTCCACTTCTGCTTCATTAAATGGAGGAGCCAAAATAACCTCTCGACTAGTAACAAACTGTTTCTTAGAACCAGAAGCCTGATTCTTGGATTTTAATTTCTCCATCTGTAGCTCAAACTCCCTCCTTTTATCTGCTTCTCTTTCTTCAAATTCTCTTCCTTTTATTTGCCTCTCTTTTGGCCATTTCCGCTTTAAATTATTCAAACTTTATTGGTTCAAGATGTAACTGCATTTCCAGTGTACTCATTGGAAACCTCCCTAACACCTCATCATCAAACTTTCCCAAACTTTTATAATGCTCCACGATTTTCTCTGAATTACAAGCTTTGTTGTAACCTTCGTAATTCCTTTAATATCCAACCTCCTAGCAATCTCCGATAGAACCGTTTTTCTCACCATTGCTAATTCCTCCGGGTCAGGCGAATCTATAAACTCGTCAATATTCATTGCTGCCGAATACCACGCACAGACCAAATAAACAAAAGGATTGGGTATTTCCCTTTTCCAAATCAGGTTGATAAATAAACAAGCACTTAAGCTCAAAATCGAAACAAATCTGGACGAGCCCCCAAATTATGTCTCGTGACGGGCAACAATGAATATAGAACTGAGTCAGGTTTTATAAATAAATAACCATTTATTAAACTCTGCTCAATATTAATAAAAAGATAAATGAAAATAGTTCTTAAAGTGGTAAATTCGAACATAGTTCTTAGAATGGTAAATTCAAAAGTCCAAGAGATTTATGCAGTCAATTAGGAGAGACTTCTCTGGAGAGGTATTTCATCATAGACGTGTCTTTCCTGCTGGTTCTTCCAAAGGATTCGCGACGAAGGAAATAAACGGCTTAAAAGGAACTGACCTTTTTCTGGCGAGCAAACCCTGCACGAACTTCCTTGCTGATTTGGCAGGAGTTATCTCTGATGCAGGTCACTACTTCTTGACCGAAGAATCAATAAGGTCTATCCTTTACGAAACTGCCGAATGACACCAACTTTACTTGAATCTGTGAATTCCTGAATTTTGCTAAGGTCTTCACTCTCCAATACTACTTATAATAGAAAATAGAACTCCATAAAAACTGCATCATCAGCTGAATACACAGCAAAAACGGAGTATCTAACACAAAACTAAACTGAAACTAACTGCCTCACTAGGGGTCTACCCTTATATATGTGGCGAGAACAGGTCACCATGTGACCTCACATCGGTGGGAAAATTACATCATATGACCTCTGCAAGACCATTACATCATCCTTACAAGATATCTATGAGGTATGTAACAGGATAATGGAATTGATGACTTTGTGGCAAAGTTTCTGGATGATACAAAGATAAATGGAGGGGTGGGTAGAGCTGAGGAAGCAATGCGATTGCAGCAGGACTTGGACAAATTGGAAGAATGGGCAAAAAAGTGTCAGATGGAATACAGTGTTGGGAAATGTATGATAATACACTTTGGTGAAAGGAACAATAATGCGGTCTATTGTCTAAATGGAGAGAAGGTTCAGGCGTCAGAGGTGCAGAGGGACTTAGGAGTCCTCGTGGAGGACTCCAAGAAGGTTACTTTACAGGTTGAGTCTGTATTAAAGAAGGCAAGTGCAACGTTGGCATTTATTTCAAGGGGAACAGGATATAAAAGTAAGGAGATAATGCTGAGCCTATATAAAACACGAGTCAGGCCACACTTCTAGTATTGTCAACAGTTTTGGGCCCCATATCTCAGAAAGGATGTGTTGTCATTAGAGAGAGTCCGGAGAAAGTTTACGATGATGATTCTGGGAATGAAGGGGTTAGCATATGAGGCAGCTTTGGGCCTGTACTCACTGGAACTTAGAAGAATGTATGGGGATCTTATTGAAACCTACTGAATGTTGAAAGGACTAGATAAGGATGATGTGGAGAGGTGGAAGGTATCCAGAACTAGAGGACACAACCTCAAAATTGAGGGCGACTTTTTAGAACTGAGGTAAGGAGGAATTTTTTTAGTCAGAGATTAGTGTATTTGTGGAATGCTCTGCCAAAGACTGTGGCGGAGGCCAAGTCTGTGGGTATATTTAAGGCGAAAGTTCTTAGTTTCCTGATTAGTCAGGACATCAAAGCATCAAAAGATATGGCGAGAAGGCAGGTGTATGGGGTTGAGTGGGATCACGATCAGCCATGATGGAATGCCCCAATTCTGCCCCTATGTCTTTTGGTCTTGTGGTCTTATGATTGAATTACAATAAACTTGAACTTGATAAGATGGCAGCACATTAGGGTGTCACCTTCTACAAATTCTGCAGTATACAACCTGCCACCCTAGGTTTGAGTTATCATGTCACCTGTAGAGCATTGTTGGGACTTAATCCTTAAACCTGAAATCTTACCGATAACATTATGGAAGTATCTTCCCCAGAAAGATCACAGTGGTTCGGGAAGCTGGTTCACCAACATCTGCTGAGATATAGTTGTGTTGGGCAATAATTAGTGGTCTTTGCAGTGAGGCAATATTCCAAAAAAAAAACAATTGATAAAGAACTTTTGGCCTGCAAGAACTTAGGACATTACAGACTTTCAGGCTAATATTTTGGGAATTCTGATTGCACAGGCTGATTTACGTTGTCTTGCTAAATTGGCAATTTGCAGGATTCAAACAGAACTGTAATTTTCCATCTTTGGGGGAAGAAGTAGTCTTCACATCCAAACATGCCCACTGAATGCAGAAATGTCACAGCTCGGCAACTGAATTGTGGGCCTAGCACCAGTCATAAGATCACAAGATACAGAAGCAGAATTAGGCCATTTGGACCATTGAGTCTGCTCTGCCATACCATCATGGCTGATTTATTATCCCTCTCAATCCCATTCTCCTGTCTTCTCCCTGTAATCTTTGGTGCCTCTATTAATTAAGAACTTATTGACCTCCACTTTAAATATATCCAGTCATCCACCTTATTTTTATACTCCGTGCATTGAGATATAACACTTTGAGTAATGGATTTGCTACCTTTTTTGATTCTGCATCCCTAGTGCACTCACTCTGCTGGCTGCAATTATGCTCTATCATCTGCCCGCCCTTCCTGACAGTCTGACTGTACACTATCTTTGCTTTCTTACCATCCGTTCTATCACTTCACTCTGGTTCCCATCCCCCTGCCAAACTATTTTAAACCCTCCCCAACAGCTCTAACAAACCTGTCTGTGAGAATATTGATCCCTGTTGGATTCAGGTCCAACCTGTCCTTTTGTACATGTTATATCTCCCCCAGAAGAGATCCCAATGATCCAAGAACCTGATGGCCTACCCCTTGCACCAGCTCCTCAGCCATGCATTAATCCTCCAAATCATCTTGTTTCTGCCCTCACTGGCGTGTGACCTATGTAGCAATCCAGAAATTACTGCTTCATAGCTTTCTGCCTAGCTGTCTCTCTTCAGGAACTCTTTGCTTTTCCTTCCTATAGCATTGGTACCAATATGTGCCAAGACATCAGGCTGCCCTCCCTCTCCCTCCAACTGTGGACGCGATCCGAGACATCCCTGACCCTGGCATCTGGGAGGCAACATACCATCTGGGTGTCTCGTTCACATCCACAGAATCTCCTGTCTGCTCCTCTGACTATTCAGCCCCCTATCACTTCCACTCCCCTCTTCTCCCTCTTTCCCTTTGGCAGCCTAGACCCATGCTTGGTGCCAGTAACCTGGTCTCCATGGCATTCCCTGGAAGGTCATCCCCCACAACAGCATCCAAAAGGGTATGCTTATTATTGTGGGAATGGCCACAATGGTGCTCTGCCTATTCATCTTCCCATTCCTTCTCCTGTTAGTCACCCAGCTACCTGCCTCCTGCAACTTAGGGGTGAGTACTTCCCTATAACTCTGATTCATGATCTCCTCACTCTCTCTTACAAGCGGAAGGTCATCCAACTGCTGCTGTAGATCCCTAACACCTAAACATGCGATCTCAGTGGTACCTCCAAGTTCTGTTGATCACCTTTTCATCTTATAACAAACAACAATTAACTTGGAGTGGATCAATCATAAGTACATTTATTTTACTTGCTGCAAGGGAGGACTAGCACAAGAACCAGTGATAGCTTCAAAAAAGTTGACAGCACAGACACTGCTTTATACAGAAGTACGGCTACCCGTGCCTCAGTGCAGGGAAGGTGCATTCTGTTTGTTTGCTTAATCAGTGTACTTGGCATTCTTCCAGTAATGCTTCTGCTGGTTTGCAATTTGTCAAGGTCTCATGTTCCACTGGCATAATGTTGCACAAATACTAATAGCAAAACACTCTAGTACAATACGGGTTCCATTTTATTTCAGACAAAAATGCCATTTTGTTACTACAAGTATGGTACATTTCCACATTCCTCTTGGCCCTCTCCAATGCCAGCAAATCTTTTCTTTAATAAGGGTCTTAAAATACAGTACTCCAACTGCAGTCTTACCAATGCCTTATAAAGTCTCAGCATTATATCCTTGCTTTTATGTTCTAGTCCTTTCAAAATGAGTGTATTTGCCGTCCTTACCGCCAATTCAGCCTGCAAGTTAACATAGAAAGCCTACAGCACAATACAGGCCCTTCGGCCCACAAAGCTGTGCTGAACATGTCCTTACTTCAGAAATTACCTAGCACTATCCATAGCCCTCTATTTTTCTAAACTCCACCTACCTATCCAGGAGTCTTCTAAAAAAGACCCTATCGTATCTGTCTCCACCACTGTCACCGGCAGCCCATTCCACGCACTCACTACTCTCTGCGTTTTATTAAAAAAAAACTTACCCCTGACATTTCCTCTGTACCTACTTCCAAGCACCTTAAAACAATGCCCTCCCGTGTTAGCCATTTCAGCCCTGGGAAAAAGCTATCCACATGATCAATGCCTCTTATCATCTTATACACAACCTTCAGGGAATCCTGCACAAGTCCCTTTTCACCTCAAAATTTTGAATTTTCTCCCCATTTAGAAAATAGTCCACACCCTTATTCTTCCTACCAATGTGCATGACCATATACTTCCCTACTCTATATTCCATCTGCTATTTCTTTGCCCATTCTCTCAATCTGTCAAAGTCCTTCAGCAGACACCCTACTTCCTCAACACTACTTGCCCCTCCATCTATCTTTGTATCATCCAAAAACTTGGCCACAAAGCCATCAATTCATTCATCCAAATTATTAACATATAACCTGAAAAGAAGCGGCTGCAACACCTAACACCTGCAACACAGTTTTTAAAAAAATCTTCAAGTGCAAGAAGGACGAGACTGCGCAGGCGCGTGACGTCAACAGGACAGCGCGGAGAGTTTAAAAAGGAAGGTTGCTACCAACAGCTTTCTTTCGGATCAGGATTACAGAGCGTCGTGGGAGCTGAATTCTGAAGGAAGGCAGTTTTATTAAAAACTTCTTCGAGTGCAAGAAGGACGAGACTGCGCAGGCGTGTGACGTCAACAGGACAGCATGGAGAGTTTAAAAAGGAGATCACCCTATACAGCGGGTAGCTGTCAGAGCGGGCAGCGGAGTGAGCGGTAGCAGAGTGTAGGGTTCTGGCTTCAATGGGCTTCGGCGGTAAACAGGAAGAGGCGTGAGCGAAGCACCAACTGTTTTTTTTCTCCCCCCCCAACCCCCCCCCTTCGTGAATCAGCCCGGACGGACAGGAACAGCAGGGCTCTCACAGCTAATGGTATGAGCTAACGGTTTAAGAAGTTCATCTGTTTGGCGAGGTAAGTGGGTGAGTAGACTTATTTTTCCTGTTTCATTCCTGTAGAATTAGGTAGCATGCCTGCAGGGTTAGTGCTTTGTTCAGGGTGTCAGATGTGGGAATCCTGGGAGACCTCCAGCCTCCCTGATGGCCACATCTGCACCAGGTGCACCAAGATGCAGCTCCTCAGAGACCGTGTTAGGGATCTGGAGCTGCAGCTTGATTACCTACTGCTTATCAGGGAAAGTGAAGAGGTGATAGACAGGAGCTACAGGGAGATGGTCATCCCGAGGCTACAGGGGTCAGAAAACTGGGTCACTGTCAAGAGAGGGAAGGGAAATGCCTGGATAGTGGAGACCACACCTGTGGCTGTCCCCCTCAGCAACAAATATCTTGTTCTGGATGCTGTTGAGGGGGATGACCTGACAGGAGATGCCCACGGTGACCGTGTCTCTGGCGCTGTTGTGCAGTAGAGAAGGAAGGAGAAGAGGAATGCGGTAGTCATAGGGGATTCCATAGTCAGGGGAACGGACAGGAGATTCTATGAGCCTGATAGAGATACCCGCATGGTGTGTTGCCTTCCAGGTGCCAGGGTACAGGATGTCTCGGATCGGGTCCTGAATATTCTGAAGGGGGAGGGTGAGCAGCCAGTTGTCTTGGTACATGTTGGTTCCAATGACATAGATAACACAAAGGAGGAGGTCCTGAAGAGAGATTTCCAGGAGTTAGGAAGGAAGCTGAGAAGCAGGACCTCCAGGGTAGTAATCTTGGGATTGCTACCTGTGCCGCGTGCTAGTGAGGGCAAGAATAGTAGGATCAGGCAGATGAATGCGTGGCTGAGAGACTGGTGCAGGGGGCAGGGCTTCAGATTCTTGGATCATTGGGATCTCTTCTGGGGGAAGTATGACCTGTTCAAAAAGGACAGATTACACCTGAACCCGAAGGGGACCAATATCCTGGCGGGAAAGTTTAATAGAGCGGTTTAAACTAATTTGGCAGAGGGGATAGGAACCGGAATGATAGAGCGGAGGAAGGGGAAAACAGAAATAAATCTAAGATAGTGAGCAGTAAAGATGTCAGGAAAGACAGGCAGGTGATGGGGCAAATTTGTAGCCATTGGGATGAGTTGCAGTGCAATAAAGTTGCAGTGAAATCAAAGAGAAAAGTACCAAATACTGGTCTTAAGGTGTTGTACTTAAATGCACGCAGCATAAGGAATAAGGTGGATGATCTTGTCGTACAGCTACAGATTGGCAGGTATGATATTGTGGCCATCACTGAGACGTAGCTAAAAGATGCATGTCTCTGGGAGCTGAACGTCCAAGGATACACGGTGTATCGGAAGGATAGGAAGGTAGGCATGGGGAGGCGTGGCTTTATTGGTAAGATGATATTAAATCATTAGAAAGAGGTGATACAGGATCGGAAGGTGCAGAATCTTTATGGGTTGAGCTAAAAAATCGCAGGGGTGAAAGGACCCTGATGGCAGTTATTTATAGGCCTCCAAACAGCTGCAGTGATATGGACTACAAATTACAACAGGAAATAGGAAAGGGTTGTCAGAAGGGCAGTGCTATGATAACTGTGGGGGATTTTAACATGCAAGTGGATTGGGAAAATCAGGTCGGCACTGGATCTCAAGAGAGAATTTGTAGAATGTCTGCAAGATAGCTTTTTAGAGCAGCTTGTTGTTGAGCCCACTAGGGGATCGGCTGTACTAGATTGGGTATTGTGTAATGAACCGGAGGTGATTAGAGAGATTGAGGTGAAGGAACCCTTAGGAGACAGTGATCATAACATGATTGAGTTCACTGTGAAATCTGAAAAAGAGAAGCCGAAATCTGATGTGTCGGTATTTCAGTGGAGTAAAGGAAACTACAGTGGCATGAGAGAGGAACTGGCCAAAGTCGACTGGAAAGGGACACTGGCGGGAAAGATGGCAGAGCAGCAGTGGCTGGAGTTTATGCGAGAAGTGAGGAAGGTGCAAGACAGGTATATTCCAAAAAAGAAGAAATTTTCGAATGGGAAAAGGATGCAACCATGGTTGACAAGAGAAACCATGCGGGTGTCCTTCTTACGTCCACAAAATCTCCTGTCTGCTCCCCTGACTATAGAGTCTCCAATGACAACAGCTCTCCTCTTCTCCGTCCCATGTTTCTGCACCACTGGGTCAGACTCAGTGCCGGAGGCCCTGCCACCGTGGCTCACACCTGAGTAGACATAGGACTGATAGAAAATGATGCTGGGGACATTGTAATGGTTAATAAGGAGATGGCAGAGGAACTGAACGAGTATTTTGTATCAGTCTTCACTGAGGAAGACATCAGCAGTATACCGGACACTCAAGGGTGGCAGGGAAGAGAAGTGTGCGCAGTCACAATTATGACAGAGAAAGTACTCAGGAAGCTGAACAGTCTAACGGTAGATAAATCTCCCGGACCAGATGGGAGGCACCCGCATGTTCTGAAGGAAGTAGCTGTGGAGATTGCGGAGGCATTAGTGATGTTCTTTCAAAAGTCGATAGATTCTGGCATGGTTCCGGAGGACTGGAAGATTGCCAGTGGTACTCCACTATTTAAGAAGGGGGCAAGGAAGCAAAAAAGAAATTATAGACCTGTTAGCTTGACATCGGTGGTTGGGAAGTTGTTGGAGTCGATTGTCAAGGATGAGGTTACAGAGTACCTGGAGGCAAGTGACAAGATAGGCAGAACTCAGCATGGATTCCTTAAAGGAAAATCCTGTCTGACAAACCTATTACAATTTTTTGAGGAAATTACCAGTAGGCTAGACAAGGGAGATGCAGTGGATGTTGTATATTTGGGTTTTCAGAAAGCCTTTGACAAGGTGCCACACATGAGGCTACTTAACAAGATGAGCCCATGGAATTACGGGAAAGTTACATATGTGGATAGAGTGTTGGCTGATTGGCAGGAAACAGAGAGTGGGAATAAAGGGATCCTATTCTGGTTGGCTGCCAGTTACCAGTGGTGTTCCACAGGGGTCCGTGTTGGGGCCGCTTCTTTTTACATTGTACATCAACGATTTGGATTATGGAATAGATGGCTTTGTGGCTAAGTTTGCTGACGATACGAAGGTAGGTGGAGGGGCCGGTAGTGCTGAGGAAACGGAGAGTCTGCAGAAGACTTGGATAGATGGGAAGAATGAGCAAAGAAGTGGCAAATGAGGTACAATGTTGGAAAGTGTATGGTTATGCACTTTGGCAGAAGAAATAAACGGACAGACTATTATTTAAATGGAGAAAGAATTCAAAGTTTTGAGATGCAATGGGACTTGGGAGTCCTCGTACAGGATACCCTTAAGGTTAACCTCCAGGTTGAGTCGGTAGTGAAGAAGGCGAATGCAATGTTGGCATTCATTTCTAGAGGAATAGAGTATAGGAGCAGGGATGTGATGTTGAGGCTCTATAAGGCGCTGTGAGACCTCACTTGGAGTACTGTGGGCAGTTTTGGTCTCTTTATTTAAGAAAGGATGTGCTGACATTGGAGAGGGTACGGAGAAGATTCACTAGAATGATTCTGGGAATGAGAGGGTTAACATATGAGCAACGTTTGTCCGCTCTTGGACTGTATTCCTTGGAGTTTAGAAGAATGAGGGGAGACCTCATAAAACCATTTTGAATGTTGAAAGGCATGGACAGAGTGGATGTAGCAAAGTTGTTTCCCATGATGGGGGAGTCTAGTACAAGAGGGTATGACTTAAGGATGGAAGGGCGCCCATTCAGAACAGAAATGCGAAGAAATTTTTTTAGTCAGAGGGTGGTGAATCTATGGAATTTGTTGCCACAGGCAGTAGTGGAGGCCAAGTCATTGGGTGTATTTATGGCAGAGATGATAGGTATCTGAGTAGCCAGGGTATCAAAGGTTATGGTGAGAAGGCAGGGGAGTGGGACTAAATGGGAGAATGGATCAGCTCATGATAAAATGGTGGAGCAGACTCGATGGGCAGAATGGCCGACTTCTGCTCCTTTGTCTTGCGGTCTTATGGTCTATCCTTGTGGAACGTCACTTGTCACTGGAAGCCAACCAGAAAAGGCCACCTTTATTCAGAATCTTACCTCCTGCCAGTCAACCAATCTTCTGTCCATGCCATTACCTTTCCTGTAATACCATGGGATCTTATCTTGTTAACTAGCCTCTTGCATGGCACCATCACAAAGGACTGCTGAAAATCTAAATATATAACATCCATTGACATAATATGATTGAATTCATACTGCGGTTTGAGAGGGAGAAGCATAAGTCAGATGTGTTAGTATTGCAATGGAATAAAGGGAATTACAGAGGCATGAAAGAGGAGCTTGCCCAGGTGGATTGGAGGGGGTATTGGTGGGGATGATGGTAGAGGAGAGGTGGCTGAAGTTTCTGGGAATAGTTCAGAAGGCGTAGGATAGATATGTCTTACGGAGGAAGAAGTTCTCAAATGGCAGGAGTAAGCAATCGTGGCTGACAAAGGAAGTTAAAGACTATATAAAAGACAAGAAAAGGGCATATAAGGTAGCAAAAGTGAGTGGGAAGTTGGATGATTGGAAAGTTTTTAAATCCAAGAAAAGGCAACTAAAAAGCAGTAAGAAGGGAAAAGATGAAAGATGAGGGCAAACTTGGCCAATAATATAACGCAGGATACCAAAAGTTTTTTCAGTTATATAAAGAGTAAAAGAGAGGTGAGAGTTGATATTGGACCACTGGAAAATGCTGCTGGTGAGGTAGTAATGGGTCAAAGAAATGAACTTAATGGGTCCTTCATTGTGGAAGACAGGAGCAGTGTTTCAGAGGTCCGTGAGTGTTAGAGAGCAAGAGTGAGTACCATTGCTATTACAAAGAAAAAAAATGCTAGGCAAACTCAAAGGTTTGAAAGAGGATGCTGAAGAGATAGCAGATGCATTGGTTATGATCTTTCAAGAATCACTTGATCCTGGCATGGTTCCAGAGGACTGTAAAATTGCAGATGTCACTCCATTCTTTAAGAAGGGCGAAAGACAAAAGAAAGGAAATTATAGGCCAGTTATCCCAACCTCTGTGGTTGGAAAAGTATTGGAGTCTACTTTTAAGGATGAGGTTTTGGGGTATTTGGAGTCCAATGATAAAATAAGGCAAAGTCAGCATGGTTTCTGTAAAGGGAAATCTTGCCTGACAAATCTATTAGAGTTCTTTGAGGAAGTAACAAGCAGGGTGGACAAAGGAGAGACAGTGGATGTCACTTATTTGGATTTTCAGAAGGCGTTTGATAAGGTGTCACACATGAGGCTGCCTAACAAGATAAATTTCTGTGGCATTACAGAAAAGGTACTGGCATGGATAGAGGAATGGCTGACAGGCAGGAGGCAGTGAGTGGGAATCAAGGGGGCCTTTTCTGGTTGGCTGCCAGTGACCAGTGGTGTTCCTAAGGGGTCAGTATTGGGACCGCTACTTTTTGCATTGTTTGTCTGTGATTTGGATAATGGAATTGATGGCTTTGTGGTGAAGTTTGCTAATGATACGAAGATAGATGAGGAGTGGGTAGAGCTGAGGAAGCAATACGATCGTAGCAGGACTTAGGAAGATTGGAAGAATGGGCAAAAAAATAGCAAATGGAATACAGTGTTGGGAAATGTATGATAATGCATTTTGGTAAAAGGAACAAAAGTATAGACTATTGTCTAAGTGGGGAGAAAATTCAAACACCAGAGGTGCCACAGGACTTGGAAGCCCTCGTGCAAGACTCCAAGAAGGTTAATTCACAGGTTGAGTCTGTGGTAAAGAAGGCAAATGCAATATTGGTCATTTCAAGGGGAATAGAATATATAAAAAAAAACAGGGAAAGAATAAGACACTAGTCAGGCCATACTTGGAGTATTGTCAACAGTTTTGGGCCCTGTATCTCAGAATGATGTGTTCTCATTGGAAAGAGCCTAGAGGAGGCTCACTATCATAATTCTGGGAATGAAGGGGTTAACATAGGAGCGTTTGACAGCTTTGGACCTGTACTCACCGGAATTTGGAAGAATGTTTGGGGATCTCATTGAACCCTATAGAATATTGAAAGGATGAGATAAGGTGGATGTGGAGAGGATGTGCAACAGACTGCAGTGGAGGCCAAGTCTTGCATATAGTTAAGGTGGAAGGTGATCATTTGCTGATAGGTCAGGGCATCAAAGGATATGGCGAGAAGGCAGGTGTTTGGGTTGTGGGATCCAATATCAGACATGATGGAATGGTGCAGCAGACTCGATGGCCTGAATGGCCTAATTCTCCTCCTATACCTTATGGTCTTATGATGTTTCCTATGGTGGGGGGTGTCCAGAACTGGAGGGTGCAGCCTCAAAATTGAGGGGTGGTCCTTTAGAACAGATTTAGGAGGATTTTTTTTTGCCAGAGAGTAGTGAATCTGGAATGCTTTGCCACAGACAGCTGTGGAGGCCAGCACCATGGGTGTATTTAAAGCAAACATTGATAGCTTCCTGATTGGTCAGTGCATCAAAGGTTGTGTGAAGGCATGTGGATGGGATTGAGTGGGATTCAGGATCAGCAGACTGGATGGGCTGAGTAGCCTAATTCTGCTTCTATGTCTTATGGACTTTCCTTTGTATATTTTGCCTGTTATTTCCTCAAAGAATTCCAATAGATTGTCAGGCAAGATTTTCCCTTAAGAACTTTGGCCTATTTTGTCATGTGACTCTAAGTACCCTGAAACGTCATAGACTCCAACATCTATCATCTGGCTAACTGGCCTATAATTCTCCCAACCTTCTTGAAGAGTGGAGTGACATTTGCAATTTTCCAGTCCTCCAAAACCATTCCAGAATAGGTCTGTGATTGTTCCCAGTCATCCAGGTCATTAGGTATTAAGCAGTAGTAAACAAGACAACTGGACTTGCTGTGTTGTCTAGAACAGGGGTCCCCAACCTTTTTTGCACTGCGGACCGGTTTAATATTGACAATATTCTTGCGGGACGGGGGGGGGCGGTGTGTTAATCACGACCAGAATATAGGTGATAAGTCAACTATAAGTCACTTATAAGTGGCTAATACACTCAATTTCGTTTCTAAAAGGGTTTATCTAACAAATGCTGGAAATTGAAGCAACATTTTCAGTGCTTTCCTGGTTATCTCAGGATATTCAGCCTTGACTGATCCAGAATGCCAGCAGAGATGTTACATCAAACATACTTTTCAGCCCACTGTCATTTGCAAGCTCGAGGAGTTGATTTTCTTCCCGCGCTGACATGGATGATTCACTGGAGATATTCACAAATGGGTCATGGACCCATTCCTTTGCACACTTCGGGTCATTTGCGGTTGGGAAGTAACGCTCGAATTCTGTCGACAATGAAGATAGGTGATTGCACACCAGCTGTGGGAAGGACGGTGCAGCCTCAGTCTCTCCCAAAATCCCAGTTAGTGTTGGGAACATGTCAAATATGCCCCTGTCCACTCGCTGTCCCCACAGTTCCAGTTTGGCTTTGAAAGCAGACTCTTTATCTGCTAACTTGAAGACAGTTGTCGTTCTCCCCTGAAGTGACAAATTGAGTCCATTGAGCAGGTTGAAGATGTCACAGAGAGTTTTGCTATCCACTCCTCATCACTGAAGTGTGCTGCCAGTGGTGACTTTTTTCCTGAAAGAAATCTCTGTAGCTGCTCTGTTAACTCAAAAACCCTGGCCAGGGCTCTCCCCCTTGATAGCCACCTGACTTCAAGGGGGAGCTTCAAGGAAGGTGTTTGTGCTCTGCGTCCATTTTCTCGCAAAGCTGCTCAGACGTGAGTTAAGGGCTTTTGCTTTGATGCGATGGATAACTTCAGCAACGTCACTCAATACGCTGTTAAGATCAGGTGACATTTTTCAGCTAGCCAGCATTTCCCTGTGTATGATGTCAGTGTGTAGACTGGCATTCAGGAGCAACCTCTTTGACTCAGGTAGTGAAACCAGACAGCTGTCCAGTCATAGCTGCAGCCCCGTCTGTGCATATTCCAGCGTAGAATGACCAGTCCAGTTTGCCTAACGTGGTCATTCAAAGACTTGCCCTAGTTGTGTTAGTTGGCAGCAGTAGTGCACACAACATATCCTCGTGCACATCATCTTGAAATGTATATTGCACATAAACCAGCAGTATTACCTTGTTGTCGACATCGGTAGACTCGTTGACCTGGATAGCATACCGTGGTGACTCGCTCAGCTGTTCCAACAGCTGTGCTTCGATGTCCTCTGCTATGTCATCAATTCTCCTTGAAACTGTGGTAGCTGAAAGAGAAACCTGTACCATCTTGTTAGCTGCAGCTTCTGCCAGCAGTTCACGGCACATGTCCTTGGCAGCAGGCAGAATCAATTCTTCACCAACAGTGAAAGGCTTCTTAGCCTTAGCCATACGGCTAGTCACTAAGTACGACGCTGTCAGAGCAGCGGCTCTCAGCACTTGCTTCTGTCCCGCTTGCTCATGTTTTTTCCGCTCAAAAAAACTCAACGGGTTTGTCTTTAAGTGCAGGGTGCTTGGACTTAAGGTGCCGAAGCAGTTTTGAGGGCTTCATTGCCTCATTAGACAGCTTGTCTCCACATAGCACACAGGGGGCTTGGAGCGTGTGAGTCACCGGTCGCAATAAAGCCATATTTTATGTACGACTGGTCGTATTTTCTGCTGAAAGAAGCTTTCTTTTGTTTTTGCAGTCTCGGCCTCAGCTGTCTCTGCGTTATCATCATTGTTAGGCCTTTTATGTCCCCTACTCTCAGCGACGTTTGTTGTAGGTTAATGACAGACTGATGACCTCACGTGGGTAATGACCTCGCGTGCATTCAAGTTCAACAGTGGGTGTGACAGGGAATGAGGAAAGGTGCAGCTGACTCGTATTGTTTCATATCACCAAATCATATTGTTTCCTCATGGCCCGGTAGCACATGCTTTGCGGCCCGGTGGTTGGGGACCACTGGTCTAGAAGACGTTTTGCCTCTCATCCAAGAGACTTTTTCAGTTCTGATCCATGGTGGGTAGTTTTCCGGTTTATAAACTGGGTGAGTTGATTGAAGGTATAGCAATCGCATGAGGGTTATGAAGAGATAATGAGATAGTCGTTAGTCTCCCCTTTCCATGAATGGAGGTGTGAACTGCTGTCGTGTGGCTACCCTAACTGGGCGTTCATCAAGACAGCAACGAAAACCAGCAGGGACGTTAGCCCAACAGACAGAGGTAAGGAGCAAAGCAGAGGGAAAAACATAGTCATCCCATATGTAGCTGGAGTTTCAGACAAACTCAGAAGGATTTTCAACAAACACCAAATCCCTGTGTTTTTCAAACCTACAGACACCCTCAGACAGAAGCTCATCCACCCCAAGGATCTCTACACCCAAAGATAAACAGAGTAATATTGTATGGCAATCCAATACAATGAGAACTGCACAGACCTGTATATCGATGAGACAAAACAACCACTTCACGAACGAATGGCCCAACATAGGAGGGCTAGCACCTCAGGTCAAGATTTGGCTGTATATCTACACCTAAATGACAAGGGATACTCCTTTGATGATAACAATGTGCACATTTTGGACAGGTGGTTTGAAAGAGTTGTTAAAGAAGCCATCTTTGTCTAACTAGAAAATCCATTCCTGAATAGAGAGGGTGGCGTATGAAGCCACCTGTCAGCTACTTACAACTGAGTCCTAACATCTCTACCCCTGCGGTCCCACAGCAGTTCACACCTCCATTCATGCAAAGATAAGACTAGTGCTCCTTTTATTATCCCTTTACAACCCTCATGTGATTGCTGTACCTTTAAACAACTCACAGATTTTATAAACCAGAAATCTGCCTACCATGGATCAGAACTGAAGAAGCCTCTCGGATGAGTGTCAAGACATCTTTTAGACAACACAGCAAGTCCAATTGCCTTGATTTACTTAGTATTCCAGAATCAAGTTATTCTTGAAAGATCATTACTGTAATACATCTGATTTTAGCTGCTTCTTCTCAAGCTGCAGGGTGAATTCTATCATATTAAGATCACTGCCTCCGAAGGATTCCTTTATCTCAAACTCCCTAATCAAATCTAGGTCATTACCTAACACCCAGTCCACAATTTCCGATTTCCAAAAGTTTCTCTAAAAAGCCGTCTTGTAGGCATTCTACACATTGTCTCTTGGGATCCAGCACCAACCTGATTTTACCAATCTACCTGCAAGTTGAAATCCCCCATTACTATCACAACATTGCCCCTTTTACCTGCATTTTCTATCTTCCATTGTAATGTGTAGCCCACATTCTGGCTACTGTTCAGAGGCCTGTATTTAACTTCCAACGTGTTTTCTTTACCTTTGCAGTTTTTAACTCTACTGACAAGGATTCTACATCTTCCGATCCTATGTCACCTCTTTCTAAAAATTTGATTTCATTTTTTACCAACAGAGCCACCCCACCCCTCTGCATATCTGCCTATCCTTTTGATACAATGTGTATCCTTAAATCTTAATTTCCCAACTATGATCTTCTTTCAGCCACGATTCAGCAATGCCCACAATATCAATCTCTAACTGCGCTGCAAGATCATCTCCCTTATTCCATATATTGTGTGAATTCAAATATAATACCTTTAGTTCTATATTTATCACCCTTTCTGATTTTGGCCCCCTGTTACACTTTAACTTATCCCACTGCAGCGAAAAGAAAAGTTTTAAGCAGACTTCAGATCCACTGGAAGGTTATTCCAGATATGTGGAGCGTAGTAACTAAAAGCTGCTTCACCATGTTTAATTTTGACCCTGGGGACGGTACACAGATCTGCCCCAGATGACCTGAGAGGTATATAATGCAGCAGGAGATCGGAGTTGTATTTTGGCCCTAGACCATTCAGTGCTTTATAAATCAGTAGTAATATTTTAATGTCAATCCTCTGGACAGGAAGCCAGTGTGGTGATCTGAGAACTGGAGTAACATGTTCTACTTTCTTGGACTTAATGAGGATTCTAGCAGCAGCGTTCTGAATGAACTGCAGTTGTCTGAGGGATATTTTACAGAGACCTGTGAACATGCCATTACAGTAGTCAAGCCTACTAGATCTTGCTGAGACATAAGCCCTTTAACTCTCGCTATATTTTTAAGATGGTAGTAGGCTGACTGTGTAATTGTCTTAATGTGGCAGTTAAAATTTAAGTTGGAGCATATAATTCAGACAACAGTAGTAGAATAATTTCAAGTGTGTATAAGGGTTTGTCAAATCTTAAAACTCATTCGACTTCATACATTATAACAAAATGGGAGAAGGAAGGAGGGATAATAATATCTGAGGAAGACTGGACAAAAATATGGAGGACTCATTCCACTGAGATGCAACACAGAGCATCATAGGAAGTCATTCCTGCCTGTGGCCATCAAACTTTACAACTCCTCCCTTGGAGGATCAGACATCCTGAGCCAATAGGCTGGTCCTGGACTTATTTCCTGGCATAATTTACATATTACTATTTAATTATTTATGGTTTTATTACTATTTATTTATGGTGCAACTGTAATGAAAACCAGTTTCCCCTGGCATCAATAAAGTATGACTATGTATCAATGGAAGTGTACCAGTTCACAGAACTGGAGGGAGTTCGGGTAGAAAAACTTTAAGATATTTTATTACACCCTCTCAGAAATCCCGTTATGATAGTAACCCCCCTGTTTGCTGGAGAAATTGTGGAAATCAAAATGCAAACCATTGTCATATTTTCTGGGAATGCTCCGCTATCAAAGACTATTGGAGTGGGATACATAATGCCCGACAAGACATCTTTAAATGTGAAATACCCTTAGCGAGTAAGACCATATGTTTTGGGTATATACCTCAAGAATGGTTGAAAAGAGATAAATATTTAATGAATGTACTGCTGGTGGCTGGTAAAAAGACCTTACCAGGAAATGGTTATCACAGGAGAGCCCAACTTTAAAGGTATGGATCGAAATTACATAGAAACATAGAAACATAGAAAATAGGTGTAGGAGTAGGCCATTCGGCCCTTCGAGCCTGCACCGCCATTTATTATGATCATGGCTGATCATCCAACTCAGAACCCAGCCTTCCCTCCATACCCCCTGACCCCTGTAGCCACAAGGGCCATATCTAACTCCCTCTTAAACATAGCCAATGAGCTGGCCTCAACAGTTTGCTGTGGCAGAGAATTCCACAGATTCACCACTCTCTGTGTGAAGAAGTTTTTCCTAATCTCGGTCCTAAAAGGCTTCTCCTCTATCCTCAAACTGTGACCCCTCGTTCTGGACCTCCCCAACATCGGGAACAATCTTCCCGCATCTAGTCTGTCCAATCCCTTTAGGATCTTATACGTTTCAATCAGATCCCCCCCCCCCCAATCTGCTAAATTCCAATGAGTACAAGCCCAGTTGATCCAGTCTTTCTTCATATGAAAGACCTGCCATCCCAGGAATCAATCTGGTGAACCTTCTTTGTACTCCCTCTATGGCAAAGATGTCTTTCCTCAGATTAGGGGACCAAAACTGCACACAATACTCCAGGTGTGATGGACATCTACAAAATGGAGAAGATAACAGCATCTGTATACCGCATTGGATACTGTTGGAGGGGATGACTTACCTGGGACCAGCTGCAGTAGCCGGATCTCTGGCACTGGCAGTGCAGAAGGGAGGGGGGAAAAAGAAGAGAGCGGTAGTGATAGGGGACTCGATAGTTAGAGGTGCAGATAGACGGTTCTGTGGTCGTGACAGAGAATCCAGGATGGTTTGTTGCCTCCCAGGTGCCAGAGTCAAGGATGTCTCTGATCGAGTGCATGACATTCTGAAGTGGGAGGGTGACCAGCCAGATGTCGTGGTGCACATCGGTACCAATGACAAAGCAAGGAAGAGTGAAGAGGTCCTGGACAGTGAGTATAGAGAGCTTGGTAGGAAGTTGAAAAGCAGGACCTCGAGGGTGGTAATCTCAGGATTGCTACCTGTGCTAGGTGCCAGTGAGGCTAGGAGTAGGATGCTCTGGAGGAGGAACAAGTAGCTGAGGAACTGGTGTAGGGGGCAGGGTTTCAGATTTCAGGATCATTGGGACCTCTTCTGGGGCAGGTGGGACCTGTACAAGAGACACTTGAACCACAGGGGGACCAGTATCCTTTCAGGGAGGTTTGTTAATGCTATTGGGGAGGCTTTAAACTAGATTTGCAGGGGGATGGGAACCAGAGTGCCAGAGCTGACAGTGTGGCTGGGGTGAAAATAAATGATGTTGAAAGTTTAAGCAAATCCACTGATAGAAAGGTTGTGAGTGGTGGTAAAAATCTTCTGAGGTGTATATATTTCAATGCTAGGAGTATTGCGGGGAAGGTCGATGAGTTGAGGGCGTGGATTGACACGTGGAATTATAATGTTGCAGCAATTAGTGAAACTTGGCTACAGGAGGGGCAGGACTGGCAGCTTAATATTCCAGGGTTCCGATGTTTCAGATGTGATCGAGGCAGAGGAATGAAAGGTGGGGGAGTAGCATTGCTTGTTAGGGAAAATATTACAGCAGTGCTCAGGCAGGACAGATTAGAGGGCTTGTCTACTGAGTCCTTATGGGTGGAGCTGAGAAACAGGAAAGATATGGCCACATTAGTGGGATTGTATTACAGACCACCCAATAGTCAATGAGACTTGGAAGAGCAAATCTGCAGAGAGATAGCAGGCAACTGCAGGAAACATGAAGTTGTGGTGGTAGGGGATTTTAATTTTGCATACATTGATTGGGACTCCCATACTGTTAGGGGTCTAGATGGTTTAGAGTTTGTAAAATGTGTTCAGGAAAGTTTTCTAAATCAATATATAAAGGGACCAACTAGAGGGGATGCAATATTGGATCTCCTGTTGGGTAACGAATTAGGGCAAGTGACAGAAGTCTGTGTAGGGGAGCACTTTGGTTCCAGTGATCATAACACCATTAGTTTCAATTTGATCATGGACAAGGATAGATCTGGTCCTAGGGTTGAGGTTCTGAACTGGAAGAAGGCCAAATTTGAAGAAATGAGAAAGGATCTAAAAAGCGTGGATTGGGACAGGTTGTTCTCTGGCAAAGATGTGATTGGTAGGTGGGAAGCCTTCAAAGGGGAAATTTTGAGAGTGCAGAGTTTGTATGTTCCTGTCAGGATTAAAGGCAAATTGAATAGGAATAAGGAACCTTGGTTCTCAAGGGATATTGCTACTCTGATAAAGAAGAAGAGGGAGTTGTATGAAATGTATAGGAAACGGGATAAATCAGGTGCTTGAGGAGTATAAAAAGTGCAAGAAAATACTTAAGAAAGAAGTCAGGAGGGCTAAAAGAAGACATGAGGTTGCCTTGGCAGTCAAAGTGAAGGATAATCCAAAGAGCTTTTACAGGTATATTAAGAGCAAAAGGATTGTAAGGGATAAAACTGGTTCTCTTGAAGATCAGAGTGGTTGGCTTTGTGCGGAACCAAAGGAAATGGGGGAGATCTTAAATAGGTTTTTTGCGTCTGTATTTACTAAGGAAGCTGGCATGAAATCTATGGAATTGAGGGAATCAAGTAGTGAGACCATGGAAACTGTACAGATTGAAAAGGAGGAAGTGCTTGCTGTCTTGAGGAAAATTAAAGTGGATAAATCCTGGGGACCTGACAGAGTGTTCCCTCAGACCTTGAAGGAGACTAGTGTTGAAATTGCAGGGGCCCTGGCAGAAATATTTAAAATGTCGCTGTCTACGGGGGAAGTGCCGGAGGATTGGAGAGTGGCTCATTTTGTTCCGCTGTTTAAAAAAGGATCGAAAAGTAATCCAGGAAATTATAGGCTGGTGAGTTTAACGTCAGTAGTAGGTAAGTTATTGGAGGGAGTACTCAGAGACAGAATCTACAAGCATTTGGATAGACAGGGGCTTATTAGGGAGAGTCACCATGGCTTTGTGCGTGGTAGGTCATGTTTGACCAATCTGTTGGAGTTTTTCGAGGAGGTTACCAGGAAAGTGGATGAAGGGAAGGCAGTGGATATTGTCTACATGGACTTCAGTAAGGCCTTTGACAAGGTCCTGCATGGGAGGTTAGTTAGGAAAATTCAGTCGCTAGGTATACATGGAGAGGTGGTAAATTGGATTAGACATTGGCTCGATGGAAGAAGCCAGAGAGTGGTGGTAGAGAATTGCTTCTCTGAGTGGAGGCCTGTGACTAGTGGTGTGCCACAGGGATCAGTGCTGGGTCCATTGTTATTTGTCATCTATATCAATGATCTGGATGATAATGTGGTAAATTGGATCAGCAAGTTTGCTGATGATGCAAAGATTGGAGGTGTAGTAGACAGTGAGGAAGGTTTTCAGAGCCTGCAGAGTGACTTGGACCAGCTGGAAAAATGGGCTGAAAAATGGCAGATGGAGTTTAATACTGACAAGTGTGAGGTATTGCACATTGGAAGGACAAACCAAGGTAGAACATACAGGGTTAATGGTAAGGCACTGAGGAGTGCAGTGGAACAGAGGGATCTGGGAATACAGATACTAAATTCCCTAAAAGTGTCGTCACAGGTAGATAGGGTCGTAAAGAGAGCTTTTGGTACATTGGCCTTTATTAATCGAAGTATTGAGTATAAGAGCTGGAATGTTATGATGAGGTTGTATAAGGCATTGGTGAGGCCGAATCTGGAGTATTGTGTTTAGTTTTGGTCACCAAATTACAGGAAGGATATAAATGAGGTTGAAAGAGTGCAGAGAAGGTTTACAAGGATGTTGCCTGGACTTGAGAAACTCAGTTACAGAGAAAGATTGAATAGGTTAAGACTTTATTCCCTTGAGCGTAGAAGAATGAGGAGAGATTTGATAAAGGTATATAAAATTATGATGGGTATAGATAGAGTGAATGCAAGCAGGCTTTTTCCACTGAGGCAAGGGGAGAAAAAAACCAGAGGACATGGGTTAAGGGTGAGGGGGGAAAAGTTTAAAGGGAACATTAGTGGGGGCTTCTTCACACAGAGAGTGGTGGGAGTATGGAATGAGCTGCCAGATGAGGTGGTAAATGTGGGTTCTTTTATAACATTTAAGAATAATTTGGACAGATACATGGATGGGAGGTGTATGGAGGGATATGGTCTGTGTGCAGGTCAGTGGGACTAGGCAGAAAATGGTTCGGCACAGGCAAGAAGGGCCAAAAGGCCTGTTTCTGTGCTGTAGTTTTTATGGTTCTCTGGTTCTATTTGAAGTCATTGAAATCTGACATATTCTCAGAAGAAACTCAAATTAAAGCCACTCACCTTAGGAAACTCAGGGCTAATTGGATTTCACAGATCTATCAGGTACCTTTCACATCCAAAGCCAGAGGCATTGCCATTCTCTTCCGTAAGTCTGTGCCTTTATGTTTTCATTCATCCACAGTTGATCCAAATGGCAGGTTTATAATTTTAACTGGGCATATCAATTTACTTCCCATTACACTGGTAAACGTTTGCAGGCTGAACTCGGATGATCCAGGTTTTTTCTGTGAGGTGTTTGACTTGATCCCAGATAACGATTCAAGCCACATATTGATCGGGGATGACTTTAATTGCTGCCTGGACCCGTATTTAGATAGGCTCTCCTATGCCCCCCCACCAAATGTTCTTGCTGTGCAAACTCTTAACAATTTGATGAAGTCGAAGAAGGTGGTGGATACTTGGAGACTACAACACCCATCTGACCATGATTATTCTTTTTATTCTCATATACACAGATCATATACACGGATGGATTATTTTTTAGTCGACTCCAGATTACTCTCTTAATATTGACCACACCAAATATCACAGCATTATAATATCTGACCATAGTCCTTCAACTGTCCCTCTCTAAGCAAGCCTGTAACTGGCGCTTTAATCCTTTTTTGCTCAAGGATCAAGCATTTAATGAATACATTACGACGCACATCTTGTAGTTCCTTGAGACCAATGACAACGGCGAGGTGAATGACTCAACACTGTGGGAAACACTTAACGTGTATATCAGAGGACAAATTATTTCTTATGAAGCAACACTGAGAAGGGCTAAGCGAGGTCGATTGGAAGTGATTGAGAAAGAATTAGTAGCGGCTGAACAGGCTTACAAAAACTCTTTGCTCCAATCAGATTATAATAACATTCTCAAATTAAAATATGAACACAACTCCATTCTAGGGGAACAAATTGGCAACATACTACTTAAACAGTGTCATTTTGAGTTTGGTGACAAACAACAGAAGTTATTGGCAAAGCAGTTAAAAGGAGAACAAGCAAAACAAGCCATTTGCAAAATAAAATCCAAATCTGGCCTGATGCTTATGGACTTAAAGGATATTAACAAACAATTTAGTGAGTTCTATTCAGAAATTTACGCCTCCAAATCAACAGCTACACAGGAAGATTTTGATAAGTTTTTTGATCCGCTTCACTTCCCACAATTAGATGCTGCTTTCAGGGAGAATTTGGATTTGGATTTTTCGCTACCTGAGTTACAGGATGCCATCAAAGCATTTCGCACCAGTAAGGCGGCTGGACCGGATGGGTTCGGGCCAGAGTTCTACAAAGCCTTCCGGGATGTCCTTACACCGACTTTGCTGAGAATGGTTCAGGATACCTTTAAAAATAAAAGGCTCCCACCCTCTCTTAGTGAAGCAAATATCTGTGTTTTATTAAAAAAAGATGAAGACGAAACAGACCCTGGAAGCTGTAGGCCCATTGCACTACTAAATTATGATCTGAAAATAATTACAAAAGTGTTAGCAAATGGGCTCGGTGAGCATATAGCAAATATCATTCACCCGGACCAAACGGGATTTATCCCGGGCAGGTACTCCTTCTGTAATGTACGCAAAATTCTCAATATTTTGTATGCCGATTATGGGAAAGATGATAGAGCTGCTATACTGTCTCTAGATGCCCACAAGGCATTTGATATGATAGTGGCCCTATCTAATTGCAACGCTCAAGAAATTTGGATTTGGCGACACTTTTATAGAATGGGTCAAAATATTATATACTAATCCAAAATCCTTCATTCTCACAAATGGGGATAAATCCAATCCGTTCTCTCTGCAATATGATGTTCACCAAGGGGGACCCATTGTCCCCCCTGCTATTTAACATATTGCTGGAGCCCCTGGCAATTGGCATTAGGGGCCACACACACACATTAAAGGTATTAAGCTGGGCAATATTGAGATCCGTGTGACTCTACGTGGATGACCTCCTTGTCTGTCTAGCTGACCCAGCGGTCTCTATTCCCATCCTACTAGAATATATAAATTCCTTCGGGAGTATTTCTGGCTATACCATAAATTGGGGAAAGAGTGAATTCATGCTCTTCGTGGATCAATTTACTGAAGACTTCCTGAAAAAGTTGCCTTTTAGAGTAGAGAAGGACTGTTTCACCTACTTGGGGATTAAACTGACTTAAGAACCCAAAGCATCTTTTCAAATTTAACTTTATAGAATCATTAGAAAAACTCAGAACAAATATCAAGTCCTGGAGGATACTGCCCTTATCCATGATTGGACGGGTAAATGCGATTAAAATGGTGAGCCTACCCAGGTTTCTATATCTTTTTCAATACCTGCCTATACTTAAATGCACAAACACAAAATCTGCAGATGCTGAAATTTCAAGCAACACATCATGCTGCTGCCTGGCCTGCTGGGTTCACCAGCAACTTTTATGTATACTTAAATGCATCCTTTTTTAAGAAACTTGACTATCATATTGCCCTTTGTGTGGGGCTACAAATCATACAGGATATCTAAGGCTCACCTACACAAACCTCTTAAGAGGGCGGTCTTGGTCTGCCAATTTTCAAACATTACTACTGGGCAGCTAACTCTAGGGCTCTTACATACTGGAAATGTGGAGGTGCTGAGACCCAAGAAAAACCTTCATGGCTACAGCTGGAAGCCTCTGTTAAATATTCTTCACTTCCTGCTCTTCTGCTTTCCACTTATGCCTCAACAGACAAGCTAATCCAACAAAACTTTACCTTAGAGAATCCTTTACGAATATTAAGTCAGATAAAAGTAGCTCACCAAACTCGCAGTGTTTCCATACATGCTCCCATTTGTCAAAATCGCTCATTCAAGCCTGGACAATTAGACGGGGTGTTTGCAGTCTAGAAAGAGATGGGGGGTATCAAAACGTTCTTAGATCTGTACATCGATGGCCAATTCGCATCATTCACACAATTAAGCACTAAGTTCAACCTTCCAAATTCACATTTTTTCCGCTATCTCCAAGTCAGACACTACTTTAAGGAAAAGTGCCCACCCTTCGAGCCTACTTCCACCACCCATCCCTTTCTTGAAAACTCTTGCTCCCTCCAGACTCCAAACAGTTAATATCAAAATTTGTGAATTGCTTTACTCCTTTGGTTTCTACAGATTTTATTAGGGAAGCCTGGGCCAGGGACTTGAACTCAGAGATATCAGCGGAACTTTGGGAGGAGGCAATGTCCCGGGTTCACTGTTGTTCTATTAATTCACGCTACAGATTAATCCAGTACAAGGTGATGCATAGATTTCATTATTCAAAAACAAAACTGAATCGCATCTTCCTATCTGTGTCTCCTGAATGAGATAAGTGCGCTCTGCTGGGGGCTCACTAGCACATCTTTTCTGCTTTTGCCTGATGATATACAACTTTTGGACTGCAATTTTTGAGTGGCTCTCAAAAGTCTATTCTAGAGACATGCAGCCCAATCACGACCTCGCCATCTTTGGATGCTCTGCAGAGACTCTTGAGTTGCTGCACGACATGCAGATTGCTCTGCATCTAGGAATGGTGGTGGCTAAGAAACTTATTCTTCTGACCTGGAGGTCTACTACTCCACCCACCTTCGCACACTGGCTCAAGGAGTTGTTGTCTATTATACAAATGGAAAGACTGCATATGCACAAACCCAATACACAGAATATATTTGAGAGAATATGGGGACCCTTAATGGCTCAGTGTCATATTACCTCACACACATAGTGACCTTGACCTTTCTGGTCTCATGAGTGAGTGTGGTGCCTAACCGGATTTCTTTATTCATTTTACTTTACATTGCTTCCGTGATATCACTATTGTGTCAACTCTTTTTCTGAAAGTTTATTTATGTAATCTTGTAAATTGTCTGGCAGCCTTTTTGTTTTTGGTTTGTTTTGTCTGTGCTCCACCTGGAGCTGTATTTCCTTTGTATTGTTTTGTACGTCTTCAATATATTTTGTCTTTGTAAAACTGAAAATTGTAAATAAAGTATTAAAAAAAACCACTCCCTACTCTGTACATAGTTTTCTTCTTTCGATTGTTCTTTCTTTCCTGTCCTTTCTATAAGTGTATACCTCAGATAAATGTTACATGGAGATTTGTGACAAATATGATTATGATATATATGTACAGTATCTGAAATACAGCTTATGGAAATGTTTGATAATGAAATTCAATAAACAAATTACAAAAAAAAAATTAAGTTGGAGTTCATCACAACACCAAGGTTTCTGGCTCAGTTTGTGGTCCTAATGACAGGGGACAGACTTTCAATCGTATTGTTTTGGCACCAAAAACAATTATTTCAGTTTTCTCTTTGGTTAACTGGCAAAAATTTTGGCTCATCCAATCAGTGATTTGTTTAATATAGTTTTTTAGTGATTATATGGGACCATAGTCACTTGATGATATTGTTACATAAATCAGAGTGTTATCTGCATAATTAAGGTAAGATATTTTTTTGCTTACCATTGAGCTAGAAGGAGTATGTATATATTAAACAGAAGAGGCCCTAGTATGGACCCTTGAGGCATACCGCATGTCATTTTTGTTTGGTCAGATATGCAGCTACCAATCATACAAAATAGTCCCTGTCCTGTAAATGCGATTTAAACCACTTTAGGACTGTACCAGAAAGTCACCAGATTTTCCAGTCTATCCAGTAATATGCCATAGTCAACTGTGTCAAAAGCTGAACTAAGATCAGGTAAAACCAAAATTGAAATTTTATCATCATCACAGTTTAAGTGGATGTCATTTAAAACCTTGAGCAGAACACACTCAGTTCTATGGTGTCGAAATCCAGATTGGAAAACATCCATACAGTTGCTTAATGCCAAAAAGCTTCATGTTGCTGATAAACAACTTTTTCAATGATTTTACTTAAACGTGGTAAATTTAATTTAGGCCTGTAGTTATTAATAACTGAAGCATCTAGATTGTTCTTTTTAAAAAGAGGCTTAATAACTGCAGTTTGAAAAGAAGTGTTGACTGTTTGCAAAATGTCTGGCGCCATGCAGTTAAAAACAATTTTTGAAAAGGTTGTAGGTAAAGTGCCAAGGGAACAGGAGGAGGATTTCAGGTGTAGCACAATTTCTTCTAAAGTTTTATTGTTAATAGTGTTACGTACCCTGTAACTGGGTTGCCAAACCAGCAGAAATGGATCACTCAGTTGGAGTCTGGATTACTAGAACTAAGAAAGTTTTATTAAAGGAACAAGCAACACAGTACTCTAATCAAAAGGATAATAAATGCAACAGTTCAGCAATGATAAACACACATGTACACAGAATTAAGATAACAGGATCAATCAAGCTCTATCGTTGTCTAGCGGTAAATGACCAGTTTCAAAGTGACGCAAAGTTCAGTTCAATTTAGTTCAGTTCGCAGTAATCGTTGCCGTGGCGATGGACAGTGGGGGGAAGGAGAGAAAGAGCAAAACGAATGAATATTCAACACAGCTTCCACACAGACCTTCGCAGTCAGCTGTCGGGCGAGTCCTTTGTGATGTCATCTGAGGTCACCGACCGTGACCCCCTCCATTTCCAGATACGATCGTTTCTCTGCGGTGAACCCGGCACCCAGGCAAAGGTGGACACACACCAGGTTCCCGCCGATCGTGCCTTTCCACCCTGTGCGTCTATGGCCTGGTCCCGCAACCGGCCTTCCAAAACTTCCCACCGACTTGTGAGAGACGCACTGCTTCCAGGGTCTCGTTACCTCGGGTGTCGTGTGTGTCCTGCCTTAGCGAACCTGTCCCTTTTTATCCCCCTGCTGGGGTATCGCCTGTCCATCACTTCAAATAGTTCAGGGTTCAAAGGGGGAGCCAATCTTGACAGCTCTCCTTCCCCTTCATTAACATCTCCAAATGCTGCTCCATTGTTTTCCTTATCTCTCTCTCTCCTGAAGACAGGTGGCAGACCAACTGCTGATCCCACTGGTGCCAGCACAGGACAGCTACATCTTAATCTATGTGTATTCTTGTCACACTTCCCTCCTTTAAGGATTTTTACCGGGGGTAAAAATTACAAACATGAATACATTATTTGATGCACACAAATATACATCTTTATCAGCTATTTGGCTAATACAGCGAATTTGAAGTTGTCAACACCTGGCAGATAGTCAGCCATCACATTTCCTCTTCCTTTTATATGTTATTAATAATCCCTTAGACCAGGCTCCAACTTAGCAAACTTCATAGTGGCCAAAAACACTGATGAATTGCGATCAATGTAACCTCTCATTTGGTTTCGTCCCGGACCACAATAACGGGTCGTCCCATTCCGACTTAGTTTTCTCTCGCAAAGGCTTAGTAGGAGGGGGAGGGGTAGTAACCGCAGAGTTATTGCAAAACTTCCTACAGTACCCCCACCATCTCCAAGAGCCTTCTGAGGGCCCTCTTGTCTGTCGGGGTTGGGATGTCAGAGATAGCCTGCACTTTAGCTTGCATCGCTGCCAGCTGACCCTGTGTCACCACAATTCCCAGGTAAGTGACCTTCGTGTGGCCGAACTCATTTTTTCCAAGGTTCACTATCAAGCTGGCTTCAGACAGCCGTATTACATTGCCAATACACACCTCTGTGTTCATCAGCCCTTTAGTCACTGAATTACTCATTCTATAAGGCTGTTGCTCGCTAGGCTGGCCTAGGGTAACAACCACCACCCAACGTCCCAGTTCTTTGCATCGCCTCGGGACAATCAAACACACGTGTGCGAGTCGTTTAATTACTTCTCCTAAAGAGTCGCTTTGTTTGGTGATTAAGGGAGAGACCTTATCAGCAGTGCTGGCCAAAACAATAGCCTTCTCCCTTCTGGTCGATACCATACTCATCTTTTCAAAATGGTTTTCTTCTCTTATCGGGGGACCCTAGCTTCATTGATTTCCGCGCTAACACCGACTAGGTTTGTTAGCATAGCAAAAGCCTGTGACCGTCTCAGTTCGCGTCGGCCATAATCAATAACATCCTTCCTCCGGTGCAGCCGGTAAACCGCTTTCATGATTCCACCAACTGTTCCCTCCAGTACCGCAAAATGTCCACCGGGGGGTACCTTGTGGGCCAGGTTAAAAATCTCATCCCCATAACACTTTTTCACCACCCCCCATTCCTCATCTGTGGGTACGGTACTTGGTCTCCCTTTCTTCCTTAGCACTTCCTCCTCCACACAATAGCCTACTAGTTCCCTTGTTAAGTCTGTGTCAGAGAGAGCTGTCTCTGCCAAAACCATCAGCCCCTCGTCTCACTCCTGCGCCTGCACAAATTCTTTCCTGGCTAATGCTAAGTCTGTCTCAGCTCCCTCACTACCTCTTGTTTCACTACACTCCTTCTTTTCACTTTCTACCCCCTTCACGTACAAGGCTGGCAGAAACGTCTCAGCTAAATTTACTACCGCAGTCCTGTGATGAACCTGTGAGTCTCAGTGCTGGCAGGCTGACCTGTCAATCTCATGGCTGGGAACACGATTCCCCCGGCGAGGTCATTACCGAGCAAGACTTCCACGCCTTTCATCGGTAATTGGGACCTCACCCCGATCGTGACTAGTCCAGAGACCAGGTTGCTTTGTAAGTGTATCTGGTGCAAAGGGACGACCTCTGTCCCTCCCCCAATACCTTTGACCTTGACCTCCCCAGTCTGGGTCTCTGAGCTAAACTCTAATACACTCTTCAGTATTAGTGACTGACACGCTCCCGTGTCTCTCCAGATCCGCACTGGAACTGGTTTTAACCCCTCCTTCACTGACACCAATCCGGCCGAGATAAACCTCTCGCGCCCTTCCTGAACTTTGGCAGACCTGTCCTTCCCTAGCGGTTCGTTTACCAGCTCGATACAGCCGGTCAAAATTGCCGCTTTTCCTTTTCCCGTCTCCTTCTTTGGGGCAAAGCACCTGGACGCAAAGTGTCCGACTTTCCCACAATTATAACAGACGACCCCAGGAGACTTCCTACCAGACTGCTCCCGGTCTACCTTATCCTTCTCACTAGTCCCCGGCTTACTTTATGACTTTTCTGGCGGACTCTCCCCGCCGTCCTGACTACCCTTCTGGTAGCCTTTACTCGGGGCAAACTTCATTTTATGCGTCAACGCATACTCCTCCGCTAACTTAGCAGTTACAGCCTCTTTCTCATCTAGATAGGGTCTCATACCCTCAGGGACACAACCTTTAAACTGCTCAATCTGGATCAGCTGTAGCAGTCTGTCATAATCCCCCTCTACCCCCCTTCGAGGCGCACCAACGCTCACAATATGTCTATCTCACGGGCAAACTCTAAATACGTGCGGTCCCACTGCTTCCTCGCATTCCGGAACCTCTGCCGGTATGCCTCCAGGACCAACTCATAAAACCTGAGGATGGCCTCTTTCACCACCTCATACCTCTGGGCATCTTCCGCGGACAAAGCTGAGTAAGTTTGTTGGGCTTTCCCTTTCAGTACACTCTGAAGCAAGACTGCCCACTTATCCCTCGGCCAGTCCTGACTTGTAGTAACTTTTTCGAAATGGAGAAAGTACCGATCCACGTCGGTATCGTCAAATGGGGGAACCAGCCTAACCTCCTGGGTCGCCCGGAACCCTCCACCTTGGTTCGGCACAGGCCCCTGCTCTGCCCTTATCCTTAACTTCTCCAGCTCGAATTCCCTTTCCCTCTGTTTCTCCTCTCGCTCCCACTGTCTCTCTCTCTCTCTCTCTCTCTCTCTCTCTCTCTCTCTCTCTCTCTCTCTCCTGCCTTTCTAACTCTTTCTCTTGCCTTTCTAACTCTCTCTCTCGCCTTTCTAACTCTCTCTCCTTCTCTTCTCGCTCCAACTGTCTGTCCCTCTCTTTCTCTTCTCGCTCCAACTGCCGTACCCGGAACTCGTGCTCGAGTCTCAGTTTTTCAAGCTGCACCTGTACCGCGTCTCCGGCAGGTTTTTCACTAGACACCACCTCCAGCTTGCCTTGGGGAAACACACCTTTAGATACATAGTGCTCTACAATAGCTCTGTGTATCTCCTCTCTCCTCTCTCCTCATTGTCGACTTCCCCTTAGCAAGATTCAACCGTTTGGCCACAGCTACCAGTTCCGATTTCCTGGCATCCTCTAATGCCTCCAAGGTCGGCGCCTTTATAATTTCCTCAGCCTCCATTTCTGCTGTTTGTCTTTTCTTTCTTTCGGGAATTTTGACCCAATCAATTTACTCCGTCCCAAATTTAGCGTTCAAAATCGCGGACGAGAACCCCACTTATGTTACGTACCCCGTAACTGGGTTGCCAAACCAGCAGAAATGGATCACTCAGTTGGAGTCTGGATTACTAGAACTAGGAAAGTTTTATTAAAGGAACAAGCAACACAGTACTCTAATCAAAAGGATAATAAATGCAACAGTTCAGCAATGATAAACACACATGTACACAGAATTAAGATAACAGGATCAATCAAACTCTATCGTTGTCTAGGGGTAAATGACCAGTTTCAAAGTGACGCAAAGTTCAGTTCAATTTAGTTCAGTTCAGTTCGCAGTAATCGTTGCCGTGGCGATGGACAGTGTGGGGGAAGGAGAGAAAGAGCAAAACGAATGAATATTCAACACAGCTTCCACACAGACCTTCGCAGTCAGCTGTCGGGCGAGTCCTTTGTGATGTCATCTGAGGTCACTGACCGTGACCCCCTCCATTTCCAGATACGATCGTTTCTCTGCGGTGAACCCGGCACCCAGGCAAGGGTGGACACACACCAGGTTCCCGCCGATCGTGCCTTTCCACCCTGTGCGTCTATGGCCTGGTCCCGCAACCGGCCTTCCAAAACTTCCCACCGACTTGTGAGAGACGCACCCTTCCAGGGTCTTGTTACCTCGGGTGTCGTGTGTGTCCTGCCTTAGCGAACCTGTCCCTTTTTATCCCCCTGCTGGGGTATCGCCTGTCCATCACTTGAAACAGTTCAGGGTGCAAAGGGGGAGCCGATCTTGACAGCTCTCCTTCCCCTTCATTAACATCTCCAAATGCTGCTCCATTGTTTTCCTTATCTCTCTCTCTCCTGAAGACAGGTGGCAGACCAACTGCTGATCCCACTGGTGCCAGCACAGGACAGCTACATCTTAATCTATGTGTACTCTTGTCACAATAGGTTTGAATTGTGTCATCTTAACTAAATTAGCTGTAAGTGAGAGAAAGGATGACACTGACTTCTGAACTGATTCAGAGACATTGACACACGTTCAATCTTCTGAATTTTGTTAGTGAAAAAGAATGCAGGGTCTTTACATGACTTGGTGGATAGAAGCCACATATTGGAGGATGTGTGTGCCTATCAGCCGTAGTAAATAAGGCAAGTGCATTATTGCTGTTTTAGTTTATAATATCAGTGAAGAAGGATTGCCGTACACATCTCAAATCTGAATTATAGATGTGAAGAAAGTATAAATGTTGTAATGGATCTGGAGCTCTGTTTTCTGCCACCTGCATTCAGCTTTTCGACACGTCCTGATTTGGAGTTTAACCAGCAAGGACAGGCCAGAAGGCATAGGTGGCAGTGGATTTGTTGGTAAGAGATGGAATTATATCTTTAGAATGAGGTGACATAGGGTCAGAGAATGTTGAAACTTTGTGGGTGGAGTTAAGAAACTGCAAGGTTTTAAAAAAAAAGGGAATCATACATAGGCAAACAAGAAAATCTGCAGATGCTGGAAATTCAAGCAACACACACAAAGTGCTGGTAGAACACAGCAGGCCAGGCAGCATCTATAGGAAGAGGTTCAGTCGACGTTGCGGGCCCAGACCTGTGTTATTCGTATATAGGCCTCCAAATAGTAGCCAAGATGTGGGATTGGAAAAAGCATGTAATAATGGTAATGACACAATTGTAATGGGAGACCTCAATATGCAAGGGGATTGTGAAAATCAGGTTAGTGTCAGATCGCATTATAAGGAATTTGTTGAATGCCTATTAGATGGCTTTTCAGAGCAGTTTGTGTTTGAGACTACTCGGGGAAAACTTATCTTAGTTTGGGTGTGGTGTAATAACCCAGATCTTATTAGGGAGCTTAATGTAAAGGAACCCTTAGGAGGCAGTGATCATAGTATGACTGAATTCATACTGCAATTTGAGAGGGAGAAGCATAAGTCATATGTATCAGTATCACAGTGAAATAAAAGGAATAACAGAGGCATGAGAAAGGAGTTGCTCAGATGGATTGGAGGAGGATACTGGTAGGGATGATGGCAGAGCAGAGGTGGCTGAAGTTTCTGGAAATAGTTCACAAGGCGCAGGATAAATGTGTCCCACAGAGGATGAAGTTTTCAAATGGCAGGGGTAGGCAACCATGGCTGCCAAGGGAAATTAAGGACTGCATAAAAGCCAAGGCAAGGGCATATAGGGTAGTAAAAGTAAATGGGAAGATGGATGATTGGGAAGCTTTTAAAATCCAACAAAAGGCAACTAAAAATCTATAAGAAGGGAAAAGATGAAATATGAAGGTAGACCAGCCAACAATATAAAGCAGGATACCAAAAGTATTTTCAGTTATATAAATAGTAAAAGAGAAGTGAGCATTGATATTGGACTATTGGAAAATGATGCTGGTGAGGTAGTAATGGGGAACAAAGAAATGGCAGATGAACTTGATAGGTATTTTGCATCAGTCTTCATTGTAGAAGTCACTAGCAGTGTGCCAGAGGTCCGTGAGTGTCAGGGAGCAGCAGTGAGTGCCATTGCTATTACAAAGGAAAAAGTGTTAGGCAAACTGAAAGGTCTAAGGGTGCATAAGTCACCTAGATCCCAGAGTCCTGATGGAGGTTGCTGAAGAGATAACAGATGCATTGGTCATCATCTTTCAAGAATCACTTGATTCTGGCATGCTGCCAAAGGACTGGAAGATTGCAAATGTCACACCACTCTTCAAGAAGGGAGGAAGGCAAAAGAAAGGAAATACAGGCCAGTTAGTCTAACCTCAGTGGTTGGGAAAGTGTTTGAGTCTATTATTAAGGATGAGGTTTCGAGGTACTTGGAGACTAATGATAAAATGTCAAAGTCAGAATGGTTTCTGTAATGGGAAATCTTGCCATCCAAATCTGTTAAGAGTTCTTTGAGGAAGTAACAAGCAGGATGGACAAAAGAGAGGGCAGTGGATGTCATTTAGTTGGATTTTTAGAAGGCATTTGATAAGGTGCCATGCATGAGTCTGCTTAACAAGATAAAATCCTATGGCTCTACAGGAAAGATACTGGCATGGATAGCGGAATGGCTGACAGGGAATGAGTGGGAATAAAAGGGTTGGCTGCCAGTGATTAGTGGTGTTTCTCGGGGGTTAGTATTGGGGCCGCTGCTTTTCACATTGTTTGTTAATGATTTAGATAATGGAATTTATGGTTTTGTGGCAAAGTTTGTGGAGGATATGAAGATAGGTGGAGCGGTGGGTAGAGCTGAGGAAGCAATGCAATTGTAGCAGGACTTCGACAAAAATTGGAAGAATGGACAAAAAAGTGGCAGATGGAATACAGTGTTGGGAAATGTATGATAATGCATTTTGGTAAAAGGAGCAATGTGTGGACAATTATCTAAATGAGATTGTTTAAACATCAGAGGTGTAAAGGGACTTAGGAGTTCTTGTGCAAGACTCCCAGAAGGTTAATTTACAGGTTGAGTCTGTGGTAAAGAAGGCAAATACAATGTTGACATTTATTTCAAGGGGAATAGAATATAAAAGCAAGGAGATAATGCTGACAACAGGAATTCTGCAGATGCTGGAAATTCAAGCAACATACATCAAAGTCCTGACGAAGGGTCTCGGCCTGAAACGTCGACTGCACCTCTTCCTACAGATGCTGCTTGGCCTGCTGCGTTCACCAGCAACTTTGATGTATGTTGCTTGAGATAATGCTGAGCCCTTATAAGAAGCTAGTCAGGCCATACTTAGAATATTGTCGATAGTTTTGGGCGCCATATCTCAGAAAGGATGTGTTGTCATTGGAGAGGGTCCAGAGGAGGTTCATGAAGATGATTCTGGGAATGAAGGGGTTAACATATGAGGAGCATTTGGCAGCTTTGGGCCTGTACTCACTGGAGTTTAGAAGAGTGCGTGGGGATCTCATTGAAACCTACTGAATGTTGAAAGGACTAAACAGGGTGGATGTACAGAGGATGTTTCATATGGTGGGAGTATCCAGAACTAGAGGGCACAGCCTCAAAATTGAGGGGCAATCTTTTAAAACAGAGGTAAGGAGGAAGTTTTTAGCTAGAGGGCAGTAAATCTATAGACTGGTCTGCCACAGACTGCGGTGGAGGCCAAGTCCATGCATATATTTAAGGTGGAAGTTGATCATTTCCTGCTCAGTCATGGCATCAAAAGATATGGCAAGAAGGCAGGTATATGGGGTTGAGTGGGATCTGTGATCAGCTATGATGGAATGGTGGAGCAATCTTGATGGTCTGAATGGTCTAATTCTGATCCTATGTTTTATACTCTTCTAGTCTTACGGAGGTGTTTCTCCATCGTGCTTTTTGCTTCCCAGAAACTACTTTGACTTCTGTGACCACTTTCCTTTTTCTACCTATGTCATTGGTCCCAATTTGTTCCATGAGCCTTCCCCTTTAGAATGCTGTGGACCCAATCCAAGATATCCCTGATCCTGACACCTGGGAGGCAACATACTATCTGGATAGCTCTTTCATGTCCGCAGAATCTACTGTCTGCTCCTCTAATTTTAAAATCCCTGATCACTACTGCACTCTTCTTCTCCTCTTTCCCTTCTGAGCCACAGAAACTGACTCAGTTACTGAGGCTTCCCCCTTGTAGATGCCCTCCCCCCAACAGAATCCGAAGTGGTATACTTACTATTGAGGGGAACAGCAACAGGAGTGCTCTGCATTAGCTGCTTTTCCCCTTACCCTCTCCTGACAGTCACCCAGGTACTTGCCTCCTGCAACTTAAGGGTGACTACCTTCCTGGAGAATAAGTCTATCACCATCTCATTTTTCTGTATGAGCTGATAATATATAATCTCTGCCAGCATTCACTCATACATTCTGTCCAACACAATGGTGCAATTACGAAGAAGGCAGACCAGTGGCTATATTTCATTAGACGTTCAGGAGATTTGATATGTCACCAAAGACATATTACTACAGATGTACTGTGGATAGCATTCTGACTGTCTGGTATGGAGGGGCCACCGTACATGATCGGAAAAAGCTGAGCCAGTATCGGATTGCACACTGAGCCAGCTCTATCATGGGTACTCGACTCCCCAGCAACACTTTCAAAAGGTGGCATCCAGCATTATGGACCCCCATCACCCAGGACATGCTCTCTTCTCATTGCTACCAGGAGATACAAAAGTCTGAAGACATACACTCAGTGTTTCAGTAACAGCTTATTTCCCTCTGCCATTAGATTTCTAAATGGACAATGGACCAACCCATGAACACTACCTCTCTGCTGTGCTATACTGTACTGCTGCTGCAAAGCAACAAGTTTCACGCCATATAAGACCATAAGACATAGCAGAATCAGGCTATTTGATGCATCAAGTCTTCTCTGCCATTCAATCATGGCTGATCGTTTTTTCCCCTTTTCAGCCCCGCTCCCCGGCTTTCTCCCCATTACCTTTGATGCCGTGTCCAATCAAGAACCTATCAAGCTCTTCCTTAAATACACTCAATGACCTGGCCTCCACAGCTACCTGTGGGAATAAATTCCACAAATTCACCACCCTTTGGCTAAAGAAATTTCACTGCATCTCTGTTTTGAGTAGATGCCCCTTTATCCTGAGGCTGTGCCCTCTTGTCCTAGACTCTCCCACCATGGGAAGCATCCTTTCCATGTCTACTCTGTCTAGGCCTTTCAACATTCGAAAGCTTTCAACGAGATATCCCTTCATCCTTCTAAATTCCAGCAAGTACAGATCCAGAGCTATCAAACATTCCTTATATGATAACCGTTTCATTCCTGGAGTCATCCTTGTGAACCTTTTCTGAATACTCTCTAATGCCAGCACATCTTTTTTTAGATGAGGAGCCCAAAACTATACACAATACTGTGACCAAGTTATCAGAAGATTGATGCCGATAAGAGAGAGACAAATGGGGGAAACATTCCAAAATGCTAATAAGAGAGAGACGAGGGAGATTAACGAAAAGAGACACAGTTCCGAGAATTGTTTAGACCGGTTGCTTTGAACCTGAACTGTTTGAAGTTTGATGGTTTGATGGACAGGCAATACCCCAGCAGGGGGATAAAAGGAACAGGTTCGCTAAGGCAACAGACACCACGATGACACGAGATAACGAGACCCTGGAAAAGCGGTGTGCCCCCACAAGTTGGTGAGAGTTTTGGAGGTGTGGTCGCGGGACCAACCATAGACGCACAGGGTGAGAAGGTACGATCGGCGAGAACCTAGTGTGTGTGTCCACCCTTGCCTGGATGCCGGTTCACCGCAGAAGAACGATTGTATCCGGAACGGAGGGGTCACAGTTGGTGACCTCAGAAGACATTACAAAGGGCTCGCCCAAAAGCTAACTGCGAGGAATATCAGAGGTCTGTTGAATCCGATTTGAATATCAGCATTCGCTCTCTCTCTCTCTCTCCCCAACGGCACAACAGCGATTACTGCGAACTGAACTCTGTGTCACTTGAGATTGATCATTTTACCCCTAGACTGCGATAGAGCTTGATTGATCCTATTATCCTAGTTCTGTGTACATGTGTGTTTTATCATTGCTAACCCGTTGCATTTATATCCTTACGTTTAGAGTACTGTGTTACTTATTTCTTTAATAAAACTTTCTTAGTTCCAGTAATCCAGACTCCAACTAAGTGGTCCATTTCTGCTGGTTTGGCAACCCAGTTACGGGGTACGTAACAATACACAAAGTGAGGACTCACCAGTGCCTTATAAAGCCTCAGCATCACATACTTGCTCTTGTATTCTGGACCTCTTGAAATGAATGCTAACATTGCATTTGACGACTTTGCCACCAACTCTACCTGCAAGTTAACCTTTAGGTTGTTCTATATAAGGTTTTTGGATTTTCTCTGTGTTTAGAAAATAGTCTGCACATTTATTTCTACTACAGGTGCACATTCCTTTATCTGAAATTCTGAAATCCAAAAAGCTCTGAAAACCAAAGTTTTTTCTTGCCAACAGCTGACGTCACTCAAGTGTGACGTGGCAGCACTAGCAGAGGCCGCCAGACGTTAGTTGTGGCTCAGCGCTTGTACTGGTTACACCTGCATTTGCTCTTCGCTGCTATTTTATGTACACTGTTGACTTTGTGTTTAATTTCACTGTGAAAATGTCAAAAAGAGCTGCAGATACCCCTATGGGTAACAATGAGAAAAAGAGAAGGAAGCATCTACCATTATCAATAATGCAGAAAGTGGAGTTATTGCAGAAGCTTGATCGTGGTGTGTCTGTGTGGTGTCTCACTGAAGAAAATAGTGTCGGAACTACCACTGTATACAATTTAAATAAACAGACAAGTTACTGAAGTTTTGTAGTGACAGTGACGTTTTACATTTGTTCCAATAAGTCATTTACCATGTGTTTGATTCGGTTCGTTTGAAGTTGTATATTTTTATGTTTTATTGAATGTTTTTGTTGGAAATAAAAAAATTTTCTTGTCATTATTCCCTAAACAATGCAACATAACAACTATTTACATAGCATTTACATTGTATTGGGTATTATAAGTGACCTAGAGATGATTTAAAGTATATGGGAGGATGTGCCTAGGTTTGATGCGCCGCCGGGTCCTAAAGTCCACTGCACTGAGACAGGTTAAATAAGGGACTTGAGCATACATGCTTTTTGGTATTGGGGGGGAGGAGCTGAAATCCGAAAAATTCTGAATTCCGAAATGCAACTGCCCCAAGGATTTCGGATAAGGGATTGTGGACCTGTACCAAAGTACATGACCATGCATTTCCCACATTGTATTTCATTTGCCCCTATCTTGCCCATTCTCCTCATCTGTCTAAGTCCTCCTGCAGCCTACCTGTTTCCTCAACACTACCTGCCCCTCCACCAATCTTCATATCATCTTCAAACTTGGCAACAAAGCCATCTATTCCATCATCTAAATCATTGATATACAGCATAAAAATAAACGGTGCCAACTCTGACCCCTGCAGATCACTACTAGTCACTGGCAGCCAACCAGAGAAGGGTTCTTTTGTTCCCACTCACTGCCTCCTACCAATCAGCCAATTCTCTAACCATGTCAGTAACTTTCCTATAATACCATGGGCTCTTAACTTGGTAGCAGCTTCATGTGTGGCACCTTGTCAAAGCCCTTCTGAAAGTCCAAATATACAACATCCGCTGCATCCCCTTTATATATCCTAAATGTAATCTCAAAGAATTCCAACAGGTTTGTCAGGCAAGACTTTCCCGTAAGGGAACCATGCTGACCTTATCCTATCTTGTCCTGTGTCACCAAGTACTCCATAACCTCATCCTTAATGATAGACTCCAACATTTTCCCAGCCAATGAGATAAGGCTAACTGGTCAATACTTTCCTTTTTGCTGCCTTCCTTCTTTGAAATGTGGAGATGTGCAGATTTGCAAATGTGGAGCGACATTTGCAATTTTCCAGTCCACTGCCATCACGCCAGAGTCCAATGATTTTTGAAAGACCATTACTAATGTCTCCACCATCTCTATCACTACCTCTTTCAGAACCCTAGGGTGCAGTTCAGCTGGTCCGGGTTATTTAGGCCTTAGGTCTTCCAGCTTTTTGAGCACCTTCATATATCAGTGGTATTAAATCTGATTCTGATATGGAGCATTTTTGTATTCGTAGAGGATGCTTCATTGCCACTTGCGAGGAAACGGACAATGTCCAGCACAGGCACTGAACAGGAAGAGGAAATGGACGAAATTAGCGTTGGGTATGATGTGTGAGCAGCAATTTTATTAAGCTTTGGTACTGTAGATTTTATAAATGATGATAGAATATACACGTGCATAGTACTGTATTTGTCAATGTGGAGCAGAGAGCGAGTTTGTAAATCTAGTGGGACCAAATACTGTTGGGAATCATGAGGGTGTGGCGCTGCGGGAGGGATGTGGGACAGGTGACAGAAGGAATGCCAGGGGTGGAGTAGGAATGCAGACACGCTCAGCCCTGGGACACCAGGCAACATCATTTGATTCCAAACAATTGATTTATTGATCATTACAGAATGTTTCTCTGGTACTTCTTGCTCCCTCCCTTCTCCTTTCCCCTTTTCACAACCATGAATCCCCTCTCCCTGCCTCCTTCCCATTCTTTAAGACCCATTTCAGAATCACATTTACTCACATATATCATTAATTTTTTTGTGGCAGCAATACAGTGCAATACATAACATTACTACAGTACTGTGCAAAGTGCCGTGCTGGAAAACTGGCACAAACCAGGGCCTTCACCGCTATTGCACTCTGCTCTCCTAAGAAACTGACATAGGGATCCCATAGAGATGAAAAAGTTAGTGATCGTTCCACAAGAGATGCAGATGCTGAAAAATCAAAAGCAACACATAAAAAATGCAGGAGGAACTCAGCAGGTCAGTCAGCATCATTGGAAAGGAATAGTCAATGTTTCGCTTGGAGACCCTTTATCAGACTGGAAAGGACCAGGAAGAAGCCAGAATTAGAAGGTGGGAGGAGAGGGGAAGGAGTACAAGCTGGCATGTGATAGGTGAGACCAGGTGAGGGGCAAGATCAGTGGGAGGGAGGGAGGGGGCGATGAATTAAGATGCTGTGAGGCGGTAGGTGGAAGAGGTAAGGGATTGAAGAAGAAAGAATTTGATAGAGGTGAATGGACCATGGAAGAAAGAGAAATAGGAGGGAAACCAGAGAGAGGTGATAGGCAGGTGAGAAGAGAAGCGTTGAGGGGGAGGGGAGCCACAATAGCCAGTGGATGAACAGGAGGGGTGGTAGAGAAGGATCTTGTTGCCATATGACTGTATGTGAAGCGAGCCAAGGCGTCCATGTGCAGAGGTTGCCTGTGAGGGCTGGTGTGAGATGTACTGCTGCTCAACACTGAGTTGCAGGACCCAGGAGTTCATCGAAAATGGCTCATTGAGTAAGGACAGTACTGGGGACTCTCCATGGCTGCTCCATGTTGTTACAGGCTGACTGAATCTTAAGATCTCTCTTAGCATTTCCTGTTGTATGTGTTGGAACCTGTTGTCCCCCAATCTCTTTTCTCAGCTGCAGAGTTTTCACCAGTCTGGCAACTTCTGTGTGAGCAAGCTGAACACATACTGAGCTTCTATACATGGAGAAATAAGAACATAAGACATGGGTGCAGAATTAGGCCACTCCGCCAATACATCATGGCTGATTTGTTATCCCTCTCAGCCCCATTCAACTGCCATCTCGCTCTTTGGACACCCTTACTAATCAAGAATCTATCAACTTCTACCTTAAATATACATAAAGACTTGGCCTCCACAGCTGTCTATGGCAATGACTTCCACAGAGTCACCACCGTCTGGCTAAAGAAATTCCTCTTCATCTCTGTTTCAGAGGCAAGCTGTAGTGATAGGGGGTTGATGAGGAAGGCAAATAACGATGTTAGTATTCATTTCAAGAGGACTACAAAATAAAAGCAAGGATGTAATGTTGAGGCTTTATAAAGCACTGGTGATGCTTCACTTGGAGTATTCTGAGCTGTTTAGGGCCCCTTATCCAAGAAGGGATGTGCTGACATTGGAGAGGGTTCAAAGGAGGTTGATGGAAATGATTCTAGGATTGAATAGCTTGTCATATCAGAGGTGTTTCATGGCTCTGGGCCTCTACTCACTAGAATTCAGAAGAATGAGGGGGATCTCATTAAAACCTATTGAATGTTGAAAGACCTTGATAGAGTGGATGTGGAGAGGATATTTGCTATGGTGCGAAAGTCTAGGACCAGAAGACACAGTCTCAGAATAGAGGGACATTCTTTTAGAATGGAGGTGAGGAGGAAACCCCAAACGAGGTTCTTGAGGTGGCACAGTAGCGTAGTGGTTAGCACAATACTTTATAGTACAGGTGACCCAAGTTTATTTCCTGTGGCTGCCTATAAGGAGTTTGTAGGTTCTCCCTGTGACCGTGTGGGTTTCCTCTGGGTACTTTAGATTCCTCCCACATTCCAAAGACGTACCGGTTGGTAGGTTAAGACCATAAGACATCGGAGCATAATTAGTCCATTCGGCTTATTGAGTCTGTTCCGCCATTCCATCTGCATTTACCCAGGAGATGGACATAGAGCTATAGAAGTGAGGCAAAGCACCAACAAGGTCATGGACCCTATACAGATTACAGAGGAGGAGGTGTTTGCTGTCTTGAGGTAAATTAGGGTGGACAAATCCCCAGGGCCTGACAAGGTGTTCCCTTGGATCCTCTGGGAGGGTAGTGTAGACATTGCAGGGGCCCTATCAGAGTTATTTAAATCATCCTTAGCGACAGGTGAGATACCAAAGCATTGGAGCTAATGTTCTGCTATTTAAGAAAGTCTCTAAGAATCAACCAGGAAATTATAGGCCGGTGAGCCTGACATCTGTAGTGGGAAAGTTATTGGAAGGTAGTCTAAGGGATTGGTTATATGAGTATTTGGATAGACAGGCTGATTAGGGACAGTGACCTTTGTTTTGTGTATGTCTAACCATTCTTAAAGAGTTTTTCAAGGAAGATGCCAGGAAAGTTGATGAAGGCAAGGCAGTGGATGTTGTCTATGTGAACCAGCTGGAAAAAGGGGGGCAAAAATGGCAGATGGAATTTAATGCATACAAGTGTGAGGTGTTGCACTTTGAGAGGACCGACCAGGGTAGGCCTTAAGGCACTGAGGAGTGCGGTAGAACAAAGGAACCTAGAGATACGGGTGCATAATTCTTTGAAAATGGTGGCACAGATAGATAGGGTCATAAAGAAAGCTTTTGGCACAGTGGTCTTAAAGTATTGAGTACAAAGTATTGCCTCTTCATTGACTATGTAGAACTGTCTGTGTTCCAAGCCTTCCATGATAATGCTCCCCAACTCTTCCTCTGTTATATGCACATAAATACTTAAATCAAAAGCAGATAACTAATTGTTAAACTGCAAAGATAATATCAATTAAGCAGTCTAATCTAAGTATTGAACTGCTGAATCCAACACATGTTTGCCTTGGATTTTGAAGTTATACTCCATCTCTATAGCACCTCCTTTGATAAGGATGGGGTTCATTCACATCCTCCCTCACCCTCATCCCCGTGCTTCCTTTAACGACCAACACTTTCATCTTGCTGACATTCATGGTTGGGTTGCTGTGCTGACATGATTTCACATGGTTCGCAATCTCCTTCTTGTGCACCATTATTGTTGATCCAGTCTGCAACAATGGTGTCACCACTGAACTTCAAAATTGAGTTTATTGCCATTTGCACTAAGAACACATATGCACAGGTGGAATGCAAAGCTTAATTGCAGCAGTATCACAGGCACACAGCATCATATAAAGTGAATTCCCAAGAAAAAACATAAATAAGTTACACACAACTTTTAATGCAGTACAATTAGGAGAAAAAAAGTCTTGTGCCAAGTGACCAAAATGGTCATAGTGATGCTAGACTGTAGTGTTTAGGGTTTTTCCGGTTGGTTCAAGCATCAAATGATTGAAGGAAAGTAGCTCAGAATCACAGTGAGGTTTAATATCTTGGGCATATTTCGTGAAACTTGTTGTTTTGCAGCAGCAGTACATTGCAATGCATAATCATAAACAAAACTATAAAAACCTATAAATTAGAATAAATTAATATATATATGAAAAAAATTAAAATTAGTGCAAAAAGAGAGGAAAAAATAGTGAGATTGTGCTCTTGGGTTGATTGTCCATTCAGAAATTTGATGAAGCAGCTGTTCCTGAAATGTTGAGTGTGTGTCTTCTGGCTCCTGTACCCCTTCCTTGATGGTAGCAATGAGAAGAGGGCACGTCCTGGGTGGTGAGGGTCCTTAATAGTACATGCTGCCTTGCTGCACCGCCTTTTGAAGATGTCTTTGATGCTGGGGAAGCTAGTGCCTATGATGGAGCTGGCTGAGTTTACAACTTCCTGCAGCTTTTTCCAACCCTGTGCAATGGCTCCTCCATGTCAGACAGTGATGCAACTTGCTAGAATGCTCTTCATAGGACATCTGTAGAAATAGCTATTCTTAAATGTGATGTTGTGAGATTTCAAGATTCTAGACCTCCTGCTCAATAGTAGCTCCAAGAAGATGGCATGACCCAGATAGTGGGGTTCATTGAATGAAGATTGAATTGGCACACTATTAGGCTACGCAGTCATAGGTATACATAGACCAAGGGACTGAGCACCCTGGGGAGCTTCACCAATATTGAAGGTCAGGGTAGATGAAATGTTATGACCAATACAAATTGACTGAAGTGTGCTCATCAGAAGTCCGGAAGTCAGTGACAGATGGTGTCCCTAAGGCCAAGATCCAGGAGTTTCGAGTTGAGCATATGATGTATTATCGTGTTGAAGACTGAGCTATAATCAATGAATAACATCCTGAAATATGTACACTTAATGATTTAGAGCTGATTGTAGCTGAGATGGCATCCTCTGTAAACTGAATCGTAGGGGCTGTAGGGGAGGGCTGGGTTCTAGATTGTCCAGGAGCCTCGTTTCATTATGGTCAATGAGAGATTGGTTGGTAGTCACTGAAACAGGACATTTGACTTTCTCAGTGGCAGGAATAATGAGGTTTTCTGCTGCAGTTGGAGAGACAGTAAACAAGAACAGAAATGAGAAGTTAACACATTCAACAACATATGCTGGTGATATTCAACCTGATTCTGATTCTGAGTTGCCTGACCGTTCTGACCATGCTGCACAAAATTGTGGAATTCTGCCCCCTTAGCCACTCAATCTCAACTGTATTTATTTAGTTAGTTAGAGATACAGTGTGGAATCAGCCCTTCCAACCCTTTGAGCTGCACCATCCTGCAACCCCTGACAACCCGATTTAACCATAACCTAATTTACAATGACCAATTAAACTACTAACTGGTATGACTTTGAACTGTGGGAGGAAACTGGAGCACCCAGAGAAAACCCATGCATTCCATGGGGAGTTTGTACAGCGACTCCTTACAGAGGATGCTGGGATTGAACTCCGAACTCCAACACCCTCGAGCTGCAATAGCATTGCGCTAACCACTACTCTTCTGTGGCACCCAAAGAGAAGTCTTATTTATTTATTCATTCATTCATCTACGTGTGTGTGTGTGTGTGTGTGTGTGTGTGTGTGTGTATATATACACACACACATATAGATAGATACAGCACAGAATGGGCCTTTCCAGCTCAGCACCCACCTATTTAGCATTAGACACAGGACAATTTTTAATCACCAATTAACCTACTAACCAGTACGTCTTTGGACTGTGGGAGAAAACTGGAGACCTGGAGGAAACCCATGTGTTTCACAGACAGGATGTACAGACTCCTTACAACTGAGCTCCAAAATCTAAATCTCCAAGCTGTAATAGTGTTGCCTTAACAGTTATGCTACCCTAGTGTAAATTGTTGCCAAGGTCTGCAGAATGTTGCCCCGGCCTTTAGAACATAGAATAGTACAGCACATTACAGGCCTTTCGGCCCACAAAGTTGTGCCGACCCTCAAACCCTGCCTCCCATATAACCCCCCACCTTAAATTCCTCCATATACCTGTCTAGTAGTCTCTTAAACTTCATGAGTGTATCTGCCTCCACCACTGACTCAGGCAGTGCATTCCACGCACCAACCACTCTCTGAGTAAAAAACCTTCCTCTAACATCCTCCTTGAATTTCCCACCCCTTACCGTAAAGCCATGTCCTCTTGTATTGAGCAGTGGTGCTCTGGGGAAGAGGCGCTGGCTATCCACTCTATCTATTCCTCTTATTATCTTGTACACCTCTATCATGTCTCCTCTCATCCTCCTTCTCTCCAAAGAGTAAAGCCCTAGCTCCCTTAATCTCTGATCATGATGCATACTGTCTAAACCAGGCCGCATCCTGGTGAATCTCCTCTGTACCCTTTCCAATGCTTTCACAACCTTCCTATAGTGAGGCGACCAGAACGGGGCACGGTACTCCAAGTGTGGCTTAACCAGAGTTTTATAGAGCTGCATCATTACATCGTGACTCTTAAACTCTATCCCTTGACTTATGAAAGCTAATACCCCATAAGCTTTCTTAACTACCCTATCTACCTGTGAGGCAACTTTCAGGGATTTGTGGACATGTACCCCCAGATCCCTCTGCTCCTCCACACTTCCAAGTATCCTGCCATTTACTTGGTATTCTGCCTTGGAGTTTGTCCTTCCAAAGTGTACCACCTCACACTTTTCCAGGTTCAACTCCATCTGCCACTTCTCAGCCCACTTCTGCATCTTATCAATGTCTCTCTGCAATCTTTGACAATTCTCTACACTATCTACAACACCACCAACCTTTGTGTCATCTGCAAACTTGCCAACCTACCCTTCTACCCCCACATCCAGGTTGTTAATAAAAATCACGAAAAGAAGAGGTCCCAGAACAGATCCTTGTGGGACACCACTAGTCACAATCCTCCAATCTGAATGTACTCCCTCCACCACGACCCTCTGCCTTCTGCAGGCAAGCCAATTCTGAATCCACCTGGCCAAACTTCCCTGGATCCCATGCCTTCTCACTTTCTGAATAAGCCTACCATGTGGAACCTTGTCAAATGCCTTACTAAAATCCATCTCGATCACATCCACTGCACTACCCTCATCTATATGCCTAGTCACCTCCTCAACGAACTCTATCAGGCTTGTTAGACACGATCTGCCCTTCACAAAGCCATGCTGACTGTCCCTGATCTGACCATGATTCTCTAAATGCCTATAGATCCTACCTCTAAGAATCTTTTCCAACCGCTGTCCCACCACAGACGTAAGGCTCACTGGTCTATAATTACTCGGACTATCCCTACTACCTTTTTTGAACAAGGGGACAACATTCGCCTCCCTCCAGTACCATTCCCGTGGACAACAAGGACATAAAGATCCTAGCCAGAGGCTCAGCAATCTCTTCCCTCGACTCATGGAGCAGTCTGAGGAATATTCCGTCAGGCCCCGGGGACTTATCCGTTCTAATGTATTTTAACAACTCCAACACCTCCTCTCCCTTAATATCAACATGCTCCAGAACATCAACCTCACTCATATTGAAGAATGCCTTGGGGTTTTCCTTTACCCTACTCACCAAGGCCTTCTCATGCCCCCTTCTTGCTCTTCTCAGCCCCTTCTTAAGCTCCTTTCTTGCTTCCCTATATTCCTTAATAGACCCATCTGATCCTTGCTTCCTAAACCTCATGTATGCTGCCTTCTTCCACCTGACTAGATTTTCCACTTCACTTGTCACCCATGGTTCCTTCACCCTACCATTCTTTATCTTCCTCACCGGGACAAATCTATCCCTAACATCCCGCAAGAGATCTCTAAACATCGACCACATGTCCATAGTACATCTCCCTGCAGAAACATCATCCCAATTCACACCTGCAAGTTCTAGCCTTATAGCCTCATAATTTGCCCTTCCCCAATTAAAAATTTTCCTGTCCTCTCTGATTCTATCCTTTTCCATGATAATGATAAAGGCCAGGGAGTGGTGGTCACTGTCCCCCAGATGCTCACCCACTGAGAGATCTGTGACCTGACCCGATTCATTACCTAGTACTAGATCTAGTATGGCATTCCCCCAGTTGGCCTGGCCACATACTGTGACAGGAATCCGTCCTGGACACACTTAAACTCTGCCCCATCTAAACCCTTGGAACTAATCAGGTGCCAATTATTATTAGGGAAGTTAAAGTCACCCAAGATAACAACCCTGTTATTTTTGCACCTTTCCAAAATCGGCCTCCCAATCTGCTCCTCTGTATCTCTGCTGCTACTAGGTTTCCTATAGAATACCCCTAATAGAGTAACTGCTCCCTTCCTGTTCCTGACTTCCACCCATACTGACTCATCCTGCTACACTACCCACCCTTTCTGTAGCTGTAGTAGTATCCCTGACCAGTAATGCCACCCCTCCTCCCCTTTCCCCGCCTCTCTATCCCTTTTAAAGCACTGAAATCCAGGAATATTGAGAATCCATTCCTGCCCTGGTGCCAGCCAAGTCTCTGTAATGGCCACTACATCATAATTCCATGTATGTATCCAAGCTCTCAGTTCATCACCTTTGTTCCTTTAAATTCCCTTAAATTAAATTCCTAACCTGCTTTTGAGCAGGTTCTTCACCCAGGCTGGTTCATTGAAGCAGTTTAGAGATAGGTTTCTAATTTTTAAGAATTAGCTTTCCGTTCCTTTCTATGATTATGCATGGTTTTGAGGATCATATTAATACTAAAAAGTCAGACTGCTCTCTATAGCTTCAACTAAGGAAAGGAGTAGGACCAGGAATTATGAATCTGCTATTTGTCAAGATCATGGCTCGCTTAGTGCCATTTTTCAGAACCATCAGCATACTGTATCTTATGATCCAATAAATGCTCACAGGAACTCAAGGAAATAGGGCAGCAGTAGGCCTCCAAGCATCTTAAGCTTTTCCTGACTGAAAGTATCATTATGGCTGATCTGTGATGCTCTTTTGTGCCAATTCCCTACAATCTTTAATTCCTTGATATTCCATATATTTAATTAACTCCACCTTAAATATTCAGTGGATTCCACTTAATTGGATCATCAATTAATCAAGCAGCTGCTTGTTTGGAACAACCCCTAAAGAAGAAAACCTAATTGAGAAAATAACTGCGATTTGCATTATTTATTGGGACACCATGCTGCTTAATTGGGGCAGGAAAATGTTGCTAAACATTTTCTGTTTAGCTTCAGTCACATGCACTTGCATGGCTATTAGACAGCACTGTGTTTCGAGCAAAGGTTTTTAAATAGAGTCAGTTGCATGTTTTTCTATTCAAAAAGCAGCGATAGTTGGTAAGAAATAAGCAATAAGACAATTTAGAACTGTTTAACTCACTGCAGTTTCAAGCATTCAGGCTTGCAAATGCCAGAAACAGCTGGGATGGGAAATGAAATGATTTCACGACTTCAACAAGTTAAGAACTAGGAAGAATTTGAAGGTATCAACAATCATCTTGAATGTTATAATGAAAATGAAGATTTGGAGGATGCATTTTATGAAGACAGCCCATTATCTACCCTAGGTGTCTGTGCTGATTTTGTTCATTTTTAGTCAAAAGAACGCAATGCAGATGAATTCCACAACCATGGTACACATCTTACACAGCTGAGGAGTATGGTATGTTACGTACCCCGTAACTGGGTTGTCAAACCAGCAGAAATGGACCACTTAGTTGGAGTCTGGATTACTGGAACTAAGAAAGTTTTATTAAAGAAATAAGTAACACAGTACTCTAATCGTAAGGATATAAATGCAACAGGTTAGCAATGATAAAACACACATGTACACAGAACTAGGATAATAGGAATTAATCAAGCTCTATCGCAGTCTAGGGGTAAAATGATCAGTCTCAAGTGACGCAGAGTTCAGTTCAGCTGCGTACAGTTCGCAGCAATCGCTGTCGTGCCGTTGGAGAGAGAGAGAGAGAGCGAATGATGATATGCAAATCGAATTCAGATGGACCTTGATGTTCCTCCGCAGTTAGCTTTCGGGCGAGCCCTTTTTTAATGTCTTCTGACGTCACCGACTGTGACCCCTCCGTTCTGGACACGTTCATTCTTCCGCGGTGAACCTGGCACCCAGGCAAGGGCAGACACACACACCAGGTTCCTGCCGATCGTACCTTTTCACCCTGTGTGTCTATGGTCGGTCCCGCGAGCAGACCTCCAAAACTCCCACCAACTTGTCGGGGGGGGGGCACACTGCACTTCCAGGGTCTCGTTATCTCGTGGTGTCTGTCTTGCCTTAGCGAGCCTGTTCCTTTTATCCCCCTGCTGGGGTATCGCCTGTCCATCAAACTTCAAGCAGTTCAGGTTCAAAGCAACCGGTCTGACAATACTCGGAACTGTGTCTCTTTTCGTTAATCTCTCTCGTCTCTCATTAACATTTCTGAATGCTGCTCCATTGTCTCACTTATCTCTCTCATTAGCATCAATCTTCTGATAATTTGGTCTTTCGTCACAGGTAGTATAGAAGAATTTAGAAAAACAGATTCATAATTCTTTGAATATAGTTTCACAGGTAGATGGGGTCGTAAAGAAAGCTTTTGGCACTGACCTTAAAAAATGAATGTAGTGAATACAGGAGTTGGGATGTTATGTTGAAATTGTATCAGATGTTGATGAGGTCTAATTTAGAGTATTGTGTGCAGCTTTGGTCACCTATCTACAGGAAAGATGTAAATAAGATTGAAAGAATGCAGGGAAAATTTAAAAGAATGTTGCTGGAACTTAAGGACCTGAGTTATGTTGAATAGATTGGGACATTATTCTCTAGAACATAGAAGATTGAGAGGAGATATGATGGAGGTATACAAAATTATGTGGGGTATAGACAGGATAAATGCAAGCAGGTTTCTTCTTTTGAAGTTGGGTGAGACGACAGCTAGCGGTTAAGGATGAAAAGTGAAATGTTTAAATGAGAGATGAGGGTGAATTCTTCACTCAGGTTGGTGGTAGTGTGGAACAAGCTGTCAGTGCAAGTGGTGGATGTGGGGTTGATTTTAACATTTAAGAAGAATTTGTATAGATACCTGGATAAGAGGGGTATGGAGGCCTATGGTTCAGGTGCAGGTCAATGGTACTAGGCAAATTAATGGTTCGGCACAGACTAGATGAGGCAAAGAGGCTGTTTCGGTGCTGTAGTGTTTTCTTACTCTATGACTAATTCCTCTGTTGATAAGTATTAGGAACTAATACACAGTTTTATAGTACCATAGTAGTAGTGGTAGTGTTCCAAATTGTTCTGTATTTCATTTAAAGTTGAGATTAATTATCCCCACTGGTTCAAATGCCTGATGGTTATGAGGTAATAACTGTCCTTGAGCCTGGTGCTGTGGATTCTGAGGCTCCTATACCTTCTTCCTGATGGCAGCATCCAAAAGGGAGCATGGCCTGGAATGTGGGTATCCTTGATGTTGAATGCTGCTTTCCTGCGATGGCACTCCATGTAAGTGTGATGGCATTGCATTGTACTGCTGCCACAAAACAACAAATTTCATGACTTGATTCTGATTTTGATTTTGAGCATCCTACCCGTACTCTCTCATTGCACTTCCTGGTCCAAGATGTCTCAGTCAGGAGAAGCATCCTCTCTGCACCTGGCCTGTCAAACCCTGGCCAGGTTTTGTAAGTTGCAATGAAACCCCCTCTCATTCATATAAGCTAGAGGAAACCATTCCCATGTATTCAATCTGTTCTCAGACAGCAAACCCATCATCTCTGGCATCAGTGTAGTGAATCTTTATTGCACTTCCTCCATTAAATAAGCAGATCAAACTGTACATGATTATATACCATTGCAATAAGACTTCCTTACTCCTGGAATCAAACTCTTCTGTTATAAAGGCTAACATACCACTTTTGCTTATTATCACTTTCTCAAGTTCAAGTTAATTGTCATTCAACTGTGCACATATATACCACAAATATATTAACAAACAATAAGGTGCATATACAAGTTTTTAAAAAAAGTAAACAGTATAGCATGATTGGTGTTCATATGTGATGAGACCTCGGTGGTAGCATGGAGTTCAGTAGTCGTGCGGCCTGGGGGAAGAAACTGTTTCCCATCCTAACAGTTCTTGTCCTAATGCTATGTACGATAATTCCTGCCTGATTTTGGGGGGGAGGTGTTAAAGAGATTGTTGGATAGATGGGAGGGATCATCGACAATGCGAAGGGTGTTGTGTACACATAGGTCCTGATAAATAGCTGTAATGGATGGAAGAGAGATACTGATGATCCTCTCAGCAGTACTCACAGTCCTTTGTAGGGACTTGAAGTCAGATGCCTTGCAATTCCTGTACCACTCAATGGTGCCCCTTTAAAAATAGGCTAATTGCTGGTTCTGCAGCTGCGTATTTAAAGATATTTAAAGTAGTCCACTGCTGTTCACTCTGCTGATCCACGACTGTGCAGCAATACACAGCTCGAATCACATCATCAAGTTTGCCGATGACACGACCGTGGTGGGTCTCATCAGCAAGAACGATGAGTCAGCATACAGAGAGGAGGTGCTGCAGCTAACGGACTGTACAGAGCCAACAACCTGAATGTGATCAAAACAAAAGAGGTGGTTGTTAACTTCAGGAGCGACCACTCTCCGCTGAACATCGACAACTCCTCCGTAGAGATCGTTAAGAGCACCAAATTTCTTAGTGTTCACCAAGCGGAGAATCTCATCTGGTCCCTCAACACCAGCTCCGTAGCCAAGAAAGCACAGCAGCGTCTCTACTCCCATCCTCCATCCTCACCACATTCTACAGAGGATGTATTGAGAGCATCCTGAGCAGCTGCATCACTGCCTAGTTCGGGAATTGCACCGTCTCGGATCGCAAGACCCTGCAGCGGATAGTGAGGTCAGCTGAGAAGATCATCGGGGTCTCTCTTCCCGCCATTACAGACTTTTACACTACATGCTGCACCCGTAAAGCCAACAGCATTGCAAAGGACCCCACGCAGCCCTCATACAAACTATTCGCCCTCCTGCCATCTGGCAAAAGGTACCGAAGCACTTGGGCTTTGACGACCGGACTGTGCAACAGTTTCTTCCAAGCCATCAGACGCCTTAATACCCAGAGACTAGACTGACATCTGCATAATTTATTATTATATTGTAATTTGTCCTTTACTGTGCCTATTGTCTTGTTTATTATTTATTGTACTGCCCTGCACTGTTTTGTGCACTTTATGTAGTCCTGTGTAGGTCTGTAGTCTAGTGTAGTTTTTGTTTTGTCTTACGTAGTCCAGTGTAACCTTGTTTTGTTTCACTTAGTCTAGTGTAGTTTTGTGTTGTTTTATATAACACCATGGTCCTGGAGGAATGTTGTTTTGTTTTTACTGTGTACTGTACCAGCAGTTTATGGTCAAAATGACAATAAGAAATGAATTGACTTGACTAAAAAATTAGATTTGTCATATATACATCAAAACATTGAAACGTACAGTGAAATGCATCATTTTGCGTCAGTGACTATCACAGTCCAACAACGTGCTGGGGTCAGCCCGCAAGTGTCACCATGCTTCCAGCACCAATATACCATGCCTTCAACTCACTAACATAGAACATAGAATAGAACAGCACAGAACAGGCCCTTTGGCCCACAATGTTGTGCCGACCCTCAAACCCTGCCTCCCATATGAGCCCCCACCTTAGATCCCTCCATATACCTGTCTAGTAGTCTCTTAAACTTCACTAGTGTATCTGCCTCCACCACTGACTCAGGCAGTGCATTCCACGCACCAACCACTCTCTGAGTAAAAGAACCTTCCTCTAATATCCCCCTTGAACTTCCCACCCCTTACCTGAAACCTCTTGTATTGAGCAGTGGTGCCCTGGGGAAGAGGCGCTGGCTATCTACTCTATCTATTCCTCTTACTATCTTGTACACCTCTATCATGTCTCCCCTCATCCTCCTTCTCTCCAAAGAGTAAAGCCCTAGCTCCCTTAATCTCTGATCATAATGCATACTTTCTAAACCAGGCAGCATCCTGGTAAATCTCCTCTGTACCCTTTCCAATGCTTCCACATCCTTCCTATAGTGAGGTGACCAGAACTGGACACAATACTCCAAGTGTGGCCTAACCAGAGTTTTATAGAGCTGCATCATTACATCGCGACTCTTAAACTCTATCCCTCGACTTATGAAAGCTAACACCCCATAAGCTTTCTTAACTACCCTATCCACCTGTGAGACAACTTTCAGGGATCTGTGGACATGTACCCCGAGATCCCTCTGCTCCTCCACACTACCAAGTATCCTGCCATTTACTTTGTACTCTGCCTTGGAGTTTGTCCTTCCAAAGTGTACCACCTCACACTTCTCTGGGTTGAACTCCATCTGCCACTTCTCAGCCCACTTCTGCATCCTATCAATGTCTCTCTGCAATCTTTGACAATTCTCTACACTATCTACAACACCACCAACCTTTGTGTTGTCTGCAAACTCGCCAACCCACCCTTCTACCCCCACATCCAGGTCGTTAATAAAAATCACGAAAAGTAGAGGTCCCAGAACAGATCCTTGTGGGACACCACTAGTCACAATCCTCCAATTTGAATGTACTCCCTCCACCACCACCCTCTGCCTTCTGCAGGCAAGCCAATTCTGAATCCACCTGGCCAAACTTCCCTGGATCCCATGCCTTCTAACTTTCTGAATAAGCTTACCGTGTAGAACCTTATCAAATGCCTTACTAAAATCCATATAGATCCCATCCACTGCCATACCCTCATCTATATGCCTGGTCACCTCCTCAAAGAACTCTATCAGGCTTGTTAGACATGATCTGCCCTTCACAAAGCCATGCTGACTGTCCCTGATCAGACCATGATTCTCTAAATGCCTATAGATCCTATCTCTAAGAATCTTTTCCAACAGCTTTCCCACCACAGACGTAAGGCTCACCGGACTATCCCTACTACCTTTTTTGAACAAGGGAACAACATTCGCCTCCCTCCAATCCTCCGGTACCATTCCCGTGGACAACGAGGACATAAAGATCCCAGCCAGAGGCTCAGCAATCTCTTCTCTCACCTCGTGGAGCAGCCTGGGGAATAGTCCATCAGGCCCCGGGGACTTATCTGTCCTAATGTATTTTAACAACTCCAACACCTCCTCTCCCTTAATATCAACATGCTCCAGAACATCAACCTCATTCACATTGTCCTCACCATCATCAAGTTCCCTCTCATTGGTGAATTCCGAAGAGAAGTATTCATTGAGGACCTCGCTCACTTCCACAGCCTCCAGGCACATCTTCCCACCTTTATCTCTAATCGGTCCTACCTTCACTCCTGTCATCCTTTTGTTCTTCACATAATTGAAGAATGCCTTGGTGTTTTTATTTACCCTACTCACCAAGGCCTTCTCATGCCCCCTTCTTGCTCTTCTCAGCCCCTTCTTAAGCTCCTTTCTTGCTTCCCTATATTCCTCAATAGACCCATCTGATCCTTGCTTCCTAAACCTCATGTATGCTGCCTTCTTCCACCTGACTAGATTTTCCACCTCACTTGTCACCCATGGTTCCTTCACCCTACCATTCTTTATCTTCCTCACTGTGACAAATTTATCCCTTACATCCTGCACGAGATCTCTAAACATCGACCACATGTCTATAGTACGTTTCCCTGCAAAAACATCATCCCAATTCACACCCGCAAGTTCCAGCCTTATAGCCTCATAATTTGCCTTTCCCCAATTAAAAATTTTCCTGTCCTCTTTGATTCTATCCTTTTCCATGATAATGCTAAAGGCCAGGGAGCGATGGTCACTGTCCCCCAGATGCTCACCCACTGAGAGATCTGTGACCTGACCCGATTCATTACCTAGTACTAGATCTAGTATGGCATTCCCCCAAGTCGGCCTGTCCACATACTGTGACAGGAATCCATCCTGGACACACTTAACAAATTCTGCCCCATCTAAACCCTTGGAACTAATCAGATGCCAATCAATATTAGGGAAGTTAAAGTCACCCATGATAACAACCCTGTTATTTTTGCACCTTTCCAAAATCTCCCTCCCAATCTGCTCCTCTGTATCTCTGCTGCTACCAGGGGGCCTAAAGAATACCCCCAGTAGAGTAACTGCTCCCTTCCAGTTCCTGACTTCCACCCATATTGACTCAAAAGAGGATCCTGCTACATTACCCACACTTTCTAACCATTACCTGTACATCTTTGGAATGTGGGAGGAAACCAAAGAGGAAGCCCTTGCTGCCACAGGGAGTACATACAGGCTCCTTCCAGAGAGTGGTGGGAACCGAATCCCAATCAGTGATTGGTGGTGCTTTAAAGTATTGCAGTAAGCACTACACTGCCGTGCTACCTGACATATTGGCCTGTGCGCAAGAACACTGGTTCCTTCAAAAATCAGCAACACATTAGGCAATAACTACTTTGTACTTTCCTATTGTGTTCTTCATAGTGGATGTACTCATATTTTTCCACATTATATTCTATCTGTCATATTCTCACCCACACAGCTTGTCTATCCCCCAAAGCCTCTTTACGTACTCACAATCTTAATTCGTTTAGTATTAGCAAATTTGGAAAGCGACATTTGGTCCCCTTCACTAAATTGTTTTTATTGATTGTGAGCAGATGAGGTCTGTAGGATTCTGATGTATTTTGAATTCCAGGTTCTTTTAGGAGTTGGACGAGAGATACGTAATGTTCGTTTATTAAAAATCAGTAGAACAAAGGAAACAGAAACAGATCAGATCAGGGACTTACTACTTTGAAGAAAAGCTAAAGAAAAAGTTGGCACCTAACATAATTCTTTTAAATCCAAAGATAAGAAAATTCTATAGATAAGGATAATCCTATTAGAAAATACTTCGGAAAATATTCCTATAAAATCAGCCAATGAGAAAATATTCCTTCAGAACAAAAGAAGCTAAGAGGCTTCCAGATTTATACTGTGGACAGCCACTAGAGGCATATTAAACTACAGTGTATGTAAAGGCTACTTAAAGGACAACTGCAAAGGATATAACAACTAAAATTAAACAGTCATGTCTTATGGGTGCAAGTGCTTATACACATGGCATCCTACTATTCACAGCCTGACAATATGAACATGATTGGTTTATTCTCATCCTTGCTTTCTGTCTAATAATCGGTTCTTTCTCCATGTTGGTATAAAAGTTGATATCATATGCTCTCCCCATATTGACTAGCCATCTGTTTAAGATTTGGTCAAAAGCCTTCTGAAAATCACAGAAATAGGCCCTCTGGCCCACTGTGCCCATGCTAACCACTAATACCCATCTATTCTAATCCCTTTTACCAGTACATGCTTATATGGATGCTTGTTAAATATTGTGCCAACCCCTGTGTAACATTCTGATGAGGCAGACAAATTCTTCTTGCCGCCTTCCATGAAGATAAATGCAAGATAATTACTTAGTTTCTCTGCTCTCTCCATAACGAATTCTCTGAAGACTTCTCATGAAATATAGTCACTGGTGTGCCTTCTTGTAATTGCATCAATATACATAAAAGTTGCTGGTGAACGCAGCAGGCCAGGCAGCATCTCGTAATGGGTTAGTCCTGATGAAGGGTCTCAATCCGAAACGTCGACTGTACCTCTTCCTAGAGATGCTGCCTGGCCTGCTGTGTTCACCAGCAACTTTTATGTGTGTTGCTTGAAATTCCAGCATCTGCAGATTTCCTCGTAATTGCATCAGTATGTTGGCCCAGGACCAGCTTGTGGTAGAGTCCTCGAGGGAACAGGCAGTTCTGGATTTGGTGTTGTGCAATAAGATAGACTTGATCAGGGGGTTTAAGATGGAAGAGCTCTTAGGAAGCAGTGACCACAATAGGATAGAATTTGCCCTGCAGCTTGAGGTGGAGAAGCTGTATAATTGATTAACGGTAACAGCAGAGTGTGCCTGCTAACAAAGGAAGTCAGGGATAGCATAAAAGAAGGCTTACAATATGGCAAAGATTAGTGGGAACCCAGAGGATTTGGAAGCCTTCAAATGCTGATGCAGGACAACTAAAAAAGCTGTAAGGGAGAAGATGAAATACGAGGCTAAACTGGCTAATATATTTTCCGTGCTTCTGTATCTCTTGTCATATGGACTGTAACAATCAGCGGTGAAGCAAAACACTCCTTGGATTTTCATCTAGCTGCTATGTAAATCTCTTGAGGATGCACTCCACCAACACTGTACAAAGGCAGGAAGATAATAATGGTGGAAATGGTGGGCCATGCCTGGAGGACCTGTTGTTGGTATTAATTTGCCAAGACTGCATCATGTAAAGTCACCGTTTAACTCACACAGTGCACTTCAGTTGCTGTTGACAATGCCCACATTGCTTTGGAAAGCCTTGGCGCTTGTTTACAATAAGACTTGCAGTATGTTGCACAGTTTGCCATGATTCTAAGGAGACTTCCGCTGAGTTCAAGGTTCAAGATTGTTTAATGCCATTTCGTGTAACAATTGTAAGGAGAACAAAATAATTGTTACTCCAGCTCTGATGCAACGCAAACAAAAAAAACCCACAAAAGATAAAGAGCACAAAAATAATAATAATAATAAAACACAATAAGTATAAATATATAAAATACGTAAATATAAATATATAAAATACTTAATTATAAATACATAAGATTGCTGATACACATAGATTGATTTGTATGTCTATAAAGTGATACTAGGCTGTACAGAAGCCGATTGATGAGAAATAATAAAAATAGTGTTGAGTTAGTGGGTGGAGAAGTTGATCAGCCTTATATTTGGGGAAAGTAACTTTTTGAGTCTGGTGGCCCTGGTGTGGATGCCATGTAGCCTCCTCCTTGATGGAAGTGGGACAAACAGTCTGTGAGCAGGGTTTGTGGGATCCTTCATGATGTTACTGGCCCTTTTCCAGCACCTTTCTGTATGTATGTCCTTGATGGTGGGTAGGCTGATGCCAATGATGTGTTGGAGAGTTTTGACCATTTGTTGTAGAGCCTTCCTGTATGCCGCAGTGCAGTTTCCATACCATACAGTGATGCATGCTATATTGATGACTGCATTGGCGCTGCTTCATGCACCCATGCTAAGCTTGTCAATTTCATCAACTTTGCCTCTAACTCTCATCCTGCCCTTAAATACACGTGATCCATTTAGAAACATAGAAAACCTGCAGCACAATACAGGCCCTTCAGCCCACAAAGTTGTGCTGAACATGTCCCTACCTTAGAAATTACTAGGCTTACCTATAGCCCTCTATTTTTCTAAGCTCCATGTACCTATCCAAAAGACTCTTAAAAGACCCTATGGTATCTGCCTCCACCACCGTTGCCGGCAGCCCATTCCACGCACTCACCACTTTCTGCGTAAAAAAACTTACCCCAGACATCTCCTCTGTACCTACTCCCTAGCACCTTGAACCTGTGTTCTCTTGTGGCAACCATTTCAGCCCTGGGAAAAAGCCTCTGACTATCCACACGATCAATGCCTCTCATCATCTTATACACCTCTATCAGGTCACCTCTCATCCTCCGTCGCTCCAAGGAGAAAAGGCCGAGTTCACTCAACCTATTCTCATAAGGCACGCTCCCCAATCCAGGCAACATCCTTGTAAATCTCCTCTGCACCCTTTCTATGGCTTCCACATCCTTCCTGTAGTGAGGTGACCGGAACTGAGTGGGGTCTGACCAGGGTCCTATATAGCTGCAACATTACCTCTCGGCTCCAAATTCAATTCCATGATTGATGAAGGCCAATACACCGTATGCCTTCTTAACCACAAAGTCAACCTGCGCAGCTGCTTTGAGCATCCTATGGACTCGGACCCCAAGATCCCTCTGATCCTCCACACTGCCAAGTGTCTTACCATTAATACTATATTCTGCTATCATATTTGACCTACCAAAATGAACCACTTCACACTTATCTGGGTTGAACTCCATCTGCCACTTCTCAGCCCAGTTTTGCATCCCAGCAATGTCCCGCTGTAACCTCTGACAGCCCTCCACACTATCCACAACACCCCCAACCTTTGTGTCATCAGCAAACTTACTAACCCAACCCTCCACTTCCTCATCCAGGTCATTTATAAAAATCATGAAGAGTAAGGGTCCCAGAACAGATCCCTGAGGCACTCCACTGGTGATCAACCTCCATGCAGAATATGACCCGTCTACAACCACTCTTTGCCTTCTGTGGGAAAGCCAGTGCTGGATCCACAAAGCAATGTCCCCTTGGATCCCATGCCTCCTTACTTTCTCAATAAGTCTTGTATGGGGTACCTTATCAGATGCCTTGCTGAAATCCATATACACCACATCTACTGCTCTTCCTTCATCAATGTGTTTAGTCACATCCTCAGAAAATTCAATCAGGCTCGTAAGGCATGACCTGCCCTTGACAAAGCCATGCTGACTAATCCTAAACATATTATACCTCTCCAAATGTTCATAAATCCTGCCTCTCAGGATCTTCTCCATCAACTTATCAGCCACTGAGGTGAGACTCACTGGTTTATAATTTCCTGAGCTATCTACTCCCTTTCTTGAATAAAGGAACAAATCCGCAACCCTCCAATCCACCGGAACCTCTCCCGTCCCCATCGATGATGCATGGATCATCGCCAGAGGCTCAGCAATCTCCTCCCCTCGCCTCCCACAGTAGCCTGGGGTACATCTCATCCAATCCTGGCGACTTATCCAACTTGATGCTTTCCAAAAGCTCCAGCACATCCTCTTTCTTAATATCTACATGCACAAGCTTTTCAGTCTGCTGCAAGTCATCACTACAATCACCAAAATCCTTTTCCATAGTGAATACTGAAGTAAAATATTCATTAGGTAACTCTGCTATTTCCTCCGGTTCTATACATACTTTCCCACTGTCACACTTGATAGGTCCTATTCTTTCACGTCTTATCCTCTTGCTCTTCACATACTTGTAGAATGCCTTGGGGTTTTCCTTAATCCTGCCCGCCAAGGCCTTCTCATGGCCCCATTTGGCTCTACTAATTTCCTTCTTAATCTCCTTCCTATTAACCTTACAATCTTTTAGATCTGTAACATTACCTTTTGTAAGCTTTTCTTTTCTTCTAACTGGATTTATTACAGCCTTTGTACACCATATCTCCAAGTACTGATCCACGCTCTAAGCTCAACCGGTTTGTTCACAACACTCCTTGTGTTAAAGTAGACACATCTCAAACTTTTGGTCTGAGTGCGTCCCTTCTCTATCACCTGTCTATCTTCCAACTTGTACTGTCTACAAGCTTTCTCTATTTATGAGCCAACCTCCTCTTCCCCAGTCTCTTCAGTTCGGTTTAAAAGGGAAAATTTCAACGGTTCTTGTTTCAGTCGAAGCAAGTAGCTGAAGAAGTGAGCGGAAGAATTCAGGTCGAAAAAGTCGTTTTTTTTAAAAACTGCTCGGGGAGAAGGGTCTGCACTGCGCAGGCGCGTGACGTAGCGCACCAAGGTTTAAAAGGCAGACCACCATATACAGCGGCCATCGTCGGAGTGGACTGAGTCAGAGTGGGGCGGCTTTGGCTCAAACAGGCTTCGGCGAGAACAGATAGAGGCCAGGGTAGGTTCCAGTAAGTTTTTTGTTCAGATTGTCTAGCGTAGAGAGAATGCCAGGCAGGATGTTGGCATGCTCCTCTTGCAGGATGTGGGAAGTCAGGGAGCCCTCCGGTGTCCCTGACAACGACACCTGCAGGAAGTGCATCCAGCTGCAGCTCCTAACAAACTGCGTTAGGGAACTGGAGCAGGAGCTGGATGACCTGCGGATCATTCGGGAGAATGAGGAGATTATAGATCGTAGCTACAGGGAGGTAGTTACGCCAAAGGAGCAGAGGACAGGAAATTGGGTCACTGTCAGGCGAGGGAAGGGGAAAGGGCAGGCAGAGTAGGGTTCCCCTGTGGCCATTCCCCTCAACAACAAGTATACCGCATTGGATACTGTTGGGGGGGGATGACTTACCTGGGACTAGCTGCAGTAGCCGGATCTCTGGCATTGGGTCTGGCTCTGCAGTGCAGAAGGGAGGGGGGAAAAGAGGAGAGCGGTAGTGATAGGGGACTTGATAGTTAGAGGTGCAGATAGAAGGTTCTGTGGTCGTGACAGAGAATCCAGGATGGTTTTTTGCCTCCCAGATGCCAGGGTTAAGGATGTCTCTGATCGATTGCATGACATTCTGAAGTGGGAGGGTGATCAGCCAGATGTCGTGGTGCACATCGGTACCAATGACATAGCAAGGAAGAGTGAGCAGGTCCTGGAGAGTGAGTATAGAGAGCTTGGTAGGAAGTTGAAAAGCAGGACCTCGAGGGTGGTAATCTCAGGATTGCTACCTGTGCTAGGTGCCAGTGAGGGTAGGAATAGGATGCTCTGGAGGATGAACAAGTGGCTGAGGAACTGGTGTAGGGACCAGGGTTTCAGATTTCAGGATAATTGGGACCTCTTCTGGGGCAAGTGGGACCTGTACAAGAGAGACGGGTTACACTTGAACTACAGGGGACCAATATCCTTTCAGGGAGGTTTGTTAATGCTATTGGGGGGGCTTTAAACTAGATTTGCAGGGGAATGGGAACCACAGTACCAGAGCTGAAAATGTGGCTGGGGTGAAAATAAATGATGTTAAAAGTTCAAGCAAATCCACTAATAGAAAGGTTGTGAGTGGTGGTAAAAATCTTCTGAGGTGCATATATTTCAATGCTAGGAGTATTGCGGGGAAGGCGGATGAGTTGAGGGCGTGGATTGACACGTGGAATTATGATGTTGTAGCAATTAGTGAAACTTGGCTACAGCAGGGGCAGGACTGGCAGCTTAATATTCCAGGGTTCCGATGTTTCAGATGTGATCGAGGCAGAGGAATGAAAGGTGGGGGAGTGGCATTGTTTGTTAGGGAAAATATTACAGCAGTGCTCAGGCAGGACAGATTAGAGGGCTTGTCTACTGAGTCCTTGTGGGTGGAGCTGAGAAACAGGAAAGGTATGACTACATTAGTGGGATTGTATTACAGACCACCCAATAGTCAAAGAGAATTGGAAGAGCAAATCTGCAGAGAGATAGCAGGCAACTGCAGGAAACATAAATTTGTGGTGGTAGGGGATTTTAATTTTCCATATATTGATTGGGTCTCCCATACTGTTAGGGGTCCAGATGGTTTAGAGTTTGTAAAATGTGTTCAGGAAAGTTTTCTAAATCAATATATAGAGGGACCAACTAGAGGGGATGCAATATTGGATCTCCTGTTAGGAAATGAGTTAGGACAAGTGACAGAAGTCTGTGTAGGGGAGCACTTTGGTTCCAGTGATCATAACACCATTAGTTTCAACTTGATCATGGACAAGGATAGATCTGGTCCGAGGGTTGACGTTCTTAACTGGAAGAAGGACAAATTTGAAGAAATGAGAAATGATCTAAAAAGCCTGGATTGGGACAGGTTGTTCTCTGGCATGGATGTGATCGGTAGGTGGGAAGCCTTCAAAGCAGAAATTTTGAGAGTGCAGAATTTGTATGTTCCTGTCAGGATTAAAGGCAAGATGAATAGGAATAAGGAACCTTGGTTCTCAAGGGATATTGCAACTCTGATAAAGAAAAAGAGGGAGTTGTATGACGTGTACAGGAAGCAGGGAGTAAATAAGGTGCTTGAGTATAAGAAGTGCAAGAAAATACTTAAGAAAGAAATCAGGAGGGCTAAAAGAAGACATGAGGTTGCCTTGGCAGTCAAAGTGAAGGGTAATCCAAAGAGCTTTTACAGGTATGTTAAGAGCAAAAGGATTGTAAGGGATAAAATTGGTCCTCTTGAAGATCAGAGTGGTCGGCTATGTGCGGAACCAAAGGAAATGGGGGAGATCTTAAGTAGGTTTTTTGCGCCTGTGTTTACTAAGGAAACTGGCATAAAATCTATGGAATTAAGAGAAACAAGTAGTGAGATCATGGAAACTGTACAGACCGAAAAGGAGGAGGTCCTTGCTGTCTTGAGGAAAATTAAAGTGGATAAATCCCCGGGACCTGACAGGGTGTTCCCTCGGACCTTGAAGGAGACTAGTGTTGAAATTGCAGGGGCCCTGGCTGAAATATTTAAAATGTCGCTGTCTACAGGTGAGGTGCCAGAGGATTGGAGAGTGGCTCATGTTGTTCCGTTGTTTAAAAAAGGATAGAAAAGTAATCCGGGAAATTATAGGCCAGTAAGTTTAATGTCGGTAGTGGGTAAGTTATTGGAGGGAGTACTCAGAGACAGAATCTACAAGCATTTGGATAGTCTGGGACTTATTAGGGAGAGTCAACATGGCTTTGTGTGTGGTAGGTCATGTTTGACCAATCTATTGGAGTTTTTCGAGGAGGTTACCAGGAAAGTGGATGAAGGGATGGCAGTGGTTATTGTCTACATGGACTTCAGTAAGGCCTTTGACAAGGTCCCGCATGGGAGGTTAGTTAGGAAAATTCAGTCGCTAGGTATACATGGAGAAGTGGTAAATTGGATTAGACATTGGTTCAATGGAAGAAGCCAGAGAGTGGTGGTAGAGAATCGCTTCTCTGAGTGGAGGCCTGTGACTAGTGGTGTGCCACAGGGATCAGTGCTGGGTCCATTGTTATTTGTCATCTATATCAATGATCTGGATGATAATGTGATAAATTGGATCAGCAAGTTTGCTGATGATACAAAGATTGGAGGTGTAGTAGACAGTGAGGAAGGTTTTCAGAGCCTGCAGAGGGACTTGGACCAGCTGGAAAAATGGGCTAAAAAATGGCAGATGGAGTTTAATGCTGACAAGTGTGAGGTATTGCATGTTGGAAGGACAAACCAAGGTAGAACATACAGGGTTAATGGTAAGGCACTGAGGAGTGCAGTGGAACAGAGGGATCTGGGAATACAGATACAAAATTCCCTAAAAGTGGAGTCACAGGTAGATAGGGTTGTAAAGAGAGCTTTTGGTACATTCGCCTTTATTAATCAAAGTATTGAGTATAAGAGCTGGAATGTTATGATGAGGTTGTATAAGGCATTGGTGAGGCTGAATCTGGAGTATTGTGTTCAGTTTTGGTCATCAAATTACAGGAAGGATATAAATAAGGTTGAAAGAGTGCAGAGAAGGTTTACAAGGATGTTGCCGGGACTTGAGAAACTCAGTTACAAAGAAAGGTTGAATGGGTTGGGACTTTATTCCCTGGAGTGTAGAAGAATGAGGGGAGATTTGATGGAGGTATATAAAATTATGATGGGTATAGATAGAGTGAATGCAAGCAGGCTTTTTCCACTGAGGCAAGGGGAGAAAAAAACCAGAGGACATGGGTTTAGGGTGAGGGGGGAGAAGTTTAAAGGGAACATTAGCGGGGGCTTCTTCACACAGAGAGTGGTGGGAGTATGGAATGAGCTGCCAGACGAGGTGGTAAATGCAGGTTCTTTTTTAACATTTGAGAAGAAATTGGACAGATACGTGGATGGGAGGTGTATGGAGGGATATGGTCCGTGTGCAGGTCAGTGGGACTAGGCAGAAAATGGTTCGGCACAGTCAAGAAGGGCCAAAAGGCCTGTTTCTGTGCTGTAGTTTCTATGGTTTCTATGGTTCCCACCCCGCAATAATTCTAGTTTAAGCTCTCCCCAGTAGCCTTAGCAAACCTCCACCCTTTCTGACACTTTCCACCCTTCCTTGATCTCTCTGTCTCTATCTCTGGAGACAAACTGTCGACTGACATCTTTTATAAACCATGGTTCTCTTGACTATACCTTTTCCCATCCTATCTCCTATAAAAATCCTATTCCTTTTTCTCAGTTCCTTCGTCTCTGCTGCATCTGTTCCTAGTATTGAGCTTTCCTTTCTCGGACAGCAGAAATGTCCTCCTCCTTCAAAGAGTGGGGTTTCTAATGCGGCACCATTGATGTTGTCCTCACCCACATCTCCTCCATTTCCCCAACATCCGTGCTCATTCCATCTTCCCATCACCTCAACTGTGATTGAGTTCATCTTGTCCTTACCTACAACCCAATGAACTCAGCATCCAACACATCATTCTCTGCAAATTTCACCATCTCCAAAGGGATCCTATCACCAAACATATCTTTACCTCTCCCCTCAATCTGCTTTCCACAGGGATCTGTAATTCTCATTCATCCTTCTGCACTTATCTCCCTCCTGGCACTTATCCCTGAAAATGGCCAAAGTACTACGCCTGCCCATTCACCTCCTCCCGCACCTCCATTCAGGGCTCCAAACATTCCTTCCAGGTGAGGTAACACTTCACCTTTGAATCTGCTGTTGTGTTCGGTGCTTCCAATGTGGCCTCCTCTCTGTGAGACCCGCCTTAACATAGAACAGAGAACAGTACAGGCCCTTCGGCCCACAAAGTTGCACCGACCCTTAAACCCTGCCTCCTATATAACCCCCCACCTTAAATTCCTTCATATACCTGTCTAGTAGTCTCTTAAATTTCACTAGTGTATCTGCCTCCACCACTGACTCAGGCAGTGCATTCCACGCACCAACCACTCTCTGAGTAAAAAAACCTTCCTCTAATATCCCCCTTGAACTTTCCACCCCTTACCTTAAAGCCATGTCCTCTGGTACTGAGCAGTGGTGCCCTGGGGAAGAGGCACTGGCCATCCGCTCTGTCTGTTCCTCTTAATATCTTGTATACATCTATCATGTCTCCTCTCATCCTTCTTCTCTCCAGAGAGTAAAGCCCTAGCTCCCTTAATCTCTGATCATAATGCATACTCTCTAAACCAGGCAGCATCCTGGTAAATCTCCTCTGTACCCTTTCCAATGCTTCCACAACCTTCCTATAGTGAGGTGACCTGAACTGGACACAATACTCCAAGTGTGGCCTAAGCAGAGTTTTATAGAGCTGCGTCATTACCCCGCGACTCTTAAACTCTATCCCTCAACTTATGAAAACTATCACCCATAAGCATTCTTAACTACCCTATCTACCTGTGAGGCAACTTTCAGGGATCTGTGGACATGTACCCCCCCAGTCCCTCTGCTCCTCCACACTTCCAAGTATCCTGCCATTTACTTTGTACTCTGCCTTGGAGTTTGTCCTTCCAAAGTGTACCATCTCACACTTCTCCGGGTTGAACTCCATCTGCCACTTCTGCATCCTATCATTGTGTCTCTGCAACCTTCGACAATCCTCTACACTATCCACAACACCACCAACCTTTGTGTCGTCTGCAAACTTGCCAGCCCACCCTTCTACCCCCACATCCAGGTCGTTATTAAAAGTCGCGAAAAGTAGAGGTCTGAGAACCGATCCTTGTGGGACACTACTAGTCACAACCCTCCAATCTGAATGTACTCCCTCCACCACGACCCTGTGCTTTCTGCAGGCAAGCCAATTCTGAATCCACCTGGCCAAACTTCCCTGATCCCATGCCTTCTGACTTTCTGAATAAGCCTACTGTGTGGAACCTTGTCAAATGCCTTACTAAAATCCATATAGATCACATCCACTGCACTACCCTCATCTATGTGCCTGGTCACCTCCTCAAAGAACTGTATTAGGCTTTGCAAACAACAGGAATTCTGCAGATGCTGGAAGTTCAAGCAACACACATAAAAGTTGCTGGTGAACGCAGCAGGCCAAGCAGCATCTCTAGGAAGAGGTGCAGTCGACGTTTCAGGCCGAGACCCTTCGTCAGACGAAGGGTCTCGGCCTGAAACGTCGACTGCACCTCTTCCTAGAGATGCTGCCTGGCCTGCTGCGATCACCAGCAACTTTTATGTGTGTTGACTGTATTAGGCTTGTTAGACATGATCTGCCCTTCACAAAGCCATGCTGACTGTCCCTGATCAGACCATGATTCTCTAAATACCCATAGATCCTATCTCTAAGAATCTTTTCCAACAGCTTTCCCACCACAGACGCAAGGCTTACTGGTCTATAATTTCCTGGATTATCCCTACTACCTTTTTTGAACAAGGGGACAACATTCGCCTCCCTCTAACAATTGGGGACCAGTTTGTTGAGCATCTCCATCCGCTAAAAGTGGAAATTCCTGTTAGCCAAACATTTTAATTCTAATTCCCATTCCCATTCTGACATGTTGGTACATGTTCCATGGCCACCTCTTGTGCCATGATGAGGCAACACTCGGCCTGGAGGAAGAACACCTTATATTCCTTCTGGGTAGCCTCCAACCTGATGGTATGAATGTCAATTTCTCCTTCTGGTAAATAAATTTTTTCCCTCACACTCCCCTCTTTTTGTTTTCCTCACTTGCTTATCACCTTTCCCTAGGTCCCATCCTTGTTCCTTTGCTCCTGTGGTCCACTCTCCTCTCTTATCAGATCCCTTCCTCTCCAGCCCTTTACCTTTCCTATCCACCTGACTTCACCTATCACCTTTCAGCTATCCTCCTTCCCCTCTCCCCATCTTTTTATTTTGCTATCTTCCCCCTTCCTTTCCAGTCCTGAAGTAGGACTGTTAAAATGTCATGTTATGCCATGTTCTCCAGTTCCCGCTCTTCATGTGTCGCTCGGTGGGAGTGAGAGCAGTAAACTCTGTGGATGTTATTGCCTAAGGATCAGCAAAGATCAAAGACTGCACCCATCCCGGACATTCTCTCTTCTCCCCGTCCTGTCAGATAGGGGATACAAAAGCCTGAAAGCACGTACCACCGGGGTCAAGGACCGGTTCTATCCCATTGTTATCAGATTATTATATAGTTCCCTAGTACAATACATTAGACCCTTGACCTCACAATCTACCTTGTTATGATCTTGCACCTTATCGTTTACCTGCTGTGCACTTTCTAGGTAGGTGTTACACTTCATTCTGCATAGTTATTGTTCTATCCTGTTCTACTCCAGTGCACTGTGTAATAATTTGATCTGAATGCACCGTGTGTGAGATAAGCTTTTCACTGAGCATGTGACGATAGCCTTCGTCTACTGACTCAGAGCAAGATGAGAAGCTGCTGCATATTTGTTCTTGCAGAAAAATAGCTCCAGGACCACATGCTGTGCACCATCAAACTTCAAGTCATGCCACTCTGGGACTTGTGCTAATTTTTTTTGACTGTATGTCCTATCGTAACTATATGTGCAGTGTGCTGTGTGTGAATGTAGTACTGTGCTTAGCACATTGGCCCTTGAGGAACACTGTTTCATTTGAATGTGAATTTGATAATAAACCAATGATTAAGGCAGAAAGAGTTAACTATAAAGAATACTAACGCAAAAACTTTAATTATAGAGCACTTTTTATACAGATAATGTGGTGCAAAGTGCTTTGCAATGGGATAAATGTACAAACATAATATTAGAATAAATACAAATGTAAATAAACATGAAAATAAAAGACAAAAAGATGATAGATGAAAATAGATTTTGAGCTGGCATTTAAAAGTGTTAACTGAATCTGCATCCCTTATAGTTTTGGTTATTGAATTCTACAGTTTAGAGGCCTAGTTAAAACAAAAATGACCTGCCAATTATCTTTTGTGTGAGTTGGTTTAACTTTAAGAGACCTGAGAACTTGAGCAGGATTATAAAACAAAAATGATTCTGTGATGTATTCGATCCCAGACCATTCAGAACTTTTAAAACAATTCTAAAAAATACACGAGGGCAATGCAGAGTAGCTAGTATGTTCTAGTGAGCATTGATAAGCAAACTGCCCAGCACACATGTTGATGAACTTGGGCTGTAAGTTCATTGTTCAGAGGAAAGAGTGCATTATAGTAGTTGAGTTGATCCTTATAGTGCATGGTGTGTTTGTATCATTCTCAGTTATAACAGATCCTGAGGCTTGAGGCAAAAACATTGCTGTTCAGACGAGAACTCTGCTCCATATTGCAGGTCCTTCTATGAAGGGCAAGCTCCCATAAGACATAAGAGCAGAATTAGGACATTCCTCTCATCGAGTCTGGTATGCCATTCCATCATGGCTGATCCCAGATCCCACTCAAACCCATACATCTGCCTTCTCGCAATATCCTTTGATGCCTTCCCCTTCTTACTTGAGACACTTGTTGCTTGCACTTTGAGACAAGAGAAGAGATTTTGCATGCATGAGTGTAGGCGGAGAGTGCAAAAAAGCAGCTGAACTTGTGGCCGTCATTGTGGTCAGCTGTCCTTGAGTTGACATCTAGAGATGTGAGTGTTGCTAGTTGTTGTGTTTGAAGACAGCAAATGTTAGAAATCTGGCCTTGACGCATCTTTAAGAAGAATTCTGCAAATGCTGAATGTCAGGAATAAATATAGAAACGTTAGTAACATCTGTGGTGAGAGTTAATTAACAGCTAAGCATTCTGGTCACGTCCTTTCATCAGACCAATAATAGATATAAGTGAAGCGAGTTTTAAATTACCAGGAAAGGTAGTGGAGTGGGAGGCAGTCAGAGACAGCAAGTGGGAATATCTATATTAGTCAAAGTTCAAGTTTATTGTCATTCAACTGTACACATGTATATGTCAAATGAAACAATATTTCTCCAGGCCAAGGTGCCAACACAGTACATACAAAACGCACACACACACACACACACACACACACACACAAAGTAATATAAAATAAATTAACAAAATAAGGTGCATAAGTTAAAAAGTACCATTGGCGCTTCATAGATAATGAGACCTGGGTGGTGGCAGGGTGTTCAGAAGTCCCACGGCCTGGGGGAAAAATCTGTTTCCCATCCTAACAGTTCTTATTTTGTAGCTGGAGAGTTTAGATAAGAGGTGTTTCCTGCTGAAAAAGGGTAGTAAATGTATATTTGGAGGAGGTGCAAGCAGGCGTGTCTTGACACACACAATTTCTTACCACACTGCTCTCAGCTCTAGGGCTATTCACTCCTGAAAGGTAACTCATCTGCTGCCTAACCTTTAATCAGCTCTTGAGACCCCTGCAAGGTCCGGTTCCAACACTCCACCATAACAAAATTGAGCCACTCTGACAAATGCTGTTGTGGGGGATTAGAATTTAGAAAATAGAACTTAGAATGCTACAACACAGTATAGGTGCTTTGACCCATAATGTTGTGCCGACCTTTTAACCTACTGTAAGATCATTCTAACTCTTTCCTCCAACGTAGCCCTCCAGTGTTCTATCATTCATGTATAGACTATCATCTAAATGGGGATAAAATTCAAATATCAGATGTGCAGAGGGACTTTGGAGTTATTGTGTAAGACTCCCAGTAGGTTAGTTTACAGGTTGAGTCTGTAGTAAAGAAGGCAAATGCAACGTTGGCATTTATTTCAAGGGAAATAGAATATAAAAGTAAGGAGATAATGCTGAGGCTTTATAAGATGCTAGTCAGGCTGCACTCGGAGTATTGTCAACAATTTTGGGCCCCATATCTCAGAAAGGATGTGTTGTCATTGGGGAGAGTCCAAAGGAGGTTCACTGGAATGATTCTGGGAATGAAGGGGTTAACATATGAAGGGTGTTTGGTAGCTTTGGGCCTGTACTCACTGGAATTTAGAAGAATGCAGGGGGATCTCATAAAACCTACTGAATCTTGAAAGGACTTCTTGAGGTGCATGTGGAGAGGATGTTTCCTGTGGTGGGTTAATCCAGAACTAGAGGGCTTGAGAAGAGATCTTTTAGAACAGAGGAAAGGAGGATTTTTTTTAGTCTGAGGGTAGTGAATCTGTGGGATGCTGTGCCACAGACTGCGGTGGAGGCCAAGTCTATGGGTATATTTCAAGCAGAAGTTGGTAGTTTCCTGATTGGTCGGGGCATCAAAAGGTATGGCGACAAGGCAAGTGTATGTGGTTGAGTGGGATCCAGGATCAGCCATGATGGAAGGTTTAACAGACTCAAGAGGCTGAATGACCTAATTCGGCTCCTATGTCTTATGGTCTTATGTGCCTACCTAAGAGACTTATAAATGTTCCTAATCTATCTGCCTCTACTACCACCCTTGGCAACATGTTTCACACACCTACCACTGTCTGTGTAAACAACTTACCTCTGACATCTCCCGCTACACTTTCCTCCAATCACCTTAAAATTATGCCCCTTGGTATCAGCCATTGGGAAAAAATCTCTAGCTCTCCTCTGGACCTATGCCTCTTAATCATTTTGTACATCTCTATAAAATTAACTTCTCATTCTCCTTCACTCTAAAGAAAAAAGCCCAAGATCACTTAACCTATCCTTATAAGACGTGCTCTCTAATCCAGGCAACAGCTTGTTAAATTTCCTCTACACCCTATCTAAAGCTTCCACATCCTTCTTATAATAAGGCGACCAGAACTAAACACAATACTTGACGTGTGGTCTAATTAGGGTTTTTATAGAGTTGTAACATTACCTCGTGGATCTTGAACTCAATCCCCCAACTAGTGAAGGCCAACACACCAATGAATTCTTGACAAGCTCATCAACTTGTGTGATGAGTTTCCAAGCAAGAAGTGCAGGTTAATTGCAGCGCAGGAGTAATGCTGTTCATGAGGCAAAGCAGTTCCCATGCAAAGGATCCTGACACTTGAGGGCACTGCAATCAATGTGTTCTTCTGATATGTTGTGATAGACTGTTACCGATGAGAAAATATTGCTGCTCTCCAGCTCTGTCTCAGTATTAGCTATGCATACCATTCTTCAACTGATTTATAATCCTCCTTAAATAATCCAGAATCAACCAGGCCACAATAAAATCTGACTTTATGTCAGCAGGGCATTTATGCTAATCTTGTCCATTATTGTATTGTGCATGGGCATTGCCTGCAAAAGTGATTCATATGTGCTTATTTGGAGTGTTTTTGGAAGCTGCGGAGGCTTGTAGGATTAATAATGTTCATGCAGCAGCATATGGTGCCCAGTAATGTTAGCTTCACTCACATAAGCATTTTCCACATTTAACAATTTATAAATAGATGCTAAGTTGGAGTTACTAATAGCACCTTGTTCAAAATGGTGACTCTTGTATGCACCATGCTTTCCTGCGTCGCTTCTCTGGTGAGAGAATTGCACTTAAACTGTAATAGTTAATTCACAGTAATTTTAGAATATTAAACATAGGTCATAGAACACTATAGCACAATACAGGCCTTTTGGCCCACAATGTTGTGCCAACCTTTTAATTTACTCCAAGATCAATCTAATCCTTCCTTCCCACACAGCCCTTCATTTTTCTATCATCCATGTGCCTATCTAAGAATTTTCACACTGGAAAATTTCTATCAAAGAATCTCTTAAATGCCCCTAATGTATCAGCCTCTACCACCACACCAGGAAGGGCATATCATGCACTCACCATTCTCTGTGTGGGAAAAGAAAAGCTCACCTCTGACATTTCCCTCTATACGTTCCACCAATCACCTGAAAATTATGCCCCATTGTATTTGCCATTTCCATCCCAGGAAAAAGATTCTGGCTTTGTGGCAACACACATAAAAGTTGTTGGTGAACTTAGCAGGCCAGGCAGCATCTCTAGGAAGAGGTACAGTTGACGTTTCGGGCCGAGACCCTTCGTCAGGACTAACTGAAAGAAGAGCTAGTAAGAAATTTGAAAGGGGGAGGGGGAGATCTGAAATGATAGGAGAAGACAGGAGGGGGCGGGATGGAGCCAAGAGCTGGACAGTTGATTGGCAAAAGGGATATGAGAGGATCATGGGACAGGAGGCCTAGGGAGAAAGAAAAAGGGGAGGGGGGAAGCCCAGAGGATGGGCAAGGGGTATAGTGAGAGGAACAGAGGGAGAAAAAGGAGAGAAAAAGAATGTATATATATAAATAAATAAATAATGGATGGGGTACAAGGAGGAGATGGGGCATTAGCGGAAGTTTGAGAAGTCAATGTTCATGCCATCAGGTTGGAGGCTACCCAGACGGAATATAAGGTGTTGTTCCTCCAACCTGAGTGAGACCAGCAACTTTTATGTGTGTTGCTTGAAATTCCAGCATCTGCAGATTTCCTCGTGTTTGCTGGCTGTTGTGGAGCACCACTATAACAAACAGCATTTAACTCATTTGACTTGCTGCAGGGGAAAGTTAGCACCACAAAAGAGCTACAGATAGCTTCAAAGAAACAGCATAGTCATTCCTTTATACACAAGCGTTACCTACCCCCGCCAGTTCAAGAACAGGGTTTATTCTGTTAGTCTGCTTAATTAGTGTACTTGGCATTCTTCCAGTAACCAAATCTGTGTATCTTTCTGTAGTTTGTCATGTATGCAAGGTCCATTGTTGCATGAAAACAGTTAGCAAAGCACTCAGGTACAATACAGATTCCATTTTGTTACAGACAAAAATGCCATTTTGTTACTACAAGTAAAGTACATTTCCACACTATATACTCAATATATGCATCTTGTACAGCTCTATCAAGTCATCACTACACTTCTTCTCTACAAAGAGAAAAGCCCTAAGCTTGCACAACTTACCCTTATAAGACATGCTCTCTAATCCAGGCAGCTTCCTGGTAAATATGCTCTGCATCATCTTTAAAAATTCCAAATCTTTCCTATAATGAGGTGACTAGAACTGAACACAGTACTCCAAGTGTGGTCTAACTAGAATTTTCTTCTCATTTTTCTTAAAATACAATATTGCTTCAATCTGCTGTCATAATTGCCAACTCCATTAGCTGACTGTTGGCGTTGATTTTATTTATTTATTTACTTGGAGATACAGCACGGTAACAGACCCTCCCAAGCCCAGTGAGCCCATGGTGTCCAATTACACCCATGTAACCAATTAAACTACTAACCCATACACCTTTGGAATGTGAGAAGAAACTGGATGACCTGGAGGAAACCCACATGGTAATGGTGAGAACGTACAGACTTCTTACAGATAATGGCAGGAATTGAACCCAAGTCACTGGCTCTGTAATGCTATGCGCTACGCTTCCATACTGCCCTATTAAAGCTTTTAGTGGCAGGTGGACATTCTTGTCCCTCGTGCAAGCACCACATTCAGGCATCAAATCTGTGCAGGGATCCGTATTGGATTTCAAGTCTAATGCCTAGTCCACTAGTCCATCGCAGCTCTAGCTGATGTTGAAGCATTTGGTGTAATTTAGCCTCAGATCACCGGGCTGAATTGTGAACTTAACAATGTAAGAAGGACTGTCACTGTTTTTTGTAGGGCATATACAAAGTATTTTGTGCTTCCTGTAACCTTTTCCATGAATTTAATTCCAAAATTCTTTATCCTTCTGCCCAACTCATTGTTGTACTTTGATCCAAGACATGGAACACCACCTGACGCCTCATCCAAATAAGAGTGAGTGTTGTCAGTTAATACTGGCAGACTGCACAATTGAGGCTATCAGAACAGAAGCATTTCTTGCACTACCACAAAGTTAAAGTGCAGTTCCATCATTGATGTTATAAGCAGCAACCTTTCTCTTTCACATCTGTCTAAAGCTGAACCAGAAGTTGACAGTATAACAGATCCCGAGATCGACTTCAAACTACTTACCCATTGCTCTACGCTCCAGAACTGTACTGCCTGTGTCCATACCTCCTTTACCTGGCATCCCTGTACTCGCTGATCTATTTTAGCTCTTCTTAGATTGATCCTGGAGTAGGTTAAAGGGTCAGCACAACATCGTGGGGTGAAGGGCCTGAACAGTTCTACTTTCTTTGTAATTTGCAACTTGTTTTTGAAATTCTTATGCTTGCTTTTCCTGTCAACTCTCTAATCCAATCTTTCAACATTCCTGAAATTGAACATTAAACCTTCTGCTTATAAATCTGTTAGTTCTAGGATTAACATGAAAAATGCTAGAAGAACTCAGCAGGTCAGGCAGCATCTATGGAAAGGGATAAACAGTCAACATTTCAGGCCAAGACCCTTCATCAGGAAAGGGGGAAGAAACCAGAATAAGGAGGGGAAGGAGCACAAGCTGGCAGGTGATGTGAGATCAGGTGAGGGAGAAGGTGGGTGGATGGGGAAGGGGGAATGAAGTGAGAAGCTGATGGTGATAGGTGAAAGAGGTAAAGGGCTGAAGAAGAAGGAATCTTATAATAGAGGAAAGTGGATCATGAAAGAAGGGGAAGGGGCACCAGAGGGAGGTGATAGACAGGTGAGAAGAGAAGGTATGACAGGGGAACCAGAATGGGGAATGTTAAAAAGAGAGAGGGGGGGGGGGAGAATTACCAGAAGTTGGAGAAATAGATGTTCCTGCTATCAGGTTGGAGGCTACCCAGACAGAATATGAGGTATTACTCCTACAACCTGAGTTTGGCCTTATTGTGACAGCAGAGAAGGCCATGGACTAACATGTTAGAACAAGAATGTGGAGTGGAATTAAAATGGTTGGCCACTGGTAAATCCTGCCTGTTATGGATGGAGCGAAGGTGTTCTAGATATCCAGCATCTACTGAACCTCTTGTGTATATTTAGTTCTAGGATTCCCCTTCAAAACTATGTCTCTTTCTTCCTTTAAAGCAGTCAAGAGCTGGAAAGTGGGAGTCACGTAAATAATTTTTGGACAGCATAAATGCATTTGCTTAAATGATTTCCTTTTGTAAATGGCTCTGGGCCTGTGCTCACTGGAGTTTAAAAGAATGGGGGGGGGGGATCTCATTGTAACCCATTAAATATTGAAAGACCTAGACAGTGGATGTGACCTTCTAATGGAAGGTCATTAACATAAAGAATTTGTTTCTCCCTCTGCAGCTGCTGCCTGGCCTGCTGAACATTGCCTTCTTTTACTGCAGTGGGTTGGCGCGGTAGCTTTGCAGCACCAGCGATCACCAACTGCAATTCAATTCCGTCACTGTCTGTAAGGAGTGTGTACTTTCTCCCTGTGACCCGACGTTGGTTTCCCCACAGGTGCTCCAGTTCCCTCCAACAGCCCAAAGATGTATAGGTTAGGGTTAATGAGTGTGGGCCTGAATTTCATTGTATATTTCTTTGTACATGTGACAAATAATGCTAACTTTTTATTTTTAATTCTAAGGAAGTAACAGCAACCTTGTTCAAAGGTCAAGTTTAATGTCAGAGAAATGTATAGAATATACATCCTGAAATGCTTTTTCTTCGTAAGATAGGGCTGAGTGACACTTGTTTGTTGATAGGGCTGATATGTTTCCTAGCTTCTTGTTAGATAAATAACAGATTACTTGGATCTGCTGCTTTGACTAGATTCCAAAGATGCACTGGGTGCTATACAGGAATGCACTCTAAGGCCAAAGCATTTGTAGGACAGCCTGGCATATCCGTCAGTAGGAATGGACTGCATTCCATAATATGCAGCTGGTCTGTAACTACAAGTGCGAACAAGGCATTGCTAGCAACTGCATTATGTTTCCAAAGTCCTATAAAATGTGTATTTTGCAGTGCTGCCATTGCTGTCCTTTATCAAAATCCACGGGAGAAACATGGCCGTAGTTGGACGACTGTGATCTGCTTTCTAAAAGCAAATAATTCTATTCATAGTGTATCACAAAATTAAATTTCCTCTATCACTGAGTTATGATTTTTTTGATTCAAATGTGTTTGTGTCACTGTAAGAATGCAGATTGCATTGATAGATAAAAATGGAAAGTGCTGTAAATACTGGTGAGATGGCACTTGGGGAGGGAGAAACAAAGTTAACTGGTCAAAGACTGAAATACGGCAAGGCTGGAGGTCATAGACCCTGAACAGTGTGTCCAGAGGTTGGAGATGTAATATCTGTGAGTCTGTGAGTCAGGGCCAGAGGCTGGAGGTCATAGGCCCTGAACAGCGTGTCCAGAGGTTGGAGACGTAATATCTGTGAGACTGTGAGTCAGGGCCGGAGGCTGGAGGTCATAGACCCTGAACAGCGTGTCCGGGGATTGGAGACCTAATATCTGTGAGTTGGTGCCAGAGGCTGCAGGTCTGATGTTTGAGTCTAATGCAAAGGTTGATAGATTCTTGGTAAGTCAGGGCATCAACGATATGGGGAAATGCAGAAAAATGTGGTTGAGAACGATAATTAATCAACCATGATGGAACAGACTCAGTGGGTTGAATGGCCTAATTCTGCTCCTTTGTCTTATGGTCCTATGAACAGGAGATTGGAGGCCTGGAAGTGGCTTGTCCTGGGGTTGGAAGCTTGTCTGCCCGAGTGGGTGGGTGGGTAGATAATGAGCTTGTTTGTGTTCTTGTTCTGTTTTGTTGCTGTTGCTTGTTCTGGTTCTGCTGAACATTATGGATGTGTTGTGTTGGCACCAGAATGTGTGGTGACACTTGCACGCTGGCCCCAGCACATCCCTAGCTGTGTTGATTATTAATGTAAATGACACATTTCACTGTATGTTTCATAGAGTTGTAGAAAAATACAACACAGAAACAAGCCTTTGGCCCATCTAGTCCATGCTGAACCATTTGAACTACCTACTCCCATCAACCTGCACCTGGACCATTGCACTCCATACCCCTACCATCCAAGTACCTTGCCAAGCTAAGAGAAGTTGAACCGAGCTTGTACGTACCACTTGTGCTGGCAGTTAGTTTCACTCTCTCATGATCCTCTGAGTGAAAAAGTTTCCCGTCTTGTTGCCCTTAAACTTTTCAGCTTTCACCCTTAAACTATGACTTCAGTGGATTTACCCACTTTATACCCCTCACAACTTTTTATACTTTGTTAAATCTCTTCTTAATCATCTACGTTCCAAGGGATAAGTCCTAATCTATTCAATCTTTCCTTATAACTCAGGACCACTAGACCCAGCAACATTCATGTAAATTTTCTCTGTATTTTTTCCAACCTTACTTACATCTTTCCTGTAGGTAAAACTACACACCGAACTCCAAATTAGGCCTCACCAACTTCTTATACAACTGTACGTGGAAGGTCATGTTTGACAAATCTTATTGAATTTTTGAAGAGATTACTAGGAATGTTGACCAGGGTAAAGCGGTGGATGTTGTCTATATGGACTTCAGTAAGGCCTTTGACAAGGTCCCACATGGAAGGTTGGTTAGGAAGGTTCAATCGTTAGGTATTAATATTGAAGTAGTAAAATGGATTCAGCAGTGGCTGGATGGGAGATGCCAGAGAGTGGTGGTGGAAAACTGTTTGTCAGATTGGAGGCCGGTGACTAGTGGTGTGCCTCAGGGATCTGTACTGGGTCCAGTGTTATTTGTCATATACATTAATGTTCTGGATGATGGGGTGGTAAATTGGATGAGTAAGTACGCAGATGATACTAAGATAGGTGGAGTTGTGGATAATGAAGTAGGTTTTCAAAACTTGCAGAGAGATTTAGGCCAGTTAGAAGAGTGGGCTGAAAGATGGCAGATGGAGTTTAATGCTGATAAATGTGAGGTGCTACACTTTGGTAGGACTAATCAAAATAGGACATACATGGTAAATGGTAGGGCATTGAAGAATGCAGTAGAACAGAGGGATCTAGGAATAATGGTGCATAGTTCCCTGAAGGTGGAATCTCATGTGGATAGGGTAGTGAAGAAAGCTTTTGGTATGCTGGCCTTTATAAATCAGAGCATTGAGTATAAGAGTTGGGATGTAATGTTGAAATTGTACAAGGCATTGATGAGGTGAGATTTGGAGTATTGTGTATAGTTTTGGTCACCAAATTATAGGAAAGATGTCAACGAAATTGAGAGAGTACAGAGAAGATTTACTAGAATGTTACCTGGGTTTCATCTCCTAAGTTACAGAGAAAGGTTGAACAAGTTGGGACTTTATTCTTTGGAACGTAGAAGGTTGAGGGGGGACTTGATAGAGGTATTTAAAATTGTGAGGGGGATAGATAGAGTTGACGTGGATAGACTTTTTCCATTGAGAGTAGGGGAGATTCAAACAAGAGGACATGAGTTGAGAGTTAAAGGGCAAATGTTTAGGAGTAACATGAGGGGGAACTTCTTTACTCAGAGAGTGGTGGCTATGTGGAACGAGCTTCCAGCAGAAGTGGTTGAGGCAGGTTCGATGTTGTCGTTTAAATTTAAACTGGACAGCTATATGGACAGGAAAGGAATGGAGGATTATGGACTGAGTGCAGGTCGGTGGGACTAGGTGAGAGTAAGAGTTCGGCACGGACTAGAAGGGCCGAGATGGCCTGTTTCCGTGCTGTAATTGTTATATGGTTAAATATAACATCCCCTCTCCTGTACTTAGTACTTTGATTTATGAAGGTCAATGAACAAAACACTTTCTTAACGCCCCTATCAACCCATGATTTCACTTTCAACTATATTCTCAGATCCCTTTGTCTACCACACTCCTCAGTGCCCTGCCTGTGTAAGACCTCCCCTGGCTGGTCCTACCAAAGAGCAACACCTTGTACCTGCCTGCCTATTTTTCAGCTGGTCCAGATCCCAGTCCAAGCCATAGTAGCTTTCCTTGCTGTCCACTACAGCCCCAATCTTGGTGTTATCCACATATTCATTGATCCAATTAGCCACATTACCATTCAGATCATTGATATACTGTAGATGACAAACGACAATGGACCCAGCACTGATCCCTGTGGCTCTTCATTAATCACAGACCTCCAGTCAGAGAGGCAACCATCTACTAGCACTCTCTGGCTTCTCCCACAAAGCCAATATCTAATTCAATTTATTACCTCATCTTGAATGGCGAGCGATTGAACCTTCTTGACCGTCCTCCTGTGTGGGACTTGTCAAATGCTTTACTAAAGTCCATGTAGACAACATTTACTGCCTTGCCTTCATTAACTTTCCTGGTAACTTACTCGAAAAACTCTATAAGATTGGTTAGACATGGCCTACCATGTACGAAGCCATACTGACTATCCTTAATAAGTTTGTGTCTATCCAAATACTCATATATCTGATTCTGCAGAATACCTTCCAATAACCTCCCACTACTGATGTCAGGCTCACCGGCCTGTTATTTCCTGGTTTATTTTTGAGCCCCTCTTGGACAGTAGAACAATGCTGGCTATCCCTCCAATCACCTATCACTAAGGATGATTTAAATACATCTGCTAGGGCCTGGCAATTTCTGCATATGTATCCTGAGGTCCAAGGGAACGCCTTGTCAGGCCCTGGGGATTTATCCACCCTAATTTGCCTCAGGACAGTAAACATCTCCTCCTCTGTAATCTGTAGGGTGCACGAAGGCAATGCCTGCTTACCTCACTTCTATAGACTCTGTGTCCATCTCCTTAGTAAATACAGATGCAAAAAATATACTTAAGATCTCCCGTACCTCTTTTGGCTGTGCACATGGATTACCATTCTGATCTTCCAGAGGACCAATTTTGTCCCTTGCAAGCCTTTTGCTCTTAACATAGCTGTAGAATCCCTTAGAATTCTCATTCACCTTGTTTGCTTGGGCAACCTCATGTCATCTGTTAGCCCTCCTGATTTCTTTCTTAACTGTTCTGTCACATTTCTTATACTCCATAAGCTTTCAATTTGTTCCTACTTGCCTATACCCTCCAATCTCTCCAATTTAGAGGAGGGCACATCGGGAACACTGGATACAGTAGGATGTATCTAGTATTTTGTAACAGTAGTTGCTTGCAACTCTATAACATAAAACTAACTGAATGAACATAAAACTACGTAATTGAAAGAAAAACACAGAGAGGAGAGGAGAAGATGGTGGCATGACGCAGCGCGCAGCGGCCACTCCAGTGATGAATATCTGTTATCTGTCAAGTAGGGTGCCGTGCACAATCCTGATTTGATGGAGGCAGACGTCAGAGCATGGAGAAACATCTGGTGAAACTTCTGAAATGCCTGTTTCGCTGCCGCTGCTACTGTGTGATCCTGAATCTCCAGAGGGGAAGGCCCCGAGTCCTCGGCTTTGCTTGTTGTTCAGCGGCCAGGGCAGGGTCGAAGCACTCGGCAGAGATGGTGCTTGGTGTCGGAGGGCTGGTCGGAGGCTCGAAATTTTCGGACGAACTCGGTGTCGGCTGTGGTCGGGTGCTTCATCGGCAAGTTTGCGGCGCTGGAGGTTCATGGCAGGGAGAGTTTCTCCTACCATCTGCGTGAGATGATGAGCTATCGGGACTTTGAGACTTTTTTCTTACCGTGCTCATGGTCTGTTATTTATCAAATTATGGTATTGCTTTGCACTGTTGTAACTATATGTTATAATTATGTGGATTTTGTCAGTTTTAGTCTTGGTCTGTCCTGTGTTTCTGTGATAACATAATGGAGGAACATTGCATGCATTAAGAAATGATACATTTCTAAATGACAATAAACAAGGACTGAGTGTCCTCATAATCTAATCTAAAGCCAGAGATAACTCGTGTACGTTAGTTTATTTTACTGTATTAAGGCGTGCACTTATGACACGGTGGTGTAATGACACATTCATGCATTTTTACATATAAATCATAATGAATTATGTAAACAACAAAAAAAGCTTAATCGAAAATAATTATTTAGAATATTACTAAAATATGCTGATAAATTAAATACACCACACTCCTCCCTGTTTAGTTGTAAACTCCAGCTCAATATAAAATACATCTCAACTCAAATATGTAACATATTGTTCTCTAATTTTATATATATACATACACACACACACACACACACACACACGTATGTGGAGGGTTTCTTATTCTTGTGAGATAACATCTTTCCTAACTGCTTGGCAGGTGAGACTTGTGGCTGTGAAACAACCTCAGGTTCTGGGCCTCCTCCATAGTGGTTCTGGGACTGCAAGAAGTGGTTCTAACAGCTCTGGACACCTTTCCTCTCTAACAATTGATTGCTCTCCTCAACTGATTGATGTGTTGCCTCTAGATGACATCAGACAAAACCTCCACTGTGTAGGAGGGTGGTCCAGTACTGTTTTTAATCTTCACACTCTTGATCACCTCTGTAGTCTCTCACCTAGACTGCTTGCCCAGGAGTGAAACATCGAACCTTGTTTGACAAGTTCTCAATTTGTCTCAGCTGTTGTCCAGCATACTCCTTCTGCCAATTGGGTTTGAGGAGATGCAAGCATGAGCGCAAGGGACGACCGAGGAACAGCATAGCTGTTGAGTTGTTGGTTGTGGAATGTATTGCGTTGCAATATGCACGGAGGTAATTGGTGAGCTTCTGATTCAGAGTTGGTGTAGTAAATCTACTGTCATTGCTTGCAGTATGTTTTGTTTTGGCTCTTGGACAAACCTTTCTGTCAAGCTATTTATAGCTAGGTGGTATGATGCAGATGTAAAATGTCTTATTCCAATCATTTTCGGGAATAACTGAAACTGTTCCACAACAAACTGTGGTCCATTGTCACTGACTAAGTGTTCTGGAACACCGGTCCTTGAAAAGAGTCTTCTCAACCCATTAACAGTGTGCGTGGCTGTAGTGGAGGCTATTGGGAACACTCTGGCCACTTTGTAGCTGCATCTACTACTACCAAGAAATTTGTACCCATGAAAGGTTCTGCCAAAATCTACATGAATCCTCTGCCAATGCAATGCAGGCCATTCACAGTAGGGTCTTTGTTTGGTTCCCCTTTGGATTATCTCTATTGTAAAAGGGAGCCTATCAATTTGCTTTAGAGAGAATACATCAAGAGGAGTTCCTTCCTTTGTAAACTTTTCAGGTATTTCATTTTCCAAGAGTAAATGGGACAATCATCAACATTTCTGTGATTAGTTGTCCTCTTGAATTCGATCTTGTAATGATGCCCTCCAAGAAATAGAGCTTATCTCTGCTTTCGTGCTACTGCTGCAGCTGTTAGTGGAACACTCTTCTGTGGATTGAAAATGGACACTAGCAGTTCATGTTCAGTAATGAAGATAAACTCTCTCCCATACAATTACTGGTTGAAACACTTCACACCCAAAACCAGACTCAAGACCTCTCTCAATCTGTGCGTAATTTTTCTCTCCAGCGGTAAGAGTACGTGATGCGAAGGCAATGGGGCATTTATTTCCATCACTCATAACGTGATGTAATTGCACCTATACTATAAAGCGAGGTGTCACAACCAAGTTTCACTGGACGATGTGGATCATAATGTATGAGTACAGTGTCTGAAGTCACCATTTTCTTTACTTTTTGGAAAGCCACCTCACAGTGCTTTGACATTGCCATTTCTTCATGATCTGTAGTGGTGAGTTCAAGGAGTGGGGCACAGTAGCCAGGTTTGGCAGGAACCTGTTTTGGTAATTGATAAATCCTAAAAAGGACCACAATTGTGACACATCCTTTGGCCTTGTGGAATCCACCACAGCTTGAATTTTCTCAGCACGTTTGTGTGTCAGTGGTGTGACCACAGTAAGTAATGCTTGCTTTAAAGAATTCACACTTGTTGCATTGTGCTCTGAGCCCATAATCTTCTAATTTTTTTAACACTGCCTTGAGATTTTGGAGATGTTCCTTGTCATCCTTACCAGTGACAATTATGTCATCCAGATTACATTTTGGCTTTGGCAGCCTTGCAGCACCTTTCTGCCAGGAAGACAAAGCTAATGTAAAAGAGAAGAGAGGGCATACATCAAAGTGAAAATTAGTGGGAAAGCAGAGGATTGGGAAGGTTTTAAAACCCTACAGAAAAGCAACTAAAAGAATCTTCGGGGGGGGGGGGAGAGAAGATGAAATATGCAAAAAAGATGCAAGCCAGCAAACAATATCAAAATGGATAGTAAAAGCTTTTTCAAGTATGTAAAAAAATAAGAGATATGAGAGTGGATATAAGACTATTAGAAATGAGGCCAGAAAAATAATAATAGGGGCCAAGGAGATAACAGATGAATTAAATGAGTACTTTGCATCATTCTTCACTGTGGAAGATGTTGACGGGTGTGAGGGAAAAGAAGTGAATGCAGTTACTATTACAAGGGGAAAGGTGTGCAAGAAGCAGAAAGACCTAAGGGTACATAAGTTACCCAGACTAGATGAACTGCACCCTAGAGTTCTGAAAGAGGTAACGGTAAAGATTGTGGAAGCATTAGTGATTATCTTTCAAAAATCATTGGATTCTGGTATGGTGCCAGAAGACTGGAAAATTGCAAATGTCACTCCACTCTTTAAGAAACGAGGAAGGCAACAGAAAGGAAATTATAGACCGGTTAGTCTGATCTCAGTGGTTGGGAAGATGTTGGAGTCAATTGTTAAGGATGAGGTTATGGAGTACTTAGTGACACAGGACAAGATAAGACCAAGTCAGCATGGTTTCCTTCAGGGAAAATCTTGCCTGATGAACCTGTTGGAATTCTTTGAGGTGATTATATGTAGGATAGATAAATGGGATGCAGTGAATATTGTATATTTGGACTTTCATAAGGCCTTTGACAAGGTGCCACACATGAGGCTGCTTACCGTTAATAACCCATGGTATTACAAGAAAGTTACTGGCATGGTTAGAACATTGGCTGATTGGTAGGAGGCAACAAGTTGGCTACCAGTGAGTAGTAGTGTTCCACAGGGTCGGTGTTGGGACCACTTCTTTTTAAGCTGTATAGCAATGATTTAGATGAGGGAATAGATGATTTTGTAGCCAGGTTTGCAGATGAAACAAAGATAGGTGGAGAGACAGGTGAGGAAACAGGTAGGCTGCAGAAGGACTTAGATTAGGAGAATGGGGAAGAGTGGCAAATGAAATACAATGTTGGAAAATGCACACTCATGCACTTTGATAGTAGAAATAAATGTATAAACTACTTTCTAAATGGGAAGAAAAAAATCCAAAAATCTGAAATGCAAAGGGACTTGAGAGTCCTTGTGCAGAACACCCTAAAAGTTAACTTGCAGGTAGAGTCAGTGGTGAGGAAGGCAAATGCAATGTTAGCATTCGTTTGAAGAGGTCTAGAATACAAGAGCGGGGATGTGATGCTGAGACTTTATAAGGCACTGGTGAAGCCTCACCTTGAGTATTGTGAACAATTTTGGGCTCCTCATCTAAGAAAAGATGTCTGCCATTGGAGAGGGTTCACAAGGATGATTTCGGGAATGAAAGGAACATTTAATAGCTCTGGGTCTGTACTTGCTGGAATTTAGAAGATTGAGGGGGATCTCATTGATCTCTGTTGGGCACATGGCCAAGTGGTTAAGGCATTCATCTAGTGATCTGAAGGTGGCTAGTTCGAGCCTCAGCTGTGGCAGCGTGTTTGTGTCCTTGAGCAAGGCACTTAACCACACATTGCTGTAGTGTCTGTGCGAGGAGTGGTACCCCACACAGGCTTCCAATCTGTGCCTTGTAAGACATGAAAATGCCCGACACAGGCCTCTCATGGTTTGAGTTTATGTTCCCTCCCCCTCATTGAAATCTTTCAAATGTTGAAAGGCCTAGACAGAGTAGATGTAGAAAGGGTGCTTCCCATGGTGGGGAAGTCTAGGAAAAGAGGACACACCCTTAGGATAGAGGGACATCCATTTAAAACAGACGCGGAGGAATTTCTTTAGCCAGAGGGTGGTGAATTTGTGGAATTTATTACTGCAGGCAGCTGTGGAGGCCAGGTTGTTGGATGTATTTAAGGCAGAGTTTGATAGATTCTTGATTGGACATGGCATCAAAGGTTGTAGGGAAAAGGCCAGGGAGTGGGGCTGTAGAGGGGTAAAAGGATCAGCCATGGTTGATCCTGAATTCCACTCAGCCCCATACCCTGTCTACTTGCCATATCCTTTGATGACCTGACCAATCAGGAAACGATCAACTTCCACCTTAAATAGATACACGAACTTGGCCTCCACCACAGCCTGGCAGAGCATTCCACAGATATACTGCCCTCTGGCTAAAAAATTTCCTCCTTACCTCGGTTCTAAAGGTTCACCCCTCAATTCTGAGGCTGTGCCCTCTAGTTCTGGATACCCCACCAGAGGAAACATTCTCTCCACATCCACCCAATTTTGTCCTTTCAACATTTGGTAGGTTTCATTGAGATGCCCCCACATTCTTCTCAATTCCAGTGAGTACGAGCCCAAAGCTACCAAACGCTCCTCATATGTTAATTCCTTCATTCCCAGAAATATCCTTGTGATCTTTCTCTGGACTCCCTAATGACAACACATCCTTTCTGAGATATGGTGCCCAAAACTGTTTTCGATACTCTAAGTGTGGCCTGACTAGTGTCTTACAAAGGCTCAGTATTATCTCCTTGCTATTGTATTCTATTCCCCTTGAAATAAGTGCCAATATTGCATTTGCAGTCTTTACCACAGACTCAACCTGTAAATTAACCTTCAAGGAGTCTTGCACGAGGACCCCTAAGTCCCTCTGCACCTCTGATGTTTGAACCTTCTTCCCATTTAGATAATATTCAGCAGCAAATATTCCTTTTACCAAAATGCATTATCATACATTTCCCAACACTTTGTCCAAGTCCTGCTGGAATCTCATTGCTTCCTCAGCGCTACCTACCCCTATCTTCCACCTATCTTGGTATCGTTTGCAAACTTTGCCACAAAGCCATCAATTCCATTATCTAAATCATTGACAAGCAATGTGAAAAGCAACGATCCCAATACTGACCCCTGAGGAATACTACCAGTCACCGGCAGCCAACTAGCAAAGACCCCTTTTATTCTCAACTGCTGCCTCCTGCTTGTCAGCCATTCCGCTATCCATGCCAGTATCTTTCCAGTAATGCCATAGGATTTTATCTTGTTAAGCAGCCTCGTGTGTCACCTTATCAAATGTTTTTTAAAGATCCAAGTAAATGACATCCACTGTCTCTCTTTTGTCCACCCTGCTTGTTACTTCCTCGAAGAACTCTAACAGGTTTGTCAGGCAAGATTTCCCTTCACAGAAACCATGCTGACTTTGACTTATTTTATCGACAGTCTCCAAGTACCTTGAAACCAGGGAGGAGGTCCTGAAGAGAGATTTCTGGGAGTTAGGAAGGAAGCTGAGAAGCAGGACCACCAGGGTAGTAATCTCGGGATTGCTACCTGTGCCACGTGCTAGCGAGGGCAAGAATAGTAGGATCAGGCAGATGAATATGTGGCTGAGAGACTGGTGCAGGGGGCAGGGCTTCAGATTCTTGGATAAATGGGATTTCTTCTGGGGGAAGTATGACCTGTTCAAAATAGACAGGTTACACCTAAACCCGAAGGGGACCAATATCCTGGCGGGAAAGTTTAATAGAGCGGTTTAAACTAATTTGGCAGAGGGGATAGGAACCGGAATGATAGAGCGGAGGAAGGGGAAAACAGAAATAAATCTAAGATAGTGAGCAGTAAAGATGTCAGGAAAGACAGGCAGGTGATGGGGCAAATTTGAGATGAGTTGCAGTGCAATAGAGTTGCAGTGAAATCAAAGTGAAAACTACCAAATACTGGTCTTAAGGTGTTATACTTAAATGCATGTGGCATAAAGAATGAGGTGGATGATCTTGTCGTACAGCTACAGATTGGCAGGTATGATATTATGGCCATCACTGAGACGTAGCTAAAGGATGCATGTCTCTGGGAGCTGAACATCCAAGGATACACGGTGTATTGGAAGGATAGGAAGGTAGGCAGAGCGGGAGGCGTGGCTTTATTGGTAAGAAATGATATTAAATCATTAGAAAGAGGTGATACAGGATCGGAAGGTGCAGAATCTTTATGGGTTGAGCTAAGAAATTGCAGGGGTAAAAGGACCCTGATGGCAGTTATTTATAGGCCTCCAAACAGCTGCAGTGATGTGGACAACAAATTACAAAAGGAAATAGAAAAGGCTTGTCAGAAGGGTAGTGTTATGATAATTGTGGGGGATTTTAACGTGTGAGTGGTTTGGGAAAATCAGGTCGGCACACTGGATCTCAAGAGAGAGAATTTGTAGAATGTCTGCGAGATGGCTTTTTAGAACAGCTTGTTGTTGAGCCCACTAGGGGATCGGCTGTACTGGATTGGGTATTGTGTAATGAACCGGAAGTGATTAGAGATTGAGGTGAAGGAACCCTTAGGAGACAGTGATCATAACATGATGAGTTCACTGTGAAATTTGAAAAGGAGAAGCTGAAATCTGATGTGTTGGTATCTCAGTGGATTAAAGGAAATTACAGTGGCATGAGAGAGGAACTGGCCAAAGTTGACTGGAAAGGGACACTGGCGGGAAAGACGGCAGAGCAGCAGTGGTTGGAGTTTATGCGAGAAGTGAGGAAGGTGCAAGACAGGTATATTCCAAAAAAGAAGAAATTTTTGAATGAAAAAAGGATGCAACTGTGGTTGACAAGAGAAGTCAAAGCCAAAGTTAAAGCAAAGGAGAGGGCATACAAGGAAGCAAAAATTAGTGGGAAGACAGGATTGGGAAGTTTTCAAAAGCTTACAAAAGGAAACTAAGAAGGTCATTAAGAGGGAAAAGATGAACTATGAAAGGAAGCTAGCAAATAATATCAAAGAGGATACTAAAAGCTTTTTCAAGTATATAAAGAGTAAAAGACAGGTGAGAGTAGATATAGGACCAATAGAAAATGATGCTGGAGAAATTGTAATGGGAGATAAGGAGATGGCGGAGGAACTGAATGAGTATTTTGCATCAGTCTTCACTGAGGAAGAAATCAGCAGTATACCGGACACTCAATGGTGGCAGGGAAGGGAAGTGTGCGCAGTCACAATTACGACAGAGAAAGTACTCAGGAAGCTGAGTAGTCTAAATGTAGATAAATCTCCCGGACCAGATGGAATGCACCCACGTGTTCTGAAGGAAGTAGCTGTGGAGATTGCGGAGGCATTAGCAATGATCTTTCAAAAGTCAATAGATTCTGGCATGGTTCCGGAGGACTGGAAGATTGCAAATGTCACTCCGCTATTTGGAACTTTATACTTTATTGTCGCCAAACAATTGGTACTAGAACGTACAATCATCAAGCAATATTTGATTCTGCGCTTCACACTCCCTGGATTACAAATATTAAATACTAAAGATAAATTATAAATCATAAATAGAAAATAGAAAAATAGGAAGTAAGGTAATGCAAAAAAAAACCGAGAGGCAGGTCCGGATATTTGGAGGGTGCAAGGAAGCACAAAGGAAATTATAGACCTGTTAGCTTGACATCGGTGGTTGGGAAGTTGTTGGTGTCAATTGTCAAGGATGAGGTTACAGAGTACCTGGAGGCATATGATAAGATAGACAGAACTCAGCATGGATTCCTTAAAGGAAAATCCTGCCTGACAAACCTATTGCAATTTTATCAAAAAGGCTCAGCAGAGGTTGTATTTCCTACGTCAACTCAGGAAGTACAACCTGCCTCAGGAGCTGCTGATTCAATTCTATTCAGGAATAATCCAGTCTGTTCTCTGTTCGTCCATCACTGTCTGGATATATCAGCTACCAAACAAGACAAGAATAGACTCCAAAGAACCGTTAGGGCTGTGGAAAGGATTATTGGTGTGAAGCTGCCCTCAATCCAGGACTTATATGCATGTAGAGTCAGGAAGCGAGCAAGCAGCATCATTGTAGACCCATCACACCCTGGACATCACCTGTTAAAACTCCTTCCTTCTGGTAGGCACTTTAGATCACTGTATGCCAAGATAAATAGGTACAAGAACAGTTTCTTTCCGTATGCCATCAGTCTTATGAACACTTGAATTTTAGTCTATGGTAAACCAAGTCCACCTGTACATACACAGGTATACCTCATTGTATATAGTTCACGATTATTTGCACTGTCATTTTGTTTACTTTTTGATTCTGTACAGTGAGAACTCAGGGAAATCGGTGTCCACATACTTGGTGATAATAAGGGATTCTGATTCTGATAAAAAGTATTCCCCCCCACCCCTGGAAGTTTTTGTGTTTCATTGTTTTACAACATTGAATCATAGTGGATTTAATTTGGCTTTTTATGACACTGATCAACAGAAAAAGACTTTTTTTGTGTTAAAGTGAAATCAGACCTCTATAAAGTGATCTAAGTTAATTACAAATATAAAACACAAAATAATCCATTGCATAAGTATTCACCCCCCTTTAATATGACACAGCAAATCATCACTGGTGTATTCACACATCAAAGTTGCTGGTGAACGCAGCAGGCCAGGCAGCATTTCTAGGAAGAGGTACAGTGGACGTTTTAGGCCGAGACCCTTCGTCAGGACTAACTGAAGGAAAAGCTAGTAAGAGATTTGAGAGGGGGAGGGGGAAATCCAAAATGATGGGAGAATGTGTGTATATAAATAAATAATGGATGGAGTACGAGGGGGAGGTGGGGCATTAGCGGAAGTTAGAGAAGTTAATGTTCATGCCATCAGGTTGGAGGCTACCCAGACGGAATATAAGGTGTTGTTCCTCCAACCTGAGTGTGGCTTCATCTTTACAGTAGAGGAGGCCGTGGATAGTCATATCAGAATGGGAATGGGATGTGGAATTAAAATGTGTGGCCACTGGGAGATCCTGCTTTCTCTGGCGGACAGAGCGTAGGTGTTCAGCAAAACGATCTCCCAGTCTGCATTGGGTCTCACCAATATATAGAAGGCCACATCGGGAGCCTCACCTGGAAGGACTGTCTGGGGCCCTGAATGGTGGTAAGGGAGGAAGTATAAGGGCATGTGTAGCACTTGTTCCGCTTACAAGGATAAGTGCCAGGAGGGAGATCAGTGGGGCGGGATGGGGGGGACGAATGGACAAGGGAGTCGCGTAGGGAGCAGTCCCTGTGGAATGCGGGGGGGGGAGGGAAAGATGTGCTTAGTGTGGGATCCCGTTGGAGGTGGCGGAAGTTACGGAGAATAATAATTCCGCTAATGCCCCACCTCCCCCTCGTACCCCATCCGTTACTTATTTATATACACACATTCTTTCGCTCGCTTTTCTTTTTCTCCCTCTGTCCCTCTGACTATACCCCTTGCCCATCCTCTGGGTTTTTTTCCCCTCTCTCCCCCTTTTCCTTCTCCCTGGGCCTCCTGTCCCATGATCCTCTCATATCTCTTTTGCCAATCACCTGTCCAGCTCTCGGCTCCATCCCTCCCCCTCCTGTCTTCTCCCATCATTTTGGATCTCCCCCTTCCCCTCTCAAACCTCTTACTAGCTTTTCCTTCAGTTAGTCCTGACGAAGTGTCTCGGCCCAAAACGTCGACTGTACCTCTTCCTAGAGATGCTACCTGGCCTGCTGCGTTCACCAGCAACTTTGATGTGTGTTGCTTGAATTTCAAGCATCTGCAGAATTCCTCATGACTGGTGTATTCAATTGGTTTTAGAAGTCACATAATTTTGAAGACCTGTGTGTAGTCAAGGTCTGTACATCGGTGAGACCCGACGTAGATTTAGAGACCGTCTCGCCGAAAATCTACACTCCATCCGCCAGAACAAGCAGGATCTCTCAGTGGCTGCCCATTTTAATTCCACTTCCCATTCCGATTCTGGTATGTGCATCCATGGCCTCCTCCACTGTCATGATGAGGCCACACTTAGGTTGGAGGAACAACACCTTATATTCCGCTTGGGAAGCCTCCAACTTAATGGCATGAACATCGATTTCACAAACTTCCGGTTATGCCCCCCAACACCCCCCCCCCCATTTCCCATCCCCCCCTCTATTTCCCATCCCCTTTTCCTTCCCTCTCTTACCTCACCTCCTTGCCCACCCATTGCCTCCCTCTGGTGATCCTTTCCTCCTTTTTCTCTCTTCCTTCTGTCTCTTTTACCAATCAACTTCCCAGCTCTATACTTCATCCCTGCCCCTCCAGGTTTCACCTATCACCTGGTGGTTCTCTCTCTCTCCTCCTCCACTTTTTAAGTCTACTCCTGAGCTTTTTTTTTCAAGTCCTGCCTAAAGGTTTTGGCCTGAAACGTCGACTACCTTTTTGCATAGTTGGTGTCTGACATGCTGAGTTCCTCTAGCATTTTGTGTGTATTGCACTCAAGGTGTTTCAATTGATTATAGTAAAAATACACCTGTACCTGGAAAGGCAAACTGCCTTTATCCCAGCAAAAACTACACCATGAAGACAAAAGAACACAAAGCAACTCTGTGAAAAGGTTATTGAAAAGCACAAGTCAGGTGATGGATATAAGAAACTTTCCAAGTCATTAAATATTCCTTGGAGTACAGTTAAGTCAAACATCAAGAAATGAAAAGAATATGGCACAGCTGTAAATCTGCCTGGAGCAGGCTGTCCTGAAAAATGGAGTGACCGTGCAAGAAGGGGACTAGTGAGGGAGGCCTTCAAGAGACCTATGACAATTTTGGAGGAGTTACAAGCTTCAGTGGCTGAGATGGGAGAGACTGCACATACAACTGTTTCCTGGGTGCTTAATGGGAGAGTGGCAATGAGAAAGAAAAAAGAACTCACATGAAATCTCAGCTAGAGTTTGCCAGAAGGCATGTGGGAGACTCTGAAGTCAGCTGGAAGAAAATTATGTGGTCTGATGAAACATGTTGCATTTTTTGCCCATCAGACTAAATGCTATGTTTGGTGTAAGCCAAACACTGCACATTATCAAAAACACACCATCCGTACCATGAAGCATGTCGATGGCTGCATCATGCTATGGGGATGCTTCACTGCAGCAGGCCCTGGCAAGCTTGTGTAGGTAGAGGATAAAATACAGGGAAATCCTGGAGAAAAACCTAATGAAGTCTGCAAGAGAACTACAACTTGGGAGATTTGTTTTCCAGCAAGACAATGGCCCCAAGCATAAAGCCAAAGCTACACAGGAATGGCTTAAAAACAACAAAGTTAATGTCTTGGAATAGCCAAGTCAGAGTCCAGGCCTCAATTCAATTGAGGATTTGTAGCTGGACTTGAAAAAAGATGTTCACTCACAATCCCTGTGCAATCTGACAGATCTTGAGCAGTTTTATAAAGAAGAATGGGAAAAATTTGCAGTGTCCAGATGTGCAAAGCTGATAGACACCTACCCACATAGATTGAAGGCTGTATTTGCTGCTAAAGGTGCAGCTACTAAATACTGACTTGGAGGGAGTGAATACTTATGCAATCAATTATTTTGTGTTTTATATTTATCATTAGTTTACATCACTTTGCAGAGATCTTCTTTCACTTTGACTTTTTCTGTTGATCAGTTTCAAAAAAGCCAAATTAAATGGTCATAGTCATAGTCATACTTTATTGATCCGGGGGGAAATTGGTTTTTGTTACAGTTGCACCATAAATAATAAATAGTAATAAAACCATAAATAGTTAAGTAGTAATATGTAAATTGTGCCAGGAAATAAGTCCAGGACCAGCTTATTGGCTCAGGGTGTCTGACCCTCCAAGGGAGGAGTTGTAAAGTTTGATGACCACAGGCAGGAATGACTTCCTATGACGCTCTGTGTTGCATCTCGGTGGAATAAGTCTCTGGCTGAATGTACTCCTGTGCCCACCTAGTACATTATGTAGTGGATGGGAGACATTGTCCAAGATGGCATGCAACTTGGACAGCATCCTCTTTTCAGACACCACCATCAGAGAGTCCAGTTCCATCCCCACAACATCACTGGCCTTACGAATGAGTTTGTTGATTCTGCTGGTGTCTGCTACCCTCAGCCTGCTGCTCCAGCACACAACAGCAAACATGATAGCACTGGCCACCACAGACTCGTAGAACATCCTCAGCATTGTCCGGCAGATGTTAAAGGACCTCAGTCTCCTCAGGAAATAGAGACGGCTCTGACCTTTCTTGTACACAGCCTCAGTGTGTTCTTTGACCAGCCCAGTTTACTATCAATTCGTATCCCCAGGTATTTGTAATCCTCCACCATGTCCACACTGACCCCCGGTACCTTAGCTCTCCTCAGGTCTACCACCAGCTCCTTAGACTTTTTCACATTAAGCTGCGGATAATTCTGCTCACACATCGTGACAAAGTTTCCTACCGTAGCCCTGTACTCAGCCTCATCTCCCTTGCTGATGCATCCAACTATGGCAGAGTCATCAGAAAACTTCTGAAGATGACAAGACTCTGTGCAGTAGTTGAAGTCCGAGGTGTAAATGGTGAAGAGAAAGGGAGACAAGACAGTCCCCTGTGGAGCCCCAGTGCCGCTGATCACTCTGTCGGACACACAGTGTTGCAAGCACAGGTACTGTGGTCTGCCAGTCAGGTAATCAAGAATCCATGACACCAGGGAAGCATCCGCCTGCATTGCTGTCAGCTTCTCCCCCAGCAGAGCAGGGCGGATGGTGTTGAACGCACTGGAGAAGTCAAAAAACATCACCCTCACAGTGCTCACTGGCTTGTCCAGGTGGGCGTAGACACGGTTCAGCAGGCAGACGATGGCATCCTCAACTCCTAGTTGGGGCTGGTAGGCGATCTGGAGGGGATCTAAGTGTGGCCTGACCATAGGCCGGAGCAGCTCCAGAACAAGTCTCTCCAGGGTCTTCATGATGTGGGAGGTCAATGCCACTGGACTGTAGTCATTGAGGCCGCTGGGGCGTGGTGTCTTTGGCACAGGGACGAGGCAGGACGTCTTCCACAGCACTGGAACCCTCCAGAGCCTCAGGCTCAGGTTGAATACATGGTGAAGTATTCCACATAGCTGAGGGGCACAGGCTTTGAGCACCCTGGTACTGACGCCATCCGGTCCTGCAGCCTTGCTTGGGTTGAGACGTTTCAGCTGTCTTCTCACCTGTTCAGCTGTGAAGCCCATCATGGTGGTTTCGTGTGGGGAAGGGGTATAGTCATGAGAGCAGTGTGGGGGACTGTGAGGAGGGGTAGGAGGGGAGAGTGGAATATGTGTTGGTTGGGGGCCGACAACACATGGCTCATGTGGGGGATGGGCAGGGGCCACAATATCAAATCTGTTAAAGAACAGGTTAAGTTCGTTGGCCCTGTCCACACTGCCTTCAGCTGCTCTGTGATTCACTGTGAAATCCACTGTGATTCAATGTTTTAAAGCAATAAAACGTGAAAACTTCTAAGGGGGTATGAATTCTTTTTATAGGAACTGTATAAGATTTAGTCACAACATTGAAGAAGGAATTGTGATGTTAATTCAAGTCAGAATGGTGTTTGACTTGCGGGGCGGCGGGGGGTGCCTGAAAATGATTTCCATCTGCTTAGGCCGTTCAATCCATCGAGTTTGCTTTGTTGTTCCATCATGGCTGATTTATTAACTCTCTCAACTGTATTCTCCTTGAAACCTTTGCTGCCCTGACTACTCAAGAATCTATCAACCTTTGCTTTAAATATACCCAATGACTTGGCCTCCACAGCTGTCAGTGTCAATGAATTCCATAGACTCACCATCCTCTAGCTAAAGAAATTCCTTCTTATCTTTGTTCTAAAGGAACGACCATCTATTTTGAGGCTGCACCCACTAGACCTAGACTGCCTCACCATAGAAATCATCCTCTACACACTTGCTGCCATTGGTGGCAGAGTTAGTAATTTGGGAAATAGTCTTGGCTAATGCAAAAGGGCATAACTTTAAGGTGATTGGAGAAAAGTGTAGTGGGGGTTGTCAAAGCTAGGTTTTTTTCATTATACAGAGAGTGGTGGGTGCATGCAGATACATAGGGACATTTAAGAATCCCTTAGTTAGGAGGGTTTTGTGGGAGGGATGAGTGAGATTGATTTTGTAGTAGGTTAAAGGATTGAGGCTGAAGGACCTGTACTGTGCTCTACTGTTCTATGTTCTAGTCCAGGCAAGTAACCACATTGCATTTTATGGACAATTGTTCTCTAAGCAAAAGGTTGAGGCTGAAATGGAGACAATGCCAATCCAGCTCATTCCTGGATAGTGTTGAGTTTTTTCTGCATTTTTGAAGCTCCATGTTTCTAGATAATTGAGTATTTAGAACATGCACTGAACCATGATCAGAAGGAGCATACTCCTCTCTGTGAACATTTTCAGATATTGAATCTAGTTGTGGGCAGTCCTGTGAAAGTAGGAGGAAGAACAGCACAAACACCATTCAAGGTTCCTCTGCCAGAGAGAATACTGTATTTTATTGTAACAAATACATCAATATTCACTGTACCTTCAGTTCCCCCCATCCCAACCCAAAAACAATCACATTTCATTTTGCTTTAATCCGAATATCATCTCCCGATATTAACTAATACTGCAGGTGAATGGACTTGTATTAATTTTTCTTATCTGTCTTTATAGCAGTGATGTGGCCACCATGCTTGAGCGATTTGGAGGTGAGTGCTTTTATATTAAAATATTGTAAAAATGAATTTCTATTTGTAGGAATGGAGAAAATGGAAGAACTTGTGTGGTCATGTGTAAAACTGAGATCCTCTAATTCAGAATTGTTTGAGTTAATTACTTTAAAAATGAAGTCAATACTTGCAAAAAGAAAATTATAAAGAACTATGATTGATTTAATATCTTCAGTATTTTTGCAGTCAGATGCAGTTACCACAGATTTACCCAAGAATTGCAGGATTGTATTTCAGATTATACAGACCAGGAATTCACAGTGTTCACAGAATGTCTATAGACACTTGTTTATTAAAGCAGCTGTTCTAGAGCAGAGTGTGGATTTAACACAAACAAGTGCTAGGAGCATAACGTTTTGTAATGATTCCTTCACCTAACAATGAGGCATATTTTCCAACCCCTCAAGTACGACTGGTGTAGTTACAGATTATCTTGAAGGGGGAAAATACCCAGCTCAATAAACAAGCTGAACGTTTCTAATTACTTTATCCTTATTTTTCATGATTATATCTTTATGTGAGTAGAAACTAGTTTCAGGCTAATGGTTTTTTCCATGGTTGCTATATCTTCACCAAGCAATAATGAGGTAATAGTAGGCAAGGATGGCACAGTAGTAGCTAGCATTACACTATTACAGCACCAGCAATGTGTGTTCAGTTTAGCCACTGTCCCCATTCCAACCTCACTCCTTCGGACCGCTCTGCTCTCCACTCCCTCCGCACTAATCCTAACCTTATTATTAAACCCGCCGATAAGGGGGGTGCTGTTGTAGTCTGGCGTACTGACCTCTACCTTGCCGAGGCACAGCGACAACTCGCGGATACCTCCTCTTATTTAACCCTCGATCGTGACCCCACTAAGGAGCACCAGGCCATTGTCTCCCACACCATCACCGACTTTATCCGCTCAGGGGATCTCCCATCCACTGCTACCAACCTTATAGTTCCCACACCCCGCACTTCCCGTTTCTACCTCCTACCCAAGATCCACAAACCTGCCTGTCCTGGCTGACCTATTGTCTCAGCTTGCTCCTGCCCCACCGAACTCATTTCTGCATACCTCGACACTGTTTTATCACCCCTTGTTCAATCCCTTCCGACCTATGTTCCTGACACTTCTCACGCTCTTAAACTTTTTGATGATTTTAAGTTCCCTGGCCCCCACCGCTTTATTTTCACCATGGATGTCCAGTCCCTATATACTTCCATCCCCCATCAGGAAGGTCTCAAAGCTCTCCGCTTCTTTTTGGATTCCAGACCTAATCAGTTCCCCTCTACCACCACTCTGCTCCGTCTAGCGGAATTAGTCCTTACTCTTAATAATTTCTCCTTTGGCTCCTCCCACTTCCTCCAAACTAAAGGTGTAGCTATGGGCACCCGTATGGGTCCTAGCTATGCCTGCCTTTTTGTTGGGTTTGTGGAACAATCTATGTTCCATGCCTATTCTGGTATCTGTCCTCCACTTTTCTTTCGCTACATCGACGACTACATTGGCGCTGCTTCCTGCACGCATGCAGAACTCGTTGACTTTGTTAACTTTGCCTCCAACTTTCACCCTGCCATCAAGTTTACCTGGTCCATTTCCGACACCTCCCTCCCCTTTCTAGATCTTTCTGTCTCTGTCTCTGGAGACAGCTTATCCACTGATGTCTACTATAAGCCTACTGACTCTCACAGCTATCTGGACTATTCCTCTTCTCACCCTGTCTCTTGCAAAAACGCCATCCCCTTCTCGCAATTCCTCCGTCTCCGCCGCATCTGCTCTCAGGATGAGGCTTTTCATTCTAGGACGAGGGAAATGTCTTCCTTTTTTAAAGAAAGGGGCTTCCCTTCCTCCACTATCAACTCTGCTCTTAAACGCATCTCCCCCATTTCACGTACATCTGCTCTCAGTCCATCCTCCCGCCACCCCACTAGGAATAGGGTCCCCCTGGTCCTCACCTACCACCCCACCAGCCTCCGGGTCCAACATATTATTCTCCGTAACTTCCGCCACCTTCAACGGGATCCCACCACTAAGCACATCTTTCCCTCCCCCCCTCTCTCTGCATTCCGCAGGGATCGCTCCCTACACAACTCCCTTGTCCATTCGTCCCCCCCATCCCTCCCCACTGATCTCCCTCCTGGCACTTATCCGTGTAAGCGGAACAAGTGCTACACCTGCCCTTACACTTTCTCCCTTACCACTATTCAGGGCCCCAAACAGTCCTTCCAGGTGAGGCAACACTTCACCTGTGAGTCGACTGGGGTGATATACTGCGTCCGGTGCTCCCGATGTGGCCTTTTATATATTGGCGAGACCCAACGCAGACTGGGAGACCGCTTTGCTGAACATCTACGCTCTGTCCGCCAGAGAAAGCAGGATCTCCCAGTGGCCACACATTTTAATTCCACATCCCATTCCCATTCTGACATGTCTATCCACGGCCTCCTCTACTGTAAAGATGAAGCCACACTCAGGTTGGAGGAACAACACCTTATATTCCGTCTGGGTAGCCTCCAACCTGATGGCATGAACATCGACTTCTCTAACTTCCGCTAGGCCCCACCTCCCCCTCGTACCCCATCTGTTACTTATTTTTATGCACATATTCTTTTTCTCCCTCTGTCCGTCTGAATATACCTCTTGCCCATCCTCTGGGTCCCCCCCCCCCGCTCCTTGTCTTTCTTCCCGGACCTCCTGTCCCATGGTCCTCTCGTATCCCCTTTTGCCTATCACCTGTCCAGCTCTTGGCTCTATCCCTCCCCCTCCTGTCTTCTCCTATCATTTTGGATCTCCCCCTCCCCCTCCAACTTTCAAATCCCTTACTCACTCTTCCTTCAGTTAGTCCTGACGAAGGGTCTCGGCCTGAAACGTCGACTGCACCTCTTCCTACAGATGCTGCTTGGCCTGCTGCGTTCACCAGCAACTTTGATGTGTGTTGCTTGAATTTCCAGCATCTGCAGAATTCCTGTTGTTTTTGTAAGGAGTTTGTACATTCTCCCTGTAACCACGTGGGTTTCCTCCAGCTACTGCTATTAACCTCCTACATTCCAAAGACATACGGGTTCAGGTTAGTGAGTTGTGGACATGCAATATTGGTGTCAAAATGCAACGATACTTGCAGGCTGCTCCCAGCACGTCCGAGGACTGTGTTGGTCATTGACATAAATGGCATATTTTACAGTATGTTTTGATGTATACGTGACAAATAAAGCTAATCTTTATCTTTTCACAAACTTTGAGAGCTTGAAGTGGAAATGCCTTTTGAAAGCTGCACCTTTAATCCGGAGTGACTGAGTGGGGTTGAAGGACAAGTTGTTCAATGTGAGAACAAGTTTAACCGGGAGAATGAGATTATATATGAAGGGGAACTGGTCGGACTTCTGTTCAAAGACGAAGCAGAAGCCCTTTAGACCATCTGATTGTGTGATTGAGACGTAAAGAGATTGTACATCCATGGTAAAGGCTAGCTAATTGGGAGCTGGAAGATTAGAAACTGTCAAAGTGGCAGGTAGCATCAGAGCTGTCAAGAATGTAAGTGGGACGAGACAAGTTGGGGGGTGGGGAGGAAGATAGAATCAAGTAAGGAGGGAACAAATGTAATGCACTGGTTCACATCTTTACTGTTATTCTGTAGGTATTTCATTTAGCAGTTCTGTAAGAGCAGTCTGTTCTGCTCTCAGCCTATTGGGTTATTGTTGAAGATAAGGGATGATGAGGAATGTGTGCCATCCAATTAGGATGGTGGAACTTGGGGGTGGTTTTTTGGTGACAGACACTAAGGTTGGTCTTGGAGCTTTTGTTCGGCGGGAGATGAAGAGAGAAGACACTGGGGAGAACTGGTTGTAGGATATGATCCGGTGAGAGACCCGTTTGTTCGAGTTAGATTGCAAGTGATGTTTGGAAGGTGGTGTGTGCTTTCACGCAGACCGAGGGCTCAGCGCGTGAGTGACAGAGAAATTCAAGATGAGCTCCAACTTGTGCATATTTGACTGTTTAATTACAATGGGCTCTTTTTGTTTTTTCTTTTGTTTCTTTACTAACCCTTCAGTTAAGTAAGTTTCATAAATTAATTCCTTTAGTTGTATGCAGTGTGCTGTCAGTTATTTCTTGGCACTGAGTTGTAACAGGGTAATAAATTTCACAGCATCCACACACACTGGGGTTTGGGGTTGGAGAGCCATCTCAATCTCATGAGTTTGGCAGGATCAGAGAGTGTCTTCCTTAGACTTACACAGCCAAGAAAACCTGGGGGTTTCAGAAGTTTGGTTGGGAAAGTGAAGGCTCTGCTTGGACAATCCTGTCTGTGTTCTTGGGCCAAAGATCGAAGTAGGCTGCATGGGGATGGGAGACAGATGACGAGATTGGCTATAATGGTAATGGCGTTTTCCTGTGTTTATAATGAGATCTCTTACTGTGAGACAATGGTGTAATGGTTGGTGGTGGGGCATGGACCAGAGGGCACGAGAAGCTTTTGGATAACTGATTCGTTTGGCCTCTGAGACAGATCAGGCATTTGTCCTTGTTGGCAGGTTTGATAACAGTATCAAGAATGGTTGTTACTGAACAGAGTGCCAGAGGGTTAAAAAGGTAATAACTAGAGTGAGTAAAAGTAATGGTACTTTGATACTTAATGACATATGGATCTGCAGGCCCCAAGAGGCTACAAGATTAATTGGGAATTCTGGAGATAGGAGAAAGGGCCTGGTTTGTGTTTTGGCCAAAGATTCCTGCTGGACATAGATTGTGCATGGAGATGGAATTGTGGAAGCAGTCATGTGGGTTGAACTTCACTTGCTCTATACCTTTACGAAACAAAGGATTTCATAGTCAAGAAGTTGGATCCCTTCCTGACTGAGCATGTATCTGTTCATGCTGTTGTGGGTTGGAAGTGGTATTTTATTATGACAGTTTTTTACAATCATAGTTCATTGAACATACACAGTACAGGCTTTTCAACCTACGATGTGCTGACCTTTTACCTACTCTTAAGATCAACTGACCCTTCCCTCACACATAACCCTCCAATTTTTTTCATCCATGTGCCTATCTAAGATCCTGTTAAATGTCCCTCATAACAGCAGAGTGGATTTAACACAAACAATTGTTTTGCCTAACAATGAGACATTCTTCTCCAGTCTTTCAATACTGGTGTACTGGTGTATTTATAGAGTATCTTGAAGGGGGAAAATACCCAGCGCAATAAAAAGGAAATGTGATTGCCATCACAAACTTGCATAACCCCTGATGATCATGTGATCTCAATCTCTGAGGCCAACATGTGAGCACCCTTCAGGAGGGTGAACCCACGGAAAGTATCCAGTCCAGATGGTGTACCTGGCCATGTACCAGTACCAGTACCAGTGCTGATCAACTGGCTGGAGTGTTTACCGAGAACTTTATTGTCTCGCTTCAGCAGTCTGAGGTCCCCACCTGCTTCAAGTAGGCTTCAATTATACTGGTGGCTAATAAGAACATGGTAACCTGCCTCAATGACTTTTTTTCACTAGCACTTACATCCACAGTGATGAATTGTCTTGAGAGGTTGGTGATGAAACATATCAACTCTTGCTGGAGAACTGACTTGGATCTGCTCCAAATTGCCTATCCACAACAGATGCCATCTCATTGGCTCTTCACTCAACTCTGGAACATCTGGACAGCAAAGATGCATACGCTAGGATACTCTTTATCAACTACAGCTTGTCATTCAAAACTAACATCCCCTCAAAGCTAATCAATAAGCTTCAAGACCTTGGGCTCAATACCCCCTTGTGCAATTGGATCCTCGATTTTCTCAATTGCAGACCCCAGTCAGTTCGGATTGGCAACATCTCCTCCACAATCTCTGTCAGCACAGGTGCAACACAATGCTATGTGCTTAGCCCCTGCTGTACTCACCTTACACTTATGACTGTGTGGCTAAGCACAACTCCAATGCCACATTCAAGTTTGCTGATGACACTGCTGTCATAGGCCGCATCAAAGGTGGTGACAAATCAACATATAGGAGGGAGACTGAAAATCTGGCTGACTGGTGCCATACTGACTACCTCTTAAGACCAAGGAGCTGACTTCCGAGGAGGAATCTTTAGGTCCATCAACCTCATTGGGGTATCAGAGGTGCAGAGGATCAACAACTTTAAATTCCTTAGTGTTATCACTTCAGAGGACCTGTCGTGGGTGCAATTATGATGAAAGCATGGCAGCACCTCTGCTTCCTTAGGGCTTAGTGAAGATTTGGCATGACATCTAAAACTTCAACAAACTTCTTTAGATGTGTAGTGGAGAGTATATTGACGGGCTGCATCATAGCCTGGTATGAAAACACCAGTGCCCTTGAATGGAAAAACTTACAAAAAGTAGTGGATATGGTCCAGTCCATCATACGTAAAGCCCTCCCCACCATCATGGGTAAAACCCTCCCCACCTGCACAGAGCGTTATTGGAGGAAGCAGCATCGGGAAGAAAGTACAGGTGCCTCAGGACTCACACTGAAGTTCAGGAACAGTTATCAGGCTGTTGAACCAAAGGGGATATCACTGAAATGTTCCCACAACCTATGGACTCACTTTCAAAGACTCCTCATCTCATGTTCTTGATATCTATCGCTAATTTATTTATTATTATTATTTCTTTCTTTCTGTATTTGGTCAATTTATTGTCTGTTGCGTACTGATAGTACACCCAGTTTGCGTGGTCTTACATTGATTCTTTTAGTTATTGGATTTATTGAGTATGCCTGTGAGAAAATGAATCTCAGGTTTGTATATGTAACATGTACCATAGAACCATAGAAACTGCAGCACAGAAACAGGCCCTTTGGCCCTTCTTGGCTGTGCCGAACCGTTTTCTGCCTAGTCCCACTGACCTGCACACGGACCATATCCCTCCATACACCTCCCATCCATGTATCTGTCCAATTTATTCTTAAATGTTAAAAAAGAACCCGCATTTACCACCTCGTCTGGCAGCTCATTCCATACTCCCACCACTCTCTGTGTGAAGAAGCCACCCCAATGTTCCCTTTAAACTTTTCCCCCCTCACCCTTAACCCATGTCCTCTGGTTTTTTTCTCCCCTTGCCTCAGTGGAAAAAGCCTGCTTGCATTCACTCTATCTATACCCATCATAATTTTATATACCTCTATCAAATCTCTCCTCATTCTTCTACGCTCCAGGGAATAAAGTCCTAACTTATTCAACCTTTCTCTGTAACTGAGTTTCTCAAGTCCCGGCAACGTCTTTGTAAACCTTCTCTGCACTCTTTCAACCTTATTTATATCCTTCCTGTAATTTGGTGACCAAAACTGAACACAATACTCCAGATTCGGCCTCACCAATGCCTTATACAACCTCATCATAACATTCCAGCTCTTATACTCAATACTTCGATTAATAAAGGCCAATGTACCAAAAGCTCTCTTTACGACCCTATCTACCTGTGACTCCACTTTTAGGGAATTTTGTATCTGTATTCCCAGATCCCTCTGTTCCACTGCACTCCTCAGTGCCTTACCATTAACCCTGTATGTTCTACGTTGGTTTGTCCTTCCAACGTGCAATACCTCACACTTGTCAGTATTAAACTCCATCTGCCATTTTTCAGCCCATTTTTCCAGCTGGTCCAAGTCCCTCTGCAGGCTCTGAAAACCTTCCTCACTGTCTACTACACCTCCAATCTTTGTATCATCAGCAAACTTGCTGATCCAATTTACCACATTATCATCCAAATCATTGATATGGATGACAAATAACAATGGACCCAGCACTGATCCCTGTGGCACACCACTAGTCACAGGACTCCACTCAGAGAAGCAATTCTCTACCACCACTCTCTGGCTTCTTCCATCGAGCCAATGTCTAATCCAATTTACCACCTCTCCATGTACACCTAGCGACTGAATTTTCCTAACTAACCTCCCATGCGGGACCTTGTCAAAGGCCTTACTGAAGTCCATGTAGACAATATCCACTGCCTTCCCTTCATCCACTTTGCTGGTAACCTCCTCGAAAAACTCCAACAGATTGGTCAAACATGACCTACCACGCACAAAGCCATGTTGACTCTCCCTAATAAGTCCCAGTCTATCCAAATGCTTGTAGATTCTGTCTCTTCGTACTCCTTCCAATAACTTACCTACTACTGACGTTAAACTCACCAGCCTATAATTTCCCTGATTACTTTTCGATCCTTTTTTAAACAACGGAACAACATGAGCCACTCTCCAATCCTCCGGCACTTCACCCGTAGACAGCGACATTTTAAATATTTCTGCCAGGGCCCCCGCAATTTCAACACTAGTCTCCTTCAAGGTCCGAGGGAACACTCTGTCAGGTCCCGGGGATTTATCCACTTTAATTTTCCTCAAGACAGCAAGGACCTCCTCCTTTTCGATCTGTACAGTTTCCATGATCTCACTACTTGATTCCCTCAATTCCATAGATTTCATGCCAGCTTCCTTAGTAAATACAGACGCAAAAAACCTATTTAAGATCTCCCCCATTTCCTTTGGTTCCGCACAAAGCCGAGCACTCTGATCTTCAAGAGGACCAATTTAATCCCTTACAATCCTCTTGCTCTTAATATACTTGTAAAAGCTCTTTGGATTATCCTTCACTTTGACTGCCAAGGCAACCTCATGTCTTCTTTTAGCCCTCCTGATTTCTTTCTTAAGTATTTTCTTGCGCTTCTTATACTCCTCAAGCACCTGATTTACCCCCTGTTTCCTATACATTTCATACAACTCCCTCTTCTTCTTTATCAGAGTTGCAATATCCCTTGAGAACCAAGGTTCCTTATTCCTATTCAATTTACCTTTAATCCTGACAAGAACATACAAACTCTGCACTCTTAAAATTTCCCCTTTGAAGGCTTCCCACCTACCAATCACATCTTTGCCTGAGAACAACCTGTCCCAATCCACGCTTTTTAGATCCTTTCTCATTTCTTCAAATTTGGCCTTCTTCCAGTTCAGAACCTCAACCCTAGGACCAGATCTATCCTTGTCCATGATCAAATTGAAACTAATGGTGTTATGATCACTGGAACCAAAGTGCTCCCCTACACAGACTTCTGTCACTTGCCCTAATTCGTTACCCAACAGGAGATCCAATATTGCATCCCCTCTAGTTGGTCCCTCTATATATTGATTTAGAAAACTTTCCTGAACACATTTTACAAACTCTAAACCATCTAGACCCCTAACAGTATGGGAGTCCCAATCAATGTATGCAAAATTAAAATCCCCTACCACCACAACTTTATGTTTCCTGCAGTTGCCTGCTATCTCTCTGCAGATTTGCTCTTCCAAGTCTCGTTGACTATTGGGTGGTCTGTAACACAATCCCACTAATGTGGCCATACCTTTCCTGTTTCTCAGCTCCACCCATAAGGACTCAGTAGACAAGCCCTCTAATCTGTCTTCTTGAGCACTGCTGTAATATTTTCCCTAACAAGCAATGCTACTCCCCCACCTTTCATTCCTCTGCCTTGATCACATCTGAAACATCGGAACCCTGGAATATTAAGCTGCCAGTCCTGCCCCTCCTGTAGCCAAGTTTCACTAATTGCTACAACATCATAATTCCACGTGTCAATCCACGCCCTCAACTCATCCACCTTCCCCGCAATACTCCTAGCATTGAAATATATACACCTCAGAAGATTTTTACCACCACTCACAACCTTTCTATCAGTGGATTTGTTTAAACTTTCAACATCATTTATTTTCACCCCAGCCACACTGTCAGCTCTGGCATTCTGGTTCCCATCCCCCTGCAAATCTAGTTTAAAGCCTCCCCAATAGCACTAACAAACCTCCCTGAAAGGATATTGGTCCCCCTGTGGTTCAAGTGTCTCTTGTACAGGTCCCACCTGCCCCAGAAGAGGTCCCAATGATCCTGAAATCCTGCCCCCTACACCAGTTCCTCAGCCACTTGTTCCTCCTCCAGAGCATCCTATTCCTACCCTCACTGGCACCTAGCACAGGTAGCAATCCTGAGATTACCACCCTTGAGGTCCTGCTTTTCAACTTCCTACCAAGCTCTCTATACTCACTCTCCAGGACCTCTTCACTCTTCCTTGCTATGTCATTGGTACCGATGTGCACCACGACATCTGGCTTTGATAATAAATTTGTACTTTGAACTTGTACTTTGTATCTGTACTTTGATAATAAATTTACTTTGAACCTTAATGTACTAACTCTATCACCATCCCTGGCAGCACATTCCATGCACTCACCATTCTCTGAAGAAAAGCAACTACCTCTGACATTCCCTCATACTTTCCTCCAATCGACATAAAGTCATGCTCCTAATATAAGCCATTTCCACCCTGAGAAAAGTCTCTGGTTGTCCATTAACTCAATACCTGTTATCCTAGGTACTTCTATCAGATGTAAACCCAACACAGTGACCACAATAAAAATTGGCTCACAGAACTACAAGGGAAATCACAGTTATACAATCAAATCCAACACCACCTTGAGAGGTTTCAGGGTAACTTTCTCAGCAAATGGGTCTCATCCATCTCTGCAAACAATGCTGGTAAAGTCATCAGCTGGAGTCAGTGGGATAAATGGTGCACACATATTTGCTGATGTTACCCCTATGCTAAAATATATCCCTTTTGAAAAGTATGGGACAACTGGTAAATCAGTCAAAAACACAAGAGATTCTGATGAAGGATCTCGGCCTGAAATATCTACTGTTTATTCCTTTCCATACATCAGGGTGATTTCTTCAGTTATTTGATGAGGTAACCATAGCCATTGGCCAGGAGCAGATGTTGTCAGGTGGTGCCCAACCTTCAGAGAGTGTTTCGACTTTTAAGCACTACACTCTCAAGTTGGTGGGTCAGCAGTGAAACATCTGCTCCTGACTTCCAGCTCGATTCCTCTCGCCTGCTCCATATGCAGCAAGAGGCTCTTTCTGGTTCCTCCCCCATCCTGCGAGCTGCTTGGTTCTTGCTCTTTTCATCAAGGCCCAGCGCGGATAGCCACTTCCACGTCAACCTTGCCGGGAATCCTCTACAGCCGATATCCACAGGGAATAGCCACGTCTGCTATTCTTTTGTCCTTGCACTCCTGGACTGAGGACTGGTACTTCAGGGCCTTCCTCTCATTTCAAGAGGTCGAGAATACAAGAACAGGGATGTGATACTGTGGCTTTATAAAACACTGGTGAGGCCTTACCTTGAGAATATGAACAATTTTGGGCTCCTCATCGAAGAAAAGATGTGTTAGATTTGAAGAGGGTTCAGAGGAGGTTCATAAGGATGATTCCAGGAATGAAAGAGTTATCATACAAGGAACTTTTGCTAGCTCTGGGTTGTAACTCACTGGAATCTAGAAGGAGGAGAGGGGATCTCATTGAAACCTTTCAAACATTGAAAGGCCTAGACGTGGTAGATGTGGAAAGGATGTTTCTCATGGTGGGGAGGTCTAGGACAGGAGGGCACAGCCTCAGGATAGAGCAGTGTCCATTTAAAACAAATGTGGAGAAATTTCTTTAGGCAGAGGGTGGTGAACTTGTGGAATTTATTACCATAGGCAGCTGTGGAAATCAGGTTGTTGGGTGTATCTAAGGCGGAGCTTGATAGGTTACGGAGAGGGCCGGGGAGTGGGGCTGAGGAGGAGAAGAGAAAGGATCAGCCAAATTGCCTAATTCAGCTCCTATGTCTTATGAACTCCTCACATCCTTCCTCCCATGGTACTGTGAGCTCCACCAGGATGATTTCCTTGTCTTCGGTGGACCACTGTACGATATCTGATCAAAGTTTGTACCACCTCCAGGAACTGCAGCTTACTCCCCACATCGACCCTCATCTCCCATGATTTGGCAGTTTGCAGCAGATTGGATTTAGGCCTCTTTGATATGACTGGTGTGGCTGCCTTCTTGATGAAAATGACTGTCCTGTTTGCCTCGCTGCCAACTGGTCTATTTTTACACCTCTCCCACTCCAGCGTGTCAGTGAGGGACAGCATGACTTTGTCGTGGCACCACCTATGTTGTCTTATGTTAAAGCTGTTCTGCAGTACGACAAAATGTGTGCCAGTGAACTCCACTGACCACAAAGCTTGAAGTTAGGGTCCTCTTCTCAGTCCCCATGTGTGCAGCTGTGATGGCGTAGAGAGAGTGTCATACATGGGCCGCAGGAGGAATGTAATGCAGAAGGGCTCCAGTCTCCTAAACTCTGCCCAAGTGATTTTGTGCTTGGGAAGATCCCATTTCATCCAGGTGCTCTGTGACCCCCAACTCCACCACTGACTTCAATACCTACCTTTTGTCTTTATGGTTCCATACCTCTGCCTGGACCATGTACCTCTACCTCTTCCTTGCACCTGTCCCTCTACCATCATTGGAAGTGTGCAGAGCCAAGGCCTAACCATCCTAGGCATGGGTTGCCAGTGAGGTCTCTCAATTGCAAGGAACTCACTGCCTGGTCTATGGCCGAGTTAGCGGCCCACTTTCAGCCAGTCTTGTTGTGACTCCTGCTTGGTTTATTAGCTTGTCATTGGATCCCCTCAGTGTTAATACAATTCTACACTTTGCCACCTTGAACTCCTCCATTATCAATGACAACGGGAGCTGTAGCTGGCCTGATCTTATGTAGAGACCCTATGAAGAAAAACCTGGGGCATCCCCAGCCACCTCCACAGGTGCTTGATGATGTTTCTCTCGATGCCTTCTATAGTGCTCATGGGGATCTTGTACACTGTGAAAAGCCAGAGCAGCCTTCATAAAAGACCATGTTGGTACAGCTATGTCATAAATTTACCAGGGATCCGGTTTTGTTGCTCTTCTTCAGCCACTCTTCGGTCTGCCTTACAGTGTCAGTGATGATGGCACTGTTTATCATTGCTGCAATAAACCACTTTCCTAGACACTACTGAGTTGTCCTCTATGGATGGAATGACTTCTCCCTGTACTTGCTAGTAACCTTGCCCTTTTTGACCACTGTGCATCTGGACTTCCTGGCCTTGAAGGTCATCCTAGCCCAGGTAGCTAGCTGTCTAGGGTTTTTAATACCCATCTTGCATGGACATGGGTAACAGTGGTTACTGTGATGTCATCCATAAACCTGTACTGCATGCTGTCGGATACCAAACTTCACACTGGGCTTTAGGTTAAGTCCACTGCTGCTGATATGAGGAGGTTCATACCCATGACTGACAAGATGGGGGAGATGGTACAGTCGGTTGGAATTCCTTTTTGGAGGTCTTGCCACCTGGTTGTAAAGTGGGCTGAAGCGAAGCATGTAGCTTGAATCTTCCTAGGTAGCTGGTGATCCTCTCTTGCGTTACTGGTAGTATATGGTAGTGGTCCAGGCCAACTTGGATGAGGACATGTGGAATTAATCCATAGGTGTTGGCTAGGTCTAACTAGACAACTGTTAGGTCGCCTTTCTTCTGCCTGGCCTCACAGATCAATTGGCTGATTATTGAGGTTAGAGCATGAGACTATAAGATATAGGAGCAGAATTGGGCCATTCAGCCTGTCGAGTCCTCTCTGCCATTTCATCATGGCTGATCCCGGATCCCACTCAACTCCATATACCTAACACAAAATCTGCAGATGCTGGGCTCAAAGCAACACTCACAACACGCTGAAGGAACTCAGCAGGTCGGACAGCATCCGTGGAAACGATCAGTCAACGTTTCGGGCCAGAATCCTCCCCACGGATCTCCCACCTGGCACTTATCCCTGTAAGCGTAAGTACTACACCTGTCTCTACACCTCCTCTCTTGCCACCATTCAGGGCCCCAAATAATCCTTCCAAGTGAGGCAACACTTCACTTGTGAGTCTGTTGTGAGTCTATTGCATCCGGCGCTCCCGATGTGGCCTCCTCTACATCAGTGAAACCTGGCACAGATTGAGGGACTGCTTCGTCGAGCACCTCCACTCTGTCCCCCACAACAGACAAGATCTCCTGGTCGCCACCCACTTCAACTCTGCTTCACGTTCCCATTCGGATATGTCCAAACATGGCCTCATCTACTGCCATGATGAGGCTAAACTCAGGTTGTCTCCAGCCCTTTGGTATGAACATTGAATTCTCCAACTTCCGGTAATTCCCATCCCCTATCCCAGTTTCACTCTGCCCCCTCCCTCAGCTGCCTACTACCTCCCTCATGGTTCTGCCTACTTCTACTACCCATTGTGCTTTCCCCTATTCCTTCTTCACCTTTCCTGCCTATCCCCTCCCTGCTTCCCCTCCCCCACCTTTTGGTCTTTCCCCTTACCGGTTTTTCACCCCCCTGAAACCTACCAGGGCTTCTCCTTCCCACCCTCCCCCCACTTTCTTTATAGGGCCTCTGCCCTTTCCCTCTTCAGTCCTGATGAAGGGTTCCGGCCCAAAACGTTCACTGATCATTTCCACGGACGCTGCCCAACCTGCTGAGTTCCTCCAGCTTGTTGTGAGTGTAACTCCATATACCTGCCTTCTTGCCATATTCTTTGATGCCCTGACTGATCACAAAACAATCAATTTCTGCCTTAAATATATCTATAGACTTGGCCTCCACAACAGTCTATGGCAGAGCATTCCACAGATTCACTACTGTGGCTAAAAAAAATACCTCCTTACCTCCGTTCTAAAAGGTTGCCCCTCAGTTTTGAGGCTGTGCCGTCTAATTCTGGATACCCCCACCAGAGGAAACATCCTCTCCACATCCATTCTATCTAGACCTTTCAACATTCAGTAGGTTTCAATGAGATCCCCCCCCCACCCCGCATTCTTCTAAATTCCTGTGAGTACAGGCCCAAAGCTGCCAAACTCTCCTCATATGTGGAGGAGCAGAGGGATTTGAGGGTACATGTACACAGATCCCTGAAAGTTGCCTCACAGGTAGATACAGTAGTTAAGGAATCTTATGGAGTGTTAGCTTTCATAAGTCGAGGGATAGAGTTTAAGAGTCGTGGGGTAATGATGCAGCTCTATAAAACTCTGGTTAGGCCACAGTTGAAGTACTATGTCCGGTTCTGGTCGCCTCACTATAGAAGGGGTGTGGAAGCATTGGAAAGAGTACAGAGGAGATTTACCAGGATGCTGCCTGGTTTAGAGAGTATGCATTATGATCAGAGATTAAGGGAGCTAGGGCTTTACTCTCTGGAGAGAAGGAGGGTGAGAGGAGACATGATAGAGGTGTACAAGATATTAAGAGGAACAGATAGAGTGGATAGCCAGTGCCTCTCCCCCAGGGCACCACTGCTCAATACAAGAGGACAAGGCTTTAAAGTAAGGGGTGGGAAGTTCAAGGGGGATATTAGAGGAACGTTTTTTACTCAGAGAGTGGTTGGTGCATGGAATGCACTGGCTGAGTCAGTGGTGGAGGCAGATACACTAGTGAAATTTAAGAGACTACTGGACAGATATATGGAGGAATTTAAGGTGGGGGGTGGTATATGGGAGGCAGGATTTAAGGGTCAGCACAACATTGTGGGCCGAAGGGCCTGTACTGTGCTGTACTGTTCTATGTGTTCTATATGTTAACCCCTTCATTCCTGGAATTATCCCTGTGAACCTTCTCTGGACTCCCTCCAATGACAACACATCCTTTGAGAAATGGGGCCCAAAACTGTTGACAGTACTCCAAGTGCGGTCTGACAAGTGTCTTATAAAGGCTCAGCATTATCTCCTTGCTTTTATATTCTATTCCCCTTGAAATAAATGCCAACATTGCATTTGCCTTCTTTCCCACGGACTCAACCTGTAAATTACTCTTCTGGGAATCTTGCACAAGTACTCCAAAGTCCGTTTGCACCTCAGATGTTTGAACCTTCTTCCCACAGTAAAAATGTATTATCATACATTTCCCAGCACTGTATTCCATCTATCACTTTTTTGCCCATTCATCCAATTTGTCCCCTGCTGTAATCATATTGCTTCCTCAGCACAACTTGCCCCTCCACCTACCTTTGTATCATCTGCAAACTTAGCCACAAAGCCGTCAATTCCATTACCCAAATCATTGACAAACAATGTGAAAAGTAGCAGTCCCAATACTGACCACTGAGGGACACCACTAGTCACTGGTAGCTAACCAAAAAAGGTCCCTTTTATTCTCACTTGCTGCTTCCTGCCTGTCAGCTATTCCTCTATCCATGCCAGTATCTCTCCTGTAACACCATAGGATTTTATCTTGGTAAGCAGCCTCAAGTATGATACCTTATCAAATATCTTCTGAAAATGCAAGTAAGTGACATTCACTGCCTCTCCTTTGTACACCCTGCTTGTTACTTCCTCAGAGAATTCTAACGGATTTGTCAGGCAAGACTTTCCTTTACAGAAACCAAGCAGACTTTGACTTATTTTATTCTTAGTCTCCAAGTATGCCGAAACTTCATCCTTAATAATAGACTCCAACACTTTCCCAACCACTGAGGCTAAGCTAACTGGCCTATAATTTCCTTTCTTTTGCCTTCCTCCCTTCTTAAAATGTGAAGTGACATTTGCAATCTGGGAGTATGCCAGAATCAAGTGATTTTGAGAGATCATGACCAATCCATCAGTTATCTCTTCAGCAACCTCTCTCAGGATTGTGGGATGTAGTCCATCTGGTCCAGATGACTTATCCACCTTGAGACTTTTGAGTTTGCCTAGCAGTTTTTCCTTTGTAATAGCATTGACACACACAACTGCTCTCCGACATTCATGGATCTCTGGCACACAGCTAGAGTCTTCGACATTGGAGACAGATGCAAGGTACTCATTAAGTTCATCTGCCACTGCTTTGTCCCCCATTACTAGCTCACCAGCACATTTTCCAGTGGTTCAATATCAACTTTCACCTTCCTTTTACTCTTCATATAATTGAAAAAACTTTTAGTATCCTGCTTTACATTATTCACTAGTTTGCTCCATGTTTTATCTTTTCCCTTCTTGTAGTTTTTTTAGTTGCCTTTTTGTTGGATTTTCAAGATTTCCCAATCATTCAACTTCCCACTCACTTTTGCTACCTAATAAGCCCTTTCCTTGGCTTTTCTGCAGTCCTTAACTTCCCTTGTCAGCCATGGTTGCCTACCACTGCCATTTGAGAACGTTTTCTTCTGTGGAACATATCTATCCTGTGCCTTGTGCACTATTCCCAGAAACTTCTGCTGTCATCCCCACCAATCCACCTGGGCAAGCTCCTCTCTCATGCCTCTGCAATTCCCTTTATTCCATTGCGATACTGGTACATGTAATTTATTTTTCTCCCTCTCAAAGTGCAGTATAAATTGAAACATATTATGATCATTACCTCCTTGGTTCTTTTACATTAAGCTCCCTAATAAGATCTGGGTTATTACACAACACCCAACCTCAGATAGCCTTTCCCCGAGGAGGCTCAAACATAAGCTGCTCTAAAAAGCCATCTCTTAGGTATTCACCAAATTCCCTCTGTTGCGATCCGACACCAACCTGATTTGCGCAATCCTCTTGCATATTGAAGTCTTCCATCACAATTGTGTTGTTACCGTTATTACATGTTTTTCCCAGCTCCCTTTGCAATCTCAATCTCACATCTTGGCTAATATTTGGAGGTCCCTCTATGATTCCCATGTTTTTTTTTCACCCTTGCAGTTTCTTACCTCCACCCACAAAGATTCAACATTCTCTGACCTATGTTCCATCTCTTACCAACAGAGCCACACCACCGCCTATGCCTTCCTGCCTGCCCTTTCAATACAAAGTATATCCCTTGATGTTAAGCTCCCAGCTATGGCCTTCTTTCAGCCATGACTCAGTGATGCCTGCAACGTCATACTGACCAATTTCTAATTGTGCCACGAGTTCGTCCATCATATTCCGAATGCTACACGCATTTAAATATAGCACCTTCAGTCCTGCAACATCAATGAATTTCACTCATATACAGATGATATTAAACCTGATTACTAAATCTGATTCTGATCTTTTCCACTGTCTGCTTGGTAATGAAATCTTCTATGGAGAAGGCAGTAACACGACACTTGAAAATTAAGATAAGGTTTGGTTGGGGGACTGACGACGGATCTTTCCTGGCTGGAGAGTGAACAGTTGAGTGCTGCTGGGATTGTCACCGTCTCTATCCAAGTTTGCTGATGAAATAAAGCTAGATGGCCTTATGAGCTGTGAGGAGATGTTGACAGGCTAAGTGAAATGGCAGGGTCATAATAGATGGAATATCATGTAGAAAGAGGTGGTTATCAATTTTGATAGAAAAATTACAAAGCTAGTAATGTCACTGCTTGGATCTGTGGTGCAGAAGGTAAAGAGGGAGAAGAGGGAAGCAGTAGTGACTAGAGGCTCAGTAGTCAAAGGAACAGACAAGAGGTTCTGTGGGCGTGAACAGGACACCTGGAAGGTATGTTGCCTTCCAGTTCCCAGGGTCAGGGACATCTCAGATTGCGTCCACAGCATTTTAGAGAATGGGGGAGAGCATCCAGATGTCTTGGTACATATTCCTGGGAAGTAAAAGCAATGAGGTCCTGAAGAAAGAATTTAGAGAGCTGGGCAGAAAGCTGAGAAGCAGGACCTACAGGATAGTTATTTCTGGATTGCTACCTGTTCCACGTGCTGGTAAGGTAGAAACAGGATGATTTGGCAGATAAATGTGTGGCTGAGAAGCTGGTGCAGGCGGCAGGGCTTCAGGTTCTTGGAACATTGGGATCTCTTCTGGGGGAGGTATGACCTGTACAAAAGTGACGAGTTGCACCTGACCCAAGGGGGACCAATATTTTTGCTGACAGATTTGTTAGAGCTGTTGGGGAGTGTTTAAACTAATTTGGCAGGGTTGTGGGAACCAGAGTGAAGGGACTTAGGATAGGGCTGATGGTAAAAAGCAAAGATAGCGAGCAGTCAGACTGACAGGAAGGGCGGGCAGATTATAGGACAAAATTGCAGCCAGCAGGATGAATATCAGTACATTAGGGATGCAAAATCAAAAAGGGTAGCAAATACAGCACTTAAACTGTTATATCTCAATGCATGGAGTATAAGAAACAAGGTGGATGATCTTGTTGCATTGTTACAGATTGCCAGATACAATGGTGTAGCCATCACTGAATCATGGCTGAAGGATGGTTGTAGTTGAGAGCTGAATGTCCAAGGTTACACGTTGTATCAGAGGGATAGGAAGGTAGGCAGAGGGGGTGGTGTGGCTCTGCTGGTAAAGAATGGCATCAAATCAATAGATGTGACATAGGATTGGAAGACGTTGAATCCTTGTGGGTTGAGTCAAGAAAATGCAAGGGTAAAAGGACCTTGATGGCAGTTATATACAGGCCATCCAACAGTAGCTGGGATGTGGACCACAGATTACATGAGGAAATAGAAAAGGTGTGTCAAAATGTCAGTGTTATGATAGTCATGGGAGATTTTAACATGCAGGTCGATTCAGAAAATCATGTTGGTAATGGATCTCAAGAGAGTGAGTTTGTTGAATGACTATAAAACGGCTTTTTAGAACAGTTTGAGGTTGAGCCTGCTTTGGGATCAGCCATACTGGATTGGGTGTTATGGAATGAACAGGAGGTGATTAGGGAGCTTAAGGTAAAAGAACCCTTCGGAGACAGTGACCACAATATGATTGAGTTCAACTTGAAATTTGATAGGGAGAAAGTAAGGTCTGATGTAGCAGTGTTTTAGTGGAGTAAAGAAAATTACAGTGGGATGAGAGAGGAATTGGGCAAAGTAAGTTGGAAGGAGCTGCTGGCAGGGATGACAGCAGAGCAGCAATGGCATGAGTTTCCGGGAAAAACGAGGAAGTTGCAGGACAGATATATTCCAGTAACGAAGAAGTCAAAGCAAATGTAAAAACCAAAGAGAGAGCATACAACAAAGCAAAAATTAGCTGGTAGATAGAGGATTGAGAAGAATTTAAAACCCTAAAGAGAGCAACTAAAAGAATCATTAGAAGGGAAAAGATTAAATATGAAAGTAAAAGTGGCAGGCCGACAAATCCAGGGCAAGCATCAAAAAGGGCCACTTTTCAACATAATTGTATAAGGGCTAAGAGAGTTGTAAAAGAGCGCCTGAAGGCTTTGTGTGTCAATGCAAGGAGCATTCGTAACAAGGTGGATGAATTGAAAGTGCAGATTGTTATTAATGATTATGATATAGTTGGGATCACAGAGACATGGCTCCAGGGTGACCAAGGATGGGAGCTCAACGTTCAGGGATATTCAATTTTCAGGAGGGATAGACATGAAAGAAAAGGAGGTGGGGTGGCGTTGCTGGTTAAAGATGAGATTAATGCAATAGAAAGGAAGGACATAAGCCGGGGAGATGTGGAATCGGTATGGGTAGAGCTGCATAACACTAAGGGGCAGAAAACGCTGGTGGGAGTTGTGTACAGGCCACCTAACAGTAGTAGTGAGGTCGGAGATGGTATTAAACAGGAAATTAGAAATGTGTGCAATAAAGGAACAGCAGTTATAATGGGTGACTTCAATCTACATGTAGATTGGGTGAACCAAATTGGTAAAGGTGCTGAGGAAGAGGATTTCTTGGAATGTATGCGGGATGGTTTTTTGAACCAACATGTCGAGGGACCAACTAGAGAGCAGGCTATTCTAGACTGGGTTTTGAGCAATGAGGAAGGGTTAATTAGCAATCTTGTCGTGAGAGGCCCCTAGGGTAAGAGTGGCCATAATATGGTGGAATTCTTCATTAAGATGGAGAGTGACATAGTTAATTCAGAAACAAAGGTTCTGAACTTAAAGAGGGGTAACTTTGAAGGTATGAGACGTGAATTAGCTAAGATAGACTGGCAAATGACACTTAAAGGATTGACGGTGGATATGCAATGGCAAGCATTTAAAGATTGCATGGATGAACTACAACAATTGTTCATCCCAGTTTGGCAAAAGAATAAATCAAGGAAGGTAGTGCACCCGTGGCTGACAAGAGAAATTAGGGATAGTATCAATTCCAAAGAAGAAGCATACAAATTAGCCAGAAAAAGTGGCTCACCCGAGGACTGGGAGAAATTCAGAGTTCAGCAGAGGAGGACAAAGGGCTTAATTAGGAAGGGGAAAAAAGATTATGAGAGAAAACTGGCAGGGAACATAAAAACTGACTGTAAAAGCTTTTATAGATATGTAAAAAGGAAAAGACTGGTAAAGACAAATGTAGGTCCCCTACAGACAAAAACAGGTGAATTGATTATGGGGAGCAAGGACATGGCAGACCAACTGAATAATTACTTTGGTTCTGTCTTCACTAAGGAGGACATAAATAATCTTCCAGAAATAGTAGGGGACAGAGGGTCCAGTGAGATGGAGGAACTGAGCGAAATACATGTTAGTAGGGAAGTGGTGTTAGGTAAGTTGAAGGGATTAAAGGCAGATAAATCCCCAGGGCCAGATGGTCTGCATCCCAGAGTGCTTAAGGAAGTAGCCCAAGAAATAGTGGATGCATTAGTGATAATTTTTCAAAACTCGTTAGATTCTGGACTAGTTCCTGAGGATTGGAGTGTGGCTAATGTAACCCCACTTTTTAAAAAAGGAGGGAGAGAGAAACCGGGGAATTATAGACCGGTTAGCCTAACGTTGGTGGTGGGGAAACTGCTGGAGTCAGTTATCAAAGATGTGATAACAGCACATTTGGAAAGCGGTGAAATCATCGGACAAAGTCAGCAGGGATTTGTGAAAGGAAAATCATGTCTGACGAATCTCATAGAATTTTTTGAGGGTGTAACTAGTAGAGTGGATAGGGGAGAACCAGTCGATGTGGTATATTTGGATTTTCAAAAGGCTTTTCACAAGGTCTCACACAGGAGATTAGTGTGCAAACTTAAAGCACACGGTATTGGGGGTAAGGTATTGATGTGGATAGAAAATTGGTTAGCAGACAGGAAGCAAAGAGTGGGAATAAACGGGACCTTTTCAGAATGGCAGGCAGTGACTAGTGGGGTACCGCAAGGCTCAGTGCTGGGACTCCAGTTGTTTACAATATATATTAATGACTTGGATGAGGGAATTAAATACAGCATCTCCAAGTTTGCGGATGACACGAAGCTGGGCGGCAGTGTTAGCTGTGAGGAGGATGCTAAGAGGATGCAGGGTGTCTTGGATAGGTTAGGTGAGTGGGCAAATTCATGGCAGATGCAATTTCATGTGGATAAATGTGAAGTTATCCACTTTGGTGGCAAAAACAGGAAAACAAATTATTATCTGAATGGTGGCCGATTAGGAAAAGGGGAGGTGCAACGAGACCTGGGTGTCATTATACACCAGTCATTGAAAGTGGGCATGCAGGTACAGCAGGTGGTGAAAAAGGCGAATGGTATGCTGGCATTTATAGCGAGAGGATTCGAGTACAGGAGCAGGGAGGTACTACTGCAGTTGTACAAGGCCTTGGTGAGACCACACCTGGAGTATTTTGTGCAGTTTTGGCCCCCTAATCTGAGGAAAGACATCCTTGCCATAGAGGGAGTACAAACAAGGTTCACCAGATTGATTCCTGGGATGGCAGGACTTTCATATGAAGAAAGACTGGATGAACTAGGCTTGTACTTGTTGGAATTTAGAAGATTGAGGGGGGATCTGATTGAAACGTATAAAATCCTAAAGGAATTGGACAGGCTAGATTCAGGAAGATTGTTCCTGATGTTGGGGAAGTCCAGAACGAGGGGTCACAGTTTGAGGATAGAGGAGAAGCCTTTTAGGACCGAGATTAGGAAAAACTTCTTCACACAGAGAGTGGTGAATCTGTGGAATTCTCTGCCACAGGAAGCAGTTGAGGCCAGTTCATTGTCTATATTTAAGAGGGAGTTAGATATGGCCCTTGTGGCTACGGGGATCACGGGGTATGGAGGGAACGCTGGTGCAGGGTTCTGAGTTGGATGATCAGCCATGATCATAATAAATGGCGATGCAGGCTCGAAGGGCCGAATGGCCTACTCCACCTATTTTCTATGTTTCTATGAAAGCAAGCTAGCAAACAGTATCAAGGAGGGAGGGAGGGAACATCGACTCAGACCATGAGAGACCTGCGTCGGGCATTTTCAAGCCTTTCAAGGCGCAGATTGAAACAATATCAAAGTGGATAGTAATAGCCTTTTCAAGTATGTAAAAAATAAAAGAGGTAAGAAAATGAGGCCAGAGAAATAATAATGGAGGACAAGAAATGGCAGTTGAACTAAATGAGTATTTTGCATCAGTCTTCACTGTGGAAGACACCAGCAGTATGCCAGATGTTATAGTGCGTGAAGGAAGAGATGTAAGTGCATTTACTATTACAATGGAGAAGTTGCTCATATAGCCTGAAAACCTAAGGGTACATAAGACAGCCGGACCAGATAAATTGCACACTAGGGTTCTGAAAGAGGCAGCATTAGAGATTGTGGAGGCAATAGCAATGATCTTTCAATAATCATGGACTCTGGCATGGTGCAAAAGGACTAGAAAATTGCAAATGTCACTCCACCCTTGAAGAAAGGAGGAAGGCAGCAGCGAGGAAATTATAGACTGGTTAGCCTTATCTCAGTGGTTGGAAAATGTTGGAGTCTATTGTTAAGGATGAGGTTATGGAGTACTTGATGACACAGGACAAGCTGGGAGAAAGTCAGCATGGTTTCCTTCAGGGAAAATCTTGCCTGATGAACTTGTTGGAATTCTTTGAGGAAATTACAAGTAGGATAGATAAAGGAGATGCAGTGGATGTTGTATATTTGGACTTCCGTAAGGCCTTTGACAAGGTGCCACACGTGAGGCTGCTTACCAAGATAAGAGCCCATGGTACTACAGGAAAGTTACTAGCATGGTTAGAGTAATGGCTGATTGGTAGGAAGCAACGAGTGAAAATAAAAGGATCCTTGTCAGCTTGGCTACCAGTGACAAGTGGTGTTCGGCAGGGGTCAGTGTTAGGACCACTTCTTTTTATGCTGTATTTCAATGATTTTGATGATGGAATAACTGGCTTTGTTGTCAAGTTGCAGATGATACAAAGATTGGTGGAGCGACAGGTAGTGTTGAAACAGGTTGAAGGACGTAGACAGATTAGGAGAATGGCAAATGAAATACAATGTTGGAAAATGCATGGTCATGCACTTTGGCAGTAGAAATAAATGTACAGACTATTTTTTAAACGGGAAGAAAATCCAAAAATCTGACATGCAAAGGGTCTTGGGAGTTCTTGTGCAAAACACCCTGAAGGTTAATTTGCAGGTTGAGTTGGTGGTGAGGAAGGCAAGTGCAATGTTAGCATTCATTTTAAGATGTCTTGAATACACGAGCAAGGATGTGATGCTGAGACTTAATAAGACACTGGTGTGGCCTCACCTTGAGATATTGTGAACAGTTTTGGGCTCCTCAATTTAAGAAAAGGTGTGCTGGCACTGGAGACTGTCCAGAGGCTGTTCACAAGGATGATAACAAGAATGAAAGGGTTATCATACGAGGAATGTTTGATGGCTCTGGGTCTGTACTGGCTGGAATTTAGAAAGAAAAGGGATATCTCATTGAAACCTTTACAATGTTGAAAAGTCTAGACAGAATAGATGTGGAAAGGATGTTTCCCATGGTGGAGGAGTCTAGGACAAGAAGACACAGCCTCCGGATCGAGGGGTGTCCATTTAAAACAGAGAAATTTCTTTAGCCAGCAGGTGGTGAACTTATGGAATTTATTACCACAGGCAACTGTGAAGGCCAGGTGATTGGGTGTATTTAAGGCAGAGATTGATAAGTTCTTGATTGGACACCAAAGATTATGGGGAGAAGGCTGTGGAATGGGGTTGAGGAGGGGAAAAAAGGATCAGCCATGATTGAATGGCAGAGCAAACGCGATGCCCAAATGTCTTATGGTCTTAATTTATTTTTGAATGGTGAGAGATATAAAAGCGTTGGTGTTCAGAGGGTCTGGGGTATCCTCACAAAAGGTTCATCAAGCACTTGGGAAGGTAAACGGCACGTCGGCCTCAGAGAGAGAGGATTTAAGTGCTGGATTTAGGGCAGTTATGTAGAGCCTAATTGAGATTGTATCTGGAATATTGTGTAACAGATCCAGTCTCCCATCCAAAGGTCGGATGTACTTGCAATACCGGAGGCACAGCAAGGGTTACCAGATTGAGTCTCAGGAACCCTTCAAATATGGAGCAGAGAATTAAGACTCCAGCCTGACTTCTAATTCCTCTAATACCCCACATCCCATTCCCTAAAACCCTAACCTGACCCCTAACTGATTTCTCTGTCCCCAAAACCATCTCCACAAATCCAACCAAGAAACACCAAGAAACAACTAAAGCTGAGCCACGACCTCAACAGAGCATTAATTATGTTGAACACAACTGAGACTCACCTAGAATATTGTGTACAGCTCCAGTCTCCCAAACGAAGGTTGGATATACTTGAGATACTGTGAGTGCAGCAAGGAATCTCCAGGCCGATTCCTAAGGGATTCAAGACATTCTTAAGGGAGGGAGACGGAGAGCAGCCTTGGTATATGTCTTGGTACATATTGGTAGCAATGACATAGGAAAGAAAAGGAAAGAGGTCCTGAAGAGAGAATTTAGAGAGCTAGGTAGAAAGCTGAAAAGCAGGGCCCCGGGTAGTAATTTCTGGATTACTCCTGTTCCACATGCCAGTGAGGGTAGAAACAGGATGATTTGGCAGATTAACGCGTGACTGAGAAGCTGGTGCAGGGGGCAGGGCTTCAGGTTCTTGGATCATTGGGATCTCTTCTGGGGGAGGTTGCACCTGAACCGAAGGGGAACCAATATTTTCATGTGTAGGTTTGTTAGAACTGTGGGGGAAGGTTTAAACTAATTTGGCAAGGATGGGTGGAACTGGAGTGAAGGGACTCAGGACGAATGGTAGAAAAGCCAAGGTAGCGAGCTATCAGACTGTCAGGAAGGGCAGGCAGATGATAGGACAAAATTGCAGGCAGCAGGGTAACTATCAGTGCATTAGGGTTGCAGAATCAAAAAGGGTAGCAGATCCTCAATGCACGGAGTATAAAAATAAGGTGGCTGATCTTGTTGCCATTACTGAATCATGGCTAAAGGATGGTTGTAGTTGGGAGCTGGCTGTCCAAGGTTACACGTTCTATTGGAGGAATAGGAAAGTAGGCAGAGGGGGTGGTGTAGCTCTGCTGGTAAAGAATGGCAACAAATCATTAGAAAGATGCAACTAGGATCGGAAGATGTTGAATCCTTGTGGGTTATGTTAAGAAACTGCAAATGTAAAAGGACTGTGATGGCAGGCCTCCCAACAGCTGGATGTGGACCACAGAGTACAACAGGAAAAAGACGAGTCAAAAGGGCAATGTTATGACAGTCATGGGAGATTTCAACATGCAGGTCAATTTGGAAAATCATGCTGGTAATGGATCTCAAGAAAGTGAGTTTGTTGAATGCCTATGAGATAGCTTTTTAGAGTAGTTTGTCGTTGAGCTTACTAGGGGATCAGCTGTACTGCACTGGGTGTAATGAACTGGAGGTGATTAGGGAGCTTAAGGTAAAAGAACCCTTCGGAGGCAGTGATCACAATATGATTGAGTTCGACTTGAAATTTGATAGGGAGAAAGTAAAGTCTAAAGTAGCAGTATTTCAGTGGAGTAAAGGAAATTACAGTGGGATGCGAGAGGGGTTGGCCAAAGTAAATTAGAAGGAGATGCTGGCAGGGATGACAGTAGGGCAGCAATGGCGTGAGTTTCTGGAAAAAATGAGGAAGGTGCAGGATAGATGTATTCCAAAAACAAAGAAATACTCAAATGGCAAAACAGTACAACTGTGGCTGACAAGGGAAGTCAAAGCTAATGTAAAAGCAAAAGAGTGCCTACAACAAAGCAAAAATTAGCGGGAATATAGAGGATTGAGAAGCTTTTAAAAATCTATGGGGGGTAACTAAAAGAATCATTAGGAGGGAAAAGAAACGTAAAGCGATCTGTCAAACAATATCAAAGTGGATAGTAAAAGCTTTTTCAAGTATGTAAAAAAAAAAGAGGGATGAGAGTGGATATAGGACTGCTAGAAAATGAGACTAGAGAAACAATAATGGGGGACAAGAAGATAGCAAATGAGTGGGGCTGAGGAGGGAGCCATGATTGAATGGCAGAGCAGACTCTATGGGCCAAATGACCTAATATCTGTTCTTATGTCTTATGGTTCTGAGACATATGGGAAAGGAACTATTGAATGGCAGAGCAGGCATGAGTGGTCTGTTGAGCTATTGTTGATTCTTTACTTGTGTTCTTTCCTGCTATCATATCACCTGCTGGATGAAGATTGTATTGGCTTCTCCATTCAGAGTTTGCACAAGGTGCATCATGTTCCTGGTTGTAGTATCAGTCCCTTTCCAGTCATGAACAGCAAGGATCACATCCAGACAACTGAGTGATCTTAGCATGAGGTAACATCATATCCTGTTCACAAACCCCGCTTTTGAAAAATAGAAGTGTTACTGTTGTAAAGTTCTTTACAACAGATTTTTTTCATACAGTGGGCTTTTAGTGTCTGTGAGTTTCTTTATATTATACTGTCACCATTTTCAGAACATCAATATTCAGGTTCTCTTCCACATACACGATCTCTAGATTTAAGCTTTAGATGTAAAGGTACACCACAGTAACAGACACCTTCAGCCCCATGAGCCTGCGCTACCCAATTACACCCATGTGACCAATTAACCTACTAACCCATACGTCTTTGGAGTGTGGGAGGAAAATCATGCAGACATGGGGAAAATGTACAAACCCCTTACAGACAGCAATGGGAATTGAACTGGCGCTGTAATAGCATTTTGTTGATTGCTGTGCCACTGTGCCTCCCCTATTGGGTAAAGAATTGCAACGACAGACTCCAAAACAGCCTTTAGTTCTTGGTTCTGAACCTTTTCAAGAACTTAAGTAAGTTAACATAACCATGACCTGTAGCATACAGGTCAAGATGTTAAGGAAGGCAATGCAATGTTCACATTTATTTTGAGAGGACTAGAATATAAAACAAAGATGTAATGCTGAGGCTTTATAAAGCATTGGTCAGACTTGGAGTATTGTGAGCAGTTTTTTGACCTTTAAGAAAGGATGTGGGTTCAGAGGAGTTTCATGAGAATGGTCCTGGAATGAAAAGGTTTAACATAGGAAGAGCATTGATAGTTTTGGACCTGTACTCGCTGGAGTTTAGAAGAATGAAGCAGAACTCATTGAAACCTATTGAATATTGAAAGGTCGAGATGTAGTGGGCATGGAGAGGATGTTTCCTATAGTGCAGGAGTCCAGGACCAGAGAGCACAGCCTCAGAATAGAAGGATGTTACTTCAGAACAGATGAGGAGGAATTTCTTTAGTTAAAGGGTGGTGAATCTGTGGAATTCATTGCCACAGATGGCTGTGGAAGCCAAGTCATTAGGTATTGTTTACAGCAGAGGTTGATAAGCTCTTGCTTAGTAAGAGTGCAAAAGGTTATGAGAAGGCAGGAGAGTGGTGTTGAGAGGGAAAATAAATCAACTATGATGGAATGGCAGAACAGACTCAGTGGGCCATATCTCCTAATTCTGCTCCAATGTCTAACAGTCTTGAAGGGATAAATCAAAATGTCAAACTCTTTCATAATGCTTGACTGCTGATTGAGCTTCACTGAGAAGTAACTGACTGGCCTTTCCCATATCAGCACTTTGGAGTGGCCTCTACTTACTTTAGTTCTAGTTTATTTATCAAAATGGTCAATTCTCAAATGGCATGCATGATTCCGACCTGACAAACTTCAAGTTTTTTCTCTTCCACGCATGTTATTGGGACTATTACTGTAGAGAAGTGTGAAACAAACTCACTGTACAATCCAGTTACATGAAGAAGTCTCATCATTTTTTTTCCAGTTGCAGGAAAGTCTAGTATCACTTAAGCCATAACTTGTTATGTTAGCACTTGATTGCGATCAATTTCATTTCCAAGATTAGGAACAGCTTATTCCCCTTTGCCATCAGATTTCTGGACAGACCACAAATCTTCAAACAGTACATCACTTTTTGCTGTCTTTTTGCACTACTGATTTATTTTTTATATCTTACTGTAACTTGCAGTCATTTTTATGTATTGCACTCTACTGCGGCCACAAAGCAACAAATTTTATGATATACTGTATGTCAGTGATAATAAGTCTGATTCTGATTCTGATATATGAACTTAGCAGACTTTCTGTTTTGGCTTAGATAAGCCTGACGAGCAAAGCTTTCAGTTATTTGAGATGGTCGCTCGAAATATTGCTGTACACTAAAAGGTCAGCGAATTCCACAATTATCCCAGGAATCATCTTACTGGTCAGTCTCTGAAAGATTTCAATGCATGTTTTGTACCAAACAGCATGACTTTGCAATGAAAATGACCACCTAGTGTACTAAAGCAGATGCATTTTGATTGATTGGTAAAGGTTACCTATCAATATTCTTCAAGTAAATTAATCTAACAAATGCAATGTTCTCTATCCTGTCAACACTTACAAACAACTGCGATGTTCTCCAATGCAATGCTTCAGCCTTGACATTAAATATGAAACTATTAAATGTGTGTCATTGATAAGAAATGCTGGAGAGTATTGTTTTTGGTCCCATTGCCATTAACTCCAATTATCCCAATTTGCGCAGGTTGATTTGAATTTATGAGCACTGCTCAGTTAGTTTGGCTTCATCATCACCATCTTCAAAGGCCAGAGATGATTAACTGCACATAGACTCAGTAGCCACTTTATTCTGTACCTGCACCTAGTAAAATAGCCACTGAGTGTATGTTTGTGGTTTTCTGCTTCACTTCAAGGTTAAAAGTGTTGTGTGTACAGAGATGCTCTTTTGCACACCAATGGTGTTAATTGTGGTTATTTGAGTTAATATCACCTTCCTCTCAGATTGAACCAGTCTGGCCCTCTCCTCTGCCCTCTATTAACAAAGCGTTTTCACCCATAGAATCGCCATTCAGTGGATGATTTTTTGTTTTCGGTATCATTCTCTGTAAGTTTGAGAGACGTGTGTGAAAAGTCCAGAAGATCAGCAGTTTCTGAGATACTCAAACCACCCTGTCTGGCACTAACAATCATTCCGTGATCAAGGTCACTCAGATTACATTTCTTCCCCATTCTGATGTTTGGTCTGAACAATAACTGAACCTCTTGACCATGTCTGCATACTTTTATGCATTGAGTTGCTGTCACATGATTGGCTGATTTGTATTAATAAGCAGGTGTACAGATATACCTAATAAAGTATTCACTGAGTGTATTGCTCATCTTCTCCAATTAGGTCATCAGGTAGTACACACCTCAACATCTTATATTCTGTCTGGGTACCCTTCAAACTGATGGCATGAATAGCAATTTCTCTTTCTGGTAAACAAATTTCTTCTCCCCCACCCCATTCCCCACTTTGACCTTTTACTTCTTCTCACCCACCTATTACTTTCCTTTCCTTTCTCCTATGGGCCACTCTTCCCTCCTATCAGATTCTTTCTTCTCCAGCTGGCTTCACCTATCACTTTCCAGCTAGCCTCTTTACCCTCCTCCCACCTTTTTTATTCTGGCATCTTCCCCCTTTCTGCGCAGTCCTGAAGAATGGTCTCAGCCTGAAACATCAACTTTATTCATTTCCATGGATGCTGCCTGACATGCTGAGTTCCTCCAGCATTTTGTTTGTGTTTCTTAGTTTTTTGTAGGTGTCACACTACATGAATCTGGCTGTTTTACAGATTGATTGTTATCATTGGATTATGTGTCATCTCTAGTAGGTGCAAAACAGATATATTCCAAAAAAGAAGAAATTTTCTAATGGAAAAAGGATGCAACTGTGGCTGACAAGAGAAGTCAAAGCAAAAGTTAAAGCAAAGGAGAGGGCATACAAGGAAGCAAAAATTAGTGGGAAGACAGAGGATTGGGAAGTTTTTAAAAGCTTACAAAAGGAAACTAAGAAGGTCATTAAGAGGGAAAAGATGAACTATGAAAGGAAGCTAGCAAATAATTACGATCACTGTCTCCTAAGGGTTCCTTCACCTCAATCTCTCTAATCACCTCTGGTTCATTACACAATACCCAATCCAGTAAAGCCGATCCCCTAGTGGGCTCAACAACAAGCTGTTCTAAAAAGCCATCTCGCAGACATTCTACAAATTCTCTCTCTTGAGATCCAGTGCCGACCTGATTTTCCCAATCCACTCGCATGTTAAAAATCCCACAATTATCATAACACTGCCCTTCTGACAAGCCTTTTCTATTTCCTGTTGTAATTTGTAGTCCACATCACAGCAGCTGTTAGGAGGCCTGTATATAACTGCCATCAGGGTCCTTTTATCCCTGTGATTTCTTAGCTCAACCCATAAAGATTCTGCACCTTCCGATCCCATGTCACCTCTTGCTGATGATTTAATGTAATTTCTTACCAATAAAGCCATGCCACCCCTCTGTCTAGCTGCCTATACACAGTGTATCCTTGGATGGTCAGCTCCCAGTGACATGCATCCTTTAGCCACGTCTCAGTGATGGCCACAATTTCATACCTGCCAATCTGTAGCTGTACGATACGATCATCACCTTATTCCTTATGCTGCGTGCATTTAAGTATAACACCTTAAGTCCAGTATTTGGTACTTCTTGCTTTGATTGCAATGCAACTTTATTGCATTGCATCTCATCCCAATGGCTGCAAATTTGCCCCATCACCTGCCTGTCCTTCCTGACATCTTTACTGCTCACTATCTTAGATTTATTTCTGTTTTCCCCCTCCTCTGCTCTATCATTCTGGTTCCCATCCCCCTGCCAAATTAGTTTAAACGCTCCCTAACAGCTCTGTTAAACCTTCCCGCCAGGACATTGGTCCCCTTTGGGTTCAGGTGTAACCAGTCCTTTTTGAACAGGTCATACTTCCCCCAGAAGAGATCCCAATGATCCAAGAATCTGAAGCCCTGCCCCCTGCACCAGTCTCTCAGCCACGCATTCATCTGCCTGATACCTACTATTCTTGCCCTTGCTAGCACATGGCACAGGTAGCAATCCTGAGATTACTACCCTGGAGGTCCTGCTTCTCAGCTTCCTTCCTAACTCCCGGAAATCACTCTTCAGGATCTCCTCCCTTTTCCTATCTACGACATTGGTACCAACATGTACCAAGACAGCTGGCTGCTCGCTGTCTCCCTTCAGAATATTCTGGACCCGATCCGAGACGTCCCGTACCCTGGCATTTGGGAGGCAATATACCATGCAGGTATCTCTATCAGGCTCACAGAATCCCCTGTCTCTTCCCTTGACTATGGAATCCCCTATGACTACCGCATTCCTCTTCTCCCTTCTTCACAACAGTGCCAGGCTCAGTGCCAGAGACCTGGTCACCGTGGCTGTCCCCTGTCAGGTCATCCCCCTCAACTGCATCCAAAACGAGATACTTGTTGCTGAGGGGGGCATCCACAGGGTGCTCTCCACTATCCGGACATTTTCCTTCCCTCTCCTGACACCATGCTTAGAGTGATCCACTTTTAAATAGCGTCAGCTGCGTGTTTGTATTGATTTTTGTCACTGACAGTTAGCGATTACTGAACACTAAGACAATTTTAAACTAGTTTGCTCACTGAGGTTTCATTGCTTGGAGATGCCAGAAATGGCTGGGAATGAAAAAGAAACTATTTCAGTCCTTCAACAAGTTAGGAACTACCAAGAATTTGAAGGTAACTACAATCATCTTGAATTTTATAATGAAAATGAAGATTTGGAGATAGCAAGCATCGAAAATTGTATTAAGGCAGTCCATTATCTGCCTAGTTGTCTGCACTGGTCTTGATTATTATGTACACTGGATGAATTTCTCTGTTGAAAAGTATGAGAAATTAATACATAGTTTCATAGTACTGTAGTGTTCTAACTTGTCACACAGTTTGTCTTTTTTTTTATACCTTAATTATTTCCATGCAACTTTGGCTAATTGGGCAAAATGTACTGGTCCTGATATGTCCCAATTAACCAGAATCCACTGTATTGACAAAAAGAGGCTGCTGTAGATAGCCTATTTACATTTTTTTATATTTTGAAGTCTCTATCTCTAATCTCTATCAACTAGAAGTAATACAACATCAGCTAACCTGCATGTTACTTTATTGTCGCCAAACAATTGATACTAGAGCATACAATCATCACAGCGATATTTGATTCTGCGCTTTGTGCTCCCTGGAGTACAAATCGATAGTAAATATTAAAAATTTAAATTATAAATCATAAATAGAAAATAGAAAAGGGAAAAAAAACCGAGAGGCTGGTCCAGATATTTGGAGGGTACGGTCCAGATCCGGGTCAGGATCTGTTCAGCAGTCTTATCACAGTTGGAAAGAAACTGTTCTCAAATCTGACCGTACGAGTCTTCAAGCTCCTGAGCCTTCTCCCAGAGGGAAGAAGGACGAAAAGTGTGTTGGCTGGGTGGGTTGTGTCCTTGATTATCCTGGCAGCACTGCACCGACAGCATGCGGTGTAAAGTGAGTCCAAGGACGGAAGATTGGTTTGTGTGATGTGCTGGGCTGTGTTCACGATTTTCTGCAGCTTCTTCCGGTCTTGGACAGGACAACTTCCATACCAGGTTGTGATGCACCCCAGAAGAATGATTTCTACGGTGCATCTATAAAAATTAGTGAGGGTTTTAGGGGACAGGCTAAATTTCTTTAGCTTTCTCAGGAAGTAAAGGCGCTGGTGGGCCTTATTGGCATTGGACTCTGCTTGGTTTGATCAAGTCAGGTCAGTTGTGATATTGACCCCAAGGAACTTAAAGCTTTTGACCTGTTCCATTTGCGCACCACCAATGTAAATGGGGTCGTGTGGCCCGCTACTCCTTCTGAAATGAACAACCAATTCTTTTGTCTTGCTGACGTTGAGGGAGAGGTTATTGTCTTTGCACCATGCCACCAGGTTCTTAATTTCCTCTCTGTACTCAAACTCATCATTATCCGAGATATGGCCTACAATTGTGGTGTTATCAGCAAACTTATATATTGAGTTCGATGGAGACTTGGCTACACAATCGTGGATGTACAATGAGTTAAGCAGGGGGCTGAGTACACAGCCTTGTGGGGCACTGGTGCTCAAAGTGATTGTAGAGGAGAGCTTGTCCCCTATTTTTACAGCCTGGGTCCTGTCTGTGAGGAAGTTGGAGATCCAGCTGCAGATCTGAGTGCTAAGGCCAAGGTTCCGGAGTTTAGGAATCAGTTTATTTGGAATGATGGTATTTCAGAATGATGGTACTGCAGAATTTCAGAAATAATGTTATCAGTAAGTGGCAGAGAGTTGAGATACATTTCAGATAGAGTTTGTGGGGTTGTTACTGAATGGCTGAAGCAGGTCAATGTTACCAGTCTCTCATTGCTTTTTAATTCCTTTGCAGCTGATATTAATAAGGCTATCTTGGCTAAGAAGAAACGACTGGAGGTGTACACAAAATCCTCATTAAAGACCAGCAACCAAAAGATAGAGCAAGTTTGGAAAGTGCAACAAGAAGAAAGGTAGTACAGAGAAAAAGTATTTCAGACAAATGTAAAAGCAAAGTGAAATTTTTTTAAAAATGTAGTTTTTGCACATCTGGAACAAAAACAGAAAATGCCAGAAACATGGCTTCAAGGCCTTAGTCAAGCTACAAAAGCAAGAAATGCTGCAGTAGGGTCTGGAAACACACAAAATGCTGGTGGAACGCAGTCTGACCAAGGTCTCGTATAGCTGTAACATTACCTCACAGCTCTTGAACTCAGTTCCGTAGCTGATGAATGCCAACACACCATACGCCTTCCTAACAACACTGTCAACCTGCGCAGCAGATTTGAGTGTCCTATGGACATGGACCCCAAGATCTCGCTGATCCTCAACACTGCCAGTAGTATTACCATTAATATTATATTCTGTCTTCAAATTTGACCTACCAAAATGAACCACTTCACACTTATCTGGGTTGAAGTCCATCTGCCACTTCTCAGTCTAGTTCTGCATCCTATCGATGTCCCGCTGTATCCTCTGACAACCCTGCAGACTATCCACAACACCCCTAACCTTTGTGTCATCAGCAAGCTGACTAACCCACCCTTCTACTTCTTCATCCACGAGGAATTCTGCAGATGCTGGAAATTCAAGCAACACACATCAAAGTTGCTGGTGAACGCAGCAGGCCAGGCAGCATCTCTAGGAAGAGGTACAGTTGACGTTTCAGGCCAAGACCCTTCGTCAGGACTAACTGAAGGAAGAGCTAGTAAGAGATTTGAAAGTGGGAGGGGGAGGGGGAGATCCAAAATGATAGGAGAAGACAGAGGGGGAGGGATGGGGCCAAGAGCTGGACAGGTGATAGGCAAAAGGGATATGAGAGGATCATGGGACAGGAAGCCCAGGGAGAAGGAAAAGTGGGAGGGGGAAAAAAACCCAGTGGATGGGCAAGAGGTGTAGTCAGAGGGACAGAGGGAGAAAAAGGAGAGTGAGAGAAAGAATGTGTGTATATAAATAACGGATGGAGTACGAGGGGGAGGTGGGGCATTAGCCAACCAGATTAGGCCCCATTTATTCCCACTCTTTGCCTCCTGCCAATCAGCCAATCTTCTATCCATGCTAGTATCTTTCCTGTAACACCATGGGCTCTTATCTTGTTAAGGAAGCTTATGTGTGGCACCTTGTCAAAGAACTGGAAATCAAAATAAACATCCACTGACTCTCCTTCGAAAATTTTTTCTGTTATTTCAACAAAGAACTTGAACAGATTTGTCAGGCAAGATTTTCCCTTAAGGGAACCAGCGTGACCTTTGTCTACTTTATTGTACACCTCCAGTACTCCGAAACCTCATAGTTAATAATGGACTCCAATATCTCCCCAGTCACTGAAGTCAGGCTAACTGGCCTATAATTTCTAAGAAAAGGTACAGTCGATGTTTCGGGCTGAGACCCTTCGTCAGGACTAAGTGAAGGAAGAGCTAGTAAGAGATTTGAAAGTGAAAGGGGGAGGGGGAGATCCAAAATGATGGGAGGAGGGTAAGAGATGGAGCCAAGAGTTGGACAGTTGATTGGCAAAAGGGATATGAGAGGATCATGGGACAGGAAGCCCAGGGAGAAGGAAAAGGGGGAGGGGGAAAAAAAACCAGTGGATGGGCAAGGGGTGTAGTCAGAGGGACAGAGGGAGAAAAAGGAGAGAGAGAGAAAGAATGTGTGTATATAAATAAATAACGGATGGGGTACGAGGTGGAGGTGGGTCTTGGCCCGAAACATCGATTGTACCTCTTCCTAGAGATGCTGCCTGGCCTGCTGCATTCACCAGCAACTTTGATGTATGTTGCTTGAATTTCCAGCATCTGCAGAATTCCTCGTGTTGGCCTATAATTTCCTTTCTTCTGCCTCCATCCTTTCTTAAAACATGGAGTGACATTTGCAATTTTCCATCCGTCTGGAATCATTCAATAATCTAATGGTTCTTAAAAGATCATTACTCCTCACATGTGCGAGTTGCTTTGTTGTTGGTAATCCCTTTTCTTACCCACATTTCACATGGACAAGTTTTGTGGTTTGAAAATGGCAAATAGCACATTTCCCCAAACTGAAAGTACTGGAATCCATGACAGCAAAGGGGGCTATTTGGCCCATGAAGTCTGTACACACTGTTTGTAGAACAGACCAGCAATTCATCCCACAGTTTTTCCCTTTAGCCCTACAAATAATCAGTAAATTACAAAAGTCTTAGGCACCTTAGATTTTTTTATATGGTTTCAGATGGTATGGTTTCCTCAGAGTTCTGATCTCAATATCGTTGAGGTTGTCTGGAATTACTTGGAGAGACAGAAGGAAACGAGGCATCCAAAGTTGCAGAAGAATGTCGCAAGTTCTCTAAGATTCTCGAAACATCCTACCAGCCAGTTTTCTTATAAAACTGCATGATAGTGTACTGATGCAGTTTTAAAGGCAAAGGGTGGTCACAACAAATATGTGATTTAATGTAGTTTTTTTACTGTTTACTGCTCTGTATGGTAATTTCTTGATATTTAGAAATGTTTCATTATTTTGAAAGCATCTTTGCTTTACAGAATTTTTTTACATGTGCCTAAGACTTTTGTACAGTACTATACACTCAAAGGCCACTTTATTAGGTGAGTGTATATTCGTGGTCTTCTGCTGATGTAGTCCATCACTTCAAGATTCGACGTGTTGTGCATTCAGTGATGCTGTTCTGCACACCACTATTGTAATGTGGTTACTTGAGTTATAATCATAGAAAAGTACAGCACAGAAACAGGTCCTTTGGCCCAAATAGTCAGTGCCAAACCACTTAAATTGCCTGTTCCCATTGACCTGCACCAGGACCATAGCCCTCCATACCTTTACCATCCAAACTTGTCTTAAATGTTGAAATTGAGCTCACGTGTACCACTTGTGCTGGCAGCTTGTTCCACATTCTCACGACCCTCTGAATGAGGAAGTTTCCCCTCCTGTTCCACTTAAACTTTTCACCTTTCACCTTTAACCCATGACCTCTGGTTTGTTGTCCCACCAACTTCAGTGGGAAAAGCCTGCTTGCATTCACCCTGTCATAACTTTGTATACCTCTATCAAATCTCCCCTCAATCTTCTACATTCCAAGGAATAAAGTCCTAAACTATTCAATATTTCCTTATAACTCAGGTCCTCCAGTCTCAGCAACATTCTTGTAAACTTTCTCTCTACTCTTTCAGCCTTATTTACATCTTTCCTGTAGGCAGATAACCAAAACTGCACATAATATCCAAAATAGACAACTTCAACATAACATCCTATCTCCTGTACTCACTACTTTGATTTATGAAGGCCAGTGTGCCAAAAGTTTTCTTTATGATCCTATCTACCTGGGCCGCCACTTTCAATGAATTATGGACTGTATCCCAGATCCCTTTGTTCTATAGCACACCTCAGTCCCCTACTGCTCAGTATGTAAGACTTACCCTGTTTGGTCCTACCGAAGTGCAACACCTCACACTTGTCTGCGTTAAATTCCATTTGCTGTTTTTCAGCCCATTTTTCCAGTTGGTCTAGATCCTGCTGCAAGGCTGATACCCTTCCTCACTATCCACTACACCCTAATCTTGGTGTCATCCGTAAACTTGCTGATCCAGTTAATGATCATTCAGATCGCTAATATAGATGACAAACAACAATGGACCCTTCCCTGCGGCACCCCACAAGTCACAGGCTTCTAGTCAGAGAAGCAACCATCCTCGAAAACCTCTATGAGGTTGGTTAGACATAACCTACCATGAACAAAGTCATGTTGATCAGTCCATATCAGTCCAAATACTCATATATCAGGTCCCTTAGAATACATTCCAATAAACTTTCACACTACTGATGTCAGGCTCATCAGCCTATAATTTCCTGGTTTACTTTTAGAACCTTTCTTTAACAGTGGAACAATATTAGCTATCCTCCAATCCTCTGGTACCTCACCTGCCACTAAGGATGATTTAAATATCTCTGCTAGATCCCTGGCAAATTCTGCACTTTCCTCCTGCAGGGTCCAAGAGAATGCCTTGTTAGGACCTGAGGATTTATCCACCCAAATTTGCTTCAGGGACAGCAAACACTTTCTCCTCTGTAATTTGCATAGGGTCCATGAAGTTGTTGCCATTTTACCTATAGACCCCGTGTCTTCCTCCTGAGTAAATATAGATGCAAAAAATTCATTTAGGATCTCCCCTATCTGGTTTGGCTCCACACATAAATTACCATTCTGATCTTCCAGAGGACCAACTTTGTCCCTTGCATTCCTTTTGCTCTTAACATATCTGTTGAATCCCTGAGGATTCTCCTTCACCTTGTCTGCTAGAGCAACTTTATGCCTTCTTTTAGCCCTCCTGATTTCTTTCTTAACTCTCCTCTTGCATTTTTTATATACCATAAACACCTCATTTGTTCCTACCTGCTTATACCTGCAATGCACCTCCTTTTTTGTCTCAACCAGGGCCTCAATATCCCTTGAAAACCAAGGTTCCCTACACTTATTATCTTTACCTTTTATTCTGACAGGAACATACAAACTTTGTACTTTCAAAAATTCACTTTTGAAGGCCTCCCACTTACCAAGTTTACCTTTTCCTGAAATCACCCTGTCCCAATCCACATTTGCCAGATCCTTTCTGATACCATCAAAATTGCTTTTTCTCCAACTTAGAGTCTCAACCCTTGGACCAGACTTATCTTTTTGCATATTAACTTCTAAATCAAATCAAGTTTAATGATTATTGAAAGCAAGGTAGATCTGCATGAAAGAGAAAGCGTTCCTCTGGGGCCAAGATGCGAAACATTCAAAATAGTAAGCAAATATTCAAAAATAGTGAGTGACATAATTCAAAATACCAAGCAAAGAAGCATATTCAATCAACATATATAGCCCAAGATCTTGAGCGAAAATGTCCAGCAATTGATAGTACAGTCTCCCAGCAGTGTACAGATGCATGCAATCCAGTCCGCCATTCCACCACTTGAACACGGGGAAGGCAGCATCGACAGACGAGGCCAGGCCCCAGCTGAGCTCAACCACACTGTAGTGCTTCTGTGTTTCTCACCTGGACTGCAGCAGCAAGCAAGCCTGAGGCTTGAGGCCTAGTTCTTGCTATAACTGAGGCTACACAGCTCTCACGTCGTCTATCCCACAACCAGAAAAAGGATAACAGCCCTGCAGCGACTTACATTCTCTCTGTCCAACAGAGTCTCGCAGTCGCAAGTGAAATGTCGGAGACAATGTCCCACAGTTATACTGTACCAGCTCCGATGCTTCCAAATAGTAGACAGCATAGTCTGCAGCCAGGTCAGCTCCACCATACCCAAACTGGCTCCTTCGATACTTCAGCGGGCTCCTCCAATATCTTGACCGTCTTTGATATCCCGACCAGCTCCTTTGACACCTTGGCCGACTGCTTCGACACCTCAGCCGGCTCCACTGCGGACACCAGTCCAGCTACTCAGATCAACGAGTAGCTCACCGATGGAGTAGCCCTGTAGTACCAGATGGTCTTGGAGTTGCATTTGGGTCGTAAAAAAACAAATTTTACAAAGGAAAAAGCAACTTTGGTTGGTCCCCAAGAGGCCGCTGCATTCGCACGTGCTGCCGTCTTACTTTGAAACAAATGGCATTATGATCACTAGATACAAAGTGTTCCCCTATAAAAACTTCTGTCACCTGCTCTGTCTCATTCCCTATTAGCAGATCAAGTATTGCACAGTCTCTTGTAGGCATTACTATGTACTGGTTTTGGAACTTTCCTGAACACATTTGTCAAACTCTAACCCATCTAGTATTTTTACAGTATGCGACCCCAGGCAATATATGGAAAGTTAAAATCTTTTGGTTTAAGATGGCGCTAATGAAGATATATGACAATTTACTGGTAGTTTGAAAGCAAAGGAATTTGATTAAAACCATTATTAATGACACTTTTTAATTAAATTGTGGTATCACTGCAAACAATGAAGAAGCGAGCGAAGGCAAAGCAAATTCACAAGATGTGCCTTGCTGAAAAATCGATGCACTTGGAACTGCAGCTGTGATGATTGGAATGAATGATTCGGAGGGGAGAATATGGGACAGAGGTGTTGCAATCCCCGTCCTACTAACCTGGGTACAAGGGTGGATTGCCCTAAGTGCCGAGCCGAATTGAAGAGGTCGTGTATGGCTTCTTCAGCATTGAAATCCAATTCCGAAGCGAATGAATAGGCAGTGTGTTCAAGGCCTGGGTCCTAAGGTAAGGTACAATCTGCTGTTTGGACAATCTAAATGCTTGTCTCTGGGAGCTGAACGTCCAAGGATACACCGTGCATCAGAAGGATAGGCAGGTAGGCAGAGGGGGTGGCATGGCTTTATTGGTAAGAAATGATATTAAATCGTTAGAAAGAGGTGGCATAAGATCGGAAGGTGCAGAATCTTTATGGGTTGAGCTAAGAAATCGCAGGGGTAAAGGACCCTGATGGCAGTTATATACAGCTGCAAACAGCTGCTGTGATGTGGACTACAAATTACAACAGGAAATAGAAAAGGCTTGTCAGAAGGGCAGAGTTATGGTAATTGTGGGAGATTTTAACATGCGCAAACACGAGGAATTCTGCAGATGCTGGAAATTCAAGCAACACACATCAAAGTTGCTGGTGAACGCAGCAGGCCAGGCAGCATCTCTAGGAAGAGGAACAGTCGACGTTTCAGGCCAAGACCCTTCGTCAGGACATGGGAGTGGATTGGAAAAATCAGGTCAGCACTGGATCTCAAGAGAGAATTTGTAGAATGTCTACGAGATGGCTTTTTAGAACAGCTTGTTGTTGAGCCCTCTAGAGGATCAGCTGTACTGGATTGGGTATTGTGTAATGAACCAGAGATGAATAGAGAGATTGAGGTGAAGGAACCCTTAGGAGGCAGTGATCATAACATGATTACGTTCACTGTGAAATTTGAGAATGAGAAGCTGAAATCCGATGTGTCGGTATTTCAGTGGAGTAAAGGAAATTACAGTGGCATGAAAGAGGAACTGGCCAAAGTTGACTGGAAAGGGACAGTAGCAGGAAGGACGGCAGAGCAGCAGTGGCTGGAGTTTATGCAAGAAGTGAGGAAGGTGCAAGACAGATATATTCCAAAGAAGAAGAAATTTTCTAATGGAAAAAGGATGCAACCGTGGCTGACGTGAGAAGTCAAAGCCAAAGTTAAAGCAAAGGAGAGGGCATACAAGGAAGCAAAAATTAGTGGGCCGACAGAGGATTGGGAAGTTTTTAGAGCTTACAAATGGAAACTAAAAAAAAAAGGTCATTAAGAGGGAAAAGATGAACTATGAAAAGAAGCTAGCAAATAATATCAAAGAGGATACTAAAAGCTTTTTCAAGAATATAAAGAGTAAAAGACAGGTGAGAGTAGATATAGGACCGATAGAAAATGACACTGGAGAAATTGTAATGGGAGATAAGGAGATGGTGGAGGAACTGAACAAGTATTTGGCATCAGTCTTCACTGAGGAAGACATCAGCAGTATACTGGACACTGAAGTGTGTCAGGGAAGGGTGCACAGTCACAATTACGACAGGGAAAGTACTCAGGAAGCTGAATAGTCTAAGGGTAGATATTCTCCCGGACCAGATGGAATGCACCGGAGTGTTCTGAAGGAAGTAGCTGTGGAGATTGCGGAGGCATTAGCAATGATCTTTCAAAAGTCAATAGATTCTGGCATGGTTCTGTAGGACTGGAAGATTGCAAATGTTACTCCACTATTCAAGAAGGGGGTAAGGAAGCAAAAAGGAAATTATAGACCTGTTAGCTTGACACCGGTGGTTGGGAAGTTGTTGGAGTCAATTGTCAAGGATGACATTACGGAGTACCTAGAGGCATATGACAAGATAGGCAGAACTCAGCATGGTTTCCTTAAAGGAAAATCCTGCCTGACAAACCTATTGCAATTTTTTGAGGAATTACAAGTAGGCTAGACAAGGGAGATGCAGTGGATGTTGTATATTTGGATTTTCAGAAGGCCTTTGACAAGGTGCTGCACATGAGGCTGCTAAACAAGATAAGAGCCCATGGAATTACGGGGAAGTTACATACGTGGATAGAGCATTGGCTGATTGGAAGGAAACAGAGAGTAGGAATAAAGGGATCCCATTCTGGTTGGCTGCCGGTTACCAATGGTGTTCCACAGGGGTCCATGTTGAAGCTGCTTCTTTTTACTTAGTTCATCAACGATTTGGATTATGGAATAGATGGCTTTGTGGCTAAGTTTGCTGATGATACAAAGATAGGTAGAGGGGCCGGTAGTGCTGAGGAAACAGAGAGTCTGCAGAGAGACTTGGATAGTTTGGGAGACTGGGCAAAGAAGTGGCAAATGAAATACAGTGTTAGAAAGTGTATGGTTATGCACTTTTGTAGAAGAAATAAATGGGCAGACAATTATTTAAATGGGGAGAGAATTCAAAGTTGTGAAATGCAACGGGACTTGGGAGTCCTCATGCAGGATACCCTTACGGTTAACCTCCAGGTTGAGTCATTAGTGAAGAAGGCGAATGCAATGTTGCCATTCATTTCTAGAGGAATAGAGGATAGGAGCAGGGATGTGATGTTGAGGCTCTGTAAGGCGCTGGTGAGACCTCACTTGGAGTACTGTGGGCAGTTTTGGTCTCCTTATTTAAGAAAGGATGTGCTGACGTTGGAGAGGGTTCAGAGAAGATTCACTGGAATGATTCCGGGAATGAGAGGGTTAACATATGAGGAACATTTGTCCGCTCTTGGACTGCATTCCTTGGAGTTTAGAAGAATGAGGGGAGACCTCATACAAATATTTCGAATGTTGAAAGGCATGGACAGAGTGGATGTGGCAAAGTTCTTTCCCATGATGGGGGAGGGCGTCTAATACGAGAGGGCATGACTTAAGGATTGAAGGGAGCCCATTCAGAACAGAGATGCGAAGAAATTTTTTTTAGCCAGAGGGTGGCGAATCTATGGAATTTGTTGCCAGGGGTGGCAGTGGAGGCCAAGTCATTTGGTGTATTTAAGGCAGAGATTGATAGGTATCTGAGTAGCCAGGGCATGAAAGGTTATGGTGAGAAGGCGGGGGAGTGGGACTAAATGAGAGAACGGATCAGCTCATGATAGAATGGCGGAGCAAACTTGATGGGCCAAATGGCCAACTTCTGCTCCTTTGTCTTATGGTCTTATATATACTATGTGCTGTGCCGATTTGGAGAGGTTGGGAATAGCTCCTTCAGCAGTGAAATCTAGGTCTGGAGCACATTGTGGGGCCGGGTCCTAGTGCGAGGTTCAGACAACCTTTAACCGCTAGCCCAGCTGGTCTTGGGGCTTCTGTCTCTACGATGCTGAGGCAGTGAGACTGCCGTCAGCGGCTGTGCTTCGTGTCTGTGGACTTTGCAGCCATTTGTCCCGCTAATATGATGAACTGAATACCGAAGCTTTGGGCCTACTCTGTGCTGCTCCAGAGATTTGGATCTAAGGATTCAATTTGGTTTCGAATGTTGTTACTGTTGTTCTCGCTTCTATTGTTTATATGTTTTGTTTTGTGTTTTTTTTTTCTGTGGGCATTGGGGGTTTGGTCTTATTTTATTCATTGGGTTCTTTCAGGTTCCTTGCTTTGTGACTGCTTGTTAGCAAATAAATCTCAAGGTTGTATGATTCGTACATTTTTTGATAATAAATGCACTTTGAATCTTTAAATCTTATAATAACCTTGTGTTTCTTACAACAGACTGTTGGGTGTTCTGTAATATAGCCCCATTAACGTGGTCATACCTGTCTTATTTCTCAGTTCCACCTATATCGCTTCACTAGACAAATTCTCCAGTCTGTCCTGACTGCGCACCACTGTGGCATTTTCCCTGAGTAGTATCACCATCCCTCCTCCTTTAATCCCTCCCTTCTGTCGCATCTAAAACAACAAAACCCTGGAATATTGAACTGCCAGTCCTGCTCATTTTGCAAACAAGTCTCACTAATGCCTACAATATCATAATTCCATGTGTTGATCCATGCCCTGAGCTCATCTGCCTTTCCTATGATACCTCTAGCAGTGAAATATACGCAACTCAGGACATCATGCGCAATCTTTTGATTCCTTGCTTTTTTGGTCATGGATCTTAACAATATCTGTCACCACAACCTCTATTCTTTTCTGTCCCACCTCCTGCAACTTTAATTTAAACCTCACCTTGTAGCAGTAGCAAACCTTTCTCCTAAACAACAGGAATTCTGCAGATGCTGGAAATTCAAGCAACACACATCAAAGTTGCTGGTGAACGCAGCAGGCCAGGCAGCATCTATAGGAAGAGGCGCAGTCGACGTTTCAGGCCGAGACCCTTCGTCAGGACTAACTGAAGGAAGAGTGAGTAAGGGATTTGAAAGCTGGAGGGGAAGGGGGAGATCCAAAATGATAGGAGAAGACAGGAGGGGGAGGGATGGAGCCGAGAGCTGGACAGGTGATAGGCAGAAGGGGATACGAGAGGATCATGGGACAGGAGGTCCGGGAAGAAAGACGGGGGGGGGTGACCCAGAGGATGGGCAAGAGGTATATTCAGAGGGACAGAGGGAGAAAAAGGAGAGTGAGAGAAAGAATGTGTGCATAAAAAAGAGTAACAGATGGGGTACGAGGGGGAGGTAGGGCCTAGCGGAAGTTAGAGAAGTCAATGTTCATGCCATAAGGTTGGAGGCTACCCATACGGAATATAAGGTGTTGTTCCTCCAACCTGAGTGTGGCTTCATCTTTACAGTAGAGGAGGCCGTGGATAGACATGTCAGAATGGGAATGGGATGTGGAATTAAAATGTGTGGCCACTGGGAGATCCTGCTTTCTCTGGCGGACAGAGCGTAGATGTTCAGCGAAGCGGTCTCCCAGTCTGCGTCGGGTCTCACCAATATATAAAAGGCCACATCGGGAGCACCGGATGCAGTATATCACCCCAGTCGACTCACAGGTGAAGTGATGCCTCACCTGGAAGGACTGTTTGGGGCCCTGAATGGTGGTAAGGGAGGAAGTGTAAGGGCATGTGTAGCACTTGTTCCGCTTACACGGATAAGTGCCAGGAGGGAGATCAGTGGGGAGGGATGGGGGGGACGAATGGACAAGGGAGTTGTGTAGGGAGCGATCCCTGCGGAATGCAGAGAGAGGGGGGGAGGGAAAGATATGCTTAGTGGTGGGATCCCGTTGGAGGTGGCGGAAGTTACGGAGAATACCTTTCTCCTAGGTTATTGGCACCTTTCCAGTTTATGTGCAAACCATCTCTTCTGTACAGGTCCTACCTTCCCTGGAAGAGAGCCCAATAATCCAAAAATCTTATGCCCTTCCTCCTACATCAACTCCTTAGCCACATGCTAAAACTGTATTATCTTCCTAGTTCTGACTTTAGTAGTATGGGTAGTTATTCTGAGATCACAACCCTGGAGGTCCTGCCCTCTAACTTAGCACCTAACTCCCTGAACTCATTTTACAGAACATCATAAACAAAATGCTGGAGGAACTCAGCAGGCCAGGCAGCATCTATGGAAAATAACGCAGTTGACGTTCTGGGCCGAAACCCTTTGGCAGTGCTTTTTCTGTAGATGCTACCTGGTCTACGTTCCTCCAGCATTTTGTGTGTGTTGCTGAGATTTCTAGCATCTGCAGAATTTTCTCTTGTTTGCAGAACTTCATCACTCTTCTGACCTATGTCATTGGTACCTAGATGGATTGCAACCTTTGGGTGTTCACCCTCCCACTTAAGAGTCCGGAAAACTTGATCCTTGATGTCCTGGACTCTGGCACCCCACAGGCAACATACCGTATCATCCGGGAATCTCGTTCTTGTCCACAGAACCTCCTTTCTGTTTCCCTAACTAACAAAACCCCTATCACCACAGCTCGCCTCTTCCCTGCCTCCTCCCCTTCTGAGTCGCTGAGTCAGACTCAGTGCCAGAGACCTGACTATTGTGACTTTCCTCTGCTGAGTTATCTTCTGCCAGCAGTATCCAAAATTGTTGAGGGGGATGGTGCCTGGCCTGCTGCGTTCACCAGCAACTTTGATGTGTGTTGTTGAGGGGGATGGTCACAGGGATACTCCGCACTGGCTGTTTAACACCTTTTCCCTTCCTGACTGTCACTCAGTTTCCTGTGTTCTGCACCTTGGGTGAAACTTCCTCTCTATATAAGACCATAAGACATAGGACAAGAATTGGGCCATTTGGCCCATCAAGTCTGCTCCACCATTCAACCATGGTTGATCCTTTTCTCCTCTTCTCAGCCCCATTCCCCAGCCTTCTCCCTGAAACTTTTGATGCAGTCCAATTAAGAACCAGTCAAGCACTGCCTAAAATAAACCCAATGACCTGACCTCCGCTGCCTGTGTTAATACATTCCACAAATTTACCACCCTCTGGCTAGAGAAATTTTTGAGCATCTCTCTTTTAAATGGACACCCCTCTATCCGGAAGCTGTGTTCTCTTGTCCTAGACTCCCCCACCATGGGAAACATCCTTTCCACATCTACCATGTCTAGGCTTTTCAGCCTTCGAAAGGTTTCAATGAGATTACCCCCTCATCCTTCCAAATTCCAGCGAGAACAGATGCAGAACCATCAAACGTTCCTTGTATGATAACACTTTAATTCCCGGAATCATCCTTGTGAACCTCCTATGGACCCTCTCCAATGCTAGCACATCTTTTCTTAGATAAGCAGCCCAAAACTGTTCACAATACTCAAGGCCTTATAAAGCCTCAGTATCACATAATTGCTCTTGTATTCTAGACCTCTTGAAATGATTGCTAACATTGCATTTGGCTTCCTCACCACCAACTCTACCTGCAAGTTAACCTTTACGGTATCTGCACAAGGACTCCCAAGTCCCTTTGCATCCCAGATTTTTGGATTTGTTCCCAGTTTAGAAAGTAGTCTGCACATTTATTTCTACCACTAAAATGCATGACCATGCATTTTCCAACATTGTATTTCATTTGCTACTCTCTTGCCCATTCTCCTAATCTGTCTAATTCTTTCTGCAGTCCACCTGTTCCCTCAACACTACCTGCCACTCCACCAATCTTTGTATCATCTGCAAACTTGGCAACAAACGCATCTATTTCGTCAGCTAAATCATTGACATACAGCATAAAAATAAGCATCACTTGGTAAGCAGCCTCATGTGTGGCACCTTGTCAATGTCTTCTGAATGTCCACATATACAACATCCACTGCATCCCCTTTATCTATCCTACTTGTAATCTCCTCAAAGAACTTCAACAGGTTTGTCACGCAAGATTTTCCCTTAAGGAAACCATGTTGACTTTGTCCTATCTTGTCCTGCATCAAAAAGTACTCCATCATCTCATCCTTAACAATTGACTCCAATATCCTCCCTACCACTGAGGTCAGGCTAACTGATCTATAATTTCCTTTCTGCTGCCTTCCTCCTTTCCGAAAGAGTGGAGCGACATTTGCTATTTTCCAGTCCTCTGGCACTATGCCAGAGTCCAATGATTTTTGAAAGATCATTTCTAATGCCACCACAATCTCAAACGCTACCTCTTTCAGAGCCCTAGGGTGCACTTTCTGCCTTGTAATAGTAACTGCATTTACTTCTCTTCCCATACACCCTTTAACATCTATCACACCAGTAGTGTCTTCCACAGTGAAGACTGATGTAAAATACTCATTTAGTTTATCTATCATCTTCTTGGCTCCTGTTATTATTTCTCTAGCCTTGTTTTCTAGTGGTCCTACATCCACTCTCATTTCTCTTTTATTTTTTGCATACTTGAGAAAGCTTTTACTATCCACTTTGATATTGTTTGCTAGCGTCATATTTCAACTCTTCCCTCCTAATGGTTCTTTTAGTTGCTCTCTGTAGAATTTTAAAAGCTTTTGATTTCTCCGTCTTCCCAATAATTTTTGCTTCATTGTATGCCCTCTCTTTTGTTTTTACATCAGCTTTGACTTCCCTTGACAGCTATGGTTGTACAGTTTCTTAACTCAACTCACAAGGATTCAACATCTTCCCATCCTGTGTCACATCTTTCTAATGATTTAATGCCATTCTTTACCAGCAGAGCCACACCACCCCTTCTGCTGACCTTTCAATTGCTTCAATACAACGTGAAACCTTGGACATTCAGCTCCCATCTACAGCCACGATTCAGTGATGGCCACAACATAGAACCCAACAAACTGTAAAAGTGCAACAAGATCATCCACCTTATTTCTTATACTCCATGCTTTGAGATATAACAGTTTATAGACAATAGGTGCAGGAGTAGGCCATTCGGCCCTTCGAGCCAGCACCGCCATTCACTGGGATCATGGCTGATCATCCACAGTCAGTACCCCGTTCCTGCCTTCTCCCCATATCCCTTGACTCCGCTATCATTAAGAACTCTATCTAACTCTTTCTTGAAAGCATCCAGAGAATTGGCCTCCACTGCCTTCTGAGGCAGAGCATTTCACAGATCCACAACTCTCTAGGTGAAAAAGTTTTTCCTCAACTCCGTTCTAAATGGCCTACCCCTTATTCTCAAACTGTGGCCTCTGGTTCTGGACTCTCCCAACATCGGGAACATGTTTCCTGCCTCTAGCGTGTCCAATCCCTTAATAATCTTAATCTTTGGTGGGAGATTGTAGAGACCACCCCACGTAGATGGCGGCGATGAACCACCACACACTGTGAAAAATGTGTGAGTTTCTCAGTATCCAAGGATATCAGGTAATACGGGAGGATAGGCAGGAAGGTCAGGGAGGCGGAGTAGCGCTCTAATTAAGCATTAGATCAGGGCGATAGTGAGAGATGATGTAAGATCTAAGGAACAGAATGTTGAATCCATCTGGGTAGAGATAAGGAATAGTAAAGTAAATAGTTTAAGTGCTGCATTTGCTACCCTTTTGGATTCTGTATCCTGAATGCACTGATACTAAGGCTAAAGAGCGCTTAGGAGACAGTGATCACAATATGATTGAGTTCAACTTGAAACTTGATAGGGAGAAAGTAAAGTCTGATGTAGCAGTATTACAGTGGAGTACAGAAAATTACAGTGGAATGAGAGAGGGGTTGGCCAAAGTAAATTGGAAGGAGATGCTGGCAGGGATGACAGCAGAATAGCAATGGCATGAGTTTCTGGGAAAATTGAGGAACGTGCAGGACATGTGTACAGTATTCCAAAAACAAAGAAATATTCAGATGGCAAAATAGTACATCCGTGGCTGACAGGGGAAGTCAAAGCAAATGTAAAAACAAAAAAGAGGGCATACAACAAAGCATGATCTCATACATTATTTCTCCTTTTGTGCTTGCTCTGTCAATGACATCCTCATTAGATATTTGTTTCATCCATGGTATTCTTTGCGTCTTCCTCAAAAACCACATCTCTGCTGCTTCAATTTGTTTCCTCATGTTACTAGATATTGTCCAGCATTCTGAGCCATATAACATAACTGGATAAACATAACATTTCAGTGCTCTGAGGTGGGGTGTCATGCCTGGTTTAGTGTTGATCAGTATACTCGTCATTCTCATAAAGGTGTCTTTTGCCATCCCTATTCTTCTTTTGATGTCCATGTCACACCTGCCATCTGATGTCACCCAGTTTCCTAAGTAGCAAAAGTTCTGTACTTGTTTTATAGAAACATAGAAAATAAGTGCAGGAGTAGGCCATTCGGCTCTTCGAGCCTGCACCGCTATTCAGTATGATCATCGCTGATCATCCAACTCAGAACCCTGTGCCAGCCTTCCCTCCATACCCCCTGATCCCTTTAGCCACAAGGGCCATATCTAACTCCCTCTTAAATATAGCCAATGAACTGGCCTCAACTGTTCGCTGTGGCAGAGAATTCCACAGATTCACCAATCTCTGTGTGAAGAAATTTTTCCTAATCTCGGTCCTAAAAGGCTTCCCCTTTATCCTCAAACTGTGACCCCTCGTTCTGGACTTCCCCAACATCGGGAACAATCTTCCTGCATCTCGCCTGTCCAATCCCTTTAGGATTTCATATGTTTCAATCAGATCCCCCCTCAATCTTCTAAATTCCAACGAGTATAAGCCTAGTTCATCCAGTCTTTCATCATATAAAAGTCTTGCCATCCTAGGAATCAATCTGGTGAACCTTCTTTGTACTCCCTCTATGGCAAGGATGTCTTTCCTCAGATTAGGGGACCAAAACTGCACACAATACTCCAGGTGTGGTCTCACCAAGGCCTTGTACAACTGCAGTAGTACCTTCCTGCTCCTGTACTCGAATCCTCTTGCTATAAATGCCAGCATACCATTCGCCTTTTTCACCACCTGCTGTACCTGCATGCCCACTTTCAATGACTGGTGTACGATGACACCCAGGTCTTGTTGTACCTTCCCTTTTCCTAATCGGCCACCATTCAGATAATAATCTGTTTTCCTGTTTTTGCCACCAAAGTGGATAACTTCACATTTATCCACATTAAATTGCATTTGCCATGAATTTGCCCACTCACCTAACCTATCCAAGTCACCCTGCATCCTCTTAGCATCCTCCTCACAGCTAACACTGCCGCCCAGCTTCGTGTCATCCGCAAACTTGGAGATGCTGCATTTAATTCCCTCATCCAAGTCATTAATATATGTAGTAAACAACTGGGCTCCCAGCACTGAACCTTGTGGTACCCCACTAGTCACTGCCTGCCATTCTGAAAAGGTCCCGTTTATTCCCACTCTTTGCTTCCTGTCTGCCAACCAATTCTCTATCCACATCAATACCTTACCCCCAATACCGTGTGCTTTAAGTTTGCACACTAATCTCCTGTGTGGGACCTTGTGAAAAGCCTTTTGAAAATCCAAATATACCACATCCACTGGTTCTCCCCTATCCACTCTACTAGTTACATCCTCAAAAAATTCTATGAGATTTGTCAGACATGATTTTCCTTTCACAAATCCATGCTGACTTTGTCCGATGATTTCACCTATGTCTTACCTGTTTATTCTCAGCCTGCAAATAGGATTCTCCTTCTTTTTGCAATTCTCTCTTACATTCTCTCTTTTTGCAATTGATAGATAGACCCATTTTTGCACTTTCTTCAACAACTATATCAATTAAGTTTTGTAATTCTTCCTCCGTACTTGCAATTAACACAGTGTCATCCGCAGATCTAAAATTATTGATGTTTTCACCGCCAACTTTGATTCCCAAGATGTCTCTTACTTTTTGTAATATTGTTTCACTGTACGCATTAAACAAATCAGGGGAGAAAACACACCCTTGTCTAATGCCTCTCTTGATTTTCGTAAACTGACTCACTTCTCTATCTATTCTTACAGTGGCAGTTTGTTCCCAGTACAGATTTCTGATTAGGCGGAGGTCTTTCGAATCTAGATCTAGAGTTTCCTGTAATATTTTGAATAACTTATTGTGCTTCACTTTATCAAATGCTTTTGTGTAGTCGTTAAAACAAACAAACAAATCTTTTTGCACTTGAATAGCTCGTTCTGATAGTATCCTTAACATCAATATTGCGTTTCTTGTACCTTTGTCTTTCACGAAACCACATTGTTCTTTACCTATTTCAGCTTGTATCTTTTAGCTCTTGTCATCAAAATTCTTAGTGATATGACTCATTAAACTTATGGTCCTTTGTAATTCACATTCTGTTGCTCCAGGTTTCTTAGGAAGAGTGATAAATACTGATTCTTTCATCTCTTCTGGTATTATTGCAGTCTCATAAATGTCATTGATTAAATCAGTAAGTTTTTCAATTCCATGATCTTCAAGGGCGATAATTTGTTCTATTACTAATTCATCAGGACCTGCTGCCTTTCCTTTCTTCATCTTATTTATTGCATTACAAACTTCAGATTTTAAAATACTTGGACCTTCAATTTTCTTCTTAATTTCTGGTTTTTCGCCCCGATCGTCTTCAAACAATTCCTGAATATACTCAGTCCACCTGTTCATAATCTCATAAAAAAAAAGAGAAATTTTCAACGGTTCTTGTTTCAGTCGAAGCAAGCAGCTGAGAAGGAGTGAAGAAATCAGGTAGAAAAAGTCGGTTTTTTTTAAACACTGCTCGGGGAGAAGGGTCTGCACTGCGCAGGCGCGTGACGTAGCGCGCCAAGGTTTAAAAAGCAGACCGCCATATACAGCGGCCATCGTCGGAGTGGACTGAGTCAGAGTGGGACGGCTTTGGCTCAAACAGGCTTCGGCGACAACAGGCAGAGGCCAGGGTAGGTTCCGGTAAGTTTTTTTTGTTCAGATTCTTTAGAGTAGAGAAAATGCCAGGCAGGATGTTGGAATGCTCCTCTTGCAGGAGTGGGAAGTCAGGAAGCCCTCCGGTGTCCCTGACAACGACACCTGCAGGAAGTGCATCCAGCTGCAGCTCCTGACAAACCGCGTTGGGGAACTGGAGCAGGAGCTGGATGACCTGCCGATCATTCGGGAGAATGAGGAGATTATAGATCGTAGCTACAGGGAGGTAGTTACGCCATAGGAGCAGAGGACAGGAAATTGGGTCACTGTCAGGCGAGGGAAGAGGAAAGGGCAGGCAGAGCAGGGTTCCCCTGTGGCTATTCACCTCAACAACAAGTATACCGCATTGCATACTGTTGGGGGGGATGACTTACCTGGGACTAGCTGCAGTAGCCGGATCTCTGGCACTGAGTCTGGCTGTGCAGTGCAGAAGGGAGGGGGGAGAAAGAGGAGAGTGGTAGTGATAGGGGACTCGATAATTAGAGGTGCAGATAGAAGGTTCTGTGGTCGTGACAGAGAATCCAGGATGGTTTATTGCCTCCCGGGTGCCAGGGTCAAGGATGTTTCTGATCGATTGCATGACGTTCTGAAGTGGGAGGATGACCAGCCAGATGTCGTGGTGCACATCGGTACCAATGACATAGCAAGGAAAAGTGAAGAGGTCCTGGACTAGTATAGAGAACTTGGTAGGAAGTTGAAAAGCAGGACCTCAAGGGTGGTAATCTCAGGATTGCTACCTGTGCTAGGTGCCAGTGAGGGTAGGAATAGGATGCTCTGGAGGAGGAACAAGTGGCTGAGGAACTGGTGTAGGGGGCAGGATTTCAGGATCATTGGGACCTCTTCTGGGGCAGGTGGGACCTGTACAAGAGACACTTGAACCACAGGGGGACCAATATCCTTTCAGGGAGGTTTGTTAGTGCTATTGGGGAGGCTTTAAACTAGATTTGCAGGGGGATGGGAACCAGAATGCCAGAGCTGACAGTGTGGCTGGGGTGAAAATAAATGATGTTGAAAGTTTAAGCAAATCCACTGATAGAAAGGTTGTGAGTGGTGGTAAAAATCTTCTGAGGTGTATATATTTCAATGCTAGGAGTATTGCGGGGAAGGTGGATGAGTTGAGGGCGTGGATTGACACGTGGAATTATGATGTTGTAGCAATTAGTGAAACTTGGCTACAGGAGGGGCAGGACTGGCAGCTTAATATTCCAGGGTTCCGATGTTTCAGATGTGATCGAGGCAGAGGAATGAAAGGTGGGGGAGTAGCATTGCTTGTTAGGGAAAATATTACAGCAGTGCTCAGGCAGGACAGATTAGAGGGCTTGTCTACTGAGTCCTTATGGGTGGAGCTGAGAAACAGGAAAGGTATGGCCACATTAGTGGGATTGTATTACAGACCACCCAATAGTCAACGAGACTTGGAAGAGCAAATCTGCAGAGAGATAGCAGGCAACTGCAGGAAACATAAAGTTGTGGTGGTAGGGGATTTTAATTTTGCATACATTGATTGGGACTCCCATACTGTTAGGGATCTAGATGGTTTAGAGTTTGTAAAAGTGTTCAGGAAAGTTTTCTAAATCAATATATAGAGGGACCAACTAGAGGGGATGCAATATTGGATCTCCCTTTAGGAAATGAGTTAGGACAAGTGACGGAAGTCTGTGTAGGGGAGAACTTTGGTTCCACTGATCATAACACGATTGGTTTCAACTTGATCATGGACAAGGATAGATCTGGTCCTGGGGTTGAAGTTCTGAACTGGAAGAAGGCCAAATTTGAAGAAATGAGAAAGGATCTAAAAAGCGTGGATTGGGACAGGTTGTTCTCTGGCAAAGATGTGATTGGTAAGTGGGAAGCCTTCAAAGGGGAAATTTTGAGAGTGCAGAGTTTGTATGTTCCTGTCAGGATTAAAGGCAAATTGAATAGGAATAAGGAACCTTGGTTCTCAAGGGATATTGCAACTCTGATAAAGAAGAAGAGGGAGTTGTATGAAATGTATAGGAAACGGGATAAATCAGGTGCTTGAGGAGTATAAGAAGTGCAAGGAAATACTTAAGAAAGAAATCAGGAGGGCTAAAAGAAGACATGAGGTTGCCTTGGCAGTCAAAGTGAAGGATAATCCGAAGAGCTTTTACAGGTATACTAAGAGCAAAAGGATTGTAAGGGATAAAATTGGTCCTCTTGAAGATCAGAGTGGTCGGCTTTGTGCGGAACCAAAGGAAATGGGGGAGATCTTAAATAGGTTTTTTGCATCTGTATTTACTAAAGAAGCTGGCATGAAATCTGTGGAATTGAGGGAATCAAGTAGTGAGACCATGGAAACTGTACAGATTGAAAAGGAGGAGGTGCTTGCTGTCTTGAGGAAAATTAAAGTGGATAAATCCCGGGGACCTGACAGTGTTCCCTCGGACCTTGAAGGAGACTAGTGTTGAAATTGCGGGGGCCCTGGCTGAAATATTTAAAATGTCGCTGTCTACGGGTGAAGTGCTGGAGGATTGGAGAGTGGCTCATGTTGTTCCGTTGTTTAAAAAAGGATCGAAAAGTAATCCGGGAAATTATAGGCTGGTGAGTTTAACGTCAGTAGTAGGTAAGTTATTGGAGAGAGTACTAAGAGACAAGAGCTACAAGCATTTGGATAGACAGGGGCTTATTAGGGAGAGTCAACATGGCTTTGTGCGTGGTAGGTCATGTTTGACTAATCTGTTGGAGTTTTTTGAGGAGGTTACCAGGAAAGTGGATGAAGGGAAGGCAGTGGATATTGTCTACATGGACTTCAGTAAGGCCTTTGACAAGGTCCCGCATGGGAGGTTAGTTAGGAAAATTCAGTCGCTAGGTATACATGGAGAGGTGGTAAATTGGATTAGACATTGGCTCGATGGAAGAAGTCAGAGAGTGGTGGTAGAGAATTGCTTCTCTGAGTGGAGGCCTGTGACTAGTGGTGTGCCACAGGGATCAGTGCTGGGTCCATTGTTATTTGTCATCTATATCAATGATTTGGATGATAATGTGGTAAATTGGATCAGCAAGTTTGCTGATGATACAAAGATTGGAGGTGTGGTAGACAGTGAGGAAGGTTTTCAGAGCCTGCAGAGGAACTTGGACCAGCTGGAAAAATGGGCTGAAAAATGGCAGATGGAGTTTAATGCAGACAAGTGTGAGGTATTGCACGTTGGAAGGACAAACCAAGGTAGAACATACAGGGTTAATGGTAAGGCACTGAGGAGTGCAGTGGAATAGAGGGATCTGGGAATACAGATACAAAATTCCCTAAAAGTGTCGTCACAGGTAGATAGGGTCGTAAAGAGAGCTTTTGGTACATTGGCCTTTATTAATCGAAGTATTGAGTATAAGAGCTGGAATGTTATGATGAGGTTGTATAAGGCATTGGTGAGGCCGAATCTGGAGTATTGTGTTCAGTTTTGGTCACCAAATTACAGGAAGGATATAAATAAGGTTGAAAGAGTGCAGAGAAGGTTTACAAGGATGTTGCCAGGACTTGAAAAACTCAGTTACAGAGAAAGGTTGAATAGGTTAGGACTTTATTCCCTGGAGCGTAGAAGAATGAGGGGAGATTTGATAGAGGTATATAAAATTATGATGGGTATAGATAGAGTGAATGCAAGCAGGCTTTTTCCACTGAGGCAAGGGGAGAAAAAAACCAGAGGACATGGGTTAAGGGTGAGGGGGGAAAAGTTTAAAGGGAACATTGGGGGGGGCTTCTTCACACAGAGAGTGGTGGGAGTATGGAATGAGCTGCCAGACGAGGTGGTAAATGCAGACAACAAACAACAGGAATTCTGCAGATGCTGGAAATTCAAGCAACACACATCAAAGTTGCTGGTGAACGCAGCAGGCCAGGCAACATCTGTAGGAAGAAGTGCAGTCGACGTTTCAGGCCGAGACCCTTCGTCAGGACTAACTGAAGGAAGAGTGAGTAAGGGATTTGAAAGTTGGAGGGGGTGGGGAGATCCAAAATGATAGGAGAAGACAGGAGGGGGAGGGATAGAGCCAAGAGCTGGACAGGTGATAGGCAAAAGGGGATATGAGAGGATCATGGGACAGGAGGTCCGGGAAGAAAGACAAGGGCGGGGGGGCCCAGGGGATGGGCAAGAGGTATATTCAGAGGGACAGAGGGAGAAAAAGGAGAGTGAGAGAAAGAATGCATAGAAATAAGTAACAGATGGGGTAAATGCGGGTTCTTTTTTAACATTTAAGAATAAATTGGACAGATACATGGATGTATGGAGGGATATGGTCCGTGTGCAGGTCAGTGGGACTAGACAGAAAATGTTTCGGCACAGCCAAGAAGGGCCAAAAGGCCTGTTTCTGTGCTGTAGTTTCTATGGTTTCATCTTTTTCCATGGTAATGGTACCGTCCTTTGCTTTCAAACGTCTACCTGAAGAACAGAGGAGCTTCTTACCTGTGATATTCTTGATTTGTTGATGTAACCTGTTTGGATCAGTAATAGGGATTCTTTCTAATTGCTCACATTCCTGGTTTGACCATTTTTCTTTGGATTTTTGACATAAGCTTTTAACTTTTTTATCTAAGGACTTATATTCTATAGGAATTGCTTTCTTCCGTCTCCTTTCTTCCATTTGATTTTTGATTTCGTCTATCATTCTTTGTGCTTTTTTCTTTTAAGGAATCACTGACTTTGCTGATTCTACCAAGGCATCCTTTAGAGGGTTAAGCTTGATTTCTACATGATTGCTATCATCTTCAACAGATTCTATTTCTGGACTTTGAAATCTATTCCTTACTTCAATTGTAAATTTTTGTCTTTAGTTAATTGCGAGTAGTCAAGGGATTGTTCAGGTTTTTGCTGCTTAAGTTTTTTAAGTTTTACTTTTACATGACATATTACTGGGTTATGGCACCTGGATCTAAATGCTAAAGTAGGACAAGGTAGTGATGGAAATACCATAGGAAAATTTGGACTGGAGGAAAGAAATTAAAGCAGCGAGAAATGAGTAGAATGGCGCAAGATGAATAATTGCGTTATTATGAATACCTACTTTAAAAACCATTCAAGATGCTTATGGACCTGGAAAAGTCCAGGTGATTACACCAGAAATCAAAGTGGATAATAAAATTTTTTTCATGTCTCTGAAAATTAAAAGAGAGATGAGAGTGGATATCAGACTGCTAGAAAATGAGGCCGGAGAAATAATAATAGAGGACAATGAATGACAATGAATGGCAGATGAATGCTGATGCATTTTGCATCAGCATTCACTGTGGAAGACACTAGCAGTGTGCCAGATATTGACGGGTGTGAGGGAAGAGAAGTGAGTGCAGTTACTATTACAAGGGAGAAGGTCTTCAAAAAGCTAAAAGATCTAAATCACCCAGACCAGATGAACTGCACCCTCAGGTTCTGAGAGGTGTCACTAGAGATTGTGGAAGAATTAGCAATGATCTTTCAAAAATCATTGGACTGACGTGGTGCCAGAGGACTGAAAAATTGCAAATGTCACTCCACTCTTTAAGAAAGGAGGAAGGCAGCAGAAATGAAATTATAGAGCAGTTAGCCTGACCTCAGTGGTTGGGAAGGTGCTGGTTAAGGATAAGGTAATGGAGTACTTGGTGACACAGGACAAGATAGGACAAAGTCAGCATGGTTTCCTTAAGGGAAAATCTTGCCTGACAAACCTGTTAGAATTCTTTGTGGAAACTACAAGTAGGATAGATAAAGGGGATGCAGTGGATTTTGTATATTTGGACTTTCAGAAGGCCTTTGACAAGGTGCCAAAGATGAGGCTGCTTACCAAGTTAAGTTACTGACATGGTTAGAGCATTGGCTGATTGGTAGGAGGCAGCATGTAGAAATAAAATGATCTTAGTCTGGTTGGCTGCCAGTGACTAGTGGTGTTCCTCAGGGGGTCAGTGTTAGGACCGCTTCTTTTTATGCTGTATATCAATGATTTAAATGATGGAATAGATGGCTTTGTTGCCAAGTTTGCAGATGATACGAATATTGGTGAAGGGGCTCGTAGTGTTGAGGAAACAGATAGGCTGCAGAAGGACTTAGACTGATTAGGAGAATGGGCAAGAAAGTGGCAAATTAAATACAATGTTGGAAAATGCATGGCTGTGCACTTTGGTAGTAGAAATAAATGTGCAGACTCTTTTCCAAATGGGGAGAAAATCCTGTTACGAGAATACACATAAAATTAAGATGTTTGCTGGCCTGGGCTAGCATCAGTGGCATCAGCAGTTGGTCTGCCACCTGCTCTCAGGGGAAGGAGAGATAAGGAACAATGGAGCAGCGTCTGGAGATGTGTAATGAAGGGATGTGGGAGAGAGAGCTGTCTGGAGCGGCTCCCCCCTTTGAACCCTGAACTGTTTGAAGTGATGGACAGGCGATACCCCAGCAGGGGGATAAAAAGGGACAGGTTCGCTAAGACAGGGACACACGCCACCCGAGGTAACGAGACCCTGGAAGCGGTGCGCCTCTCACGAGTGGGTGAGAAGTACCAGACAACGACAAGGGTGGAAAGGTACGATCAGCGGGAACCCGGTGTGTGTCCGCCCTTGCCTGGGTGCCGGGTTCACTGCAGAGGATCGACCGCATCTGGAGGAAGGGTCACAGTCGGTGACCTCAGGTGACATCACCAAGGACCCGCCCAAAAGCTGTTTGTGAGCCATCTCGCTGGTCTGTGAGTGAAGCAGTGTTCTGAATGATCAGTTGTTCCTATTCTATCTCTCTCTTCCCACACGTTGTCCATCGCCATGGCAACGATTACTGCGAACTGAACTGGACTGAACTTTGAGTCATTTTGAAATTTGGTCATTTACCCCTAGACAACGATAGAGCTTGATTGATGCTGTTATCTTAATTCTGTGCACGTGTGCGTTTATCATTGCTGAACTGTTGCATTTATTATCCTTTCGATTACTGTGTTGCTCGTTTCTTTAATAAAACTTTCTTAGTTCTAGTACTCCAGACTCCAACTGAGTGATCCATTTCTGCTGGTTTGGCAACCCAGTTACGGGGTACGTAACAATCCAAAAATCTGACATGCAAAGGGACTGGGAGTCCTTGTGCTGAACACCTTAAAGGTTAGCTTGCAGGTTGTGTTGGTGATGAGGAAGGCAAATGCAATGTTAGCATTCATTTTAAGAGGTTTTGAATACAAGAGCTGAAGCTTTATAAGGCACTAGAGAGGCCTCACCTTGAGTGTTGTGAACAGTTTTGGGCTCCTCATCATATAAAAGATGTGCTGGCATTGGAGAGTGTCCAGACGCCATTCACAAGGATGATTCCAGGAATGAAAGGATTATAATCCAAGGAACATTTGATAGCTCTGGGTCTGTACTCGCTGGAATTCAGAAGGATGAGGGGCGATCTCATTGAGACCTTTTGAATGTTGAAAGGCCTAGGCGGAGTAGATGTGGAAAGGATCTTTGATCGATTATCTGCTCACTCTCCTGTACAAGCTGAATGTCATACAGCTGCTGCTCCAGATCCCTAACACGGTCTTCAAGGAGCTGCAGGCAGATGCACTTCACACGGATGTAGTTCCCTGGGAGTCTCTGGGTCTCCCAGGACTGTTACATTAAATATGAAGAACACACATGAGACATTCACTGCACTAGGTGCAGTAAGAGAGAGAGAAAAAGGAACCTTAACAGAAGCTTTCCCAGAGCCAATGCCTCTTTTGAGCCGAAGCCTCCTTTGAGCCAAAAGCTGACACTCTTACTCTCACTACTGGCCTACACCCAACAATGACCGCCCTGCTTGTCCCTTCTTCACAACAGCATCTCTTTCACCTCAGACAGTTGAGGAAGTTTGGTATGGGCCTCCAGATCCTAAGAACTTTCTACAGGGCCCAGTTGAGAGCATCCTGATTGGCTGCATCACTGCCTGGTATGGGAACTGTACCTCCCTTAATCACAGAATTCTGCAGAGTGGTGTGGACAGCCCAGCGCATCTGTAGTTGTGAACTTCCCATGATTCAGGACATTTACAAAGACAGGTGTGAAAAGAGGGCCCAAACGATCATTGGGGACCCGAGTCACCTCAACCACAATCTATTCCAGCTGCTACCTTCCAGGAAATGTAATAAAAGCCAGGACCAACAGCCTCCGAGACAGTTTCTTTCATCAGGCCATCAGACTGATGAACTCACGCTGATTTGAGTGTATTTCTATGTTACATTGACTGTTCTGTTTATTATAAATTACTTTGATTGCTCATTGCACATTTAGACAAAGACGTAACATAAAGATTTTTACTCCCCATGTATGTGAAGGATGTAAGAAATAAAGTCAATTCAATACAATTTAAACAAGTGTCACCTATCTGTGAGAAACCCGGTCTCTGTGGCCTGCTCCTGCGGTGATTGGACTGTCCGAATAAACCTGAATGCCCATGAAGCTCTCCTTTTAAACAAGTGTCATCGACCCACGAGAAAACTCATTGCTGTGGCCGGCTCCTGCTGCTGATGTGACTGTTGGAATAAACTACCTATCACTCCCTCAGCCACCCAAATGATCCAGTGTCCCAGCTCCGACTCCTTAGAAGTTGCAGTGGATGTACTTCTCACATGTGTATTCATCAGGGACAGCGGAGGTCTCCCTGGCTCCCCACATCGCACAGGAGGAGCATTCCATTATTCTGTCTGGCATTTCTACTGTTCTAACTGAGCAAGTATAAAGAAGGAAGAGCAATACACACATAAAAGTTGCAGGTGAACGCAGCAGGCCAGGCAGCATCTATAGGAAGAGGTACAGTCGACGTTTCGGGTTGGGACCCTTCGTCAGGACTAACTGAAAAAAGAGCTAGTAAGAGATTTGAAAGTGGGAGGGGAAGATCCAAAATGATAGGAGAGGACAGGAGGGGGAGGGATGGAGCCAAGAGCTGGACGGTTGATTGGCAAAAGGGATATGAGAGGATCATGGGACAGGAGGCCTAGGGAGAAAGAAAAGGGGGAGTGGGGGAAAAAGCCCAGAGGATGGGAAAGGGGTATAGTGAGAGGGACATATTCTTTCTCCCTACTCAAGCCCGTCCTTGCTGAAGCCTCAAAGAGCTAAAGTCTAAAAATCTTCATCCTAACTCTGTCCATGGCTGCTCCAACAATGGTTGCTCCACTTGCCCCTGCTTGCTTTAATTTGTTCTTGCCAATCAATCCCAAACTCTGATTGGCTGCTGCTCAAAGTTCCAAACTGCCGTGAGTCACTGCCGTTTCTACTCAATTAGCGTTCCTGGCTCAGTCGTCCTATCTCCGATTGGCTGCTGCTCAAAGAGTTACTGGCAGCTTAAACCAGTCTGGGCATTCGCCTCTGACCTCTCTCATTAAGAAGACATTTTCACTCAAAGACGGCTATACACTAGATGTTTTGTCTGTACACTCCAGAGACTTTTGTGCGTGAAAGTCCCAAGAGATCACCAGTTTCTGAGATGCTCAAACCACCCCATCTGGCACCAGCAATCATTCTCAGTCAAAACCACTCAGATCACATTTCTTCCCCATTCTGATGTTTGTCCTGAACATCAACTGAACCTTTTGATCATGTCTGTATGCTTTTATGCATTGCTTTTCTGCCACATGATTGGCTGGTTAGATATTTGCATTTACGAGCAGGTATACCTAATGAAGTGGCCACAATGTATTCCTGATATATGAGGTGGCATTGTGTGGTGCTGATTGTGACTGATGCTGATCATTAAATGGTTATTAGATTCATTGCCCATGTTATAAATTTTTGCTCTGTTTTATTTATAAAGGCAAAAGCTTTCGGATGATTATTGTAAGCAGTTCACTGGAATCTTCCAGCAGTGGGAGAAAGATATTCAGAAGGCCAAAGACCAAGAAGAGAAAATAGAAGTATTGTCTTGAATATTTTTATTTCATCTTCTGTTTAACTCTATGATTTGTACATTTGCAATGTCTCCATGATGTTACATAGAACTTAACAACCTATTTAATAGAAACATAGAAAACCTACAGCACAATACAGGCCCTTCGGCCCACAATGCTGTGTCGAACATGTACTTTAGAAATGACCTAGGGTTACCTATAGCCCTCTATTTTTCTAAGCCCCATGTACCTATCCAGGAGACTCTTGAAAGACCCTTGTATCCGCCTCCACCACAGTCGCCGGCAGCCCATTCCACACAATCACCACTCTGCGTAAAAAAACTTACCCCGACATCTCTACCTTCTTCCAAATACCTTAAAACTGTGCCCTCTCGTGTTAGCCATTTCAGCCCTGGGAAAAAGCTTCTGACTATCCACACGATCAATGCCTCATCATTTTATACACTTCTATCAGGTCACCTCTCATCCTCATGAGTGTATATAAACAACGAAATATAGCACTGATTTAGTAAAACTGTGCAAGGACATTAGCTTTCTTAAGAAGAGCATGGAATATACTGTAGAGCAGTACAGCCCAGGAACAGGCCCTTCGGCCCATAATGTTGTGCTGAACCAATTAAATTAGTAATCAATTTTTGCCTACACAATGTCCATATCCTTTCATTTTCCTCATGTTCATGTGCCTATCTATAGAACAATCTAAAGAATTTCACTTTATAAAGAACCATTGCAGTTTCTTCATTTAGTGTCCTCTATGTAACACAGCGTTAAGTCCAGATTTATTGTAATAGAAATGATATGAAGAAATAGTGGTGTAACACGGGGCAGGGGTATATATTTGAGTGGTAGATCAGCTGTGAGATGATGTGGCAGGCTAATGGGAAAATATTCAGAGGTATTGCAGATGACACAAAGGGTGGTGGTAGCCACACACAGAATGCTGGAGGAACTCAGCAAGTGTTGTGGATAGTGTAGAAGGTTGTTGTAAATTACTACGGGACATTGGCAAGATGCAGAGCAGGGCTGAGAAGAGTAGATGGAGTTTCATCCAGAGAAATATGAAGTGATATACTTCAAGTTTGAATTTGAAGTCAGAGTATAGGGGTAATGGCAGGACAGGACTTTTAGAAGTGAGGAGGAACAGAGAGATCTTGGGATCCATGTTCATAGATCCTTCAAGTTGATAGACTTGTTAAGGCATATGTTGGCTTTCCTTAGTTGAGAGATAAGCTCAAGAACCACGAGGTAATGTAGCTCAATAAAACTCTGGTTATACCACACTCGGAGTATTATGCCCCGTTCTGATCACTTCATTTTGGAGGGATGTGGAAACTCTAGAGGGTGCAGAAGACACTTACCAGGATGCTGCCTGGATTGTCTTATGAGGATCCATCAAGTGAGCTAGGGTGTTTCTCTTTGGAGTAAAGGAGGATAAGAGGTAACTTCATGGAGGTGTACAAAATTATAGGAGGCATAGATCGAGTGGAAAGTCATAGGCTTCTTACCAGATTTAAGTTTACAGATGACACCACTGTCGTTGGCTGAATCAAAGGTGGAGATGAAATCAGCAGATAGGAGGGACAGAAAATCTGACAGAGTGAAGCCATAACAACAACTTCTCCTTCAATGTCAGCAAGACAAAGGAGCTGATCATTGACCTCAAGAAGAGGAAACCAGAGGTCCATTAGCTTATCAGAGTTGGAGAGGGATAGCAACTTCAAATTTCTCAGTGTTATAATTTCTGTCCAATCCCAACACATAAGTATAATTACGAAGAACGGGCGGCAGGGCTTCTACTTCCTTTGGAGTTTGCGAAGATTTGGCATTACATCTAAAACTTTGATAATAAATTTATTTTGAACTTTTTTCCAGGGCGCCAGTGGCCACAATGAGAGGGCATAATTTAAAGGTAATTAGATGAAAGTATAGGGGTACATGCCAGAGGTAAGTTCTTTATGCAGAGGTGCATGGAACATTGTGCCAGGGCAATGGTAGAGTCGATAGATTAGGGACATTTAAGACTCTTTGGTAAGCACACGGATGACAGAAAAATGGAGGGCTATGTGTGAGAAAAGGGTTAGATTGAACTTGAAGTAGGTTAAAATGTCAGCACAACCTCATGGGCTGAAGGGCCCGTACTATGCTGTACTGTTCTATGAAGTAGAGTGCTAAATGGCACCTAAGAATGAGCAAGGTGGTCATCATGTGTAATTAATGCACAATGTCAACTTCATTTTGGCTGCTCAGTGTGATCATTTGAACTCCACTTTTCAAGGTAACTTGAATAGTTTTTGTGTGATTCTCGTATAGAAATGAAATTAACACAGTGTGTGAGGTTATCCTGGTGTGTGTATGTGTGTTATTGTCCTGAGACACTCATCAGACTTGATTATAGAATTTAATTCACAATGAAGTAAAAGCAGTTTGAAATTACCTTACCAGATTTTGAAATGAGGATGAAGCATATACGGCGAGTGTTCCAAGTAAATGCATCAGCCAGGTGAATTCTGCCATGCTCAGGAGTGAAAGTACGAAGTCCACCAGTTGGACAATACTCATTGATTGATTTCCAGGGAACCCCAGCTCAACCACTGGAAGTTTAATTTCTCTGAATTAGACTATTAGACGTATGAACTGAATTAGGCATTTGCCTTATCAAGTCTGCTCCACCATACCATCACAGCTGATTTATTATCCCTCTAAATTCTCCTGGCTTCTCCATGAAACCTTTGATACCCTTAGTAATCGAGAATATTCATTGTCACAGATGTCTGTGGAGGACAGATCATTGGGTATATTTAAAGATGAGAAAGATAGGTTCTTGATTGGTCAGGGCATCAAATATTATGGGATGAAGACAGGAGAGTGACGTTAAGAAGAATAATCAGCCATGATGGAATGATGGAGCAGAATCGATGGGCCAAATGGACTCATTCTGCTCCTATGTCTTATAGCCTAGCATTTATCAAACCTCCCCCCCGCCCCCCCCCCCAATTTTAATCATTCCTAATGACTGTGATTTACAGTTTGGAGATTGTTTGAGTGATCCAACACTTTGCTATCTCTGAGAAGATTATGGGAAGCGAATGCGTACTTGGACAGTCTCAATGCAAAGAAACTCAGAGGTGTGTGAGGCTCAGGGGCATGAGGTGATGTTCAACTCCATTTGGAGAGTTCAGCGGTGAAAGCCTGCCTTGTCTGTGAGTGGGCTAGTGCTGTGTGGCTCGCTGTGGCAGGCAAATGGGCCTCTGTCTCATGTGTTGTTCCTCTCTTTTGATGAACGTCGGTGATGTTAGAGGATAGTATCGTGTTTTTGTGTTTATGGACTTTTTTAGACTTAGGGTTTTTAGATTCTGTGATTTTTTATGCCTGTTCTTTTTCTGTTTTGTTGTGTGAGGGGAGGGTTTTGTGGGTTCATGTTGCGGGGGGTTGGGAGAAGGATCTTGAGGGGTGTTGATGTTCTTGTTCCATTTTGTTCAGGAGGGCAGTTTGGGGGTTGATGATCAGAATGCCCTTCTTTTTGTGTGGGTGGGGGTGTGTTTGATGGTTGTCTGAATGACTTTCATTTTCTTACTTCGTTTCGTGGCTATCTGGAGAAGACTAATCTCAGTTGTATATAGATACATACTTTGATAATAAATGAACTTTTGAACTCAGCTTGCAAAGTCATCTGTGGCAATTGGGGTTGAGGTGAGAAGGTTTCTGATAGCTTGAATGGACTGAGCTTCAACACAAGAGAAGTATTTGAACTTTGAGGAGTAAGAGCTGATATAGGTTTGGAAGGAAGTGAGTACTCATCCAGAGTCCTGCCAAGTGATCCATCACAGGGAGGCTTTCTGCATTTCTACACAGCTTGTACTGATGTTGTCAATCTCCTGTGTATTCATGCTAGTTGAGAAAGAGAATCCTTCAGAGAGGATGTAAGTCTTGATGCACTTCTTCCACAGAACCTGTTTCGGCAGCAACAGAAGCTTTTCCAGCAGATGAGGGTGGTCCAAGGACAAAGGCTGAAGAGCATTAAGCAGTTGTTTGACCAGTTCCTGAAGGTAAATCCTGGAGAGGGGTGGGAATAGACAATTCTCTGAACAGTTCTTCTCTTTTTAATAAAAGAATGCCAATCCAAAGTACTTTTCGTTGAAACTTAATTCTTTTGCTTGTCTATTTCTGATGGATTGTTCATTCCAATCCCATCAGGGAAGAGGCTACGTAGCATCCATACCAGGACTACCAGACATAAAAGGTTTCTCTCCTGAAACCGTAAGGCTGCTCAACACCTCCAATCAGGAACCCAGCCCTCCACAGCCCTCAACCACCACTACCTTATCATTACCTGTCAGATACCTTATATATGAACACTCCTGTGCCTATTGTCACTTTATATACGTGCAATCAATCTATGTATATAAGCTATCTTATGTATTTATATTTTTTTTGGGACTGCATCGGATCTGGAGTAGCAATTATTTAACTCTCCTTTCTGTTTGTTTACTGAAAATAACGTTAAACAATCTTGAATCTTTGATCTTCTCATCTAACCATGCTGCTACATATATACTGTCTTCGGGATTAAGGCGGTGCTACTGAAGACGGGTGTTTCATAAAGCAAGAGTTACAACTATATACTTTAGTAATAGCACTTTTTTTGTGGAAAATTGTGGTAAATCACCTCAAACAATGAAGAGGTAAGTGAAGGCAAGGCTGATTTAAGGGTTGAGGCATGTGAGTGTGATACAAAGTTGGAGCGAGGTCGAGACATGTTTGAGGAGAAGTGGTCGGATCAAGGTCAAAACGTGGTTGAGACGGAGTCGGGATGGAGGAGTTTTGGAGCCCGTCCACCTAAATTGAAAGAGAGGTTGGATCGCTCTAAACACCGAGTCAATTTGGAAAGGTTGGGTACAGGTTGGAACGTGGCGGCAGGTCCAGGTCCAGAGCATATTAAAACGACAGGGCCCAGGTCCTAGTGCAAGAGATGACCAGTTGTTTGGACAGTTTAAATGCGGGCTGATGCCAGGTGTCAGGACCAGAGACAAGGGTCAAGCCGGTTCTCCTTGCTGCTCCATGACATTTACTCTGCTCTCTGCGAACCTGAGGCTTTGGCCTGCTCCGTGCTTTTTGTCTGCAAGCTCTGTTTTGCTCCGCTGTGTGGTGAACTGAGGCTGAGGATGTGGGCCTGTTCCAGGCTTCGTATCTATGGACTCACTTTAGTTTTGAATGTTGTTACTTGCTTTTATTGTTTGCACGATTTGTGTTTTTTTCCTCTATGTGCATTGGGTGTTTGTTAGCTTTTTTTAATGGGTTCTTTTAGAATTCTTGTTTGTGGCTGCCTGTTAGGAGATAAATCTCAAGGTTGTATAATTTTTGTAGCTCACCTTATTGCGATGCTGTTCTTCCTGTATACGGTTGTCGGGATGCAGATAAGGCTAGGCATCCACAGCATGGAGGTGATTTTTCCAAGGTCTTATGCAGCGTTTCTACAAAAATCTATCAGCCTCCAACTTAAATATAAAGGAGAGTGAAGTGATTGTTACTGTGAATCCGATGCAGCATAAAAAACACAATAAGCTTAAGAAGATAATAAAGCCATTATAAAAGTACAGGTAATTAGTGTATGTACATAAACTGATTTTATGTATGTAAAGTGTCTCTGTATCTGTACATAAAGTAACTAACAGTTGTATCTGCATATAAGGTGACTGACAGGAAATGATAAAGTAGTGGGGTGGGTCAATGGATGTTTGAAATTGCAGATTCATATGTATTTATCTCATGTACATTGAAACATACATCGAAAAATGTGTCATTTGTGTTAGCAACCAATGCACCCAAGGGTGTGCTGGGGGCTACACATTCCAGTGCAAACATAGCATCTTACTGTGTTAAATAAAGAATGGTTGTGGAAAATTATCATAACACTAAAGGGCCGGTGTGGGAAAATAGTTTCTTTTCCAGAGGACTCTGACATCTAACTTTATTAGCCTTTCTGTATTATCCACACAAGGTTGCTTAACAAGATAAAATCCTATGGTGTTACAGAAAGGATACTGCATGGATAAAGGACTGGCTGACAGGAGGCAACGAGTGTGAATAAAAGGGGCCTTTTCTGGTTGGCTGCCAGTGACTAGTGGTGTTCCTCAGGGGTCAGTACTGGGACCGTTACTTTTCACATTGTTTGTCAATGATTTAGATAATGGAATCGATGCCTTTGTGGCAAAGGTTGCGGATGATACAAAGATAGGTGGAGGGGTAGGTAGTGTTGAGGAAGCAATACGATTGCAGCAGGACCGAGACAAATTGGAAGAATGGACAAAAATGTGGCAAATGGAATACAGTGTTGGGAAACGTATGATAATGCATTTTGGTAAAAGGAACAATAGTGAACAAAAGGAACAACAATTATCTAAATAGGGAGAAGGTTCAAACATTAGAGGTGCAGGAAGACTTATGAATCCTCTGCAAGACTCCAAGAAGATTAATTTATAGGTTGAGTTTGTGGTAAAGAAGGCAAATGCAATGTTGACATTTATTTCAAGGGGAATAGAATATAAAGGCAGGGAGATAATGCTGAGCCTTTATAAGACACTAGTCAGGACACACTTGGAGTATTGTCAACAATTTTGGCCCCTTATCTCAGAAAGGATGTGTTTTCATTGGAGAGAGTCCAGAGGAAGTTCATGAGGATGATTCCAGGAATGAAGGGATTAAAATATGAGGAGCTTTTGGCAGCTTTGGGCCTGTACTCACAGGAATTTAGAAGAATGTGTGGGGATCGAGAATCATAGAAACATAGAAAACCTACAGCACAATACAGGCCCTTCGGCCCACAGAGTTGTGCTGAACATGTCCCTACCTTAGAAATTACTAGGCTTACCTATAGTCCTCCATTTTTCTAAGCTTCATGTACCTATCCAAAAGTCTCTTAAAAGACCCTATCGTATCCGCCTCCACCACCGTTGCCGGCAGCCCATTCCACACACTCACCACTCTCGGAGCAGAAAACTTACCCCTGACATCTCCTCTGTACCTACTCCCCAGCACCTTAAACCTGTGTCCTGTTATGGCAACCATTTCAGCTCTGGGAAAAAGCCTCTGACTATCCACACGATCAATGCCTCTCATCATCTTATACACCTCTATCAGGTCACCTCTCATCCTCCGTCGCTCCAAGGAGAAAAGGCCAAGTTCACTCAACCTATTCTCATAAGGCATACTCCCCAATCCAGGCAACATCCTTGTATATCTCCTCTGCACCCTTTCTATGGCTTCCACATCCTTCCTGTGGTGAGGCGACCAGAACTGAGTGGGGTCTGACCAGGGTCCTATATAGCTGCACCATTACCTCTGGGTTCCAAATTCAATTCCACGATTGATGAAGGCCAATACACCGTATGCCTTCTGAACCACAGAGTCAACCTGTGCAGCTGCTTTGAGTGTCCTCTTGACTTGGATCCCAAGATCCCTTTGATACTCCACACTGCCAAGAGTCTTACCATTAATACTATATTCTGCCATCATATTTGACCTACCAAAATAAACCACTTCACACTTATCTGGGTTGAACTCCATCTGCCACTTCTCAGTCCAGTTTTGCATCCTGTCAATGTCCCGCTGTAACCTCTGACAGCCCTCCACATTATCCACAACACCTCCAACCTTTGTTTCATCAGCAAACTTACTAACCCATCCCTCCACTTCCTCATTCAGGTCACTTATAAAACTCACGAAGAGCAAGGGTCCCAGAATAGATCCCTGAGGCACACCACTGGTGATCGACCTCCATGCAGAATATGATCTGTCTACAACCACTCTTTGCCTTCTGTGGGCAAGCCAGTTCTGGATCCACAAAGTGATGTCCTCTTGGATCCCATGCCTCCTTACTTTCTCAATAAGCCTTGCATGGGGTACCTTATCAAATGCCTTGTTGAAATCCATACACACCACATCTACTGCTCTTCCTTCATCAATGTGTTTAGTCACATTGTCAAAAAATTGAATCAGGCTCGTAAGGCTCGACTTGCCCTTGACAAAGCTATGCTGAGTATTCCTAATTATATTGTACCTCTCCAAATATTCATAAATCCTGCCTCTCAGCATCTTCTCCATCAAATTACCAACCACTGAGGTAAGACTCGCTGGTCTTTAATTTCCTGGGCTATCTCTACTCCCTTTCTTGAATAAAGGAACAACATCCGCAACCCTCTAATACTCTGGAACCTTTCCCGTCCCCATTGATGATGCAAAGATCATCACCAGAGACTCAGCAATCTCCTCCCTCGCCTCCCACAGTAGCCTGGGATACATCTCATAAGGTCCCGGCGACTTATCCAACTTGATGATTTCCAAAAGCTCCAGCACATCCTCTTTCTTAATATCTACATGCTCAAGCTTTTCAGTCTGCTGCAAGTCATCACGGTGGTGGTAGAGGGGAACTGATTAGGTCTGGAATCCACAAAAGAATCGGAGATCTTTGAGACCTTCCTGATGGGGGATGGAAGTATATAGGGACTGGACATCCACGGTGAAATTAAAGCGGTGGGGGCCAGGGAGCTTAAAATCATCAAAAAGTTTAAGAGCGTGAGAAGTGTCACGAACATAGGAAGGGATTGAACAAGGGGGTATAAAACCGTGTCGAGGTATGCAGAAACGAGTTCGGTGGGGCAGGAGCAAGCTGAGACAATAGGTCTGCCAGGACAGGCAGGTTTGTGGATCTTGGGTAAGAGGTAGAAACGGGAAGTGCGAGGTGTGGGAACTGTAAGGTTGGTAGCAGTGGATGGGAGATCCCCTGAGCGGATAAAGTCGGTGATGGTGTGGGAGAGAATGGCCTGGTGCTCCTTAGTGGGGTCACGATCGAGGGGTAAATAAGAGGAGGTATCCGCGAGTTGTCACTGTGCCTTGGCAACGTAGAGGTCAGTACGCCAGACAACAACAGCATCCTTCCCCCCCTATCGGCGGGTTTAATAGTAAGGTTAGGATTAGTGCAGAGGGAGTGGAGAGCAGAGCGTTCGGAAGGAGTAAGGTTGGAATGGGAACAAGGTGCGGTGAAGTCGAGACGGTTGATGTCCCGTCGGCAGTTAGCAATAAAGAGATCCAGAGCAGGCAGAAGACCAGAGCGAGGTTTCCATGAAGAGGAGGAGGGTTGAAGACGGGAGAAGGGGTCATCGGTGGGGGTGGAAGAGTCCTTGCCAAAGAAGTAGGCTCGGAAATGGAGATGGCAGAAGAAGAGTTCCGCGTCATGGTGAACACAGAACTCGCTGAGGTGTGGGCGAAGGGGGACAAAGGTGAGGCCTTTACTGAGGCCCCTCCCCCTTTTCCTTCTCCCTGGGCCTCCTGTCCCATGGTCCTCTCATATCCCTTTTGCTAATCACCTGTCCAGCTCTTGGCTCCATCCCTCCCCCTCCTGTCTTCTCCTATCATTTTGGATTTCCCCCTCCCCCTCCCACTTCCAAATCTCTTACTAGCTCTTCCTTCAGTTAGTCCTGAAGAAGGGTCTCGGCCCGAAATGTTGACTGTACCTTTTCCTAGAGATGCTGCTTGGCCTGCTGCGTTCACCAGCAACTTTGATGTGTGTTGCTTGAAAGATGGCAGATGGAGTTTAATGCTGAAAAATGTGAGGTGCTACATTTTGGTGGGACTAATCAAAATAGGACATACATGGTAAATAGTAGGGCATTGAAGAATGCAGTAGAACAGAGGGATCTAGGAATAATGGTACATAATTCCCTGAAGGTGGAATCTCATGTGGATAGGGTGGTGAAGAAAGCTTTTGGTATGCTGGCCTTTATAAATCAGAGCATTGAGTATAGGAGTTGGGATATAATGTTGAAATTGTATAAGGCATTGGTAAGGCCAAATTTGGAGTATTGTGTACAGTTCTGGTCACCGAATTATAGGAAAGATGTCAATAAAATTGAGAGAGTACAGAGGAGATTTACTAAAATGTTGCCTGGGTTTCATCTCCTACGAATCAGAGAAAGGTTGAACAAGTTAGGTATTTATTCTTTGGAGCGTAGAAGGTTGAGGGGGGACTTGATAAAGCTGTTTAAAATTATGAGGGGGATTGATAGAGTTGACGTGGATAGGCTTTTTCCATTGAGAATGGGGGAGATTGAAACAAGAGGACATGAGTTGAGAGTTAAAGGGCAAAAGTTTAGAGGTGACTTGAGGGGGAACTTCTTTACTCAGTGGTAGCTGTATGGTACGAGGTTCCAGCAGAAGTGGTTGAGGCAGGTTCGATGTTGTCGTTTAAAGTTAAATTGGATAGATATATGGACGGGAAAGGAATGGAGGGTTATGGGCTGAGTGCAGGTCGGTGGGACTAGGTGAGTGTAAGTTCGGCATGGACTAGAAGGGCCGAGATGGCCTGTTTCCGTGCTGTAATTGTTATATGGTTATATATGGTTAAATATCCCCTGAACATTTGCCACATTTCTTCCGTACTTTTCCCTGAGAACATCTGTTTCCAGTTTAAGCTTCCAATTTCCTGCCTGATATCCTCATAATTCCCCTTACTCCAATGAAATGCTTTTCTAACTTGTCTGTTCCTATCTCTCTCCAATGCTATTGTAAAGGAGATGGAATTATGATTACTCTCTCAAAAAAGCTCTCCCACTGAGAGATCTGACATTGACCAGGTTCATTTCCCAATACCAAATCAAGTACAGCCTCTCCTCTTCAATCTCATTGAAACCAACTGAATGTTGAAAAGACTAGATAGGATGGATATGGAGAGGATGTTTCCTGTGGTGGGTGTCTCCACAACAAGAGGCACAGCCTCAAAATTAAGGGGCAACCTTTTAGAACAGAGATAAGGAGGAATTTTTTTAGCCAGAGAGTAGTAAATTTATGGAATAGTCTGCCACAGATGGCGATGGAGGCCAAATCCATGGGTTAAGGCAGAAATTCATAGATTCCTGATTGGTCAGGGCATCAAAGAATATGGCGAAAAGGTAGATGTATGGTGTTGAGTGGGATCCAGGATCAGCCATGATGGAATTGCAGAGCAGACTTGATGGGCTGAATTGCCAAATTCTGCTCCTATGTCTTACAGTCTTAATATGTTTCCTTATTTTTTATATAATGTTCTACTCTTTATTATTGTTGAATATTTTTGCTTCTTGTTGCATGTTCCACCCTGACCAACACATCACAACAAATTCCTAATGCATGTAAATGTATATGGCAAATAAAGTTAGTCTTTGATCCTTGATCAGGTCTGGTTAAGGAACCCATTGTACCAAAGGCTCTTTATACTTTATACTTTATTGTCACCAAACAATTGGTACTAGAATGTACAATCATCACAGTGATATTTGATTCTGCGCTTCACACTCCCTGGATTACAAATATTAAATATTAAAGATATTAAAAATAGTTAAAATTAGTAAATATTAAAAATTTAAATTATAAATCATAAATAGAAAATAGAAAAATGGGAAGTAAGGTAGTGCAAAAAAAAAACACGAGTGGCAGGTTCGCATATTTGGAGGGTACGGCCCAGATCCGGGTCAGGATCCATTCAGCAGTCTTATCACAGTTGGAAAGAAGCTGTTCCCAAATCTGGCCGTACGAGTCTTCAAGCTCCTGAGCCTTCTCCTGGAGGGAAGAGGGATGAAAAGTGTGTTGGCTGGGTGGGTTGTGTCCTTGATTATCCTGGCAGCACTGCTCCGACAGCGTGCGGTGTAAAATGAGTCCACGGACAGAAGATTGGTTTGTGTTTTGTGCTGCGCCGTGTTCACGATCTGACACAAAAAGTACCGAAGCAGGTGGCAAAGTATGAGAGGAGAAGGATCTAACAACCCAGAAACCCAATCAGGTTTATTATCACCATTATAGGAAGGATGTCAAGGCTCTGGAGAGGGTGCAGAAGAGACTTGCCAGGATGTTGCATGTTGCCTGGATTAGAAGGCATGTGTTATAGGTAGAGTTTGGAGAAACTTGAGTTGTGTTCTCTGGGGCAGCGGAGGCTGAGGGGAGATCTGATAGGGGTTTATAAGAGGGACAGGTAGAGGTTTATGAAAGGGACAGATAGAGTACATAGACAGTATCTTTTTCCAAGGGTTGGAGTGTATAATTCCAGAGGGCATACATTTAAACTTGGGGGTGGGGGTGGGTGGGGAATATTTCAAAGGAGATTTGAGGTGTAAATTTTTTTACACAGAAAAGTGGTGGATGCTTTGAATGTGCTGCCTGGAGAGGGTGTTAGAAGCAGAAACACAAGAGACTTTAAGTAGAGAGGCTACAGAAGGACTTAGACGGATTAAGAGAATGGGCAAAGAAATGACAGGTGGAATACAGTGTCGGGAAGTGTATGATCATGCACTTTGGTAGAAGGTTTGACTTTTTTAAATAGAGAGAAAATACATAATACTGAGGTGCAAAGGGGCTTGGAAATCGTTGTGCAGGATTCTCTAAAGGTTAATTTGCAGGTTGAATCTGTGGTGAGGAAGGCAAATGCGATGTTAGCATTCATTTCAAGACGTTTAAGAGACAAAAAAGGATCTAATGTTTTCCCGGCACATATGGCAAACTCTTCTCATGTTTCTACCATCTTCTGAACTCTCCCATCTTCTTCAGGGATGATTTCTGGGCATGTCCGGTCTGGTGGTATTTATAACATCAGTTATAATTAATACCTGTACCCGGCTGGAAGCCCAAGAAGAGTTTGTTCAACTTTTAAGAGACGTTCAGATAGACACACAAATTCATTAGAAAGAGGTGACATAGGGTCAGAAGGTGTGGAATCATTGTGGATAGAGCTAACGAACTGCAAGGGTAAAAAGACCTTGACAGGAGTTGCATACAGACCCCCAAACAGTAGCAACAATGTGTTCTACAAATTACAGTGGGAGATAGAAAATGCATGCCAAAACGGCAATGTTACAATAGTCATGGGGGATTTCGATATGCAGGTTGATTGGGAAAATCCGATTGGTGCTGGATTCCAAGAGGAAAATTTCCTGGAGTGCCTATGAGATGGCTTTTTAGAGTGGCTCATGGTTGAGCCCACTAGGAGATCAGCTATTCTGGATTGATTGTTGTGCAGTGAATCAGAATTGATTAGAGAGCTTATGGTAAAAGAACCCTTGGGGTAAGTGATCATAATATGATCGATTTCACCCTGAAATTTGAAGAGAAGCTAAAGTCAGATCTATCGGTATTACATTGGAGTAAAGGGAGTTACAGAGGCATGAGAGAGGAGCTGGCATGAATTGATTGGAAAAGAACACTGGCAGGGATGACAGCAGAACAACAATGGCTGGAATTTCTGTAAACAATTCAGAAGGCACAGGATATATACATTCCAAAAAGGAAGTATTCTAAAGGAAAAATGACACGACAGTGACCAACAAGAGAATTCAAAGCCAACATAAAAGCCAAAGAAAGGGTACATAGAACAAAAACTTAGTGGGAAGTTAGTGGATTGGGAGGCTTTTAAAAAAAACAACAGAAGGCAACTAAAAAGTCATTTAAAAAAAGAGGATCCCATAAGTTTCTTCAGATACATAAACAGTAAAAGAGAGACGAAAGTGGATATTGGACTGCTGGAAAATGATGCTGGAGAGTCAGTAATGGGGGGGGGGGGGTTCGAAATGGCAGACGAACTGTCTTCACTATGAAAGACACTAGCAGTATGGTGAAAGTTCCAGGTGTTAGGGTCATAAAATGTGCGAAGTTACCATAACAGAATAGAGTGGTGTCCTTTTAGAATGGAGATGAAAGGAATTTCTTTAGCGAGAGAGTAGTGAATCTGCGGGATTATTTGCCACAGGTAGCTGTGGAGGCCAAGTCTTTATGTGTATTTAAGGCAGAGATTGATGGATGCTTGATTGGTCAGGGCATAAAGGGATGCAAGGGGAAAGCAGGAGTTTGGGGCTGAGAGGAAAATTGGATCAGCTATGATGAAATGGCAGAGCAGACTTGATGGACCAAATGGCCTAATTCTGTTCCTATATCTTATGGTCTCATGAATGTGAGGAAAATAGAGGGATATGGATATTGTGTAGGCAGATTAGTTTAGTTAGCCATTTAATTGCTGATGTAATTCGGTCGGAACAGCATTATGTTCTGTGTCAAATTTGTTGTTTTTTGGCAATAGTACAATGCAAAAACATAAAATTACTATAAATTACAAAATAAATAAGTAGTGTGAAAAAAAGGAATGATGAGGTAGTGTTCATGGGTTCATGGACTATTCAGAAACCTGATGGTGGAGGGGAAGATGTTCTTAATAGAAACATATGCTGCCTAAATTTTAACAAGAGGAAATTGGAGGACAACAAATAATAAAATAAAGTCATAGAAATGTACAGCACAGAAACAGGCCCTTCAGCTGATCTACTCCATGCTGAACCATTTAAACTGCCTATTCCAATTGAATTGCACCGGCACCATGGCCCACCATACTCCTACCATACATGTACCTATCCAAATTTCTCTTAAACGGTAAAATTGAGCTTGCATGCACCACTTGTGCTGGCAGCTCGCCCATACTCTCAGAACCCTCTTCAGTGTAGAAGTTACCCCTCATATTCCCCTTGCACTTTTCACCTTTCACCCTTAACCCACGATCTCTGGTTGTAGTCCCACCCAATCTCAGTGGAAAAAACCTAGCATCTAGCCCTCATAATTTTGTATACCTCTATCAAATCTCCCCTCAGTCTTCTATGTTTCAATGAATATAGTCCTAAACTAGTCAATCTTACCTTATAACTCAGGTCTTACAGACCCGGCAACATCCTTGCAAATTTTCTTTGTACTCTTTCAACCTTACATGCATCTTTCCTGTACGTGGGTGACCAAAACTGCACACAATACTCCAAATTAGGCCTCACCAATGTCTTATACAATTTTAACATAATGTCCTATCTCCTGTACTCAGTATTTTGATTTATGAAGGCCAATGTACCAAAAGTTTTCTTTACGACCCTATCTACCTGTGTGTCCTGCTGTTTGCTGTGTAAGACCTATCCTGATTGGTCTTACTGAAGTGTAACACCTCACACTTCTCTGCATCGCCATTTTTCAGCTCACTTTACCAGCTCTAAGCCATGACAGCCTTCCTCGTTGTCCATTACACCCCTAATCTTGATGACATCTGCGACAGGCCCGGCCCGATTCCTGCAGCACTCCACAGTAATAGGCCTCCAGTCAGAGAGGCAACCATCTACTACCACTCTCAGGCTTCTCCCACAAAGCCATTGTTTAATCCAATTTACTATCTCATCTTGAATACCTTATTGATCAATCTCCAATCCGGTAACTTGTCAAATGCTTTACTAAAATCCATGTTGTCAACATCCACTGCCTTGCCTTCATGAACTTTCCTGGTAACTTCCTCAAAAAACTCTATAAGATTGGTTAGACGTAACCTACCATGCACACAGCTATGCTGGCTATTCTTAATTTATCCATGTCTATCTAAATACTCATAAATCCGGTCCCTCAGAAAGGAGGAAGTCATATCAAAAATGTACAGCAAAACACACTGTGTGTATAATAAGAAGGCAATCAAAGACTTTCCCTAGACAGAAATTACTACTACGAGAGGACATAATTTTAAGTTGATTGGAGGAGAGTATAGGGAAGATGTCAGAGGTAAGTCTTTACACAGAGAGTGAAACGCCCTGCCAGGGCTGATGGTAGAAACAAATACTTCAGGGACATCTAATAAACTCTTAGATGGGCACATGAATGATAGAGAAATGGAGGGCTATGTGGGAGGAAAAGGTTATATTGATCTTTGACTAGGTTAAAATGTCAGCACAACATTGTGGGCCAAAGGGCCTGTATTGTTGTATAGTGTTCTGTGTGATGAGAAGAAGGAATTACTGAGGCTTGGATACAGAAACAAAAGTCAGGACTATGACTTGAACATTGCAGGATTTAAAATATTGAAGAAAGATCAAGCAATGAAAATGATTGCAGTAGTTCATTTGCTTCACAGCTCCAATGTTTCAGGTTCGGTTCTGAGCTGCAGTACTGTTGTGTGGAGTTTGCGTGTTCTCCCTATGACTGGGAAGGTTTCTCCCAGATGGACTGGTTTTCTCACGTATGCAGGCGTATTGAATTATCTATCTATTATCTATCTATTTATCTATCTATCTTATTTATAGATACAACATGGGCCCTTCTGGCCCAACAAGCCACACCACCCAGCATCCCACCTGTTTTACACTAGCCTAATCATAGGAAAATTTACAATGACCAATTAACCTCCTAACCTGTATGTCTTTGGACTGTGGGAGGAAACTGGAGCACCAGGAGGAAGCCCATGCAGTTTATGGTGAGAATGTACAAACTCCTTACATGTGGCACCTGAATTGAACTTAGAACTCCGACACCCTGAGCTGTAATAGTGACTCGCTAACTGCTATGTTATCATGGTGCCAATTATTTAATTGGTTGCTGTGAGTTACCCCTGGTATAAGTGGGTGGTGAGAAATCAGGGTGGTGCTTCTGGGCATGTGAAAGTAAATAGTTTGCAGGAATAGCTGTGTGAGCAGGCAGAGACTAATCAGAACCAGAAGCAGGTTTAATATCACTGGCAAATAACCATATAACCACATAACAATTACAGCACGGAAACAGGCCATTTCGCCTTCCAGACCGTGCCGAACACTTACTCTCACCTAGTCCCACCTACCTGCACTCACCCCATAATCCTCCATTCCTTTCCTGTCCATATATCTATCCAATTTAACTTTAAACGACAACATCGAACCAGCCTCAACCACTTCTGCTGGAAGCTCGTTCCACACAGCTACCACTCTCTGAGTAAAGAAGTTCCCCCTCATGTTAGCCCTAAACTTTTGCCCTTTAACTCTCAACTCATGTCCTCTTGTTTGAATCTCCCCCACTCTCAATGGAAAAAGCCTATCCACATCAACTCTATCTAACCCCCTCATAATTTTAAATACCTCTATCAAGTCCCCCCTCAACCTTCTACGTTCCAAAGAATAAAGACCCAACTTGTTCAACCTTTCTCTGTAACTTAGGTGATGAAACCCAGGTAACATTCTAGTAAATCTTCCCTGTACTCTCTCTATTTTGTTGACATCTTTCCTATAATTCGGTGACCAAAACTGTACACAGTACTCCAAATTTGGCCTCACCAATGCCTTGTACAATTTCAACATTACATCCCAACTCCTATACTCAATGCTCTGATTTATAAAGGCCAGCATACCAAAAGCTTTCTTCACCACCCTATCCACGAGATTCCATCTTCAGGGAACTATGCACTATTATTCCTAGATCCCTCTGTTCTACTGCATTCTTCAGTGCCCTACCATTTACCATGTATGTCCTAGTTTGATTAGTCCTACCAAAATGTAACACCTCACATTTATAAGCATTAAACTCCATCTGCCATCTTTCAGCCTACTCTTCTAACGGGCCTAAATCTCTCTGCAAGCTTTGAAAACCTACTTAATTATCCAGAATGCCACCTATCTTAGTATCATCTGCATACTTACTCATCCAATTTACCACCCCATCATCCAGATCATTAACGTATGTGACAAATAACATTGGACCCAGTACAGATCCATGAGGCACTCTAGTTACCGGACTCCAATCCAACAAACAGTTATCCACCACCACTCTCTGGCGTCTCCCATCCAGCCACTGCTGAATCCATTTTACTACTTCAATATTAATATCTAACAAATGAAGCTTCCTAACCAACCTTCCATGTGGGACCTTGTCAAAGGCCTTACTGAAGTCCATATAGACAACATCCACCGCTTTACCCTCGTCAACTTTCCTAGTAACCTCTTCGATAAAATGTCGTAAAAATAGAAACATTGAATTACAATACATACACACACATATTATATAAAATTAAATAGAGCTAAAAAGACAGGGAAAATACTGAGTTAGTGTTCATGGGTTCATTGTCTATTCAGAAATCTGATGGCAGAGGGGAAAAAGTGGTTCCTAAAACGTTGAGTGTGTGTCTTCAGTCTCCTGTACCTCCCACTTGATGGTAACAATGAGAAGAGGGCATGTCCTGAGTGAAAAGTTTCCTTAATGATGGATGAATGGCCTATGTCATGAGAAATAGGAGTGAAAGGAGGTAGAAAACAGGTTATAATAAAGAATAACAAAGGAGGACAAAAATATAATTTGTATATTTACAGGATAACAGGTTCATTCACTATTTACCAAAAACAGTTTAATCTGCAGATTATCTGACAGTGAAATGAAAGAAAATCTGCAGATTATCTGACAGGGAAATTAAAGAAAAATATGTAAAAAAAAAATTGGGAAATAAGTAGAAAACATAATAGAGGAGGACTTCAATCCAGTTTGTGAGAACTCCTGCAAGGTAGGATTCACTACTGCATTTGTCATGGGGAAGTACTGGAGCACGTAAGAGAAAGAAAAGTGTTAAAACATCTAGGCAGTAGTAACCAGAGCATTGGACATGCTGAAATAATAGGAATAATATAAGTACGTATAATAGAAAATCAGGTGACTAGATTGCAGAAGCAATGATTTTAAGGGGCTAGGAACAAAAATGGGTACAATAGTGATGTACGACATCAGTGGGAAATGTACAAATTGTGTTCCAACAGAGAAAAAAATGTGCTTAAAGGAAAGAACATGGGACTGTGCAGATAAATAGAGACAAAGGGGAACAACTGGGGTGATGGGGAGAAAAGAAACAAGCATTTACTCTGCAGAGAGAGTGGGAGGACACAATGGAGAATGCAGAAAGATTAGTTAGAAATACTATTAGACATTAGAGGAACAAAGTTAAACATGAGCAAACATTAAAATATTTTATGTGGCATCAATAAGAAAGGAATATTTGGTTCATTACAAGCTAGTATTACATAGAACCATAGAAATCTACAGTACATTACAGGCCCTTTGGCTCACAATGTTGTGCTGACCATGTAACCTACTCTAAAAGCTGCCTAGAATTTCCCTACCACATAGCCCTCTACTTTTCTAAGCTCTATGTACCTACCTAAGAGTCTCTTAAAAGACCCTATTGTATCTGCCTCTACTGTCTTTGCTGGCAATGCATTTCATGCACCCAGCACTCTCTGTGTGAAAACTTGCCTTTGACATCCCCCTTGTACCAACTTCCAAGCACTTTAACACTATGCCCCCTTGTGTAGCAGCCTGGAGAAAAGCTCCTGGCTTATCCACATGATCAATGCCCCTCATCATCTTATACACCCCTATCCCATCACCTCTCATCCTCTGTCGCTCCAAGGAGAAAAGGCCAAGTTCACTCAACCTATTCTCATAAGGCACGCTCTCCAATCCAGGCAACATCCTTGTAAGTCTCCCCTGTGCTTTCTCTATAGTATCCACATCCTTCCTGTAATGAGAGGACCTGAACTGAACACAGTATTCCAAGTGGGGTCTAACTAAGGTCTTATAACGCTGTAACATTACCTCACGGCTCTTGAACTCAATCCCACGGCTGATGAGGGCCAACACACCAAATGCCTTCTTAACAACACTGTCAACCTGCGCAACAGCTTTGAGTGTCCTATGGACTCGGACCCCAAGATCCCTCTGATCCTCCACAATGGTAATGGTCTTACCATTAATACTATATTCTGCCATCATATTTGACCTACCAAAATGAACCACTTCACAGTTATCTGGTGTGAACTCCATCTCAGCCCAGTTCTGCATCCTATCTATGTCCTGCTGTAACCTCTGACAATCCTCCAGACTATCTACAACACCCCCAACTTTTGTGTCATCAGCAAACTTACTAAACTATCCTTCTACTTCCTCAGCCAGGTCATTTATAAAAATTACAAAGAGGAGGGGTCCCATAACAGATCCATGTGGAACACCACTGGTCACTGTCCTCCATGCAGAAAACGAGCCATCCACAACTACCTTTCTGTGGTCAAGCCAATTCTGGATCCACAAAGTAGGGTCTCTTTCGATCCCATGCCTCATTACTTCCTGAATGAGCCTCACATGGGGAATCTTATCAAATGCCTTACTGAAATCCATATACACTACATCCACTGCTCTACCTTCATCAATGTGTTTTGTTACACCCTCAAAGAATTCAATCAGGTTCGTAAGGCCTGACCTGCCTTTGACAAAGCCATGCTGAGTATCCCTAATCAGATTATGTCTCTCCAAATGCTGATAAATCTTGCCTCTCAGGATCTTCTCCAACAACTTGCCCACCACTGAATTAAGACGCATTGGTCTATAATTTCCTGGATTATCTCTACTCCCTTTCTTGAACAAGCTAACTATGTTTACGACCTTCCAGTCCTCTGGTACTTCTCCCGTACCTATTGTTGATACAAAGATCATTGCCAGAGGCTCAGCAGTGTCCTCCCTTGCTTTCCACAGTAGCCTGGGGTATATGTCGTCCAGGCCCGGCGACTTACCTAACTTAATACCTTACAAAAGCTCACATTATGGAGATGGCAATGAAAATTAAATTACAGGAGGTGAATTGGGTGGGCACAGCACTGGAATAAGAGAAATGCATTTAAAATAGAAATAGAAAATTGAATAAGATAAGATCGCTACACTTGATTGTCTACTTCATTTACTTACACCGAGTTAATCAGTGACAACCAGGAAAGACTGGGTGACAACCGCGAAAAGAGTGGTGACGACTGTAGAGTCAGTGACAGCCCGGAGAGACGGCAACCAGGGCAGAACGGGCTGGCAACCCAATCTGCATCCTCTGAGAGGAGGACCCCCACAGAAGCTACAAAGAATCTAAGGAAAAGATACCCCCAGGGGTGCCCGAGAAGGGGGGAGGATGAGCACCCCAGTCGGATGGACACAACGACATCAGACCCAGGCAATGAACAAACGACGATGAGGAAGCAGTGTGCATGTGGCAAAATCTGCAAGAACGATCACGGCTTGAAGATCCACCAAGCGAGGATGAAGTGTTTGGCGAGAGCAGGAGCAGCACAACGCGCAGGTGTCCAACCTGGTGAGACGAAGGAGGGGCCAGGCCCGGAGTCACCCCATAGTGCCCGGAAACTCCAAGTGTTGCAAACTAATCCCTCTAACATGAAGTCTAACAGGAGGCAGATCAAATGGCCTGCAGCTAACATGACTTCACTGTGGAAGCAGTTTGATGAAGATGTTAACCAGATTCTGGAGGCAACGGCGAAGGGAGGGGTTGATAGGAAGCTGCAAGCCATGACAACAATTATTGTTAGTATCGCAGCTGAACGGTTCGGAGAAGAGGAGAAGGAAGGCTCCAAAACATCTTACTCGAAGAACCAAAGAGCATCGAGGATCCACAACATCAGGCAGGAGATGAAAGCGCTGAAGTCCCAATAAAAGGAGGCAGGAGAAGAGGAGCGCATTGGCTTGGCCCAGCTGATGTGCATACTATGAAAGAAGATCAGGGTCCTCCGCCGGGCAGAGTGGCATCGGAGGCAGCATCGTGAAAGGACTCGCCCCTTCAAGTTCACCAAGGAGTTGCTGGGGGAGAAGTGCAGTGGGAAACTGGCTTGTTTGCAGGAAGACATAGACCAACATCCGAAGAAGATATATAATGATCCTGAAAGAGAGCAGGAGTTGGGAGAGTGCGACATCCTAATAGACCCACCTGAACCAGATGTGCAGTTCGACGTGTCAGAGCTGCAACTAAAGGAAGTCAGAGAGGTCGTCTGCAAAGCAAGGGCAAGATCGGCTCCAGGAACACCTCGTACAAAGTGTACAAGAACTGCTCCAAACTCCTGCTGCATCTGTGGAAGTTTCTGAGAATCTTCTGGAGAAGGGGGAAGTTCCCAGAACAGTGGAGAGTGGCTGAAGGGGTGTGGATCCCGAAGGAGGAAAATGCCACCCAGATAGATCAGTTTCACATCATCTCCCTGCTGTGTGTCGAGGCGAAGATCTTCAGTGCAGTTTCTAACCGGCTGTGCACCTACCTGGCAAAGAACACCTATATTGATACATCAGTCCAGAAGGGTGGCATTTCAGGGATGCCGGGCTGTCTGGAGCACATAGGTGTGGTGACACAGCTCATCAGGGAGGCCAGAGAGAGCAAGGGCAACCTGTCAGTGTTGTGGCTCGACCTGGCGAATGCACATGGCTCCATTCTGCACAAGCTGGTGCAGCTCACACTGACCAAATATCACGTCCCCAGCAGAATCAGAGACCTTATCGCTGATTATTACAGCAACTTCAGGATGAGGGTCTCTTCAGGAGCAATTACATCAAGGTGGAGGTCGGCATCATCACAGGGTGCAGTATCTCAGTGACACTGTTCTCCCTAGCCATGAACATGCTCACTAAGTCTGCTGAACCAGAGTGCAGAGGGCCCAGAATGAATTCTGCTCAACGGCAACCGCCTATCTGGGCATTCATGGATGACCTCATAGTCACCACAGAATCAGTCCCAGGCTGCCGGAGGATTCTGCAAGGGCTCGAAAAGCTGGTGGAGTGGGTCCGGATGCGTTTCAAACCTGCCAAATCAAGATCGATGGTGCTGAGGAAAGGGAAGGTGGAGAACAAGTTCCGGTTCAGCATTGCAGGCACAGCCATCCCAACCATCACAGAAAAGCCAGTCAAGAGCTTAGGCAAAGTTTTTGACAGCTCTTTAAGGGACACAACATCCATTTAGGCAACCTGCACCGAATTGAATGGCTGGCTGAAATCTGTGGACAAGTCTGGCCTACCTGGGAAGTTTAAGGCCTGGGTGTATCAGCATGGCATTCTTCCCAGAATCCTGTGGCCCCTCCTCGTCTATGCAGTTCCGATCTCGACAGTCGAAACTTTAGAGAGGAGGGTTAGCAACCACCTCAGGAGATGGCTGGGGCTGCCAAAGAGCCTGAGCAGCATCGCACTCTATGGACACCACAACAAACTGCAATTGCCCTTCAAATCCTTGGAGGAAGAATTCAAGGTAACAAGAGCCAGAGAAGTGCTACAGTATAGGGACTCAAGTGACCCGAAGGTGGCTAGAGCAGGGATCCAAGTAAGTACTGGCAGGAAATGGAGGGCAGAGGAAGCTATTCAAGAGGCAGAAGCGAGGCTGCGTCACAGGAGGCTGGTGGGAGTGGTCACACAAGGCCGAGCTGGGCTAGGATCCTTTCCAACTCTCCAAATGGACACCAGAGGGAAGGAAAGGCGTCGTCTAGTTCAGGAGGAGGTGAGAGCAGTAGAGGAGGAAATGAGAGCCTGCAAGGCGGTGGGAATGAAGCAACAGGGAGCTTGGACAAGATGGGAGAATGCGGTTGAGAGGAAAATGACCTGGGCTGATCTTTGGAAAGCCGAGCCACACCGCATCCAATTTCTCATCCAGGCAGTGTACGATGTGCTTCCAAGTCCATCAAACCTGCACACATGGGGCAAGGCAGAGTCATCTGCATGCCCACTGTGCTCCAAGCGAGGAACCTTGGAGCACATCCTCAGCGGCTGTGCAAGGGCACTTGGTGAGGGACGGTACAGGTGGAGGCATGATCAGGTCCTGAAGACCATCGCTGAAGCCGTCAGCGCAGGAGTTGAGTGGGCGAAGCGGTCCCGACCCTCCAAGCAGACCATTGCCTTTGTCAGAGCTGGGGAGCAGCCAATACCTGCCAAAAGGACATCTGCAGGCATTCTGATCTCTGCAAGGGACTGGCAGCTGTTAGTGGACCTTGAAGGGCAGCTGAAGTTCCCCAACCATATCGCAGCCACCACCCTGCAACCAGACATTGTCCTAGTGTCTGAGTCTACTAAGCAAGTGGTGCTGCTGGAGCTGACAGTCCCATGGGAAGATAGCTTGGAGGAGGCCTTTGAAAGGAAGCTGTCCAAGTACGCAGGACTGGTGAGCAACTGTCAGCAGGCTGGATGGAGAGCGAGGTGTCTCCCTGTGGAGGCTGGTTGTAGGGGATTCATAGCCCGTTCTTTAGTTAGAGCCTTCAGCATTTTGGGCATCGAGGGAGAGAGGAAGAGGAGAGCCATCCGCAGTACCACTGATGCGGCAGAGAGGGCCTCAAGATGGCTGTGGCTCAAAAGAGGGGAGCCGTGGAGTCATAAGTAGCTAGCCATCTGGACACAAGCTGGGGTCTGATCAGCCCCGGCTGGGTCACCTGGAGGAGGTTGTATGATGTTGAAAGACCCAAAACACCCGATGATTACAGGAACATCACTGAAGTTGTGTTCAGAAGCATCAATAGATGTATGTACACAACTGATTTGTGATAGTGACTGAAACGTAGCAAGTACATCTGATGTCAGCACAAAAACCACAGGCACTACTTGGTCACAGGACATTTCGACTCAGGTTTCCCAACCTGAGGAGACCAGTGATTTCCAGGTTGGTGAATTCTGAGACCAAGGTCTGTATAGGTAGGAGAAATGAAGGCTGGTGAACCTATAGGCCACTGGGATTAGAAGTCTGTGCAAGTCCAGAAGTTGAGGCCCAAAGCACTCCATGGTCAAGAGGTTGCGTCGACCAAGGCCCAAAGGGCAAACCTGCGATTGGCAGGTCCTAGAGTTGATACCTGAAGCTCAAACCAATGGTTGGCAAGTTCAGAGGTCAGTGAATTCTGGGCTGGGGGGGGGGGGGAACGCCAAAAGTTGACATCCAGAACTTGGCAAATCTGGAGAGAGAAACCCCGAAAGGTGGAAGACTGAAGTCAACAAGTCTGGAAGTAACAGCCCGAAGGTCAAGTCTGCCCCAAGTTTTGTTTGCTTTAAGCTTACCTATGCCAACTGTGCCTGATAAATACCTTTGCCACCTTTTTTTAGTCACCTGACACAAGCTTGCTTGTTAATGCAAATATCTATCAGCCAGTCATTTGGGAGCAACTCAATACATAAATGCATGCAGACATGGTCAAAAGGTTCATTTGTTGTTTAGACCAAACATTAAAATGGGGAAGAAGTGACTGACGGTGGAATGTGCTAGACAGGGTGGTTTGAGTATCTCAGAAACTGCTGATCTGGAATTTTCATGCAAAACAGTCTCTAGAGTTTACAGAGAATGCTGCGAAAAACAAAAGTAAAATCCAGTGAGTAGCAGTTCTGTGGGTGAAAACGCCTTGTTATAATGAGAGAGATCAGAGTAGAATGGCCAGACTGGTTCAAGCTGATAGGAAGGCAATAGATAACCATGCGTTACAACAGTGTGCAGAAGAGCATCTCTGACATGTTGAACCTTGTAGTGGATGTGCTACAGCAGCAGAAGACTATGAACGTACACTCAATGGGCATTTTATTAGGGACAGGAGGTACCTCATAAAGTGGCTACTGAGTTTATTTTTCAATGTTTAGCCTTTACATTGCTAACTCGCTGTCAATATTGAGGAGCAGTGCCAAGGGCAAGGGAGTTGAAATGAGAAAAGTGGAGACAATCTAAGGAAAATATGTGTTGTGCAAAGGCTATAGCTCACATAACAGCACTGAGGAATTGTCCATGTGTATATATGGGGTGCCATGGTAACATGATGCTGTTACGGCTTGGGACATCAGAGTTCCATACTGGTGTCCTCTGTAAGGAGTGTGTACATCCTCCCCATAGAATGTGTGGGTTTCCCCCCACAGTCCAAAGATGTGGCGTTTTATAGGTTAGTTGGTCATTGTAAAATGTCCTGTGATTAGACAAGGGTTAAATCAGGGTATGCTGGTGGCTTGGTTTGAAGGGCCTATTCTCCACTGTATTGCTAAATTTGAAAAAATAAATATTCAGTGCAGATAGACCTGAACATTGTGATTTGAGGGGGTTTTAAATTTCAGCATATCAATCCTGGCTCATTATTGAGGAAATACTTTGATGATGATGATGGGGTGGTGGTAGAGGCAGATACAGTACATTGGGGACATTGGATTATAGAAAAATGGAGGGATTAAATTGATCGTGGAGTAGATTGGCATAACATCATGGGCCAAAGAGCCATACATTACTGTGCTGTAATATATGTTCTATGTTAAGCATTGTAGTCAGGAGGAATCACTTGTTTTTCTTAGGGTGTTATGTGTCACAGACTGCTCAGGAAGGTCGTTACTTTAGGGGGCTCTTTATCTCTGCTGCTAAAACTGCCTTCTTTAATTCACTGGGAGATGAGGCTGTTGATGTTGAGCAAGCTCTTCCTCATTAGTTGCAGCCTTCTTCCTCCAGCTCATCTCCCAGTTCCGGATTAGAGTTTCCCTGCTTCTCATACCCTGGCAGTATTGGTAAGGCTATGCAGAGACCAATAGACAACGATGTGAAGTCTTTCCATCCACCGACCTATCATCTACCAGTATAGCGGTTAGTGCAATCGATTTACAGCGCCAGTGTGATTACTGATCAATTACTGCCTCACCCAGTAAGGAGTTTGTATGCTCTCCGTGCGAGTTTCCTCCAGGTGTTCCAGTTTCCTCACACATTCCAAAATCACATGGGTTAGAGTTAGAGTTAGTGAGTAGTGGACATTCTATGTTGGTGCCGTAAGTGTGGTGACACTTGTGGGCTGACTCAAATGATGTATTTCACTATATGTTTCAATGTACATGTGAGAAATAAAGCCAATCTGTATATGTGTATTTTCTCTCCATCATTGTGCACAATTTCAATCTACAGCGTTAACTTACACCTTGCGCAGATGCTGCTTGACCTGAGAGTTCTTTGAGCATCCTGATTTTCTTTTTTCCCAGGCCCAGTGTCCACAGTCTCTTTTGCCTTGAAGTATCTCTACTTCTTGTTTCCCACTGATGTAGACAAGATAATCAAAATCTCTGGAATTTCTCATTGTGGTCCAGGTCCTTGTGTGTCTCCTGTGTCTGTCCCTGCTTTAATTGAGATTGCACTTGGAGTGAGGACTTTTATCTTGCTTTGTTTTTAAGTTTATAGGAATGATTTTGTGGACAGCATGGGGAGTTAGGGGTCCGCTTAGGGTCTGGGGATAGAGATGAGGGAGAATGAAAATCCTGTGTTGGAATGCTCTGTGGTCAAAGGTCAGCGATTCTGTAGGTCAGGTCATTGCCACTGAGGAGACCATTGATCCCTAGATCAGCGAATCCTGAGTTGGGGGTCTATATAGGCAGCAGTCATAAGAGCTACTGAACCCCCCTCAATTCCTCCCAGGTCACAGGATCAGAAGTCAAGACCCAAATTGCATCATTGTCAAAGGTCAAAGATAAGCGATTGTGGAGGTGTCAAACTCATGACTGGCAATTCCCGGGATTGAGGCCCAAAGGTCAGACCTGTGATTGGCACACCCTGGGCTCAATACCAAGAGATCAGCGAAGTCCAGAGGGCATAGCTGAAGGTCAAAGTCCAGAACTCAGTAGTCCAAAGGTAGAAAGCTGGAAAGGTAAGTCCGCAGGTAGAGGCCCAAAGGATGAGTCTTGGTCTGTGACTGTAGGTTGGAGGTTTGATGTCTGAGAGTCCAGGGATAAGGACTAGAGGCTCAGTGTCGGTGAGGTGTACGTGGGTGGGAGGGTAGGAAAAGAGGCTTATTTTGCTTTTATTTCTTTTATGATTTGTAATAAAGAAATACATTAGAAATTATGAAAAGTATAAACAACAAAGATTAACAAAATACAATATGTAAAAGAAGACAAATTGTGCAATTAATTAAAAACTAGATAAATAATATTGAGTTGAGTTGTATGGTCTTTGAAGGTGAGTCTGTAGGTTGTGAGATCAGTTCAGAGTTGCAGTGAGTGAAGCTACCCACACTGGTTCAGGAGACTGATGGTTGAAGGAAAATAACTGTTCCTTAACCTGGTGGGACCCAAGGCTCCTGTACCTCTTCCTGCAGTAGTAAGAAGACAGCATGGCCTGGATAGTGGGGGTCCTTGATGATGGAACTTGCTTTCTTGTGGCAGCACTCTTTGTAGATTTGCTCAATGATGGGGAAGGTTTTTCCAGTGATCGACCATGATGGAATTGTAAACACAAAATAATCTGCAGATGCTGGGATCAAAGCAACACTCACAACATGCTGGAGGAACTCAGCAGGTCGGGCAGCATCCGTGGAAAATGATCACTCGACGTTTCGGGCTAGAACCCTTCATCAGGACTGTGGAGGGAAGGGGCAGAGGCCCTATAAAGAAGTTGGGGGAGGGTGGGAAGGAGAAGGCTGATGGATAAATGTGAGGTTATCCACTTTGGTGGTAAGAACGGGAAAGCAGGTTATTATCTAAATGGAGTCAAGTTAGGAAAAGGGGAAGCACAACGAGATCTAGGTGTTCTTGTACATCAGTCACTGAAAGCAAGCATGCAAGTACAGCAGGCAGTGAAAAAAGCTAATTGCATGCTGGCCTTCATAACAAGGAGAATTGAGTATAAGAGCAAAGAAGTCCTTCTGCAGCTGTACAGGGCCCTGGTGAGACCACACCTGGAGTACTGTGTGCATTTTTGGTCTCCAAATTTGAGGAGGGATATCCTTGCTATTGAGGGAGTGCAGCATAAGATTATTAAGGAATTGGACACGCTGGAGGCAGGAAGCATGTTCCCGCTGATGGGTGAGTCCAGAACCAGAGGCCACAGTTTAAGAATTAGGGGTAGGCCATTTAGAACGGAGTTGAGGAAAAACTTTTTCACCCAGAGAGTGGTGGATATATGGAATGCTCTGCCTCAGAAGGCTGTGGAGGCCAAGTCTCTGGATGCTTTCAAAAAAGACGTGGATAGAGCTCTTAAAGATAGCGGAATCAAAGGTTATGGAGATAAGGCAGGAACTGGATACTGATAGTGGATGATCAGCCATGATCACAGTGAATGGCGGTGCTGGCTTGAAGGGCCGAATGGCCTACTCCTGCACCTATTGTCTATTGTACCGTCTAGGTAGTCTCCAGCCCCTTGGTATGAACATAGAATTCTCCAACTTCCGGTAATTCCCTCCCCCTCCCTTCCTCTATCCCTATTTCACTCTGCCCTCTCCCCCAGCTGCCTATCACCTCGCCTCCTTCTACTACCCATTGTATTTTCCCCTATTCCTTCTCCACCTTTCCTGCATATCACCTCCCTGCTTCCCCTCCCCCACCCCTTCGTCTTTCCCCTTACTGGCTTTTCACCTGGACCTACCAGCCTTCTCCTTCCCACCCTCCCCCACCTTCTTTATAGGGTCTCTGCCCCTTCCCTCCACAGTCCTGACGAAGGGTTCCGGCCTGAAACGTCGACTGATCGTTTTCCACGGATGCTGCCCGATCTGCTGAGTTCCTCCAGTGTGTTGTGAGTGTGACCATGATGGAATGGTGGAGTAGTTTCGATGAGCTGAATGGCCTAATTCTACTCCTATGCTTACGGTGTAAGACTTATCTTGACTGCTTGCATCATGGCCTGGTACGGAAATACCTATGTCCAGGAATACAAAAGGCTACAAAAAGTCCATGTGGTCTGGGTGACCTATCCACCTGAAGACCTTTGGTTTGCTTAGCACTTTATCCTTTGTAATGTCAATGGCACTCACTCGTGCTCCCTGACACTCATGGACCTCTGGCACACTGCTAGTATCTACCACAGTGAAGACTGATGCAAAGTACTCATTAATTTTATCTGTAACTTCTTTATCCCCCATTACTACCTTACCAGCATCCAGTGGTCCAATATCAACTCTCACCTACTTTTTATTTAACTGAAAATACTTACAGTATCCTACTTTATATTATTGGCTAGTTTGCCTTCATATTTAATCTTTTCCCTTCTTTTAGCTTTTTTAGTTGCCTTTTGTTGGATTTTAAAAGCTTCCCAATCATCCACCTTCCTACTTTTGCTACCTAATATGCCCTGTCCTTGGTTTTTATGCAGTCCTTAACTTCCTGCGTCAACCACGGTTGCCTACTCCTGTTATTTAAGAACTTCATCTGTGGGACTTTTGTAGAAGTTTGCAAACATTTTAGATGATATAAGGTTATAGGAAAGTACAACATAGGCCCTTTGGCCCATCTAGTCTGTGATGAACCATTTAAACTGTCTAGTCCCATAGACCTGCACCCAGACTGTAGCCTTCCATACCCCTGGCATCCATGTACCAATCCAAACTTCTCTTAAACATTGAAAATAAGCTTACATGCACAGCTTACGCTGGCAGGTCAGTACACACTCTCTCAACCCTCTGAGTGAAGATGCTTCCCCTCATGTTCCACTTAAATATTGCACTTTTCACCCATCACCCAGGACCCCTAGTTGTAGGCCAACCTAACCTCAGTGGAAAAAACCTGCTTCCATTTACTCCATCTAAACTCCTCATAATTTTGTATACCTCTATCAAATCTCTCCTAAATCTTTTACATTCCAAGCCATAAAGTCCCAACCTATTCAATCTCTCCTTATAACTCAGGTCCTCCAGTCCCGGCAACATCCAACCTTATTCACATCTTTCCTGTAGGTAGGTGACCAAAACTGCATACTCCAAATTAGGCCTCACCAATGTCTTATACAACTTCAACATAACATCTCATTTCCTGTGCTTAATTATACAGACAAAATGCTGGAGGAACTCAGCAGGTCAGGCAGCATCTATGGAAAAGAGTACAGTCGATATTTTGTACTGAGACACTTCAAGACTGTAATGCAGGACTGTACTTAATAGTTCGATTTGTAAAGGCCAATATGCCAAAGGCTATCTTTAGGACCCTATCTACCTGTGACAACACCTTCGAAGAATTATGGACCTGTATTCACAGATTCCTTTGTTCTACCACACTCCTCAATGCCCTACCATTCACTATGTAAGACCTACCCTGGTTGGTCCTACCGCAGTGCAACACCTTGCACTTGTCTGCATTAAATTTCATCTGCCATATTTCAGCCCATTTTTCCTGCTGATCCAGATCATGTTGCAAACTCTGATAGTCTTGCTGTCCACTACATCCCTAATCTTGGTGTCATCTGCAAATTTGCACATCATCATCCAGATCATTGATATACAGTAGATGACAAACAGCAGCAGACCAATTCCTGTGGCACTCCACTAGTCACAGGTCTCTAGTCATCTATAAAATTATGAGAGGCATAGATAGAGTAAATGCAAGCAGGCTTCTTCCGCTGAGGCTGAGTGGGACTACAACCAGAGATCATGGGTTAAGGGTGTAAGGTGAAAAATTTAAGTGGAACATGAGGAAAAACTTTTTCACTCAGAGGGTCATGTGAGTGTGTAACGAACTGCCAGCGTAGCGGTACTTGCAAGCTCAACTTCAATGTTTAAGAGAAGTTTGGATAGGTACATGAATGGTAGGGATATGGAGGGCTATGGTCCAGGTATGGAGGTGCAGGTCAATGAGAGTAGACAGTTTAAATGGTTCAGCATGGACTTAGTAGGCCAAAGGACCAGTTTCTCTGCTGTACTTTTCTATGACACTATGACTGTCTTGTGGGATACGTGAAAAGTTGAAATCACCTAAATAGTAACCATATGTTTCTTGCAGTGGTTTATGATCTCGCTACAGATTTGTTCCTCTAAATCTCATGGTCTGTTGGGTGACATATAATATAGCCCCATTAATGTGGTCATGCCTTTCTTATTCCTCAGTTCTATCAATAAACCCTCAGTAGACAAGTTCTCCAATCTGTCCTGACTGAGCACTGCTGTGACATTTTCCCTGACTAGTAACTTCATCCCTCCCACTCAGTCACATCTAAAACAGTGGAAACCCAGTATATTGAGTTGCCTGTACTGCCCCTCCTGCAACCAAGTCTCGTGCCAGATCTACTCACACTTCTAAGAAAGTAGAAGCGTTATTTGTGATGGCACTTATCTTACACCCTGGACAGATCCTCTGAAATGATAACCATAAGATGTAGGAATAGAAGTAGGCAATTGGCCCATCAAGTCTGCTCTGCCATTTCATCAAGGCTGATCCATTTACCCTCTCAGCCCCTATTTTCTGCCTTCTCCCCCTATTTCTTCATGCCCTGACTAATCAAGAATCTATCAACCTCTGTCTTAAATATACCCAGTGACTTGGCCTAAACAGCCACTTGTGGCAACGAATTCCACAGATAGCACTAAGGAGTTAAAGTTCCTGACCCTCTGCACCTCTGATCTCCTAATGAGGACTGGCTGATAGACCTCTAGATTCCTCCTCCTCTAGTCAATAATCTGCTCTTTTGTTTTGCTGACAATGACTGAGACGGATTAATGGTGGATTTAATGTTACTCCTAGAACTTGGAGGAGCTGGAGAAAACCCACACTGAACAGCAGTCAGCCGTGCAGAGCGAGCTTCGCAAGGAGATGGCACTCTTTCAGAAACGAATTTTAATGGACACCGTAAGTTGCGTAATACTGATGGGAAAGTAAGCACATAGGTTATTGAGTACGCTATTGTATAGTGCAGTCCTGTTAATTTTCACACACAGACTGAAATAGCATGGGTAGTTCTCTGCAGGCTTGTCCTGTGTGTTTTCACCCAGGTTAATTAGACTCAATTCACAGCTCCTTCCCCTACTGTGGAAGATTTCCCACTCTAGGCACTTATCCAATTCTTCCCTGCAACTTAGCACAGTGTCTGTTTCTATTACTGACTTCGTAACTGAATGTAGCACTTTCTAAGTGTAAGTAGGCGATAGGATAATGAAGCTATGAACCAACTCATGATATTCTTGTTGGCTTATCATATTTAAGAGCATTAAGTAGATCTGCTACCATATGAAAAAGCCACACTGTGTACATATTATAATGAAAAAGTCATACATATTACGATGAAGCTATAAACCACTTGTGATATTCTCATAGCTCATCGTTATTGAGGAATAAAAGCACACTAGAAATCAAAGGGAGTTGTCCTTGAAGCATGATTGTCAGTTGGACATTTCCTTGGTTGCAGTACCACATGAAGCAAACCTTCAAGCAGCCCACATTAATCGACTGCCTGCCTCTGGTCCATGCCATTTACTCTGGTATGGCCTCAGGTATAACACAACAGAGAGAATGACTTCACTGTGGAAGACACTAACAGTATGGCAGAACTTTCAGGTGTCAGATGAAGCTACCATAACTAGAGAGAAGGTTCTTGGGGACACTGAAAGGTTTGAAGGTAGGTAAGTCACCTGGACTAGATGGTGTACACCCCAGAGCTTTGAAAGATGTGGAGACATTAGTAATAATCTTTCAAGAATCACTAGTCTGGAGTGGTTCCGGAAGACTGGAAAATTGCAAATGTCACTTCACTCTTCATGAAGGGAGAGAGATAGAAGAATGGAAGCTATAGTCCAGTTAGTCTGACCTCAGTGGTTAGGAAGATGTTCGATTATTAAGGATGAGGTCTCAGGATACTTGGAGGCACATGAGGTCATAGTCAGCATGGTTTCCCTAAGGGAAAAGCTTGCCTGACAAATCTGTTGGATATCTTTGAAGAAATAATCAGGACAGACACAGGAGAAGCGGTTGATGTTGTGTACTTGGATTTTCAGAAGGACACACATGGTGCCACAAATAAGGTTCCTTAACAAGCTACATACTCATGGTATTACAGGAAATATTCTAGCATGGATAAAGCAGTGACAGATTGGCTGGAGGCAAAGAGTGGGAATAAAGGGAGCCTTTTCTGGCTGGCTGCCAGTGACTAGTGGTGTTCCACAGAGGTCTGTGTTGGGACTGATTCTTTTTATGTTATACCTCAATGATTTGGATGATGGAGTTGATGGCTTTGTTGCAAAGTTTACAGACAATATGAAGATAGATGGAGGGGCAAGTAGAGAGGCTACAGAAGGACTTACAGATGGAATACAGTCAGGAAGTGTATGATCATGCACATTGTTAGAAGAAATGAAAGAACTGACTGTTTTCCAAATGGAGAGAAAATACAAAAAATGGAGGTGCAAAGGGATTTGAGAGGCCTTATGCAGTATTCCCTAAAGGTTAATTTGCAGGTCAAGTGTGTGGTGAGGAAGGCAAATGCAATGTTAGCATTCATTTCAAGAGGACTAGAATATAAGAGCAAGGATATCATGTTGAAACTTCATAAACTGGTGAGGCGTCACTTGCAGTATTGTGAGCAATTTTGGGCCCCTTAGAATGAATGTGCTGAAACTAGAGAGGGTTCAAAGGAGGTTCACAAAAATTATTCCAGGGTTGAATGGCTTGTCATAAGAAGAGGTTTTGGTGGCTCTGGGCCTGTATTCACTGGAATTCAGAAGAATGAGGGGTGACCTCATTGAAACCTATCGAGTGGTGAAAGGCCTTGATAGAGTGGATGTGGAGAGGATGTTTCCTGTGGTGGGAGAGTCTTAAGACCAAGGACCCAGCCTCAGAATGGAGGGGTGTCCTTTTAAAACAGAGATGAGGAGGAATTTCTTTAGCCAGGGAATGGTGAATCTGTGGAATTCATTGCCAGGGTTAGCTGTGGAGGCCAAGTCTTTATGTATATTTAAGGAAGAGGCCGATAGATTCTTGAGTGGTTGGGACATGAAGGGGTACAAGGAGAAGGCAGGATATTGGGACTGAGGAAATTGGGGGAGCAGACTCAGTGGGCAAAATGACCTAATCCTGCTCCTGTATCTTATAGACTTGCAGTCTAACACAGAGAATGAAGCTCTGTGCCCAAGTTCACTGGCATTCATCATGGCTTTAGACCATCTGTAAATGGCTAACATCCACAAATATCTAATACTGACCCATAAATATGAAGGTAACGTTTCTTTAAAATTGAAAACACGCAAATGTGTGCACACAAGAGGGTACAGCCTCAAGATAGAGGGGCGTCCTTTCAAGAGCGATGCGGAGAAATTTCTTTAGCCAAAGGGTGGTGAATTTGTGAAACGTGTTGCTGTATGCAGCTGTGGAGGCCAGGTCATTGGGTGTATTTAAGGCGGAGATTGATAGGTTCTTGATTGGAAATGGCATCAAAGGTTATGGGGAGAAGGCCGGGAACTGGGGTTGAGGAGAGGAAAAGAAAAGAATAACCATGATTTAATGGCGGAGCAGACTCGATGAGCCAGATAGCCTAATTCTGCTCCGATGTATTATGGTCTAATGGTCTAAAATCAATTTACATCATTAATCTGAAGAAATGACAACTCCTAACTTTCTCTGACAACTAGCGCTTCCTTTTGACTGGAACTTGGAGTGCTATGCTTAACTCTTCAAAGGTCCAGGAATAGACTGTAAGAGAAGTAGTACACAATTCTTCACAACAGTGGCACTCTATTAGATACAGGAGTGGAACCCGGTGCAGTTTTCTGCTGCTGTAACCCATCCACTTCCTGGTTCAATATGTGTATTCAGAGATGCTCTTCTGCACACCACGTGTGATTATTTGAATTACTGTTGCCTTCCTGTCAGCTTGAACCAGTCTGGCCATTATCTTCTAACCTTTCTCTTTATAACGAGGCATTTTCGCACACACAACTGCCACTCACTGGATTTTTTTTTTGTTTTTTTTGCACCATTCTCTGTAAACTCTAGAAACTGTTGTGTGTGAAAACCCCAGATCAGCAGTTTCTGAGATACTCAAACCACCTGTCTGGCACCAACAATTATCCCATGGTCAAAATCATTGAGATGACATTTCTTCCCCATTCTGATGTTTGGTCTGAACAACAACTGAACCTCTTGACCATGTCTGAATGCTTTAATGATTGAGTTGCTGCCACGAATGGCTGATTAGATGTTTGCATTAATGAGGTGTACCTAATAAAGTGGCCACTGAGTGCAGTTTATTGTTTCTTTAGGATTCAAAATACATTGTAACAAGCTCTCTCTTTGCTCTAACGTACAGCAACAACAGGAGATGGCCACAGTGCGCAAGTCCCTACAGTCCATGCTGATGTGATGTCGTTCAGTGGATACCCATCCTCCACAGTGCTCAGTGGCCATTTTACATTAATACCTTTTTCAGGTTGCTGCAACAATCTCAGTTTATTGTTATCTCAAAGTTCAAAATTTCTCAATCTTCGTTTGTTATGTCAGAGCTTGGTTATAAATCTGCCTTCTCAGTATGTTTATCTCTTCAATACCAAGTCATTATGTTGAAATTGTTAACCAGAATAAAACATCTTTTACTCTGCCACTTGGTTAACAGTTATGTTTTCTTCCTAGCCTGCCCTGTATATCATTATTATTCAGTTGCATTAAATGTGTAAAATACTTTGATCAGGGGCCTGACCAAGATGTAGTTTCCCCTTGGTGCCCCTCCTTCTTCCCTTTCTCTGATGATCTACGCTCCTCTCCTATCACAGTTCTCCTCCACCCTTTTACCTTTCTCACTCATCTGGCTTCACCTATCTAGTCCTAGCTAGTTACCTACCTAGCTAGTCCTGCTTCCTCTCCTTCCACCTTTATATTCTGGCATCTTCCCCCATTCTTTCCATCCTGAATGGTCTTTGCCCAAAATATTGACTGTTTATTCATTACCATAGATACTAACTGACATGCTGAGTTCCTCCAGCATTTTGTGCGTTGCTCTGGATTTCCATCTTCTGCTGAATCTTGTGTTGAGAGGATGTTCCTCACATGGAGAAGTTTGAACTAAGAATCAGAATTTAAAATGAGACCTGAGAGAGACAAGGCAAAAATTTTTCTCCCAAAGAGGAGTGGAGGGAATATCTTGGAATATTAAGGCAGAGGTGAGTGGATATTTGAAAAGCAAGTGGATGAAATGGATGAATGTGGACATGAATGCTGAATAGAGATTAAAATCAAAACAGCTATGGCCAAACAAGCTTAACAGGAATACAGGCTTGAATAGGCAAGTAGCCTATTCTGCACCAAATTTGTTTTAGTTGCATTAATACAAATAAAATCTCACATTAAGCTGTTTAAGAAAACACAGGACAGAGCAGCAAAATCATTGTTAAAAAAAGGTAGGTTGTAAGAAACCACCTAGGCTTCGACCCAGAATTTAAGATTTCCCCACCTTGTCACTGACCTTAGTAGAATTGCCATCTTTTACATGTAACCCTCAGGTTTGGCCGGCGGCATTAGTCTAGGGAAGACAGTCTCTGGCCCCACCAAATGTGTGGAATCTGAGGTGCAAAACGTGATATTACCCTGTTACAAATCAGTACCACGAAATAACAGACAGTACACCATATGCAATTATCTGATTTAGCTTTATAATTTTTTTAATTTAACTAAAGGCCCATTTAGTAAAGTAAAAAAGGTCCATTTTAATGAAACAGTCTAATGTGCACATGTTGGAGATCACGGTTTCCCTTCCGTTGGTCCTCCATCGATTTCCCTGGGCTTCGTCGACTCCTGGCCCCACTCCAAGTCCACGCCCTTTTCTTTCAGGCGTCTTCTCTCTTCAGCTGTTGCCGAACAAAAGACCCAGATCACTTTGTTCTCAGGAACACGAGAAAAAAACCCACTCCCTTCACTGGATGGTGCACATTCCAAAGCCCCCGTTATTTCTAGCCATAACCCAAACACTGCTGCTGTAGAAAAACCATTACATTAGCAGTGAAACCTTTCCCAGGGTATTACATACACACCAGGTTTCCATCAGACCAGGGCGTTCCAACCTTTTTTTAACATGGACCAATACCATTAAGCAAGGGGTCCGTGGACCCCAGGTTGGGAACCCCTACGCTAGACCAAAACCAGGGTCAAAAATTTCCGTGTTTATACAAACAACATCTCTCATTGTAAAGGCAGTGCTTATTGGATTCTGATATTTTATACCATAGACAAGAAACATTGCATTCAAATATGTAGGTAAGAGTTAAGCAATCTGATGGCCCCTATTCAAATAATACAGCAGAGTCACTGCAAGCTGGTTAACACCACAAGATCATTGCCTGATGTTGATATGTGTAAGGATCCCATTGATTTATTGCCTTCCACAACATCATCTTGCTTTCATTTCTATGAAATACTAGAGGCTTTCTTTGGCCATCAAGTCTATCCAATGGCATTTTCTCCCTCAATTATTTGCCTTAACCTAATGTCACCTATATATGATTATATTTAAAGCAGAGTTTGATAGGCTCTTGATTAGTAACCCTGTTACTACAGGTTACGGAGAGAAAGCAAGCAAGAGAGTAAGGTTAAGAGGGACAAATCAGCCATGATTTAATGGTGGAGCAGACTCATAGACAAGCTAAGGACTCACTTTCAAGGACTCTGTAACTCATCTCCTCAAAATGATCTATTTATTACTTTGCTTTTTTTTTAAACTTTTTTTGTCTTTTCTACATCGGTTGTTTGTCCGTCTTCGTGTTCACTTATTCATTAATTTTATTGTTTCTTTGTACTGTGAATGCCCGCATTAAAATGAGTCTCAAGGTAGTATATGGTATACTTTGAACATAGAACGTACAGGCCCTTCAGCCCACTTCATTGTACTAACCCTTTAACTTCAAGATCAACCTAATCCTTCCCTCACATAACTCTCCATTTTTCTATCGCGTATGTGCCTAAGTCTTCTGGGTAGAATGGCCTAATACTGTTCTGTATCTTAATGGATATGACCATGTTGCTCCCCTCTTGCCCTGGGATAATTTAAGTGCCAATTAACAAACCAAACAACATCTTTGGGATGTGGGAAGAAATCTGAACTGCAGGATATCCACACGGGGAGATCACACTCCATACAATTGCAGCCAAACTTAGAATCAAGCCCATGTTATGGAAAAGGCAGAGGCCTTTGTATGGAAGCCACATATCCTGGTTATAGCCGCTGGGAATAGGTGACAACCTGATGGAAAGGAAGTGGCTAATAGTGAAATGATGCAGAATTCCCAATTGAATTCTGGTTCCACAGGCACAGCTACATTTACATTAGAAAAGATTAGCTTTGTCACATGCACAAAACATACAGTGAAATGCACTGCTTTTATATCAATGACAAACACAGTCTGAGAATTGTGCTGGGGTCAGTCCACAAGTGTCACTACACTTCCAGTGCCAATATAGCATGCCCACAACTCACTTACTCATACGGTTTTGGAATGTGGGAGATAGCCAGAGTACCTTGGGGAAACCCATATGATCGTGGGGAGAATGTACAAATTCTTCAGACAGCAGAGGGAATTGAACCATTTATGAGCCATTCTCAGTTATACAGCAGTCATTAACAATCATGCACTATGATCAGTTGAAGCCTGGGTAGCTGATTAATACTATTTCAGAGAATAGTGATTAGACCACACGGAGTATTGTGAACAGTCCGATTGCCTCATTATAGAGGATGTGGAGGCTTTAGAAGGTGTAGAGGAGATGTACTAGGATGCTGCTTGGATTAGAAAGCAACACACACAAAAAATGCTGGTGAACGCAGCAGGCCAGGCAGCATCTATAGGAAGAGGTACAGTCAATATTTCGGGCCGAGACCCTTTGTCGAAATGCGTTCACTAGCATTTTTCTGTGTGTGTTGCTTGAATTTCCAGCATCTGCAGATTTCCTCGTGTTTGTGGATTAGAAAGCATATCTTTTGTGGATAGGTTGAGTGAACTGGGGCTTTTCTCTTTGGAGTGAAGGAGAATGGGAGATAACTTGATAGAACTGTGTAAGATTATAAGAGGCATAGATCAAGTGGACAGCCAGAGACATTTTCCCAGGTTAGAAATGGCATATAATTTTAATGTGATTGGAGGAAAGTATTGAGCGGAGGGGTATGTAGAATGCACTGTCAGGGGTGGTGGTAGAGGCAGGTGTATTAGGAACATTTAAGAAACACTTATATAGGCACATGGATGATAGAAAAATGGAGGGAAGGGTTAGATTGATCTTGGAGCAGGTTGAAAGGTCAACACATCGTAGGTCAAAGGGCCTCTACTGTGCTTTTCTATGATGAGACAGACTGAAGCACTGTAAACCAGTGGTCCCCAACCACCGGGCGAGGAAACGATATGATTTGGCGATATGAAACGATATGAGTCAGCTGCACTTTTCCTCATTTCCTGTCACGCACTGTTGAATTTGAACAACCCCCCACCCCCCCGTAAGATTACTGTCAATATTAAACCGGTCCGCGGTGCAAAAAAGGTTGGGGATCCCTGCTGTAAACCACAAACGTGGGGGCAAAGACAGGATAGGGCTGCTTATAGGCAAGCAAAGCCATTGAGGAGACACCACCATGTCATGAACCAAAACAAAAACAGAATGACCACAACATACACATCTATCATGAATAAAGCAATCTTTATTTACATCAGCACTTATTTAGAAAGGTTACAAGAATAAAATCAAGAGGCTCAGTCCACTAAAGGCAAAATTAGGTGAAGCTTTATGTATTCTCATAAACAACCAAGGTTTGTGCAAAACAATTATATTGCCATTAGATCCTGTTGCTCCAGGTGAATGGGGGTGCTGAATAAGAAAATATGTTGACTAGATTACCTGTCCCAAACAGCAGATTATTCCAGCTATTCATGGAATTTTACAGTTACAACTTTTTCAGAAACAGGGGCCCAAGAAAAAGGGGCAAAGTCAACAGATGCTTTAGATCATTCCGTTAACCATGTCTAGCATTTGGAAATGTGTTTAGAGATGGTGGGCTAGTGAGGTCCACATCTCACTTTCACTGCGGACAAAGAGAACCCTTCTGAAATGTTCTCAGTGCACAAAATGTGAGCAAACGCCCATATCCACAATCCCCACACCCATTCCGATCCATACGCTTGAGAAATACTGCCACAGATCCATTTGTAATACTTGTTGCAACAGACTGATGATAACAAACACTATATGGCTTCAGTGCTATGAGTACAAGTAGTTCCAGATTGCTCCATAGTTTGGGAATTTTCATGTGTGAAAGGGCTTTGAGTACTCAACAGCCTTCTTTCCCCACTGTTCAGGATGCAAAATCATTTTGAAACAATTTTTCAGAGATCTGATGTGTCTTTAATCATTTAATGTTATTTAAAATTTGCTTCAGACTCAAGAGTTCACTTCAAAGATCAATACAGTACTCATCTACAAACCCTGTATTATCCATAATACCAGGAGCTTTGTATGCCAAAAAAAAATTGGACCAAAACTTATGGTGTATATTTACTAAAATAATTACATAATGCAAAAAAAAAGCTGTCTGTTATTACTGGCAAAGCCAGCATCCTAACAGTTCAAATTTGATGGGGAAATGGGCCCTTGTTACTATCTGATATTCAGACTTGTAAGTCGCCAGTACAAGAGGTGAAAATTTTGATTCCATCTATTGCTATTTTGATCGTCCTGTCTGCATTTTCTAGAAGAAACTACGTAAAATGACATTTAGCAGTGTATCTCTCAGGAAAAGTTGTTACATATGCACAGGAACAGATTACAGCCGCAATCCTCTGCTACAGGAAACAGAAGCAGGCTAGATTAAGTACTAAGCCACCACGTCTGATCATAGTGGTACCCCAGACCCTCAAGCACCAGAGAAGATTGGAATTGTTAGTAGATGCCAATGAAGATACAGTTACCAACTGTTGCACTGAAACTATGTACAAAACGCAACAATAATCAGGTCACATTCTGCTCTTTTTTTCCACAGCCAACAGCCAAAGGAGGACATAGGGTATTGATCTCTGATGTACAACACAAATCCATCTGAGTCGCCTCTCCATGAACCACTCAGCTAAATAACTGGAAATACTCAAAGTTAGAAAAGTTAACCAAGCCATTGTGCAGTGTGTCCTGAAACTAAGAAACCATGTGATCCATCTAAAATCCTATATTAAATTCAGCGTCTATTTCAGAATGGAAAAAATATGTATTACTCACAGCAGTGTAGGTATGAGTGAGCCGTCTGAAACTGGACAACTACCAAAATAGTTGAAGGCCAGGCTTGTTCTCAGCTGTGGTGTAAACATGGACCCACCCAGGCTTGGGAGGCAGACTATATTCTGCAACAGGAGATGAACTACACCCTCATTGTGGAGATCATTTTATTATAGAAAGGTACTGACTCATTACCCACATGGAGGAAAGAGCACTTCAGTATGAAGTACGCTATTACTTGACGGGCAGTAAGCAGGTGCAAGGAATCGGGTCAAATCCAGCACCTGTCCAGCAAGTAATTCTCTTTGCCTACAACTCTAGGCACTGAGGATACTGTGCACATTTCCAGTACTATTTAGGCCAATAAATCATTCTGCATGAAGTCACTTCACAGGATTTCAGACCAAGAGAAACAGCCTTTCTTAGTTTGATGTCCTGTGAAGTGACTTGATTCGTTTGAAGAATTCCCCTAAAGAGAAGCTGTTCAGGGCAGGACCCTCTGTGAAGATTACTGTCTTGTTCCTCTTGGTGACGGCACAAGGTGAAGGCTAGTTTGGAAAGTTAATGATTCACAGGAAATGGCATTCTGAGTAAGTCAGGAAGCTGCAGCCTCGCTCTTGTGGGGTGACTTTTATTTTTCGAAAGTGAAAGCACTTTTGTGGCTATTTACTCCTTTACATGTTGACGTGTAAAAAAAGACAAAGCATTGCACACTAAACAGTCACATGACACTGAACCTAAAACTGGCAGTCCAGTACAGTACACACAAGGCCCCTTTAATTACACACTTTCATACGGTTCAGCAGTTAATACCAGAATCTGATACAGCATTACTGGTGTAATTAGGACACATATTACAAAATAGTGCATTGCAAAACTTTAACCCACAGGAGGTACAGTCTTTTCTGACATTTCTCTTTAAATTTTAAGGAAACTCTCCAGATCACATGGCCAAAACAATTTGCTTTCTTGTAAAGTACTGTCTGTAGTTCACTCACCTCAGGAGCAAGGATGTCACTTGGCACAAGGAACCCCATTCCCTCACTCGCAGTCCTTACCTGCAATATGGCTCATCTGACTTCCACAAGACAGTAGTGACTTCAATTAAGTTCACGCATAAGCCCACGCATAATGGAAAGTCGGCCAAGTAGGTGGGAAAAGATTGAGCAAAACCCCATGTGCTCTTCTACATCCTGTATGAGACCAGGTCCCTTCCTGACCTGCCCACGTTACAGGGAGTCATGCATGCAGCAGCAAGCCAGCTCTTTCCACAGTCCGCCTATTTAGGAGTGCTAGTTAGACTTCATTCAGAAACTGAGGCTTAAATAAAAACAAAAAGTGCACACAATGATTGAACCATAAATTAATAATTTGTTCACTTCTTCCATTCTGATGTTTTTCTCTATATACATTTCCTCAGTCATGTCCTGGGGTCGCTTCAGCAAGCACAGTGGTTAAGTCACTCGTGATGGTTTCGCTCCTGGGAGCTGACTGGCGAGGAGGAGATGGAGTTGATTTTGAAGATGTTAATGTGGAGATGAGAGGCAATCTGATTGCAGACACCCACCGAGTAACGGATTAGGTCAAAGAGAGACCACACCTGAGGGTCAAAGCAGAGAGAACACTCAGTGGGGAAAAGAGTGCAGTGGCTCCTCTGTCACGAACCACAATGGAAAAGACAAACCAAACCCAGCATATTCTTGTCTGGAGCCACTCAACTCAAGCTACAGAGCAGATTCAAACAGTATCTACAGTCTCATGGTAGTTGTGATTTTACAAAGAGTTGCCCGCAGTAGAATCAGTCCCAATCAAACCCAGAGCATTGCATTTAAACTTCACATCCAGGACATCTACAGTAGGACATGCCCTCTTCCCATTGCTACCATCAGGGAGGAGGTACAGAATCCTGAAGTCTTCTGAAGGTTTTTGACAAGGTGCCACACATGAGGCTGCTTAACAAGCTATGAGCCTATGGAATTATAGGAAAGATTCTGGCATGGATAAAGCAGTGGCTGATTAGCAGGAGGCAAAATGTGGGAGTAAAGGCAGTCTTTTCTGGATGGCTGCTGGTGGCTTGTGGTGTTCCACAGTGGTCTGTGTTAGGACTAATTCTCTTTACGTTATATATTAATAACTTGGATGATGGAATTGATGACTTCCTTGAAAAGTTAACGGACAATATGAAGATAGGTGGAGGGGCAGGTAGTTTTGAGGAAGTAGAGAGACTGCAGAAGGACTTAGATTAGGAGAATGGGCAAAGAAATGGCAGATGGTACAATCAGGGAGTGTTTGGAAATGCACTGTGGTGGAAGAAATTAAAGAATTGACTATTTTCTAAATGGAGATAAAATTAAAAAAAACTTAAGTGCAAATGGACTTGAGAGTCCTGTGCAGGATTCCGAAAAGGTTAATTTGTAGGTTGAGTCTGTGGTGAGGAAGGCAAAAGCAATGTTAGGATTCAAGGACGAGAATATAAAAGCAAGGATATAATATTGAAACTTTATAAAGCACTGGTGAGGCCTCACTTGGAGCACTGAGAGCAGTTTTGGACACCTTATCTCAGAAAGGATGTGCTAAAACTGGAGAGAGTTCAAAGGAGGTTCACAAAAATGATTCTAGGGTTGAATGGCTTGTCAGAGAGTAGTGAATCTGTGGAATTCTTTGCCACAGGCGGCTGTGGAGGCCAGGTCTTTATGTATATTTAAGGGAGAGGTTGATAGATTCTTGATTGGTCAGGGAGAAGGCAGATTGAGGCTGAGAGGAAAATTGGATCAGTTATGAAATAGTGGAGCAGACTCAATGGGCCAAATGGCCTAATTCTGCTCCTATATCTTATTGACACACTCAATGTTTTAGGAGCAGTTTCTTTTCCTCTGCCATCAGTTTCTGAACGGACAATGAATCTATGAACACTACTTCACTATCTTTCCTCTCTTTTTCCATTACTTATTTAATTTTATTTTGTGGTTTGGAAGGGCCATTGCACAGGATTGGAAAAAGCTGCAGAAGCTGTAAACTCAGCCAGCACCGTCATGGACACTGGCCTCCCCAGCATCCGGGACATTTTCCAAAGTCAGTGCCTCAGAAAGGCAATATCCATCATTAAGGACCTCCATCACCCAGGATATGCCCTCTTCTCATTTTTACCATCAAGGGGGTATAGGAACCTGAAGAGAGAGACATTTTAAGAACAACTTCTTCCCCTCAGCCATCAGATTCATGGACTCATGAACACTATCTCACTATTTTGCTCTCTTTTTGCACTACTTTTTAAAAATATATGTATTAATGTAATTTATAGTAACTTAAGTATTGCACCGTATTGCTGCCGCAAAACAAGTTTAACAACATATGCCAGTGATAATAAACTTACTTCTGATAACAAAGACACAACAGGGGTGCCATGGAAGCATAGCTGTTAGTGTGACACGATTCCAGCTCGGGGCTTCAGAATTCGGAGTTTAATCTCGGCTTCATGTGTAAGTGATCTGTACCCTATGGAATGCTTGGGTTTTCTCTGGGGCCTCTGGTTTCCTCCCACAGCCCAAAGGATAGGTTAAGCGGTCATGGTACGCAAATTGTCCAGTGATTAGGACACTCACTATTCTCTAATATAGACTGAAGACCGTATTTTCATGGAATGGTGTTTTCTTCCAGCCAGAGCACAATTCAACAGACACATAGCAAAACTGCCAATGTCTGTTTCGTCTAAGAGCAGCACGAGGTCAATTTTCAAACCAGATTACACAATGACTTCACCTTAGCTCACTGAATTGCAGCACACATCTCTACATAGCATCCTTTACTGGTGGCCCGAAGGCATTGTACATTCTTGGGTGAAAACTAAAATTGTTATCCTTCAGTCTACTAATCGTTCAGTTAGACTTTTTTCTAACATGCTATTTTGGGGAACTGGACATCACTGGTTAAGCTGGTGCTTACTTGCTTCATGATGGTTTCCCCAAAGTATCAAACCACTACAGTGCTGGTGGGACTGTTGATAGGTAGGGATTAGCTGGATTTATTCCCAGTGTTGATGACGGAGAGCTGATTCACTTCCAGGACAGGAGGATACACCACTCAAGAGGGAAAGCTACAGATGATGATAAGAGGCACAGTTTGAGTGGACAGCTAGAGACTTTTTTCCCAGGGTGGAAATGGCTAATAAGAGGGGACATAATTTTAAACTGATCAGAAGAATCTTAGAGGTATATGCTTTTCTTTCTACACAGAAAGTGGCGGTGAGTGTGTGGAACACTGCTGGGGTGTGATAAAGACAGATACATTAGGGACATTTAAAAACATATTGTTTAATATTAAATGGAGGGTTATGTATATTGATCGTGGAGTAGGTTTAAAGGTCAGCATAACACCTTAGGCTAAAGGGCCTGTACTATGTTGTAATATTCTATATTCTAAGTCGAACACCACTTTGGTAAATAACATTCCTGTACCAGCTCCAAGGTCCAGTTATAAAATACCAATCCATACAAACACAGGACTCAATTTATACATCCAAACTCACATGGTATCCACCGCAGTACTCCAATCAATTGTGAGCCCTTTCCAGAACTGGCTGAGACTTTATATCACTCCCACTCCAGCAAAAGGACTTCCAACTTCAAGACACACAACTAGCCATAAAAACCTGCACCACAGGGCTTGGGCTGTGAGCAATTTTGAGTGCCATATTTAAAAAAGGATGTGCTGGCTTTGAAAAGGATCCAGAGGAGGTTCACCAGAACGATCCTGGAAATGAAGATTAATATATGAGGAGCGTTTGATGGCTCTGGGTCTGTACTCACTGGAGTATAGAAGAATGGGAGGTGCGGGGGGGGGGGGAAATCACATTGAAACCTAGCAAATATTGAAAGGCAAGTACTTTCCTGTTGTGGGGAATCTAGGCTCAGCCTCAGAACAGAGGGACAGAGATGAGGAGGAAGTTCTTTAGTCAAAGGATGGTGAATCTGTGGTGGCCATTATTGACTATATTTATAGCAAAGGTTGATAGGTTCTTGATTAGTCAGGGTGTCAACATAGAATAGTACAGCACAGTACAGGCCCTTTGGCCCACAATGTTGTACTGACCCTTAAACCCTGCCTCCCACCTTAAATTCCTCCATATACCTGTCTAGTAGTCTCTTAAATTTCACTAGTGTATCTGCCTCCACCACTGACTCAGGCAGTGCATTCCACACACCAACCGCTCTCTGAGTAAAAAACCTTTCTCTAATATCCTCCTTGAACTTCCCACCCCTTACCTTAAAGCCATGTCCTCTTGTATCGAGCAGTGGTGCCCTGGCGAAGAGGCGATGGCTGTCCACTCTATCTATTCCTCTTAATATCTTGTATACCTCTATCATGTCTCCTCTCATCCTCCTTCTCTCCAGAGAGTCAAGCCCTAGCTCCTTAACCTCTGATCATAATGCATACTCTCTAAACCAGGCAGCATCCTGGTAAATCTCCTCTGTACCCTTTCCAATGCTTCCACATCCTTCCTATAGTGAGGCGACCAGAACTGGACAGAGTACTCCAAGTGTGGCCTAACCAGGGTTTTATAGAGCTGCATCATTACCCCACGACTCTTAAACTCTATCCCTCAACTTATGAAAGCTAACACTCCATAAGCTTTCTTAACTACCCTATCTGTGAGGCAACTTTCAGGGATCTGTGGACATGTACCCCCAGATACCTCTGCTCCTCCACACTACCAAGTATCCTGTCATTTACTTTGTACTCTGCCTTGGAGTTTCTCCTTCCAAAGTGTACCACCTCACACTTACCATAGAAACTGCAGCGCAGAAACAGACCTTTTGGCCCTTCTTGGCTGTGCCGAACCATTTTCTGCCTAGTCCCACTGACCTGCACACGGACCATATCCCTCCATACACCTCCCATCCATGTATCTGTCCAATTTATTCTTAAATGTTAAAAAAGAACCCGCATTTACCACCTCGTCTGGCAGCTCATTCCATACTCCCACCACTCTCTGTGTGAAGCCCCCCCTAATGTTCCCTTTAAACTTTTCCCCCCTCACCCTAAACCCATGTCCTCTGGTTTTTTTCTCCCCTTGCCTCAGTGGAAAAAGCCTGCTTGCATTCACTCTATCTATACCCATCATAATTTTATATACCTCTATCAAATCTCCCCTCATTCTTCTACGCTCCAGGGAATAAAGTCCCAACCTATTCAACCTTTCTCTGTAACTGAGTTTCTCAAGTCCCGGCAACATCCTTGTAAACCTTCTCTGCACTCTTTCAACCTTATTTATATCCTTCCTGTAATTTGATGACCAAAACTGAACACAATACTCCAGATTCGGCCTCACCAATGCCTGATACAACCTCATAACATTCCAGCTCTTATACTCAATACTTTGATTAATAAAGGCCAATGTACCAAAAGCTCTCTTTACGACCCTATTTACCTGTGACGCCACTTTTAGGGAATTTTGTATCTGTATTCCCAGATCCCTCCGTTCCACTGCACTCCTCAGTGCCTTATTAAACTCCATCTGCCATTTTTTAGCCCATTTTTCCAGCTGGTCCAAGTCCCTCTGCAGGCTCTGAAAACCTTCCTCACTGTCTACTACACCTCCAATCTTTGTATCATCAGCAAACTTGCTGATCCAATTTACCACATTATCATCCAAATCATTGATATAGATGACAAATAACAATGGACCCAGCACTGATCCCCGTGGCACACCACTAGTCACAGGCCTCCACTCAGAGAAGCAATTCTCTACCACCACTCTCTGGCTTCTTCCATCAAGCCAATGTCTAATCCAATTTACCACCTCGCCATGTATACCTAGCGACTGAATTTTCCTAACTAACCTCCCATGCGGGGCCTTGTCAAAGGCCTTACTGAAGTCCATGTAGACAATATCCACTGCCTTCCCTTCATCCACTTTCCTGGTAACCTCGAAAAACTCCAATAGATTGGTCAAACATGACCTACCACGCACAAAGCCATGTTGATTCTCCCTAATAAGTCCCAGTCTATCCAAATGCTTGTAGATTCTGTCCCTCCAATAATTTACCTACTACCGACGTTAAACTTACTGGCCTATAATTTCCCGGATTACTTTTCGATCCTTTTTTAAACAACGGAACAACATGAGCCACTCTCCAATCCTCCGGCACCTCACCTGTAGACAGCGACATTTTAAATATTTCTGCCAGGGCCCCTGCAATTTCAACACTAGTCTCCTTCAAGGTCCGAGGGAACTTCTCTGGGTTGAACTCCATCTGCCACTTTTCAGCCCACTTCTGCGTCCTATCACTGTCTCTCTGCAATCTTCAACAATCCTCTACACTATCCACAACACCACCAACCTTTGTGTCATCTGTAAACTTGCTAACCCACCCTTCTACCGCACAATCAGGTCGTTAATAAAAATCACAAAAAGTAGAGGTCCCAGAACCGATCCTTGTGGGACACCACTAGTCACCACCCTCCAATCTGAATGTACTCCCTCCACCACAACCCTCTGCTTTCTGCAGGCAAGCCAATTCTGAATAAGCCTACCGTGTGGAACCTTGTCAAATGCCTTACTAAAATCCATCTCGATCACATCCACTGCACTACCCTCATCTATATGCCTGGTCACCACCTCAAAGAACTCTATCCAGGCTTGTTAGACATGATCTGCCCTTCACAAAGCCATGCTGACCATCCCTGATCAGACCATGATTCTCTAAGTGCCCATGGATCCTATCTCTAAGAAACTTTTCCAAAAGCTTTCCCACCACAGACGTAAGGCTCAGAGGTCTATAATTACCCGGACTATCCCTACTACCTTTTTTGAACAAAGGGACAACCTCCAGTACCATTCCCATGGACAACGAGGACATAAAAATCCTAGCCAGAGGCTCAGCAATCTCTTCCCTCACCTCATGGAGCAGCCTGGGGAATATTCCATCAGGTCCCAGGGACTCATCCGTTCTAATGTATTTTAACAACTCCAATATCTCCTCTTCCTTAATGTCAACATGCTCCAGAACATCAACCTCACTCATGTTGTCCTCACCGTCATCAAGTTCCCTCTCACTGGTGAATACCAAAGAGAAGTATTCATTGAGGACCACGCTCACTTCCACAGCCTCCAGGCACATCATCCCACCTTTATCTCAAATCGGTCCTATCTTCACTCCTGTCATCCTTTTGTTCTTCACATAATTGAAGAATGCCTTGGGGTTTTCCTTTACCCTTCTCACCAAGGTCTTCTCATGCCCCCTTCTTGCTCTCCTCAGCCCCTTCTTAAGCTCCTTTCTTGCTACCCTATATTCCTCAATAGACCCATCTGATCCTTGCTTCCTAAACCTATGCTGCCTTCTTCCATCTATCTGGATTCTCCACCTCACTTGTCACCCATGGTTCCTTCACCCTACCATTCTTTATCTTCCTCACCGGGACAAATTTATCCCTAAACATCGACCACATCAAAGGTTATGGGGAAAAGGCAGGACAATTGGTTTGAGAAGGATCATCAAATGGCAGAGCAGACTCAATGGGCTGAATGGACTAATTCTAATCCTATGTCTGATGAGTCACAAGGAAAGTTGGGATAGGATGTGACTTTTTCCTGTGGCATGCCAGTGGAGGAGGTGATGTTAACAGGTCTATAAAAAAATGATAGCCACAGATGAGGTGAATGGTCAGTCTTTTTCCTACAGTAGGAGTGTTAAACTACAGGAAATGGGTTTAAGGTGAGAGGTATGGTGGGTAATGGGCATGTGGTACACACTGCCCAGCCTTATTCTAGCTTCTTCCCCCTTCCTTTCCTCCAGCACTTCTTGTGTGTGTACCTCTAGATTTCCAGCATCTGCAAACTCATGTTTAACTATAATAGGGATCGTGGTTAGCATGGACATGTTGGGCCAGAAGGCCTGTTTCTGTTTTGTTCAACTCTGAATCTCTACAAATTTAAATACATTTATCAATGCTCCCTGCTCTAAATGACCAGCTGGTTTCACCTTGGGGGCATCCGGCACAAAGAAAATGAGGGAGCCCAAGAGGATGACCCCCATCTCCCACCTCCTGATACAGCAGTTCCAACAGGGGGTGGGGTTCCTGTCATGGTACAACTTCGCACCACACACCCAGATCTAGATCCACAATGGAAAATGACTGCATATTGAGAAGTAATAGTAGGTACTTGTAACAAACGACACGCCGGAGTAACTCAGCAGGTCAGGCAGCATCTATGGAGGTAAATAACAGTTTGGGATGAGAATCTTCGTCAGGACTGGAAAGGAAGGGGGCAGAAGGGGAGGAGTACAGGGTGGCAGTTGATAGGTGAGACCAGGCGAGGGGGGAGGTGGGTGGATGGGAGGATGAATTGAGAAGCTGGGAGATGATAGGTGGAAAAGGTAAAGGTTGTAGAATGAATCTGATAGGAGAGGAGACCTCTGGGGACAGGGAAGGAAGAGAGGAACCAGAAAGGGGAATGGAAGAAAGAAAGAAGGAGTGAGGGATTCACTCCATCATGTCATTTACACAGGAAAGCAGCATCCATTATAAAGAGCCCCAACCATACAGGCAATGCCTTCTTCTCGCTACTACCATCGGGAAGTAGGTACAGGAGCCTTAGGTCCCACCCCAGCAGTTTCAGGAACAGTCATCACCCTTCAACCATCAGACTCCTGAACCATTTTCACTCACTTCAACACTGAATTGATTCCACAATCTATGGACTCACTTTCAAAGTCTCTACAACGCATTCTCAATATTAGTTCATTATTTTTTATTTGCGGTTTGTCTTTTGCACATTGGATGTTTGCCAGACTTTATTATGTATAGTTTTTCATAAATCCTATTATATTTCTATTTCTTTATTTTCTTGCAAATGACCCTTCTGGACTCATCAGGCCTTGGCCCAAACCAAGAGCTGTTTATTCCCCTCCATGGATGCTGACTGACCTGCTGAATTCCTGCAGCATCTGCAGAATCCCTTGCCTTGATAGGAGGGATTTGAATTGACTGGGATAAATACGTAGATCTGCAGCCCTTGAAAGCAACTGTATTTGGAAACATCTAAAAGCCAGGAGATGGATGCTGGTTTGGCGGGGGGGGGGGGGGGGTGCAGCAGCACAGATTCCTGCCACTTACCAAAGCAATCCAGAGCACCAAATACTCGCTGATAAAACTGTTGAAGTACTGGTCTAGGAAGAGCAGCCCTGGGCCAACGAAGGCAGTGTCCTGCAAATGCATTTCACTCTTCGTCATGTGAGCCACCTGAGATTAGAATGGAAAACCTGTTTACTGCCACAGAATGGGTTTGAAATAATGCAGAGTCAAACAAAGCTATTAGATTAATGTATGAACAAACTTTGAGCTTCTCAGTATCACACAATGCAGGAGGAACTCAGCAGGTCAGGCAGCATCCATGGAAATAAACAAACAGTCAACACTTCAGGCTGAGACCCTTCACCAGGACTAAGGGAAGAATAAGACCCATGAAGGTTTCAGTTCTTGAAACATCAGCTGTGTATTACCCTCCATAGATGCATAGATGCTTGTCTGACCTGCTGAGTTCCTCCAGCTTTTTGTGCATGTTATTCTGGATTTCAGCAACTGCAGAATCTCTGTGTTTGCAAACTCTGCGGTATCTTACAAATCCCATTTCTAGAAAGTTGGGATATTTTCCAAAATGCAATAAAAACAAAAATCTGTGATATGTTAATTCACGTGAACCTTTATTTAACTGACAAAAGTACAAAGAAAAGATTATCAATAGTTTTACTGACCAACTTAATTGTAATTTGTAAATATACACAAATTTATAATTTGATGGCTGCAACACACTCAACAAAAGTTGGGACAGAGTTAAAATAAGATTGAAAAGTGCACAGAATATTCAAGTAGCACAGGTTTGGAAGACTCCACATTAAGCAGGCTAACTGGTAGCAGGTGAGGTATCATGACTGGGTATAAAAGTAGCATCCATCAAAGGCTCAGTCTTTGCAAGCAAGGATGGGTCGTGGCTCACCCCTTTGTGCCAAAATTAGTGAGAGAATTGTTAGTCAGTTCAAAAGGAATATTTCTCAATGCAAGATTGCAGAGAATTTAGGTCTTTCAAGATCTACAGTACATAATATTGTGAAAAGATTCAGAGAATTCAGAGACATCTCTGCGTAAAGGGCAAGGTCGGAAACCACTGTTGAATACGCGTGACCTTCGAGTCCTCAGGCGGCACTGCCTAAGAAACCATCATGCTACTGTGACAATCATAGCCACCTGGGCTCGGGAGTACTTTGGAAAACCATTGTCACTCAACACAGTCCGTCGCTGCATCCAGAAATGCAACTTGAAGCTGTATTACGCAAGGAGGAAGCCATACATCAACTCTATGCAGAAACGCCAGTGAGTTCTCTGGGCCCAAGCTCATCTCAGATGGACCGAAAGACTGTGGAACCGTGTGCTGTGGTCAGATGAGTCCACATTTCAGCTAGTTTTCGGAAAAAACGGGCGTCGAGTTCTCCGTGCCAAAGATGAAAACGACCATCTAGATTGTTATCAGCGAAAGGTGCAAAAGCCAGCATCTGTGATGGTATGGGGGTGCATTGAGGCGTATATTAGGATTTTAGAGAGACATATGTTGCCATCAAGGCGACGTCTCTTCCTGGGACGTCCATGCTTATTTCAGCAGGACAACACCAGACCACATTCTGCACGGGCTACAACAGCGTGGCTTTGTAGACACAGAGTGCGTGTGCTTCACTTGCCTGCTGCCAGTCCAGATCTATCTCCTATTGAAAATGTGTGGCGCATCATAAAGAGGAGAATCAAACAATGGAGACCACGGACTGTTAAGCAGCTGAAGTCTTATATCAAGCAAGAATGGACAAAATTTCCAATTGCAAATCTACTATAATTAGTATCCTCAGTTCCAAAACCATTAAAAAGTGTTATTGAAAGGGAAGGTGATGTAACACAATGGTAAACATGCCTCTGTCCCAACTTTTGTTGAGTGTGTTGCAGCCATCAAATTCTAAATTTGTGTATGTTTACAAAATACAATTAAGTTGGTCAGTAAAACTATTGAAAATCTTTTCTTTGTACTTTTGTCAGTTAAGTAAAGGTTCACATGAATTAACATATCACAGATTTTTGTTTTTATTGCATTTTGGAAAATAACCCAACTTTTCTGGAAATGGGGTTTGTACATGCCTCCAGATTGCCCTGAGTGCTCCTGGAATCTTTTCCGCAGTGTATTCATTCCCATAGCTCAGAATATGCAGTGGCTAGATTGCGTGAAGCGGAATGACAAAAGGCAGCAGACCCAATGCTCAGGCCGTCAGAAAGTGGGCCAGGGCACAGAATATCTCTGCCCTTCAGAACGGTGGAGATAAGTAATAGTTTGCATAAACCCTGAGTTATAGGGAAAGGTTGAACAGGTTAGGATTTCATTCCCTGGAGTGTAGCACAATATGGAGGAGATTTGATGGAGGTATACAAAATTATGAGTGGTAAATGCAGACAGGCTTTTCCCACTGAGGTTGGGTGAGACTATTGAATTGAATTGACTTTATTTCTTATATCCTTCACATACATGAGTAAAAATCTTCACGTTATGTCTTCATCTAAATGTGCAATCATAGTAATTTATAATACATACAACAGTCAGTGTAATATAGAGTACACTCAAATCAGTGTGAGCTCATCTGTCTGATGGCCTGGTGGAAGAAGCTGTCCCGCAGCCTGTTCATCCTGACTTTTATGCTGCTGTACCGTTTCCCGGATGGTAGCAGCTGGAATAGATTGTGGTTGGGGTGACTCCTAGAGACAGAGGTCATAATTTTAGGGTGAAAGGTGAAATATTTAAGGGGGCCCTGAGAGGGAACTTCTTTACTCAGAGGGTGGTGCAAGTGTGGAATGAGCTGCCAATGGAAGTGGTGGATGAGGGTTCGATTGCAACATTAAAGAGCTTTGATTGTAATTGGAAAGGAGGCGTATGGAGAGCTATGGTCCACCTGTGAGCAGATAGGACCAAGCAGAAATAGAGTTTGGCACATACTAGATGGGCTGAAGAACCTGTTTCTGTCTGTGCATCTCCATAAGTACGAGATTTCTTACTGAATAGTCATACGATTACTTGGAATATTTGAGGTTACAGATTCAAGGGTTTAATGAGGATTTGCACTGCTTTAAGATGCGAACAAACCACCCTGTGGTTGTCACTGCAGGACGTTTGTTGCTGTGCATTACGGGGACCGCTGTCCCCACGGTTCACAGTATGGTTGTACTGCCAATTCCAATGGAGTAACGTGCACGTCAGAGGCAACGCTGCAGAACCTACCACTAATTTATTGGTTATTTTGGCCGAGACAAAACCAAATGCGAGGATGTAGAGGCAGGGGTTGTTCTCAAAGAGCCGGCTGGTCGATTTCTTGTAGATCATCAACGCCAGGGTTATCACTGCCCCAATGTGCAGGAATGGGGACAGTACGCTCGTATCCTGTTTAAAGACAAATGCATGAGATTAATAGAGTAGTGGGTGAACGCATGTCCACAATGCAACCACTGTGGGGGGGGGGGTGCACATGACCTGGGGTGACCAACCCAGGGGACCAAATTGTACCTCATCAGGCCAACATGAAATGCTAATAAACAACTGCCAGCACCCTATTTATGACAAACTTCCTACACTCTCAGTTTCCAACCTTTGTCCTCACTGCCCTTTAAACATGTGCAGATCTAAGAAGGATTTGGAAGCTTTAGAGAGGGTGCAGAGATATACCGTGCTGCGTGGATTAGAGAGCGTGTCTTATGAGAAAAGGCTGAGTGAACTAGGACTTTTCTCTCTGGAGAGGAGGATGAGAGGTACAAGATGATAAGAAGAAGATCAAGTGGGCAGTCAGGCATTTTTTCCAAGGTGGGAAGAGCTAATAATAGGGGGCATAACAAAGTTTCGGGCAAAGTCAGGTTTTAATCTCCCCCCCCCCCCCCCGGAGAGAGTGGTTGGTTTGTGGAATATCCTGGTGGCAGAGGCAGATTCATTAGGGATATAGATGATAGAAAAGTAGAGGGCGATGTGAGAAGGAAGTGTTAGATTGATCTTGGAGATTAAAAAGTGGCCACAGCATTGTGGGCCAAAGGGCCTGCATCCCCAATATCAATGTTAACACTCTGCCCCTGATGCCTCCTCTGAACAACCACTCTCCCTGCCGCACACTCCCTCTGCTCTCTCATGCGCATAACCTCCCTCAAGTTTAATCCTTGGATAATCTCTCACCATCCCTCCAGAGATCTGGAAATCACCCTGTTCTCAGACACAGATGTGCACGGACCAACTCCATCCCGGTCCCAGCGCCCTTACCGCAATGGTGGAGCCGTTCTTCCCAACACCGCCGGTGAAGATGACAGTGAAGTAGTTGGTGCAAGAGAAGATGGCACCTGCCACTACGAAGAGGGCGGGCACGATTTTAACTTGAATGTCCAGCACTGGTATCTTTACAGGAGAAAGACATTTTAAAGAATGATAACTAGCAGCAGAACTTTACATAAATTCCAGCACACTAGTCAATGATCTACAATTTGATTTTAGACATCTAAATTATAACGTGCCTATCAGTGGACTGTCCAAAGATAGGGTATGGCAGCAGATGATGCCAATGGGAGGAATTCGGACAGCCTGCACAACATGAATACAGCTAAATGAAGCAGCATTCCTCCGACATCCAGGTGCAAGAGCACAAATAACATATGGTTATGATTTCAGAAAAATATAGTCACAAGAAGAGAAAAAAATAGCCCAAGTCAATAGACAATAGGTGCAGGAGTAGGCCATTCAGCCCTTCAAGCCAGCACCACCATTCACTGTGATCATGGCTGATCATCCACAATCAGTACCATTTTCCTGCCTTCTCCCCATATCCCTTCACTCCGCCATCTATAAGAGCTCTATCTAACTCTTTTTTGAAAGAATCCAGAGAATTGGCCTCCACTGCCTTCTGAGGCAGAGCATTCCACAGAACCACAACCCTCTGTGTGAAAAAGTTTTTCCTCAACTCCATTCTAAATGGTCTACCCCTTATTCTTAAACTGTGGCCTCTGGTTCTGGACTCCCCCAACATCAGGAACATGTTTCCTGCCTCTAGCGTGTCCAATCCCTTAATATTCTTATATGTTTCAATCAGATCCCCTCTCATCCTTCTAAATTCCAGTGTATACAACCCCAGTCACTCTAATCTTTCAACATATGACAGTCCCACCATCCCAGGAATTAACCTCGTGAACCTACGCTGCACTCCCTCAATAGCTAGAATGTCCTTCCTCAAATTTGGAGAACAAAACTGTACACAATACTCCAAGTGTGGTCTCACCAGGGCCCTGTACAACTGCAGAAGGACCTCTTTGCTCCTATACTCAATTCCCCTTGTTATGAAGGCCAGCATGCCATTAGTTTTCTTCACTGCCTGCTGTACCTGAATGCTTTCTTTCAGTGACCGATGAACAAGAACACCTAGATCTCGTTGTAGTTCCCCTTTTCCTAACTTGACACCAGATAGTAATCTGCCTTCCTGTTCTTGCCACCAAAGTGGATAACCTCACATTTATCCACATTAAACTGCATCTGCCACGCATCTGCCCACTCACTCAACCTGTCCAAGTCACCCTGCATTCTCATAACATCCTCCTCACATTTCACACTGCCACCCAGCTTTGTGTCATCTGCAAGTTTGCTAATGTTACTTTTAATCCCTTCATCTAAATCATTAATGTATATTGTAATGAGCTGCGGTCCCAGCACCAACCCTTGCGGTACCCCACTAGTCACTGCCTGCCATTCTGAAAAGGACCCATTAATCCCTACTCTTTGTTTCCTATGTGACAACCAATTTTCTATCCATGTCAGTACCCTACCCCCAATACCATTTGCTCTAATTTTGCACACTAACCTCCTATGTGGGGCCTTACCAAAGGCTTTCTAAAAGTCCAGGTACACTACATCTACTGGCTTTCCCATGTTCATTTTCATAGTCACATTCTCAAAAAATTCCAGAAGATTAGTCAAGCATGATTTCCCCTTCGTAAATCCATGCTGACTCGGACCTATCCTGCCACTGCTATCCAAATATGCCGCTATTACATCTTTTATAATTGATTCCAGCATCTTCCCCACCACAGATGTAAGACTAACTGGTCTATAATTGCCTGTTTTCTCTCTCCCTCCTTTCTTAAAAGTGAGCTAACATTAGCTACCCTCCAATCCACAGGAACTGATCCTGAATCTATAGAACATTGAAAAATGATTACCAATGCATCCACGATTTCTCGAGCCACCTCCTTAAGTACCCTGGGATGCAGACCATCAGGCCCTGGGGATTTATCAACCTTCAGTCCCATCAGTTTACCCAACACCATTTTGTGCCTGATGCGAATTTCCTTCAGTTCCTCTGTTACCCTAGGTCCTCTGGCCACTATTACATCTGGGGGATTGTTTGTGTCTTCCCTAGTGAAGACAGGTCCAAAGTACCTGTTCAGCTCGTCTGCCATTTCCTCGTTCCCGATAATAATTTCACCCGTTTCTGTCTTCAAGGGCCCAACTTTGGTCTTAACTAACTTTTCCCTCTTCACATACCTAAAGAAGCTTTTACTATCCTCCTTTATATTTTTGGCTAGCTTACCGTTGTACCTCATCTTTTCCCCCCGTATTGCCTTTTTAGTTATCTTCTGTTGCTCCTTAAAAGTCTCCCAATCCTCTGGCTTCCTACTCATCCTTGCTATGTTATACGTCCTCCCTTTTATTTTTATACTGTCCTTGACTTCCCTTGTCATCCACAGTCACCCCTTACTCCCCTTAGAACCTTTCTTCCTCTTTGGAATTAACTGATCCTGCACCTTCTGTATTATTCCCAGAAATACCTGCTATTGTTGTTCCACTATCATCCCTGCTAGGGTATCTTCCCAGTCAACTTTTGCCAGCTCCTCCCTCATGTGTCCATAGTCCCCTTTGTTCAACTGTAATACTAACACTTCTGATCTTCCCCTCTCCCTCTCAAACTGTAGATTAAAACTTATCATATTATGGTCACTACCTCCTAATGGCTCCTTTACCTCGAGTTCCCTTATCAAATCTGGCTCATTACACAACACTAAATCCAGAATTGCCTTCTCCTTGGTAGGCTCTAATACAGGCTGCTCTAAGAATCCATCTCTGAGGCATTCCACAAACTCCCTTTCTTGGGGTCCAGTACCAACTTGATTTTTCCAGTCTACCTGCATGTTAAAATCCCCCATAACAACCGTAGAATTACCTTTGCGACATGCCAATTTTAACTCTTGGTTTAACTTGCACCCTATATCCAGGCTACTGTTTGGGGGCCTGTAGATAACTCCCATCAGGGTCTTTTTGCCCTTACAGTTTCTCAGTTCTATCCATACTGACTCTACATTTCCTGATTCTATGTCCCCCCCTTGCAAGTGACTAAATTTCATTCCTCACAAACAGAGCCACCCCGCCCCCTCTGCCAACCTGTCTGTCCTTTCGACAGGATGTATATCCCTGAATATTCATTTCCCAGCCCTGGTCCTCTTGCAGTGATGTCTCTGTTATTCCCACAATATCATACTTGCCAATTTCCAACTGAGCCTCAAGCTCATCCACTTTATTTCTTATACTCCGCGCATTCATATATACTTTTAATCCTTTTAAAGTAATACTTTTACTCCCCTCACCTTTCACATCGATTCCTATTGCACTTGCCTGTACTCTCCGATCCCTTCCTGATCTTTCTGTCCCTTTAATTCTGTTGTCTTTCTTAACTTTTCTTATTCTCTCATACCCTTTAACTCCATTCTTATATTTCCAGTTCATCCCCTCCCCCTCACTACTTAGTTTAAACACGCCCATGTAGCAGTGGCAAACCTGCCTGCCAAAACGCTGGTCCCCCGTCTGTTAAGGTGCAACCCGTCCCTTCTGTACAATTCATCCTTACCCCAAAACAGATCCCAGTGGTCCAAGAATCTAAATCCCTGCTCCCCACACCAGCTCCTCAGCCACACATTCAGATCCCCTATCTCCCTGTTCATGTCCTCTCCAGCACAAGGAACTGGAAGCAAACCCGAGATAACCACCCTGGAGGTCCTGCTTTTCAGCCTTCTTCCGAGTTCTCTTAAGTCACGCTGCAAAATGTCTCTCATCTTCTTCCCAATGTCATTTGTGCCGACATGCACCACCACCTCCGGCTGATCACCTTCTCCCTTGAGGATGCCCTGCAATCGGTCCGTGACGTCCTGGATCCTGGCTCCAGGGAGGCAACACACCATTCTTAAATCTTGCCTGTTGCCGCAGAAACCCCTATCTGCACCTCTCACTATGGAGTCCCCTACTACCACAGCTCTGCTTGACATCTGTCTCCTTGGCTTTATTTCAGCACCAAATTTTGACTCGCAGACCCGCCCGCCTCTCAGACTGGCACTGTCTTCTGTCCCAACAGCTTCGAAGAGGGTGAACCTGTTTTCAAGAGGCACATCCCCTGGGGTCTCCTGTACTCCAGGCATCCATCCCTTCCTCATTGTCACTCCCCTTTTCTCTTCCGGTATCTTCGGTGTAACAATCTCGCTACAGGTCTTGTCCACAAAAATCTCTGTTTCCCGAATGAACCTGAGGTCATCCAGTTGCCTCTCAAGTCCCTGAGTTGTCCTGGTCTAGCTTGTTCTTCCACCTGAGCAAACAATGGAGGGCAGCTTCCCCTGTCGGCAAAGCTGTAACTCATCCCATGCAGTATACTGGGAACTGTCTGCACAGTGAGAAACCTCAGTCACCCAGTCAATCATCTCATGCCGTCTGGGTCATCCACGCATGATGGTCTGAACTTAAAAATTTCCAAAGTCAGTTAGAAGCCTCAATTAGGTCTTCCCATCCTTTCTCCCCCCTCACTCCGCTCCCCATACCCACATCCAGCCCCATTTAAAGATTTGTCATAGGCATATTTGTCATCTCCTAAGTTACAGAGCCTACAAGCTGAACAAGTTAGGTCTTTATTCTTTGGAGCATAGAAGGTTGAGGGGGGACTTGATAGAGGAGTTTAAAATTATGAGGGGGATTGATAGAGTTGACACGGATAGGCTTTTTCCATTGAGAATGGGGGAGATTCAAACAAGAGGACATGAGTTGAGAGTTAAAGGGCAAAAGTTTAGGGCTAACATGAGGGGGAACTTCTTTACTCAGAGAATGGTAGCTGTGTGGAACGAGCTTCCAGCAGAAGTGGTTGAGGCAGGTTTGATGTTGTTGTTTAAAGGTAAATTGGATAGATATATGGACAGGAAAGGAATGGAGGGTTATGGGCTGAGTGCAGGTCGGTGGGACTAGGTGAGAGTCAGAGTTTGGCACGGACTAGAAGGGCCGAGATGGCCTGTTTCCGTGTTGTAATTGTTATATGGTTATATTGTAACATATAGTGAAATAGGTTGTTTTGCATCAATAGTATACATCAGTAGGGAAGTCACACCATCCTCTCCTCCTCTGTTACTGCCCTGGGCTGCTGGCAAGGCTATACCCCACCCCACACTGTATAGTGGGAAACACTGGCACACAGAGAAGCTACATCCCACGATGTGCACTCAGAACTGTCTGTACAGAGACACAACATCCCATCCCATGGCGTGTGCTGGGAAATGTCTGCACACAGACCACACCTTACCCCATAGTGTACTAAAAACTATCTGTACACAGTTAGATATCTCACTGCCCCAGTATGGTCTCCCCACCCTCTTCTTTTCTTCACTCCCTCCCCCACGTCCACCACAGCCACAACCCTCTCCAAATATTAAATATTTGCTTTACTTGTCATAAGCACACAGTGAAATATGTTGGTTGTGTCAATGACCAGGATGTGTTGAGGGCAGCCCGCAAGTGTTACCATGCTTCCAGTACCAACATAGCATGCCCAAAACTCACTAACCCTAACAGGTCCATCTTTGGAACATGAGAGGAAATAGAAGCACCCAGAGGACACCCATGCTGTCACATGGATGTGCAAACTCCTTACAGGGAGGCAGGAATTGAATCCAGATTGCTGGCACTGTAAAGTGTTACTGCTACATTATCATGCTGCCTGGTTCCATCCACCCACCTCCCAACTCCTCCACATGTGTGTGCTCCATTATTTCCACCTGGCCATCTTCAGCCCTCGTAACTCGTTCCACCAATCACCTTCCTTACTAAGCCTGGCCCTTACACCTTCACTGCTCTTTACTCCTCCCTCTCTGTGAACTCCACTCCACAGTGAAAGAACATAACAACACAGAAATAAGCCCTTGAGCCCATCTAGTCTGTGCTAAATTATCTGCCTAGTCCCATCAATCTGCAACCGGACCACAGCGCTCCATATCCACGTACCATCAGAATTTCCCTTGTGTTGAAATCAAATCCGTATCCGTATCTACTTCTGCTAGCAGATCGTTCCAAACTCTCAGTGCTTCCTGAGTGAAGTTCTCCCTCATGTTCCCTTTAAAGATCTCACTTTGAATCTCAGGGTAATACATGTGTAAGGGGTTTCTTCTTTTATGTTACTGCATAGGCTAATTAAAATGGCTTCTTTGTTATGTTAAATGCTGAGAAAGTTCTCTCGCTAGCAGCTTGTTTGGGTTATATTATTGATAACAGAGCAAACGAACCAATTGGGATAGATGTTATTCTTTCTGTGTGTCTGTAGTTATTGTGATGCGCAGGTTTTTGGGCAGAAGGCGCAAGAGAGAGAGAGAGAATGAACAAGGTGCTGTGAGCCGGTTAATGGGGTTGGACCCCGAGCAGGAGTCAGAGGTCCAGGGTCTTTGGCAAGGAGAGGAGACGGGGACAGACTCGTGTGGAGCGTCTGGTCGACCACCGTGGTTGGCCCCAGGCGGCAGGTTGAGGTGGTCAGAGGGGATCGAATGGTGAAGAGAAGATCGTTACCAGAGTTCCAACTATTGTGCACGAAGAGACTGAACTTTGATAAGTGTGGCGCCTTTTATTTTCCTTTTATATTTTATCTTTATTAATTATATAGTTCCAGTAATATCTATAAAGTGTGATTCATTTAATCGTGTATGGTGTATTGTCTGTTATTTGGCAGGGTGGGGTACATCACACAGCATCTACACAAACTTAATTACCCAGTTTGGTGGGGCCGAGGGCTGTTTCCCTAGACGACAGCGAGTTGAGCGACCCTAAGGCTTGCCGGGGGGCTTCACATGGATGTACTTTCACTCAGTCAACACCAATGGAAAAAGCCTGATTACATTTATCCTATCTATACCCCTCATCATCCTCTGTACCTCTATCAAATCTCCCCTCATTCCAGGAATAATGATATGAAAGCAAGCTGGCAAACAATATCAAAGTGGATTTTCAAGTATGCAAGCTTTTTCAAGTATGTAAAAATTAGAAGGGAGATGATAGTGGAGACAGGACTGCTAGAAAATGAGGCCAAAGAAATAATAACGGGAGACAAGGAGATGGCTGATGAACTAAATGAGTATTTTGCATCAGTCTTCACTGTGGAATATCCTAGCAGTGTGCCAGATGTTGACGGGTGTGAGGGAAGAGATGTGAGTGCAGTTACTATTACAAGGGAGAAAGTGCTCAAAAAGCTGAAAGGCCTAAGAGTACATAAGTCACCCATACCAGATGAACAGTACCTTAGGGTTCTGAAAGAGGTAGCGGTAGAGATCGTGGATGCGTTAGTAAAGATCTTTCAAAAATCATTGGACTCTGGCATGGTGCCAGAGGACTGGAAAACTGCAAATATCAGTCCACTCTTTAAGAAAGGAGGAAGGCAGCAGAGAAGAAATTATAGACCTCAAATTATAGCCTGATCTCAATGGTTGGGAAGATGTTGGAGTCAATTGTTAAGGATGAGGTGATGGGAGTACTTGATACAAGACAGGACAAAGCCAGCATGGTTCCCTTAAGGGAAAATCCTGTCTGATGAACCTGTTGGAATTCTTTGCTAGATAAGGGAATGATGTTATATATTTGGACTTTCAGAAGGCCTTTGACAAGGTGCCACACATGAGGCTGCTTACCAAGTTAAGAGCCCATGGTATTACAGGGAAGTTACTAACATATTAGAGTATTGGCTGATTGGTAGGAGGCAGCGAATGGGAATAAAAGGACCTTTTTTCTGGTTGGCTGCCAGTGACTGGTGGTGTTCTGCAGGGGTCGGTGTTGGGACCATTTCTTTTTATACTGCATATCAATGATTTAGATGATGGAATAGATAGTTTTGCTGCCAAGTTTGCAGATGATACGAAGATTTCTGGAGGGGCAGGTAGTGTTGAGGAAACAGGTAGGATGCAGAAGAACTTAGACAGATTAGGAGAATGGGCAAAAAAGTGGCAAATGAAATACAATGTTGGAAAATGCATGGTCATGCACTTTGGTAGTAGAAAATCCAAAAATCTGAGATGCAAAGGGATTTGGAAGTCCTTGTGCAGAACACCCAAAAGGTTAACTTGCAGGTCGAGTTGGTGGTGAGAAGGCAAATGCAATGTTAGCATTAGTTTCAAGCTGTCCAGAACAGAAGCGCAGGGATGTGATGCTGAGGCATTATCAGGCACTGGTGAGGTCTCACCTGAGTATTGTGAACAGTTTTGGGCTCCTCATCCAAGAAAAGATGTGCTGACATTGGAGAGGGTTCAGAGGAGGTTTACAAGGATGATTCCAGGAATGAAAGGGTCATCATACCAAGGAACATTTGATGGCTCTGGGTTTGTACTTGCTGGAATTTACAAGGATGAGGAGGGGATCTCATTGAAAACTTCTGAATGTTGAAAGACCTGCACAGAGTAGATTGGGAAATGTTTCTTATGGTGGGGGAGTCTAGGCCAAGAGGACATCCATTTAAAACAGAGATGCGGAGAAATTTCTTAGCCAGAGGGTGGTGAATTTGTGGAATTTATTACCACAGGCAGCTGTGGAGGCTAGGTTATTTAAAGCAGAGCTCAATAGATTCTTGACTGGACATAGCACCAAAGGTTACCGGGAGTGGGGCTGAGAAGGGGAAAACAGGATCAGCCATGACTGAATGGCAGAGAAGACTCAATGGGCCAAATGGTCTAAATCTGCTCCTATGTCTTATATCTTAAGTCTGTCTTATGGTTTTATAATCTTTCAATCATTCCCTGCACCCATCACCTACCTGTACCTAACACCTCAGCAGATGCTGAAAATCCAGAGCAACACACACAAAATGCTGGAGGAACTCAGCAGGCCAGGCTGCATCTATGGAAAAGAGTACAGTCGGCATTTCAGGCCGAGACCCTTCATCAGGAGTAGAAAGGGAGGGAAAGTTGCCAGAATAAAAAAGGTGGAGGGGAAGGGAAAGAGAACAAGTTAGAAGGTGAAAGGTGAAGCCAGGTGGATGGGGATGAAGTAAAAAGCTGGGAGATGAATGGTGGAAAAGTTAAAGGGCTGAAGGAATCTGATAGGAGAGGAGAGTGGACCATGGAAGAAAGGGAAGAAGGGGTGGGCACTGGGGGAGGGGGTGATACGCAGGTGAGGAGAAAAGACCAGAGTGCAGATTAGAAGAGGGAAGGGGGAGGGTAAAAGAAAAAGAAAGGTTACCTACCAGGCCCTGCCTCACCACTCCTCATCTTCCTTCTACACTTTCGCTCCAGATGAAGCATCCCAACACAAAACACCGACCGTCCCTTTTCTCTCCACGGCAGCTGTGCTTCAGCTTGTTTTAGAAACAAAACGATTGGCAGGGAAAATGCACAACAGGCCCAGCTGAAGATCTGTGGCCCTGGCAGAGTTCAAACTCGCTTTGGGCTATTTAAAATTTCGCTTTCCCGGCCAAACATAAGCTCTGCTCACATGGACAAAGACTTCACATATTTACCAGGACCCCTGCAGAATGGCCATAACACAGGATCAAAATTAGGCCATTTGGCCCATCAAGAATGCCCTATCATTCAGTTATGGCTGATTTATTTTTCCTCTCAACCCCATTCCTCTGCCTTCTCCCTGTAACCTTTGGCATCCTTATTAATCAAGAACCTATCAACCTCCGTTTTAAATATACCCAATGAATAGGCCTCCACAGCTGTTCTTGGCAAAGAATTCGAGATTCATCACCTTCTGCCTAAAGAAATGCTTTTCATCTCTGTTCTAAAGGGACATGCTCACCAGGTCCACTCTACCTCAGCCTTTCAATGAGAACCCACCCTCATTCTTCTAAACTCCACTGAGTACAGGACCATAGACATCAAACGTTCCTCATATTAACTATTCATTCTCGGGAGCCTCCTCTGGACACTCTCCAATGCTAGCACATCTATGCTGGGTTGGGGGGTGAGCCCTCTCCGTTGGTGCTGCTCTCCAGTGTTCACTCAGTGAGAGACGCGCTGAATTCCCTTTGCCTGAAGCTGCACTATGCAATACAAGGAACTGCTATGGCCTCATTTTGCAGAATTGTGGCTCCAGGGCAACATCTCTGAACCATCCATCTACACTCAGGGACGGGACATATTATTTCAATTTTTTGTGACTGTGTTTTTCTGTATCATAATTTTATGTGCTGTGTGTGACTGTCAGGATAACGTATTGCACCTTGACCCCGGAGGAACACTGTTTCTTTTGGCTGTATGCAGATTGACAAATAAACTTGAACTTAAATATTTAAAGACTTATAGAAGTGTTGGGGTGTGCTTTGAAGGGCAGCATTGACAGTAGGTGCCTTGGAGTGCCAGTCTGTCACACACACCCACACGTTACACACTCAGCTGAGCTATGTCCTCTCATGTTCAGCATGAGACAGCCTTACAACCTGACCACCTCTCATTCCTTCCAGCAAGTTTTTAAAAACTCAATTGGCTGGAAGTTTTCAAACAGGATGCCACTGCCACCTGGATTCTGCCAGAACAGTACAGTGCAGGAACAAGCCCAACAACCCATCTGGCTGTGCTAATTTAAAAGTCACCTCCTGCCCGTTCGCACCGGGTGTACATCCCTCCACCTCCTGCCCGTTCGCACGAGGTCTATATCCCTCCACCTCCTGCCCGTTCACACGTGGTCTATATACCTCCACCTCCTGCCCATTCGCACAAGGTCTATATCCCTCCACCTCCTGTCCGTTCGCACAGTGTCTATATCCCTCCACCTCCCATCCGTTCGCATGCGGTCTATATTCCTCCACCTCCCATCCATTCGCATGCGGTCTATATTGCTCCACCTCCCGTCCGTTCACACACTGTCTATATCCCTCCAAAGTGCAAAATCTCACACTTAATATTTGGCATTTTCACCCTACAGAAAGAGACTCCAAATATCGAACCTATCTGTGCCTCACATCGTTCTACAGACTTCTAGAAAGAAGACTTTTATGTCACACCATTAGCTGCTGACACTCTAGAGAAAACAATTCAAGTTTGTCTGACCTCTCCGTATGCTCTCAAATCCAAGAAATATCCTGGTGAAACTCTCCTGCCCCATCTCCAAAGCCTCCAGATCCTCCTTATAAATTAGCAATGAGGGAATGATCGAACTTGCTGAGCTGATTGGCCCAATTTTGTTCCCATGTCTTATAATAGGGGACCAGAGCTGCTCACAATTCCATCATGAACGGTCCCAAGCCCAGCTGCAAAAGCAAGAGGGTTGGGCATGGGCCAGCAACACCATCCTGCAGAAAAAGAGCTACAGAAACACCAAGAGAAGCTCTAGAAGACGTCATCCCTGGGAGCCAAAGGACCTTGGCCTAGAAGATATTTGAAGTCACATTCAAAGTGGAAGCCACAGGGCTCAGGACTCTGGTGAGCTGCTGTTGGTGGCCTGTGCCCCACTAAAGGGGTGATGGGCTTCAGAAGAACTGCACACCGTTAATGGCCTGGTTTTCCCTTTTGCCAAAACCAGGAATTAGAAGTCTCCAGCTTCAGGAATTTACATCCCAAACATTGAAAATCAAAATGCAACATTCCAACAACATGTTTAACAAAAAAAATCACTGAACAGACCAGAGCAAAAGCTTGAAGTAAAAACCACACAAAAAGTGGACACTAGATGGCTTTCCATGCAGTTAAGAGGACAACAGCAAATTCAGGGGGTTCGAGGCAAAGGACATACATTTATTAGGTACATCTACTCATTAATGCAAATATTTAATCAGCCAATGATGTGGCAGCGACTCTATGCATAAAAGCATGAAGACATGGTCAAGAGGCTCAGTTGTTGTTCAGACCAAACATCAGAATGGGGAAGAAATGTGATCCAAGTGACAGTGACCATGGAATGATTGTTGGTGCCAGATAGGGTGGTTTGAGTATCTCAGAAATTGCTGATCTCCTGGGGTTTTCACACACAAGTCTCCACAGTTTACAAAGAATAGTACAAAAATGAAAAAAAAAATCATGAGAGAGGTCAGAGGAGAATGGCCAGATTGGTTCAAGCTGACAGGAAGATGACAGTAACTCAAACAGCAATGTGTTACAACAGTTATGTGCAGAAAAGTATCTTTGAATGCACATGTCAAACTTTGAAGTGGTTTACAGTGGGCTACAGCAGGTTCCTCTCTTCTACCTCATAAAAGAGGCTACTGAGTGTAGATTTTGGAACCACTCTACGGGTTTCCTTTGTTTTCCATTTTGGAGCCTGAAGGCAGGAGGAGTCTCCTTTGCCTTCAAAGGTCTATATCCTCCCACAACCCCATCACTGCCTCTCCCTACCTGCCATTTGCTGCTGTCACCCCTACCCAAGGAAGATGAAGAGGTGGTAGATCAGAATTTAGATTCGAGGTCAATTACCATCGATTCCCAAAATGCTGTTCCTCCGCTGGCGGCCAATAAAAACAGGACAATTATGAAGATTTGCACTTCAGTCACATCAATTCTGATTGGGCAAGAAAAAGCATAAATCAGAGTTATAGCTATTCAGAGAAAGTTAGTCCAACCCAAAGCAAAGCAGTTGCTGTTCTGCCATGCATCACACCAGGAGTAACGTGCTCTATTAGACCCTCCCCCTCCTCAGCTTAAAATCACTAATCGTTGACCTTTCCCCCAGGAATGACAGGGTTAATGCATTAGGAGCATGTGATGGCTCTGGGCCTGTTCTCACTGGAGTTAAGAATGAGAGGGGATCTTCCTGAAACCTATCAAATTTTGAAAGGCCTAGTCAGAATGGATGTGGAGAGGATGTTTCCCCATTAGTGGGGAAGTCTAGGACCAGAATAGAAGGACATCCTTTTATAACAGATATGAGCAAGATTTTCTTTAGCCAGAAGGTGGCGAATCTGTGGAATTCATTGCCACAGACAGCTGTGGAGGCCAAGTCATTGGGTAGATTTAAAGTGAAGGGTGTAGGTTCTTAATTAATAAGGATGTCAAAGGTTACAGGGAGAAGGTGCAGGAAAACGAGGTTGAGCGTGTGGGCCAGAAAGAATTACAATCTACAAATCAGTGAACACGAATGAAGGCAGCCATTTTGTGAACTGGTTCTTCTTCAGGGATAACTTAATCAAGAGCAACTGAACATGAACACAAGGAGTTACTGTGAGGATCTGCTAAACCTGAGACCATTCTCCGGTAAGAAGCTGTTTATTATGTTAAATGGCAGGAACAGCCAGTGACTCTGGTCATCTGGGCCCAGTGCTTGGCTAACCTGGTCAGACTGGCTTGAACCAGTCCAAGTTGGACAGAACAACAGACACAAGGCTTGAGGAAATAGCCATAAAGTAATAACACTTTTAGTTCTGGGCCACATCCAATGAGAACCTGGACCTGACACAGGTCATGTGCACATAGCACTGAAACATCATAATTGATCCCATAAAATAAAGAATAATTATAGAGGATTTTGAGAGACAGGCAGCAACCATTCTGTGGAGACCAACCGGTGTGTAGTAGATGATCCCACACTGGACACGTTGAGATTACATCTGGATCAAGAAGAATAGCTGGCTGGCATAGACACCTTTTCTCTACTTTGACGTTCATGAGGGTGAGGGAAACCTGGTGGGTATGAACACAGGTTTCTTGTTTTGTAAAATTAGTGTTTGTTAGCTGAACTAATAAATGTACTTGTCAGTAAATACAGATTCACGCTATGCCTAATAATCATTATTATTCAGAGTTAATCCTTATAACAAGAAGGTTAAGGAATCAGCCCTGGTGGATTGGAGGAGAAGACTCGATGGGCCAAGGGACTTAAATCTGTCTTATGGTGCAGAACCCTTCAAAAGAGAGAATCAATTGTTGCTGTTATTGTCTGCTTGAGTTAGAGAAAGGGTCATTGTAGGCACTGCCGAGGAGCTGCTAGGATTGGGGAAAGGCCTCTCCATCATCAAGCTGATCTCTACTGAAGGCATTGGGTGGATAATTTTGCTTGGTTATTAAAACATGCCTGCCTGCTCTGATTCAAAAATCAGAGGTGCAAAGGGACTTGCGCGTCTTTGTGTAGGACTGCTGGCAGGTTGAGTCGATGGTGAAGAAAGCAATTTCGAGTGGACTAGAATATAAAACCAAAGATGTAATGCTGAGGCTTTATAAGGCATTGGTCAGACTGCACAGAGTATTTGTGAGCTGTTTTAGGCCCCCTATCTATGAAAAGATGTGCTGGCATTGGAAAGGGTCCAGAGGAGGTTCACAATGATTCTGGGAATGAAAGGGTTAACATATGAGCAGCATTTGATGGCTCTGGGCTTGTACTCGCCAAAGTGTAGAAGAATGGGAAGGGTACTCATTGAACCTATCGAATATTGAATGGCCTAGATAGGGTGAATGTGGGGAGGATATTTCCTATAGTGGGGGAGTCTAGTATCTGAGGGCACAGCCTCAGAATAGAAGGATGCCCATTTAGAACAGAGATGAGGAGGAATTTCTTTAGCCAGAGGGTAGTAACTCTGTGGAATTCATTGACACAGACATCTGTGGAGGCCAAATAACTGAGTATGCCTAAAGCAGAGATTGATAGGTTCCTGATTGGTCAAAGGTTACGGGACCTACTGCTGTCAGCGTGGAGTTTACACATTATCCCACAAGAGAGTGTTTTCGGGTTTCTTCCCATATCCCAAAAGTGCGTGGGATGATTAACAGACTGCCATAAATTGCCCTTGGGGTGTGGGTTGTGGGAGAATCCAGCAGTAGTGGATGGAAATGCGGGGAGAACAAATGGGAGAATATTTCTGACAGGTTCTTCGATGGCCTCGTGGTTAATCAAGAGAATGATTCTGGGGATGAAAGAGTAGCATGAGGAGTATTTACTAATTTTGGGCACGTACTCACTGGAGTTTAGAAGGATGAAAGTGGATCTCATTGAAACCTATCGAATGTTGAAAGGCCTCGACAGAGTGGAAGTGGAGAGAATGTTTTCAATAGTGGAGGAGTCTAGGACCAGAGGGCACAGATAGAGTGGGTGTGGAGGGGATGTTTTCAATAGTGGAGGAGTCTAGGACCAGAGGGCACAGATAGAATGGGTGTGGAGATGATGTTTCCAGTACTGGGGGAGTCTAGAACCAGAGGGCACAGATAAAGTGGATATGGAGAGGATGTTTCCTCTAGTGGGTGAGTCTAGGACCAGAAGACACAGAGTGGATGTGGAGAGGATGTTTCCTACAGTGGGATAGTCTAGGACCAGAGGGCACAGACTCAGAGTAAAGTCACGATCACTGTAATAGAAATGAGGAGAAATTTCTTTAGCCAGAGGGTGGAGAAGCGGTGGAATTCATTACTAAGTTACTGGGTATATTTAAAGCAGAGGTTAACAGGTTCTTGATTATTTAGCTGTCAAAGGTTACAGGGAGAAGGCAGAATGGGATTGAGAGGGATAACAAATCAGCTATGATGCATTGGCAGAGCAGACTCAATGGGCTGAATGGCTTAATTCTGCTCCTGCATTTTACAGTCTTATGGTTTTAGGGGTCAGCACAACCAGGGTTTGATTCCTGGTCATGGAAGATTGTTAGGGGCGGAACTGTAGCGTAATGCTTCACAGTGCCAGTGACCCGTGTTCTGCCACGTAAGGAGTTTCCACACTCTCCCCACGCCCGTACGGGTTTCCACACTCTCCCCACGCCCGTACGGGTTTCCTCCGGGTGTTCTCCTTCCACATTCTAAAGACGCACAGGTTAGTAACTGGGTGTAATTGGGACGTGCAGGTTAGTAACTGGGTGTAATTGGGATGTGCAGGTTAGTAACTGGGTGTAATTGGGATGTGCAGGCTTGGGTCTGCTACCGTGCTATAGAAATAAACAAACATGAGTGGCTGGCACTGGGTGCAAACAGGTTTCATTCCTTGTTGCACCTTTCACCCCTTTCGTCAACTAGACACACTTGGAGCCTGAAATGTATTACAGTAATTCACCTTGACTACCTTCTGCAGTGTGAACAGTGGTGCAGTCACAAAAACCACTCCCCTACGCTACCTTAAGGTGTACAAAGTTATGTGGGGTATAGGTAAAGTGAATGCAAGTAGGTTAATTCCTTTCAAGGTGGGTGAAACTAGAACTAGAGGTCAAGGGTTAATGGTGAAAGGTGAAAGGGTTCAAGGAAATCTGAGGGGCAACTCTTCAATCAGAGGGTAGTGAGAGTGTGCAGTGAGCTGCCAGTGCAAGCGTGGATGCAGGTTCGATTTCAATATGCAAGAGGAATTCGGACAGGTACATAGATTGGAGGGATGTGGAGAGCTACATTCTGGGTGCAGCTCAATGGGACTAGGCAAAATAACAAATCAGCATGGGTTATGCCATGGACTCCTACCATTAACTGAGGGGTCTGTGGACCCCTGGACTGAAGGGCCTTTCTGGAATGAAGATGCCAGAGACTGAGGAGCAGAATTAGGCCATTCAGCCTGCTCTGCCATTCCATCATGGCTGATTTATTTTCCTTCTCAAACCCATTCTCCTGCCTTCTTCTCGTAACCTTTGACACACTAAACAAGAACCTTTATCAGCCCCCACTTAAAATATACCTAATGATGATGTCCACAGCTGCTTGTGGCAATGAATTCCACAGATTCACCACCTCCTGGCTAAAGGAATTTCTCATCTTTGTTCAATGATGTCCCTCTATTCTGAGACTGAGTCTCCTGGCCCGACTCCCCCACTAAAAGAAACATCCTCTCCACATCCACATCCACTCCATCTAGGCTTTGTATGCCACTGGTATTTCTAGGGTTAATTCTTGATCGGGAATGGCTGGTGGATCGGAGGGGGATGAGGACGTTACTGACTGTGATGCATTACGGAACGGCCATTTTGATAGGCTGCAGTCATTGTGTGTGCACCCGCAAGACCGCTGTTTACCGGCGTGTTCCACATTGAGGGCCCCCAAACCACCGTCACAACTTGTGCTGATAAAATGCAGAGCTGGGCTTCAGTGACGTCAAATCTGTCGGTCAGGGAATAATTAGAACTCAGTGAAATAATGCGCACAGAGCAAAAATGCACCAAGAGGCATAAAGCATGACAGCTCCTTGCAATGATGGCCAAGGTCCACCCCACAGCATCTCAAAGGACAAACTGGGCAACATTGGGTGGGCGTTGCCAGAGGAAGGTTTCCCTTTGTACACAGCGAGCGATGGGTCGATGGAATGCGCTGCCAGTTATGGTGGTTGAAGCAGGTACATTAGGGGCATATAAGGGAAGAGGACTCTGTGGGAGGGAAGGGTTAGATTGATCCTGGAGTAGGTTAAATGGTTGGCACAACACCGTGGGCCAAAAGGCCTGTACTGTTCGATGTTCTAAGTTCAAATTATTCCCTCATTAGGAGGTAGGATGCAGAAGATTTAGAGAGGGTGCAGAGGAGATTTAGCAGGATGCTGCTTGGATTGGAGAGCATGTCTTACGAGGATAGGCTGAGCGAGCTAATTAATGTAATTACTGGAAAGCATAGAGAGGATGTCAAAGTTAGCTTTTTTTAAAAGTGCATTGAGTGGTGGGTACGTGGAACTCACTGCTGGGGTGATGGTAGAGGCAAGTACATTAGGGACATTTAGGAGACTCTTAGATAGGCACATGCATGAATGAAAAATGGAGGCTATGTGGGAGGGAAGGGTTAAACTGATCTTGGATCAGGTTAAAGGGTCAGTGCAACATTGCAGACCAAGGGCCTGTGCTGTTCTATGTTCGATGCTCAAATTATTGCCTCATTATAGGAAGGATGTGGAAGATTTAGAGAGGGTACAGAGGAGGTTTACCAGGATGCTGCCTGGATTAGACAGCATTATGAGGAGAGGCTGAGAGAGCTGGTGCTTTTCTCTTTGGAGCAAAGAAGGATATGAGGCAATTTGATAGAGGTACAGATCGAGCGGACAGCCAGAGACTTTTTCCCGGGATGAAAATGGCTAATACGAGTGGTCATACTATCAATGCGATTGATGGAAAGAATAGAGAGGATGTCAGAGGAAGTTTTTTTTTATACACAGAGTGGAGGGTGCGCACAGGGAAGAGTTAGATTGATCTTGGAGTAGATTAAAAGGGCAGCACAACTTCGTGACCAAAGGGCCTGTACTGTTCAAACCTAAAGTGGAATTTGTTAGCAAAAGCAGCTAGGTGACCCATTCAAAAGGAAAAATGTGCATAGAAATCACTTGGGCTCTAACAACACTCCCCACCTGAGGGGTCCATGGTTGAGCCCAAGGGGAGGAACAGGCCAGTTACACCTTAGGTATTCAGGGAACCTCCAGCCACCAGGCATCAGGGTGGGGGGAGAACAGTTTGTGGATTTTCTCAACCTGGCCAATACTTACATGCCGAAACGCAGCGTCCCGGAGACGTATGTCTGCCAGTGAGCGCAGTAGAACATGAACACGCCGGCGAAACAGCAGAAGAACATCCAGTCTGGGTTGGTGCCCAGCTGCACAGCTATACATATCCCGAGGACGACGAAGACTGCGGGCAGTAAGGGGCAAGAATTTATTGAAAACAAAACGTGCTTCAAGCAAACTGTGGACACAAGAAATGCTGGAAATGTTGAGCAACACGCACAAAATGCTGGAGAAACTCAGGTCAGTCAGCACCAATGGTTCAAGTGATATCCTTCATTAGGGCTGTAGGGGAAGGGGGCAGAAGCCAGAATAAGGTGGGGGGAGAAGCTGGCAGGTGATAGGTGAGACCAGGTGAGCTGAATTCCTCCACATTGTGGATGTCACGCTTTAGAAACCCTGCCGGCATTGATTACCGCTATTCCAATACATCACAGACACTCAGTGCATACTTTATTAGTATGCTTGTACACATAATATACCTAAATCAGTCCATCATGTTGCTGTTCAGACCAAACATCAGAAAGGGGGAAGAAATCTGATCTAAGTGATTTTGACCATGAAATGATTGTTGGTGCCAGACGGGGTGGTTTGAGTATCTCAGAAACTGCTAAACTCCCGGGATTTTCATATGGTCTCTAGAATTTACAGAGAATGGTGTGAAAAACAAAAAAAAACAACCAGTGAGTGGCTGTTCTGTGGGAGAGAACACCTTGCTAATGAGAGAGGTCAGAGTTTCAAGCTGACAGGAAGGAGATAACCACATGCTACAGCAATGGTGTGCAAAAGAGCATCTCTGAATACACATGTTCAACTTGAAGTGGATGGGCTACAGCAGCAGATCACTGACATACACTCAGTGGCCACTTTATTAGGATTGGGAGGTATCCATATAGGTCAGCTCTGGCACAAACACTCCTGTCAATGCAACACCCAGATCAGGTTAAAACAAGTGTTCAATACTGTGTGGCAACAAGATGGACTGTGGAAGTGGAGATTGGTGAGGGAAATGGGCCTCTGAGGTGAGAAAGTTTTGGTTCAAGCTTTGGTTCAATAGGCATGATTAGAGAAGGACTGTGGAAGGTGGTATGACAGAATAGTCCACTGAGATTTTAGAGAGAGATTATTGAGACTTGGTTGTCACAAAAGCATGAGAGGCTCCTGGATGTTTCTGGGATTGAGATGTTTCCAAAGGGACAGGGAGAAAGGTAAAGGAATGGCATTGCTAAACATGAGGCCTTCGGTTGGTCAGGGTCGACCATGGATGTTGCATCCTAGCTGTCTAGATACACAAGCCTGGGCAGTTCGAGATGGAGAGCAAGCTGTTGCCCATGTAGCAGGCTCTCCCTCTCCATGCAGCTGATGAACCCAAAGGAATGGCAGAGACCAATACAGTTGGAACCAGCAATATTGCAGGAGTTGCCAAGTCAGCATCGAACTGCCCTAGGAACTCCAGCTCCTATTTTTCAGAATTAGAATCAGGTTTTATTTCCTCAGAATTTACTCCCAAACCTTCTCCATACGTGGGTAGAGCTGTGAGGCAGTGGAGGATTGAGATCAGAATTTTCCTTCCAGATGGGCTGCCAACCACAGCCAATGAGGCCCACCTGCCTGAGGCAACTGGTTTTAAGACACCAGTAACCCACCTTTGCTCCTCCTGTCAGTAGAAATGGTTCTGCAGGGATTAGTAGCTCAGCCACATGTGAAGGCCAAGAGCTGGACTTGGTGGGGAACATTTAATACATAGTACAACAACCTTAAGGAACCAGTGATAGTATCACAGCTACAGAAAGAGGGGAACCTGTGGAGATATTGTCCACTGAGTCAGTGTGGGGGTTAATCAGGAACAGGAAAGGAACAGTCACTATACTGGGAATATTCTCTATACCACCTCTCCCAACCAATAGCAACAGAGACACTGAGGTGCCGATCAGGAAGCAGATTTTGGAAAGTTGCAAAATATCAGGGTTGCTGTCATAGGAGACCTCAACTTCACTAATATTGATTGGCACCTTCTTAGTACAAAAGGTTTAGGTGGGACACAAATATGTCCAGGATGGACTCCTGATACAATATGTGAACAAGCCAACCAGAAGAGAGAAGCTCATTTACTCTTTCATGCCTTACAATCTTATTTTCTACAGGGTAAAGTCCACCTTCCATGCAATTACAAAGAAGGCAGAACAGTGTCTATATTAGACCATATGACCATAAGATAAAGGAGCAGAATTCGGTGATTTGGCCATTGAGATTGCTCCGCCATTTTATTATGGCTGATCCACTTTTCCTCTCAGCCCCAATCGCCTGCCCCCTTCCCTTCCCTGTTCCGGTGGACGAGTGTAGATGCTCGGCGAAGCGATCTCCCAATCTACAGAACAAGCAGGATATCCCAGTGGCCACCTATTTTAATTCCACTTCTCATTCCCATTCCGGTATGTCCATCCATGGCCTCCTCCACTGTCGTGATGAGGCCACACTCAGGTTGGAGGAACAACATCTTATATTTTGTTTGGGTAGCCTCCAACCTGATGGCATCACATCGATTTCTCAAACTTCCGGTAATGACCCCCACCCCCTCCTCTCCATTTCCCATTCCCTTTTCCCTCTCTCACCTTGCCTGCCCATTGCCTCCCCTGGTGTTCCTTCCCCCTTCTTCTTTCTTCCATGGCCTTCTGTCTCTTTCACCAATTAATTTTCCAGCTCTTTAAATCATTTCAGCCCCTCCAGGTTTCAGCAATCACCTGGTAGTTCACTCTCCCCTCCTCCCATCTTTTAAATCTACTCCTCAGCTTTTTTTTTCCTCCAGTCCTGCCGAAGGTTTTCAGCACGAAAAGTCGACTGACCTTTCTTCCAGAGATGCTGCCTGGCCTGCTGAGTTCCTCCAGCATTTTATGTGTGTAACACACAAATTATTGTACTTTTCATGTCTTTATTGAATACATCATTTAATCATTCAGTCTCAGCTGGAAAAAGTATGTGAACTGGTAAAATCTCCTTTAGCAGCAATAACCTCCACCAAATGTTTCCTGTAGCTGCTGATCAGATACATAATGTGAGGAGAAATTTTAGACCATTCCTCTATACAAAACTGTTTCAGTTCATCAATATTTCTGGAATACGTTGCATGAACAGCCATCTTCAGGTCATGCCACAGCATTTCAATTGACTCGGCCATTCCAAAACACGATTTTCTTCTTTTTAAACCATTCTGTTGTTAATTTACTCTTGTCTTTCGGATCATACTCTCGTTGCACCATTCACCTTCTATTAAGCTTCAGATGACGGACTGCTACCCTGACTCCTGCAGACTTTGTCAGTAAATGAACTTTGTGTCTTTTTTTTAATAAGACAGGGCACCTCTACCTCCAGGACTCCCACACCTCCAATCTTATCTCATTGATTGGAATACCTGACCCCAAATCACTTTTGTAGAAGTCATTACTCAGAGGTTCACATACTTTTCTGAACCTAGACTCTGTTTAAATGATGTACACAGCATTGTTCAGAAGGGCGATTGTTTGTGTCTCATTAGTTTAGACAGATTGTGTTTGTCTGTTATTGTGACTTAGATGAAGATCAGACCATATTTTGAGTCATTAATGCAGAAAACCAGGTAATTGCAAAGGGTTCACAAATATTTTCTTGCAACTGTATGTATATTAAATAGTTAAATTAAAAAGTGGAAAAAAAGCAATATAATGAAAAAGGTGAGGTAGTGCTCATGGGTTCAATGTTCATTTAGGAATTAGTTGGCAAAGGCTGTTCTTGATTCGCTGAGTGTGTACCTTCAGGCTTCTGTACCTCTCAACATTACATCCTTGCTTTTATATTCTAGTCCCCTTAAAATGAAAGTTAACACAACATTTGCCTTCCTCGACACAAACTCAGCATTCAAATTAACCTTAGGGGAATCCTGCACAAGGACTCCCAAATCCCTTTGTATTTTCTTTGTATTTTGTATTTTCTCTCCATGTAGAAAGCAGTCAATCCTTTCATTTCTTCTACCAAAGTGCATAACCATACCATTCCCAACACTGTATTCCATCAAGAAAGTCTGCAGATGCTGGAAATCCAAAGCAACACACACAAAGTGCTTTGTCCATTCTCCTAATTTGTCAAAGTCCTTCTGTAGCCTCTACTTCCTCAAAACTACCTGCCCCTCCACCTATCTTCATAAGGTCTTCAAATTTTGCAACAAAGCTATAAATTCCATAATCTAAATCATTAACAAATAACGTAAAAAGAATTGGTCCCAACGCAGACCCACTAGTGAAACACCACTAGTCAGTGGCAACCAGCCAGAAAAGGCTCCCTTTATTCCCACTCTTTGTCTCCTACCAATCAGCCACTTCTTTATCCATGCTCGAACCTTTCCTGTAAAACCATGGGCTCATAGCTTGTTAAGCAGACTCATGTGAGGTACCTTGTCAAAGTCCTTCTGAAAATCCAAGTAAACAACATCAACCGATTCTCTGTTGTCTATCCTGCTTGCTATTTCTTCAAAGAATTCCAACAGATTTGTCAGGCAAGATTTCCCCTCAAGGAAACCATGCTGACTATACCCTATTTTATCCTGTGTCTACAAATAGCCTGGACATCATTCTTAATAATTGACTCCAACATCTTCCCAATCACTGAGGTCAGAGTAGCTGGTTTATAATTTCCTTTCTTCTGCTTCTCTCCCTTCTTGAAGAGTGGAGTGACATTTACAATTTTCCAGTCTTCCAGAACCATTCCAGATTCTAGTGATTCTTGAAAGATCATTACTAATGCCTCCTTAATCTCTTCAGCCACCTCTTTCAGAAAGATGAGGTGTACACCATCTGGTCCAGGTGATTTCAGTTTCTCAAGAACCTTCTCTTTAGTTTTGATAACTTCACACACATGATCCCTGACACCTGGAAACTCCACTATACTGCTGGATCCTGACAGAAAATCTTTCCTACCAAAAGCATGTACAACAGTTCATCTCTGTTGTATAAGGAGAACACACATCATAGTACAACAGTCTCTGCTTTATTATTTTGTACATTATTGAACATTGGTACATTATTATCAGGTATATTATTATTCTGTATTTTATTATTAAGCCCGCACACTGCTAAGTGTGTTTTTAAATGCTGCATTAACAAATGAATTTCCCACTCGGTATCAATGAACTACTTATTATTATTAGCATCTTCCGCGGTGAAGACTGATGCAAAATATTTATTCAGTTCCTCTGCCATTTCCTTGTCTCCCATTACTACCTATCCAGCATCGTTTTCCAGCGGTCTGATATCCACTCTCGCCTCTCTTTTACACTTTATGTACCTGAAGGAACTTTTGGTATCCTTTTTAATATTATTCGCTAGCTTACTTACGTATTCCATCTTTATCTTCCGAATGACTTTCTTAGTTGCCTTCTATTGGTTTTTAAAAACTTTCCACCAATTTTCTCTCTATTATATGTCCTCTCTTTTGGTTTTTATGTTGGCTTTGACTTCTCTTGTTAGCCACAGTTGTGTCATCTTGTCTTCAGAATACTTCTTGCTCTTTGGGATGTATATATCCTGTGCCTTCCGAATTACCTCCAGAAATTCCAGCCATTGCTCCTCTGCCCTCCTCCCTGCCAGTGTTCTTTTCCAATCAATTATGGACAACTACTCTCTCATGCCTCTGTAATTCCCGTTACTTCACTGTAATACTGATACATCTGACTTTAGCTTCTCCTTCTCAAATATCAGGGTGAATTTGATCATATTATGATCATGTGCCCCAAGGATATTTTACCTTATGTTCTCTAATCAATTCTGGTTCTTTGCACAACACCCAATCCAGAATAGCTGATCCCCTAGTAGGCTCAACCACAAGCCGCCTGAAAAAGCCATCTTGTAGGCATTCTACGAACTCCCCCTCTTGGAATCCAGCACCAACTTGGTTTTCCCAATTTACCTGCATACTGAAATCTTCTGTGACTATTGTAACATTGCCTTTCTGACATGCATTTTCTATCTCCCATTGTAAATTGTAGACCACATCCTTACAATTGTCTGGGGTTCTGTATATAACTCCCATCAGTGTCATTTTACCTACAATGATTCAATACCTTTGTCACTTCTTTCTAAGAATTTGATGTCATTTTTTTTTACCAACAGAGTAATGCCAGCCCCTCTGCCTTCCTGCCTGTCCTTTCGATACAATGTGTATCCTTGGACATTAAGTTCCCAGCTATAATCTTTCAGCCTTGATTCAGTGATGCCTATAACATCATACCAATCTGCAACTGTGCTGCAAGTTCATCAACCTTATTCCATATACACCACACATTCAAATACAACACCTTCAGCCCTGTATTCACCCTTTTCAATTTTGTCCGCCTTTTACATTACAACTCATTCTGTTGTCTACAGTTTTGCCCTATCATCAACCTCTCTGTTAGGAGTCCAGCACATTGCCTCTATTTGTCAACTAACTACCTTATCTTCAGCACTCATTCCCCTGTCAAATTAGTATAAGCCCACCTGAACAACTCTAGCCAACCTGCCTGCAAGGATATTGGACCCCGCCCCAGGTTCAGCTGTAACCGGTCCCTTTTTGTACAGGTCATACCTTCCCCAGAAAAGATCCCAATGATCTATAAATCTGAATCCCTGCCACCTGCGCCAGTTCCTCAGGCACACATTCACCTGCCAAATCATCCGATTATTACACTCACTGGCAAATGGCACAGGCAGCAATCCAGAAATTACTACCCCGGAGGTCCAGCTTTCTATCTAGCTACCACAAATCTCTCTTCAGGACCTCCTCACCTGGTCTACCCATGATATTGGTGCCAATATGTACCCAGATTTCTGGCTGCTCATCCTCACCCTTGAGAATGCCATGGACCCGATCCGAGATATCCCTGAACCTGATACTAGGGAGGCAACAAACCATCCTAATATCTCTATCAGGACCTCAACTGTTCCCCTGACTCAGGAATCTCCTACCAACACTCCAGTCCTCTCCACCTCTCTGCTCTTGAGCCATAGCACCAGGCTCAGCACTGGAAACTCTGTCACCAAAATTTCGTTAGGACTTTGAGGAGAAAGTCACCAAAACCACTCACAAATTTCTATAAGTGCACCGTGGACAGCATCACCATCTGGTATGGAGGGGCCACTGCACAGGACCGGAAAAAGCTGCAGAAAATTGCCAACTCAGCCAGCTCCATCATGGGCACTAGCCTCCCCAGCATTGAGGACACCTTGAAAACGTGATGCCTCAGGAAGTCCGTATCCATTATTAAGGACCCCATTACCCAGGACATGCCCTCATCTCATTGCTACCATCAAGGAGGTGGTACAAGAGCCTGAAGTCACACTCAGTGTTTCAGGAACAGCTTCTGCCCTCCGCCATCAGATTTCTGAATGATCTATGTACCCACAAACATTCCTTAGTATTTTTCCCCTCTCTTTTTGCACTACTTATTTAATTTATATTTTTATATATACTTACTGTAATTTATAATTTTTGTTATGTATCGACATGTACTGCTGCCACAAAACAACAAAGTTCATGGTACAGTGCCTATAAAAAGTATTCAACCCCCTTTGGAAGTTTTCATGTTTTGTTTTACAACATTGAATCAGAGTGGCACACACAAAATGCTGGAGGAACTCAGCAGGTCAGGCAGCATCTATGGAAAAGAATACAGTCGACGTTTCAGACCGAGACCCTTCATCAGGATTGATTTGACTATACTCTATTCCATAGGTGTTCCTTGGCCTGCTGAGTTCCTCCAGGATTTTGTGTGTGCTGCTTTAGATTTCCAGCATCTGCAGATCTCCTCTTGTTTCTGATGGAATAGCAGTGATTCAATGTTGTGATAAAGTATGTAAAAGGGTTAACACGTTAAACAATAGCAGCCTGTTTTTCTGAAAGAAACCGCTGATGCTCAACAGATGTGCTAATTTTGTTATTCAATGCTGAGCAATATTTCTTCTTGAAGGTAGCCAGCCAGGGTTTCAGAATGCTTATCTCCTTGTGTAGTCATGCAAAGATAGGACAGCTCCAGTCTGTTTTGTGTATGTGAGGCCATTATGCCTATTCTGTAATTTGTCTTTCGAGACTGTCATGTGGTAGATAACCTTGCCTGTCTTGCTGTCTTGTGTGGCAGTATTTGAACGAATATATCCATTTGTAAGGGGAATTGTGAGTTAGTTGGTGGATCGGACAGGAACAGTCTAGTGATTAACTGAGTAAGCCCCGGGTGCTTTGAATAAAGAGCTTGTACTTATACGGTCTCTGAGTGACTTTATCCGGATTCGACTTCCACAGTTGTAAAACAATAAAACATGAAAACTTCCAGGGGGGTGGGGGGGGGGGGTGAATACTTTTCTCGATACTGCATATGCCAATGATATTAAACCTGAAAACCTGATTCCAATTTCACTCGAATCAAATGCAGATCACTGGAGTTTCTGAATCAAGTAAGCCCACCGTGAACACTTCTATCCTCCTGGGTCTTCATGAAACAATGTTAAATAAAACTGGACCATTTGGGTCCAAGTCCATAGATCCCTAAAAGTTGCCGCGCAAGTTTATAAGGAGCTTAAGAAGGTGAATGATGGGTTGGGCTTCATTAGTCTTGAACTCTTGACTGAGTTCAAGAGCCGTGAGGTAATGTTGCAGCTCTATAAAACCCCTGGCTGGACCACACTTGGGAGTGTTGTGTTTAGGTTTGGTCACCACATTATAGGAAGGAGGTGGATGTAGAATGGAGGTACATCAGGATGCTGCCTGCGATGGAGAGCATGTCTTATAAGGAGAAACTGAGTGAGCCAGGGCTTTCCTCTTTGAAGCAAAGAAAAATGAGAGGCGACATGATCGATGATGACAGGTCTAGATTGAGTAGCCAGCCAGAGACCTTTTTGTAGGGCAGAAATGGTTAATACAAGGTGACTGGAGGAAAAATATAAGGGGATGACAGAGGTAAGGTTGTTTTTTTTAATATATAAAAACAGAAAGTGGTGGGTGTGTGTCACATCCTACCAGGGGAGGTGGTAGAGAATGTTTAATAATAATACATTAGGAACATTTAAGAAGCTCTTACATAGGCATATGGATTATGGAAAATGGAGTGCTGTGTGGGAAGGAAGTATTACATTGATTTTAGAGCAAGTTGTGTCTTTGGCACAACATTTCAACATATTCTATCTCCTTGCAATCTTGGACCATAAAAACACCAAAGTGCAAGTCCCTGTGCACGGGTAAGCTCACTGTATGCTGAGCCGAGTGTCTCGTGTCTGTCTGGGCAAATTTCACACTGCCCAGATCAGGCGCATTACTGGAGACCAAAACTCCCCTGTTACTGAGTCATCTACTACCACATCAAGTACTCTGTGTATAAATGGTCCTCCAGAGGAATACAAGAGCAAGGATATGATGCTGAAGTTTTATATGGTATTGGTCAGATTACACTTGCAGTATTGTAAGCACCTTTAGGCCCCTTATCCAAGAAAGATATCCAGGCATTGGAGAAAGGTTCTCAAGAATCCCAGGAACTAAAAGGTTTAAGAATAATAAGCATTTGATGGCTTTGAACCTGTACTCACTGGAGTTTAGAAAAATGAAGGGGGTATCTCATTTAAACTTATCAAATATTTAAAGGCCTGGATATGAAGTGTGTACAAGAAGCCAAGATGTGGAGATGCTTCCTATAGTTGGGGAGACTAGGATCTGAGGGCACAGCCTTAGAATAGAGGGATGTCCATTTAGAACAAAGATGAAGAGGAATTTCTTTAGTCAGACTGGTGAATCACTGGAATTAATTGCCACAGTCATTAAGTACATTTAAGGCAGAGATTGTAAGGTTCCTGGTTAGTCAGGGCATCAAAGGTTAATGAGAGAAGGCGGGAGAATGGAGTTGAGAGGGATAACCAAACGAGCAGAATTACAAAGAAGAGAAAATCTGCAGATGCTGGAAATCTAAGCAACACACACAAAGTGCTGGAGGAACTCAGCAGACCAAGCAGCATCTATGGAGAGAGTACAGTCGAAATTTTGGGCAAAGACCCTTCATCGGGACTGGAGAAAAAAAAGATGAGTAGCTTTAAAAAGTGGGGGGCAGGGAGGGAGAAATACAAGCTGATGGGTGTGAAACTGGGACGGAAAAAAATGGAGTCAGAGTAAGAAGTGGGAGGAGGGGAGGAAGAAACACAAAGTGATAGGTGAAACTGGGAGTGGGGCGGGGGGTGAAGTGGTGAAGTAAAGAGCAAGGAAATAGATTGGTGAAAGAGATATACCTTGTATTCTGTCCGGGTAACCTCCAACCTGATGGCATGAGCATCAATTTTTCGAACTTCCAGTAATGTCCCTCACCTCTCTCTCCTTTACCATTCCCCACCCCCTTTTCCCTCTCTCATCTTATCTCCTTACCTGCCCATCACCACCTGTTGCTCCTCCCCCTTTTTCCTTCCATGGCCTTCTGTCCTCTCCCATCAGATTCACCTTTCTCCAGCCCTGTATCTCTTTCACCAATCAATTTCGCAGCTCTTTACTTCAACCCTCCCAGTTTCACACCCATCAGCTTATATTTCTCCCTCCCTTCCCTCCCACCTTTTAAAGCTACTGATCTTTTTTTCCTCCAGTCCCGATGAAGGGTCTGGGCCCGAAATGCCAACTGTATTCTTTTGCATAGATGCTGCCTGGCCAGCTGAATTCCTCCAGTATTTTGTGTATGTTGATGGGCTAAATGGCCTAATTCTGCTCCTATATCTTATGGTCGTCAGAACCCTTTTGAATTGTTCATCCTAAACCATTGTTGTCTACTGCTGGCGACCTCTAATAAAGGGAAAGATTGCCTGCAAGATTCAACTTTATACAGTGCCTTGTATGAAAATTCATCCCCCACCCTTTGTTCACACGAGTATTACAACCAAGGATTTTGATCAGTTTAACTTCGAATTTGTATTTGTGAACCAGATGCACCTTTTCTCCATAGTAGAGCCCAAAAACAGGGAAAATGGTAAAGCATGAAAAACAAATAAATCAGAAACTGAAATGTCAGCAGTTCCGACGTACTTATCCCCCTTTTTCAGTACTTATTTGAACCACCTCTCGCAGCAATATCAACCAGTAGTCTTTTTGGATACATCTCTATGAGCCTTTCACAAGGTGACAAAACAAGATTTGCCCATTCCTCCTTGCAAAATTGCTCGAGCTGTGCCAGGTTAGCTGTGGAGCGGCAGTGGACAGCAATCTGAGGACTTGCCAGAGATGTCCGATCAGGTTAAGGTCAGGACTCTGACTGGGACACTCAACGGCATCAATTTTCTTCATTTGAAGTCACTGCATGGTTGCTCTGGCAGTGTACTTCATGTCTCTGTCCTGCTGCAAGATGAACGTCCTCCCCAGTTTAAGCTTTCTGGCAGAGGCCAGCAAGTTTTTCATCCAGGATCTCTCTGTATTTAGCAGCTTTCATCTTCCCATCAATCCTGTCCAGATTTCCAGTCCCTGCTGCTGAAAAACATCCCTATTGTATGATGCTACCTCCACCATAATTTACAGTAGGGATGGTTACCTGGTTGATTTACGCCACACATGCCACTTAGTGTTGAGGCCAAAATGTTCCACTGTAGTCTTATTTCACCATAAGACCTCCTTCCACATTTTTACAGTATCTTCTAAGTGATGCTTTGCAAAGTTTTTAGGGGTAAGGATATGTTTTTTTCTTTAGCAACGGCTTCTTCCATACATAAACTTTTTGTGCAAGACCTTAGAGATTGTGGAGCCGTGAATTTCATCTCCAGTTGCAGCCACTGACTTCTGCAGCTCACCCAGTGATTGTCAGCATCACAGTGGCCTCTCTTACAAGTACTCTTCTTCTCTGGCGACTAGTTTTAGAGGGGTAGCCTGACCTAGGCAGTGTGACTGTGATTTCGTATTATTTCATGATGACTGCACTGAGCTTCGAGGATGTTCTGTGCCTTTGAGATGCTTATGCACCCTTCCTCAGATGTTACCATTTCTTTGACTTGCTTTAAGTGCTCCTTTATCTTCATTTTGGTTTGGCCTGTTGAAAATCTACCATACTTTAGGACCTTACGGAGAGAAGGGGTATTTATTCAGGTGATCTTCCAATTTTCTACATCAACAAATTTGGTGAGTTGGTAAGGTAATGCACAGTACTGAACCTGAGGAAAGTCGGCATAGTAATTACAAAGGGGATGAATCCTTCAGCCTCACAATATTGGTTTAAATTTATAGTAAAATTGTAGACAGGTTTTGGAATCTTTCTTTTGGATTTGATGGGAGGCATAATGTTTTGTAGATTGGCTCAAAAAATCCTACTGAAATACATTCTAATTTTAGAAAATGAGACAGTAAAATATGAATACAGTTCTGGGGGCTGAATACTTTTTCAACGCACTGTACATTCACGTACCAGGAATTTGTTGACAGGGCGCCACATGCAGCAAAATACACCAAAAATTAAAATAAAGTTGGAGATGGAAGTGTAGATTGCAATAAATACCAGCATGTATTTACAATGTAAACAGCAATACAGAAAGTGGTTTACAGTGTTCACAGTGCATGCAGTGACAAGAGTAATACCTAGAGGGGATAAGGGAGGCTAGCTAGGATGGTTCATCAGATAACTGCCCGTAGGAAGGAACTTTTAAAATGGCATGCAGTTTTTGTTTTAATATTTCTAGAGAGTTTTTCCAAAGCGCAAACATGAGGAAATCTGCAGATGCTGGAAATTCAAGCAACACACATCTAAGCTGCTGGTGAACGCAGCAGGCCATAGCAGCATCTATAGGAAGAGGTACAGTCGACGTTTCGGGCTGAGACCCTTCGTCAGGACTAACTGAAAGAAGAGAGAGTAAGAGATTTGAAAGTGGGAGGGGGAGGGGGAGATCCAAAATGATAGGAGAAGACAGGAGGGGGAGGGACGGAGCCAAGAGCTGGACAGGTGATTGGCAAACGGGATCTGAGAGGATCACGGGACAGGAGGACTAGGGAGAAAGAAAAGGGAGGGGGGAGGGGAACCCAGAGGATGGGCAAGGGGTATAGTGAGAGGGACAGAGGGAGAAAAAGGAGAGAGAGAAAAAGAATATGTGTATATAAATAAATAACGGATGGGGTACAAGAGGGAGGTGGGGCATTAGCGGAAGTTTGAGAAGTCAAAGTTCATGGCATCAGGTTGGAGGCTACCCAGACGGAATATAAGGTGTTGTTCCTCCAACCTGAATGTGGTTTCATCTTTAGAAACATAGAAACATAGAAAATAGGTGCAGGAGTAGGCCATTCGGCCCTTCGAGCCTGCACCGCCATTTATTATGATCATGGCTGATCATCCAACTCAGAACCCCGCCCCAGCCTTCCCTCCATACCCCCTGACCCCTGTAGCCACAAGGGCCATATCTAACTCCCTCTTAAACATAGCCAATGAACTGGCCTCAACAGTTTGCTGTGGCAGAGAATTCCACAGATTCACCACTCTCTGTGTGAAGAAGTTTTTCCTAATCTCGGTCCTAAAAGGCTTCCCCTCTATCCTCAAACTGTGACCCCTCGTTCTGGACTTCCCCAACATCGGGAACAATCTTCCTGCATCTAGCCTGTCCAATCCCTTTAGGATCTTATACGTTTCAATCAGATCCCCCCTCAATCTTCTAAATTCCAACGAGTACAAGCCCAGTTCATCCAGTCTTTCTTCATATGAAAGTCCTGCCATCCCAGGAATCAATCTGGTGAACCTTCTTTGTACTCCCTCTATGGCAAAGATGTCTTTCCTCAGATTAGGGGACCAAAACTGCACACAATACTCCAGGTGTGGTCTCACCAAGGCCTTGTACAACTGCAGTAGTACCTCCCTGCTCCTGTACTCGAATCCTCTCGCTATAAATGCCAGCATACCATTCGCCTTTTTCACCGCCTGCTGTACCTGCATGCCCACTTTCAATGACTGGTGTATAATGACACCCAGGTCTCGTTGCACCTCCCCTTTTCCTAATCGGCCACCATTCAGATAATAATCTGTTTTCCTATTTTTGCCACCAAAGTGGATAACTTCACATTTATCCACATTAAATTGCATCTGCCATGAGTTTGCCCACTCACCCAACCTATCCAAGTCACCCTGCATCCTCTCAGCAACCTCCTCACTGCTAACACTGCCGCCCAGCTTCGTGTCATCCGCAAACTTGGAGATGCTGCATTTAATTCCCTCATCCAAGTCATTAATATATATTGTAAACAATTGGGGTCCCAGCACTGAGCCTTGCGGTACCCCACTAGTCACCGCCTAAAGTCTCCTAGCTTATACAGTAGAGGAGGCTGTGGATAGACATATCAGAATGGGAATGGGACGTGGAATTAAAATGTGTGGCCACTGGGAGATCCTGCTTTCTCTGGCAGACAGCGCGTAGGTGTTCAGCGAAACGATCTCCCAGTCTGTGCTGGGTCTCGCCAATATATAGGAGGCCAGCACCGGAGGCAGTATATCACCCCAGCCGACTCACAGGTGAAGTGTTGCCTCACCTGGAAGGACTGTCTGGAACCCTGAATGGTGGTAAGGGAGGAAGTGTAAGGGCATGTGTAGCACTTGTTCCGCTTACAAGGATAAGTGCCAGGAGAGAGATCAGTGGGGAAGGATGGGGGGGACAAATGGAAGGGAGTTGCGTAGGGAGTAATCCCTGCGGAAAGCGGGGGGGGGAGTGGAGGGAAAGATGCGCTTAGTGGTGGGATCCCGTTGGAGGTGGCGGAAGTTACGGAGAATAATATGTTGGACCCGGAGGCTGGTGGGGTGGTAGGTGAGGACAGGGGGAACCCTATTCCTAGTGGGGTGGCGGGAGGATGGAGTGAGAGCAGATGTGCGTGAAATGGGGGAGATGCGTTTGAGAGCAGAGTTGATTGTGGAGGAAGGAAAGTCCCTTTCTTTAAAAAAGGAGGACATCTCCCTCGTCCTGGAATGAAAAACCTTATCCTGAGAGCAGATGCGGCGGAGACGGAGGAATTGCGAGAAGAGGATGGCATTTTTGCAAGAGACAGGGTGAGAAGAGGAATAGTCCAGATAGCTGTGAGAGTCAGTAGGCTTATAGTAGACATCAGTAGATAAGCTGCGTCCAGAGATAGAGACAGAAAGATCTAGAAAGGGGAGGGAGGTGTCGGAAATGGACCAGGTAAACTTGAGGGCAGGGTGGAAGTTGGAGGCAAAGTTAATTAAGTCAACGAGCTCAGCATGTGTGCAGGAAGCAGCGCCAATGCAGTCGTCGATGTAGCGAAGGGAAAGTGGGGGACAGATACCAGAATAGGTTTGGAACACAGATTGTTTCACAAAGCCAACAAAACGGCAGGCAGAGCTAGGACCCATACGGGTGCCCATAGCTACACCTTTAGTTTGGAGGAAGTGGGAGGAGCCAAAGGAGAAATTATTAAGAGTAAGGACTAACTCTGCTAGGCCGAGCAGAGTGGTGGTAGAGGGGAACTGGTTAGGTCTGGAATCCAAAAAGAAGCGGAGAGCTTTGAGACCTTCCTGATGGGGGATGGAAGTATATAGGGACTGGACATCCGTGGTGAAAATAAAGCGGTGGGAGTCAGGGAACTTAAAATCATCGAAAGGTTTAAGAGCGTGAGAATTGTCGCGAACATAGGTAGGAAGGGATTGAACAAGGGGGGATAAAACCGTGTCAAGGTATGCAGAAACGAGTTCGGTGGGGCAGGAGCAAGCTGAGACAATAGGTTTGCCAGGACAGGCAGGTTTGTGGATCTTGGGTAGGAGGTAGAAACGGGAAGTGCGAGATGTGGGAAGTATAAGGTTGGTAGCAATGGATGGGAGATCCCCTGAGCGGATAAAGTCGGTGATGGTGTGGGAGAGCCTGGTGCTCCTTAGTGGGGTCACAATCGAGGGGTAAATAAGAGGAGGTATCTGCGAGTTGTCGCTGTGCCTCGGCAAGGTAGAGGTCAGTATGCCAGACTACAACAGCACCCCACTTATCGGCGGGTATAATAGTAAGGTTAGGATTAGTGCAGAGGGAGTGGAGAGCACAGCGTTCGGAAGGAGTGAGGTTGGAATGGGAACAAGGTGCAGTGAAGTCGAGACGGTTGATGTCCCGCAATAAAGAGATCCAGAGCAGGCAGAAGACCAAAGTGGGGTGTCCATGTAGAGGAGGAGGGTTGAAGACGAGAGAAGGGGTCATCAGTGGGGGTGGAAGAGTCCTTGCCAAAGAAGTAGGCTTCGAGACGGAGATGGTGAAAGAAGAGTTCCAAATCATGGCGAACACGGAACTCGCTGAAGTGTGGGCGAAGGGGGACAAAGGTGAGGCCCTTACTGAGGACAGAGTATTCTGCCTCAGATAGTTGAAGGTCAGAGGGGATGGTAAAGACCCAGCACGGATGAGAGCTGGGATCAGAGGGGAGAGGGGGGAGGCTGGGGGTGTCAGTGGAGAGGGGAGGGTTGGGGTGAGAGGAAGATGGAGCCTCTGAGGGCCCAGGAGCTGACGGTGGGAGCTGAGGGAGACGGGGTTGTAGTGTGGTGGTGGGGGAAGGGGAGACGGGAGTCACAATAGCAGCACATAAAGACCCAGCCTGGAGTTCAAGGCTGGAGTCACAGTTGGTGGTTGTGCAATTGCTTTGAAGGTGTCCATGGTCATTGCTGGAGTCCGGGTTTTGAATATGTGCTGAGGTGTTGAAGCCGGCGAGATCAATGGCAGAGGCCGCAATCTAAAGTTCATGCCTGCTAGCATCGGGGCCAACAGGCTCTTGGGTCTGCTGATGCAAGATCTTGCGATCTTTGCCTAACGTGACAAAGTCAAAAAAACGGCGATTGCAGGCATGGATCCGACAGAGGATGAAATAAGGGGTAGGACCATTACAGATGGCGAAGAAAGTGTCCCGAAGGTGTGGAAGGGTCTGGGATAGGGACGCTAAATACCTCCTCATGGCGGAGAGGGTCGCCTTCAGAGCTTGACGGGAGAAGCGACGAGAGGCAGAGTCAATAAAATGTGAGTACCTGGGATCCTCAGAAGGTCCAAATTGAGAGGCTTGAAAACGAATCCTAAAGTTGGCAGCGGAGGCACGTTCCAAGAAAGGATGGAGGCACGTTCCAGGAAAGGATATATGGCTGTGATAGCGAGTCTGAGTCAAAATGTGTTCGAAAAGTTGAAGAGCTGAAGAAATTACAGATGGGGAGCAGTGAGAGATGGTTTCACTGAACTTGCGAAGAGACGATTTAAACTTCTTCAGTGTAGGCATCACGGGAAGAGGCTTCGCAGTAGTGAATTTAAAAACGCAAACACGAGGAAATCTGCAGATGCTGGAAATTCAAGCAACACACATCCAAGTTGCTGGTGAACGCAGCAGGCCAGGCAGCATCTCTAGGAAGAGGTACAGTTGACGTGTCGCGCCAAGACCCTTCGTCAGGACTAACTGAAGGAAGAGCTAGTAAGAGATTTGAAAGTGGGAGGGGAAGGGGGAGATCCAAAATGATAGAAGACAGGAGGGGGAGGGATGGAGCCAAGAGCTGGACAGTTGATTGGCAAAAGGGATATGAGAGGATCATGGGACAGGAGGCCTAGGGAGAAAGAAAAGGTGGGGGGGAACCCAGAGGATGGGCAAGGGGTATAGTGAGAGGGACAGAGGGAGAAAAAGGAGAGACAGAAAAAGAAAGTGTGTATATAAATAAATAACAGATGAGGTACGAGGGGGAGGTGGGGCATTAGCAGAAGTTTGAGAAGTGTGGCTTCATCTTTACAGTAGAGGAGGCCCTGGTGCACTGAGGAGCACCAGGCCATTGTCTCCCACACCATCACCGACTTTATGCGCTCAGGGGATCTCCCATCCACTGCTACAAACCTTATAGTTCCCACACCTCACACTTCCCGTTTCTACCTCCTACCCAAGATCCACAAACCTGCCTGTCCTGGCAGACCCATTGTCTCAGCTTGCTCCTGCCCCACCGAACTCATTTCTGCATACCTCGACACGGTTTCATCCCCCCTGGTTCAATCCCTTCCTAGCTATGTTCGTGACAATTCTCACGCTCTTAAACCTTTCGATGATTTTAAATTCCCTGGCCCCAACCGCTTTATTTTCACCATGGATGTCCAGTCCCTATATACTTCCATCCCCCATCAGGAAGGTCTCAAAGCTCTCCGCTTCTTTTTGGATTCTAGACCTAACCAGTTCCCCTCTACCACCACTCTGCTCGGTCTAGCAGAGTTAGTCCTTACTCTTAATAGTTTCTCCTTTGGCTCCTCCCACTTCCTCTAAACCAAAGGTGTAGCTATGGGCACCCGTATGGGTCCTAGCTATGCCTGCCGTTTTGTTGGCTTTGTGAAACAATCTGTGTTCCAAACCTATTCTGGTATCTGTCTCCCACTTTTCCTTCACTACATCGACGACTGCATTGGCGCTGCTTCCTGCACACATGCTGAGCTCGTTGACTTCATTAATTTTTTGCCTCCAACTTTCACCCTGCCCTCAAGTTTACCTGATCCATTTCCGACACCTCCCTCCCCTTTCTAGATCTTTCTGTCTCTATCTCTGGAGACAGCTTATCTACTGATGTCTACTATAAGCCTACTGACTCTCACAGCTATCTGGACTATTCCTCTTCTCACCCTGTCCCTTGCAAAAATGTCATCCTCTTCTCGCAATTCCTGCGTCTCCACCGCATCTGCTCTCAGGATGAAGTTTTTCATTCCAGGATGAGGGAGATGTCCTCAATGTTCATACCATCATGTCTTTTAAAGAAAGGGGCTTCCCTTCCTCCACCATTAACTCTGCTCTCAAACTCATTTCCCCCATTTCACGCACATCTGCTCTCACTCCATCCTTCCGCCACCCAACTAGGAATAGGGTTCCCCTTGTCATCACCTACTACCCCACCAGCCTCCAGGTCCAACATATTATTCTCCGTAACTTCCGCCACCTCCAACGGGATCCCACCACTAAGCACATCTTCCGCTCCCCCCCCCATCTCTGCTTTCCGCAGGGTTTGCTCCCTACGCGACTCCCTTGTCCATCCCTCCCCACCGATCTCCCTCCTGGCACTTATCCTTGTAAGCGGAGCAAGTGCTACACATGCCCTTACACTTCCTCCCTTACCACCATTCAGGGCCCCAGACAGTCCTTCCAGGTTAGGCGACACTTTACCTGTGAGTCGGCTGGGGTGATATACTGCGTCCGGTGCTCCTGGTGTGGCCTCCTATACATTGGCGAGACCCGGCGCAGACTGGGAGATCGTTTCGCCACACATTTTAATTCCACGTCCCATTCCCATTCTAATATGTCTATCCACGGCCTCCTCTACTGTAAAGATGAAGCCACACTCAGGTTGGAGGAACAACACCTTATATTCCGTCTGGGTAGTCTCCAATCTGATGGCATGAACACTGACTTCTCAAACTTCTGCTAATGCCCCACCTCCCCCTCGTACCCCATCCGTTACTTATTTATATACACACATTCTTTTTCTCTCTCTCCCTTTTCTCCCTCTGTCCCTCTCACTATACCCCTTGCTCATCCTCTGGGTTTCCCCCCCTCCCCCTTTTCTTTCTCCCTAGGCCTCTTGTCCCATGATCCTCTCATATCCCTTTTGCCAATCAACTGTCCAGCTCTCAGCTCCATCCCTCCCCCTCCTGTCTTCTCCTATCATTTTGGATCTCCCCCTCCCCCTCCCACTTTCAGATCTCTTACTGGCTCTTCTTTCAGTTAGTCCTGATGAAGGGTCTCGGCCCGAAACGTCGACTGTACCTCTTACTAGAGATGCTGCCTGGCCCGCTGTGTTCTCCAGCAATTTGGATGTGTGTTGCGTGTTTTTCCAAAGGGAGCTTTTGGAAAAGGCACATCACACGTACATGGAAACATATAGAGAAATGTGTTGCTTAAATCACCAAACCAACACAAACCAAGAATGTGCTTGAGGCTGCCTGCAAATATCAGTACATTTTGGTGCCAACATAGCATACTCATAATGTTCAGAACAGAAGCAACAACAGGACAAAACAAGTTAACAGCAGCAAGAGCTATAAAAACACGAGATTCTGCAGATGCTAGAAATCCAGAGCAACACACAAAATGCTGCAGTTCTGTGGAGGGGAATACACAGTCAACGTTTTGAGCCAAGATCCTTCTTAAGGACTAGAAAGAGGGAACACGTCAGAATATGAAGGTGGGGGGTGGTGGGGAAGAAAAAGAGGACAAGCTAGGTGATTAGGGAAGCCAGATGTGCGGAGAAGAAATCTGATAGGAGAGGAGAGTGGCCACGGTAAAAAGGGAAGAAAGAGGAGGTGATAGGCAGGTGAGGAGAAAAGGTAACGGGTCAGAGTTGGGCATAGAATAAGAGGGAAGAGGAGGGGTTAGAAAAAAAAGGTTTAAAAAATTACTGAGAAATTGATGTTCATGCCATCAAGGAGGTTACCTTGATGTCGCTCCTCTCCCAAGAGTGGCCCATAAATGGATGCTACTGAGAAGTCCCACTTGGATGGGGCAGAAGTGCTCGACAAAGCAGGCAACCTACTTAACTCATTTTCACAGCAATAACCTCCAAGCCCACAGTTCAGTTTGATCTGAATGCTCAACTGTAGAACTTTAATGCCCTTTGGAAATTCACCTGCACCCAATTCACTCGCACCATGGTTCCTGAGTTATAATCAACCCTTCAGTACCCATGAGACCTCTGCCTCTGTAACCAATTACAAACCAAATCTTATATTGATATGGCACCTTTCACAGAATATTCACACCTTTAAGACCACAAGCCATAGAAGAGTTAGGCCATTCTGCCCATCAAGTCTGCTCTGCCATTCCATCATGGCAGATTTATTATCTCTCAACATCAATCTCCTGCCTTCTCACCATTACCTTTGATGCCTTTACTAATCCAGAACATATTAACCTCTGCTTTAAATATACCAAATGACTTGGCCACTACAGTTGTCTGTGGCAATGAATTCCACAGATTCACTACTCCCTGACTGAATTTCCTTATCTCTATTTTAAATGGACATCCCTCTACTCTGAGGCTGCACACTCTAGCCTTAGACTCACCCACTATAGGAAACATCCACTCTATCCAGTTCTTTCATATTCGGCAGGTTTTAATGAGATTCCCCTCTCATTCTTCTAAACTCTGGTGAATACAGGCCCAGAGCCAGCAAATGTTCCTCATACATTAACCCTTTCATTCCCAGAATTGTTCTCTTGGACTTTCTTTTGACCCTCTGCAATGTCAGCATATCCTTTCTTAGATAAGGGGCCAAAACTGCTCACAATACTCCAAGTGCAGTCTGACCAATTATAAAGCCTCAGCACTACATCCTCGCTTTTATATTCCAGTCCTTTCAAAATGAAAGCTAACATTGCATTAAGATTTCCATATCTCTCAGTGACACCATAAGGAGTAATCTTAACCATCCTATCTACATGTAACACCACTTTCAAGGAATTATGGATCTATATTCCCACTGTTTTCTGTTTAAATCCCCCCCTGGTTTGTCCTCCCAAAGTGCAGCACCTCACATTTGTTTGCATTAAATTCCATCTGCCATTTTTCAGCCAACAGTCCACACTGACAATCAGTACCAACCTGCACTAACCCTACAGGTTTCTCTCCAATTCTCCCTAAATTTTCACCTCCTCACCGGATTTTACCCCCTCACCTGCACAAAAGGAGGAATCTACGATGGCAAATTAACCCCCTAACCTGCATGTTTGGGAGGACACCAGAGCACGATGGAGGGCAGAATCCACACAGTCACAAGGAGGGCATCCAAACTCCAAAGACAGGACTGGTGATCTGAATTTACTTAGCCACAGTAATGTAGCAATTAGTGTGACACTACTGCAGCTAAGGGTGGAGTTCAGAGATCAAATACAATGTCGGTACGAAGTTTGCACGCCCTTCCTGTGATGGGTTTCCTCCGGATGCTCCAGTTTCCTCCCACAGTCCAAAGACGTACTGTTTTGTAGGCTAATTTGTCATTGTAAATTGTTCTGTGATTAGGCTAGCGTTAAATAGGTAGGTTGCTGGGTGGTATAGCTTGTTGGGCCAGAAGCGCCTCTTCCACACTGTATATCTGGATAAAATTTCAGAAAAAAATAACAAAATTGGAATCTAGCCAATCTTGGTTAAAAGCATCTTTTTTAAAAAAAAAAGGGAACCAAAGGGACAGGACAACCCCGACATATGGTAACTGTTATTTATCAATGGAGCAAACATCATGAAGGACCCCACTCACCCTGCTCAGACTGTCCCACTCCCATCAGGGAGGAGGCTATGTAGTATCCACGCCAGGACCATTAGACTCAAAAACAGTTACTTTCCACAAGCAGTAATGGTGATCAACACCTCCACCGCATATTATTTCCTATCAGTCACCTTATGTACAGCCTGGTGTCACTTTATGGATATACAATCAATCAATGTATACAAGCTATCTTAGGTATTTATTACATATTATATTATATTTATTGGGTTTTAAAAAATTATTATCGTGTTCTTTCCCTTGTGCTGGATCCAGAGTAACAATTATATTATTCGCCTTACACTTGTGTACAATAAATGACACAAAACAATCTTGAATAGTTAATCTGTCACTGAGTCATGTTAGCCGCTGCGTGGGAGTGATGAACCGGGCCTGTTGAGATGACAGCCAACAGCCAGTAGCCAGTAGCCAGTTTTCTTCTTGCAATATGCACGTGTAGACTTTGCACTTGCAGTCTGGTGTGCATGTTTTTTTGTTTTGGCAGACCTGGTTGACTCACACACTGAGTTATCAGTAAAAAGTTTAATCATCGCTCTTGTTCCACACATACAGACAGATATGTACTTTGATAATAAATTTTACTTTGAGGGAATTCCACAAAGTCATTTCACTCAGCAAGAATAAAGTCAAATTGATGGTTATACACAAATACATATGCACAGGTGCACTGAAAAACTTACTTGGGGTAATATCACTGACACATAGTCAAAGTCAAAGTAAATTTATTATTAAAGTTATCGTACACTACCTTGAGATACATTTTCTAGCAGGCATGCCCAGGAAAATAAAGATGTCAATAAAATTTTATGAAAAACCATACGAAAATAAAGATGTCAATAAAATTTTATGAAAAACCAATATGCAAAAGATGACGAATTAGGCAAATAAATAATACTGAAAACACGAGTTATAGAGCCCTTAAAAGTGAGTCCGTAGGTTGCAGAATCCGTCCTGTGTTGAGGAGAGTGAAGCTCAGGAGCCTCATGGTTGAAGGGTAATAACTGTTCCTGAACCTGGTTTCGTTCAAGCAACATTCACAAGAAAACAAATTAAACATAATTTTTACAAGAATGGCCATTCTCAGTGTGGAGGAGTAACACCTCATATCCCATCTAGGTAACCTCTAACCTGATGGCACGAACAGCAATTTCTCCTTCCAGTAATTTTTTTCCTTTTCCCCTCCCCCTTAACAGTTTTTCTATTCCTCACTCCTGCCTATCACCCTCCTCCTTCCCTTTCTCCTATGGTCTACTCTCCTATCAGATTCTTTCCTCTCCAGCCCTTTACCTTTCCCACCCACCTGGCTTCACCTATCACCTTCTAACTGGTCCTTCTTCACCTCCACCCACCTTCTTATTCCCACATCTTCCCCTCCTTTTCAGTCCTAATGAAGAGTATTGGCCCTAAACATTGACTGTTTATTCACTTTCATCGATGGTGCCTGACCAGCATTTTGTGTATGTTACAAAACAAAACAGTCCATTTTAGTGCAAAGTGATCAAGGTGCTGAGAGTTGTGAAACCGTAGTGATGAGGGTTTCGGTGGCTGACTCAAGAACCGGAGTTCAATAAATAAAAAGGCGCACTAAATGCAGGATTGGAACCAACCGCCAATTTTTCTTTCCAAGCAGGAATAAAAGTTCTCCTTTGGTGCCCAAAATGAACTTTGTCCCGTTTCAGAGAAAGGGAGAAGACCCCCAGTTCTGCCCCACCATTTAATGTGACCAAGGCTGATGGCATACTTTTGCACCCTGCTTCCCGTACCCCTTCCTCCATTTGGCAGTAAGACATACACCGTGGCCACTTTATTAGGTACAGCTGTATACTTACTCATTAATACAAATATCTAGTCAATCATGTGGTAGCAACTCAATGCAGATATGGTACTAACCAGACAGCACAATCTGTGCAGATTATTAATAACATCTCCACCTCAGTGACAATCAAAACTGTCGCACCTCAGGGGTGTGTGCTTAGCTCACTGCTCTACTCTATCTATACCCATGACTGTGTGGCAAGACACAGCTCAAATGTCATCTATTAAGTTTGCTGATGATACACCCATTGTTAGCAGAATCTCAGATGGTGACAAGGGGGCGTGCAAGAGCGAAATACACCAGCTGGTTGAGTGGTGTCACAGGAACAACATTGCACTCAATATCAGTAAGACCAAACAGCATACTGTGGACCAGAAAGGATAAAATGAGGGAACAGACACCAGTCCTCATACAGGGATCAGAAGTGGAGAGAGTGAGCAAAGGACCCATTATATTGTTGCAGCTATAAAAAAGGCAAGGTAGTGGCTGTATTTCATTAGGACTTTGAGGAGATTTGGTATGTCACCAAAAACACTTACAAATTTCGACAGATGTACCATGGAGAGCATTCTAACTGATTGCATCACTGTCTGGAATGGGATCGAAGTAAGCCGCAGAGAGTTGTAGAATTAGACAACTTCATCATGAATTCTAGCCTCCAAGTATCCAGATCACCTTCAAGGAGCAATGCCTCAGACAAGCGGCATCCATTATTAAGGACCTCTACCACCCAGCATATGCCTCTTCTCATTGCTACCGTCAGGAAGGAGATACAGAAGCCTGAAGGTAGACACTCAATGATTCAGGAACAGCTTCTTCACTTGTCATCAGATTGTAACCATGAACACTATCTCACTACTCTTTTCACTTCCTATTTTCTGCACTACTTATTTAACTACTTAATACACAGTTGCAAGTTTGTGAACCCTTTGCAATTACCTGGTTTTCTGCATTAATTACTCATGAAATATGGTCTGATCTTCATCCAAGTCACAATGATAGGTGAACACAATCTAAACTAATAACACACAAACAATTGTACTTACTCTTGACAATACTGAGTACGCCATTTAAACACTCACAGTCTAGGTTCGAAAAAGTATGTGAACCTCTGGGGTATTGCCTTCTACAAAAGCTATTTGGAGTCAGGTGTTCCAATCAATGAGATGAGTTTGGAGGTGTGGGTTGTAGAGGTGCCCTACACATTAAAAAAGACACACTAAGTCGGGTAACTGACAGAGCCCACTCCTCTCAAAACACCTTTCAGAGGAACTTGGAAGAATTGTAGAGATGGTTGAAAGTCTCGCATCAAGAGCACAATGTGCAATGCTGAAGGAGGTGAAAAAGAACCCAAGAGCAACAACAAAAGACCTGCTGAAATCTCTAGAACTTGCTAAAGTCTCTGTTGATGTCTCCACTATAAGAATAGTGTTCGTGGAAAGACACCAGAGGAAACCACTACCCTCCAAATAAACATTGCAGCACTTCTCAAGTTTGTGAAAGACCACTTGGATGTTCTACAAAACTCCTGGGATAATGTCCTGTGGACAGATAAGACAAAAGTTGAACTTTTCAGCGGAAATCCACACTACCTATAACCTATCCCTCAACGTCAGCAAGACGAAGGAATTGATTGTTGACTTCAGAAGGAGTAGCGGACCGCACAACCCAATTTATGTCGGTGGTGCGCAAGTGGAACAGGTCAAAAGCTTTAAGTTCCTCGTGGTCAATATCACAAATGACCTGACTTGGTCCAACCAAGCAGAGTTCACTGCCAAGAAGGCCCATCAGCGCCTTTACTTCCTGAGAAAACTAAAGAAATTTGGCCTGTCCCCTAAAACTCTCACTAATTTTTACAGATGCACCGTAGAAAGCATTCTTCTAGGGTGCATCACAACCTGGTATGGAAGTTCTCCTGTCCAAGACCGAAAGAAGCTGCAGAAGATCGTGAACACGGCACAGCACATCACACAAACCAACCTTCCGTCCTTGGACTCACTTTACACGACACGCTGTCGGAGCAGTGCTGTCAGGATAATCAAGGACACGACCCACCCAGCCAACACACTTTTCGTCCCTCTTCTCTCCGGGAGAAGGCTCAGGAGCTTGAAGACTCATATGGCCAGACTTGGGAACAGCTTCTTTCCAACTGTGATAAGACTGCTGAACTGATCCTGACCCGGATCTGGGCCGTACCCTCCAAATATCCGGACCTGCCTCTCGGTTTTTTTGCACTACCTCATTTACCATTTTCCTATTTTCTTTCTTTTCTTTCTTTCTTTTTAAATCTTTTTATTGAATAAGTATACAAAGGGTAAACGATAAAGGCACTAATACACTGTTAAAAATTACAGGAGATATTAATACAGAAGAAAAAATTGATACAAACAGTGCAATTTAAACATAAAATAATATGGTAAAATAATAGTATACTGATTTTTATATATATATAATCAATAGAGAAAAGGAAAAAAGACCCCAAAAAAAAACCCACCGTGCAACTAAACTAAAAGCAAAGCAAAGCAATGGGCTAACTTGGAAACAGATTGAGTTAGGAAGAACTTAAAATCACGTCCTCAAACCCGACCTCCATTAAAAACAGTTTAAAAAAAAGGCAAGAAGGGAATATAAATATGGAACAAAAGAGAAAAAAAATTACATTAAATGAAAATATTGAATAAAAGATCTCCAGGTCTGTTCAAATTTAAGTGAGGAATGTTACGAGAATACACATAAAATTAAGATGTTTGCTGGCCTGGGCTAGCATCAGTGGCATCAGCAGTTGGTCTGCCACCTGCCCTCAGGGGAAGGAGAGATAAGGAACAATGGAGCAGCATCTGGAGATGTGTAATGAAGGGACGTGGGAGAGAGAGAGCTGTCTGGAGCGGCTCCCCCTTTGAACCCTGAACTGTTTGAAGTGGTGGACAGGCGATGCCCCAGCAGGGGGATAAAAAGGGACAGGTTCGCTAAGGCTGGACACACGCCACCCGAGGTAACGAGACCCTGGAAGCGGTGCGCCTCTCACGAGTGGGTGAGAAGTACCAGACAACGCCCGGGGTGGAAAGGTACGATCAGCGGGAACCCGGTGTGTGTCCGCCCTTGCCTGGGTGCCGGGTTCACTGCAGAGGATCGACCGCATCTGGAGGAGGGGTCACAGTCGGTGACCTCAGGTGACATCACCAAGGACCCGCCCAAAAAGTTGCTTGTGAGCAATCTCGCCGGTCTGTGAGTGAAGCAGTGTTCTGAATGATCAGTTGTTCCTGTTCTCTCTGTCTCTCTTCCCCCACGTTGTCCATCGCCATGACAACGATTACTGCGAACTGAACTAACTGGACTGAACTTTGAGTCATTTTGAAATTTGATCATTTACCCCTAGACAACGATAGAGCTTGATTGATGCTGTTATCTTAATTCTGTGCACATGTGTGGTTATCATTGTTGAACTGTTGCATTTATTATCCTTTCGATTACTGTGTTGCTTGTTTCTTTAATAAAACTTTCTTAGTTCTAGTACTCCAGACTCCAACTGAGTGATCCATTTCTGCTGGTTTGGCAACCCAGTTACGGGGTACGTAACAGGAATCATAAAGATTACTTTTAATTTTCTCCAAATTTAAGCACAATATCGTCTGGGAAAACCAAAAAAAGGTAGTTGGAGCATTAGGCTCTTGCCAATGTTGTAAGATACATCTTTTCGCCATTAAAGTAAGAAATGCAATCATTCTATGGGCTGAAGGGGAAAGATTACTGGAAATTTTAGGTAGTCCAAAGATAGCAGTAATAGGATGAGGAGAAATATCTATATTCAATACCTTTGAGATAATATTAAAAATGTCTCTCCAAAAAGTTTCCAGAGTAGGACAAGACCAAAACATATGAGTTAAAGAGGCTATCTGCCCCAGACATCTATCACAAAAAGGATTAATATGAGAATAGAAACGAGCTAATTTATCTTTGGACATATGTGCTCTATGAACAATCTGACCTAATCTTATCAAATGGAGCTTTCCTAAGTTTCATAATAATATTATAAATAATAGCCGTTACACCTTTCTGACATGGATTAAGGTTAATTATATATCTAAAACATATGTAGGAGGTAGCGTCGGAAAGGAAGAGAGTATAGTACTTAGGAAATTTCTAACTTGGAGGTATCTAAAAAAATGTATTCTTGGTAAATTGTTCAAAAGACATAAGGGAACCATCTAAAAATAAATCCAAAAACTGAAATACCCTTAGTCTTCCAAATTTGAAACGCACGATCCGTGAAAGAGGGAGGAAAAAATATCTTAGCCCAAATTGGTTGAGACCAAAAAATTTTCTGAATTGAAACCAAATACGCAAGGTATACTTAACTATCGGGTTAGGGAACAGTTTATGGCGTTTCAAATCAAAAGGAAGAGAGGAACCTAAAATAGAGCCAAGTGCATAGCCCTGAGCAGATTGTAATTCCAATACTACCCATTTAGGAATGGATAGTGTATCTTGGTCAAATAACCAAAATTTCATATGTCGAATATTAATTGCCCAATAATAGAATCTATAGTTAGGTAATGCTAGACGTCCATCTCTCTTGGCTTTCTGTAAATGTATTTTACCCAATCTCGGGTTTTTATTTTGCCAAATAAATGAAGAAATTTTAGAGTCAACTTTATCAAAAAAAGATTTTGGAACAAAAATCGGTAATGCCTGAAATATATATAAAAATTTTGGCAGAATAAACATCTTAACTGCATTAATACGACCAATCAAAGTTAAATATAATGGAAACCATTTAGATGAAAGTTGAGTAATATGATCAATTAAGGGTAAAAAATTAGTCTTAAATAAATCTTTGTATTTACAAGTAATTTTAATCCAAAGATATGAGAAATAATTATTAATCAATTTAAACGGAAAGTTATGATACAAGGGAAGTTGTTTATTAATCGGAAAAAGTTCACTCTTACTAAGGTTTAATTTATAACCTGAAAAATAGACTAAATTGTGCTAATAAATCTAAAGCAGCAGGGATAGATTTTTGAGGATTAGAAATATACAAAAGTAAGTCATCAGCATAGAGTGATATTTTATGGGACTTTAGGCCCCGAGTTATCCCAATAATATTTGGAGATTCTCGAATGGCAATTGCAAGAGGTTCTAATGCAATATCAAATAATAAAGGACTAAGAGGACAACCTTGTCGAGTACCTCAAAAAAGAGGGAAGAAAGGTGAGCTTAAAGAGTTAGTACGGACCGAGGCCATAGGAGAATGATATAACAGTTTAATCCAGGATATAAATTTCGAGCTAAAATTAAACATTTCAAGCACCTTAAATAAGTAAGGCCATTCTACTCTATCAAAAGCTTTTTCAGCATCTAAAGAGATAACACACTCAGGAACATTTTGTGAGGGGGTATAAACAATCTTTAACAGTGTGCAAATGTTATAGAAAGAGTAACGACCTTTAATAAAACCCGTTTGGTCTTCCGAAATAATAAAAGGGAGTACTTTTTCTAATCTGTTTGCTAATAATTTAGAAAAAATTTTAGAATCAACATTTAATAAAGATATTGGTCTATAAGATGCGCATTGAGCAGGATCTTTATCCTTCTTTACTATTAGAGAGATTGGCGCTCTATAAAAGGATTCGGGAAGTTTACCAAGTTTTAATGAAGCCTCCAAAACCCTACAGAACCAAGGGATTAATGAAGGTGCAAAAAACTTATAAAATTCCACGGTAAACCCATCAGGGCTAGGAGCTTTCCCCAGGTTCATAGAGGAAATAACATTCCTAATCTCATCAGTAGTAATGGGAGTATCAAGCATAGAAGACATATCCTGTGAAATCTCAGGGAAATCTAGGTTATCTAAAAAGTCATTCATATATTTAGAGTCTCGTAAAGACTCAGATTGATATAAGGAAGAATAAAAATCAAAGAAGGTTTGATTGATCTCCGCATGATCAAATATCAGTCGATTATTTTGATTATAAATCTGATTAATTTGAGATTTAGTATAATTAGACCAGTTGGTTAGCCAACAGTTTACCAACTTTGTCACTGTGTACATAAAATTCACTTCTTGTTTTCTTTAATTGGTTTACAATCGAGGACGAAAGTAATAGGCTGTGCTCCATTTGAAGTTCAGTTCTTTGTTTATACAGCTCCTCAGAGGGAGCTGTAACATATTTCTTATCAACTTCCTTAATCTTGTCCACAATTACCAACTCCTCCTGCTTCAACTTCTTCCTCAAAGCAGCAGAATACGAGATAATCTGACCACGAATATAAGCTTTAAAAGTATCCCAAAGAATGTTCACAGAAATATCCTCTGTGTAGTTGATTGTAAAAAAGAAATCAATCTGTTCATTCATAAAGTTAACAAAATCTGAGTCCTGAAGCAGCAACGAATTAAAACGCCATTGTCTATTATTTTGTGTATTGACCTGAATTTTAATAGAAAGCTTAAGTGGAGCATGATCCGAAATGGTGATAGAATCATAATCCCATTTAATCACTGAAGAGATAAGCCGAGAGTTAATAAAAAAATAATCAATTCTTGAATAGGAATGGTGAACATGTGAAAAAAAAGAAAAATCTTTTTCCTGAGGATGCAAAAAACGCCAAATGTCCGTCGACCCAGAATCAGAAAGGAATGAGTTAATCAAAGTTGCAAATTTATTAGGTAAGGTCCGTAGAGGAGCCGAACGGTCCAAAAGTAGAGATAAGCAAGTATTAAGATCTCCGCCCCAGATCAATGAAAACTCATCCAGATTCGGGAACCGATTAAATAATGATTTATAAAATTCCGGACAGTCCACATTGGGAGCATAAACGTTAACCAAAACTACTTTTTTATTGAATAGTAGACCACTAACCAGTAGAAATCTACCATTCGGATCAGAGATAATATCATGTTGTACAAAAGTAACTGAGGAGTCTATAAAAATAGAGACGCCTCGAATCTTAGCGTTAGAATTCGAATGAAACTGTTGTTCCTTCCAGAATTTAAAAGAACGTATTCTGTCTCCCCTCTGCACATGGGTCTCTTGTAAAAATAGAACATGTGCTTTAAGTCCCCAGAATACTTTAAAAACTTTTTTCCTTTTAATAGGATGATTAAGACCATTAGTATTCCAGGAGACAAAATTAATAATAGACTCCATAAACCCTAAAGTCAACCCGCAAAAAAGAGGATTGACGATAGGTTCGACCCACGAACCAGGAAAGGGAACAGAACAAACCAGAGATAATGGGTAGGAGAACGCAACCAATGCTTCAGTAATGTAAATAGCCCAAGAAGAAAAAAACTAAAACGTGAAGCCCCTCCCACCACCCCCACCCCATGACCCCAAGGCTAAATCTAAAGCAGACCCGCCAGAAAGAAGCAAGCACTAGAACTACCCCGATGACTTCCGATAGACGCTCACTAAAAAAAGTGTAAATATAAAAAAGATCAGCTAGTTATAAAACAGTAAAAGAATAAAAAAAAGTAGAACAGTTAAGACAAACACGATATAAAACAGAGAAAAAGCCGGAAAATATAAAGAAAACCGTAACAGACCACAGACCCTATGATAACCAAAAAAAAGAAACGAAATTATTAATATAAAACTAGTTAGGAAAACCTACAGAAAAAAGTACATTTAAAGACTACGAAATTTAAGGCCTCAAAGGAAATACACGAAATGATGCTGAGGGAATAACCACCCATAATCCCCAGGGAAAAAGGAATGACGCAGTTAGAAAGAAAGTTTGGCAACCATATTAATTAATCAAAAAAAAACTTTTCTGCCCATATAAAGCAACCAAAAATTAAACCCAACAGATTCACAACCTCCGATCAAACGGAGATAATTAAAAATTACGATTAAGATGTTGAAGGTGAAAATTGATCCAGATAACTCTGGGCATCCGATGGAGATTCAAAAAAACGAAGGGCTCCGTCAGGCGTACGTATCCTTAAACGCGCAGGGTAAAGCAGCGCTGGTTTTAAATCCATCTTGCAGAGTTCCGACATCACAGATCTGTAATGAACCCGTTGATCCCGAATCTGTTTGCTGAAGTCCTCCACGAATCGGAACTGAAGATCCAAAAAATCAATATAACCTTCAGATCGAACAAATTGAAGCAGTTTCTCCTTGTCTTGAGAGTAATGAAAACGTAAAATAACATGTCGAGGTTTATCTGACTTAGACGAATATGATGGAACTCTGTGAGCCCGATCCAATAACGGTGGTTGGTCAGGAAATACGGTAGGAAATGTATCTTTTAAAAGTTGAGAAAAAAACTTTATAGGGTTGTCAGATTCAACAGCTTCACGAACACCAATAATTCGAATATTCTGCCGTCGCATTCTGGATTCTAAGTCAGAGTTTTTAAAAGTCAGAAAGTCCAGTTTTTTCTTCATTGTAGTAATTGTTTCTTCAATTTTCTCCATCTTGAGTTCATTTGGTTGCGTGGATTTCTGAAGATTACATATAGCCGACTGATGTTCCATGGTAGATGTTTGCATTTTATCGATTGAATCCGCAATTTTCTGGAAATTAATTGAAATTTCCGCGCGAATCAGCTCCGTTATAGAGGTTGAAATTTCCCTTTGAATTAGATCCGATATAGCTTTCAGAGTCAACGGTGGTTCGCTCGGAGGGAGATCGGTACCTTTCGGTCTAACCGGAGGTTTGCCGTCTTTCCCATTTTTCCCATTCTTGGACATAGCAGACCTTAAAAGCATCCGAATATCAAAAAGCCCAAATTGTTTCAGATTATTGTAAAAGTCGATGCCTTAATGGTTAGTTAAATATAGCTGATCATAAGAAAAAAAACTCAGAGGTAATGGAGCGAGTCAAGAGCATGACTTCAGTCCATGAGCTCTACCGGAAGTCTCCTTTTCTATCTTCTATTTATGATTTATAATTTAAATTTTTAAAATTTACTAACTTTTACTATTTTTAATATTTAATATTTGTAATCCAGGGAGCGGGAAGCGCAGAATCAAATATCGCTGTGATGATTCTACATTCCAGTATCAATTGTTTGGCGACAATAAAGTATAAAGTACCATGTTTGGAGGAAAATGGGCACTGCACACCAACACCTCAGCCCAACTGAGAAGTATGGCAGGAGGTGGTTTGGGGCTGCTTTGCTGCCGCAGGGTCTGGACAGCTTGCAATTGTTGAGGGAACAATTAATTCAAAGTTGTATTAAGACATTTTACAGGAGAATGTAGCAGTCCGTCACCTGAAGTTAAATAGAAGTTGGATGATGCAACAAGACAATGATCAGAAAGATATCAGTGAGTAAATCAACAACAGAATGGTTTAAAAAGAAGAAAATCCTGTTTTGGAATGGCAAGTCAATTGAGATGCTGTAGCATGACCTGAAGAGGACTGTTCATGCAAGGTAACCCAGAAATAGTGAGAAACTGTAAGTTTTTTTTTATATGGAGGAATGGTCTAAAATTTCTCCTCATCATTGTGCAAGCCTGAACAGCAGCTACAGGAAACATTTGGTGGAGGTTATTGCTGTTAAAGGAAGTTCTTACCAGTTTTTAAATACAAGGGTTCACATACTTTTTCCAGCCTGTACTGTGAATGATAAAACAATGTGTTTAATAAGGACATGAAAAGTACAGTTGCTTGTGTTACTAATTTAAGCAGTTTGCATTAATCTACTATTGTGACTTAGACGAAGATCAGACCACATTTTAAGAGTAATTAATATACAAAACTAGGTGATTGTAAAAGGTTTACAAACTTTTTCTTGCAACCTAGAAACATAGAAGATAGGTGCAGGAGTAGGCCATTCAGCCCTTTGAGCCTGCACCGCCATTCAGTATGATCATGGCTGATCATCCAACTCAGAACCCTGTACCTGCCTTCTTTCCATACCCCCGGATCCCTTTAGCCACAAGGGCCATATCTAACTCCCTCTTAAATATAGCCAAGGAACTGGCCTCAACTGTTTCCTGTGGCAGAGAATTCCACAGATTCACCACTCTCTGTGTGAAGAAGCTTTTCCTAATCTCGGTCCTAAAAGGCTTCCCCTTTATCCTCAAACTGTGACCCCTTGTTCTGGACTTCCCCAACATCGGGAACAATCTTCCTGCATCTAGCCTGTCCAATCCCTTTAGGATTTTATACGTTTCAATAAGAACCCCTCTCAATCTTCTAAATTCCAACGAGTATAAGCCTAGCCGATCCAGTCTTTTATCATATGAAAGTCCTGATATCCCAGGAATCAATCTGGTGAACCTTCTTTGTACTCTCTCTATAGCAAGAATGTCCTTCCTCAGATTAGGGAGCCAAAACTGCACACAATACTCCAGGTGTGGTCTCACCAATGCCTTGTACAACTGCAGTAGTACCTCCCTGCTCCTGTACTCGAATCCTCTTGCTATGAATGCCAGCATACCATTCGCCTTTTTCACCGCCTGCTGTACCTGCATGCCCACTTTCAATGACTGGTGTATAATGACACCCAAGTCTCGTTGCACCTCCCCTTTTCCTAATCGGCCACCATTCAGATAATAATCTTTTTTCCTGTTTTTGCCACCAAAGTGGATAACCTCACATTTATCCACATTAAATTGCACCTGCCATGAATTTGCCCACTCACCTAACCTATCCAAGTCACCCTGCATCCTCTTAGCATCCTCCTCACTGCTAACACTGCCGCCCAGCTTTGTGTCATCCGCAAACTTGGAGAGTTTGCATTTAATTCCCTCATCTAAGTCCTTAATATATATTGTAAACAACTGGGGTCCCAGCACTGAGCTTTGCGGTACCCCACTAGTCACTGTCTGCCATTCTGAAAAGGTCCTGTTTATTCCCACTCTTTGTTTCCTGTCTGCCAACCAATTCTCTTTCCACATCTATACCATACCCCCAATACTGTGTGCTTTAAGTTTGTACACTAATCTCCTATGTGGGACCTTGTCAAAAGCCTTTTGAAAATCCAAATATACCACATCCACTGGTTCTCCCCTACCCACTAGTTACATCCTCAAAAAATTCTATGAGATTTGTCAGACATGATTTTCCTTTCACAAATCCATGCTGACTTTGTCCGATGATTTCACCGCTTTCCAAATGTGCTGTTATCACATCTTTGATAACTGACTCTAGCAGTTTCTCCACCACTGATGTTAGGTTAACCGGTCTATAATTTCCCGGTTTCTCTCTCCCTCCTTTTTTAAAAAGTGGGGTTACATTAGCCACCCTCCAATCCTCAGGAACTAGTCCAGAATCTGAAGAGTTTTGAAAAATTATCACTAATGCATCCACTACTTCTTGGGCTACTTCCTTAGGCACTCTGGGATGCAGAACATCTGGCCCGGGGGATTTATCTGCCTTTAATCCCTTCAATTTACCTAACACCACTTCCCTACTGACATGTATTTCCCTCAGTTCCTCCATCTCACTGGACCCTCTGTCCCCTACTATTTCCAGAAGATTATTTATGTCCTCCTTAGTGAAGACAGAACCAAAGTAGTTATTTAATTGGTCTGCCATGTCCTTGTTCCCCATAATCAATTCACCTGTTTCTGTCTGTAAGGGACCTACATTTATCTTAACCAATCTTTTTCTTTTCACTTATCTATAAAAGCTTTTACAGTCACTTTTTATATTCCCTGCCAGTTTTCTCTCATAATCTCTTTTCCCTTTCCTAACTAAGCCGTTTGTCCTCCTCTGCTGGACTCTCAATTTCTCCCAGTCCTCAGGTGAGCCACTTTTTCTGGCTAATTTGTATGTTTTTTTCTTTGGAATTGATACTATCCCTAATTTCCCTTGTCAGCCACGGGTGCACTACCTTCCCTGATTTATTCTTTTGCAACTGCATATATACTTACTGTAATTCACGGTTTTCTTTTTCTCTCTGTTATCATGTATTGCATGGTACTGCTGCCGCAAAGTTAACAAATTTCACAACGTTATGCAGGTGATATTAAACCTGATTTTGATGGGCTAGAGGTTCAGCTGTTTTTCAGACCAAACTTCAGAATGGGGAAGAAATCCAAGTGACTTTGAGCATTGAATGATTGTTGGTACCAGATGGGGAAGTTGAGAACCTCAGAAACTGCTGATCTCTTGGGATTTTCAAGCAGTCTCCAAAGTTTACAGAGAATGTTGCAAAGACCGAAAAAAAATTAAAATCCAATGAGCAGCAGTTTTGTGGGCAAAAAGGCCTTGTCAGAGGCCATGAGATGTCAGAGATTGGCAAGACTGGTGTAAGCTGACAGGAAGGCAACATTAACTCCAATAACCATGGGTTTAAAGTGGTGTGCAGAGAGCATCTTTGAACGTACAACACATCGAACCTTGAAATGCATGGGCTGCAGCAGCAGCAGACCACAAACATGCATTCAGTGGCCACTTTATTAGGCACATGGATAATAGAAAAATGGAGTTATGTGGGAGGAAACTAAGATTTTATCAGCAGAAAACACAGGAGGTTTCACTGCTGCACCTAATAAAGTTGCTACTAAGTGCACATCATCCTTGGTTGGACTGAATTGTTCTTCTCGCTGCTGCCATTAGGAAGGTGGTACAGGAGCCTCAGGACCCACACCACCAGCTTCAGGAAGTTATCATCCCTTAACCATTAGGCTCTTGAACCAGTGGGGATAACTTCACTCGCCCCATCGTTGAATTGTTGCCACAATCTATGGGCTCACTTTCTAGGACTCTTTATCTCATGTTCTCAAACAAGAGAAAATCTGCATATACTGAAAATCCAAGCAACCCACACAAAATGCCAGAAGAACTCAGCAGGTCAAGCAGCCTAACACCTTCACGATCGTTTTGGGAGATTTTAACCAGGCCAGTCTGAAAAAAAAATCACTAAGCAACCACCATCAACAAACAGACCACTTGTAATACCAGAGGAAACAACACACTGGACTATTGCTACACCACCAAGAATGCCTGCTGTGCTATTCCACGCCCTCACTTCGGGAAGTCTGATCACCTAGCTGTACTTCTACTCCCTGAGTATAGACAGAGACTGAAGTTTACACAGCACCAACAGTGAGGACCGAGAAGGTTTGGACAAGGGAAGCACAGCAGCGCCTACAGGACTGCTTCGAATCGGTGGACTGGACTATATTCAGGGATTCATCTTCGAACCTGGATAAGTATGCCACAGTTGTTACCGACTTCATTAAAACCTGTGTGGATGAGTGTGTGCCCACATAGACTTACTGTACATTCCCAAACCAAAAGCCGTGGATGAACCAGGAGGTACATCATCTGCTGAAGGCTAGATCTGTGGCATTCAAGTCTGGCAACCCAAACCTGTACCAGAAAACCAGGTATGATTTCCGGAAGGCTACTTCAAGGGCGAAGAGACAATTTCGAACGAGGTTGGAGGCAACATCGGATGCACGGCAACTCTGGCAGGGTCTGCAAAACATTACTTCCTACAGAGCGAAACATGAATGGCAGCGATGCTTCACTACCAGATGAACTCAACGCCTTCTATGCACACTTTGAAAGGGAGAACACAACTACAGCTGTGAAGATCCCTGCTGCATCTGATGACCCTGTGCTCTCTGTCTCAAAGACCGATGTTAGGCTGCCTTTAAACAGAGTGAACCCAGAAGGTCCTAGAGTACCTGGTAAGGCTCTGAAAACCTCTGCCAACCAACTAGCAGGAGTATTCAAGGACATTTTCAACCTCTCACTGCTGTGGACGGAAGTTCCCAATTGCTTCAAAAAGGCAACAATTATACCAGTGCCTAAGAATAATAATGTGGGCTGCCTTAATGACTCTCGGCTGCAAGCACACACATCAACAGTGATGAAATGTTTTGAGAGGTTGGTCATGACTAGACTGAACTCCTGCCTCAATAGGTCAACGGCAGATGCAATCTCAATGGCCCTCCACACGGCTTTAGACCACCTGGACAACACAAACACCTAGGTCAGGATGCTGTTCATCGACTATAGCTCAGTATTTAATACCCTCATTCCCACAATCCTAATTGAGAAATTGCAGAACCTGGGCCTCTGTACCTCCCTCCGTAATTAGATCCTCCACAATCCGTGTGGATTGATGATAACACATCCTCCTCGCTGACAATCAACACTGGTGCACCTCAGGAGTATGTGCTTAGCCCACTGCTCTACTTTCTATATACACATGACTGTGTGGCTAGGCATAGCTCAAATACCATCTATAAATTTGCTGACGATACAACCATTGTTGGTAGAATCTCAGTGGGTGATGAGTGGATGAACAGGAGTGAAATATGCTAACTAGTGGAGTGGTGCCGCAGCAATAACTTGGTACTCAGCGTCAGTAAGACGAAAGAGCTGGTTGTGGACTTCAGGAAGGGTAAGACAAAGGAACACATACCAATCTTCATAGAGGGATCAGAAGTGGAGAGAGTGAGCAGTTTCAAGTTCCTAGATGTCAAGTTCTCTGAGGACTTAACCTAGTCCCAACATATCGATGCCTTGTGGCCATACCCACTCATGGGAAAGGCTTTGAGAGTAAACCCTGAGGATAAATCAGGAGCAGGAGTCCCTATGGCAGTCCGACATTGCCTTCAACCTCATTCTGGCAACTCCTGCGGTGACACTGGTGCCAAGCTGTATTGGCCCTTGCCCTTCCCTTGGACAACATCAGTGTCGTGGAGAGGGGAGAACTGCTGCATGGGCAACTGTCAGTCTTCCATACAACCTTGCCCAGGCCTGCGCCCTGGAGAGGACACCAGGCGCAGATCCATGGTCTCGTGAGACTAATGGATGCCACACTATATATACACACACACACACACATATACATATATATACACACACACACATACACATATATACATATACACACACACATACACATATATACATATACACACACACACATATATACATATACACATATACACATATACATATACATACACACATATACATATACATACACATATATACATACACATACATATACATATATACACATACATATACATATATACACATATACATATATACATACATACACATATACACACATATATACACATATACATACATATATACACATATACATACACACACATATACATACACACACATATACATATATACACATATACATACACACACACACACATATATATAAATTTACTTTGAACTTTGAAGGATACCGCTCTTAAGACAAGGAGACAAAAAAACAACACACAAACTCCAGTGGGATCCAAACAAAGCTTGGCTCCTGTACGCAAAAGACCAACATACATTTTTGATGCAGAGCAGAGAATATCCTAACTCGTTGCATCTTGGCCTGGTATAGAAACATCAACACCCAGGGATGGGAAAGTTATAGGAAGTGGTGGATACAGCCCAGTCCATCACAGACAAAACCTTCCTCACCATTTAGCATATCTACAAAAAAAGCAGCATCCATCATCAAGGACCCCCACCATCTAAGCCATTCTTTCATCTCGTTGCTACCATCAGAAAGGAGGTACAGGAGTCACACTACCAGGTTCAGTAAGAGTTATTACCTTACGACCATCAGGCTACTGAACTAATTTCACTCATCTCAACTCTGGACTGATGCCACAATCTGCACATTCACTTTCAAAACATGTACAACTCACATTGTCAGCACAGAAGCAGGCACTTTGGCTCATCTAGTCCATACTGTACCATTAATCTGACCTGAAAATGGACTACAGCCATCCATCACCTCTCCAAATTTCTTCAATATTGAAATCGAACCCGTATCCACCACTTGCGCTGGCAGCTCATTCCACACTCTCACTACTCTCTGAGTGAAGAGGTTCCCCTCATAATTTTGTAGACCTCTATCAATCTCCCATCGATCTTCTATGCTCCAGGGAATAAAGTCCTAATCTATTCAGCCTTTCCCTGCAACTCAGGTCTTCTAGTTCCCACAACATCCTTGTAAGTTTTCTCTGCACCCTTTCAATCTTATGTAAATCTTTTCTGTAAGATGATGACCAAAACTGCACATAATATTCCGAATTAGGCCTCACCAACATTTCTTATAATTTCAACATTACATCCCAACTCCTGTACTCAATACATTGATTATGAAGGCCAGTATGGCAAAAGCTTTCTTTTGGAGCCTACCTATTTGTGCCGCCACTTTCAAGGAATTATAGATTTGTATTCCCAGATCTCTCTGCTCTACCACAATGCTCAGTGCCCAACCCCTCACCTTGTAAGACCTACCCTGGTTCATCCTCCCAAACTGAACACCTCACTTGTCTGCATTAAATTTCATCTGCCTTTTTTCAGCCAATTTTCCCAACTGGTCCAGATCCCACTACACTCCCATCTTGGTGTCATCTGCAAATCTGCTGATCCAAGGACCCACTGCAGGTTGATGGGAGTAGACAGTTACAATGGTTTTGGCATGGACTAGATGGGCCTAAGGGCCTGTTTCTGAGCTGTACTTTATGACTATGGATAGAAACATTTGCTATGATGGAATGGCAGAGCAGATAGACTCATTGGGACAAATGGCCTAATTCTGCTCCTATGTCTTATGGTCTTTTTCAAATGTGGATCACAGTAACTGGAGTTAAATGCACAAGAAAGAAATCTGTGTAGTGTACGTGAAAAGCAGCCGATTAAGAACGACTCATACCTGTGGAGAGTGAATCGCAGCCATGGTCAAACAGCTCTCCGAGAGGACTGCTACTGTTTGTTCGCCTTGCCTGCTTCCCATCAATGGCGTCGAGTGTCTGGTACACAAACAGACCTAGAGCACAGGCCAGGTACGCCCACAGAGGTGCCTGGAGAGCACAGAAAGCACAGTGAGCTAAAAGGAAGCAGCCACATTACACACATGAGACCATAAGACATTGAAGACTTAAGATTGTTTAATATCATTTCCTTTACACAAGTATAAAGAGAATGAAATAACTGTTACCCCAGATCCAATGCAGTGTAAAATAGCACAAAAGATAAAGAACACAATAATAAAAGCACACAATATAAATACACCAGATAGCTTGTATACATACACTGATTGTGACACTAGACTGTACATAAGGTGACTGATGGGAAATATCAAGTAGTGGCGGAGTTAGTAGGTGGCGGTGTTGATCAGTCTTATTCCTTTTTTGATCAGTAACTTCTTTTTCTGAGTGTGGTGGCCCTGGCGTGGGTGCCATGTGGTCTCCTCCCTAATGGGAGTGGGACAAACAGTCCATGAGCAAGATGGGTGGGATCTTTCATGATGTTATCGGCCCTTTTCCATCACCTTTCTGAATTTAGAATCTTAGGGTCCTAAAACTTTTGCACAGAACTGTTTTTATCAACATGGAGTGAGTATGTAAATCTGGAAAGAGCAAAGGATGTTGGGAACAACGAGGGTAGACTGCCATGGAAAGGACCTTGGATAGGTGACCGAGAAGACGGGGGTGGCGCCGGTGCAGATGCACCCAGCCTGAGACACCAGGCAAAGTCATTTGATTCCAAACAAATGATTTACTGGTCATTACAGAATGTCTCTTTAGGGCTTACTGCTCCCTCCCTTCTCCCTTCCACTTTTCCAGACTGGATTCCTAACTCCCTGCCCCCTTTCCCACTTAGTCCACAATAGAAACCCGTATCAGAATTAGGTTTCATCATCATCACCTTGTGAAATTTGTTTTTATTTTTGCAGCAGTACAGTGAAATGCATAAAATTATTGCAATACTGTGCAAAAGTCATACATTGCCTAAGACTTTTGCACAGTACTGTACCATCCTTGATGGTAGGCAAGTTGGTGCCAGTGATGCATTGGCAGTTTTGACTATCCATTGTACAACCTTCCTGTCCATCAGTGCAGTTTCCATATCAAGCAGTGATACAGCCAAAAGCAGAATTAGGCCATTCGGAAACTACTCCAGGGACGTCCTTCTATTCTGAGGCTGTCCCCTCTGGTCCAAGACTCCCATAAATTAGAAAGTATCCTTTCCACATCCATTCCATCTTGGCCTTTCAATATTTGACAGGTTTCAGTGAGATTCACCCCCCCCCCCACCCAATCTGTTCTAAACTCCAGCAAGTACAGGCCCAGAGCCATCAATTATTCCCCATACATTAACCTTTTCATTCCTAGGATCATTCTCATGACCATTCTCTGGTGGGATGCTGCTAGATTGGAGGACTCTAGTTATGGGAAAAGGGGACAGGCAGGAATGCAGAGGAGGTGGCATTGTCGCTCTGTCGGTAATAAATGAGATCAATCATTAGAAAGAAATGACAGTCAGAAGGCGTTTAATCTTTGTGGATAGAGCTAAGGAACTGCAAGGGTAAAATAACCCTGATGGGAGTTGTATACAGACACCCAAACAGTAGTAAGGATGTTGTCTACAAATTACAACAGGAGAGAGAAAGTGCATGCTGGAAGGGCAATGTTACAATAATTATGGGGTATTTCTATATGAAGGTAGATTTGGAAAATCAGGTTTGTGCTGGATTCCTAGAGCAGCTTGTGGTGGAGCCCACGAGTGGGATCAGCTATTGGATGATCAAATTCACCCTGGAGTTGGAGAAGGAATAGGATGTATCAATATTATAAAGGAGTAAATGGAATTACAGAGGCATGAGGCAGGAGTTGGCCAAAATTGATTGGAAAAGAACACTGGCAGGGATGACGGCAGAGAGACAAGGGCTGAAATTTCTGGAAGCAATTTGGAAGGCATAGAATATACACATCTCAGAGGCAGTAGCATTCTAAAGGCAGGATGACACAACTGTGGCTGACAACAGATGTTAAAGCCAATATAAAAGCCATACAGAGAGCATATAATAGAACAATAATTAGTGGGAAGTTAGAGGATTGGGAAGCTTTTAAAAACCAACAGAAGGCAACTAAAAAAGTCATTATGATAAAGATGAAATACAAAAATACCCTAGCCAATAATATTAAAGAGGTCACCAAAATTTTCTTCAGATACATAAAGTGTAAAAGAGAGGTGAGAGTAGATTTCAGACCACTGGAAAATGATGCTGGGGAACAAAGAAATGGCAGATGAACTGAATAAATATATTGCATCAGTCTTCACTGTGGAAGACTGAAGACACTAGCAGTATGATGGAAGTTCCAGGTTCAGCAGTTACCATTACTAGAGAGAAAAACTGAGAAGTCTGAAGACCATAAGACTAATAGACAGAGGAGCAGAATTAGGTATGCCATTCCATCATGACTGATCCCAGATCCCACTCAACCCCATACACCTGCCTTCGCGCCATATCCTTTGATGCCTTGATCAATCAGGAAACTATCAACTATACCAACAGACTTCGCCTCCACAGATTCACTGCTCACTGGCTAAAAACATTCCTCCTTAACTGTTCTAAAAGGTCACCCACAATTTTGAGGCTGTGCCATCTTGTTCTGGATACCCTCACCAAAGGAAACATCCTCTCCAATTCCATCCTATCTAGTCCTTTCAACAATTGGTAGGTTTCAATTAGATCTCCAAGCATTCTTCTAAATTCGAGTGAGTAAGGCCCAAAGCTGCCAAACACTCCTCACTTGTTAACCCCTTCATTCCCAGAACCATCCTCGTGAACCTCCTCCGGACTGTCTCCAATGACAACACAACCTTTCTGAGAAATGGGGCCCAAAACTGTTGGCAATACTCCGTGTGGCCTGGCTAGCGTCTTATAAAGCCTCAGCATTATCGCCTTGCTTTTATATTCTATTCCCCTTGAAATAAATGCCAACAATGCTTTGGCCTTCTTTATCACAGACTCAACCTGTGAATTAATCTTCTGGGAGTCTTGCACAAGGAGTCCGTCTGCAGCTCTGATGTTTGGACCGTCTCCCTATTTAGATAATAGTCAGCACTTTTGTTCCTTTTACATTTCCCAACAATGCATTCCATACACTGTAGTGCTCTATGACTCCATACAATTAACATCTTCCATCTTGTTTTGGACCTCTGTCATTATGCTGAATGAAAGAGATTCCAAGTGAAACTGGAGGCTAAAAGGAAAACCAGGCCAATCAATAGTTTTGTTGAATATCAGAAGTGTATTGCATTGTGACTTGCAATCTCAAAGCCAGGCCTGACCCTCAGATTGTTAGCTGAGTTAAGCCAAACCAGAGGCCATAGATTTAAGGTGAGGAGTAAGAGGTTTAGAGGGGATCTGAGGAAGGACTATATTCACCCAGAGTGTGGCAGCAACCTGGAACATACTGTCTGAGAAGTTGCAAAGGGGAATGAGAGATGACTTGACAGAGATGTAGATAATCATAAGAGGGATAGACTGGATAGCCAGAGACTTCTTCCCAGGGTGGAAGAATGAGGGGCATAATTTTAATTGAAGTATGGGGGAGGGATGTCATAGGTATTTTTTTTTACACAGACTGGTGGGTGCATGGAACATCCTGCCGGGGGTGGTGGTAAAGACAGTTACATTGAGGACATTTAGATGCCACATGGATGATAGAAAGATGGAGGGCTATGTAGGGAGGAAGGGATAGATTGATCTTGGAGGAGGTTAAAAGGTTGTTACAACATTGTGTGGCCAAAATGTACTGTTCTATGTTCTAATGTGGTAGAGGCAGATACATTAGGGGCTCCTTAGATAGGCACTGTGACGAGAATACACATAAAATTAAGATGTTTGCTGGCCTGGGTTAGCATCAGTGACATCAGCAAGTGGTCTGCCACCTGCCCTCAGGGGAAGGAGAGATAAGGAACAATGGAGCAGCGTCTGGAGATGTGCAATGAAGGGACGGGGGAGAGAGAGCTGTCTGGAGCGGCTCCCCCCTTTGAACCTTGAACTGTTTGAAATGATGGACAGGCGATGCCCCAGCAGGGGGATAAAAAGGGACCGGTTCGCTAAGGCAGGACACACGCCACCCGAGGTAACGAGACCCTGGAAGCGGTGCGCCTCTCACGAGGGGGTGAGAAGTCCATCTCGCTGGTCTGTGAGTGAAGCCGTTCTGAATGATCAGTTGTTCCTGTTCTATCTCTCTCTTCCCCCACGTTGTCCATCGCCATGGCAACGATTACTGCAAACTGAACTTTGAGTCACGTTGAAATTTGGTCATTTACCCCTAGACAACGATAGAGCTTGATTGATGCTGTTATCTTAATTCTGTGCACATGTGTGGTTATCATTGCTGAACTGTTGCATTTATTATCCTTTCGATTACTGTGTTGCTTGTTTCTTTAATAAAACTTTCTTAGTTCTAGTACTCCAGACTCCAACTGAGTGATCCATTTCTGCTGGTTTGGCAACCCAGTTACGGGGTACGTAACATAAGTGGGGTTCTCGTCCGCGATTTTGAACGCTAAATTTGGGACGGAGTAAATTGATTGGGTTAAAATTCCCGAAAGAAAGAAAAGACAAACAGCAGAAATGGAGGCTGAGGAATTTATAAAGGCGCCGAGCTTGGAGGCATTAGAGGATGCCAGGAAATCGGAATTGATAGCTGTGGCCAAACGGTTGAATCTTGCTAAGGTGAAGTCGACAATGAGGAGAGAGGAGATACACAGAGCTATTGTAGAGCACTATGTATCTAAAGGTGTGTTTCCCCAAGGTGAGCTGGGGGTGGTGTCTATTGAAAAACCTGCTGGAGACGCGGTACAGGTACAGCTTGAAAAACTGAGACTCGAGCACGAGTTCCGGGTACGGCAGTTAGAACACGAAGAGAAGGAGAGAGAGTTAGAAAGGCAAGAGAGAGAAAGACAGTTGGAGAGAGAAGAGAAAGAGAGGGACAGACAGTTAGAGAGAGAGGAGAAACAGAGGGAAAGGGAATTCAAGTTGGAAAAGTTAAGGATAAGGGCCGAGCAGGGGCTCGTGCCGAACCAAGGTGGAGGGTTCCGGGCGACCCAGGAGGTTAGGCTGGTTCCCCCATTTGACGATACCGACGTGGATCGGTACTTCCTCCACTTCGAAAAAGTGGCTATAAGTCAGGACTGGCCGAGGGATAAGTGGGTTGTTTTACTTCAGAGTGTACTGAAAGGGAAAGCCCAACAAGCTTACTCCGCTTTATCCGCGGAAGATGCCCAGAAGTATGAGGTGGTGAAAGAGGCCATCCTCAGGATTTATGAGTTGGTCCCAGAGGCATACCGGCAGAGGTTCCGGAATGCGAGGAAGCGGTGGGACTGCACGTATTTGGAGTTTGCCCGTGAGATGCAGACATATTGTGAGCGTTGGTGCGCCTCGAAGGGGGTAGAGGGGGATTATGACAGACTGCTACAACTGATCCTGATTGAGCAGTTTAAAGGTTGTGTCCCTGAAGGTATGAGACCCTACCTCGATGAGAAAGAGGCAGCCACGTTAGCCGCAACTGCTAAGTTAGCGGATGAGTATGCGTTGACGCATAAAATGAAGTTTGCCCCGAGTAAAGGCTACCAGAAGGGTAGTCAGGACGGAGGGGAGAGTCCGCCGGAAAAGTCAGAAAGTAAGCCGGGGACTAGTGAAAAGGATAAGGTAGACCGGGAGCAGTCTGGTAGGAAGTCTCCTGGGGTCGTCTGTTATAATTGTGGGAAAGCCGGACACTCTGCGTCCAGGTGCTTTGCCCCAAGGAAGGAGACGGGGAAAGGAAAAGCGGAAATTTGGAATGGCTGTATCGAGCTGTTAAGCGAACCGCTAGGGAAGGACAGGTCTGAAAAAGTCCAGGAAGGGCGCGAGAGGTTTATCTCGGCCGGACTGGTGTCAGTGAAGGAGGGGTTAAAACCAGTTCCAGTGCGGATCTGGAGAGACACGGGAGCGTGTCAGTCACTAATACTGAAGAGTGTATTAGAGTTTAGCTCAGAGACCCAGACTGGGGAGGTAGAGGTCAAAGGTGTTGGGGAAGGGACAGAGTCAGTCCCTTTGCACCAGATACACTTACAGAGCAACCTGGTCTCTGGACTAGTCACGGTCGGGGTGAGGTCCGAATTACCGCTGAAAGACGTGGAAGTCTTGCTCGGTAATGACATCGCCGGAGGAATTGTGTTCCCCGCCGTGAGGCTGACAAGTCAGCCTGCCAGCATGGAGGCCCCGCCTGTGGACTCGCAGGTTTATCCCGTTTGCGCAGTAACTCAGCGGATGGCGAGGAAAGCTGCAGAGGCCGACATGAATTTAGCTGAAACATTTCTGCCAACCTTGTATGAGACAGGGTGTAGTGAGATAAGAGGTAGTGAGGGAGCTAGGACAGACGTAGCAGTAGCCAGGAAAGAATTTGTGCAGACGCAGGAGCGAGACGAGGGGCTGATGGTTTTGGCAGAGACCGCTCTCTCTGACACAGCCTTAACAAGGGAACTGGTAGGCTATTGTGCGGATGAGGAAGTGCTAAGGAAGAAAGGGAAATCAAGGACAGTATCCGCAGATGAAGAGTGGGGGGTGGTGCAAAAGAGTTATGGGGATGAGGTTTTTAACATGGCCCACGAGGTACCCCCCAGTGGACTTTTTGCGGTGCTGGAGAAAACAGTTGGTGGAATCATGAAAGAGATTTACCGGCTGCCCAGGGGGAAAAATGTTATTGATCATGACCGACGCGAACTGAGACGGTCACCGGCTTTTGATATGCTAACAAACCTAGTCGGTGTTAGCGTGGAAATCAATGAAGCTAGGGGCCCCCTGATAAGAGGAAAAAAACATTTTGAAAAGATTAGTATGGGATCGATCAGATGGGAGAAGGCTATTGTTTTGGCCAGGTCTACTGATAAGGTCTCTCCCTTAATCCCCAAACAAAGCGAATCTTTAGAAGAAGTAACTAAACGACTCACGCCCGTGGGTTTGATTGTCCCGAGGAAATGCAAAGAACTGGGACGTTGGGTGATGTCTGTTACAATAGGGCGGCCTAGTAAACAACACCCATATTTTTTGAGTAATTCAGTGACTAAAGGGCTGATGAACACAGAGGTGTGTATTGGCAATTTAATACGGCTGTCTGAAGCCAGTTTGATAGTGAACCTTGAAAAAAATGAATTCGGCCACACGAGGGTCACTTACCTGGGAATTGTGGTGACACAGGGGCAACTGGCAGTGATGCAAGCTACAGTGCAGGCTATCGCTGACCTCCCAACCCCGACAGACAAGAGGGCCCTCAGAAGGCTCTTGGAGATGGTGGGGTACTGCAGGAAGTTTTGCAATAACTCTGCGGTCAATACCCGTCCCCCTCCTACTAAGCCCTTGCGAGAGAAAATTGAGTCGGAATGGGACGACCCTTGTTGTTGTGGTCTGGGACAAAACCAAATGAGAGGTTACATTGGTCGCAATTCATCAGTGTTTTTGGCCACTATGAAGTTTGCTGAGTTGGAGCCTGGTCTAAGGGATTATTAATAACACGTGTAAAAGGAACAGAAAATGTGATGACTGTCTGTCAAGGTGTTGACAGCTTCAAATTCTCTGTATTAGCCAAATAACTGATAAAGATGCATATTTGTGTGTGTATCCAATAATGTAGTCATGTTTGTAATTTTTACCTCCCGGTAAAAATCCTTTAAAGGGGGGAAGTGTGACGAGAATACACATAAAATTAAGATGTTTGCTGGCCTGGGTTAGCATCAGTGACATCAGCAAGTGGTCTGCCACCTGCCCTCAGGGGAAGGAGAGATAAGGAACAATGGAGCAGCGTCTGGAGATGTGTAATGAAGGGATGGGGGAGAGAGAGCTGTCTGGAGCGGCTCCCCCCTTTGAACCTTGAACTGTTTGAAGTGATGGACAGGCGATGCCCCAGCAGGGGGATAAAAAGGGACCGGTTCGCTAAGGCAGGACACACGCCACCCGAGGTAACGAGACCCTGGAAGCGGTGCGCCTCTCACGAGGGGGTGAGAAGTTCCAGCCAACGGCCAGGGTGGAAAGGTACGATCAGCGGGAACCCGGTGTGTGTCCGCCCTTGCCTGGGTGCCGGGTTCACTGCAGAGGATCGACCGCCATCTCGCTGGTCTGTGAGTGAAGCCGTTCTGAATGATCAGTTGTTCCTGTTCTATCTCTCTCTTCCCCCACGTTGTCCATCGCCATAGCAACGATTACTGCGAACTGAACTTTGAGTCACGTTGAAATTTGGTCAATTACCCCTAGACAACGATAGAGCTTGATTGATGCTGTTATCTTAATTCTGTGCACATGTGTGGTTATCATTGCTGAACTGTTGCATTTATTATCCTTTCGATTACTGTGTTGCTTGTTTCTTTAATAAAACTTTCTTAGTTCTAGTCCTCCAGACTCCAACTGAGTGATCCATTTCTGCTGGTTTGGCAACCCAGTTACGGGGTACGTAACAGCACATTGATGAAAGATAAACAGAGGTCTATGCAGGAAGGGAGGATTAGGTTAATCTTAGAGTAGGTTACATGGGACAGGACAGGTATGTTCCAATCAGAAAGATGGAATAGGATACAGTTGCAAGAAAAAGTTTGTGAACTCTGTAATTACCTGATTTTTGGCATTAATTACTTATAAAATATGTTCTGATCTTTATCTAAGTCACAATAATAGACAAACACAATCCATTTAAGCTAATAACAGACAAACAATTGTACTTCTTCTCGTCAATATTGAGTACACCATTTAAACAATCACAGTCTAGATTCAAAAGTATGTGAACCTCTGGGGTACAGGTGTCCCCAGCTTTTTGAACGTTCACTTTACGAAACCTCACTGTTACGAAAGACCTATATTAGTACCCTGTTTTCACTTTCAGGTGTTTTCACTGTTACGAAAAAAATTCAGCGTACAATAAAAAATTCAGTGCGTGAAAAAAATCAGCACGCGATAAAAAGCAGCGCGCGCCTCGAGCAGCCACTCTCCCCCGGATTCGGAACAGCATTCTCGCCAGCACTGCTTTAACACAAGCCTGTGAGCAGTCATTTGCAAGATGAGTTCTATGGTGTCGGAAAAGCCTGAAAGAGCTCATAAGGGTGTTACACTTAGCGTAAAACTAGACATAATTAAGCCTTTCGATCATGGTGAATGAAGCAAGGACAAAGTGAGTTTGGCTTGTGGAAGCTGACGAAGATGATGTTGAAGAGGTTTTGGCATCCCATGACCAAGAACTGATAGATGAAGAGCTGATGCAATTGGAAGAGGAAAGGATAATAATCGAAACCAAATGAGTAGTGATAAAGTACGACTTTAATTTTGAAAGGGTACGTAGGTTTAAGAGATATTTGCAAGATTCTTTGAGTCCTTACAAAGAACTGTATGATAGAAAAATGTGCGAGGCTCAGCAGTCAAGCAAGCCTTCCACATCAGCCACAGCAGACGACGAACCTCGACCTTCAACATCGAGGCAGGCAGTCATAGGAGAAGATGAGCTGCCTGCTCTAATGGAAACACGACGATGAGATGACACCCCAGTGTCCCACCACCCCAAGACCCAGGCCGCGGACAGATACTGATTCGCGGAGAATGCAGCAGTAGCCAGGAGACACACAGCACATCTTTAAGAAAAAAGCCGAAATAAACATGCTAATTAATTAGATGCCGCCCCACACCAAAGGCAATGCAATCGGCTTTTTTCTTAAAGGTGTGCTGGGTGCGTCCTGGGGGTGCAGGGGTCCGGCTACCGCTGGACCCCTGCGTGCTACGCGGCAATGTATTAGTTGGTGGCCCGGAGGGTGGGGCCACTGCACCACCCAGCCTGCGACGACTCAGTCTAACACACCACCATCAGTGTGCTCTGTGCTGTCCCGATTCCAGTAAGTGATACTACACTGTACATACATTATTTCTACTTTATATCGGCTGTGTATTTTTACGTGTTATTTGGTATGATTTGGCATGATTTGGCAGCTTCATAGTTTAAGGATTACTGGAGAGTGCTTGCGCCATGTTTTTGCCAACAGCGCTTGCGTGAGATTTTCTGCTGACGGCGCTTGCATGAGATTTTCGCCACAGAGAACAGTTCAGTAATGATTGTGGAAAAGTATTTCTAGTTTATATAGGCTGTATATTTATATCATTCCTGCTTTTACTATATGTTACTGTTATTTTAGGTTTTATGTGTTATTTGTCATGATTTGGTAGGTTATTTTTGGGTCTGCGAACGCTCACAAAATTTTCCCATATAAATAAATGGTAATTGCTTCTTTGCTTTACGACATTTCGGCTTACAAACCGTTTCATAGGAATGCTCTACCTTCGGATGGCGGGGGAAAGCTGTAATGCCTTCTACAAAAGTGATTTGGAGTTGGGTGTTCCAATCAATGAGATGAGATTGGAGGTGTGGGTTGTAGAGGTGCCCTGCACATTAAAAGAGACACACTAAGTCAGGTTACTGACAGAGCCTGTGCTTCTCAAGAAAGATCTCTTTATGTGCACTGTGCCTCGATCAAAACAACTTTCAGAGGACCACGGAAGAAGAATTGTAGAGATGCAGGAAGCTGGAAAAGGCTACAAAAGCATTTCTAAAGACCTGAGTGTTCATCAGTCCACAGTAAAAGAAATGGTCTATAAATGGAGGAAATTCAGTAATGTTGCTACTGTCCCAAGGAGTGGATGTCCTGCAAAGATCACACCAAGAGCACAACATCCAATGCCGAAGGAGGTGAAAAAGAACCCAAGGGCAACAGCAAAAGACCTGCAGAAATCTCTAGAACTTGCTAAAGTCTCTGTTTATGTGTCCACCATATAATGGCATTCATGGAAGGACCCACTGAGGAAACCACTGCTCTCCAAAAAAAACATTGCTGCATGTCAAGTTTTCAAAGATCACCTGGATGTTCCACAGCACTTCTGGGACAATATTCTCTGGACAGATGAGACAAAAGTTGAACTTCTAGGCAGAAATGCACACTGCCAGGTTTGGAGGAAAACGGGCAGTGCACATCAACACCATAACTTCATCCCATCTGTGAAGCATGGTTGAAGGCGCATCATGGTTTGGAACTGCTTTGCTGCCTCAATTACAGCTTGCAATTGTTGAGGGAACAATTAATTCAAAGTTGTATCAAAACATTTTACAGGAGAATGTCAGGGTAGCAGTCCGTCACCTGAATCTTTACAAGTTGGATGGGGCATCAAGACAATGATCCAAAACACAGAATAATTTTAAAAGAAAATTCACGCTTTGAACTGGCCAAATCTGAGTTCAGATCTTAACCCAAATGAGATGCAGTGGATGACCTGAAGGCGGCTGTTCATGCAAGGTATCCCAGAAATATTAATGAACTGAAACAGTTTTGTATGGGGGAATGGTCTAAAATTCCTCTAAGCCCATGTGCAGGACTGATCAATAGTTAATGGAAACATTTGTTTGAAGTTATTGCGGTACAAGGGGTCAGACCAGTTACTGAAAGTCAAGGTTCACATACCTTTTCCAACAAATACATGTAACATTTGATAATTTTTTGCAATAAATAAATAAACAAGTGTTATGATTTCTGTTTTCTGATTTAATTGGGTTCTCTTTATCTAGTTATAGGCTTTGTGTGAAGATCTGATTACATTTTAGGTCATATTTATCCAGAAATAAAGCTTAAGTTCATCAAGAGAGGAGATGAATTTCGTCAAGAAAAAGGAAGTATGTGAAGCTTAGGAAGCTCGAATCAAACAGAGCCCTGGAGGATTATAAAGGAGCCAGAAAAGAAATGAAGGGAATTAGGGAAGTCTGGAGGAGCCATGAAAAGTCCTTGGGAAGTAGGATGAAAAAGAATCCCAAGGCGTTTATACATAAATCAAGAGCAAGAGAATTACAAGGGAGAGGGTAGGATCACTCAAGGACAAAGAGACGAACATTTGCTTGGATGCGGAGAATGAGAGTGAGGTACTTAATGAGTATTTAACATCAGTATTTACTGATAAAGGATGTGGAGAATAGGGAGATCAGTGCCAAGAGTATTAATTGCTAGAGCATTTTGAAGTAAAGGAAAGAGTGATTAAGTCTCTTAAAGAGTATTAAGGTGGTTCAGTGCCCAGGGCCTGATGGAATATACCCCAGGTTATTGAGAGAGGTGAGAGAAGAGATTGCTGAGGCCTTGACTAATATCGTTGTGTCCTCTCTAGCCACAGGCAAGGTCTGAGATTTTTTTGGCGAGATGATGAGGGTGATTGATGAAGGATTGATATTTGGATTTTGGTAAGGCACTTGATAAGGTCCCTCATGGAAAGCTCATTCAGAAGATTAAGATACATGGGATCAATGTTGGATTGGCCATTTGGATTCAGAATTCATAGAAGGTAGTGACTGAAGGAACTTAATCTAACTGAGTTTTGTGACAAGTGGTATTCTGGAGTGATCTGTACTGCGACTTCTGCTGCTTGTGATGTATATAGGTGACCTTGATGAAAATGTCAGTGGGTGGGCTAGTAAGTGTACAGGTGATACATAGATTGGTAGTGTGTGAACAGCATAGTAATAGCCACTGCTATTACAAAGAAAAAAGAGCTAGGCAAACTGAAAGGTCTTAAGGTGGATAAGTCACCTGGACCAGATGGACTACATCCCAGCCTGAGGGAAGTTGCTGAAGAGATAACAGATATATTAGTCATCATCAAGAATGACTTGACTCTAGGCATGTTCCCGGAGGATTGCACGATTGCAAATGTCACTCCAATCTTCAAGAAGGGAGGAAGGCAAACAAAAGGAAATTATAGGCCAGTTAGCCTAATCTTAGTGGTTGGGAAAATGTTGGAGTCTATTATTAAGGATGAGGTTTTGGGTTTCTTGGAGACTAATGATACAATAAGTTAAAGTCAACATTGTTTCTGTAAAGGGAAATCTTGCCTGACAAATCTGTTAAGAGTTCTTCAAGGAAGTAACAAGCAGGATGGACAGTGGATGTCTTTTACTTGGATTTTCAGAAGGTATTTGGTAAGGCGCCACACGAGGCGGCTTAAAACGATAAAATACCATGGCATTACAGGAAAGGTACCGGCATGGATAGAAAAATGGCTGACAGCCAGGAGGCAGTGAGTGGGAATAAAAGGGACCCTTTCTGGTTGGCTGCCGGTGACTAGTGGTGTTCCTCAGGGGGAGTATTGGGATCACTATTTTTCACATTGTCAATGAGTTAGATAATGGAATTGATGGCTTTGTGGCAAAGTTTGCAGATGATACGAAGACAAGTGGAGGACGGGTAGGTAGTGCTGAGGAAGCAATGCGATTGCAGCAGGACTTAGACAAATTGGAAGAATGGGCAAAGAAGTGGCAGATGGAATACCATGTTGGAAAATGTATGATAATACATTTTGGTAAAAAGACTTATCTAAATGAGAAGGTTCAAAAACTAAAGGGCACAGCCTCAACTTTGAGAGGCAATCTTTTAGAAGAGGTAAGGAGGAATTTTTTTTACCAGGAGGCAGTGAATCTGTGAATACTCTGCCACAGACTGCGGTGGAGGCCGTGTCCGTGTGTATATTTAAGGTGGAAGCTGATTGCTTCCTGATCGGTCGGGTCATCAAAGGATATGGTGAGAAGACAAGCATATGCAGTTGAGTGGGATCTGAGATCAGCCATGATGGGATGGCAGAGCAGCTCGAAGGGCTGAATGGCCTAATTCTGTTCCTATGTCTTAAGATTTTATAACCATAAACAGAGGTGCAGAGGGACTTAGCAGTCCTTGTGCAAGACTCCCAGAAGGCTAATTTACAAGCTGAGTCTGCGGTAAAGAAGGCAAATGTAATGTTGCCATTTACCTTCAGAGAAACAGAATATTACCAGTATTCTTACAGAATTAACAGGGGTACAATTACCAATGGACCCCGCTGTACATCTTCTAAACGATGACTCCCACCTTTCCCTTACGGGAAAAACACGCAAGATCTGGCTGGCAGGCCTGACTGCAGCTAAGAAGAATGTAGTCCAGTGATGGAAACCTCCCAATGATATTTCAAATACTCACTGGCTTCGGAGCTTTTTAGACATTTCTTACCTGGAACTTTCATCAGCAAAAGTAAATGATGCATGACCAAACACAATCTTAATGTGGACAAATTTGATATCTAACTTAAAAGGTCTTTTGTTAAAATAGGAATGCTTTGTCTGTGTATGCACTACTATTCAGTTGGTTGGTGGAGGGGAGAGGGATGGGGGGGGAAGAGAGGCGTGGAGGGAGGGATGGTGATGAAGGTTGGGTGGTGGCTGGGATAAACAGTCAAAATGTAATTGGCAAACATGAGGAATTCTGCAGATGCTGGAAATTCAAGCAACACACATCCAAGTTGCTGGTGAACGCAGCAGGCCAGGCAGCATCTCTAGGAAGAGGTACAGTCGACGTTTCAGGCCGAGACCCTTAGTCAGGACTAACAGAAAGAGTTAGTAAGAGATTTGAAAGTGGGAGGGGGAGGGGGAGATCCGAAATGATAGGAGAAGACAGGAGGAGGAGGGATGGAGCCAAGAGCTGGACAGTTGATTGACAAAAGGGATATGAGAGGATCATGGGACAGGGGGCCTAGGGAGAAAGAAAAGGGGGGGGAACCCAGAGGATGGGCAAGGGGTTTAGTGAGAGGGACAGAGGGAGAAAAAGGAGAGAGAAAGAATGCGTGCATTTAAATAAATAACTGATGGGGTACGAGGGGCAGGTGGGGCATTAGCAGAAGTTTGAGAAGTCAATGTTCATGCCATCAGGTTGGAGGCTACCCAGACAGAATATAAGGTGTTGTTCCTCCAACCTGAGTGTGGTTTCATCTTTACAGTAGAGGCAGCCATGGATAGACATATCAGAATGGGAATGGGACGTGGAATTAAAATGTGTGGCCACTGGGAGATCCTGCTTTCTCTGGCAGACAGAGCGTAGGTGTTCAGCGAAACGATCTCCCAGTCTGCGTCAGGTCTCAGCGAAACGATCTCGTCTGCGTCGGGTCTCAGCGAAACCAGTTCCCCTCTACCACCACTCTGCTCCGTCTAGTGGAATTAGTCCTTACTCCTAATAGTAAAGTAAGAGTAAGAGTTTCAGCGAAACTCTCCTTTGGCTCCTCCCACTTCCTCCAAACTAAAGGTGTAGCTATGGGCACCTGTATGGGTCCTAGCTATGCCTGCCTTTTTGTTGGCTTTGTGGAACAATCTGTGTTCCAAACCTATTCTGGTATCCGTCCCCCACTTTTCCTTCGCTACATCGACGACTGCATTGGCGCTGCTTCCTGCACGCATGCAGAGCTCGTTGACTTCATTAACTTTGCCTCCAACTTTCAGCCTGCCCTCAAGTTTACCTGGTCCATTTCCAACACCTCCTTCCCCTTTCCAGATCTTTCTGTCTCTATCTCTATCTCTGGAGACAGCTTATCTACTGATGTCGACTATAAGCCTACTGACTCTCACAGCTATCTGGATTATTCCTCTTCTCACTCCGTCTCTTGCAAAAATGCCATCCCCTTGCAAAAATGTCATCCGCCGCATCTGCTCTCAGGATGAGGCTTTTCATTCCAGGATGAGGGAGATGTCCCCCTTTTTTTAAAGAAAGGGGCTTCCCTTCCTCCACCATCAACTCCGCTCTCAAGCGCATCTCCCCCATTTCACGGACATCTGCTCTCACTCCATCCTCCCGCCACCCCACTAGGAATAGGGTTCCCCTTGTCCTCACCTACCACCCCACCAGCCTCCGGGTCCAACATATTATTCTCCATATATTCTGCCACCTCCAACGGGATCCCACAACTAAGCACATCTTTCCCTCCCACCCCCCTCCCGCTTTCCGCAGGGATCGCTCCCTACACGACTCCCTTGTCCATTCGTTCTCCCCATCCCTCCCCATTGAGCTCCCTCCTGGCACTTATCCTTGTAAGCGGAACAAATGCTACACATGCCCTTACACTTCCTCCCTTACCACCATTCAGGGCCCCAGACTGTCCTTCCAGGTGAGGCGACACTTCACCTGTGAGTTGGCTGGGGTGATATACTGCGTCCGGTGCTCCCGATGTGGCCTTCTATATAATTGGCGAGACCTGACGCAGACTGGGAGATCGTTTCGCTGAACACCTACGCTCTGTCCGCCAGAGAAAGCAGGATCTCCCAGTGGCCACACATTTTAATTCCACATCCCATTCCCATTCTGATATGTCTATCCACGGCCTCCTCTACAGTAAAGATGAAGCCACACTCAGGTTGGAGGAACAACCCCTTATATTCCGTCTGGGTAGCCTCCAACCTGATGGCATGAACATTGACTTCTCAAGCTTCCGCTAATGCCCCACCTCCCCCTCATACCCCATTCGTTATTTATTTATATACACACAATCTTTCTCTCTCTCTCCTTTTTCTCCCTCTGTCCCTCTCACTATACCCCTTGCCCATCCTCTGGGTTTTTCCCCCCTCCCCCTTTTCTTTCTCCCTGGCCGTCCTGTCCCATGATCCTCACATATTCCTTTCGCCAATCAACTTCCCAGCTCTTGGCTCCATCCCTCCACTTCCTGTCTTCTCCTATCATTTTGGATCTCTCCCTCCCCCTTTCAAATCTCTTACTAGCTCTTCTTTCAGTTAGTCCTGATGAAGGGTCTCGGCCCGAAACGTCGACTGTACCTCTTCCTAGAGATGCTGCCTGGCCTGCTGTGTTCACCAGCAACTTTGATGTGCGTTGCTTAAAATGTAATTGGCAACTGGTTGTATTGAGTGTAATTTGTTGGTGTTGCAATAAAAAATTAGGAATTAGAAAAAGAATTTAAAAGCAAGGAGATCATTTAACGTGGGGGCTTATATGGGAGGCAGGGTTTGAGGATCGGCACAACATTGTGGGTCGAAGGGCCTGTACTGTGCTGTATTATTCTATGTTCTATCATGCTGAGCCTTTATAAGACACTAGTCAGGCCGCACATGGAGTATTGCTGACGGTTTTAGGTCCCGTATCTCAGAAAGGATGTCTTGTTATTGGACAGAGTCCAGGGGAGGTTCACAAGGATGATTCCAGGAATGAAGGGGTTAACATATGAGCAGCGTTTTGCAGCTTTGGGCCTGTACTCATTGAAATTTGGAAGAATGCATGGGGATCTCACTGAAACCTACCATATGTTGAAAGGACTAGATAGGGTGGATGAGGAGAGGATGTTTCCTCTGGTGGTGGTATCCAGAACTAGAGGGCACAGCCTCAAAATTGAGGGGTGACCTTTGAGAACAGGAGGAGGAATTTTTTTTAGCCAGAGAGTAGTGAATCTGTAGAATGCTCTGCCACAGACTGTGGTGGAGGTCTAGTCTGTGGGTATATTTAAGGTAGAAGTAGGCAGTTTCCTGATCAGTCAGGGCATCAAAAGATATGGCGAAAAGGCAGGTGTATGGAGTTGAGTGGGATCCAGGTTCAGCCATGATGGAATGGCGGAGTAGACCTGATGGACTGAATGCCCTAATTCTGCTCCTGGGTCTTATGGTCTAAGACTGGCAAAGAATACAATGGGATATAGGTCAGTTGCAAATATGGGCACAGAAAGGGCAGATAGAGTTTAACCCTGCCAGATGTGGTGTTGCACCTTGGAATTTAGAATTTATTTAAATCTTGCATCCATCCCACAACATGAGGGAGTAAAAATCTTTGCGTTATGACTCCGTTGCAATGTACATACATGTGAATTTAGAAGTCTAATGGCTCGTAGAAAGAAGCTGTCCCGTAGCTTGTGTGATGTCCTGGCTTTAATGCTGCAGCACTGTTTGCCAGACGGAAGCAGCTGAGTTTATGGTTGGGGTGACTGAACTGATATCCCTGATGATCTTTCAGGCCTTCTTTCTGCACCTGCTTCTATAAGCGTCCTCAATGCTGGGAAGTTCACATACACAAATGTGCTGTGCCACTCTCGGCAGTGCCCAGCAATTAAGGTTGGCGCAGTTTCCGTACCAGGTGCTGGTACAGCCAGTCTGTATGCTCTCAATGGTGCCCCTGTAGAAGGTTTTGAGGATTTGAGGGCACATGCCTGAGGTGGAAGAGACACTGCTGTGCTTTTTTTGCCACACAGTTGGTTTGTACAGTCCAGTTGAGATCTTTGGTGATGTGTATACCAAGGATCTTGAAACTACTCACCCTCTCAAATGCAGACCAATTGCTGTTGATCAGTGCAAACCTGACTCCGTTCCTCCTGTAATCCACAATCAGCTCTTTTGTTTTTGGACATTGACAGAGAAATTGTTATCCTGGCACCACTGTGTCAGGGTGTCCACATCTTTCCTCTGCAGGCTATCTCATCACCACTAAAAATAAGGCCAATCAAAGTTCTGTCATCTGTGAATTTGTTCAGTGGATTGGAGCTGTGTGTGGCAGTACAGTCATGGGTGTAAAGGGAGTGGAGAAGGGGACGCAGAACACAACCCTGAAGGGCTCCTGTGTTGAGGGGCAGAGGTGAGGAAGCTCATCCTTACCACCTGTTGTCTAGAATCCAGCTGCACAAGGTGAGATGCAAGCCAAGGTCTCTGAGCTTCCTGACAAGTCTGGAGGGAATTATGGTGTTGAATGCTGAACTGCAGTCCAGGAACAGCACTCTAACATATGCATCCCTCTTCTCCAGGCGAGTGAGGATAATATGCAGTGCATTGGCTATGGCATCATCAGCAGACCGGTTCCATCAGTCTTTAACCAGCCTCTCAAAGAATTTGCTCAAAGAGTGCAACATAGAATTTGGTAGACCAAATGTAAGGGAACAATGTTAATGAGCAGGGAGATCTAGCTACAAAGGATGATAGGGTGGCTAAGAAGACATATGGCATACTTGCCTTCACCAGTCAAGCACTAATTCAGGAAGTTAAGCTGCAGCTTTCTAAAAGTCTAGTTAGAAACACAGAAAACCTACAGCACAATACAGGCCCTTTAGCCCACAATGCTGTGCCGAATATGTACTTACTTTAGAAATTACCTAGGGTTACCCATAGCCCTCTGTTTTTCTAAGCTCCATGTACCTATCCAGGAGTCCCTTAAAATACCCTTTCGTATCCACCTTCACCACCATCGCTGGCAGCCCTTTCCACGCACTCACCACTGTCTGTGTAAAAAACTTACCCCTGACATCTCCTCTGTACCTACTTCCAAGCACCTTAAAACCATGCCCTCTCCTGTTACCCATTTCAGCCCTGGGAAAAAGCCTCTGACTATCCACACGATCAATGCCTCTCATCAATCATACACCAATCAGGTCACCGCTCCAAGGAAAAAAGGCCGCGTTCACTTAACCTATTCTCATAAGAAATGCCCCCCAATCCAGGCAACATCCTTCTAAATCTCCTCTGCACCCCTTCTATAGTTTCCACATCCATTCTCTAGTAAGGTGACCAGAACTGAGCACAGTACTCCAAGTGGGGTCTGACCGGGGTCCTATATAGCTGTAACATTACCTCGCGGCTCTTAAACTCAATCCCACGGTTGATGAAGGCCAATGCACCATATGCTTCTGAACCACAGAGTCAACCAGTGCAGCAACTTTGAGTGTCCTATGGACTTGGACCCCAAGATCCCTCTGATCCTTCACACTGCCAAGAGTCTTACCACTAATACTGTATTTTGCCATATTTGACCCACCAAAATGAACCACCTCACACATATCTGGGTTGAACTCCATCTGCCACTTCTCAGCCCAGTTTTGCATCCTATCGATATCCCGCTGTAACCTCTGACAGCCCTCCAAACACACCCAACCTTTGTGTCATCAGCAAACTTACTAACCCATCCCTCCACTTCCTCATGCAGGTCATTTATAAAACTCATGAACAGAAGGGGTCCCAGAACAGATCCAAGGCACACTACTGGTCACCAGCCTCCATACAGAATATGACCCGTCTACAAGCACTCTGCCTTCTGTGAGCAAGCCAGTTCTGGATTCACAAAGCAATGTCTCCTTGGATCCCATGCCTCCTTACTTTCTCAATAAGCCTTGCATGGGGTACCTTATCAAATACCTTGCTGAAATCCATATACACTACATCTATTGCTCTTCCCTCATCAATGTGTTTAGTCACAGCCTCAAAAAAAAATCAATCAGACTCCTAAGGCATAACCTGCCTTTGACAAAGCCATGCTGACTATTCCTGATATTATGCCTCTCCAATTGTTCATAAGTCCTGCCTCTCAGGATCTTTTCCATCCACTTACCAACCACTGGAAGTAAGACTCACTGGAATTAGGCTGCATCTGGAGTATTACATACAGTTCTGGCTGCCCCATTATAGGAAGGATGTTGGGGCCTTGGGGAGGGTGCAAAAGAGGTTTAACAGGATGCTGTCTGGATTAGAGGGAATGTGCTATAATGAGAGCTTGGACAAACTTGGATAATTTTCTCTGGAGTGGCTGAAGATGAGGGGAGATCTGATAGAGGTTGATAAAGTCATGAGGCATAAATAGAGTAGAGAAACAATACCCTCTTCCCAGGGTTGAAATATCTAATACCAGAGGGCACGCATTTAAGGTAGAAAGGGGTGATTTCAAAGATGATGTGAGAGGCAAGTCTAAACCCTTTTTACCTTAAATGCATCCCTCTCATATGAGAGGATTCAGAGAGGCCAGGAAGGCCAAAAAACTGGAGGTAGAATTTTTTTCCAGTTAATTAATTGTTTCCTTCTTTATATTTGCACAATTAGAACCGTACAGATGCCAGGTGGGATAGTGGAACGCTCCTTTTGCAGGGTATGGGAAACCAAGGAGACCTCCAGTGTCCCTGACAGCTTCACCTGTAAGAAGTGCATCCAGCTGCAGCTTCCAACACTCCGCATTAAGGAGTTGGAGATTGAAATGAATGAACTCCAGATCATTTGGGAGGCTTAGGGGGTGACAGATTAGACGCATAGAAAGGTAGTTACACCCAAGGCGCAGCCCACAGGAGACTGGGTGACATTCAGAAAAGGAAAGGGGTGAAACAGCCAGTGCAGAGTACCACGTGGCCATACCCCTCAACATCAGGTTTAGGCGCGACGGAACGAGAGGGCTTAAGGGGGAGGTGTGGCATTACTAGTCAGGGAGAATGTCATGGCAGTGCTGTCAGGACAGAGTGAAGAACTTGTCTAGTGAGGCATTATTCCTTTATTTATTGAGATACAGCGTGAAATAGGCCCTTTGAACCACGCCTCCCAAAAATCCCCCGATTTAATTAGAGCCTAATCACAGGACAATTTACAATGTCCAAATGGTACATCTGTGAACTGTGGGAGGAAACCGGAGCATCCGGAGGAAGCCCATGCAGTTCGTGGTGAGAATGTACAAACTCCTTACACATGGTACCCGAATTAAACACAGAACACCGACACCCTGAGCTGTAACATCGGCTCGCTAACTGCAACACTATGAATATCACACAGAGGAAACCCATGTAGTCACGGGGGAACATACGAACTCCTTACAGGCAGCAGAGGGAATTGAACCCAAGTTGCCTATACTGTAAAACGCTATGCTAACCACTACACCACCATGCCACCTTAGGGGTGGAACTGAGTAATGAGGCTGTCTTATAGATGACCTAACAACCCACAGGACTCTTGAGGACTAATGAGGGACAAATTTGTAGAGCGATCACAGACTGTGAGAAACACAAGGCTGTTATAGTAGGTGATTTTAACTTTCCACATATTGACTGGGACTCCCATTAAGTAAAAGAACTAGATGGGATGGAGTTTGTTAAATGTGGTCAGAAAAGTTTTCTTAATCAGTACGTAAAAGTTCCAACAAGAGAGTGCACAACTCTTAATCTCCAAATAGGGAATGAGACAGGGCGGTTGGCAGAAATCTATGGAGAGGAACACCTTGCAGCTAGTGTTCATAATGCCATTAATTTCAAAGTAAATATGGAAAAAGATAGATCTGGTCCATGGGTTGAGATTCTAAATTGGAGAAATGCCATTTTTGATGGTATCAGAAATGATCTGGCAAGTGTGGATTGGGGCAGGCTGTTTTTTTTTAGCAAGGGTGCTTTTGAGAGCACAAAGCTTGTATGTACCTGTCAGAATAAAAGGTAACGATAACATGTTTAGGGAACTTTGGCTTTTCAAGAGATAGTGTGATCCTGGTTAAGAAAAAAAAGTAAGTGCATAGCAGCGAGTGTCAGGTAGGAACAAATGAGGTGCTTACAAGTACAAGGAATGCAGAATACTTACGAAAAAAATCAGGAGGGTTAAAGGGTTACCCAGGCAGACAAAGTAAAAGAGAATCCTAAGGGATTACATAGATATGTGCAGAGGAAAACATTGCAAGGGAAGAAATTGATCCGCTGGAAGATATGCGTGGAGCCAAAGAGATGGAGGGAATCTTAAGTGGATTTTTTTTTAAATCTGTATTTACTCAGGAGATGGACACAGATTCTACAGAAGTGAGGCAAAGCAGCATCGAAGTCATAGAGCCTATACAGATTACAGAGGAGGAAGTGTTTGCTATCTTAATGCAAATTATTGTAGATAAATCCCCAGGGCCTGACAAGGTGTTACCTTGTACCCTGTGGGAGGCATATGCAGAAATTGCTGGGGCCCTAGCAGAGATATTTAAATTATCCTTAGTGACATGTGAGATATCAAAGGATTGGAGAAAAGCTAATGTTGTTCCATTGTTTAGGAAAGGCTCTAAAAATAAACCAGAAAATTATAGGCTGGTGAGTCTGACATCAGTAGTGGGAAAATTATTGGAAGGTATTCTAAGGGATCGGATTCATGAGTATTTGGATAGATATGGGATAGTCTCAGCATGGTTTTGTACGTGATAGTTTGTATCTAATTAATCTTACAGAGTGGTTACCAGGAAAGTTGATGAAGGCAAGGCAGTTGATGTTATCTTTATGGACTTCAACAAGGCTTTCAACATGGTCTCACATGGCAAGTTGGTCAAGAAGGTTCAGTCACTTCACATTCAAAATGAGGTTATAAATTGGATTAGACATTGGCTTTGTGGGAGAAGCCAGAATGGTAGTAGATAGTTGCCTCGCTGACTAGAGGCCTGTTACTAACGGACTGCCACAGGGATCAATACTGGATCCGTTGTTGTTTGTCATCTATATCACCAATCTGGATGATAATGTGGTTAACTAGATCAGCAAATTTGTTAACACCACCAAGATTGGGGGCATAATAGACTGTGAGGAACATGATCAGAGCTTGCAGAAGGATCTGGACCAGCTGGAAGAATGAGCTGAAAAATAGCAGATGGAATTTAATGCAGACAAGTGTGAGGTTTTGCACTTCAGTAGGACCAATCAGGGTAAGTCTTACACAGTGAACAGTAAGACACTGAGGAGTGTGGTAGAACAAAGGGATCTGGGTCCATGATTCATTGAAAGTGGCTTCACAGGTAGATAGGGTCGTAAAGAAAGCTTCTGGCACATTGGCCTTCATAAATCAATCTATTGAGTACAGGAGAAGGGATGTTATGTTGAAGTGGTATAAGATGTTGGTGAGGCCTAATTTGAGTATTGTGAACAGCTTTGGTCACCTATGCACAGGAAAGATGTAAATAAGGTTCAAAAAGTACAGAGAGGCAACATGGCCCAGGTCCGGGAGCATATTGAAACAGCAGGGCTCAAGTCCAAGAGCAAGAAACAGGCCAGATCAGCTTGCTGCTCTATGAGGTGTACTCATGTCTGTGCTGAACTAAGATGATGACTGACTTTGTGGCTATGGACTCACTTTTGTGAACCTCGGTTGTTTGCTTCCTTTTGTTGTTAACATTTGTGTTTTTCTATACACATTGGGCAGTCTTTCTTCTCAAATGGGCTCTTTGTTTTGTGTCTGGCTGTAAGGAGGCAAATCTCAAGGGTACATGTAGTATACACTTTGAAAGTAAATATACAGTTCAATCCGCGAGGGATTGGTTCCGAGACCCCCCGCAGATACCAAAAAACGCGGATGCTCAAGTCCCTTATTTAACCTGTCTCAGTGTGGGTGGACTTTAGGACCCGGGGTAGCTCCAGACCTTATTTAATCTGTCTCAGCGCCGGTAGACTTTAGGACCCAGGGCAGCACAGGACCCGCCGCCCGCAGTGTTTCTGTTCCGTTGACTTATAATACCTAATACAACATAAATGCTATGTATATAGTTGCTATACTGTATTGTTTAGGGAATAATGACAAGAAAAAAGTCTGTACGTGTTCAGTACAGACGCAACCATCGTAGCTCTTCTGGGAACGCCGATGCCGCCTCGGCATCAGCCAATCCCGATTCTCCCGTGACATTTAAGTCCTTGAGGCTGTAGCGCTTTACATTGCCAGCCAGCCATCCCTAGCACTAACATTTCCACGAATTTCAGCTTCTTTCTGCTTTATTGTGCAAATGCTCGATTCGTTCTTACTGACCTTACAGCCCACTTCAGAATGCGACATGACACTTTTCAAAAGATCCAATATTTCTAATTTCTTGGCGAAAGGTAGCACTTTATGCTCCCTCTTGGCCTTTGAGGAATTGCTTTGACCATATAAATGCTTTTTAGGAGCCATTTTTTTACAGAAACAAAGTAGCGAATGAACAAGACGCGACGCAAACAATGCTCGAACAACGAGTGCTGGAGAGAGAACATTCGGGTTTTCCCGATTCGCGGTTGGTTGAATTCGCGAATGCGGAATTTGCGGATAAGGAGGGCCGACTGTACTTTGACATTGAGAACATTTACAAGGATGCCCTGCATTACAAGGAAAGATTGACATTATTCCTTGGACATAGAAGACTGAGCGGAGATTTGATAAAGGTACAATTATAGATACGTGGGGTGGCAAAGTGGAAACACATCTCTACTAAAGGAGGTGTAAGGTGCTTTTCCCTCTTCTAGCCTCCGGGTCACCTGCTTAGCCACACCACCCACATCTTGATCTGGGTTACTTGAAGCCATGGCAGCAGGTGGTGGATGGTCATATGAACAGCTGGTGCATATCATAAGTCCTGGTTATGCGACCACTGATGCCAGGCAGACAGTCTTTGAAGAGTACAGATAATAGCTGGTGTCACCCCTCTTGTAAGACACTGCTCGGAGGAAGGCAATGGCAAACCACTTCTGTGGAAAAATTTGCCAAGAACAATCATGATCATGGAAAGACCATGTTCACCCACGTTATACAACATAGCACATAACCATCTAAAGCTAGATAGGGTAAATCCAAGCCTGAACTAGTTGGGCCAAAGGGCCTGTTTTTGTGCTGCACTTTTCTATGACTATGAGTGAGTGCCTCCAATGCGCTGCCTGGGATGGTGGTAGAGGCCAGTACAGTACAGGAGACTTTTAAGAGGCATTTAGACAGGCACATGAACACAAGGAAAATGGAAGGATATGGACATTGTGTAGGCAGAAGAGACGAGTTCACCATTTGATTACTCATTTCATTGGGTCAGCACAACATTGTAAACCCAAGAGTCTGTTCCTGTGCTGTCCTGTTCTATGTTCTCTTTAATGGCACAGAGCCCAGCACATCAATAAAATATTGCAAATGTTTGCAGCTACAAATACCAAATATCACATTTGAGGGCCCCAGTAAGACAAAAATCAATCATCAGCCAATTAGTAATGCAGAGTGGATCGATCTGAAGCACAGAAAAGTGCAAAACTATGGTGTGGTGTGTTTCTCAACAAGGTTCTCTAGTACAATTACTTGGGCACCATGGTAATATAGCAGTCAGTTTGACACTATTACAGCTCAGGGTGTCAGTTCAGAGTTCAATTCCAGTGTCATCTGTAAAGAGTTTTCTGTTTGACCTCCCCAAGGAATGTATGGGTTTTCTCTGGGTAATCCTGTTTCCTCCCACAGTCCGAAGATGTACCGAGTAGGTTAACTGCTCATTATAAATTGACCCATGATTAGGTTAGGGGTAAACCAGGGTCTTTGGAGGTTGTGGGCTGGTGGGGACTCTGCCCCGTATTAAAATAAATATATTACAACACCACCCCTTACACAAGCACAACTCCCACATTCGCATAGAAGACCAAAAGACACTGGAGCAGAATTAGGCTATTTGGCCCACTGAGTCTGCATCACCATTCTATCAAGGTTGATTTATTATCCCACTCAACCTCTTATCTGCCTTCTCCCTGTACCCTTTGAAGCCCTTAATAATGGGCCTATCAACTTCTGCTTTAAATATACCCAATGACATGGCCTGGAGTTCCATATGTTCACCACTAAAGAATTTCCTACTCATCTCTGTTCTAAATGAACATCTTTCTATTCTGAAGCTGTGCCCACTGGTTCTAGATGCCCCACTACAAGAAACATCCACTCCATCTAAGCTTTCAATATTAAATAGGTTTCAATAAGATCCCTCCAGCAGCGAGTACAGACCCAGAACCATCAAACACTCATCATATGCAAGTCTTTTAATTCCCAGAATCATCCTTGTGAACCTCCTCTGCATCCTCGCCAATCCTTTCTTAGATAAGGGACCCAAAACTGCTCACAATACTCCAAGTGCGGTCTGACTAATGCCGTATAAAGCTTCAGCATGACATCCTGACAAAAACCTGGAAGTGAAGCCAAAAATGTGGAGGCAAGTAAACCAAATGTTAAAAAATGCAAAGTATGGTGCACTCTGGTTAACTGGCATATGTCAACACAAAGTATATTTTAGCCCAATTAAGCATCTACTCCAATCAGCTGAAGTTTCACAGCAGTAATTAAAAAGCAACATAAAAAAAGCAAGAAAAGTGAATAACAAATTAGAAGACCATAAGATAATGTAGTAGAATTAGGCCACTTGGCCCATCTAGTCTGCTCTACCATTTCATACTGGCTGACCCAATTTTCCTCTCAGCCACAATCTCCTACCCTCCCCCCCCCCATATCCCTTCATGCCCTGACCAATCAAGAATCTATTAACCTCTTCTTTAAATATACATAAAGACCACAAGATGTAGGATCAGAATTAGGCCTTTCAGCCCATCAAGTCAACTCAACCATTCTATCATGGCTGATCCTGGATCCTACTCAACCCCATACACCTGCCTCCTCACCATATCCTTTGATGCCCTAACTGCTCAGAAAATGATCAGCTTCCTCCTTAAGTATACACACAGACTTGGCCTCCACCACAGTCTGTAACAGAGCATTCCACAGATTTTCTACTCTTTGGCTATAAAAGAAATCCGTCCTTACATCTGTTCTAAAGGGTTGCCCCTCAATTTTGAGGCTGTGCCCTCTAGTTCTAATGCTCAGCATAGGAAACATCCTCTCCACATCCACCCTATCTAGCCCTTTCAATAGTTGGTAGGTTTCAATGAGATTCCCCAAGCATTCTTCTAAATTCCAGTGAGTACAGGCCTAAGGCAACCAAACACTCCTATGTTAACCCCTTCATTCCCAGAATCATCCTCATGAACTTCCTCTGGACTCTCTCCAAGAGGAGGACACTCTGGACACATTCTTTCTGAGATATGAGACCCAAAACTGTTGACAATACTTCAAGTGCGACCTGACCAGTGTCTTATAAAGGCTCAGCATTATCTCTTTGCTTTTATATTCGATTCCCCTGGAAATAAATGCCAACAGCTCTTCCTTCAGTTAGTCCTGACAAAGGGTCTCGGCCCTAAACGTTGACTGTACCTCTTCCTAGAGATGCTGCCTGGCCTGCTGTGTTCACCAGCAGCTTTGATGTGTGTTGCTTGAACTTCCAGCATCTGCAGAATTCCTCGTGTTTGCTGTATTCCATCTGCCACTTTTTTGCCTGTTCTTCCAATTTCTCTAAGTCCTGCTGTAATTCATTGCTTTCTCAGCACTACCTAACCCTCCACCTATCTTCGTATCATCCACAAACTTTGCCACAAAGCCATCAGTACCATCATCTAAATCATTGACAAACAATCTGAAAAGCAAAGAAGCAGATAAAGACTTGGCCTCCACAGCTGCCTGTAGCAAAGAATTCCAGATATCCACTTTCTGGCTAAAGAAATTCCTCATCTCCATTCTAAAAGAACACCCCTCTATTATGTAATTAAATGAAATACAGCACAAATTAGAACTCAGCAAATAATACTACAGTACTAGAAAACTTTGTATTAGTCATTGGAGGAATTCATCTAGTGTACACAACACACAAAATCGCAGACACCTAGTGCAGATAATGGACTGCCTTCACACAATGCTTTCGACGATTGCATCCTCCAAATCTTCATTTTCATTGTAACATTCAAGATGATTGTCGATACCTTCAAATTCTTTGTAGTTCCTAACTTGCTGAAGTAGTGAAATTGTTTCATTTTCACTCCCGAACGTTTCTGGCATCTCCAAGCCTGAATGCTTGAAACAGCAGTGAGTAAAACAGTTCCGAATTGTCTTGCTGCTTATTTCTCACCAACTATCAGTGACAAAAAGCACTGATATTTGAACACAAACACATACCACTGATGATATTTAAAAACTGATCACTTCAATCATGGTGTAGTGCCCAATGGCTACACGGCACGCAACTGAAGCCAGTTAGATCCTGTTCAGCAAGTCTCCTGCCCCAAATAAGCAGCATAGTAGCCAAATAATCGATTACTTTTTGTTCTTGCAGAGTTGTCCCAAATAAGTGGCTACCCCAATTATAAAATTGCCCAAATAACCAGAATCTACTGTACTTATATTTTAGCATTGTGTTGGCATGTGGCCAAGTGGTTAAGGCGTTCATCTAGTGATTTGAAGGTCACTAGTTCGAGCCTTGGCTGAGGCAGCGTGTGTGTCCTTGAGCAAGGCACTTAACCACACATTGCTCTGCAATGACACCGGTGCCAAGCTGTATGGGTCCTAATGCCCTTAGACAACATCAGTGGCGTGTAGAGGGGAGACTTGCAGCATGGGCAACTGCTGGTCTTCCATACAACCTTGCCCAGGCCTGCGCCCTGGAAACCTTCCAAGGTGCAAATCCATGGTCTCATGAGACTAACGGCTGCCTATATATATATTACCATGAAATTCATTTTTTTTTGGTCTTTACAGGAAATAAAAACAAGAGAAACACAAACACCAGAGATTCGCAGATGCTGGATAACCAGAGAAACACACTCAAAATACTAGAGGAACTCAGCAGGTCAGGCAGCATCTATGGAGGGGAATAAACAGACAACGTTCCAAAGACCTGAAGAAGGGTCTCAGCCCGAAACATCGTCTGTTTGTTCTTTCCCATAGATGTTCCTGACCTGCTGAGATCCGAATTCCAAAGAAGTATGAGTTTGAGAGTGGGTGTAATAGGGCAATGTGAGCTCGTTGCACTGGAAGCCCATTACCATGCTGTATGGATTTAAGTAAAACATTACAGTAGAATTTTACAAAATACAACTGTACATTGACAAAAGCTAACAAACAACCAGTGTTCACTATGGAAATACAAATAACACTGAGAACCAGTTGTTGAGTCCTTGAAAATGAGTCTGTAGGTTGTGGAATCAGTTCAGTGTTAAGGTGAGTGAAGTTATCCACACTGGTTCAGGAGCATGATTGTTGTAGGGGTAATAACTGTTTCTGAATCTGATGGTGTGGGACCTGAGGTTTCTGTACCCAACTCTTCCACCCGAAATGTTAAACACTTGGTCTTTCTCAGCATTTGAGAAAGGGTTATGGGGAGAAAGCAGGGGAATGGGGTTGAGAGGGATAACAAATCGACCTTGATGGAAAGGCAAAGCAAACTCAATGGGCCGAATGGCCTAGTTCTGCTCCACTGGAGGCCCAAGATGGCTAGTCCTGGGGTTGAAGACATGTGTCTGTGCGTGCGTCTGTATCTCTGTGTGTGCATGAATGTGTATGGGTGGGAGGGAGGAACAGGACTGGTTTTAATACTTGTTTTGCTCTGTTCATTCTGAGAACTATGGGTGTGCTATGTTGGGGCTAGAATATGTGGTGACAATTGCGGGTTGTCCCCAGCACATCCTCAGGTAGTGTCGGTTTTTAAAATAAACACACTTCATTGTAAGTTACAATGTAACTGTGATAAATGAGCATGTTTGAATCTGGAACTATGCTTGACAGAGAGAATGCATTCAATTTCATAGAATAAGCATTGCAGTGGGTTGGTACATCTTGCAAGTGACTGGGACAGTGAGAGAGTCGATGTATACTAATCACACTCCAGTGACCACTGGGGGTAGGATAGTGAGAGGGGCAGTCTACACTAATCACACCCCAGTGACCACTGGGAATGGGACGGTGGGAGAGGCAGTGTATAGTAATCACACTCCAGTGACCACTGGGGGTAGGAGAGAACATGTGTAAGACCTTGTACACTAATCCTGTGGAGAAAGGACCTTGTCTATTAACCATCTGGAGATGAGATACTGTACAGTAACCATTTGGAGATGGGATCCTGCATTAGTCCGTGTACATTAACCATTTGGAGATGGGACATTGCATTAGTCCGTGTACATTAACCATTTGGAGATGGGACCCTGCATTAGTCCGTGTACATTAACCATTTGGAGATGGGACACGGAATTAGTCCGTGTACATTAACCATTTGGAGATGGGACATTGAATTAGTCCGTGTACATTAACCATTTGGAGATGGGACCCTGCATTAGTCCGTGTACATTAACCATTTGGAGATGGGACCCTGCATTAGTCCGTGTACATTAACCATTTAGAGATGGGACAGTACATTAGACCCCGTATAGTAACCATTTGGAGATGGGACAGTGTATTAGACCCCATATAGTAACCATTTGGAGATGGGACATTGCATTAGTCCGTGTACATTAACCATTTGAAGATGGGACAGTACATTAGACTCCGTACAGTAACCATGTGGAGATGGAACCGTGCACTCACCTGCTCGGTGGCCGTCGGGCAGTACAGGATAAGGATGAGGGTGGTACACACGTTGAGAGCCAGCCCGGTGACGGTGATAGCGTTAGGCGCCATCCAGAGCGGGAGACGGCTAACCAACCACTCCCACCACACCTGCATTAACGGCTCTAGCAGCGAGGCGCCGGCGCTCCGGTACCGGTGCTCCTCCAGCCGCTTCAGCTGCTGTCGGGACAGCGGCTGCTGCATTAGCAGGGCGCCGAGGCCCGGACCCGGACCGACACTAACAGCCCGAGGTCTCCCAGCCGGCGCCCGGCTCAACACCGGGCTCGCCTCCCTGGCCTCACTCCGCCGCTGCACGTTCATGGGAGCCACTGAATTACTGACGGCCTGAGAGTCCCCGTCCGGCTCGCTTCCCCCGCCGGTTCCCGTCTCCCTGGACACAGAGCCCGGAAACAGTCGCCGTCGCCGCTCCAGGACCGGCCAGGCGCCGCCGGACATGACGTCTGTACACATCCGGCCAGACCACGTGGCAGGATCATCGGTGGGGGTAAGGTAGGGAATGGGCAGTGGAACAGGGAATGGGTAGGGAAATAGGGAATAGCTAGTGGAACAGGGAATGGGGCATTAGGGGATGGGCAGTGGAACAGGGAATAGGGCATGAGGGAATGGGTAGTGGAACAGGGAAAGGGGCATGAGGGAATGGGTAGTGGAACAGGGAATGGGGCATGAGGGAATGGGTAGTGGAACAGGGAATGGGGCATTAGGGGATGGGCAGTGGAACAGGGAATAGGGCATGAGGGAATGGGTAGTGGAATAGGGAATGGGTAGTGGAACAGGGAAAGGGGCATGAGGGAATGGGTAGTGGAACAGGGAATGGGGCATTAGGGGATGGGCAGTGGAACAGGGAAAGGGGCATGAGGGAATGGGTAGTGGAACAGGGAATGGGGCATGAGGGAATGGGTAGTGGAACAGGGAATGGGGCATTAGGGGATGGGCAGTGGAACAGGGAATAGGGCATGAGGGAATGGGTAGTGGAATAGGGAATGGGTAGTGGAACAGGGAAAGGGGCATGAGGGAATGGGTAGTGGAACAGGGAATGGGTAGTGGAATAGGGAATGGGGCATGAGGGCATGGGTAAAGGAACAGGGAATGGGGCATGAGGGTGGGTAGTGGAACAGGGAATGGGTAGTGGAATAGGGAATGGCTAGTGGAACAGAGAATGGGACATGAGGGAATGGGTAGGGAACAGGGACTGGGACATTAGGGAATGGGTAGTGAAACTGGGAATGGGTAGCGGAATAGGGAATAGTGGAACGGGATGGGCAGTAGAACAGGGAATGGGTAGTGGAACAGGGAGAGGGGCATGAGGGAATGTGTAGTGGAACAAGGAATGGGGCATGAGGGAATGGGTAGTGGAACAGGGAATGGGATATGAGGGAATTAGTAGTTGGAACAGGGAATGGGATATGAGGGAATGGGTAGTTGGAACAGGGAATGGGATATGAGAAAATGGGTAGTGGAACAGGGAATGGGGCATGAGGGAATCAGTAGTAGAATAGGGAATGGGGCATGAGGGAATGGGTAGTGGAACAGGGAATAGGGCATGAGGGAATGCTTTTTTCCCTATTTGTGCTCTGTGCTATCTGTTGTTGACAATGTGTTTTGCACTTTGGCGCACACAAAATGCTGGAGGATACGGATAGGAATGAACAGACATTTCAGGCTGAGACACTTTATTGGGACTGGAAAGGAAGGAGGCAGAAGCCAGAAAGTTTGGCACCACTATCATCCTCATGTTGTACTGTATGAACCTTTTACTGTTTATTCTTCTCCAGAGATGCTGCCTGACCTGCTAGGTTCCTCTAGCATTTCGTGGGTGTTGCATGGATTAGACAAATTACAAATGATGTGTCATGTTTTACTGGCTGTAATGGATATGGATGTTGGGTAGACCCCAACCTGATGGCATGAACATCAATTTCTCTAATTTCCTCTACCCCTGGTGCCCCTCTTCCTTCCCTTTCTCCCATGGGCCACTGTCTTCTCCTATCAGATTCCTTCTTCTTCAGTCCTTTACCACCTATCAATCACCTTCCAGCTTTTTACTCCATCTCCCCCTTCCCCACCCACTCACCTTCACCCTCACCTGGTGTCACCTCCTAGCTGCCAACTTGTACTCCTTCCCCTCTCCCCATCTTCTTATTCTGACTTCTTTCCCTTCCTTTCTAGTCCTGATGAAGGGTCTTGACTGTTTACTCCTCTCCAGAGATGTTGCCTGACCTGCTGGATTTTGGAATGACACAGGAGATCAGGGAATGGGACATTCAGGGAGTAATAAGACCATGAAACAAAGGAGCAGAATTATGCCATTTGGCCCATTGAATCTGCTCCACCATTCCATCATCCTTACCTGATTTCCTTCTCAATGCCATTCTCCTGCTTGTTCCCTGTAACCTTTGACACCCTGACTAATCAAGAACCCATCAATCTTTGCTTTAAATATACTCAATGACTTGGCCTCCACAGCCATGTGGCAATGAATTCCACAGATTCACCTCCCTCTGGCTAAAGAAATTCTCCCTCTACCACTACACCTGGCACCCACCACATCCTGTGTAAAAATTCTTTCCTCTGAGATACCCCCAATATTTTCCACCATTCACCTTAAAATTATTCGGCCTCATATTAGCCTTCTCAGCACTGGGTAAAGGTCTCTGGCTGTCCACTCTATCCAATCTTCTTATCATCTTGTACACCTCTCTATCAAGTCACCTTTCATCCTTCTTCACCTCAAAGGGAAAAGCCCTAGCTCACTCACCCTTTCCTCATAAGACAGGCTCTCTAATCCAGGCAGCATCTTGGTAAATCTCCTCTGCACTTTAGAAAAAGCTTCCACATAGTCCCTATAATGAAGTGACTAGAACTGAAGTGTGATCTAACCAGGGTTCTACACAGCTGCAGTATTACCTTGGAGCTCTTGAACTCAGTCCAGACGAATGAGCACCAACACACCTTCTTAACTACCCTATCATCCTGAATGACAATTGTGAGGCATGTCGGAAGTAGACCCTAAAATTCCTCTGTTCCTTTGGAGAGATATAATCTGATTAGGGGTAGTCAGCATGACTTTGTCATAGAAAACATAGAAAATAGGTGCAGGAGTAGGCCATTTGGCCCTTCGAGCCTGCACTGCCATTCAGTATGATCTTGGCTGATCATCCAACTCAGAGCCCTGTACCAGCCTTCCCTCCATACCCCCTGATCCCTTTAGCCACAAGGGCCATATCTAACTCCCTCTTAAATATAGCCAATGAACTGGCCTCAACTGTTTCCTGTGGCAGAGAATTCCACAGATTCACCACTCTCTGTGTGAAGAAGTTTTTTCTAATCTCGGTCCAAAAAGGCTTCCTCTTTATCCTCAAACTGTGACCCCTCGTTCTGGACTTCCCCAACATCGGGAACAATCTTCCTGCATCTAGCCTGTCCAATCCCTTTAGGATTTTATACGTTTCAATCAGATCCCCCCTCAATCTTCTAAATTCCAATGAGTATAAGCCTAGTTCTTCCAGTCTTTCATCATATGAAAGTTCTGCCATCCCAGGAATCAATCTGGTGAACCTTCTTTGTACTCCCTCTATGGCAAGGATGTCTTTCCTCAGATTAGGGGACCAAAACTGCACACAATACTCCAGGTGTGGTTTCACCAAGGCCTTGTACAACTGCAGTAGTACCTCCCTGCTCCTGTACTCGAATCCTCTTGCTATAAATGCCAGCATACCATTCGCCTTTTTCACCGCCTGCTGTACCTGCATGCCCACTTTCAATGACTGGTGTATAATGACACCCAGGTCTCGTTGCACCTCCCCTTTTCCTAATCGGCCACCATTCAGATAATAATCTGTTTTCCTGTTATTGCCACCAAAGTGGATAACCTCACATTTATCCACATTGTTACTGTTGAAGGTATCCTGACCGGTTGCATCATGGTCTAGTAGAGCGATTCAGGTGTGCAGGAATGTAAAAAGCTGTGGAGCGAACTCTGCCCAAAGCATCTCTGACGCATCCCGCCCCATCATCGGTCGTATCTACTGGAGACACTGCCTCGAGAAGGCAGCATCTAAAATCAACGATCTCCACCACGCATGCCATGCCATCTTGTCACAGCTACCATCGGGCAGGAGGTACAGGAGCTTGAAGTCTCACACCAACTCAAGTTCAAGTTTATTGTCATTCAACCATACAAATATGTACTGCCAAACAAGACATCATCCCTCCAAACCAGGAGTTCCCAACCTTTTTTATGCCATGGATCCCTGCCATTAACTGAGAGGGTCTGCAGGTTGGGAACCACTACTCCAGACCAAGGTGCACAACACAGTACATATAATTCACACACATATCACATAAAGTAATATCACCAGAGAGTTCAGTAATGTCATGGTCTGGGGGAAGAAGCTGTTCCCATCCTAACAGTCCTTGTCCTAATGCTGCGGTACCTCCTGTCTGCTGGTAGAGGTCAGATGGGAGAGATCATTGAAAATGCTAAGGACCCTGCGGACACAGTACCCCGCAGTACTCGGGGTCTCTCTTCCACTCCTAATAATGGGTGGAAGAGAGACCCCGATGATCCTCTCTGCAGTCCTTGCAATCGTTTATTGGGACTTGCGGTCAGATGCCTTGCAATTCCTATATCAGACGGTGATGCACTGGTGAGGACACTCTCGTTGGCGCTCCCGTAAAAATTAGTAAATACGAGGTGGAGCCAAACCAACCTCTACTCCCTGAAGGAGTAGGGACGCTGATGTACTTTTGTGATCAACAAGGATGTATTGAGGGACCAGGTGAGATCACTTGTTGTGTGCATTCCAAGAGACTTGGTGCTCTTAACTCTGTCCACAGTAGCTATGAATGTGCAGCTGGTTCTAGAACAGCTACTTCCCTCAACCATTCGGATTCAGAACCCTAGTTGCTACCTTCTATAACAACACAATGGCCATTTTGATCACTTTGTACTAAAGTGTTTATTTTTGTTTGAGTTGTGGTTTTTTTGTAAAAAATGTTAATGATTTATGTTTACTTTTTGGTTTTGCTTGTCAGTATTGTGTTTCAGATGCTAGGGATAGCACAGTAGCGAAGTTGTCACTAGCGATCACCGATCAGTGTTTAGTTCCCACCACTTTCTTAAGGAGATGGTATGTTCTCTCATGTTTGCCTGTGCTCTGGGTTTTTCCCACATTGCAAAGACATATGGGTTAGGGTTAGTAATTTGTGCGCATGCTGTGCATGGGAACACCTGCAGACTGCCCCAGCACAATCTTTGCAGTGTGTTGGCTGTTGATACAAATAATGCATTTTCATGGTTTTGATAAACACTCAGTGGCCACTTTGTTAGGTGCATCTGTATATCTGCTCTTTACTACAAATATATAATTATATTTGAAAACATAATTATGCCTTTATGTTTTCAATACATAAAAGCATGTAGACATGGTCAAGAGGTTCAGTTGTCGTTCAAACCAAACATCAGAATGCGGAAGAAATATGGTCTAAGTGACTTTGACCATGGAATGATTGTTGGTGCCAGATGGGGTGGTTTGAGTATCTCAGAAATTGCTGATCTCCTATTATTTTCTCGCACAACAGTCTCTAAGAGTTTACAGAGAAAGATGTGAAAAACAAAAATGACATCCAGTGAGAGGTAGTTCTGCAGAGAAAGCACCTTGCTAATGAGAGAGGTCAGAGGAGAATGGCAGTACATGTATGTCACCATTTACAATCCTGTGGGCATTCACAGTAAGTACAAAGAAGCACAATAGAATCACTGAAAAACTCAATACAACAGAAACAGGCAGGCAACCAATATGCAAAAGACTACAGAACCTGAGTGGCACAATCCTTCAAAGTGAGTTGCTGGGTTGTGGACTCAGTTCAGTGTTGGGCTGAGTGAAGTTAGCCACGCCAGTTCATGTCTGGATGCACATCATGTTGAACTTTGAAGAGGATGGGCTACAGCAGCAGAAGACCACAAACATACGCTTAATGGCTACTTTATTAGCTGCAGGAGCTCTATACGTGACAAATAAAGCTAATCTTTAAATTTAATTTTTAGGTGTGCCTGTGATGCTGCTGCAAATTAGTTTTTCATTGCACTTGTGCACATGACAATAAGTGCAATTTTGAATATGACTTAGGTCAAGATTCATCCTGACCTGTGGAGTATTTCCACACGTTTCTGTTTTTAGTTCAGGGAATGGAATATCAGGAACTGCTGAATATCAGCAAATGAGGCACAGGCAATTGATCAAGGAATTATATACAAAACACTAGACCTCTTTGGTGCCCCTCTCCTGCCCTTTCTCTCATGATCCACTCTTCTATCAGATTCCTTCTTCGACTCTACTTTTTCCAACCTCACACCTCTCGGCTTCTCACTTCATCCTCCCCCTCCTCTGGCTTTATCTATCTACCTTGTCTTCCTTCCCCTACCCCACCTTCTAATTCTGGTGTATTTCCCCTTCCTTTCCAGTCCTGATGAAAGGTTTCAACCCAAAATATCAACTGTTTATTCCCCTCCATTGATGCTACCTGACACTCTCTGAGTTCCTCCAGCATTTTGAGGAACAAACAATTGATGTTTCGGGTGAGACCTTTCATCAGGATTGGAAAAGAAGGGGGCAGAAGCTAGAAGAAGAGTCCTGTTAGCCCAGTGAAGGGTCTCAGCCTAAATTATCACCCATTAACTCCTTTCCATAGATGCTGTCTGAACTGCTGAGTTCCTCCAGCATCTTGTGTGCGATGTCCTAGAGTTCCAGCATTTGCAGAATCACTTGTGTCTACGCGCAATTATATTTTCTTACCAAAAGAAGGGTCTTTCAGTTGGGAATATTGCTGCTACTCAGCTGGCACAAGGATAAGTGTAGTTGTACTCGATGGAAACCCAGCAGTCATTCCACAGAAAATGAGACCTCCCCACTCAAACAGCAATGGAATTATGGACAAATCATGTTTTACCTTCACCACTCTCTGGTTCCTCATCTTTTTCCCTTTCTCCCATCTCCTCTCCTCTCTCTTTTCCTATCACATTCCTTCTTCTCCAGCCCTTTACATTTTCACTTCTCCCAGATTCTTACCTCATCCATCCTCCACATACTCACTTTCCCCCTCACCTGGTCTCACCTATCACCCGTCAGCTTATGTACCTCCCCCACCCCACACTCCAGCTTCTTCCTCTTTCCTTTACAGTCCAGCTAAAGGATCTCAGCCCAAAACATCAAATGCCTGACCCGCTGAGTTCCTCCAGCACTCTGTGTGTTGCTCTGGACTTCTAGCATCTGCAGAATCTCTTTAGAGAGAAAGCAAGTTAGTTAGAAGTTGCAGATGGTGAATGAAGGAGAATCAGACCAAAGGGTCTGACAGGATGAGGCTAGTATTGCTCCGGGGATAAAATGTAGATTAAACCATCTGGTTTATAGGTTGATGGAAAAAGCTATGAAGAAAAGAACAGAAGAGTTGTGACTTCAGGGTATAAGACCATAAGACAGAGAAGCAGAATGGGCCTTCTCAGTTCCATTCTTTTGCCTTCTCCCCATTGTTGTGTATTTGATATTTCAATATTTGAATAATCAAGATAGAGAGAGAGGTTGATTAAGAATTCTTGTTCATTTAAGTAATTAATTATGGGTTACATGTAAAAATATGTTAAGTGCATATATCATCACGCTACCACATGATATGTGCACAGCTCGCTCGAAGTAAGCTCGAACTACACACATATTTTCAGACTCCCGTGGCTTCTTTGGATTAGTTTAATGTTTTGAAGTTACAAAACATAACGTTGGAGACAAGGTATTTTTAGAACAAATTTGAAATGATTTTTTTTATATAGGCTTCCATTAGTCTCATGACACCATGGATTTGAGCCTTGGAAGGTTTCCAGGGCACAGGCCTGGGCAAGGTTGTATGGAAGACCGGCAGTTGCCCATGCTGCAAGTCTCCCCTCTCCACACCACCGATGTCATCCAAGGGAAGGGCACTAGGGCCGATACAGCTTGGCACCGGTGTCATACCAGAGCAATGTGTGGTTATGTGCCTTGCTCAAGGACACAACACGCTGCCTCAGCTGAAGCTCAAGCTAGCGACCTTCAGAGGGTTTAAACTAATTTGGCAGGGGGATGGGAACCGGAATGATAGAGTGGAGGAGGGGGAAAACAGAAATAAATCTAAGACAGTGAGCAGTAAAGATATCAGGAAGGGCCGGCAGGGGATGAGGCAAATTTGCAGCCATTGGGATGAATTGCAGTGCAATCAAAGCAAAAAGTACCAGATACTGGACTTAAGGTGTTATACTTAAATGCAAGCAGCATAAGGAATAAGGTGGATGATCTTGTCATACAGCTACAGATTGGCAGGTATGATATTGTGGCCATCACTGAGACGTGGCTAAAGGATGCTTGTCTCTGGGGGCTGAACGTCCAAGGATACACAGTGTAGCGGAACGATAGGCAGGTAGGCAGAGGGGGTGGCATGGGTTTATTGGTAAGAAATGATATTAAATCATTAGAAAGAGGTGACATAAGATCGGAAGGTGCCGAATCTTTATGGGTTGAGCTAAGAAATCGCAGGGGTAAAAGGACCCTGATGGCAGTTATATACAGGCCTCCTAACAGCTGCCATGATATGGACTACAAATTACAACAGGAAATAGAAAAGGCTTGTCAGAAGGGCAGTGTTATGATAATTGTGGGGGATTTTAACATGCGAATGCATTGGGAAAATCGGGTCGGCACTGGATCTCAAGAGAGAGAATTTGTAGAATGTCTGTGAGATGGCTCTTTAGAACAGCTTGTTGTTGAGCCCACTAGGGGATTGGCTGAACTGGATTGGATATTGTGTAATGAACCAGAGATGATTAGAGAGATTGAGGTGAAGGAACCCTTAGGAGGCAGTGATCATAACATGATTGAGTTCACTGTGAAATTTGAGAATGAGAAGCCAAAATCCAATGTATCGGTATTTCAGTGGAGTAAAGGAAATTACAGTGGCATGAGAGAGGAACTGGCCAAAGTTGACTGGAAAGGGACACTAGTAGGAAGGACAGCAGAGCAGCAGTGGCTGGAGTTTATGCGAGAAGTGAGGAAGGTGCAAGACGGATATATTCCCAAAAAGAAGAAATTTTCTAATGGAAAATGGAAGCAACTGTGGCTGACAAGAAAACCCGAAGCCAAAATTAAAGCAAAGGAGAGGGCATACAAGGAAGTAAAAATTAATGAGAAGACAGAGGATTGGGAAGTTTTTAAAAGCTTGCAAAAGGAAACTAGGAAGGTCATTAAGAGGGAAAAGATGAACTATGAAAGGAAGGTAGCAAATAATATCAAAGAGAATACTAAAAGCTTTTTCAAGTATATAAAGAGTAAAAGACAGGTGAGAGTAGATATAGGACTGATAGAAAATGATGTTGGAGAAATTGTAATGGGAGATAAGGAGATGGCGGAGGAACTGAAGGAGTATTTTGCATCAGTCTTCATTGAGGAAGACTTCAGCGATATACCGGACACTCAAGCGTGTCAGGGAAGAGAAGTGTGCACAGTCACAATTACAACAGGGAAAGTACGCAGAAGCTGAATAGTCTAAGGGTAGATAAATCTCCTGGACCAGATGTAATGCACCCTCGTGTTCTGAAGGAAGTAGCTGTGGAGATTGCGGAGGCATTAGCAATGATCTTTCAAAAGTCAATAGATTCTGGCATGGTTCCGGAGGACTGGAAGATTGCAAATGTCACTCCGTTATTCAAAAAGGGGGCAAGGAAGCAAAAAAGAAATTATTGACCTGTTAGCTTGACATCGGTGGTTGGGAAGTTGTTGGAGTCGATTGTCAAGGATGAGATTATGGAGTACCCGGAGGCATATGACAAGATAGGCAGAACTTGGCATGGTTTCCTTAAAGGAAAATCCTGTCTGACAAACCTATTGCCATTTTTTGAGGAAATTACAAGTAGGCTAGACAAGGGAGATGCAGTGGATGTTGTGTATTTGGATTTTCAGAAGGCCTTTGACAAGGTGCCGCACATGAGGCTGCTAAATAAGGTAAGAGCCCATGGAATTACAGGGAAGTTACATACGTGGATAGAGCATTGGCTAATTGGCAGGAAACAGAGAGTGAGAATAAAGGGATCCCATTCTGGTTAGCTGCCGGTTACCAGTGGTGTTCCACAGGGGTCCGTGTTGGGGCCGCTTCTTTTTACTCTGTACATCAACGATTTGGATTATGGAATAGATGGCTTTGTGGCTAAGTTTGCTGATGATACAAAGATAGGTGGAGGGGCCAGTAGTGCTGAGGAAACAGAGAGTCTGCAGAGAGACTTGGATAGATTGGGAGACTGGGCAAAGAATTGGCAAATGAAATACAATGTTGGAAAGTGTGTGGTTATGCACTTTGGTAGAAGAAATAAATGGGCAGACAGTTATTTAAACGGGGAGAGAATTCAAAGTTCTGAAATGCAATGGGACTTGGGAGTCCTCATGCAGGATACTCTTAAGGTTAACCTCCAGGTTGAGTCAGTGGTGAAGAAGGTGAATGCAATGTTGGCATTCATTTCTAGAGGAGTAGAGTATAGGAGCAGGGATGTGATGTTAGATTATGAGGACACTCAGTCCTCATTTATTGTCATTTAGAAATGCATGCATTATAAAATAATACAATGTTTCTCCAGAAACACAGGACAAACCAAGAGTAAAACTGACAAAACCACGTAATTATAAGATATAGTTACAACAGTGCAAAGCAATACCGTAATTTGATAAAGAGCAGACCATCAGCACGGTAAAAAAAAGTCTCTAAGTCCCTATAGCCTCATCATCTCACACAGACGGTAGAAGGGAGAAACGTTCCCTGCCATGAACCACCAAGCACCACAAACTTGCCGATGCAGCACCATTGGAAGCATCTGACCGCAGCGGACTCTGAGTCCATCTGAAAACTTCGAGCCTCCGACCAGCCCTTCAACACCGAGCACCATCCTCTGCTGAGCGCTTTGACCCCGCCCCGGCCGCTGAGCAACAAGCAAAGCTGAGGACTCAGGGCCTTCCCCTCCGTAGATTTTGGACCATACAGTAGCAGCAGCAGCGAAGCAGGTATTTCAGAAGTTTCACCAGATGCTCTCATATCCGTCTCCATCAAATCAGGATTGTGCACGGCACCCTACTTGACAAATAACAGACATCACCACCGGAGTGGCCGCTGCAAGCTGTGTCACACTGCCATCTTCGCCATCATATTGAGGCTCTATAAGGTGCTGGTGAGACCTCACTTGGAGTACTGTGTGCAGTTTTGGGCTCCTTATTTAAGAAAGGATGTGCTGACGTAGGAGAGGGTTAGAGAAGGTTCACTAGAATGATTCCGGGAATGAGAGGGTTAACATATGAGGAACGTTTGACCACTCTTGGATTGTACTCCTTGAAGTTTAGAAGAGGACCTCACAGAAACATTTTGAATGTTGAAAGGCATGGACAGAGTGGATGTGGCAAAGTTGTTTCCTGTGGTGGGGGAGTCTAGTACGAAAGGACATGAATTAAGGATTGAAGGGCGCCCATTCAGAACAGAGATGCGAAGAAATTTTTTCAGCCAGAGGGTGGTGAATCTGTGGAATTTGTTGCCACAGGCAGCAGTGGAGGTCAAGTCATTGGGTGTATTTAAGGCAGCGATTGATAGGTATCTGAGTAGCCAGGGCATCAAAGGTTATGGTGAGAAGGCGGGGGAGTGGGACTAAATGGGAGATTGGATCAGCTCATGATAGAATGGTAGAGCAGACTCGCCGGGCTGAATGGCCAACTTCTGCTCCTTTATCTTATGGTCTTATGGCCTTAACCACTTGACCACGCGCCAACACTTGAAATGACTACTAACCTGTTAAAGTGAAGCAAGGAGTTTGCAATAAAATAAAACTTTGTGAGGAATGGTGGAGGATAAAAGAAGCAGCCCAACAAGTGAAGAGACGTCAAGTTTTTAAAAAGCCATAGACCGAAGAATTCACGGTTCATGAAGGGCGAGTACCAGGAGATAATTTTTTTAAAAAGATTAGAAATGGCTCTCTACCTCGGAAAGATTGACAAGTTTGATTAGACAAAGAATAATTCACTCGTGTATACTGAACTATTGGAACAGTATTTTGAAATAAATTAAATAACCAATTAGAAACAAGTACCAATTTTGTTAAGTGCATTATGTTTGAAGGCATACAGTTTGCTTCAAAATTTAATTGCTCCAACCAATCCTGCGGAAATGACCTTTGCTGCTATTGTAAAAGTGATGAAGGAACACTTAAGGCCGAACCCATTAATGATCGCAGAATACTTTAGGTTTCATATGCGGAATCAAAAGGTAGGGGAGGGAGCCCATATCAGTGTTTGTGGCTGAATTGAAGAGTTTGACTATTGTCAATTTGGTAATGGAATTAATGATATACTATGAATTAGATTGTTTAGTTTGTGGAATCTTAAAAGAAAGCATTCAAAACCAGCTCATAACTGAATCACAGTTTACAATCAAACAAGCAGTGGAAATTGCTGTTTCAATGGAAACTGCAGAGAAAGACGCAATTGAGTTGCAGTCAGCAATGAAAGTGAGAGTGAACAAAATTGCATCGTCTAAGCAGAAACTGGCTTGGCTGAACAAATTGTGTTACTGTTGTGACAGGGGCTCACGTGCATCAAATAAAGGCAGATTTAAAGTCAAAATTTGTAGAAAATGCAACAAAGTAGGTCATATACTAAGAGCATGCCGGGCAGACAAATATAAATGGTCTGCACAGGGAAGAGAAAATGCTAAAAAGTCAAGTTGCAGTTTCAAAAAGAGCATGCTGTTGATGAAAAATCTGACAATGTTGAGAATGACACAGGACTGTGTAGCCTTAAGATTTACAGTGTGAAAATTGGCGAGAGACAAGCAATATTGTTTATGTCAGAAGTGAATGGCAAATTAGTTACAATGGAATGAGACACTGGTTCAGCTGTTTCAGTCAATCCACAAAATGAATTTGAATAACAACACACATCAAAGTTGCTGGTGAACGCAGAAGGCCAGACAGCATCTCTAGGAAGAGGTGCAGTCGACGTTTCAGGCCGAGACCCTTCGTCAGGACTGCTGTGTTCACCAGCAACTTTGATGTGTTTTGCTTGAATTTCCAGCATCTGCAGAATTCCTGTTGTAAATGAATTTGAATGACGTTTTAAAGATAATCCAACTAAGAACTTAAACCTGCGAAAAGATAACTCCTGTGGGAATGACATTTGTAACAGTGAAATACAACAACCAACAAGCGGTAAAAACAGGAAGGTCAGCATTATGAGGATGTGATTGGCTGAGACAACTACAACTTGATTGGAGATCCATCCACCATTTGCATGCCACATTCCCTGTAATGAGACCATCTGAAAGTGAATTAAGAAAGGCTGGATGATGCCACAATGGTCTCCATGCCAAATACCATGAATTGTTGCCCAACAGAGGGCAAACAGGTGTTGGTGCCAACCTCTGTGACTCTGGTTGGAAAGTATATTGGATCAAGGAAAGACTGTGCTGCTTAGAGGAAGTGTGGAAATGACAAAAACAGTGGTTTGACTACAACAGTTTTTGTAGCCAACATATCTGAGAAAGCTTCTGATACGTTAATCAGGCAGCTACTTGCGAAATGTGGCTATGTTTTAACCTGTAAGAGAGTTCAAGGAGATTCAGGAAAGTTGCAAGTATTCGGCTTTTGTGAGTGTAAGGAACCAGACTCTACTCTGCATGCATTAAGGTTATTGCATGAACTTCAAGTGGGAGACAAAAAGCTGCTTGTAGAAGTAGATGCAAAGACCAAAGCGCAGCTGGATGAATGGAAGGTCTAAAGGAAAGGAGTCAATGGAGATACAGAAGCAGAGGACTCGTCGGATGATATTGTGGATGATGAATCCAAGAGGAGAGTTCACATGGTAAAGGGAGTAATAGAAGGATTGATAAGGGAATACTCCAGGAAACTAAATGGACCTTCCCAAGACCAGGAGGAAGGAGAAGATGGCGGCGCAACGCAGCACGCGCGGCCATTCTGAATGATATCATATGTGTTAACTAGGGGCTGTGCACAATCCTGATTTGATAGAGACAGCCGTGAGAAGCACAGAGGAACACCTGGAGAAACTTCTGAAATGCCCACTTCATTGTCGCTGCTACTGTTTGATCGAGAATCTCCGGAGGGGAAGGCCCCAAATCCTCGGCTTTGCCTATTGCCTATGCCGGGGCCGAGGTCAAAGCGCTTGGCAGAGGTAGTGCTCGGTGTCGGAGAGCTGGTCGGAGGCTCGGAGTTTTCGGACAGACTCGGAGTCAGACTGTGGTCGGGTGCTTCCAGATGCTGCGTCGGCAAGTTTGCGGCGCTGGAGGTTCACCGTCTGCGTGAGATGATGGAACTTTCAAGAGACTTTGAGACTTTTTACCGTGCCCATGGTCTGTTCTTTATTAAATTACGGTATTGCTTTGCACTGTTGTAACTATATGTTATAATTATGTGGTTTTTGTCAGTTTTTCTGTCAGTTTGTCTTGTGTTTCTGTGATACCATTCTGGAGAAACATTGTATCATTTCTTAATGCATACATTACTAAATGACAATAAAAGAGGACTGTGTGTCCTCATAATCTAATCTAATCTAAGGTGCACCAGCTAGAAGAAGAAAAGGGAAGGAAGAGATGGAGTGAAAGAATGTAAACAAGAAAAAGTGAAAGATAGAAGGAATGTGAGAAAAAAAAAGAAAGGGATCAAAGGAGATCCAGAGAAATAAAAGGAGAAAAAAAGTTGTCTTGAGCTGTCAGAACCACTTCCTATAGTCTCAGAGTCAACTCCTACAACCACCACGGAGGATGCCCCAGAACCTGAGTTTGTTTCACAGCCATGTCTCACCTGCCAAGCAGAGTGATCCCCCTTCTCAGGAAAGACATTATCCCACAAGAATAAGAAATTCTCCACAGCAATGAAATCTTTAAGGCTGAATGGGAAAATTTCAAACTTACTCTGCTGTGGACGTCTGTTGTGTTATATAGTATACTGAGTATATAGTTGAGATGCATTCTATATTGAGCTGGAGTTTATAGCTAAGCAGAGAGGAGTTGCGTATTTGATGTTCCTGTATTTGACTAATCTTGTATATATATTGGTTGATTAAGTATTCTTGTTTATTTAAATTATTGATTATGGGTTATATGTAAAAATACATTAATTGCTTACGTCATCATGCTACCACGTGATATGTGCATGCCTCTAACTACACCACATTTTCAGACTCCAAATTTCTTCTTTGAATTAGTTTAATGTTTTGAAGTTTCAAAACATAACACTTATATTCTTTGATACCCAGAGTAATAAAGAACCTATCAATTCCGTTTTGAATATACCCAATGAATTGCCTTCCTCAGCTTTCTATGGCAATGAGTTGCACAGATTCACCACCCTTTGGCTAAGGGATTACTCACTCTTCCTTCAGTTAGTCCTGACGAAGGGTCTCGGCCTGAAATGTCGACTGCATCTCTTCCTATAGATGCTGCTTGGACTGCTGCATTCACCAGCAACTTTGATGTATGTTGCTTGAATTTCCAGCATCTGCAGAATTCCTGTTGAAAGAGTGCGTTGCAGGTTAACGATAAAGTGCAAGATCGTAGCAAGGTGGATTGTGAGACCAAAAGTCTACCTTATTGTACAAGAGGCCCATTCATGAGTCTGATAACAGTGAGCTAATAGCTGTCCTTGAGCCTGATGGGGTGCAGAGAATGTCCAGGGTGGGTCGGATGCTTTACTGAGGCAGTGAGAGCTTAGATAGAGTCCGTAGAGGAGAGGCCGGTTTCCATGATGTGCTGAGCTATGTCCACAACTCGTTGCAGTTTCTTGTGGTCACGTACAGAGCACTTGCCATAACAAGCTAGGATGCATCACTATGGTGCATCACTAAAAATTCTATGGACATGCCAAATATCTTTATCCCTCTGAGGAAGTAGAGGCATTGGTGAACTTCCTTGGCTGTGGCGTCTACATGGTTTATGTTCTCATGGAGTCACATAGTACAGGTTGTGTGATCAAGAGTCCATCTTATTCTGATGTGTTTAATATTTGGATAATCTTGTATGTATATTGATTGATTAAGCATCCTTGCTCATTTAAATAATTAATTTTGGGAGACATTTAAAAACACTTTAACTGCGTATTTCTTCATGTTACCACATGATAAGTGTGCGCCTCACTGAAAGTAAACTTGAACTACACCTGTATTTCAGACTCCCATATCTTCTTTTGAGTTAGTTTAATGTTTTGAAATTACAAAACACAACATTGCCATGAGGTATTTTTAAAACGAGCCTAACATGGCTATCGACCTGTTAAAGTACAGCGACACGTTCCATATAGAATAAAATGCAGCAAGGAACAATCAAGTTACAAAAAGCATGTGTTCATTGGAAGGCAAGACATAACTGAGTTTTTTTTAAAAAGTCAGAAAATGGAAGAATTCAGAGCTTATAAACAGTGAGTACTGGGTGATAATAATCAGAAAAATATCATAAATGCCTGGCTACATTGGAAAGACTGACAGGTTTGATTATACAATTGGCTTATGTATACTGAGCTATTGGAATAGTATTTTGAAGCAATTGAAATAACCAATGAGAGGTGAATGCCAATTTTGCTAAGTGCATTGGGTTTAAAGTTTGCTTCGAAGTTTGACTGGTCCAACCAAACCTGCAGAGATGGGCTTTCCTGATATTATCAAAGTAATGTAGGAATATTTAGAACCAAAGCCATTGTTGATTGCAGAATGCTTTAGGTTTCATAAATGGAATCAAAACAAAGAGGGGTTCATTTCAGCATACGTGGCTGAATTGAAGAGATTGAGCATTGTTAGTTCAGTAATGGGCTTAATGATACACTAAGAGATGGTTTAGTTTGTGGAATCTTAAAAGAAAGCATTCAAAAATAGTTCATAATTGAAGCACAACTTACATTTAAAAGAGCTGTTGAAATCACTGTATTAATGGAAACAGCAGAGTCAGACACAATTTGAGTTGTCAGGAATGAAAGTGAATGTGAATAAAATTGCAGCACCTAAACAGAAACAGCCTGTTCAAACAAATTGTGTACCATTGTGGCAGGGACTCACATTCACCTAACGGTGGACCACTCTTTTTTTGGCGTCTACCGTTTGACCTGTTTGGCATGGGTGGCTCTACCAAGAGCTAAAGTATAAAGCTCTGACTTCAGCCAACATAACCCACAAGGCCATTGAAACATTCAAGCCTCCAAACTATGATAAGATTATGGTGCTCTTAGAAGTTCAAGTTCAAGTTTCTTGTCATTCAATTGGACAAATGCATACAGCTAAATGAAACAACATTCCTCAGGGACCAAGGTTCAAAGTTTAAAATAAAACTATTATCAAAGTATATATATATGTCACCATATAGGCATCTGTTAGTCTAATGAGACCATGGATTTGCGCCTTGGAAGGTTTCCATGGCGCAGGCCTGGGCAAGGTTGTATGGAAGACTGGCAGTTGCCCATGCTGCAAGTCTCCCCTCTCCACGCCACCAATGTTGTCCAAGGGAAGGGCATTAGGGCCGATACAGCTTGGCACCGGTGTCGTACCAGAGCAATGTGTGGTTAAGTGCCTTGGTCAAGGACACAACACGCTGCCTCAGCTGAGGCTCGAACTAGCGACCTTCAGATCACTAAACCAACACCTTAACCACTTGGCCACGCGCCAACACAATATCATCATATACAACCCTGAGATTCATTTTCTTGCAGGCAATCACAGTAAATACAAGAAGTACAGTAGAATCAATGAGAGACCACACTCAACGGATGAACAAACAACCAATGTGCAAATGACAACAGACTGTACAAACACAAAAAGAAATAATAATATTAATAAATAAGCAAAAATATTGAGTACATAAGATGAAATGTCCTTGAAAGTGACTTCATAGGTTGTGGGAAAACACAGGTAGGTGCGAAGCACAGTATATACTGTTTATCACATACAGCACATTAAATAATATTTAACACAATAATATTAACAGATTTTAGAAGATTCTGTTGATGTACAAGTTGACATAAAGTGCATTTATGCCGTACAGTTATAAACAACTGTATAATGCTTCTGGCGCTGTTATAAATAATGTCCACTTGACTCTTCAGAAGTCTCATAGCCTGGGGGAAGAAGCCATTCTCAAGCCTGACTGTGCTTGTTTTTGTGGGATGGATGAAAGTGGTCCTTCATCATGCTGAGGGCTCTGCAAATGCAACAATTTTGGTGTATGCCCTGGATGTGGGGGTGGGGGGAGAGAGACCCCGATCATTCTCTCAGCAGCCCTCACAATCTATTGCAGGGTCTTGCGGTCACATGCCTTCCAATTCCCATATCAGACCAGATAACAGCTGGTCAGAACACTCTCCATAGTGCTCCGGTAGAATGGGGGGAGGGTTGCAAGAAGCCTTGCGCGCCTCTATCTTCTCAGGCATTGGAGATGCTGCTGTGCTTTCTTGACCAAAGTGGTGGATGTTGAGGGACCAGGTGAGATCATCTGTGATGTGCTCTCCAAGAAACTTGGTGCTCCTGACTCTCTCCATGGAAGAGCTGTTGATCTGCAGTAGGCAGTGGTCAACCTGCACCTTCCTGAAGTCACAATCATATTTGTGTTGTCCATGTTGTTACCCAAGTTGTTGTATTCTTAATCTTCAGCTTGTGCCAAAAAAGACATGGTTTCCTTCATCAGATAAATAGCCAGAGTTAGTTGAGAATTAGAACATAGAACAGTACAGCATGTTCCAGGCCGTTAAACCCTATAACTCTGTTCCTCAAGTCCGGGCAACAGCCTTGTAAATTTTCTCAGTACTCTTTCAATCTTATTGATATCTTTCCTATAGGTAAGTGACCAGAACTGCATGCAATATTCTAAATTAGGCCTCACCAACGTCTTATACAATTTAAGCATAAAATCCCAATTCCTGAACTCAGTACTCTAATTAACATGCCAAAAGCTTTCCTTATGACCCAATCTACCTGTAACAACACTTTCAAGGAATTATGAATCTGTATTCCCAGATCTTTCTTTTCTACCAGTCTCCTCAGTGCCCTATTGTTCCCTGTGTAAGGCCTATCCTGGTTTGTCCTCCCAAAGTCCTGCACCTCACACTTGTCTGCATTATATTCCATATATCCTTAGTGGGCAAATTTGTACACACCTTAGTGTTAAATAGCCACTCCCTTTACTCATGACCCTACCAACAGTGAAAACATCTCAACATCTGTCCTGTTAGACCCTGCTAGATAGTAAGAACTTCAAGTACTACAGGATGAATGACAACTAAACTTCAACTTGAACCTGTTAATCCCTCTAGGATTTTATAGACAAGCAAGGTCATCTCTCATTTTTCTAAAATCCAAAGAGTACAGACGTATTTCTATGACGCTATGACGATGAGCTACAACAGAATATGGAACATAGAACACTACAGCACAGTACAGGTCCTTCAGCCCATCATGTTGTGCCAACCCTTTAACATATTCCAAGATCAATCTAATCCTTCCCTCCCTCATAACCTGAAGGGGATCTACTTCCCTGAGAGGGTGGAACAAGCTGCTAGCAGAAGAGGTATATGCAAGTTCACTTTCATCCTTTGGATAGGTGTGTAAATCGGAGGAGTATGAAGAGGCCAACCAATCCAATAATAAATCTATCCAATCTTAACAACAGAGAGTAATGGAAAACTGGCCCAGGAAAGGAGTTGACACCAGCATAGATCATGAATTGGTCTCTTAGGGAAGTAGATCCCCTTCAGGTTATGGGGGGGGGGAGGGTTAGATTGATCTTGGAATATGTTAAAGGATCAGCACAACATGATGAGCTGAAGGGCCTGTACTGTGCTGTAGTGATCACATTGAATGGAAGGACAGGCTTGAGGGACTGAATGATACAACATGGAAGCAGACCCTTCAGACAGCAGGACCATGCTGCTCACCAACTACTCACTTTGCTTTAATGCCACGCTCTCCATGTAGCCAACAATGCCTCTAGGTATCACCACCCACCAACGCACCAATTCAGAGTGACCAGTTATCTCATTAGTCTCCAAATATCTGGGATGTGGAAGGAACGGGACACCCAAGGGCACTCCATGTTGTTGTGAGGTGATCATGCAGACTCCCAACAAACAGCGCCCGAGGTTGGGATTGAACTTGTGTCTCTTGCACCGTGACACAGTGGTTGGACTTTATCTCTATCTGCCAACACTCTATGAAAGTCCTTCCTGAAACGTCAGCAACCTTTTTCTCTAAGATTCAAGATTTAATGTCATTTCCAGTACACAAGTGTAAAGGAGAACAAAATAATTGTTACTCTGGATCCGACGCAGCATTAAAAAAACAATAAAATAAAGAACACAATCATAAAAAACAATAAATATAAATACATGATAGCTTCTGTACACAAATGTCCATAAAGTGATGATAAATGGGGGGGGGGGGTTGCATTGTGTTGATCAGCCTTACGTTTGGGGAAAGTAACTGTTTTTGAGTTTGGTGGCCCTGTAGCCTTCTCCTTGATGGGAATGGGACAAACAGTCTGTGAGCAGGGTGGGTGGGAAGTACAAAATAATCTGCAGATGCTGTGATCAAAGCAACACTTTCAGTACGCTGGATGAACTCAGCAGGTCGGGCAGCACCAGTTAGAAATGATGAGTTGACGTTTCAGGCCAGAACCCTTCGTCAGGACTGAAGAATGAAAGATGGGGAAGGATTTGAAGAATGCTTATAGCGTCAGTTGAAAGACCAGTAATTTGAAAGACAAAGGGGTGGGGGAGGGGAAGCATTGATGTAATAGCCCTGAAAACAATGGGTAGTAGAAGAAGGAGGTGGAACCATGAGGGAGCTGCGGGAGGGGCTAGAGTGAAATAGGGATAGAGGAAGGGAGGGGGAGGGAAGTATCAGAAGTTGGAGAATTCTATGTTCATAACAAGGGGCTGGGGATTACCTAGACGGTATATGAGGTGTTGCTCCTCCAACCTGAGTTTAGCCTCATCATGGCAGTAGAGGAGGCCATGTATGGACATATCTGAATGGGAGTGGGAAGCAGAGTTGAAATGGGTGGCTACCGGGAGATCCTGTCTGTTGTGGCGGACGGAGTGGAGGTGCTCGACGAAGCGGTCCCCCAATCTGCGTCGGGTTTCACCGATGTGGGCTGCACCAGGAGCACCGGATGCAATAGATGACCCCAACAGACTCACAAGTGAAGTGTTGTCTCACCTGGAAGGAGTGTTTGGGGCCCTGAATGGTTGCAAGAGATGAGGTGTAGGGACAGGTGTAGCACTTACAGGGATAAGTGCCGGGTTGGAGATCAGTGGGGATGGACGTGCGGATAAGGGAGTCGCAGAGGGACCGATCCCTGCGGAAAGCGGAGAGGGGTGGAGAGGGAAAGATGTGCTTAGTGGTGGGGTCCTGTTGAAGGTTGAGGAGGATAATGTGCTGGATCCGGAGGCTGGTGGGGTGGTAGGTAAGGACAAGGGGAACTCTGTCCCTGTTGTAGTTGCAGGAGGATGGGGTGAGGGCATCATTGATGACGGTAGAAGGGAAACCACGGTCCTTAAAGAAAGAGGACATTTGAGATGTCCTGGAATGGAAATCCTCATCCTCGGAGCAGATGCGGCGGAGACAGAGGAACTGGGAATAGGGAACTGGGTGGGATCCTTCATGATATAGCTGATCTTTCTGTCCGGCACCTATATGTGCTTGATGGTGGGTTGGCTGGTGCCGGTGATGCGTTGGGCAGTTTTGATTACCTGTTTTCGAGCCTTCTTGTCCACTGGACTGCAGTCTCTGTACCAGGCAGTGATGCAGCTAGTTAGGATGCTCTGTACTGCACATCTGTAGAAGAAAGTGAGTATTGATGTGTGTAGTCTATCTCCCTCAGCTTCCTCAGAAAGTAAAGGTTTTGGTGAGCTTTCCTTATTGTAAGATGAGTTGTGGGACTATCAGAGGTTGAATGAGATATACACTCCCAGGAGTGTAAAAAGGGGTGTGAGTGGTACAAGTTCTCCTGAAGTCGATAACCATTTTGTTTTGGCTATATTTCATTAGAAATTTGAGGAGAATTTGTATGTCAACAAAGACACTCACAGATTTCCAGGAGTACAGTACCATGGAGAGCATTCTGACTGGTTGCATCACCATCTGGTGTGGTGAGGGGTCACTGCACAGGTTTTGAAAAAGTGGCAGAATGTTGCCAACTCAGCCAGCTCTATCAAGGCCACCAGCCTCCCCAGCATTAAGGACACCTTCAAACGTGATGCCTCAAAAAGGTGACATCCATCATTAAGGATACCCATCTGCCAGGACATGCCCTCTTCTCATTGCTACCATCAAGGAGGAAGTACAGAAGCCTGAAGACACATGCTCAATGTTTCAGGAACAGCTTCTTCCCCTCTGCCATCAGATTTCTGAATGAACAGTGAACTTATGAAAGCTACATCTGTAGTTTTTTTCCCTTCTCTTTTTGCACTAATAAATTTCATTTAATTTTCTATTTTTATATACACCTAATTGTAATTTATGTTTTTTTATTACTGCTGCTGCAAAAACAACAATTTCACAAAATACCCCAGTGGTATTAAACCAGATTCTGTTTCTGATTCATTGAGGAAGAGGTTATTTGCTTGACACCAGGCCTTGAGCTGTTCCACCTGCTCTCTGTCCTTAACAGATCTGCCACTGATCAAGTTTTTCTGCAAGTGTTGCTCTGTGTAGCTTGATGTGTCAACATTGCCCCTTGAGCTTGGAGTATTACTCACGGTGGATGTGTGTTATCACCAGTAATTACAATTTGCATGACTGGGCTCTCTGTCCCACAGAATGTGTGTTGTGTGCAGTTTCTTTTATTGAATACCCACATGCCTGGAACGTTTTATAGTTTTTTATTTGTAGATTCGTTCATTGCCAAGTCTCAATGTCAGGACACCTGACTAAAGTCACACACTTTAAAATGTCAGGGTACAGACACGTGAAGAGAGATTTGACCGACTGCACAACTCAGGGACACACAATGTTCTCTGTGATTCTAAATAGTGGCCGACCTTCCAGCAGCGGGAGGACATTTCTTCAATGTTATCAAGGCGGGAGAAAGCTGACAAGAAACGCATCTGTGAGCGACAAAAACAAAACATCATAAACACAAGTGATCTGCAGGTGCTGGAAATCCAGAGCAACACACGCAAAATGCTGGAGGAACTCGGCAGGTCAGGCAGCATCTATGGAGGGGAATAAAGAGTCAACGTTTTGGGATGAGACCCTTCATCAGGATTGGAAAGGAAGTGGGAAAAGACAAAATAAGGTGGAGGAAGGTGGGGTGGAAGAGTACAAGCTGGCAGGTGATTGGTGAGGCCAGCTGAGTGGGAAGGTGGGTGCACCCCTGCAGACTTTTTGGCTATTGGCCACCTTAGCCACCTTAACCATCACACACATGCACACTCTACACACACACACACACACACACACAAATAAATGCATGCACACACCCAATGCTTATGTATGTGGGTGGGGATGTCTGTGGGTGTACAAGTTGTGTTAAAAATGTGTGCTTGGTATTTGTAATTGAGTTTACCCATTGTGGGTGTATGTGGAGCTGTGAATGTGTGTGTGTGTGTGGGGGGGGGGTGCTGAATGCACATGTATGTGTGGGTGTGTGCATGTGTTTGAACCCAATTTCGAGTTGAATGTTGTTTCCATGTCTGCTCCGAGTGGGAACCTCACCTGCTTGTTCCGTTAGGTCCACATATCACTGGGCCACAGAAACAGCTGGAGAGAGAGAGAGAGTGATGCAGTTAGAGAAGACGGAGAAATGGAAAGAGGCATGAAGAGAGGCAAACCCTGATTACCCGACTATTCAGAAACCCCAGCTGCCTGGCACCTGCCTCACTCTTTAGTCCTGAGTGTGAGCTGAGGCTCCAGTGTGCAGGCAGAGCCAGGGTATGAATTGTGGGCCAGCAGTGTGCCGGAGCTAGGAATGGGTCCAGAAGACCATGAATCAGGCTTATGGCAAGAGACAGAGTCTCCAATACTTCTGTTCCCACTTCTAAAGTCACAGGAAAATATACTGCTTACTGTCTGGTATGTAAAAACTGTGAAATAATAATTTTTAAAAATCTTCTGATAGTCCACAACATTTGGAAATGCAAAGGCTGCCAGATTATCGATTTGGATATATTACTAAGATTCAGATGAGCTTTATTTGCCACATGTACATCAATTTTTAAGATTAAGATTTGTGTTACTTGTTACATGTACATTAAAATGTCAAAACATACAGTGAAAGGTGTTTGCGTCAGTGACTAACAAAGTCGGAGAATGTGCGATGGGGCAGCCAGCAAGTGTTGCAATGTTTCCAGTGCCAACATCACATGCTTGTAACCCTATTCCGTACATTTTTGGAATGTTATGCGATCATGCTGATTTAATCTCCATAAAACTGTATGCAGGACAAGTTTTTCACTGTACCTCAGTACACAAGACAATGATAAACCAATTCCAATTGCTTGGAACTTTTATTCACAGAAACAGCATGGTAAAAGGGCCTTATTGCTCAATGAGGCTGTGCCCTCTGTGTGACCAGTTAATCCCGTCTATAGAATGTGGGAAGTCCATAAGACATAGGGGCAGAATTAGACCATTCAGCTCAATGCGATTGCAGCAGGATTTAGACAAATTGGAAAAATGGGCAAAAAAAAGTGGCAGATGCAATAGAGTTTGGAAATGTATGATAATGCATCTTGTTCAAAGGAACAATTGTGTGAATTATCTAAATGAGGAGAAGGTTCAAACATCAGAGGTGCAAAGGGAATTAGGAGTCCTCCTGCAAGACTCTCAGAAGGTTTGCTCCTGTGCTACGTGCCAGTGAGGGTAAGAATAGGATGCTCCGGAGGATGAACAAGTGGCTGAGGAACTGGTGTAGGGGGCAGGGTTTCAGATTTCAGGATCATTGGAACCTCTTCTGGGGCAGGTGGGACCTGTACAAGAGAGACGGGTTACACTTGAACTACAGGGGGACCAATATCCTTTCGGGGAGGTTTGTTAGTGCTATTGGGGAGGCTTTAAACTAGATTTGCAGGGGGATGGGAACCAGAGTGCCAGAGCTGACAGTGTAGCTGGGGTGAAAATAAATGATGTTAAAAGTTCAAGCAAATCCGCTAATAGAAAGGTTGTGAGTGGTGGTAAAAATCTTCTGAGATGTATATCAATGCTAGGAGTATTGCGGGGAAGGCGGATGAGTTGAGGGCGTGGATTGACACGTGGAATTATGATGTTATAGCAATTAGTGAAACTTGGCTACAGGACAGACAGGACAGGCAGGACTGGCAGCTTAATATTCCAGGGTTCCGATGTTTCAGATGTGATCGAGGCACAGGAATGAAAGGTGGGGGAGTAGCATTGCTTGTTAGGGAAAATATTACAGCAGTGCTCAGGCAGGACAGATTAGGGGGCTTGTCTACTGAGTCCTTATGGGTGGAGCTGAGAAACAGGAAAGGTGTGGCCACATTAGTGGGATTGTATTACAGACCACCCAATAGTCAACGAGAATTGGAAGAGCAAATCTGCAGAGAGATAGCAGGCAACTGCAGGAAACATAAAGTTGTGGTGGTAGGGGATTTTAATTTTCCATATATTGATTGGGACTCCCATACTGTGAGGGGTCGAGATGGTTTAGAGTTTGTAAAATGTGTTCAGGAAAGTTTTCTAAATCAATATATAGAGGGACCAACTAGAGGGGATGCAATATTGGATCTCCCGTTAGGAAACGAGTTAGGACAAGTGACGGAAGTCTGTGTAGGGGGGCACTTTGGTTCCAGTGATCATAACACCATTGGTTTCAACTTGATCATGGACAAGGATAGATCTGGTCCTAGGGTTGAGGTTCTGAACTGGAAGAAGGCCAAATTTGAAGAAATGAGAAAGGATCTAAAAAGCGTGGATTGGGACAGGTTGTTCTCTGGCAAAGATGTGATCGGTAGGTGGGAAGCCTTCAAAGGAGAAATTTTGAGAGTGCCGAGTTTGTATGTTCCTGTCAGGATTAAAGGCAAAGTGAATAGGAATAAGGAACCTTGGTTCTCAAGGGATATTGCAACTCTGATAAAGAAGAAGAGGGAGTTGTATGACATGTATAGGAAACAGGGAGTAAATAAGGTGCTTGAGGAGTATAAGAAGTGCAAGAAAATACTTAAGAAAGAAATCAGGAGGGCTAAGAGAAGACTTGAGGTTACCTTGGCAGTCAAAGTGAAGGATAATCCAAAGAGCTTTGACAGGTATATTAAGAGCAAAAGGATTGTAAGGGATAAAATTGGTCCTCTTGAAGATCAGAGTGGACGGCTATGTGCGGAACCAAAGGAAATGGGGGAGATCTTAAATAGGTTTTTTGCGTCTGTATTTACTAAGGAAACTGGCATGAAGTCTATGGAATTAAGGGAAACAAGTAGTGAGATCATGGAAACTGTACAGATCGAAGAGGAGGAGGTCCTTGCTGTCTCGAGGAAAATTAAAGTGGATAAATCCCTTGGACCTGACAGGGTGTTCCCTCGGACCTTGAAGGAGACCAGTGTTGAAATTGCAGGGGCCCTGGCAGAAATATTTAAAATGTCGCTGTCTACAGGTTAGGTGCCGGAGGATTGGAGAGTGGTTCATGTTGTTCCGTTGTTTAAAAAAGGATCGAAAAGTAATCCGGGAAATTATAGGCCAGTAAGTTTAACGTCGGTAGTAGGTAAGTTATTGGAGGGAGTACTAAGAGACAGAATCTACAAGCATTTGGATAGACAGGGACTTATTAGGGAGAGTCAACATGGCTTTGTGCGTGGTAGGTCATGTTTGACCAATCTATTGGAGTTTTTCGAGGAGGTTACCAGGAAGGTGAATGAAGGGAGGGCAGTGGATATTGTCTACATGGACTTCAGTAAGGCCTTTGACAAGGTCCCGCATGGGAGGTTAGTTAGGAAAATTCAGTCGCTAGGTATACATGGAGAGGTGGTAAATTGGATTAGACATTGGCTCAATGGAAGAAACCAAAGAGTGGTAGTAGAGAATTGCTTCTCTGAGTGGAGGCCTGTGACTAGTGGTGTGCCACAGGGATCAGTGCTGGGTCCATTGTTATTTGTCATCTATATCAATGATCTGGATGATAATGTGGTAAATTGGATCAGTAAATTTGCTGATGATACAAAGATTGGAGGTGTAGTAGACAGTGAGGAAGGTTTTCAGAGCCTGCAGAGGGACTTGGACCAGTTGGAAAAATGGGCTGAAAAATGGCAGATGGAGATTAATACAGACAAGTGTAAGGTATTGCACGTTGGAAGGACAAACCAAGGTAGAACATACAGGGTTAATGGTAAGGCACTGAGGAGTGCAGTAGAACAGAGGGATCTGGGAATACAGATACAAAATTCCCTAAAAGTGTCGTCACAGGTAGATAGGGTCGTAAAGGGAGCTTTTGGTACATTGGCCTTTATTAATCAAAGTATTGAGTATAAGAGCTGGAATGTTATGATGAGGTTGTGTAAGGCATTGGTGAGGCCGAATCTGGAGTATTGTGTTCAATTTTGGTCACCAAATTACAGGAAGGATATAAATAAGGTTGAAAAAGTGCAGAGAAGGTTTACAAGGATGTTGCCGGGACTTGAGAAACTCAGTTACAGAGAAAGGTTGAATAGGTTAGGACTTTATTCCCTGGAGCGTAGAAGAATGAGGGGAGATTTGATAGAGGTATATAAAATTATGATGGGTATAGATAGAGTGAATGCAAGCAGGCTTTTTCCACTGAGGCAAGGGGAGAAAAAAACCAGAGGACATGGGTTAAAGGTGAGGGGGGAAAAGTTTAAAAGGAACATTAGCAGGGGCTTTTTCACACAGAGAGTGGTGGGAGTATGGAATGAGCTGCCAGACGAGGTGGTAAATGCGGGTTCTTTTTTAACATTTAAGAATAAATTGGACAGATACATGGATGGGAGGTGTGTGGAGGGATATGGTCCGTGTGCAGGTCAGTGGGACTAGGCAGAAAATGGTTCGGCACAGCCAAGAAGGGCCAAAAGGCCTTTTTCTGTGCTGTAGTTTTTCTATGGTTTCTAAGGTTCATTTACAGGTAAAGAGGAATTTTTTTAGCCAGAGAGTAGTGAATTTGTGGAATACTCTGCCAAAAGACTGCGGTGAAGGCCAAATCTGTGGGTATATTTAAGACAGAAGTTGATCGTTTCCTGATTGGTCAGGACTTCGAAGAATATGGCAAGAAGGCAGGTGTATGGGGTTGAGTAGGATCCGGGATCAGCCATGATGGAGCGGCAGGGTCTTTAGGGATGTTTAAAGCAGAAGATAATATATTCCTGATTGGTCAGGCAACAAGGGATATGTTGAGAGCTCTTGGGGTCCAAGTCCATAGGACACTCAAAGCTGCTGCGAATGTTGACTCTGTGGTTAAGAAGGCATACGGTGTATTGGCCTTCATCAATCATGGGATTGAGTTTAAGAGCCGAGAGGTAACGTTGCAGCTATATAGGACCCTGGTCAGACCCCACTTGGAGTACTGTGCTCAGTTCTGGTCACCTCACTACAAGAGGGACGTGGAAACCATAGAGAGTGTGCAGAGGAAATTGACAAGGATGTTGCCTGGATTGGGGAGCATGCCTTATGAGAATAGGTTGAATGAACTCGGGCTTTTCTCCTTGGAGCAACGGAGGATGAGAGGTGACCTGATAGAGGTGTATGAGATGATGAGAGGCATTGATCATGTGGATAGTCAGAAGCTTTTTCCCAGGGCTGAAATGGCTAGAACGAGAGGGCACAGTTTTAAGATGCTTGGAAGTAGGTACAGAGGAGATGTCGGGGTAAGTTTTTTTACGCAGAGAGTGGTGAGTACGTGGAATGGGCTGCTGGTGGAGGCGGAAACAATAGGGTCTTTTAAGAGACTCCTGGATGGGTATGTGGAGCTTAGAAAAATAGAGGGCTATGGGTAAGCCTAGGTAGTTCTAAGGTAAGGACATGTTCGGCACAGCTTTGTGGCCCAAAGGGCCTGTATTGTGCTGTAGGCTTTCTATGTTTCTATGAATACGTGTATGGGGTTGAATGGGATCCGGGATCAGCCATGATGAAATGATGGAGTGGACTTGATGGGCTAATTCTGGTCTTAACAGTCAGGATAAACAACTGCTCCTGCCTCCCCAACATCCCCAACACAGAAACCTCCCAGGGCTGTGTACTGAACCCATTCCTGTACACTCTGCTCAATTGACTGCATGGCCAAATACCCAAGAGTCGCATTGTCAAGTTTGCTGATGACACGACAGTTGTGGGGCTCATCACCAACTATGATGGTCTCCAGAAAGGAGGTGAAAGAGCTCAAGGCCTGGAACACCTCATCCACCATAAATAAGCTCTTCCTCAATTTCATCAAGACAAAGGAGATGGTTATCGATTGCAGAATGCACACCACTCACACCCCTCTTTACAGCAGTGGAAACTGCAAGCAGTTTCAAATTCCTGGGAGTGACATCTTGCACAAACTCTTATGTCCCAGAAAACATCTTCCGCAGTCAGGAAAACTCAGCAATTCCTCCACTTTCCGAGGAGGCTGAAGCGAGCTGGACTTTGCACACATCATTCTATGGATATGTAATAGAGAACATCCTAACTTACTGCATAGTGGAGAAACGGCACTGCGGCAGGCAGGAAGGCTCTACAACGGGTAGTGAAAACTGCCCATGCATCACTGGCACCAGCCTACCCACCATCAAAAGTATATACAGTAAAATGCTGAAAATGGGCCGGTAACATCTTGAAGGATCCCACCCACCCTGCTCAAAGACTGTCCCACTCCCATCAGAGAGGAGGCTATATAGCCTATCACCTGCCTCCTAGAACATTTTGCTCCCCTCCTCCCATCTTCTTACTCTGACTTCTCAATTTTCTTTACGGTCCTGATGAAGGGACTCAGCCCGAAACACCGACTGTTTACTGTTTTCCATAGATGCTGCCTGGCCTGCTGAGTTCCTCCTGCAATTTGTGTGTGTTGCTCTGGACTAACAGCATCTGCAGATTTTCTCTTGTTTGTGATTCGATTCAAAAACAGTTACTTTCCGCAACCAGTATGGCTGATCAACACCTCCAACAGACCCATCCCTCCACACCCCCAACCACCACTTTATCACTTCCTTTTAGAACCACCACTTTATCACCTCCTTTTAGACGAGTCATCCTATGTAGATATTCCAATGCCTCATGTCACTTACGTACATACAATTGATCTAAGTGTATAAGTTATCTTATCCATTCATAGTTACTGTCTTTTTCACTATTGTCTTCTTTATCTTACTGTGTTTTTGTGCTGTATCAGGTTCAGAATAACTTGTCTACTGGAAATGACAATCTTGAAACTTAAACAACCTGCACTGCATTTTCTCTCTAACTGTTGCGCTTTATTTTGATTTGTTATTGTTTTACCTCAATGCTCTGTGTGGGAACAGCACAACACAAGCTTTTCATTGTATCTCAGAATAAATTAATCCCATTTCCAATTGCTTGGAAACATTTTGACAAACCCTGGGGCTGTGAAATTCCAGTCCACTCTCGCTCACCCTTCACATCAAGCCTGCAGTCCACTGCTGCCTCTCCCAACATGTTCACAGCTTTGCACGTGTAGACGCCCCCGTCAAAAGTCGACGGCTTGCGGATTTCCAGGGTGCAGATGCCCTGGTTGGTTAGAATCCGGAACTTTGGGTTCTCCTCAAGCAAGGCCTTGTTTTTCAACCAGCTGATTTTGGGCTGTAACGTTACAAAGAAATGAACCAATGGGTTATAACAACCAAATTGGTGACACAGAGTGAAGTGTAACCAGTTATGGTGTGATGTTTTATAATTAGCTGTAATATGCAATTCTGAATCAGAATCAGGTTTATTATCACTGACATTTGTTGTTTTACTGCAACAGCACAATGCAATAAACAAAATGTCCTATAGAAATATATATATGTGTGTAGATTCTGGCTAATTTGGCCATCGGTTAATCAGGGCAACCATTTATTTATGGCATCTCTTAAAGATGAAAAACTAATTTGCTGGGATTCCCTTCATATACTTGGGACACTATGCTGTGATGGGGCAGAAGACTGTTGCTAAACCATCCAACGGCCACACGTGTGCTCAGACTAACCAGACTTAATAATTAGCACGTCACGAGGAGAAGGAGATGAATAATGCGGTAGTGTTGATGGGGAAGAAAAGGAATGGAGTGGTAGTGTCCATGGGTTCATGGATCATTCAAACAAATGATGGTAGAGGAGAAGGAGCTGTTTCTAAACGTGAGTCTTTAGGTCTTTCATCATGGTAGTAATGAGAAGAGAGTATCTCCTACATAGAACATAGAATAGTACAGCACATTACAGGCCCTTCAGCCCACAATGTTGTGCCGACCCTCAAACCCTGCCTCCCATATAACCCCCCACCTTAAATTCCTCCATATAACTGTCTAGTAGTCTCTTAAATTTCACGAGTGTATCTGCCTCCACCACTGACTCAGGCAGTGCATTCCATGCACCAACCACTCTCTGAGTAAAAAACCTTCCTCGAATATCCCCCTTGAACCCTCACCTTAAAGCCAAGTCCTCTTGTATTGAGCAGTGGTGCCCTGGGGAAGAGGCGCTGGCTATCCACTCTATCTATTCCTCTTAATATCTTGTACACCTCTACCATGTCTCCTCTCATCCTCCTTCTCTCCAAAGAGTAAAGCCCTAGCTCCCTTAATCTCCGATCATAATGCATACTTTCTAAACCAGGCAGCATCCTGGTAAATCTCCTCTGTACCCTTTCCAATGCTTCTACATTCTTCCTATAATGAGGTGACCAGAACTGGACACAGTACTCCAAGTGTGGCCTAACCAGAGTTTTATAGAGCTGCATCATTACATCGCGACTCTTAAACTCTATCCCTTGATTTATGAAAGCCAACACCCCATAAGCTTTGGTAAGGGTCCTTAATAACAGATGATTTATGAAAGCCAACACGCCATAAGCTTTGGTAAGGGTCCTTAATAACAGATGATTTATGAAAGCCAACACGCCATAAGCTTTGGTAAGGGTCCTTAATAACAGATGATTTATGAAAGCCAACACCCCATAAGCTTTGGTAATGGTCCTTAATAACAGGTGTCACCTTCTTGAGGCATCATGTTTTGAAGATGCCCTCAATGGTGGCTAGTGCTCATGATGGAGCTGCCTGAGTATCGGGTGAAACACTTTGCAAAGGAGCCTTGATGCAATTTACACTCCATAAGACATAGGAGCAGAATTAGGCCATTCAGCCCATCGAGTCTGATCTGCCATTCCATCATGGCTGATCCCCGATCCCACTCAACCCCATATGCCTGCCTCATTGCCATATCCTTTGATGTGCTGACCAATCAGGAAACGATCAACTTCTTTAAGTATACCCATGGACTTGGCCTCCACCACAGTCTGTGACAGAGCATTCCACAAATTCACTACTCTCTGGCTAAAAAAACTCCTCCTTACCTCTGTTCTAAAGTGTCGCCCCTCAAGTTCGAGGCTGTGCCCTCTAGTTCTGGATACCCCCATCATAGGATACATCCTCTCCACATCCACGCTATCTAGTCCTTTCAACACTTGGTAGATTTCAATGAGCTTCCCCCCCACATTCTTCTAAGTTCCAGTGAGTACAGGCCCAAAGCTGCCAAACACTTCTCATATGTTAACCCCTTCATTCCCAGAATCATCCTTGTGAATCTCCTCTAGACTCTCTCCAATGACATCACATCCTTTCTGAGATATGGGGCCCAAAATTTAGACAAATTGGAAGAAAGGGCAAAAAGGTGACAGAAACAGTGTTGGAAAATGTACGATAATGTATTTTGGTAAAAGAACCAGAGAGTAGTAATACTGTGGAATGCTCTGCCAGAGACTGCGGTGGAGGCCAAGTCCGTGCGTATATTTAAGGTGAAAGTTGATCGGTCAGGGCATCAAATGATATGATGAGAGGGCCAGTGTATGGGGTTGATTGGAATCCGGGATCAGCCATGATGGAATGGTGGAGCAGACTTGATTAGGATGAATGGCCTAATTCTGCTCCTATGTCTTATGGTCTTATGGTCTAAAACTATTAATGATACTCAGTGGTCACTATATTAAGTACACTTGCTCATTAATGCAATTATCTAATCCTCCGTCAGCTGAATTATTTCTCCTTTGGCTCCTTCCACTTCCTTCAAGCAAAAGGGGTAGCGATGGGCACTTGCATGGGTCCCAGCTATGCCTGTCTTTTTGTCGGCCATGTGGAACAGTCTATGTTCCAAGCCTACACTAGCGCCTGTCCCCCACTTTTCCAATGCTACATCAATGGCTACATTGGGGCTGCTTCCTGCACCCATGCCAAGTTCTTTGACTTTATCAACTCTGCCTCCAACTTCCACCCTGCCCTCACATTTACCTGATCCATTTCCAACACCTTCCCCCCCCCCCCGGCTTTCTCAATCTCACTCTCTCTATCTCTGGAGACAGCTTATCTACTGATGTCTATCATAAACCCATGGACTCTTAGAGCTACCTGGACTATACCTCTTCCCACCCTGTTACTTATAAAAACACCATCCCCTTCTCTCAATTCCTCAGTCTCCACTGCATATGCTCTCAGGATGAAGCTTTTCATTCCAGAACGAAGAAGATGTCCTCCTTCTTCAAAGAAAGGGACTTCCCTTCATCCACTATCAATGCTGCCCTCACCCACATCTCTTCCATTTCACACACATCTAGTGTTACCCCATCCTTCTGCCACCCTACCAGGGATAGGGTCACTGTAGTCCTCACATACCACCCACCAGCCTCTGTGTCCAGCACATAATTCTCCGCAACTTCCGCCATCTCCAACGGGATCCCACCACCATGCAGATCTTTCCCTCCCCCCCACTTTCTGCTTTCCGCAGGGATCACTCCCTACGCAACTCCCTTGTCCATTTGTCCCTCCCCACTGATCTCCCTCCTGGCACTAATCCTTACAAGCAGAAGAGATGCTACACCTCCTCCCACACTACTATCCAGGGCCCCAAACAGTCCTTCCAGATGAGTCTGTTGGGGTCATATGCTGTGTCTGGTGCTCCCAGTGTTCCCTTTTGTATATTGGTGAGACCCGACATAGATTGGGAGACCGTTTTGCTGAGCACCTATGCTCTGTCTGCCAGAACAAGTGGGATCTCCCAGTGGCCAATTCCACTTCCCATTCTGATATGATAATCCATGGCATGCTCTACTGTCATGGTGAGACCACACTCAATTTGCAGGAACAACACCTTATATTCCCTCTGGGTAGCCTCTAACCTGATGGCATGAACATTGATTTCTCGAACTTCCGGTACTGCCCCACCCCCCTCTCCTTCACCATTCCCTATTCCCTTTTCCCTCTCTCACCTTATCTCCTTACCTGCCCATCGCCTTCTCCCCCCTTTTCTTTCTTCCAGGGCTTTCTGCCCTCTCCTATCAGATTCCCCCTTCTCCAGCCCTGTATCTCTTTCACCAATGAACTTCCCATCTTTTTACTTCACCCCCTCCTCCCAGTTTCATCTATCACCTTGTGTTTCTCTCTCCCCTCCCCCACCTTTTAAATCTACTCCTCATCTTTTTTTCTCCTGTCCTGCCAAAGGGTCTCGGCCTGAAACGTTGACTGTTCTCTTTTCCATAGATCCTGCCTGGCTTGCAGAGTTCCTCCAGTATTTTGTGTGTGTTAATTTATCTCATCAGCCAGTCATGTGGCAGTAACTCAATGCATACAAGCATTCAGACGTGGTTGAGAGGTTCCGTTGTTGTTCAGACCAAACACCAGATTGGGGAAGAAATGTGATCCAGGTGACTTCAACATGAAATGATTATTGATGCCAGATAGGGTGGTTTGAGTTTCTCAGAAACTGATGATTTCCTGGGATTTTCATGCACAAGTCTCAAGAGTAAACAGTGGAAAAATGAAAAAAAAATCCAGTGAGTGGCAGTTCTGCAGGGGATTGTGCCTTGTTAAGGAGAGGGGTCAGAGGAGAATGGCCAAACTAGTTCAAGCTGACAGGAAGGCAACAGTAACTCAAATAACCACACGCTATAACAGTGGTGTGCTGAAGAGCATCTCTAAATGCACAACACTTAGAACCTGGAAGTCATGGGCTACAGTAGCAGGAGACCACCAACATACATCAGAAGCCACTTTATTAGGTACAGGAAGTACATAATCAATTGGCCGCTGAGTGTACATTGCACGATTGCTGTTTAATGGTAGGTGATTCAAATAAATTGCATCAATCCAGCTGGTGACAGCATATTACGCTACTACTGGTTGTAAAAATTTCGTCAAAAACAGCCAGCTCCATCATAGCTACCATCTCCCCAGTTTCAAGGATATCTTCAAAAGGAGATGCCTCAAAGTGGCTGCATCTATCATTAAGACCATGAGATATAGGAGCAGAATTAAGCCATTAGGCCCATCGAGTCTGCTCCGCTATTTCGTCATGGCTGATCCAATTTTCCTATCAGCCCCGACCTCCTGCCTTCTCCCCGTATCCTTTCATGCCTGACCAATAAATATACATATACATACAGCTGCCTCTGACAAAGAATTCCACAGATTCATCACCCTCTAGCTAAACAAATTCCTCCTCATCTCCATTCCAAAAGGATGCCCACTTATCTTGAGGCTGTGTCCTCTGGTCTTAGACTCTCCCACTATAGGAAGCATCCTGTCTACATCCAGTATATCAAGGCCTTTCACTATTCAATAGGTTTCAGTGAGGTCCCCCTTATTCTTCTGAATTCTAGTGAATAAAGTCCCAAGGCCATCAAACACTCTTCATATGACGAGCCATTTAATCCTGGAATCATTTTCGTGAACCTCCTTTGAACTCTCTCCAATTTCAGCACATCCTTTCTAAGGGGCCCAAAACTGCTCACAATACTCCAAGTGAGGTCTCACCAGTGATTTACAAAGTTTCAACATTACATCCTTGTGTTTATATTCTAGTCCTTGAATGCTAACATTGCATTTGCCTTCCTTACCACAGAATCCACCTGCAAATTAAACTTTAGGGGATCCTGCACAAGGACTCCCAAGTCCATTTGCACCTCAGATTTTTGTATTTTCTCTCCATTTATAAAATAGTCAACTCTTTAATTTCTTCCACCAAAGTACATTTCCATACACTTCACGACTCTGTATTCCATCTGCCATTTCTTTGCCCATTCTCCTAACCTGGCTAAGTCCTTCTGTAGCCCCTCTACTTCCTCAAAACTATCTGCTCCTCCACCTATCATATTGTCTGCAAACTTTTTAACAAAGTCATCAATTCTATCATCCAAATTATTAATATATAATTTAAAAAAAAATAGTCCCAACACAGACCCCTGTGGAACACCACTAGTTACTGGCATCTGAACTGAAAAGGCTCCCTTTATTCCCACACTTTGCCTCCTGCCAATCAGCCCCTGCTTTATTCATGCTAGAATCTTTCCTGTAATACCATAGGCTCGTAGCTTGTTATGCAGCCTCATGTGTGGCACCTTGTTTAAAGGCCTTCTGAAAATCCAAATACACAACATCAACCGATTCTTCTTTGCCTGTTCTACTTGTCAATTCTTCAAAGAATTGCAACAGATTTTGAACTTCGAGGAACATAAGATTCTCTCTTGTGGAGACCATGCTGACTATGGCCCATTTTATCATGTGCCTCCAATCACCGTGAGACCTCATCCTTAATAATCAACTCCAACATCTTCCCAACCACTAAAATCAGACTAACTGGCCTACAGTTTCCTTTCTTCTGCCTCTTTTCCTTCTTGAAGACTTCCTCCAAACTGCTGGTGTCTTCCACAGTGATGACTGATGCAAAAATACTTATTCAGTTCATCCACAAATTCATTGTCCCCAATTACTACCTCTCCAGCATTGTTTTCCAGTGGTCCAATATCCACTCCTGCCTCTATTTTACACTTTATGCATCTGAAGAACCTTTTGGTATTCTCTTTAATATTATTTCATACTCCATCTTTACCTTCTTAATGACTTTTCTAGTTGCCTTCTGTTGCTTTTTAAAAGCTTCCCAATCCTCTAACTTCCCACTAACTTTAATTCTATTATATGTCCTCCCTTTGGCTTTTATGTTGGCTTTGACTTCTTTTGTTAGCCACAGTTATGTCATCTTTCCTTTAGAATACTTCTTCCTCTTTGAGGTGTATATATCCTTTGCCTTCCAAATTGCTTCCAGAAGTTTTAAGACCTTAAGACCATAAGATATAGGAGCAGAAATTCCAGCCATTAAGGTCCCCACCACTCAGGACATGCCCTCTTCTCAATACTACCACCAGCGAGGAAGTCTGGGAGCCTAAAGACACACACTTAACATTTTAAGAACAGCTTCTTGCCCTCTGCCATCAGATTTCTAAATGGACGATCAACATACCTCACTAATGTACCTCACTATTTTTGCTCATTTTATTGTTATTTATATTTTTATTTTGAGATTTTGTTTTTAATTTTTGTCCTGCTTATTTATAGGTGTGTGTGTGTGTGTGTGTGTGTGTGTGTGTGTGTGTGTTTCTTATTGTAATTTATAGTTGTTTTTATGCATTGCACTGCACTGCTGTTGCAAAGCAGTACATTTTACAACACATGTCAGCGACATTAAACCTGATTCTGATTCCGATTCTGGTAATTTAAGAATGAGCTGTGTCACAACATCATCTTGTCGAAGGTTGAGAGTCTCTGGAATACTCTGCTCTGCTGTTGGGGGTGGGGTGCGGTTGGTGCCTGGGATCACTGGGTATTGAAAGTGGAAGTGGATACATTTTGGAGAGATCAGGGGATTGAGGACTATCGAGCAATGGCTGAGAAGAAGAAATATGGTTTGGGAGTACACCAGCCATGAACTCATTGAAGGGTATAAAAGGAATCACAAGGCACAGGATAACTGTCCCACAGAAGAAGTTGTTCTCAGATGGCAGGCGTAGGCAACCGTGGCTGACAAAGGAAGATAAGGACTGCATAAAAGCCAAGTATAAGGTAGCAAAACTGGGTGGGGAGTTGGATGATTGTGAAACCTTTAAACTCCAACAAAAGGCAATTAAAAAACCATAGGAAGGGAAAAGATGAAATATGAGGGCAAACTAGCCAATAATATAAAGTGGGATACTAAAAGATTTTTCAGTTATATAAAGAGTAAAAGAGAGGTGAGAATTGATATTGGATCACTGGAAAATGATACTGGTGAGGTAGTAATGCGGGACAAAGAAATGGCAGATAAACAATGGGTACTTTGAATCTGTCTTCACTGTGGAAGACACTATAGAGGTCCGTGAGTGTCAGGGAGCAGGAGTAAGTGCCATTGCAATTACAAAGGAAGAAGTGCTAGGTAGATTGAAAGGTCTTAAGGTGGCAAAGAGCAGTGAATTTGTGGAATGCTCTACCACAGACTGCGGTGGAGGCCAAGTCCATGGGTATATTCAAAGCGGAAGTTGATAGATTTCTGATCGGTCAGGGCATCAAGGAATATGGTGAGAGGGCAGGTGTATGGGGTTGAGTGGGATTTGGGATCAGTCATGATGAAGTAGCAGAGCTAACTCGATGGGCTGAAGTGAGATTTCGGGATGCGATAATTCCGACTGTACAATTAGAACTCTCATGACGTGGGCCTTTGATTGAAGGCCTCTGGGGGCGAGAGGGTGTTCCAGCTGGGGACTGAGGTATGCATCTTACCTTGGGATTACCCCTTACACTGCAGAAGAGCTTGGTGGTAAATCCCACTGTGGTGGTCTTGTCCACTGGCGGCTGAGTGAATTTAGGGGGCTCGGTGAAGTCCTTCCCCTTATATACAGGTGGGCTGTACTTTGTACCTGAGACAGAAATAGACAGTCATTATACAGCATGGAAACAGCCATCTCGTCTGATGCAGAGCAGACTTAAAGCAGAGTGCTAGGAGTTGATCTTAGCCATGAATGATTCATCCAGACCAGCATTTACTAATTATCTGCATAGGTCATTGAAGAAGGACTAGATTGTGATTCCACGGGCTCCACCGATCAGTGTTAAATTATACAAACAAATAAATAGGGAGATTTGGTATCAGCAAATTCCTACAGATGTACTGTGGAGAGCATTGCAGCTGATTGCATCACAGTCTGGTATGGAGGGACATCTTCAAAACATGATGTCTCTAAAAGGCAGCATCCATCACGAGGAACTACCCAGGACTTCTAGTCAAACTCTTCTCATTAATACAATCAAGGAGGAGGTACAGGAGCCTAAAGACACAAGATTTTTGTAACAGCTTCTTCCCTTCTACCATCAGATTTCTGAGCAGACAATGAACCAGTCCATGGGCACTGCCAAACTATTTTTGCTCTCTTTTTGCACTAATTACTGATTTTTATCTTATCGTAACTGAGAGTATAGTTTTATGTACAGTACTGATGCTGCTAAACAACAGACTTCACAACATGTGTCAGGGACAATAAACCTGATTCCAATTCCAATTCTGATCCTGGTCAGTTAAAACAGAGTTGTGTAGGAACTTCATCTAGAGGGTGGGGAGTCCCTGGAATTATCTGCTCCAGGAGTTTTTGGTGGCTGGGTGGCTTGGTGACTCCGGAGAAGAGATTGCCCAATTGATCCTGGGGAAACTGGAAGTGGTCAGGTTTGGGATGGCGCTGCCCACTTCTATCTTGCCCGCCTTTGACTAGAAGTTGGGAGTGGGTTAAGCTAATATGGCGGGGGGGTGGGGGTGGAACCCGTATGATAGAGCTGAGGATGAGCCAGCAGGTTTACAGGTAGATGATGGGTGTAACATGAATGTAAGGAAGGACAAGATAATAATTGGGTACAAATGCAGACAGAGCAAAGAGTTAAATTGTAGCACAAAGCTAAATTCATAAGGGTGAGGAATATAGGACTGAAGGTGTATAGCATTTGGAATCAGCCGGAAGAGTTTCTGCCGAGTTAGAGATTGGTCGATATGATGTTGTGGGCATCACTGAATCGTGGCAGAATGAAGGTCATAGTTGGGAGCTTAACATCAAGGGATATACCTTGTATCAGAAGGACAGGCAGGAAGGCATAGGCAGTGGTGTGGCTCTGCTGGTAAGAGATGGAATTACATCTTTAGAAAGAGGTGACATAGGGTTAGAGAATGTTGAATTGTGTGGGTGGAGTTAAGAAATTGCAAGGGTGAAAAAAAACTATTATAGGAATCAAATTTAGGCAACCAAATAGTGGCTACGATGTGGAATTGAGATTGCAAAGGGAGCTGGAAAAGGCATGTAATAAGGGTAATGTCACAATTGTAATGGGGGATTTCAATATGCAAGGAGATTGGAAAAATCAGATTGGTGCCATATCACAGGAGAGGGAGTTTGTTGAATGCCCACAAAATTGGTTTTTGGAGTAGCTTGTGCTTGCGCCTACTTAGGGAAAGGCTGTCTTAGATTAGGTGTTATATAATAACCCATACCTTATTAGGGAGGTTACTGTAAAGGAACTCTTAGGAGGCAATGATCATAATATGATTGAATTCATGCTGCAGTTTGAGAGGGAGAAGCATAACTCACATGTATCAGTATCACAATGGACTAAAGGGAATTACAGAGGCATGAGAGAGGAGTTTGCCCTGGTGGATTGGTGGAGGATACTGGTGGGGATGACAGCAGAGCAGAGTTGGCTGAAGTTTCTGGGAATAGTTCACAAGGCGCAGAATAGATTATGTCCCACAGAGGAAGTAGTTCTCAAATGGCTAGGGTAGGCAACCATGGCTGACAAGGGAAGTTAAGGACTGCATAAGGTAGCAAAAGTGAGTGGAAAATTGGATGATTGGGAAGCTTTTAAAATCCAACAAAAGGCAACTAAAAAAGCTGTAAGAAGAGAAAAGATGAAATATGAAGACAAACTAGCCAATAATATAAAGCAGAATACTGAAAGTTTTTTCAGTTATATAAAGAGTAAAAGAGAGGTGAGAATTGATATTGGTCCACTGGAAAATGATGCTGGTGAGGTAGCAATGGGGACAAAGAAATGGCAGATAAACTTAATGGGTACTTTGCATCTGTCTTCACTGTGGAAGAAACCAGCAGTGTGCCAGAGGTCCATGAGTGCCAGGGAGCAGGAGTGAGTGCCATTATTATTACAAAGGAAAAAGTGCAAACTCAATGTGAATAAGTCACCTGGACCAGATGGAATGCATCCCAGAGTCCTAAGACAGGTTGCTGAAGGATAATGGATGCATGGGTCATGATCTATCAAAAATCACTTGATTCCAGCATGGTCCTGGACTACAGGAAGATCACAAATGTCACTCCATTCTTCAGAATGGAGGAAGGCAAAAGAAAGGGAATTATAGGTCAGTTAGTCTAAACTCAGTGGTTGGGAAAGTGTCGTGTCTATTATTAACGATGAGGTTTTGGGGTACTTGGAGACTAATGATAAAATAATTCAAACTCAGCATGGGTTCTTTAAAGGGAAATCTTGTATGACAAATCTATTAGTGTTCTTCAAGGAAGTAACAAATAGGGTGGACAAAGGAGAGACAGTGTGTGACATTTGCTTGGATTTTTCGAAGGCATTTGATAAGGTGCTGCACATGAGGCTGCTTAACAAGACAAAATTCTTTGGCTCTACAGGAAAGATACTGGCATGGATAGCGGAATGGCTGACAGGTAGGAGACAGCAAGTGGGAATAAAAGAGGCCTTTTCTGGTTGGCTGTCAGTGACTAGCGGTGTTCCTCGCAGGTCAGTACTGGGACCGCTACTTTTCACAATGTTTGTCAGTGATTTAGATAATGGAATTGATGGTTTTGTGGCAAAGTTTGTGGATGATATGAAGATAGGTGGAAATGTAGGTAGTGCTGAGGAAGCAATGTGATTGCAGCAGGATGGACAAATGGGAAGAATGGGCAAAAAAGTGGCAGATGGAATACAGTGTTGGGAAATGTATGATAATGCATTTTGTAAAAGGAATAACAGTTGAAACTATTATCTAAGTGGGGTGAAGATTCAAATATCAGAGCTGCAGAGGGACTTAGGAGTCCTCGTGCAAGACTTCCAGAAGGTTAATTTACAGGTTGAGTCTATGGTAAAGAAGGAAAATGCAATGTTGACATTTATTTCAAGAGGAATAGAATATAAAAGCAAGGAGATAATGCTGAGCCTTTATAAAACACTAGTCAGGCTGCATTTGGGGTATTGTCAACAGTTTTGGGCCCCATATCTCGGAAAGAATGTGTTGTCATTGGAGAGAGTCTAGACGAGGTTTACGAGGATGACTCCGGGAATGAAGGGGCTAGTGTTTGAGGTGCATTTGGCAGCTTTGGGCCTGTACTCACCGGAATTTGGAATGTGGGGAATCTCTTTGAAACCCACTGAATGTTGAAAGGACTAGATAGGGTGGATATGGAGAGGATGTTTCCTATGATGGGGTTATCCAGAACTAGAGGGCACAGCCTCAAAACTGAGGGGTGAGCTTTTAGAACAGGAATATTTTTTAGCCAGAGAGTAGTAAATCTATGGAATGCTCTGCCACAGATTGCAGCGGAGGCCAAGTCTATGGGTATATTTAAGGTGGAAGTTGATAGTTTCCTGATTGGTCAGGGCATCAAAGGATATAGTGAGAAGGTAGGTGTATGAGGTTGAGTGGGATCTAGGATCAGCCATGATGGAATGGTGGAGCAGAATTGATGGGCTGAATGGCCTAATTCTACTCTTATGTCTTATGGTCTGTGTGGTGAGCCAGATCCTTACCCTCTTTGGGGACATAGACAGTGTCCTTGCAGAGTGCTGCTGTTTCGCTGAGTCCACAGAGGTTCTCAGAGAAGACACGGAAGTTGTAGTGATTCCCCATCACCAGGTTAGAGATGGTGTAGGTGGTGGCGTGCGATTTCTCCATCACGGTGAACCACTCCTGCCATGGGAGAAGGAGAATTCGTCACCAGGGCAAGGACTTTTTATCTCTGACAGTGTCAAACTCGGATTCATACATCTAGGAAACAGGCCCATCGAGTTCATGCCGACAATCAACCCCCCATTTTCCCTGATAGTTTCTCACTTAGTTCACTTGAACACAACCTCACTGTTTATTTATCTATCAATACTCTGTGGCCACTTTATTAGATACACCTGTACATCTGCTCGTTAATACAAAAATCTAATCAGCCAATCATGTGGCAGTAACTCAATGCAGACATGGTGAAGAGGTTTGGTTGTTGTTCAGAATGGGGAAGGAATGTGATCACACAACAGTCTTTAGAGATTGCAGAGAATGGTGTGAAACACAAACAAAAAACATCCAAGGAGCAGCAGTTCTGTGGGTGAAAGCACCTAATTAATGAGAGAGGTCATAGGAGAATCGCCAGACTGGTTCAAGCTGACAGGAAAGCAACAGTAACTCAAATAACCATGCATTACAACAGTGGTGTGCAGAAGAGCATCTCTGCATGCACAACACATTAAACCTTAAAGTGGATGGGCTACAGCAGCAGAAGACCACACTGGGTTCCACCCCTGTACCTAATAAAGTGCCCACGGAGTGCATTTTAAAACTTGCGTCTTTCACTGTACTGCTGCCACATATCAACAAAGTTTGCAACACATGTCAGTGGAAATAAGCATGATTGTGATTCTACATTCCCAACTCTTGGTAATGAACCCCTGGGTGTGGGAGGAAACCAGGCAGCACAAGGGGTGGTAAAGACCATGTGGTCACAGGGAGAATGTGCAGACTCCACATAGACAACATAGTGGGGATTGAACCTGAAGTTGTGTCCCATTCATGTTGAGTACAGTGGTGACTAGCTGTCTGACCATATTGAAGGACAGGGTGCATATGTATGAATGTATTGACACATGTTAGAACCTTATCCTGGATGTTGTTGGCTTAGCTATATCATTGTTATTTTCTTTACAACTACTTATACCTGCTAGCATTTTATGTAACTAACTGTATGTATGTAACTTTTTAGTATGATTCCTAGTGGTAACAATATGTATAAACAATTGTACATGCAATTGTTCAGTGTATCCCCCCATGGTTACACCTCCTTCAGTCATTCTGGAAATTTCCTGGAATTGCAATATTTGATAGAGGCTATCTGAGTGGTTAACTCTTATCTACAAATTTGAATGGAATGTTTCGTATCTGTATAAGGGCTGAAGACATTGGACCACCATCTTTCCTTACTCAACTAGACTTTTGCTTCTCCATATTACCAATTCTGTTTGTTCTATTAGGGCTTAAAACAATTGTGAAGCAATAAGTTTTATGCCTCTTTCTTGACTCCTGAAAGAACCGTGGATCAAAATGACATCAAAATCCAACAGGTTGCCAAGGCTACAGAATCTCCTCCCGCTATTCAAAAGACGAGAACCAACTTGTGTTTCAGCCTCACTTTATTGCAGCTACTTATGTCATGGAAGAGAATCCAGCTAGTGGTCCTGGCCTTCCTAGTCAGCGTCAAGAAACACCCAGCACACAGGGAGATGTAGACCGAAGGGACAGACAGGAGTTTGAATGGCAGACCTTCCTGGAACTGGGCTGAAGAGGCAGGAGATTCTTTCCTTTGAGTCTCTGATCTGAGGATTTATGTCTTTGATCAGACTGCATTTTGAGTATGGTGAGCAATTATGGGCCCCACATCTAAGAAATCATGTACTGGCATTGGAATGAGTCACGAAAGTGATCTCAGGAATGAAAGGGTTAATGTATGAGGGCATTTAGTGGCTCACTGGGGTTTAGAAGGATGAAGGGCGATCTCCATGAAACCTATCGAATATTGAAAGTCCTCGATAGAGTGGACACGGTCTCAGAAAAGAAGGACGTTCCTTTAGATGAGGAGGAATTTCATCAGCCAGAGGTGATGAATCTATGGACTTGGCTGTGGAGGCCAACTTATTGGGTATATTTAAACTGCAGGTTGATGGGTTCTTCATTAGTAAAGGATTCAGAGGTCTTGGGGAGAAGGCAGGAGAATGTGGTTGACAGAGATAATAAAGTAGTCATGATGGAATAATAGTGCAGGTTCAATGGGCTGAATGGCTTAATTCTGCTCCTATGTCTTGTAATCTTATGGCCGAGTCCTTGGACCAGATTGTTTGTACCGTTTGTGCTGAGGTGAAAGGGTGACTATTAACTTCTGGCTTCGATTGAATCAGCCAAATGGGGAAGTCAGAATTCTGGATCCTCTGGAAATGCTGTCCTATTAACTAGAGCAGTGGCCACCAGGCATGGTAGCCACTCGGTCACACACCTCCCCTCTACCCCACTACACACTCACCCCCGTCTTCTTGTCGGACTTCTGAATGGTGTAACCACTGATCTCGGTGTTTCCGTTATCCTTGGGGGGTTGCCACTGCAGGGTCACATTGCATCCCCACACACTGGCCAGCTTCAAGTTCTGTGGAGGTCCAGGCTTCTCTGTGGGTCAAACATATCAGAAGGTGGGTTTACAGCAGTAGGGGAGGGGACGCCTCAACCGCATTCATGAAGTGGCTGTCAGGACAGAGTTATTTACGGTTGAAATTGCCAGGGTAGTGACGTTTCTGGAAGACATGGTGTACACTGGGGTGTTGGACAAATGGGCAGGAGGTTTGGTATGTCAACAAAGACACTAGCAAATTTCTATAGCTCTACCACACAGAGCATTCAATGCCAGACCAAGGAACTGATTGTGGACTTCAGGAAGGAAAAGTCGAGGGAACACACACCAGTCCTCAATGAGGAATCAGCAGTGGAAGGGGTGAGCAGTTTCAAGTTCCTGAGTGTCAACATCTCTAAAGATGTATCCTGGGCCCAACATATTGATGCACTTATGAAGAAGGCACACCAGTGGCTATATGTCATTAGGAGTCTGAGAAAATTTGGTATCTCACCTGTGACGAAAGAGGGTTACAAAAGTACACATAGACTAAGATGTTAACTGTCCTGTGCTAGCACCAGTGGGATCAACAGTTGATCTGCCACCTGTCTTCAGGAGAGAGAGGTAAGTAAGACAATGGAGCAGCATTTGGAAATGTTAATGAAGAGACGAGAGAGTTTAACGGAAGGAGACACCGGTCTGAATATTGTCAAGACTGGCTCCTTTTGAACCCTGAACTGTTTGAAGTGTGATGGACAGGCGATACCCCAGCAGGGGGATAAAAAGGGGCAGGTTCGCTAAGACACCACACACGACACCACAAGGTAACGAGACCCTGGAAGCGGTGCACCCCCATAAGTCGGTGGGAGTTTTGGAGGTCTGGTCGTGGGACCAGCTATAGACGCACAGGGTGGAAAGATATGGTCGGCGGGAACCTGGTGTGTGTCCACCCTTGCCTGGGTGCCGGGTTCACCGCTGAAGAACAATCGTATCTGAAATGGAGGGGTCACAGTCGGTGACCTCAGAAGACATTACAAAGGGCTCGCCCGAAAGCTAACTGCGAGGAATATCAAAGGTCTGTTTGAATCCGATTTGAATATCAGCATTCACTCTCTCTCTCCCCAGCGGCACGACGGCGATTACTGCGAACTGAACTAAACTGAACTCTGTCACTTGTGATTGAACATTTTACTCCTAGACTGCTGATTGACCCTATTATCCTAGTTCTGTGTACATATGTGTTTATTCATTGCTAACCTGTTGCATTTATATCCTTACTATTAGAGTACTGTGTTGCTTATTTCTTTAATAAAACTTTCTTAGTTCCAATAATCCAGACTCCAACTGAGTGGTCCATTTCTGCTGGTTTGGCAACCCAGTTACGGGGTACGTAACACACCAAAGACTCTAATAAATTACTAAATCTCTATAGATGTATTGTGGAGAACATTCTAAGCAATTTCATCACCATCTGGTATGGAAGTGCTATGCAAGAGATTGGAAAAAGCTGTAGAGAGTTATAAACTCAGGCAGCTCCATCACAGGCACAAGCCTCTCCAGCATTGAGGACACCTTTAAACAACACACATGAAAGTTGCTGGTGAACGCAGCAGGCCAGGCAGCATCTCTAGGAAGAGGTACAGTCGACGTTTCGGGCCGAGACCCTTCGTCAGAACTAACTGAAAGAAGAGCTAGTAAGAGATTTGAAAGTGGGAGGAGGAGGGGGAGATCCAAAATGATAGGAGAAGACAGGAGAGGGAGGGATGGAGCCAAGAGCTGGACAGGTGATTGGCAAAAGGGATATGAGAGGATCATGGGACAGGAGGCCCAGGGTGAAAGAAAAGGGGGAGAGGGGAAAAACCCAGTGGATGGGCAAGGAGTATAGTGAGAGGGACAGAGGGAGAAAAAGGAGAGAGAGAGAAAGAATGTGTGTATATAAATAAATAATGGATGGGGTACAAGGGGGAGGTGGGGCATTAGTGGAAGTTTGAGAAGTATTTTTAAGGAGGAAGTTGATAGTTTCCTGATTGGTCAGACATCAAAGGATATGGCGAGAAGGCAGGTGTATAGGGTTGAATGGGATCCGGGATCAGCCATGGCAGAGCAGACACGATGAGCTGAATGGCCTAATTCTGCTCCTATGCCTTACCGATTATGGCCTTATATCTGCATGCTTTTATACATTGAGTTGCTGCTATATGATTGGCTGATTAGATATTTGCAAGAAAAATAATGTGAGTTGCCTTACTGACTGCTGCCCAGCAGCATTCACATCGACAGTGATGAAATGCTTTGAGAGGTTGCTCATGACTAGACTGAACTCTTGCCTCAGCAAGGATCTGGACCCACTGAAAATTTGCCTATCACCACAATAGATCAACAGCAGATGCAATTTCAATGGCTCTTAGACTACCTGGACGACACAAACACCTTTGTCAGGATGCTGTCTATCGACTATAGCTCTGCATTTAATACCTTCATTCCCACAATCCTGATTGATAAGTTACAGAACCTGGGCCTCTGTACCTCCCTCTGCAATTGAATCCTCGGCTTCCTAACCGGAAGACCACAATCTATGCGGATTGATAATAATATCTCCTCCTCGCTGACGATCAACACTGGTGCACCTCAGGGGTGTGTGCTTAGCCCACTGCTCTGCTCTCTCTATACCCATGACCATATGGCTAGGCATAGCTCAAATACCACCTATAATTTTGTCAGATGGAGAAAAGAGGGTGTACAGGAGTGAGATATGCCAACTAGTGGAGTGGTGTCGCAGCAACAACCTGGCAGTCAACGTCAGTAAGACAAAAGAGCTGATTGTGGACTTCAGGAAGAGTAAGATGAAGGAATGCATACCAATCTTCATAGAGGGATCAGAAGTGGAGAGAGTGAGCAGTTTCAAGTCCCTTGGTATCAAGATCTCTGAGGATCTAACCTGGTCCCAACATATTGATGCAGCTATAAAGAAGGCAAGACAGTGACTATACTTTCATTAGGAGTTTGAAGAGATTTGGTATGTCAACAAAAACACTCAAAAACTTCTATAGATGTACTGTGAAGAGCATTCTGACAGGCTGCATCACTCTCTGGACTGAAAGAAGCTGCAGAGGGTTGTAAATTTAGTCAGCTCCATCTTGGGTACTACCCTACAAAGTACCCAGGACATCTTCAAGGAGTGATGTCTCAGAAAGGCAGCATCCATTATTAAGGACCTCTAGCACCGGGCATGCCCTTTTCTCACTGTTACCATCAGGTAGGAGGTACAGAAGCTTGAAGGCACCCACTCAGGGATTCAGGAACAGCTTCTCCCCCTCTGCCATCTGATTCCTAAATGGACATTGAACCCTCGGACACTACCTCACTTTAACAGATATTATTTCCTGCTTTTGCATGATTTTAATCTATTGTGTATATATATATATATATATATATATATATATATATACTGTAATTGATTTACTTATTCATTTATTTATTTTCTGCTAGATTATAGAAACATAGAAACATAGAAAATAGGTGCAGGAGTAGGCCATTCGGCCCTTCGAGCCTGCACCGCCATTTATTATGATCATGGCTGATCATCCAACTCAGAACCCAGCCTTCCCTCCATACCCCCTGACCCCTGTAGCCACAAGGGCCATATCTAACTTCCTTTTAAACATAGCTAATGAACTGGCCTCAACAGTTTGCTGTGGCAGAGAATTCCACAGATTCACCACTCTCTGTGTGAAGAAGTTTTTCCTAACCTCGGTCCTAAAAGGCTTCCCCTCTATCCTCAAACTGTGACCCCTCGTTCTAGACCTCCCCAACATCGGGAACAATCTTCCCGCATCTAGCCTGTCCAATCCCTTTAGGATCTTATACGTTTCAATCAGATCCCCCCTCAATCTTCTAAATTCCAACGAGTACAAGCCCAGTTCATCCAGTCTTTCTTCATATGAAAGACCTGCCATCCCAGAAATCAATCTGGTGAACCTTCTTTGTACTCCCTCTATGGCAAAGATGTCTTTCCTCAGATTAGGGGACCAAAACTGCACACAATACTCCAGGTGTGGTCTCACCAAGGCCTTGTACAACTGCAGTAGTACCTCCCTGCTCCTGTACTCGAATCCTCTCACTATAAATGCCAGCATACCGTTCACCTTTTTCACCGCCTGCTGTACCTGCATGCCCACTTTCAATGACTGGTGTATAATGACACCCAGGTCTCGTTGCACCTCCCCTTTTCCTAATCGGCCACCATTCAGATAATAATCTGTTTTCCTATTTTTGCCACCAAAGTGGATAACTTCACATTTATCCACATTAAATTGCATCTGCCATGAGTTTGCCCACTCACCCAACCTATCCAAGTCACCCTGCATCCTCTTAGCATCCTCCTCACTGCTAACACTGCCACCCAGCTTCGTGTCATCCGCAAACTTGGAGATGCTGCATTTAATTCCCTCATCCAAGTCATTAATATATATTGTAAACAACTGGGGTCCCAGCACTGAGCCTTGCGGTACCCCACTAGTCACCGCCTGCCATTCTGAAAAGGTCCCATTTATTCCCACTCTTTGCTTCCTGTCTGCTAACCAATTCTCCACCCACACCAATACCTTACCCCCAATACCGTGTGCTTTAAGTTTGCACACTAATCTCCTGTGTGGGACCTTGTCAAAAGCCTTTTGAAAATCCAAATATACCACATCCACTGGTTCTCCCCTATCCACTCTACTAGTTACATCCTCAAAAAATTCTATGAGATTCGTCAGACATGATTTTCCTTTCACAAATCCATGCTGACTTTGTCCGATCATTTCACCGCTTTCCAAATGTGCTGTTATCACATCCTTGATAACTGACTCCAGCAGTTTCCCCACCACCGACGTTAGGCTAACCGGCCTATAATTCCCCGGTTTCTCTCTCCCTCCTTTTTTAAAAAGTGGGGTTACATTAGCCACCCTCCAACCCTCAGGAACTAGTCCAGAATCTAACGAGTTTTGAAAAATTATCACTAATGCATCCACTATTTCTTGGGCCACTTCCTTAAGCACTCTGGGATGCAGACCATCTGGCCCTGGGGATTTATCTGCCTTCAATCCCTTCAATTTACCTAACAGCACTTCCCTACTAACATGTATTTCGCTCAGTTCCTCCATCTCACTGGACCCTCTGTCCCTTACTATTTCTGGAAGATTATTTATGTCCTCCTTAGTGAAGACAGAACCAAAGTAATTATTCAATTGGTCTGCCATGTCCTTGCTCCCCATAATCAATTCACCTGTTTCTGTTTGCAGGGGACCTACATTTGTCTTTATCAGTCTTTTCCTTTTTACATATCTATAAAAGCTTTTACAGTCCGTTTTTATGTTCTCTGCCAGTTTTCTCTCATAATCTTTTTTCCCCTTCCTAATTAAGCCCTTTGTCCTCCTCTGCTGAACTCTGAATTTCTCCCAGTCCTCATGTACTGCATTGAACTGCTGCTGCTAAGTTAACAAATTTCACGACACATGCCAGTGACAAACCCGATTCTGATTCTGATTCTGCATCAATGAGCAGTACAATGTACAGCAATGTACAGCAGTGCCTAATACAGTGGCCACTGAGTGTATTTACTTTAGTATCCTATTGTAATTTTTTCACCTTCCATTGTTCTGTTTCCACAAAACATCAGATTTCACGATGTTTTCAGTGTATTTCCAAGTTCTGAAGCCTTCCATCGGTCAGTGAGTGAGCCTGCTTGGCTGCACCCAGCCACTGGTCACTGGGCTGGGCAGTGGGGGAGTGTCAGCAGGGAGAGAAGGCACCTGGCCTTGATCCAACTCAGAAGGAAGTGCCTGCCTTGAGAGTGGTCCTGCCACTCCAACACGGTATGTATGGGGGTTGTTTGTAACCCAGGGAGCTCCTCTACCTCCAAGACATGATTTGCGATTGAATATTGGTCTTACCCAATCCGTCATGGCTGGTCCCAAGCCCACCTGTAAAAGAAAGAGAGTTGGCTTGGAACTAGCAACCCCATCCTGTAAAAACTCAGAGCTACAGAAACACCAACAGAAGCTCCAAAGATCTCATCCCTGGGAGAGGAAAATGGGCTACACCTGGGGACAACTTGAAAGACTAGCCCAGGACAGAGGACTCCTGGAAGGGTAATGAACTAATCTATCAACCATTAGACTTACCCATGACCTGGATATCAATGATCACTTCATCTGTTGCTGAATCCACCTGGACCACCAGTTTGTACTTGCCCGAGTCCTTCCTCTCCAGCGTCCTGATGAAGAGGATGGCGTCATTAGCAGTACCACAGACACTCACCCGGTCAGAAGGCAGAGGCTGCCCATCCTTGGTCCATGAGATGGTGGGTTTCACGTTGCCCTGTGCAAAAGAGAATTCCTGTCACTGAGGGAGGAAAAATGGAAATGGGAAAACCAAGGCCACTCTTGCCACTCTTCTGACCGGATGCTCACCCACCAACGGGGAGCTCAGGTCATGTGCAGCTTTATAAATCACTAGTTAGGTCATGTCTGGAGTTTTGCGTACAATTCTGGTCATCCCATTATCGGAAGGATTTCGAGGCTCAGGAGAGGGTGCAGAAGAGGTTTGCCAGGATGCTGGCTGGATTAGAGGGCATGTGCTCTCTAAAGAGAGGCTGGACAAACTTGGGTTGTTTTCTCTGGAGAAGTGGAGGCTAAGGGGAGATCTGATAGAGATTTATAAGATTATGAGAGGCATACAGAAGTACAGCACAGAAACAGGCCCTTTGGCTCATCTAGTCCATGCTAAAACCATTTAAAATGCCTGCTCCTGTTGACCTACATTGGAACCATAGCTTTCCATATTGCTACTATCCAAACTGCTCTTAAACATTGAAATCGATCTTGCATGCACCACTTGTGCAGCTCATTTCACATTCTCATGTCCTTCTGAGTGAAGAAGTTTCCCCTCATGTTCCCCTTAAACTTTTCACATTTCACCCTTAACCCATGCCCTCTGGTTAAAGTCATTCCCCCCCCCCCCACCCCACCCAGCTCAATGAGAAAAGCCTGCAAGTATTTACACGATCTCTACCCTCAGAGTGTAGACAAACAGTATTTTTTGCCTGGATTTGAAACATCTAATACCAGAGGGCATGCATTTAAGGTAGGAGGGGGTAATTTCAAAGGAGATGTGAGGGGCAAGTGTTTTTACACAGTGGTGGGTGCCTGGAATGCATTGCCTCGGGTGGCGTAAGAGGCAGATACGTTAGAGACCTTTAGAGATGTTTAGATATGCTCATGAATGTGTGGGAAATGGAAGGATATGGACATTGTGTAGACAGAGGGGATTGGTTTACTTGGCCAATTGTTTACTAATTTAATTGGTTGGGTACAGCATTGTGGACTGAAGGTGCTGGTTCTGTGTTGTTCTGTTCTATATTCTAAATGCAAGGGTGGGATGGGCTCAGGTGGCCTACTCCTGCCCCTATCTAGTCATATTTTGTTGTGTCAGGAGTTCCTGAGTCTCCTTCAACCCAACACTACTTTGCTATTCCTCTTTCACACTATTTACTTACTCATTTATTATAATTTCTTTTATGTATTGTTCTGTACTGTTGTCACAAAACAATAAATGTCACAGCATCAGGGAGGAGGTACAGGAGCCTGAAGACACACACTCAATGCTTTAGGAACAGTTTATTCCCCTCCACCATCAGATTTCTGAATGGTCTGTGAAACCACGAGCACCACCGGCTCCTTCCTCTCCTTGAACATTTATTTAGTTTTATAGTACAGAGGATTCTGCTTCATTCGGCCTTCACTTCATCGGGGCAGTTGCTTACATAGGACAACTCTTCAAGAATAAAAAACAATCGAGAAATAGCCGGGATTCCTTTGTTTATTTGGGACACAATGCCATTTAATGGAGGCAGGCACTGATGCCAAACAGTTTCTAACTCATATCACTTGCATGGCTGTTAGACACTACATCATGCTTAGAGGGAACATTTTTAAGTAGCGTCAGTTGCATGTGCTCAAAAAGGAGTCATATTTTGTCACTGATAATTGGTGAGAAATAAGTAGTAAGACAATTCACAACTGCTTTGCTCAGGGTGGTTTCAAGCATTGAGGCGTAGAGATACCAGAAATGACTGGGAGTGAAAATGGAACGATTTCTCTACTTCAACAAGTTAGGAAGTACAAAGAATTTGAAGGTATCAATAATCATCTTGAATATTACAATGAAAATGAAGATTTGGAGGATGCAATCGTTGATAGCATTGTAGGAAGGCAGTCCATTATCTGCACTAGGTGTCTGCAGTGATTTTGTTCATTTACAGACAATCACATAACATCAATGACTATTATGAAATAATACAGTTTTATGGTTCTGGAGCAGCATTGGTAGCGTTCTAACTTGTTCTGTATTCCATTTAAATAAATAATTTATTACTTATTTAAATGGTAGTTTCTCTTTTTCATATCTTCTAAAATATTTTCATGAAGCTTCAACCAATTGGGACAGCTGCTTAATTGGGCCAAAATTTCCAAGTCTTGATTAACTGGAATCCACTGTAATGTTTTTGTAGTTTACTATACTGCTGCTACCAAACAAGAGACTTCCTGACATCCAAGTGAGTGATAACGAACCTGAATCTGATTCTGATGCATGCACTGGGCCACAGTTCATGGGGAGACAGAACTTCGCCAATGTCCAGGAAAATAAAAGGTACTGAGAAAAATTTGTTCCAGAAATTTGCTTAAATATTTGTTTTTAATTGAAAGGTGGTTTTGTTTATGGTCAGGATCACACTAATTTCAATCTTAAGGAATTCAGGAATAGATTGTTGCATATTGATACTTCAACACAGCAGCGTCTCCACTTCCTAAGAAGATTGAGGCTAGCGAGGCTTCACCATCCCCCGTTGTAACTTGTTTTTACAGGAGCACCATCGAGAGTGTCCTGACCAGCTGCATTACTGTCTGGTACAGGAATTGCAAGGCATCTGACTGCAAGTTGCTACAAAGGATTGTGAGGTCTGCTGAGAGTACAATCAAGTCTCTCTTCCACCCATCAGAGACATTTATCAGGAGCAGGGCCCCCGGCATTGCCAATGATCCAACCCTTCCATCTATCCAACCATTTCTACCATCCCCTACCATCAGGCAGGAGGCACGGTGGCATTAGAACAAGATCTGTTAGGATGGGAAATAGTTTCTTCCCTCCAGCCTGTGAGACTGCTGAACTCCCTGCCGCCATTCATAAGATCACAAAACATAGGAGCAGAATTAGGCCATTCAGCCCATCGAGTTTGCTCTGCCATTCCATCCTGGTTGATTTATTATTCCCCTCAATCCCATTCTCCTGCCTTTTCCCTGTAGCCTTATACTCCCCGTTAAATCAAAAACTTATCAACCATGTTAAATATATCCAATGAGTTGGCCTTCATAGCTCTCTGGGCAATGAATTCCTCAGATTCACCATGTGCTGGTAAAATAAAAATTCCTCATCTCTGTTCTCAATGGATATCCCTCTATTCTGAAGCCGTGCCCTCTGGTCCAAGACTCCTCCACAATAGCAAACATCCTATAAGACATAGGAGCCAAATAGGCCATTTGGCCCATTGAATCTATCCACCATTCAATCATGGCTAATCCTTTTTTCCCCTAGGTAGTACAGCAGAACTTAAACAAATTGGAAGTATGGGCAAAAAAAGTGGCAGATGGAATATAGGTTGAGTCTGTGGTAAAAAGGGCCAATGCAATGTTGGCATTTATTTCTAACGGAATAGAATATAAAAGCAAGGCGATAATGCAGAGCCTTTATAAGGCACTAGTCAGACTGCACTTGCAGTATTGTCAACAGTTTTGGGTCCCATATCTCAGAAAGGATGTGTTGTCATTGGAGAGAGTCCAGAGGAGGTTCAAGAGGATGATTCTGGCAACAGAAAGCGTTAACATATGAGAAATGCTTGGCAGCTTTGGGACTGCACTCACTGAAATTTAGAAGAATGCAGGGGGATCTCATTGAAACCTACTGAATGTTGAAAGGACTAGATAGGGTGGATGTGGAGAGGATGTTTCCCCTGGTGGGTGTATCCAGAATGAGTGGGCACAGCCTCAAAATTGAAGAGTGACCCTTTAGAACAGAGAAATCTTTTTAGTCAGAGAGCAGTGAATCTGTGGAGGCTAAGTTTGTTGGTATAGTTGATATTTCTCTGATTGGTCAAGGCATCTAAGGATATGGTGAGAAGGCAGGTGTTTGGGGTTGAGTGGAATCCAGGATCAGTCATGATGGAATGGCAGAGCAGACTCGATTGGCTGAATGGCCTAATTCTGCTCTTATGTCTCAGGCTCTAAAAGGATCCTTTCATTTCCACTTGCTGCCTCCTACCAATCATCCAATGCTCTAATCATGCAGTAACTTTCCTGTAATAGCTCTTAACTTGGTAAGCAGTCTCATTTGTGGCACCTTATCAAAGGCTTTCTGAAAATCCAAATATACAACATCCACTGCTTCTCGTTTATCTATCCTACTTGTAATTTCCTCAAAGAATTCCAACAGGTTCGTAAGGCAAGATTTTCCCTTAAGGAAAACATGTTGACTTTGTCCTATCTTGTCCTACCTTGTACTCCATATCCTCATCCTGAACAATTGACTCCAATATCTTCCCAACCACTGAGATTAGGCTAACTGGTCTATAATTTTCTTTCTGCTGCATTCCTCCTTTCTTAAGGAGTGGAGTGACATCTGCAATTTTCCAGTCTTCTGGAACCATGCCAGAGTCCAATGATTTTTGAAAGATCACTGCTAATGCTTCCACAATCTCTACCACTATCTCTTTCAGAACCCTAGGGTGCACTTCATTTGGTCCAGGTGTCTTACGTACCCTGAGGTCTTTCAGCTTTTTGAACACCTTCCTTGTAATAGTAACTGCACCCACTTCTCTTCCTTCACACACTACAACATCTGACACACTGCTATTGTCTTCCACAATGAAGACTGATACAAAATACTCATTTAGTTCATTTCCTTGTCCCTCTGTTATTATTTCTCCAGCCTTATTTTCTAGCGGTCCTATATCCACTCTTGTTTCTATTTTATTTTTAACATACTTGAAAAAGCTTTTACTATCCACTTTGATATTGTTCACTAGCTTGTTTTCATATTTCATCTTTTCCCTTCTAACGATTCTTTAAGTTGCTTTCTATAGGCTTTTAAAAGCACCACAATCCTCTGTCTTCCCACTCATTTTTGCTTTGTTGTATTCCCTCTCTTTTGCTTTTACATTAGCTTTGACTTCCCTTGTCAGCCACGGTTATACTACTTTACCATTTGAGTATTTCTTTGTTTTTGGAATACATCTGTTCTTCACCTTCCTCATTTCTCCCAGAAACACACGCCATTGCTGTTCTGCTGTCCTCCTGCCAGCATCTCCTTCCAATTTATTTAGCCATCTCCTCTCCTATACCACTCTAATTTCCTGCTGAAATACTGCTACATCAGACTTTACTTTCTCTCTATCAAATTTCAAGTTAAACTCAATCATATTGTGATCACTGCTTCCTCAGTGTTCCTTTACCTTAAGCTTCCCTAATCCCTTACGTAACACCCAATCCAGTATAGCTGATCCCCTAGCAGGCTCAGTGACAAACTACTCTAAAAAGCCATTTCATAGGCATTCAACAAACTCACTCTCAAAGAGAATCAATATCCTGTCTGGGAGCTTTTCTCAGGAGGGTTTAAACTATTTTGGCTAGGGGTGGAAACTAGAGCAGCAGGTGAGAGAGTGAAGGGATGTAGAGGACGGTAGATGTCAGGGCCAGTAAGAACAGGCCAGAGCAAAGTAATAGATATGATGGGACTGATAGTGTGTGTATTTTAATGCTAGGAGTATTATGGGCAAAGGTGATGAACTTAGAGCATGGATCAGTACAAGGAACCATGATGTTGTGGCCATTACAGAAAAGTGGTTGAGAGAGAGACAGGAATGGGTGCTTAGTGCCCCAGGGTTTTCACATTTTAGAAAAGATAGAGAGGAGGTAAAAGAGGTGGGGATTTGCACTACTAATCAGAGAACAATACCACAGCTGCACTGAGGACATTATGCCCAATGTGTGTATATGGGTGAAACACAAAAATAGTAAGTGTGAAATCACTCTGATGGGATTGTACTACAGACCCCCGTCTTCACCCACTCCCACACCCCCCCCCCATTAGCCATCAGGACATTGAGAAACAGATACGCAGATAGATTCAGGAAAGATGTCAAAACAATATGATTGCTGTCATGAGGAACTTCAACTTCCCTAATATAAACTGGTCTTTCTGAGTGCAAGAGGTTTAGATGGGACAGAGTTGTTAGGGGGTTTCTCAAATCAATATGCAGATAGTCCAACAAGAGGAGGGGCTTTACTGCAGCTGGTGTTGGGTAATGACCGACCTACAGTGGTCAGTTAGGGAATAGTGAACACAACTCGATGAGTTTTAAGACAGCTACAGATAAGGAGAAGAATGATCTTTGTGGGAGAGCATTAAATTGGAGCAGGGCAAATTCTGTGAGGATTAGGCACGAACTAGGGCGAGTTCACTGGAAGCAGCTGTTTTTGTCAAGCCACATCTCACACAGGGAGGGTGTTTGAAGTCCAACTGCACAGCTTACAGAACAGTCAGAAGGAAGGACAAGGATAGTAAGGTAAAAGAACCTTGGATGTCCAGAGAGGTGATGAATTTAGTCAAGAAGAGAAAGGAAAAGTATGTGCAGCTTAGGAAGCTGGAATCAAACAGGACCCTGGAGGATTATAAAGAAATCAAGAAGGTGCCATGTAAAGTCCTTGGCAAGTCAGATTAAAGAGCAAGAGGATAACTAGAGAGAGGGTAGGACCACTCAAAGATAAAGCCGGGGGGAACAATTGCTTGGTTGTACCGGATATGGTGAGGGTCTTATTGAGTACTTTCCATCAGTAAGATGTAAGAAGAAAGATGTGGAGAATAGGGAGATCAGTGCTGAGAATATTAATATGCTAGGGCATTTTGAAGTAAAGGAAGAGGTTGAATTGAGTCTCTTAAAGAGTATTAACGTAGAAACATAGAAAACCTACAACACAATACGGGCCCTTTGGCCCACAATGCTGTGCCGAACATGTACTTACTTTAGAAGTTACCTAGGGTTACCCATAGCCCTCAAATTTTCTGAGCTCTGTGTACCTGTCCAAGAGTCTCTTAAAAGACCCTCTCGTATCTTCCTCCACCATCGTCGCCAGCAGCCCATTCCATGCAATCATCACTCTCTGTGTAAAAAACTTACCCCTGACATCTCCTCTGTACCCACTTCCAAGCCCTCTCGTGTTAGCCATTTCAGTGCTGAGAAAAAGCCTCTGACTATCCACACAATCAATCCCTCTCATCATCTTATACACCTCTATCAGGTCACCTCTCATCCTCCATCACTCCAAGGAGAAAAGGCCGAGTTCACTCAACCTATTCTGAAAGGCATGCTCCCCAATCCAGGCAACATCCTTGTAAATCTCCTCTGCACCCTTTCTATGGCTTCCACATCCTTCCTGTAGTGAGGTGGCCAGAACTGAGCACAGTTCTCCAAGTGGGGTCTGACCAGGGTCCTATATAGCTGCAACATTACCTCTCGGCTCCTAAATTCAATTCCACGATTGATGAAGGCCAATACACCGTACGCCTTCTTAACCACAGAGTCAACCTGCACAGCAGCTTTGAGTGTCCTATGGACTCAGACTCCAAGATCCCTCTGATCCTCCATACTGCCAAGATTCTTACCATTAATGCTATATTCTGCCATCATATTTGACCTATAAAAATGAACCACCTCACACTTATCTGGGTTGAACTCCATCTGCAACTTCTCAGACCAGTTTTGCATCCTATTGATGTCCCGCTGTAACTCCTGACAACCCTCCACACTATTCACAACACCCCCAACCTTTGTGTCATCAGCAAATTTACTAACCCATCCCTCCACTTCCTCATCCAGGTCATTTATAAAAATCACGAAAAGAAGGGGTCCCAGTACAGATCCCTGAAGCACACCACTGGTCACCAACCTCCATGCAGAATATGACCTGTCTACAACCACTCTTTGCCTTCTGTGGGCAAGCCAATTCTGGACCCACAAAGCAAGGTCCCCTTGGATCCCATGCCTCCTTACTTTCTCAATAAGCCTTGCATGGGGTACCTTATCAAATGCCTTGCTGAAATCCATATACACTACATCTTCCTTCATCAATGTGTTTAGTCACATCCTCAGAAAATTCAATCAGGCTCGTAAGGGATGATCCGCCCTTGACAAAGCTATGCTGACTATTCCTAATCATATTAAGGTGGGTGACCCAGTGCCTGATGGAATATACCCCAGGTTATTGAGAGAAGTGAGAGAAGAGATTGTTCGGGCCTTGACCAATATCATCATGTCCTCTCTAGCCACAGGCAAAGCCCCAGAGGATGGCAAGTAGCTAATGTCCAAGAAGGGGACGAGGGATAATCCTGGAACCTGTAGACCAGTGAGTTTCACGTCAGTGTTAGGGAAATTACTGTATTTAACTCTTAGGGACAGGATTTATGAGCATTTGGAAAACCATGGTCTAATTAAACCATGGCTTCGTGTGGGGAAGGTAGTGTCTTACAAACTTGGTTGAGTTTTTTAACGTGGTGACGAGGGTGATTGATGAAGGTAGAGCTGTGGATGTTGTCTACATGGATTTTAGTAAGGTTTGACAAGGTCCCTCATGGGAGGCTCATCCAGAAGATTAAGATGCATGGGACCCATGGTGAATTGGCTGTTTAGGTTCAGAACAGGTTTGCCCATTGAAGACAGAGTGTAGTGATCAAAAGGACTTACTCTAGCTAGAGGTCTGTGATTAGTGGTGTCCCGCAGGAATCTGTACTGGGATTAGTGGTGTCCTGCAGGAATCTGTGCTGGGATTAGTGGTGTCCTGCAGGAATCTCTGCTGGGATTAATGGTATCCCACAGGAATCTGTTCTGGGAGTAGTGGCGTCCTGCAGGAATCTGTGCTGGGATTAGTGCTGTCCTGCAGGAATCTGTGCTGGGGTTAGTAGTGTCCTGCAGGAATCTGTGCTGGGGTTAGCGGTGTCCTGCAGGAATCTGTACTGGGAACCCGAGGGGAGAACCTGACAGAGGTTTATGAGATTATCACAGTCCGAGATGGAGTAGACTGAGAGTATCTGTGTCCCAGGGTAGAAATGGCTAATACCAGGAGGTGTGTATTGAAGGTGAGAGGGGGTAATTTCAAAGGTGATGTGACAGGCAAGTGTTTTTTACACAGAGAGTGGCGGTTGCCTGGCATGTGCTGCCTGGGGTATAGACACATGAATGTGAGGAAAGTGGAAGGATATGGACATTGTGTAGGTGGAAGAGATTATTTAGTTAGTCATTTGGTTACTAATTTAATTATGGGACAAAGGGCCTGTTTCTGTGCTTTGTCCCACCCATTCCCAGTGGAATTACTTTCACGCGGGTAAGAAAGATTAGCACAATATCGATTAAACCAATCTGTGAGAACGATGGGTCAGAGCGGTGCGACAATGGGCCACCCTCCCCCCCCACCACACCCCCCTTCCATTCCCTGTTACTCACATGGATTGGGATGGACAGGTTCAACTTCTGTCCAACCTTCCGAATGTAAGTGTCCCTGAGATTGCGGGGTAAACGGATCTTGGGGCGAGCTGCAGAAAAAGAGGCAAGTTGTAATGAGCAAAGGGCAGAATATCAAGGGAAGAAAGAAAGATTTGTATCTGCCCACCTCAAGGTTTCTAAAACTAGGCAGCATTATATTAGGCCCAAGGGATAAAGATTTCCTAGGAAATCTGAGCAACAGTCTTCTCAACCAGGCATGGAACTCTCTGCATGAGCATATTCTGGAGACAGACACCCTCACAATGTTTCAGAAGTATTTAGATGAACTCTTCAGTTGCAAAGGTATTGAAAGCCATTAGACATAGGAGCAGAATTAGTCCATTTGGCCCATCGAGTCTGCTCCACCATTCCATCATGGCTAATTTATTATCCCTCTCAACACCTTTCTCATACCTTCTCCTCGTAACTTTTGACACCCTGACTAGTCAAGAACCTATCAACCTCCACTTTAAAAAAAGGCCAATAACTTCCACAGTTTCAAGTTAAAAGTACAATTATCATCAAAGTACGTATACAGTATGCGACCTTGAGATTTGTCTTCTTGCCGACAGCCACAAAGCAAAGAAACACCATAGAACACAGTTAAAGAAAACCCCCTCAGTACAAGATCATAAGGTGTGTAAAAAAAGAACAAATCATGCAAACAGCAAAAAGCCAACAAATAACACACAAAACATTAAACATCAAACCACCAGAGACCCCAGGCATGAGTCCACAGCCACAAGCTGCTGCGGGGAGTAAGGACAGTCCAGGAGCTGATGCAGCAGTCACAGTCGTCGAGTCAGTCGGTTCAGTGCTGCGTCAATGGCTTCAGACCACAACCGCAGATCCAGTCAGTGCTGAAGCATCGCGATCAAAGAGTAAAGCGTGTTCAGCATTCAGGACATTAAACATCAAACCAGAGCTGAAAGTGAGTTGACAGCTACGAGCCACGAGCTATGAGCTGCTCAGGCAAACAAACCCTGTAACATGAAACCCAATGTTCCTACACTTCCCAAGGCATTTTACAGATACTCAGGTAGTTTTAGAGTCATCGAGGTAGACAGCATGGACACAGGCCCTTCAGCCCAAAACCAAATGTTAACCAAATTGCCTACCTGAGCCAATCCTATTTGCATGCATTTGCTCCATATCCCTCTGAACCTTTCCTGATAACGTACTTGTCCAAAAGTTCTTTAAAAACTTTGTAATGGCACCCCCTTTCTCTACCATCTCCTCTGGAGGCTCGTTCCAAATACCCACCTACCTCTGAGTGAAAAAATGCCCCTCCAGTTCAGTTGAAATTCAGTTTACTGTCACTCAACCATACGTATGTGTACCTCCAACGAAACAAATGTATTCATGTGTACCCCCAACGAAACAACTGAACGCACGTGTACCAACAAGACAACCGTACGCACATGTACCCCGAGACAACCGTACCCACGTGTACCCCGAGACCGTCGTACACACGTGTACCCTAATGAGATAACCATACGCATGTGTACCCCAACAAGATAACCATACGCACGTGTACCCCAATGAGACAACCGTACCCACGTGTATGCCCAACAAGACAACCGTACGCACGAGTACCCTCAACGAGACAATCGTACGCACGTGTACCCCAACAAGACAACCAAAGTGACAACCTTTTCCCATCCAAACCATTCTTGTCCTAATGCCACTGCACCTCCTGCCTGATGGTAAGGGGTCAAAAAGATCGTTGCACGGATGGGAGGGTTCATTGACAGTATGAAGAGCCCTGCGTACATAGCACTTCCAATAAATATCTCGGATGGGTAGGAGAGAGATCCCATTGATCTTCTCAGAGTCATTGCAATCGTTTGTAGGGTCTTGCAGTCAGATGCCTTGCAATTCCTGTATCAGACTGTGATTGTAGCTGGTCAGGACACTGTCGATGGTGCTCCTGTAAAAACTGATTAAAAGGGGGGCGGGGAGCCTCACTCACCTCAATCTCCTCAGGAAGTGGAGATGCTGCTGTGTTTTCTTGACAAAAGAGGTGGTGTCGGATGACTGGGTGAGATTGTCCATTATGCGCTCTCTCAGAGAACTGGTGCTCCTAACTCTCTCCATGGAGGAGCCATGTATGTGTAGTGGGCATGGTCTGCCTGCATCTTCCTAAAGTTCACAATTATCTCTTGGGTCTTGCGCATGCTGAGACTCAAGTTGTTGTGCTTGCACCGTTCTACGGCCTCTCTGTACACTGTCTCATCACTACTGTTGATGAGGCCAACCATTGTGTCATCAGCAAACTTGATGACTGGGTTTGGACTAGATTTAGCAATGCAGTCATGTGTCAGCAGCATGAACAGCAGTGGGCTGAGCACGCAGCCTCAGGGAGCCCAGATCACCTTTAAATTTCTCCCCACTCACCATAAACTCATCCTTCTAGCCTTAGATTCCTCTACCCTGGGAAATCCACGGAATCCCACATCCACTTGACTATAAATTGTACGACCATTGAACACAATTTGACCACTTGACCCATTGAGTCTGATCGTGGCTGATCTATTTCTATCTCAACTGCATTGTCCTGCCTTTTCCCCCATAACCTCTCATGCCCTGACTCATCAAGAATTTATCAACCTCCACTTTAAACACACTCAATGACCTGGTCTCCACAGTCGCCTGTGCAACAAATTCCATAGATTCACCACCCTCTGACTAAAGAAATTTTTCCTCATCTCTGTTCTAAATGGATGTCCTGTAGCGGTGTGCTACACACAGTGCTAAAATAACTACACGTAGTCGGTGAGTTAGAGTTGTGATGAAAGAGATTTATTCAAACTTCGCGGCCTGCTTTAAAGCCTTCACATTCCCGCCCTCCCTGGGTGGGACTGCTGTGGGGAATGCATATTCCCAGACCCTTTCCGCGCGCGGGATTTTCCCCCTGCTGGTGAAGATGGCCTGGTGCCCTTTCTGGGGCCAGCCTCTCTGCCTGCGCGCACTGTTTCGTGAGCCGGTTCGTGTGTGCTAGAAAGTGGATCGCCACATAACCCCCCCCCCCGCAGAACCGGCGATACCTCCCCCATTGTCCACAGTCTGGATCGGCCTCTGTTTGGGAGGTCTGCCCCTGCGCCGCGGTGCCTGAGCCTGGACCGGCTGCGCCAAGTCCACATGGGCCGGTTTGAGTCAGTCCACTGTGAAAACTTCCTCTCTCCTCCCAATGTCCAGCACGAACATAGACCCGTTGTTCCTGATCACCTTAAACGGCCCTTCGTAGGGCTGCTATAGCGGTGCCCGGTGTCCGCCTGTCGTACAAAAAGAAACTTACAGTTTCGCAGGTCTTTGGGTACGCAGGTCGGGCTCTGTCCGTGCTGTGAAGTGGGTATGGGGGCCAGATTACTGAGCCTCTTACGTAGTCTGTCCAGGACTGCTATGGGTTTGTCCTTTTGCCCCCTTGGGAGTGGTATGAACTCTCCTGGGACTACCAGGGGTGCGCCGTACACCAACTCGGCCGACAAGGTGTGCAGGTCCTCCTTGGGTGTCGTGTGGATTCCGAGCGGGTCCCAGGGAAGTTCGTCCACCCAGTTAGGCCCCTCCAGGCGGGCCATGAGAGCCGACTTCAAGTGACGGTGGAAACGCTCCACTAGTCTGTTCGACTGTGGGTGGTAGGCAGTTGTGTGGTGTAGCTGCGATCTTAAAAGGCTGGCCATAGCCGACCACAGGCTGGAGGTGAACTGGGCGCCCCTGGAGGTGGTGTCAGTGAGCGGGACTGCCTCTGGCCATCTGGTGAACCGTTCTATCATAGTTAGGAGGTACCACGCTCCTCGCAACACTGGCAGGGGCATGAATGTGGTCGAACCTCTGGCAGGTGGGTTCGAACCGCTGCGGCGGAGCCTTGGTGTGCCGCTGCACCTTGGCCGTTTGGCACTGCATGCACGTTTTGGCCCATTCACTGACCTGTTTACGCAGTCCATGCCACACGAACCTGTTGGAGACCAACTGGACGGTTGTCCTGATGGAGGGGTGCACTAAGTTGTGAATGGATTCGAAAACCCGCCGGCGCCAGGCTGCTGGGATGACGGGGCGGAGTTGGCTGGTAGCTATGTCACAGGCTGCTGGGCCTACGGGGAGCTCTTGGAGCTGCAAACCGGAGACCGCAATTTTGTAACTAGGGATCTCATCGTCTGCCTACTGTGCTGCATAGTCCACCCCCTGGGACAGGGCCTGTATGGTCGGTCTGGAAAGTGTGTCCGCCACGACGTTGTCCTTTCCCGAGACATGCTGGATGTCCCTCGTGTACTCGGAGATGTAGGACAGATGTTGCTGCTGGCGGGACGACCAGGGGTTGGACACCTTCGTGAACGCAAAGGTAAGTGGTTTGTGGTCTGTGAACGAGGTGAAGGGCCTACTTTCTAAGAAGTATCTGAAATGCTGGATTGCCAGGTATAGTGCCAACAGCTCCTGGTTGAAAGCACTGTATTTGAGTTTGGATGGTTGTAGGTGTTTGCTGAAGAACGCCAGGGGTTGCCAGCGACCCTCGATGAATTGTTCCAGCACTCCACCAACTGCTGTGTTGGATGCGTCCACCGTGAGGGCAGTAGGAACGTCCGTTCTGGGGTGCACTAGCATCGCGGCGTTTGCCAAGGCTTCTTTGGTTTTAATGAAAGCGGCTGCGGCCTCTTCGTCCCAGGTAATGTCCTTGCCCTTACCCAACATTAGAGTGAACAGGGGGCGCATGGTTCGGGCTGCTGAGGGGAGGAAACAGTGGTAGAAATTCACCATACCCACGAATTCCTGCAAGCCTTTGATTGTGTTGGGTCGGGGGAAGTGGCGGGCAGCAGAGTTGCCCCGTCTTTAGTAATCCTGTGGCCCAGGAAGTCGATGGTGTCGAGTCCGAACTGGCATTTGCCTGGGTTGATTGTAAGGCCGAATTCGCTCAGTCGGGAGTAGAGCTGGCGGAGGTGGGACAGATGCTCCTGACGACTACTGCTGGCTATGAGGATGTTGTCCAAATAGATGAATGCAAAGTCCAGGTCGTGTCCATTAGCCGCTGGAACGTCTGTGTGGCATTCTTTAGACCGAACGGCATTCGGAGGAATTCGAAAAGTCCGAACGGGGTGATAAGTGCTGTTTTGGGGATGTCGTCTGGATGTACCGGGATTTGATGGTATCCCCGGACGAGGTCTACCTTGGAAAAGATCCTTGTGCCATGTAGGTTTGCTGAGAAGTGTTGAATGTGCGGCACAGGGTAGCGGTCTGGCGTTGTAGCCTCGTTCAGTCTGCGGTAGTCACCGCATGGTCTCCAGTCCCCCGTTGCCTTGGGCACCATGTACAGGGGGGAGGCCCATGGGCTGTCGGACCGTCGTATGATCCCTAATTCCTCCATCTTCTTGAACCCCTCCTTCGCCAGTCAGAGCTTGTCCGGGGGAAGCCTTCGAGCACGGGCGTGGAGGGGTGGTCCCTGGGTCAGGATGTGGTGTTGTACTCTGTGTCTGTGGGCATGGCTGCCGTGAACTGCGGTGTCAGTATTGATGGGAAATCTGCCAGCATCCTGGTGAATTCATCGTCGGACAACGTGATGGAGTCCAGGTGTGGGGCTGGCAACTTTGCTTCACCCAGGGAGAACATTTGAAAAGTCTTGGCGTGGACTAATCGCTTCCCTTGCAGATCGACCAGCAGGCTGTGGGCTCGCAGAAAATTCGCCCCCAGGAGTGGTTGGGCCATGGCGGCCAGTGTGAAGTCCCACGTGAACCAGCTGGAGCTGAACTGTAGCCACACCATGCGGGTGCCGTAGGTTCGTATTGTGCTGCCATTTGCGGCCCTCAGGGTAGGTCCCGGTTCTCTGTTGCGGGTGTCGTAACTCAGAGGTAAGATGCTGATCTCCGCTCCGGTGTCGACCAAAAAGCAGACATACAGGAGGCTGTCCTGATGGCCAGCCGCCGTAGCCAACAGCGGTGGCTGGGCCTTGGCGTTTCCCGGGAATTTGCAGGGTGGTCTACAGTGGCGGGCCTCTGTGCCCCACCGCTGGTGGTAGAAACACCATTGTTCGTTGGGCTCCTTACTCCCATCGCCGAGTTTTGAAGGCTCTGCTGCCGGGCCTGGTCTGGTCTGCCATTGGGCACGCGGCTTGGTGATCTGTGCGACGGACGCCCCTCTCTCTTTCCTGGCATTCCACAGCGCATTTGCTCGGGCCGCCACCTCCCGGGGGTTGCTGAAATCTGCATTGGACAGCAGCAGGCATACGTCCTCGGGCAGTTGCTCTAGGAACGCCTGCTCAAACATGAGGCAGGGTTTGTGTCCTTCAGCCAGGGCCAGCATTTCGTTCATTAATGCTGACGGCGGCCTGTCTCCCAAACCATCCAGGTGCATTAAGCGGCGTGCTCATTCGTGCCGTGAGAGTCTGAAAGTCCTTATGAGCAGGGCTTTGAATGCAGTGTATTTGCCGTCCTCCGGGGGCGACTGTATAAACTCCTCAACTTGTGCAGCTGTCTCCTGGTCAAGGGAGCTCAGCACGTAGTAGTAGCGAGTGGACTCCGAGGTTATCTGCTGAATGTGGAATTGAGCTTCTGTTTGTTCGAACCATAGACGGGGTCGCAGCGCCCAAAAGCTTGGCAGTTTTAACGAAACTGTGTGAACAGATGTGGCGTTGGTCATCTCTGGTCCAAATATTGTTTGGGCCGTTGCGGTCACCAATTGTAGCGGTGTGCTACACACAGCGCTAAAATAACCACACGTAGTCAGTGAGTTAGAGTTGCGATGAAAGAGATTTATTCAAACTTCGCGGCTTGCTTTAAAGCCTTCCCGTTCCCGCCCTCCCTGGGCGGGACTGCTGTGGGGAATGCATATTCGCAGACTCTTTCCGCGCGCGGGATTTTCCCCCAGCTGGTGAAGATGGCCTGGCGCCTTTTCTGGGGCCGGCCTGTCTGCCTGTGTGCGCTGTTTTGTGAGCTGGTTCGTGTGTGCTAGAAAGTGGGTCGCCATAGTTCCTCTATTCTGAGGTTGTGCCCTCAGGTCCAAGACTCCCCCACTATAAGAAACATCCTCTTCACATCCACTCTATCTAGGCCTTTCAACATTTGATAGCTTTCAATGAGATTTCCTTCATTCTTCTGAACTCCTGCAAGTACAGGCCCAGAGCCATCAAACACTCCTTTGAACCCTGTCCAATGTCAGCACATCAGTTCTTAGGGGCCCAGAATTTCTCACAATACTCCAAGTGAGGCCTCAGCAATGCCTTATAAAGGCTCAGCATTGCATCCTTGCCTTTATATTCTTGTCTTCTTGAAATGAATGCCAACATTGCAGAAGCCTTCCTCACCACCAACACAACCTGCAATTTAACCTTTAGGGAATCCTGCATGAGGACTCCCTAGTCCCTTTGCACCTCAGATTTTTGAATTTTCTCCCAGTTCCTCCCTGCTTCCTTAACACCACCTGCTCCTCCACCTATATTTGTTTCATCTGCAAATTTGGCCACAAAGCAATCAATTCCATCACCAAATTACTGACATAAAACATAAAAGGAAGCAGTCCCAGTACTGACCCCAGCAGAACACCACTAGTCCCTGGCAGCCAATGAGAAAAGGCTCCCTTTAATCCCACTCTTTGCCTCCTTCCAATCAGCCAATGCTCAATCCATGCTAGTATCTTCCTTGTAACACCATAGGCTTTTATCTTGCTAATCAGCCTCATGTGTGGCACTTTGTCAAAGGCCTTTTGAAAATCCACGTACACAGTAACCACTGATTCTCCTTTGTCTATCATACTTGTTACTTCCTCAAAGAATTCCAACGAATTTGTCAGATTTTCCCTTAAGGAAACCATGCTGACTTTATCATGTGCCTCCAAGTACCCTGAGACCTCATCCTTAATAATTGACTCCAACATCTTCACAACTCCTGAGGTTAAGCTAACTGGCTAATAATTTCCTTTCTTCTGCCTTCCTCAGTTCTTGAAGTGCAGAGTGACATTTGCAATTTTGCCAGTCCTCCGGAACCATTCCAGGATCTAGTGATTGTTGAAAGATCATTACTAATGCCTCCACAATCTCTTCAACTACCTTTTTTAGAACCCTGGGGTGCAGTCCATCTGGTCCAGGTGACTTATCTACCTTCAGACCTTCCAGCTTCCCAAGCACCTTCTCCTTAGTAATAGCACCTGCACTCACTTCTGCCCCCTGACACTCTCGAACTTCCACCATACTGTTAGTGTCTTCCACAATGAAGACTGATAGATACTTATTCATTTTGCCCACTATATTCTTGTCCCTCATAACCACCTCTCCACCATCATTTTCCTATGGTCCGATATCTAATCTCACCTTTCTTTTACTATTTATATATCTGGATATAATTTTGGTATTCTCTTTGATATTATTGGCTATCTTTTCATGCCTCATGGCTTTTTAGTTGCCTTCTGTTGTTTTAAAAGCTTTCCAATCCTCTAACTTCCCACTAATTTTTGCTCTATTAATTAGCCCTCTTTTGCTTTTATGTTGTCTTTGACTACTCTTATCAGCCACGATTGCATCATCCTACCTTTAGAATACTTCTTCTTTGGGATGTATCTATCCTGTGCTTTCCAAATTGCTCCCAGAAACTTCAGCCACTGCTGCTGTGCCATCTTCCCTGCTAGTGTCCCCTTCCAATCAACTTTGACCAGCTGTTCTTTCTTAATATCTACATGCTCAAGCTTTACAGTCCGCTGCAAGTCATCACTACAGTCACCAAGATCCTTTTCCATAGTGAATACCCGTCCGAGCCCTTCCTTGTATGCACAGTGGTGAGGCAGGGGTGTGTACTAGCACCAGTACTCTTTAACATCTTCCTCTTGTGTGTTACCAAGCTTCTCCACCACGAGATTGAAGACAGCAGTGGTGTGGCAATGGATGTCGGATTAGATGGCAACCTCTTTGACATCAGGAGGCTTCACGCAACCACCAAACTCCTTAGAGAGCAGGTCCTGGAACTGCAGTATGCAGACGACTGTGCTCTTGTGGGCCATACTCCGGAGAATCTTCAGACTGTCCTTGCTGTGGCGGCGAGAGCGTATAGCAGGATGGGGCTGCCTGTCACTACCACCAAGACAGAAGTGGTTTGCCAATGGAGTACCAGTGTCCCACCGCTCTACCTGCCTTCACTGTTGGTGAGGAAAAGCTGTCAGTAGTGCCATCTTTCAAATATCTGGGGAGCATTCTCTCCGAGGATAGCGGCATTGACAACAACATCCAGAGCCGCATTAAACAGGCATCAGGTGCCTTTGGGAGACTTCGGCATAGAATCTCTCAGAACAGGAGCCTTCATTCCTCCACAAAGGTCACCGTATACCAAGCGGTCTGTGTCACCACCCTCCCTTATAGCTGTGAAGCTTAGGTAACCTACAGTGGTCACATCAAGTTCTTGGAGTGCTTCCACATAAGCTGCCTCCAGCGCATCCTGGGAATTACCTGGCATGAGTGGGTGCCTCACAGTGAAATACTTGTAAAGACCAACTGCAGAAGTATTGAGGCCATGATCACCCAGCGTCAGCTGCAGTGGCTGGGGCACGTGATAAGGATGAGCCCATGTCGGCTACCCCGCAGATTGTTATACAGCCAGCTACATCATGGTCGACGCTCAGTTGGAGGGCCGAAGAAGCGCTATGAGGATCAGATGAAGAATGCTTTAAGGAAGTGCAAGATCAGACCCGGGGACCTGGAGGATGTTGCTGCTGACCGTACCACGTGGCGACAGCTGTGTAGGGACGGGGTTCGTATTCTGGAGATGGAAAGAACAACCAGAAGATAGCAGAAGAAAGCCAGGAGAAGTGCAGCCATGGTTGCCACCACTACCACATATACATGTCCCACCTACAATAGAGCTTGTGGGTCCAGGATAGGACTGTATAGTCATCAAAGATCTCACCGTTAAAGGAGTGGATGTCATCATTGGATTTTTATGGACAACTGAAGAAGACTGAAGTAAAGTATTCATTAAGTACCTCTGCTATTTCCTCCAGTTCCATACACACTTTCCCACTGTCACACTTGATAGTTCCTATTCTTTCATGTCTTATCCCTGTTCAGGCGTTGCATTGTGCGTGGAATGGGCTGCTGGCAACGGTGGTGGAGGCGGATACTATAGGGTCTTTTAAGAGACTTCTGGATAGGTGCATAGAGCTTAGAAAAATAGAGGGCTATGGGTAAGCCTAGTAATTTCTAAAGTAGGGACATGTTCGGCACAACTTTGTGGGCCAAAGAGCCTGTATTGTGCTGTAGGTTTTCTATGTTTCTATGTTCTCTCATGCCTCTGTAATTCCTTTACTCCACTGTAATATTGAGACCAGACTTTAGCTTCTCCCTCTCAAATTGCAGGGTGGATTCCAGCTTCTGCAGATTTTCTCTTGTTTGTGATGAAATATATGGTGATGGGTGAAACCAGGGGTGGGGGTGGGTGGCGGTGTGGGAGAGGGCTGAAGTAAGAGCTGGGAAGTTGATTGGTAAAAAAGATACAGGAAGCCACTCCAGAAACAGTCGATGACCCCAACAAACTCACAGGTGAAGTGTTGCCTTCCCTGGAAGGACTTTGTGGCCTCCTGCATAACGATGAGACCCAACGTATATTGGGAGAACCGCTTTGCCAAGTACCTCTGCTCCATCCACCAGAAAAAGTGGGATCTCCTAGTGGCCACCCATTTTAATTCCACTTCTCTTTCCCATTCCTATATGTCAGTTCTTGGCTTCCTCTACTGTCGCGACGAGGCCACACTCAGGTTGGAGGAGCAACACCTCGTATTCCGTCTGGGTAATCTCCAACCTGCATGAGCATCGATTTCTCAAACTTCTAGTAATTTCCACCCAACTCTCCTTCACCATTCCCCATTCCCATTTCCTTCTCCTTGCCTGAACATCACCTTCCTCTGGAGCTCCTTCTTCCCTTTCTTCCATGGCCTTCTGACCTTTCCTGTCAGATTCTCCTTCTCCAGCCCTGTATCTTTTTCATCAATCAACTTCCCAGCTCTTTACTTCACCCTCCCCCCCAGTTTCACCTATCACCTTGTATTTTTTCCTTTTCTCCCCCACCTTATAACTCTGACTTCTCATCTTTTTTCTCCAGGCCTGATGAAGGATCTTGGATTGAAACGTCAACTGTTTACTCTTTTCCATAGATGCTGCCTGGACTGCTGAATTCCTCCAGCATTTTGTGTATTAGGATCACTGTCTCGTGAGGGATCCTTTACCTTAAGCTTCCTGATCAAATAATACCGGAAAATACAGGAGTAGAATTAGGCCATTTGGCTCATAGAATCTACTCCACCATTTTATCATGGTTGATCCATTTTCCCTCTCAGCCCCAGCCTCCTGCCTTTTCCCTGTATGTCTTCATGCCCTGACCAATCAAGAGCCTCTGCCTTAAATAAACGTAAGTTCTTGGCCTCCCCACAGCTGCCTTGGCAATGAATTACACAGATTCACAGTACTCCAGCTAAAGAAATTCTTCCTCGTCTCCGTTCTGAAAGGACACCCCTCTATTCTGAGGCTGAGTCCTCTGGTTCTAGGCTCCCTCACCACAGGAAACATCCTCTCCACATCCACTCTATCTGTGCCCTCTGGTCCTAGACTCTCCCGCTATAGGAAACATCCTCTCCACATCCACTCTATCTGTGTCCTCTGGTCCTAGACTCCCCCACTATAGGAAACATCCTCTCCACATCCACTCTATTGAGGCCTTTCGACTTTCGATGTAACTCTAATCAGGGTCTTTTTGCCCTTGCAGCTGTTTAACTCTACCCACACCAATTCTACATTTTCCGATTCAATGTCATCTCTTTCTATGGATTTGATTTAATATCAACAGAGCCCCATCAATCACTCTGCCTACCTGCCTGTCCTTTCGATACAATGTGTGTGGTTGGATTTTAAGCTCCAAGCTATAACCTTCTTTCAGCCACAACATTATACCTGCTGATCTCTAAATGTGCTACAAGATCATCAACCTTATTCCATTTTCTACATGGATTCCCCCTGTTACACTACAATTCATCCCATTGACTGTAATTTTGTCCTTTCATCTGTCTCATTATACACCACATCTGCTTGTACACCATCTGCCTCATCCTCAGCCCTATCACTCCAATTCCCATTCCCTGTCAAATCAGTTAAAAACCAAGCCCAGCCGGCCCACAAGGATATTGGCCCCCCTTCGGTTCAGGTGTAACCTTTCACCTTCCCAGAAGAGATCCCAATGATGCAGAAATCTGAAACCCTGCCCCTGCACGACTTCCTCAGCCACGCATTTGACTGCCAATTTATCATATTCTTTTCCTCACTGGCACGTGGCACAGGCAGCAATCCAGGGATTATTATTCTAGAGGTCCTGTTTTTCAGCTTTCTACCTAGCTCCCTAAATTCGCTCTTCGGACTTCCTTCCTTCTTCTACCTATGTCATTGGGGCCAATATGTACCAAGATTTCTGGCTTTCACTGTCCCTGTGTACCTGATCGGAGACAAGCCTGACCCTGGCACCTTGGAGTCAATGTACCACCCGGCTGTCTCTATCACACCCACAGAATCTCGTGTCTACTGTTCCAACTATGGAATCCCCTACCACTACCACATTAGTGAGGACAGATTTGGAGTATTGTGTGTAGTTCTGGTCACCTACCGACAGGAAAGATATAAATAAGATGGAAAAAGTAAAGAGAAAATTTACAAAGATATTGCTGGGACTTGAGGACCTGAGTTATAGGGAAAGTCTGAATAGGTCAGGACTTTATTCGCTGGAGTGTAGGAGAATGAGGAGAGATTTGACAGAGGTATTCAAAATGATGAGGATTATAGATGGAGTAAATGCAAAACAGGCCTCTTTCACTGAAGTTGTGTCATGGGTTAAAGGTGAAAGGTAAAATATTTAAGGGGAACCTAAGGGGGTTTTCACTCAAAGGGTGGTGCGTGTGTGGAAGGAGCTGCCGGTGGAAGTCTTGGATACGGGTTTGATTGTAACATTTCAGGGAAGTTTTCATAAGCGTGTTTTGTAGAGGGATGGAGGGCAGAATAGAGGGGCCCGTTTCTGTGTGCCTATGCTCAGTGACTCTCTGACTAAGTACTCTGTCTCAGCAGCTATATTCCTTGAGAGGAATATTGCTAAGAAAGACCACCTTTGTTCCATCCGCCGCAAAAGGTGAGATTTGCCAGTAGCCAGCCATTTCAATTTGACTTCCCATTCTCATTCCAGCATGGCCTCCTCTACTGCCACGATGAGGCCACTCTCAGGTTGAAGGAGCAACACCTCATATTCCATCTGGGGTATGCTCCAATCTGATGGCATGAACATTGATTTCACTAACTTCTGGTTATTTCTGCACCGACTTCTTTCTTTTTCCATTGTCCATTCTTGTTACCCTTTTACTCCTTCTCTTCTCCTCACCTCCCCATCACCTCCCCCTTTCTCTTCAGCTGCCCATCACCTCTCCTTTCTCTTCTTCTCCTCACACCCCATCAGCTCCCCCTTTCTCTTCAGCTGCCCATCACCTCTCCTTTCTCTTCTTCTCCTCACCTCCCCATCAGCTCCCCCTTTATCCGCTTCTTCACCTCTCCCTTACTCCTCAGCAGCCCATCACTTCCCCCTTTCTCCTCAGCTGCCCATCACCTCTCCTTTCTCCTCTTCTCCTCACCTCCCCATCACCTCCCCCTTTCTCCTCAGCTCCCCATCACCTCCCTTTTCTCCTCAGCTCCCCATCACCTCCCCCTTTCTCCTCAGCTCCCCATCACCTCCTCCCTTCTCCTCAGCTCTCCATCACCTCTCCCTTTCTCCTCACCTCCCTATCACCTCCCCTTTCTCCTCAGCTCCCCATCACCTCCCCCTTGCTCCTCACCTCCCCATACCTCCCCCTTCTCCTCAGCTCCCCATCACCTCCCATCACCTCCCCCTTTCTCCTCACCTCTCCCTTTCTCCTCAGCTCCCCATCACCTCCTGCTTTCTCCTCAGCTCCCCATCGCCTCCCCATCACCTCCCCCTTTCTCCTCACCTCCCCATCACCTCCCCCTTTCTCCTCAGCTCCCCATCACCTCCTCCCTTCTCCTCACCTCCCCATCACCTCTCCCTTTCTCCTCAGCTCCCCATCACCTCCTCCCTTCTCCTCACCTCTCCATCACCTCCCCTTTCTCCTCACCTCCCCATCACCTCCCCCTTTCTCCTCAGCTCCCCATCACCTCCCTTTTCTCCTCAGCTCCCCATCACCTCCCCCTTTCTCCTCAGCTCCCCATCACCTCCTCCCTTCTCCTCAGCTCCCCATCACCTCCTCCCTTCTCCTCAGCTCCCCATCACCTCTCCCTTTCTCCTCACCTCCCTATCACCTCCCCTTTCTCCTCAGCTCCCCATCACCTCCCCCTTTCTCCTCAGCTCCCCATCACCTCTCCCTTTCTCCTCAGCGCCCCATAACCTTCCCCTTCCTCCTCTTCTCCTCACCTCCCTATCACCTCCCCCTTTCTCCTCACTTCCCCATCACCTCCTCCCTTCTCCTCACCTCCCCATTACCTCCTCCCTTCTCCTTACCTCCCTATCACCTTCCCCATTCTCCTCAGCTGCCCACCACCTCCTCCCTTCTCCTCACCTCCCTATCACCTCCTCCCTTCTCCTCACCTCTCTATTACCTCTCCCTTTCTCCTCACCTCCCCATCAACTCCACCTTTCTCCTCAGCTCCTCATCACCTCCCCCTTTCTCCTCAGCTCCGCATCACCTCCCCCTTTCTCCTCAGCTCCCTATCACCTCTCCCTTTCTCCTCAGCTCCCCATCACCTCTCCCTTTCTCCTCAGCTCCCCATCACCTCCCCCTTTCTCCTCACCTCCTCCTTTCTCCTCAGCTCCCCATCACCACCCCATCACCTCCTCCCTTTCTCCTCAGCTCCCCATCACCTCTCCCTTACTCCTCAGCTCCCCATCTCCTCCCCCTTTCTGCTCAGCTCCCCATCACCTCCCCATCACCTCCTCCCTTCTCCTCACCTCCCTATCATCTCCTCCCTTCTCCTCAACACTCCATCACCTCTCCCTTTCTCCTCACCTCCCCCTTTCTCCTCAGCTCCCCATCACCTCCCCCTTTCTGCTCAGCTCCCTATCACCTCTCCCTTTCTCCTCAGCGCCCCATAACCTTCCCCTTTCTCCTCTTCTCCTCACCTCCCTATCATCTCCCCCTTTCTCCTCACTTCCCCATCACCTCCTCCCTTTTCCTCACCTCCCCATTACCTCCTCCCTTCTCCTTACCTCCCTATCACCTTCCCCATCCTCCTCAGCTGCCCACCACCTCCTCCCTTCTCCTCACCTCCCTATCACCTCCTCCCTTCTCCTCACCTCTCCATTATCTCTCCCTTTCTCCTCACCTCCCCATCACCTCCACCTTTCTCCTCAGCTCCCCATCACCTCCCCCTTTCTCCTCAGCTCCGCATCACCTCCCCCTTTCTCCTCAGCTCCCTATCACCTCTCCCTTTCTCCTCAGCTCCCCATCACCTCCCCCTTTCTCCTCAGCTCCCCATCACCTCCCCCTTTCTCCTCAGCTCCCCATCACCTCCCCATCACCTCCTCCCTTCTCCTCACCTCCCTATCACCTCCTCCCTTCTCCTCACCTCTCCATCACCTCCCCCTTTCTCCTCAGCTCCCCATCACCTCCCCATCACCTCCCCCTTTCTCATCAACTTCCCATCACCTCTCCCTATCTCCTCAGCACCCCATAACCTTCCTCTTTCTTCTCTTCTCCTCACCTCCCTATCACCTCCCCCTTTCTCCTCACTTCCCCATCACCTCCTCCCTTCTCCTCACCTCTCCATCACCTCCTCCCTTCTCCTCACCTCCCTATCACCTCCTCCGTTCTCCTCACCTCTCCATCACCTCCCCCTTTCTCCTCCGCTCCCCATCACCTCCCCCTTTCTCCTCACCTCCCCATCACCTCCCCCTTTCTCCTCAGCTCCCCATCACCTCCTCCCTTCTCCTTCCCTATCACCTCCTCCGTTCTCCTCACCTCTCCATCACCTCCCCCTTTTTCCTCAGCTCCCCATCACCTCTCCCTTTCTCCTCACCTCCCCCTTTCTCCTCAGCTCCCCATCACCTCCCCATCACCTCCCCCTTTCTCCTCACCTCCCCATCACCTCCCCCTTTCTCCTCAGCTCCCCATCACCTCCTCCCTTCTCCTCACCTCCCCATCACCTCTCCCTTTCTCCTCAGCTCCCCATCACCTCCCCATCACCTCCTCCCTTCTCCTCACCTCTCCATCACCTCCCCTTTCTCCTCACCTCCCCATCACCTCCCCCTTTCTCCTCAGCTCCCCATCACCTCCTCCCTTCTCCTCACCTCCCCATCACCTACCCATCACTTCCCCATCACCTTCCCCATTCTCCTCAGCTCCCCACCACCTCCTCCCTTCTCCTCACCTCCCCATCACCTCTCCCTTTCTTCTCAGCTCCCCATCACCTCCCCATCACCTCCCCTTTCTCCTCAGCTCCCCATCACCTCTCCCTTTCTCCTCAGCTCCCCATCACCTTGCCCTTTCTCCTCAGCGCCCCATCACCTACCCATCACTTCCCCATCACCTCCTCCTTTCTCCTCACCTCCCTATCACCTCCTCCCTTCTCCTCACCTCCCTATCACCTCCTCCCTTCTCCTCACCTCCCCATCACCTCCGCCTTTCTCCTCAGCTCCCCATCACCTCTCCCTTTCTCCTCAGCGCCCCATAACCTTCCCCTTTCTCCTCTTCTCCTCACCTCTCCATCACCTCCCCCTTTCTCCTCAGCTCCCCATCACCTCCCCCTTTCTCCTCACCTCCCCATCACCTCCCCCTTTCACCTCAGCTCCCCATCACCTCCTCCCTTCTCCTTCCCTATCACCTCCTCCGTTCTCCTCACCTCTCCATCACCTCCCCCTTTCTCCTCAGCTCCCCATCACCTCCCCCTTTCTCCTCACCTCCCCATCACCTCCCCCTTTCTCCTCACCTCCCTATCACCTCCCCCTTTCTCCTCTTCTCCTCCCCTCTCCATCACCTCCCGCTTTCTCCTCACCTCCCCATCATCTCCCCTTTCTCCTCAGCTCCCCATCACCTCCTCCCTTCTCCTCACCTCTCCATCACCTCCCCCTTTCTCCTCAGCTGCCCATCACCTCTCCCTTTCTCCTCAGCTCCCCATCACCTCACCATCACCTCCTCCCTTCTCCTCACCTCTCCATCACCTCCCCCTTTCTCCTCAGCTCCCCATCACCTCTCCCTTTCTCCTCAGCTCCCCATCACCTTGCCCTTTCTCCTCAGCGCCCCATCACCCACCCATCACTTCCCCATCACCTCCTCCCTTCTCCTCACCTCCCTATCACCTCCTCCCTTCTCCTCACCTCCCTATCACCTCCTCCCTTCTCCTCACCTCCCCATCACCTCCGCCTTTCTCCTCAGCTCCCCATCACCTCTCCCTTTCTCCTCAGCGCCCCATAACCTTCCCCTTTCTCCTCTTCTCCTCACCTCTCCATCACCTCCCCCTTTCTCCTCAGCTCCCCATCACCTCCCCCTTTCTCCTCACCTCCCCATCACCTCCCCCTTTCACCTCAGCTCCCCATCACCTCCTCCCTTCTCCTTCCCTATCACCTCCTCCGTTCTCCTCACCTCTCCATCACCTCCCCCTTTCTCCTCAGCTCCCCATCACCTCCCCCTTTCTCCTCACCTCCCCATCACCTCCCCCTTTCTCCTCAGCTCCCCATCACCTCCCCCTTTCTCCTCAGCTCCCCATCACCTCCCCTTTCTCCTCAGCTCACCATCACCTCCTCCCTTCTCCTCACCTCCCCATCACCTCTCCCTTTCTCCTCAGCTCCCCATCACCTCCCCATCACCTCCTCCCTTCTCCTCACCTCTCCATCACCTCCCCTTTCTCCTCAGCTCCCCATCACCTCTCCCTTTCTCCTCAGCTCCCCATCACCTTGCCCTTTCTCCTCAGCGCCCCATCACCTACCCATCACTTCCCCATCACCTCCTCCCTTCTCCTCACCTCCCTATCACCTCCTCCCTTCTCCTCACCTCCCCATCACCTCCGACTTTCTCCTCAGCTCCCCATCACCTCTCCCTTTCTCCTCAGCGCCCCATAACCTTCCCCTTTCTCCTCTTCTCCTCACCTCTCCATCACCTCCCCCTTTCTCCTCACCTCCCCATTACCTCCTCCCTTCTCCTCAGCTCCTCATCACCTCCTCCCTTCTCCTCACCTCCCTATCACCTCCTCCCTTCTCCTCACCTCTCCATCACCTCCCCTTTCTCCTCAGCTCCCCATCACCTCCTCCCTTCTCCTCAGCTCCCCATCAGCTCCCCATCACCTCCTCCCTTCTCCTCACCTCCCTATCACCTCCTCCCTTCTCCTCACCTCTCCATCACCTCCCCTTTCTCCTCAGCTCCCCATCACCTCTCCCTTTCTCCTCAGCGCCCCATAACCTTCCCCTTTCTCCTCTTCTCCTCACCTCCCTATCACCTCCCCCTTTCTCCTCACTTCCCCATCACCTCCTCCCTTCTCCTCACCTCCTCATTACCTCCTCCCTTCTCCTTACCTCCCTATCACCTTCCCCATTCTCCTCAGCTCCCCACCACCTCCTCCCTTCTCCTCACCTCCCCATCACCTCTCCCTTTCTCCTCAGCTCCCCATCACCTCTCCCTTTCTCCTCGGCTCCCCATCACCTCCCCCTTTCTCCTCAGCTCCCCATCACCTCCCCATCACCTCCTCCCTTCTCCTCACCTCCCTATCACCTCCTCCCTTCTCCTCAACACTCCATCACCTCTCCCTTTCTCCTCACCTCCCCATCACCTCCCCCTGTCTCCTCAGCTCCCCATCACCACCCACTTTCTCCTCAGCTCCCCATCACATCCCCGTTTCTCCTCAGCTCCCCATCACCTACCCATCCCCTCCTCCCTTCTCCTCACCTCTCCATCACCTCTCCCTTTCTCCTCACCTCCCCATCACCTCCCCATCACCTCCCCCTTTCTCCTCAGCTCCCCATCACCTCCCCATCACCTCCCCCTTTCTCCTCACCTCCCCATCACCTCCCCCTTTCTCCTCACCTCCCCATCACCTCCCCCTTTCTCCTCAGCTCCCCATCACCTCCTCCCTTCTCCTCACCTCCCCATCACCTCTCCCTTTCTCCTCAGCTCCCCATCACCTCCCCATCACCTCCGACTTTCTCCTCAGCTCCCCATCACCTCTCCCTTTCTCCTCAGCGCCCCATAACCTTCCCCTTTCTCCTCTTCTCCTCACCTCTCCATCACCTCCCCCTTTCTCCTCACCTCCCCATTACCTCCTCCCTTCTCCTCAGCTCCCCATCACCTCCTCCCTTCTCCTCACCTCCCTATCACCTCCTCCCTTCTCCTCACCTCTCCATCACCTCCCCTTTCTCCTCAGCTCCCCATCACCTCCTCCCTTCTCCTCAGCTCCCCATCAGCTCCCCATCACCTCCTCCCTTCTCCTCACCTCCCTATCACCTCCTCCCTTCTCCTCACCTCTCCATCACCTCCCCTTTCTCCTCAGCTCCCCATCACCTCTCCCTTTCTCCTCAGCGCCCCATAACCTTCCCCTTTCTCCTCTTCTCCTCACCTCCCTATCACCTCCCCCTTTCTCCTCACTTCCCCATCACCTCCTCCCTTCTCCTCACCTCCTCATTACCTCCTCCCTTCTCCTTACCTCCCTATCACCTTCCCCATTCTCCTCAGCTCCCAACCACCTCCTCCCTTCTCCTCACCTCCCCATCACCTCTCCCTTTCTCCTCAGCTCCCCATCACCTCTCCCTTTCTCTCAGCTCCCCATCACCTCCCCCTTTCTCCTCAGCTCCCCATCACCTCCCCATCACCTCCTCCCTTCTCCTCACCTCCCTATCACCTCCTCCCTTCTCCTCAACACTCCATCACCTCTCCCTTTCTCCTCACCTCCCCATCACCTCCCCCTGTCTCCTCAGCTCCCCATCACCACCCACTTTCTCGTCAGCTCCCCATCACATCCCCGTTTCTCCTCAGCTCCCCATCACCTACCCATCCCCTCCTCCCTTCTCCTCACCTCTCCATCACCTCTCCCTTTCTCCTCACCTCCCCATCACCTCCCCCTTTCTCCTCAGCTCCCCATCACCTCTCCCTTTCTCCTCAGCTCCCCATCACCTCCTCCCTTCTCCTCACCTCCCCATCACCTCTCCCTTTCTCCTCAGCTCCCCATCACCTCCCCATCACCTCCTCCCTTCTCCTCACCTCTTCATCACCTCCCCTTTCTCCTCAGATCCCCATCACCTCCCCCTTTCTCCTCAGCTCCCCATCACCTCCTCCCTTCTCCTCACCTCCCTATCACCTTCTCCTTTCTCCTCAGCTCCCCATCACCTCCCCCTTTCTCCTCAGCTGCCCATCACCTCTCCCTTTCTCCTCAGCGCCCCATAACCTTCCCCTTTCTCCTCTTCTCCTCACCTCCCTATCACCTCCCCCTTTCTCCTCACTTCCCCATCACCTCCTCCCTTCTCCTAACCTCCCCATTACCTCCTCCCTTCTCCTTACCTCCCTATCACCTTCCCCATTCTCCTCAGCTCCCCACCACCTCCTCCCTTCTCCTCACCTCCCCATCACCTCTCCCTTTCTCCTCAGCTCCCCATCAGCTCCCCATCACCTCCTCCCTTCTCCTCACCTCCCTATCACCTCCTCCCTTCTCCTCAACACTCCATCACCTCTCCCTTTCTCCTCACCTCCCCATCACCTCCTCCCTTCTCCTCACCTCCCCATCACCTCTCCCTTTCTCCTCAGCTCCCCATCAGCTCCCCCTTTCTCCTCAGCTCCCCATCACCTCCCCATCACCTCCTCCCTTCTCCTCACCTCCCTATCACCTCCTCCCTTCTCCTTACCTCCCTATCACCTTCCCCATTCTCCTCAGCTCCCCACCACCTCCTCCCTTCTCCTCACCTCCCCATCACCTCTCCCTTTCTCCTCAGCTCCCCATCAGCTCCCCCTTTCTCCTCAGCTCCCCATCACCTCCCCATCACCTCCTCCCTTCTCCTCACCTCCCTATCACCTCCTCCCTTCTCCTCAACACTCCATCACCTCTCCCTTTCTCCTCACCTCCCCATCACCTCCCCCTGTCTCCTCAGCTCCCCATCACCACCCACTTTCTCCTCAGCTCCCCATCACATCCCCGTTTCTCCTCAGCTCCCCATCACCTACCCATCCCCTCCTCCTCCTCACCTCTCCATCACCTCTCCCTTTCTCCTCACCTCCCCATCACCTCCCCCTTTCTCCTCAGCTCCCCATCACCTCCCCATCACCTCCTCCCTTCTCCTCACCTCTTCATCACCTCCCCCTTCTCCTCAGCTCCCCATCACCTCCCCCTTTCTCCTCAGCTGCCCATCACCTCTCCCTTTCTCCTCAGCGCCCCATAACCTTCCCCTTTCTCCTCTTCTCCTCACCTCCCTATCACCTCCACCTTTCTCCTCACTTCCCCATCACCTCCTCCCTTCTCCTAACCTCCCCATTACCTCCTCCCTTCTCCTTACCTCCCTATCACCTTCCCCATTCTCCTCAGCTCCCCACCACCTCCTCCCTTCTCCTCACCTCCCCATCACCTCTCCCTTTCTCCTCAGCTCCCCATCAGCTCCCCCTTTCTCCTCAGCTCCCCATCACCTCCCCATCACCTCCTCCCTTCTCCTCACCTCCCTATCACCTCCTCCCTTCTCCTCAACACTCCATCACCTCTCCCTTTCTCCTCACCTCCCCATCACCTCCCCCTGTCTCCTCAGCTCCCCATCACCACCCACTTTCTCCTCAGCTCCCCATCACATCCCAGTTTCTCCTCAGCTCCCCATCACCTCTCCCTTTCTCCTCAGCTCCCCATCACCTCCCCCTTTCTCCTCAGCTCCCCATCACCTACCCATCACTTCCCCATCACCTCCTCCCTTCTCCTCACCTCCCCATCACCTCCTCCCTTCTCCTCACCTCCCCATCACCTCCGACTTTCTCCTCAGCTCCCCATCACCTCTCCCTTTCTCCTCAGCTCCCCATCACCTCCTCCCTTCTCCTCACCTCCCCATCACCTCCCCTTTCTCCTCACCTCCCTATCACCTCCTCCCTTCTCCTCAACACTCCATCACCTCTCCCTTTCTCCTCACCTCCCCATCACCTCCCCCTGTCTCCTCAGCTCCCCATCACCACCCACTTTCTCCTCAGCTCCCCATCACATCCCCGTTTCTCCTCAGCTCCCCATCACCTACCCATCCCCTCCTCCCTTCTCCTCACCTCTCCATCACCTCTCCCTTTCTCCTCACCTCCCCATCACCTCCCCCTTTCTCCTCAGCTCCCCATCACCTCTCCCTTTCTCCTCAGCGCCCCATAACCTTCCCCTTTCTCCTCTTCTCCTCACCTCCCTATCACCTCCCCCTTTCTCCTCAGCTCCCCATCACCTCCCCATCACCTCCTCCCTTCTCCTCACCTCCTCATTACCTCCTCCCTTCTCCTTACCTCCCTATCACCTTCCCCATTCTCCTCAGCTCCCCACCACCTCCTCCCTTCTCCTCACCTCCCCATCACCTCTCCCTTTCTCCTCAGCTCCCCATCACCTCTCCCTTTCTCCTCAGCTCCCCATCACCTCCCCCTTTCTCCTCAGCTCCCCATCACCTCCCCATCACCTCCTCCCTTCTCCTCACCTCCCTATCACCTCCTCCCTTCTCCTCAACACTCCATCACCTCTCCCTTTCTCCTCACCTCCCCATCACCTCCCCCTGTCTCTTCAGCTCCCCATCACCTCCCCCTTTCTCCTCAGCTCCCCATCACCTCTCCCTTTCTCCTCAGCTCCCCATCACCTACCCATCCCCTCCTCCCTTCTCCTCACCTCTCCATCACCTCTCCCTTTCCCATCACCTCCCCATCACCTCCCCCTTTCTCCTCAGCTCCCCATCACCTCCCCATCACCTCCCCCTTTCTCCTCACCTCCCCATCACCTCCCCCTTTCTCCTCACCTCCCCATCACCTCCCCCTGTCTCTTCAGCTCCCCATCACATCCCAGTTTCTCCTCAGCTCCCCATCACCTCTCCCTTTCTCCTCAGCTCCCCATCACCTCCCCATCACCTCCGACTTTCTCCTCAGCTCCCCATCACCTCTCCCTTTCTCCTCAGCGCCCCATCACCTTCCCCTTTCTCCTCTTCTCCTCACCTCCCCCTCACCTCCCCCTTTCTCCTCACCTCCCCATCACCTCCTCCCTTCTCCTCAGCTCCCCATCACCTCCCCCTTTCTCCTCAGCTCCCCATCACCTCTCCCTTTCTCCTCAGCGCCCCATAACCTTCCTCTTTCTTCTCTTCTCCTCACCTCCCTATCACCTTCCCCATTCTCCTCAGCTCCCCATCACCTCCTCCCTTCTCCTCACCTCCCTATCACCTCCTCCCTTCTCCTCACCTCTCCATCACCTCCTGCCTTCTCTTCACGTCTCCATCACCTCCCCCTTTCTCCTCACCTCCCCATCACCTCCCCTTTCTCCTCTTCTCCTCACCTCCCTATAACCTCCCCCTTTCTCCTCACTTCCCCATCACCTCCTCCCTTCTCACCTCCTCATCACCTCCTCTCTTCTCCTCACCTCTCCATCACCTCCCCATCACCTGCTCCCTTCTCCTTACCTCTCCATCACCTCTCTCCTCAGCTCCCCATCACCTCCCCTTTCCTCTCCCCATCCCTCCCCTTTCTCCTCAGCTCCCTTTCACCTCCTCATCACCTCCTCTCTTCTCCTCACCTCTCCATCACCTCCCCATCACCTCCTCCCTTCTCCTCACCTCTCCATCACCTCTCTCCTCAGCTCCCCATCACCTCCCCCTTTCTCCTCAGCTGCCCATCACCTCCCCATCACCCTTTCTCCTCACCTCCCCATCACCTCTCCCTTTCTCCTCAGCTCCCCATCACCTCCTCCCTTCTCCTCACCTCTCCCTTTCTCCTCAGCTGCCCATCACCTCCCTATCACCTCCCCCTTTCTCCTCTTCTCCTCCCCTCTCCATCACCTCCCGCTTTCTCCTCAGCTCCCCATCACCTCTCCCTTTTCTCCTCACCTCCCCATCACCTCCTCCTTTCACCTCAGCTCCCCATCACCTCCTCCCTTCTCCTCACCTCTCCATCACCTCCCCCTTTCTCCTCACCTCCCCATCACCTCTCCCTTTCTCCTCAGCTCCCCATCACCTCACCATCACCGCCTCCCTTCTCCTCACCTCTCCATCACCTCCCCCTTTCTCCTCAGCTCCCCATCACCTCTCCCTTTTTCCTCAGCTCCCCATCACCTCCTCCCCAAACCCCCCTCTCCTCACCTCCCCAGAACCTCCCCCTTTCTCATCACCTCCCCATTACCTCTCCTCTTCTCCTCAGCTTTCCATCACCTCACCATCACCTCCTCCCTTCTCCTCACCTCTCCATCACCTCCCCCTTTCTCCTCAGCTCCCCATCACCTCTCCCTTTTTCCTCAGCTCCCCATCACCTCCTCCTTTCTCCTCACCTCCCCATCACCCCCTGTCTCCTCACCGCCCCATCACCTCCCCCTTTCTCATCACCTCCCCATTACCTCTCCCTTTCTCCTCAGCTTTCCATCACCTCCCCCTTTCTCCTTTTGTCCTCAGCTGCCCATCACCTCCCCCTTTTTCCCATGGTCTATTCTTCTCTCCTATCAGGTTCCTTCTTCTCCAGCCCTTTACCTTTGCCACCTACCTAGCTTAACCAATTACCTTTCAGCCTTTCTTCCCCTCCCCTCACCTTCTTATTCTGGCTTTTGACCCCTTCCTTTCCAGCCCTGAAGAAGGGTCTCTACTGAAATGTCAATGGTTTATTCCTCTCCATCGATGCTGCCTGACCTGCTGAGTTCCTCCAGATTTTTATGTGTGTTACTCAAGATAAGGAAAAAAAAGATTGGCTTTATTGTCACATGCACATTGAAACATGCAGTGAAATGTGTTCATTTCCGTCAGCAACCAACACAATCTAATGATGTGCCTGCAAGAGTCGCCACGTTTTGGATCCAACATAGTATGTCCACAACTCACTAACCCCAACACATACGTTTTTGGAGTGTGGGAGGAAACCAGAGCACCTGGAGGAAATCACATGGCCATGTCCCCAACTCACTAACCCCAAACCGTATGTCTTTGGAGTGTGGGTGGAAACCGGACCTGGAGGAAACTCATATGCTCATGGAAAGAACATACAGACAGTGGTGGGAAATTTTTGTCTAGGCCCGATCACCAGCAAACCTATAAGTAATTCTGGATCTCTTCAGGTGGAGTGGATTTAAGGAGTTAAGAATTCTGCTGTAAACGGGATTTCCCACATGTACTTAACACAATGGTTGTGACACTATTACATCTTGGGGCACCGGAGTTCAGAGTTCAGTGCTGGCATCCCCCGTAAGGAGCCTCTGTATATCCTCCCCGTGGAATGTGTGAGATTCCACTGGCTGTTCCAGGTTCCTCCTACAGTCCAAAGACGAATTGGTTAGCAGGTTAAAAGGTCATTGTAAATTGTCCTGTGACTGGGTTAGGGTTAACTCAGGGTTGTCAGGAGTTGTGGGCAGCGTGTTTCAAAGGCACTGCATCTCTAAATAAATAAGTAAAATTGACAAAGGTTGCAGCCCGCTGGCTGTCCACACCCAGTCTCGTCTGCCTGTCGAAGTGGTGTACCAGGGTGTGCCTGCTGACACACACAAACACTGCTATCAAGTCACCTCTCATCCTCCGTCACTCCAAAGGGAAAAGCCTAGCAGACCCTACATTAGATGGGGCTGATCACGAACGTTAGGTCCCAGATTTCTACTTGATACACAAGCCAGGGCAGTACAATATGGAGAGCAAACTGTTGCCAATGCAGCAGGCTCCCCCTCCCCATAAAGCTGATGAACCCAAAGGAACGGCAGAGACCGATACTGTTTGGCACCAGCAGCACCACAGGAGTTGCTAGTCAGTATTGAACTCAATGTAGGACTGCCTTAGGTAATCCAGCTCCATATTTTTCCTTGAAGCCTCTTGCATGAGGGGGTTTGAGATCAAAGTTTTTCTTCTCCTAGATGAGCTGCTTTCCTAGGCCAAGGAGCCCCATCTCCCTGAAGCAACTGGCTTTAAGGCACCAGACCTGTTGAGTTCCTCCAGCATTTTGTGTGTTGCATTTAACAGCTTTTGCCATTTCTCTCAGTAGAAACGGTTTCGCCAGATTTAGTAGCTAAGCACACGTGAAGGACAGGTGCTGGACTTGATCGTTAGAGGCTATTTGAGACACACGCCATTGGAAGCACTTAATAGGTAGTGGGAGCTTATGCCCACGACCACCTCCCCCCGCCAGCTTTAACAGCCTTAAGGAGCCAGGTTCCGGAGAAGACTTTCGGAAACACGTGGTTCTGCGGCAAATGTTTAAATTTTGCTGATCCAACCAGTATTCCAATCATCTCAGTTTACATGTTTCTCCCTGACTCAGGAATCCACAGGGGGATTATTCTCCATGTGTCACCATCAGTCTGACAGGAGTAGGGAAAAGCGACACCCTCCCTCGCTCCTTCAATTTTCAATTAGCTTCAATTTTCAAGATAGTTTAATGTCCCATTTTGTACACAAGTGTAAAGGAGAATCAAATAATTGATACTCTGTATCCAAAGCTGCACAAAAAACCCACAATAAGACAAAGAACACACTAAATATAAATACATAAGATAGCTTGTATACATTGATTGTATGTCCATAAAGTGACACTAGTCTGTACATAAGGTGACTAACAGGAAATTATAAAGTAGAGGAGTTGGAGGTGTTAGCCTTACTACTTGGGGAAAGTAAATAATTTTGAGTCTGGTGATCCTGGTGTGGATGCTGCACAGCATCCTCTCTGATGGGACTGGGACAAACCGTCCATGAGCAGGGTAGGTGGGATCCTTCATGATGTTACTGGCCCTTCTCCCGGCATCCTTCACTTACCGATGGGCTGCTGGACGAGGATGGTGTCCGGGAAGGTAGCTGTGGCGATGCCACCACTGCCATGAACTGCCTTTACCCGCACCTTCAGCTTGTCTCCCTCTGTCAGGTTTTTAATCACCAGAACGTTCTTCGTGGTCAATTCCTTGTTGGCCGGCACCCAGGTCTGAGCTTGGAGAAGACATGCAGGAATTAGTAGAGAGTCCCAGCACAACACTTCCAGAGTGAGTGTTTGTGTGCATTAGAAAACCTCAGAGCAACACACACACACACACACACACACACACACACACACACACAAAACAATGTAGGAGCTCAGATCGCAACATTTCAAAGTAAATTTGGTATCAAAGTGCATATATGTCACCATATACACCCTGAGACTCATTTTCCTGTGGGCATTCATAGTAAACAAAAAGAAACACAATAGAATCAACGAAAAACCACACATGGCAGAGACGGACAAACAACCAATGTGCAAAACAGAACAAATTATAAACAGAAAATAAAGGGAAATAAATAAATGAAAGATAGATAGACAGGCAGATAGATAGACAGACAGATGGACGGACAGATAGATAAGCAACCAAGCAATATATATCAAGAACTTGAATTGTAGAGACCTTAAACGTGAGCCAGTGATGGAGTTAGTTCAGTATTAGAAAGTATAGTCAACATACCTTTATGTGTGGTAGGTCATGCCAAACCAATCTTATAGAGTTTTTCAAGGAGGTTATCAGGAAAGTTGATGAAGGCAAAGCAATGGACTTTAGCAAGGCATTTGATAGGTTCTGCGTGGGAGGTTGGGCAGTAAGGTTTGTTACTTGGTATTCAGGATGAGGTAGTAAATTGGATTACACTCTGGCATCACAGAAAAAGCCAGAGAGTGGTGGTAGATGGTTGCTTCCCTGACTGGAAGCCTGTGACTAGTGGAGCGCCACAGATGTCGATTGTTGTCTGTTGTTGTTTGTCAGTAATCTGTCTGCTAATGGGGTTAACTGGATCAACAAATTTGCAGATGACACCAAGGATGGAGGAGTGATGGACAGCATGGAAGACTGTCAAAGCTTGCAATGGGATCTGGACCAGCTGGAAAAATGGGCTGAAAAATGTCAGATGGAATTTAATGCAGACCAAGTGTGAGGTGTTGTAGGACCAACTAGGGTAGCTGTTACACAGTGAATGTGAGGCACGAGGGAGTGCGGTAGAACTGAAGAATTGGGGAAATACAGAACCATAATTCCTTGGAAGTGCCATCACAGATAGATAGAGTCATAAAGCTTTTGGCACATTGGCCTTCATAAATAGAAGTACTGAGTATACAGTACTGCAGGTGTTAGCGCAACCCTATTACATCGGAGTTCAAAGTTCAGTTCCAGGGTACTCTGTAAGCAACTTTGTATGTTAATTCCCAAGTGTGTGTGGGTTTCCTCCAGGTGCTCCGGTTTTGCCCCACAGTCCAAAGACATACCGGTTACTAGGTCTCTGTATAATTGGTCATTGTAAATTGTCCTGTGATTAGGCGAGAGTTAAATTGGTAGGTTTCTGTGGGATGAAGCTCAAAGGGGCCAGAAGGGCCTGTATCTCTAACAAAGTCAATCAATAAGAGTTGGGTGTTCTGTTGTACTTGTCTATGACTTTGGGTCCGCCTCATTTGGAGTACTGTGTGTAGTTCTGGTCACCTACCTACCGGAAAGATATCACTAAGATTGAAAGAGTTCTGAGAAACTCTACAAAATGTTGCCTGGACTTGAGGACCTGAGTTATAGGGAAAGTTTGAATACGTTACAACTTTATTCCCTGGAGTGTAGGAGAATGAGGGGAGATTTGATAGAGGTGTACAAAATTATGAGGGGTATAGACAGGGTAAATGCAAGTAGGCTTTTATGACAGAGGTTGGGTGAGACTAGAGGTAGAGGTCATAGGTTAAGGGTGAAAGGTGAAATGAGTAACGGGAACCTGAGGGGAAACTTCTTCACTCAGAAGAAGGTGAGAGTGTAGAATGAACTGCTGGCAGAAGTAGTGGGTGTGAGTTTGATTTCAACATTTTGATAAGTACACGGATGGGAGGGGTATGGCAGACTGTTGTCCTGGTGCAGGCCAATGGACAAGGCAGATCAATACTTCGTCACAGACTGCATCACCATCATGTATGGAGGGGCCACTGCACAGGATCAGGAAAAGCTGCAGAGGGTTGTATGCAGCCAGCTTCATCATGCACAAGCCTCCCCACCATCAAGGACACCATTTGAAAGCAATGTCTCAAGATTAGGCATTCACCACCAAGGATCCTGACCACCCAGGACACACCCTCTTCTCATTACTACCATCAGGGAGGTTAAGGAGCTTGAAGACACACATTCAATGTTTTAGTAACAGCTTCTCCTCTACCACCATCAGATTAATGGAATGATGAACACCATCTGAGTGTCCACTTTATTATTAACACCTATACACCTGCTCGTTAATGCAAAATTGTTGGTGCCAGATGGGGTGGTTCGAGTATCTCAGAAACTGCTGATCTCCTGGGATTTTCACACACAACAGTCTTTAGAGATTACAGAGAATGTCGTGAAAAACAAACAGCATTCATTGAGCTGCATTGCTGTGGGCAAAAATGCCTTGTTAATGAGAGGTGTCAGAGGAGAATGGCCAGACTGGTTCAAGCTGATAGAAAGATGCCAGTAACTCAAATAACTGCCTGTTACAAAACAGTGGTGTGCAGAAGAGCTTCTCTAAATGCACAACACAGCAAACCTTGAAGTGGATGGGCTACAACAGCAGAAGACTATGAGCATACATTCAGTAGCAATTTTATTAGGTGCAAAAGTACCTAATAGTGGTCACTGTATGAATGTTTCTTATTGCAATTTACCATATTATTTTATACATACGGATTGCACTGTACTGCTCCACAAAGCAACAACTTTCCCAAAATTTCAGTCAGTGATAATAAACCTGACTCTGATTGTGAAAGTCCTGTTTCAGTTCTGTGGTGCTCCATGACCTTAGACCCAGTCTAACGTTTGGTAACTCACTCCACCTTCTGCAACTCCAAAGTTTTCTTGAAGGAATTGTCTCCACTAAATCAATGCCTGGGAACCTGTTTGTAGACAGCAGCCTGTCTGACTGGCAAACCCACCTCTGACCTAAAGGCACGAGTGGTTATATTTCAGTAGGAGTTTGAGGGGAATTGGTATGTCACCAAAGACTCTCGCAAATTTCTGCAGAGAATTCTGGTTGCATCACCGTCTTGTATGGAGAGGCTACTGCACAGGATCAGAAAAAGCTGTGGAAAGTTGTAAACTCATCCAGGTCCATTGTGGGCACCAGCTTCCCCAGCATGGAGAACACCTTCAAAAGGCAGCTTCCATCATTAAGGACACCCATCTCCCAGGACATGCCCTCTTCTCATTGCTGCCATCAGGGAGGAGGTACAGGAGCCTGAATGCACACACTCAATGTTTCAGGAACAGCTTCTTCCCCTCTGCCATCAGAGAGGCCATGATAACAGAGTGGTTAGCACAACACCATTACAACTCGGTGTTCCGGAGTTCAGAGTTCAATTCCAGCGCCAGTCTCTGTATGCCCCCCCCCCACCTGCTGAATGCGAGGAGTTTTCCCAGTTGCTGCTTTCCTCCCACAGTCCAAAGTCCAAAGACACATGAAGAATTTGGTGTCAACAATCATCTTGAATGTTACAACGAAAATGAAGGTTTAGAGGATGCAACAGTGTAGCTGTTAGAGTGCTTAGAGTGGACAGTTGATGTTTATTCATTTGGGTTGATCAACACCAAATTAAAGCTGTGATTTTAGGTATTTCAGGCGGGGAGGCAATGAAGGCTGATCATTATCTACACTAGGAGTGTGTGCTGATTTTGTTCATTTACAGTCAAAAGAACACAACAATGTACACTGGGTGAATTCCTCTGTCAATAGGAACTAACACACTATTTTATAGTACTGTAGAAATAGTGGGGGCATTGTAACCTGTTCTGTATTTCGTTTAAATACAGAATTTGTTACTTAGTTAAATTAAAAGAATTGCAGTGTGATTGAATTCATATTGCAATTTGAGAGGGAGAAGTACAAGTCCCATGTATCAGTATCACAATGGAATAAAGGCATGAGAGAGGAGTTTGCCCAGGTAGATTGGAGGGGGGTACAGGCAGGGATGATGGCAGAGCAGAGATGGCTGAAGTTTCTGGGAGTAGTTCACAAGGTGCTGGCTGGATATGTCCCACAGTAGAAGTAGCAATTCAGTGATTCAGGAACAGCTTCTTCCTCTCTGCCATCTGACTCCTGAATGGACTTTGAAGATTTGGACACTACCTCACTTTTTAAAATATACAGTATTTCTGTTTTTGCACATTTTTAATAATCTATTCAATATGTGTAATTGATTTACTTGTTTATTTATTGTTATGTTTTATTTTAATTATTTTTTCTCTCTCTGTTAGATTATGTATTGCATTGAACTGCTGCTGTTAAGTTGACAAATTTCACGTCACATGCCAGTGAAAATAAACCTGATTCTGATAATTCTCAAATGGCAGGGCTAGGCAACTGTGGCTGACAAGGGAAATTAGGGACTGCATAAAAGCCAAGGATAGGACATATAAGGTAGCAAAAGTGAGTGGGAAGTTGGATGATTGGGAAGCTTTTAAAATCCAAAGGCAACTAAAGAAGCTATAGAAGGGAAAAGCTGAAATATGAGGGCAAACTAGCCAATAATATAAAGTAGGATACTGAAAGATTTTTCAGTTATATAAAGAGTAAAAGGGAGGTGATATTGGGCCACTGGAAAATGATGCTGGTGAGGTAGTAATGGGGGACAAAGAAATGGCAGATGAACTTAATAAGTACTTCGCTTAGGTCTTCGCTGTAGAAGATACTAGCTGTGTGCCAGAGGTCCGTGAGTGTCAGGTAGCAGGAGTGAGTGCCATTGCTATTACAAAGGAAAAAGGGCTAAGCAAACACAAAGGTCTTAAGGTGGATAAGTCACCTGGACCAGATGGACTACATCCCAGAGTCCTGAGAGAGGTTGCTGAAGAGATAACAGATGCATTGGTCATGATCTTTCAAGAATCATGTTGCCTGGATTGGGGAGCATGCCCTATGAGAATAGGTTGAGTGAATTTGGCCCTTTCTCCTTGGAGCGGCAGAGGATGAGAGGTGACATTACAGAAGTCTATAAGATGATGAGAGGCATCGATCGTGTGGATAGTCAGAGGCTTTTCCCAAGACTGAAATGGCTAACACGAGAGGGCACAGTTTTAAGTTGCTTGGAAGTAGGTATGGAGGAGATGTCAGGGGTAAGCTTTTATGCAGAGAGTGGTGGGTGCGTGGAAAGTGCTGCCGGCAACGGTGGTGGAGGCAGATACGATAGGGTCTTTTAAGAGACTCCTGGATAGATACATGGAGCTTAGAAAAATATAGGGCTATGGTAGGTAATTTCTAAAATAAGTACATTTTCAGCGCAGCATCGTGGGCCGAAAGGCCTGTATTGTGCTGTAGGTTTTCTATGTTTCTTATCACTTGATTCTGGCATGGTCCCAGAGGACTTGAAGATTGCAAATGTCACTCCACTCTTTAAGAAGGGAAGAAGACAAAAGAGAGGAGATTATAGGTCAGTTAGCCTAACCTCAGTAGTTGAGAAAGTGTTGGATTCCATTATTAAGGAAGAGGTTTTGGGGTACTTGGAGACAAATGATAAAATAAGTAAAAGTCAGCATGGTTTCTGTGAAGGGAAATCTTGCCTGACAAATCTTCGAGGAAGTAACAAGCAACAAAGGAGAGGCAGTGATGTCATTTACTTGGATTTTCAAAACACATTTGATAAGGCGCCACTCATGAGGCTGCTTAACACGATAAAATCCCATGGCATTACAGGAAAGATACTGGCATGGATAGTGGAATGGCTGACAGGAGGAGACATTGTGTGGGAATAAAGGAGGTCTTTTCTGGTTGTCTGCCAGTGACTAGCGGTGTTCCTCATGGGTCAGTATTGGAATCACTGCATTTCACACGGTTTGTCAATGATTTAGATAATGGAATTGATGGCTTTTTAGCAAAGTTTGCAGATGATACAAAGATAGCTGGAGGAGTAGGTTATGCTGAGGAAGCAGCAGGACTTAGACAAATGGGCAAAAAAGTGGCAGATGGAACACAGTGTTGGGAAATGTATGAACGTGCATTTTTGTAAAAGGAGCAATAGTGTGGACTATTATCTAAATGGGAAAACATTCAAACATTAGAGGTGCAGAGGGACTTAGGAGTCCTCGTGCAAGACTCCCAGGAGGTTAATTTGCAGGTTGAGTCTGTGGTAAAAAAGGGAAATGCAATGTTAGCATTTATTTAAAGGGGAATAGAATATAAAAGTAAGGAGATAATGCTGAGCCTTTATAAGACACCAGTCAGGCTGCACTTGGAGTATTGTCAACAGTGTTGGGCCCCTTATCTCAGAAAGGATGTGTTCTCATTGGAAAGGGTTCAGAGGAGATTCATGAGGATGATTCCAGGAATGAAGGGGCTAACATATGAGGAGAGTTTGGCAGCTTTGGGCCCGTACTCACTGGAATTTATAATAATGCAGGAGGATCTCATTGAAACCTACTGAATGTTGAAAGGGTGGATATGGAGAGTATGTTTCCCGTGCTGGGGATATCCAGATCTAGAGGGCACAGCCTCAAAAATGAGGGGCGACCTTTTAGAACAGAGGTAAGGAGGAATTTTTTTTAGCTAGAGAGTAGTGAATCTCTGGAATGTTCTGCCACAGACTGTGCTGGAGGCTAAGTCTGTGTGTATATTTAAAGTGGAAGTTGATAAATTCCTGATCGGTCAGGGCATCAAAGGATGTGGTGAGAAGGCAGGTGTATGGGGTTGAGTGGGATCCGGGATCAGCCATCAGCAGAACAGACTTGATGGACTGAATGGCCTAATTCTGCTCCTGTGTCTTATGGTCTTATGGTCTAAATGGTAGTTTGTCTTTTTTTAACTATTTCCATGAAACAGGCTAATTGGGGCAGCTGCTTAATTGGGCCAAAATGTACTGGATCTGACGTGGCCGAATTAACCAAAATGCATTGTAATAAGCTTTTGTGAGTTTCTCTCATAATTGATTCCTATCCATCTGTAATTGACCTTGGTGCTGGTGGTGAGACACCTTCTCAAACCACAGTAGTCTGTGCAATCATGAGGTGTAGGAGAAGAATTCAGCTATTCACCATATTAAGTCTGCTTCAGTTCTCTCTATGCTCTGTGGACATCAGACCCAGGCGATGAACAAACGACGATGAGGAAGCAGTGTGCATGTGGCAAAATCTGCAAGAACAATCGTGGCTTGAAGATCCACCAAGCAAGGATGAAGTGTTTGGCGGGAGCAGGAGCAGCACAACGCGCAGGTGCTCAACGTGGTGGGACAAAGAAGGGTCCAGGCCCAGAGTCACCCCATAGTGCCCGGAACCTCCAAGTGTTGCAAACTAATCCCTCTAACATGAAGTCTAACAGGAGGTGGATCAAGTGGCCTGCAGCTAACATGACTTCACTGTGGAAGCAATTTGATGAAGATGTGAACCAAATTCTGGAGGCAACGGCAAAGGGAGGGGTTGATAGGAAGCTGCAAGCCATGACAACAATTATTGTAAGTATCGCAGCTGAACGGTTCCCAGTGGAGGTTGGTTGTAGGGGATTCGTAGCCCGTTCTTTAGTTACAGCCTTCAGCATTTTGGGCATCGAGGGAGAGAGGAAGAGGACAGCCATCTGCAGTACCACCAATGCGGCAGAGAGGGCCTCAAGATGGCTGTGGCTCAAAAGAGGGGAGCCATGGAGTCATAAGTAGCCAGCCATCTGGACACAAGCTGGGGTCTGATCAGCCCCGGCTGGGTCACCTGGAGGAGGTTGTATGATGTTGAAAGACCCGAAACACCCGAAACACCCGATGATTCCAGGAACATCACTGAAGATGTGTCCAGAAGCATCAATAGATGTATGTACACAGCTGGAGTCTACTTCCTGTGACATGTGATTTAACCCCTGAGCTGCTTGGGCTTCTTCCCACATCCTGAAGACCATAAGACATAGGAGAAAAATTGGGCCACTCGGCCTATTAAGTTTGCTCTGCCATTCCATCATGGCCGAGTTATTTATCCTCTTGACCCCATTCTCCTGCCCTCTCCTCAAAACCTTTGGCAATCTGAATCACAAATCTATCAACCTCCACTTTAAATATACCCAAAGACCTGCCTTCCACAGCCATCTATGACAAAGAATTCCATAGATTCACTGACTGCTCGTATAGTGGTTAGCATAGCGCTTTACAATACAGGCAACCTGGGTTCAATTCTCCCGCTGCCTGTAAGGGGTTTGTATGTTCCACCGTGACCTGTAAAGGGTTTGTATGTTCCCGCGGCCTGTAAGGGGTTTGTATGTTCCCATGGCCTGTAAGGGGTTTGTATGTTCCCCCCATTGCCTGTAAGGGGTTTGTATGTTCCCCTGTGACCTGTAAGGGGTTTGTATGTTCCCCTGCTGCCTGTAAGGGGTTTGTATGTTCCCCCGCTGCCTGTAAGGGGTTTGTATGTTCCCCCGTGACCTGTAAGGGGTTTGTATGTTCCCCTGCTGCCTGTAAGGGGTTTGTATGTTCCCCCCCCTGCCTGTAAGGGGTTTGTATGTTCCCCCGTGACCTGTAAGGGGTTTGTATGTTCCCCTGCTGCCTGTAAAGGGTTTATATGTTCCCCTGTGGCCTGTAAGGGGTTTGTATGTTCCCCTGTGGCCTGAAAGGGGTTTGAATGTTCCCCCGTGACTGTGTGGTTTCCTCCGGGTGCTCCCGTTTCCTCCCACAGTCCAAAGGCATACTGGTTGGAAGGTTAATTGGTCGGATTAAATTGTGGTTCAGCTGGAAGGGTCTATCCTGCACTGCGTCCCAGACAAACAAATAAATAAATAAAGATGTGATGTTGAGGCTTCACACAGCACTTGGAGTGTTGTGCGCAGTTTTATGCCCCTTATCTATGTGCTGCTGTTGAAGAGAGTCCAGAGGAGATTCACAAGAAAGCAAGTGTTTTAAGTAAGAGGAGTGTTTGCAGGCTCTGGGCCTGTACTCACTGGAGTTTAGAAGAATGAGGGGGGATCTCATTGAAACCTTTTGAATGTTGAAAGGACTAGACAGTTTGTTTCCTATAATGAGGGAGTCTAGGACCAGTGGGTACAACCTCAGAGTAGGATGGGGTCCCTTTAGAACAGATAAAAGGAGAACTTTCCTTTGCCCAAGGGTGGTGAATCTGTCAAATCCATTGCCACAGACAACTGTGAAGGCCAAGTCATTAAGTTTATTTAAAGTGGAAGTTGATAGGTTCTGGATTAATTAGGGTTTCAGAGGTTATGGGGAAAAGGCAAGAGAATGGGGTTAAGGAAGGATAATAGAGGGAAGTATGTGTGTGAGGCCGGTGTTCTGTTCTGGGTGTCAGATGTGGGATGTCTGGGAGACTCCCAGCCTCCCGGATGGCCACATCTGCACCGGGTGCATCAAGCTGCAACTCCTTGCGTGAGTGGGCCAGTGAAGGAGTGGAGCTTTGAGGCTTTGACTCGAGAGATTCTGGCAGTTTTGGCAGTTGGACTGTGCAATCAAGTCAATCAAGATTTGAATAGCTCAGACTCAGCAGAAAGCAGCTGATTGGGCAGTCGAGGTCAGGTGACCAAACATTTTGAAAAGCTCAAACAGATAAATAGAGGGATAGCTCAAGCGAAGCGGCCAGAGTGAGAGTGGACCAGTGAAGGAGTGGAGCTTTGAGGCTTTGACTCGAGAGGCTTCGACAAGAAGAGGCAAAGGACAAGCTAGCTCGCAGTTAGTTTTTACAATGTCTCCTGAGATGCTGATGTGCCTCTCATGTGAGATGTGGCAGTCTTGGGGGAACTCCCCTCTCCCGCAGAGTCACATCTGCCAGTAGTGCATACGGCTGGGCGATCTGGAAGACCGTGTAAGGAATCTGGAGCAGCAGCTGGATGACCTTCGACTCATAAGGGAGAATGAGGCAGTCATAGATGAGAGCTTCAGGGAGGTAGTCACACCTAGGCTGTCAGAAGCAGGTCGTTGGGTGACAGTCAGAGGGGGGAAAGCGAAGGTGAGCAGACAGGTAGCGCAGAGCAGCCCTGTAGCCATTCCCCTGAATAATAAGTTTACCGTCCTGGATACTGTTGGCGGGGACGACCGACCAGGTGTGAGTCACGGTGGCAGGGCCTCCGGCATTGAGTCTGACCTTGTGGTGCAGAAGGGTGGGACGGAGAAGAGGAGAGCTGTCGTCATTGGAGACTCTATAGTCAGGGGAGCAGACAGGAGATTTTGTGGACGTGAGAAGGACACCCGCATGGTTTGTTGCCTCCTGGGTGCCAAGGTCCGGGATGTCTCTGACCGGGTGCACGACATCCTGGTACGAGAGGGAAAGCAACCAGAAGTCGTGATACATGTTGGGACCAACGACATAGGCAGGAAGAGGGATGAGGTCCTGAAGTGTGAGTTTAGGGAATTAGGCAGAAGGCTGAAGAACAGGACCTCAAGTGTGGCGTTCTCAGGATTGCTGCCAGTGCTACGTGACAGAGATGGTAAGAATTGGAGGAGTTGGCAGTTGAATGCGTGGCTGAGGAGTTGGTGCAGGGAGCAGGGCTTTAGATTTTTGGATCATTGGGATCTCTCTGGGGAAGGTGAGACCTGTACAGATTGGATGGGTTGCACCTGAACTCGAGGGGGAGCAATATCCTTGCAGGTAGGTTTGCTAGCATGGTTCGGGAGGGTTTAAACTAATTTGCGAGGGGGATGGGACCCAGAGCGAAAGAGCAGTGAAAGAAGTGCATGGAGTAAAGCCAGATCTAACATACAGAGAGACTTTGAGGAAAGAGAAGCAGAATAAATGGTGTAAAGACAGTAAGGTAGAAGGGCTGAAATGTGTGTACCTCAATGCAAGAAGCATCAGGAACAAAGGTGATGAACAGAGAGCTTGGATACATAAATGGAATTATGATGTAGTGGCCATTACAGAGACTTGGCTGGCACCAGGGCAGGAATGGATTTTCAATATTCCTGGATTTCAGTGCTTTAAAAGGGATAGAGAGGGCGGAAAAAGGGGAGGAGGTGTGGCATTACTGGTCAGGGATACTATTACAGCTACAGAAAGGGTGGGTAATGTAGCAGGATCCTCTTTTGAGTCAATATGGGTGGAAATCAGGAAACAGGAAGGGAGCAGTTACTCTACTGGGGGTATTCTATAGGCCCCCTGGTAGCAGCAGAGATACAGAGGAGCAGATTGGGAGGGAGATTTTGGAAAGGTGCAAAAATAACAGGGTTGTTATCATGGGTGACTTTAACTTCCCTAATATTGATTGGCACCTGATTAGTTCCAAGGGTTTAGATGGGGCAGAGTTTGTTAAGTGTGTCCAGGATGGATTCCTGTCGCAGTATATGGACAGGCGACCAGGGAGAATGCCATACTAGATCTAGTACTAGGTAATGAACCGGGTCAGGTCACAGATCTCTCAGTGGGTGAGCATCTGGGGGACAGTGACCACCGCTCCCTGGCCTTTATAATTATCATGGAAAAGGATAGAATCAAAGAGGACAGGAAAATTTTTAATTGGGGAAAGGCAAGTTATGAGGCTATAAGGCTAGAACTTGCGGGTGTGAATTGGGATGATGTTTTTGCAGGGAAATGTTCTATGGACATGTGGTCGATGTTTCGAGATCTCTTGCGGGATGTAAGGGATAAATTTGTCCCGGTGAGGAAGGTAAAGAATGGTAGGGTGAAGGAACCATGGGTGACAAGTGAGGTGGAAAATCTAGTCAGGTGGAAGAAGGCAGCATACATGAGGTTTAGGCAGCAAGGATCAGATGGGTCTATTGAGGAATATAGGGAAGCAAGAAAGGAGCTTAAGAAGGGGCTGAGAAGAGCAAGAAGGGGGCATGAGAAGGCCTTGGCGAGTAGGGTAAAGGAAAACCCCAAGGCATTCTTCAATTATGTGAAGAAAACAAGGATGACAGGAGTGAAGGTAGGACCGATTAGAGATAAAGGTGGGAAGATATGCCTGGAGGCTGTGGAACTGAGCGAGGTCCTCAATTAATACTTCTCTTCGGTATTCACCAATGAGAGGGAACCTGATGATGGTGAGGACAATATGAGTGAAGTTGATGTTCTGGAGCATGTTGATATTAAGGGAGAGGAGATGTTGGAGTTGTTAAAATATATTAGGACAGATAATTCCCCAGGGCCTGATGGAATATTCCCCAGGCTGCTCCATGAGGCGAGAGAAGAGATTGCTGAGCCTCTGGCTAGGATCTTTATGTCCTCGTTGTCCACAGGAATGGTACCGGAGGATTGGAGGGAGGCGAATGTTGTTCCCTTGTTCAAAAAAGGTAGTAGGGATAGTCCGGGTAATTATAGACAAGTGAGCCTTACGTCTGTGGTGGGAAAGCTGTTGGAAAAGATTCTTAGAGATAGGATCTATGGGTATTTAGAGAATCATGGTCTGATCGGGGACAGTCTGCATGGATTTGTGAAGGGCAGATCGTGTCTAACAAGCCTGATAGAGTTCTTTGAGCAGGTGACCAGGCATATAGATGAGGGTAGTGCAGTGGATGTGAACTATATGGATTTTAGTAAGGCATTTGACAAGGTTCCACACGGTAGGCTTATTCAGAAAGTTAGAAGGCATGGGATCCAGGGAAGTTTGGCCAGGTGGATTCAGAATTGGCTTGCCTGCAGAAGGCAGAGGGTGGTGGTGGAGGGAGTACATTCAGATTGGAGGATTGTGACTAGTGGTGTCCCACAAGGATCTGTTCTGGGACCTCTACTTTTCGTGATTTTTATTAACGACCTGGATGTGGGGGTCGAATGGTGGGTTGGCAAGTTTGCAGATGACACAAAGGTTGGTGGTGTTGTAGATAGTGTAGAGGATTGTCAAAGATTGCAGAGAGACATTGATAGGATGCAGAAGTGGGCTGAGAAGTGGCAGATGGAGTTCAACCTGGAGAAGTGTGAGGTGGTACACTTTGGAAAGACAAACTCCAAGGCAGAGTACAAAGTAAATGGCAGGATACTTGGTAGTGTGGAGGAGCAGAGGGATCTGAGGGTACATGTCCACAGATCCCTGAAAGTTGCCTCACAGGTGGATAGGGTAGTTAAGAAAGCTTATGGGGTGTTAGCTTTCATAAGTCGAGGGATAGAGTTTAAGAGTTGCGATGTAATGATGCAGCTCTACAAAACTCTGGTTAGGCCACACTTGGAGTACTGTGTCCAGTTCTGGTCACCTCGCTATAGGAAGGATGTGGAAGCATTGGAAAGGGTACAGAGGAGATTTACCAGGATGCTGCCTGGTTTAAAAAGTATGCATTATGATCAGAGATTAAGGGAGCTAGGGCTTTACTCTTTGGAGAGAAGGAGGATGAGAGGAGACATGATAGAGGTGTACAAGATAATAAGAGGAATAGATAGAGTGGATAGCCAGCGCCTCTTCCCCAGGGCACCACTGCTCAATACAAGAGGACATTGCTTTAAGGTAAGGGGTGGGAAGTTCAAGGGGGATATTAGAGGAAGATTTTTTACTCAGAGAGTGGTTGGTGCGTGGAATGCACTGCCTGAGTCAGTGGTGGAGGCAGATACACTAGTGAAGTTCAAGAGACTACTAGACAGGTATATGGAGGAATCTAAGGTGGGGCTTATATGGGAGGCAGGGTTTGAGGGTTAGCACAACATTGTGGGCCGAAGGGCCTGTACTGTGCTGTACTATTCTATGTTCTATGTTCTATGTTCCTTGGGGACCGTGTTAGGGAACTGGAGATGCAGCTCCATGACCTTCATCTGGTCAGCGAGAGTAAGGAGGTGATAGAGAGGAGCGATAGGCAAGTAGTTACAGGGGGGCCTTGGGAGACATAAGTGCGTAACAGTCAGGAGAGGGAAGGGGAAGTGTCAGATACTAGGGAGTACCTCTATGGCTGTCCCCCTTAACAATAAGTACTCCTGTTTGAGTACTGTTGGGGGGGGGGCAGCCTACCTGGGGGAAGCAACAGCCTCTGGCCCAGAATCTGGCCCTGTGGCTCAGAAGGCTAAGGAAAGGAAGAGGATGGCAGCAGTGATAGGGGACTTTATAGATAGGGGGTCAGACTGGTGATTCTGTGGGTGCAGTAAAGAAGCATGGATGGTAAGTTTGTCTCCCAGGTGCCAGGGTCCAGGATGTTTCTGATCGTGCCCACGATATCCTGCAGTGGGAAGGTGAACAGCCAGAGGACATGGTACGTATTGGTACCAACAACATAGGTAGGAAAAGGGAGGAGGTCCTGAAAGCAGGCTACAGGGAATTAGGAAGGGAGTTGAGAAAAAGGACCGCAAAGGTAGTAATCTCGGGATTACTGCCTGTGCCACCCGACAGTGAGAGTAGGAATGCAATGAGGTGGAGGGTAAATGCGTGGCTGAGAGATTGGAGCAGGGTGCAGGGATTCAGATTTCTGAATCATTGGGACCTCTTTTGGGGGAGGCGTGACCTGTACAAAAAGGACGGGTTGCACTTGAATCTGAGGGGGACCAATATCCTGGCAGGGAGGTTTGCTAAGGCTATTGGGAAGAGTTTAAACTAGAATTGCTGTGGGGTGGGAACTGAACTGAAGAGACGGAGGAAGGGGCGGTTGGCTCACAAATAGAGAAAACTTTAAAGGTGGGTCTCATCACAGTTGCAAGAATTATATTACAAAACTGGAAAAACCCAGATATCCCACTGTGAAGGAATGGGCTGAGGAAATGATTAAGATTTCATCATATGAACACATGTTGGGAAGAATTAACAGTGAGGGAAAAGTGCAAGATGCGTGGGATCAATTTTGGTTGTATGTTAATTTAAACTTAAATTAGAACTTCTTTCTGTTTCTAAGTTTTATTTGTTTTCCTGTCATGGGATGGCTGTGTAAATATGCTGTACTCTATCTGCTCTGTGATATGCTGTGCTGCTTTGTTAAATAAGAATAAATAATAACAAATTTGAATTACAAAAAAACAAACAGGGAAAGCTTGTCAGCAGTGCAAGGGGGCAGATAGGCAGGTGATAGAGAAGGCATGCGTTCAGACTGATGGTTTGAGATGTGTCTATTTTAGTGCAACAAGTATCATGAACAAAGCAGATGAGCTTAGAGCGTGGATCAGTACCTGGAACAATGATGTTGTGGCCCTTGCAGAGACGTGAATGGCTCAGGGACAGGAATAGTTACTTCGAGTGCCAGGCTTTAGATGTTTCAGAAAGGACAGGGAGGGGGGCAAAAGAGATGGAGGCATGGCATTGCTGATCAGAGATAGTGTCACGGCTGCAGGAAAGGAGGAAGACATGGAGGGATTATCTACTGAGTCTCTGTGGGTGGAAGTTAGGAACAGGAAGGGGTCAATAATTGGTGTTTTTTATATATCTCCCAATAGTAACAGGGACATCGAGAAGCAGATAGGGAGACAGATTCTGGAAAGGTGTAATAATAACAGGGTTGTCGTGGTGGGAGATTTTAATTTCCAAAATATTGATTGTCATCTCCCTAGAGCAAGGGGTTTAGATGGGGTGGAGTTTGTTAGGTGTGTTCAGGAAGGTTTCTTGACACAATATGTAGATAAGCCTACAAGAGGAGAGGCTGTACTTGATCTGGTATTGGGAAATTAACCTGGTCAGGTGTCAGGTCTCGGTGGAAGAGCATTTTGGAGATAGTGATCACAATTCTATCTCCTTTACCATAGCATTGGAGAGGGATAGGAACAGACAAGTTAGGGAAGTGTTTAATTGGAGTAAGGGGAAATATGAGGCTATCAAGCAGGAACTTGGAAGAATAAATTGGGAACAGATGTTCTCAGGGAAATGTATGCAAGAAATATGGCAAATGTTCAGGGATATTTGCGTGGAGTTCTGCATAGGTACATTCCAATGAGACAGGGAAAGGATGGTAGGGTACAGGAACCATGGTGTACAAAAGCTGTTGTAAATCAAGTCAAGATGAAAAGAAAAGCTTACGAAAGGTTCACAAAACTAGGTAATGATAGATATCTAGAACATTATAAGGCCAGCAGGAAGCAGCTTAAGAATGAAATTAGGAGAGCCAGAAGGGGCCATGAGAAGGCCTTGGTGGACAGGATTAAGGAAAACCCCAAGACATTCTACAGGTATGTGAAGAGCAACCAGATAAGACGTGTGTGAAGAGCAACCAGATAAGACGTGAGAGAAAAGGACCAAGCAAGTGTGACAGTGGAAAAGTGTGTATGGAAGCGGAAGAGATGGCAGAGGTACTTAATGAATACTTTGCTTCAGTATTCCCCACAGTAAAGGATCTTGGCAATTGTAGGGATGACTTACAGCGGAATGAAATGCATGAGCATATAGACATTAAGAGAGAGGATGAGCTGGAGCTTTTGGAAAGCATCAAGTTGGATAAATCACTGGGACCGGATGAGATGTACCCCAGGCTATTGTGGGAGGCAAGGGAGGAGATTGCTGATCCTCTGGCAATGATGTTTGTGTCATCAATGGGGACAGGAGAGGTTCCAGATGATTGGAGGGTTGCAGATGTTGTTCCCTTATTCAAGAAAGCGAATAGAGATAGCCCAGGAAATTATAGACCAGTGGTTGGTTGGTAAGTTGATGGAAAAGATCCTGAGAGGCAGGATTTATGAACATTTGGAGAGGCATAATATGATTAGGAATAGTCAGCATGGCTTTGTGAAAGGCAGGTCATGCCTTATGAGCCTGATTGAATTTTTTGAGGATGTGACTAAAAACATTGATGAAGGTAAAGCAGTAGATGTAGTGTATATGGATTTCGGCAAGGCATTTGATAAGGTACCCCATGCAAGGCTTATTGAGAAAGTAAGGAGGCATGAGATCCAAGGGGACCTTGCTTTGTGGATTCAGAATTGGCTTGCCCACAGAAGGCAAAGAGTGGTTGTAGACGGGTCATATTCTGCATGGAGGTCAGTGCCTCAGGGATCTGTCTTGGGACCCCTTGATTTTTATAAATGACCTGGATGAAGAAGTGGAGGAATGGGTTAGTAAATTTAATGACACAAAGGCTGGGGGTGTTGTGGATAGTGTGGAGGGCTGTCAGAGGTTTCAGCAGGACATCAATAGGATCTAAAACTAGACTGAGAAGTGGCAAATGGAGTTCATCCCAGATAACACTACCTCACTATTCTTGCTTTCTTTTTACACTACCTTTAAATATTTTTGTAATTTATAGTATATTTCATGTCTTGCACTGTACTGCTGCTGTAAAACAACAAATTTCATGACATGTCAGTTATAATAAAACTGATTCTGATCAATGGGGGTCAGCAGGGAGTACCTCAAAACAAATACTTGGAGCCAGTTCTCGAGCTGCATGTCCGTGGTTTGTCAAGACTTTCATTTCTGTGTTGGATTCCACATTGTTTTCACACTTAGTCACTTTCCCGATGTCCAGTGCTCATACTAGGACACTGGTTAAAACCCAGTGACCCAGCATCAGTTGGAAGATAAACAGTGTTTAATCTTCAATCTGTTAATCCTCCATCAGAACTGGGAAAGATAAAGCAATTTGAAGTTGAGAACATGGGGGAAGGAAAGATGGGACAAAGGAAATACTTCTGATCTGGAGAGGACAAGACTTGCATGGAGAAGTTAGAGGTTATTAGATTAATAGAGGTAGTATGAGAAAATCAATACGATAAGAAAAGTTGATTTTCATTTTTATGAAAAGGAACTTGATGACGGTGAGGACAATGTGAGTGAGGTTGATGTTCTGGAGCATCATTAAGGGATAGGAGGTGTTGGAGTTAAAATACATTAGGATGGATAAGTCCCCGGTGCTGGACTGAATATTCCCCAGGCTGCTCCACGAGGTGAGAGAAGAGATTGTTGAGCCTCTGTCTAGGATCTTTATGTCCTGGTTGTCCACGGGAATGGTACCGGAGGATTGGAGGCAGGTGAATGTTGTCCTCTTTTCAAAAAAGGTAGTAGGATAGTCCGGGTAGTTATAGACCAGTGAGCCTTACGTCTGTGGTGGGAAAGCTGTTAGAGATGGGATCTATGGGCATTTAGAGGGTCATGGTCTGATCAGGGACAGTCAGCATGGTTTTGTGAAGGGCAGATCGTGTCTAACAGCCTGATAGAGTTCTTTGAGGAGGTGACCAGGCATATAGATGAGGGTAGTGCAGTGGATTCGATCTGCATGAATTTTAGTAAGGCATTTGACAAGGTTCCACACAGTAGGCTTATTCAAAAAGTCAGAAGGCATGGGATCCAGGGAAGTTTGGCCAGGTGGATTCAGAATTGGTTCACCTGCAGAAGGCAGAGGGTGGTGGTGGAGGGAGTACATTCAGATTGGAGGGTTGTGACTAGTGGTGTCCCACAAGGATCTGTTCTGGGACCTCTACTTTTCGTGATTTTTATTAACAACCTGGATGTGGGGGTAGAAGGGTGGGTTGGCAAGTTTGCAGACAAAACAAAGGTTGCTGGTGCTGTGGATAGTGTAGAGGATTGTCGAAGCTTGCAGAGAGACATTGATAGGATGCAGAAGTGGGCTGAGAAGTAGCAGATGGAGTTCAACCCGGAGAAGTGTGAGGTGGTACACTTTGGAAAGACAAACTCCAAGGCAGAGTACAAAGTAAATGGTAGGATACTTGGTAGTGTAGAGGAGCAGAGGGATCTCGGGGTACATGTCCACAGGTCCCTGGAAGTTGCCTCACAGGTGGATAGGGTAGTTAAGAAAGTTTATGGGGTGTTAGCCTTCATAAATCGAGGGATAGAGTTTAAGAGTCGCAATGTAATGATGCAGCTCTATAAAACTCTGGTTAGGCCACACTTGGAGTACTGTGTCCAGATCTGGTCGCCTCACTATAGGAAGGATGTGGAAGCATTGGAAAGGGTACAGAGGAGATTTACCAGGATGCTGCCTGGTTTAGAGAGTATGGATTATGATCAGAGATTAAGGGAGCTAGGGCTTTACTCTTTGGAGAGAAGGAGGATGAGAGGAGACATGATAGAGGTATACAAGATATTAAGAGGAATAGATAGAGTGGACAGCCAGCGCCTTTTCCCCAGGGCACCACTGCTCAGTACAAGAGGACATGGCTTTAAGATAAGGGGTGGGAAGTTCAAGGGGGATATTAGAGGAAGGTTTTTTACTTAGAGTGGTTGGTGCATGGAATGCACTGCCTGAGTCAGTGGTGGAGGCAGATACACTAGTGAAGTTTAAGAGACTACTAGACAGGTATATGGAGGAATTTAAGGTGGGGCGTTATATGGGAGGCAGGGTTTAAGGGTTAGCACAACATTGTGGGTCGAAGGGCCTGTACTTTGCTGTACTGTTCTAAGTGTGAGGTTCATTTTGGTAGGTCAAATGTGATGGCAGAATATAGTATTAATGGTAAGACTCTTGGCAGTGTGGCAGGTCAGAGGGATCTTGGGGTCTGAGTCCATAGGACACACAAAGCTGCTGCGTGATTGACTCTGTGGTTAAGAAGGCGTACGGTGTATTGACCTTCATCAATCGTGGAATTGAATTTAAGAGCCAAGAGGTAACGTTGCAGCTATATAGGACCCTGGTCAGACCCGACTTGGAGTACTGTGCTCAGTTCTGGCCACCTCACTTCAGGAAGGATGTGGAAACTATACAAATGGTTCAGAGGAGATTTACAAGGATGTTGTCTGGTTTGGGGAGCATGCCTTATGAGAACAGGTTGAGTGAACTTGGCCTTTTCACCTTGGAGTGACAGAAGATGAGAGGTGACCTGATAGAGGTGTACAGATGATGAGAGGCATTGATCCTGTGGATAGTCAGAGGCCTTTTCCCAGGGCTGAAATGACTTGCACGAGAGGGCATAGCTTTAAGGTGCTTGGAAGTAGGTACAGAGGAGATGTCAGGGGTACGTTTTTTATGCAGGGTGGTGAGTGCGTGGAATGGGCTGCCGGCGACGGTAGTGGAGGCGGATACGATAGGGTCTTTTAAGAGACCCCTGGATTGGTACATGCAGTTTAGAAAAATAGAGGGCTATGGGCAACCCTAGGTAATTTCTAAAGTAAGTACATGTTCGGCACAGCTTTGTGGGCTGAAGGACCTGTAAGTTTTCTATGTTTCTAAATCGGCGGAGCAGACTCGATAACTTAATTCTGCTCCTATGGACTCGTGACACCATCACATCGAGCCGGGCCAGCTCCGCTTTGCTGAACCGGCAGAGTTGGGCGAATTTCAGCCAAGGCTGGAGAACGTCACTTACTGCTTTCCACGCAGTATTCCACAATGTATCCTGCCAAGCCGCTCGTGCCAATGTGCTTGGGCGAGTTCCAGTTCACGGTCACCGACGTGCTGGTTATGTCGTCCACCGTCAGCTCCGTGGGTTCTCCATCGGGAACTGCACAGGAGTAAGAGATAGATTACAGCGGACTTGCATCCAAATCTCCCCACCGGCTGACTGAGATAGATTAGAAAGATAGAGAGATAGAGAGCACAACAGAGAGAAAGAGTAATAAATACAGAGAGTAGGAGAAAAGGCAACAGAGAGAGAAAAGAGCGATAGAAGGGGATAGAGAGCAGAGAGAGAGAGAGATGGAAAGGGAGAAAGAAAGAGAACTCGGGAGAGAGAAAGAAGAGCTTCAGATAAAGGGAAAAGAGGACAGAGAGAGAAACGTCGGCTGTACTTTTTTGCATAGATGCTGCCTGGCCTGCTGAGTTCCTCCAGCATTCTGTGTGTGTTGCCTTGTATTTCCAGCGTCTGCAGATTTTCTCTTGTTTGTGGACAGAGAGAATAATGAGCGATAGAGAGGTGGGGGGGGGGAGAGAACACGAGATAGAGAGAATAAAGAGCGATAGAGAGAGGGAACAGAGCACGAGATAGAGAGAATAAAGAGCGAAAGCGAGAGGGGAAGAGCCCACGAGATAGAGAGAATAAAGAGCGATAGAGAGAGGAAGGGGAAAAAGAGGGCAGAGAAGAGAGAGAGTGATGGGGAGAGCAAGGGAATGCAATACAGAAAGAGAAAAAGAACGACAGAAGGGGCGGTAGCACGGGATGTAGAGATAAAGAGAGGATTAAAAGGGCAGAGATTGCAAAGTCAGAGGGTGGGAAGAAAGCTAGCACAATAGAGAACGAACGAGAGAGAAAGGAAAAAGCAACAGATGGAGAGATAGAGACAGCGAGACAGAAAGAGCACGATTTAGGGAGGGCAAAATAAGAAAGAAATTGAAGGGGTCTAGTGGGTTTGTGAGAAAGACATCGATCCGGCAGGGAGCTCAAATTGTACAGATTTGCGGAGAGAGAGCAAGATCGTCGCTATCCCAGCACGGAGAAAGTAATACCATTGAGGGAAGTAGATGGATAGAAAGAGAACACAAAAGGAAAAAAAGGCGACAGGGGAAGAGAAAGAGTAAAATAACGAGGGGGAGAGAGAATTGTTTTGTTAAATGGGGAAAAGGAGATCGATGGCGGAGAGGAAGGATGAGACCAGAGTTACGGAGAGTTTGAACGGAGCGAGACTAGCGGAGAGATGTATCTCCACACCCGTTGCCTTTTGTCCTGTTCCCTCTTACCTCCTTTAGGGGTCTCTGGATCCATGGTTGGTGCAGGAGAGGCTGTAGCAACTGCCGCGGGTCTGGAGCAGCGGGTGGTCTCTTTAAATAGTCCTCAGGCTGATGTGATCCCGCCCCGCGGCTCTGAATCCTGGCGGGGCAAGGTAGCTGGGCGGAGCGGAGGGCCACCCTGAACTTAGAACCTGGTCCCAGCACACTCACACTCACACTCACAACACAACACACACTGCCACAACGATATACACACACAGTCATACTCATGCTCATCCACATTACAACACTGACACTCATACACACATTCACACACATATACTCACAACCACACATAATCACAGCCAACAGCCGCTAGACAGACACAGGCACACACTCATACACACACTCACACACACTCATACACACACTCACTCACACACTCACACACACACTACGCACAGGCACTCATACACATTCACACACACTCGCAATACACACAAATTCATACATACATTGACACACACACAATACACAGACACACACACATTCACACACACATTCACACTCACACACTCACACATACCCACAACCACGAGCCGCCAGACAGAGATCTATAAACAGCAACGGACCCTCAGTCTACGCGCAGCCCGACGGAAATGGGCAGACCTGGCGTGAATTTTACAGGAGATTGGTATTGGGGTATTGGCCAGTTGGATTCGCCAATGAAATACTCGCAGCTAATGCTATCTCCTAAATTAACACCGAAATACAGGACACAAGACAGCACAGTGGGCTTGTAATAAGATAAACACAGCGAGTGAAAAAAAAATAATCAGCGGAGGTGTCGGGTCAATATGATCCTGATAGATGGGTTTCTACAGTCACTGAAATATGTGAATCTGAATGGAAAGTAATAAATAAAATTGTCAAGCCTCAGCCAATGTGATACCTGCGGCCCATGTGCTCCATGTCAATATGGTGCCCGGTCAGAAATAGCCCGAGAAATGTGCAGTCCAATGCCAAGTGAAGATGGGGGTTGCCAACGAGATACGTGCGGTTAAGGGTACGTACGGAACCAATCAGATTTCCATAGTAATGAGTCTTGAGTGGCCAATTGACGTTAGAGGCTGTGGGAAATACGGTGGATTCCGGTTAATTGGGACACATCGGGACTAGTATATTTTGGCCCAGTAGAGTGGGTGCCCCAAAAAGCCGGTTTCATGGCAATGAAAAAGGTACACAAAAGACAAACTATCGTTTAACTGAGTGACAAATTATGTACTTAAATTAAATACAGAACAAACTAGAACACTACCATTACTATTAGGCTGCTATAAAATTATGGTTCATTGCTATCTTGAGGCAAAACAGAGTAGATAAATCCCCAGGACCTGACAGGGTATTCCCTCGGACCTTGAAGGAGACTAGTGTTGAAATTGCAGGGGCCCTGGCAGATACATTTAAAATGTCGCTATCTACGGGTGAGGTGCTGGAGGATTGGAGGATAGCTCATGTTGTTCCATTGTTTAAATTATAGGCCGGTAAGTTTGACGTTGGTAGTAGGTAAATTATTGGAAGGAGTACTAAGAGATAGGATCTACAAGTGTTTGGATAGACAGGGACTTATTGGGGAGAGTCAACATGGCTTTGCACGTGGTAGGTCATGTTTAAAAACTCTATTAGAGTTTTTCGAGGAGGTTACCAGGAAAGTGGATGAAGGGAAGGCAGTGGATGTTGTCTACATGGACTTCAGTAAGGCCTTTGACAAGGTCCTGTATGGGATGTTAGTTAGGAAGATTCAGTTGCTAGGTGTACATGGAGGGGTAGTAAATTGGATTAGACATTGGCTCAGTGGAAGAAGCCAGAGAGTGGTAGTGAAGGATTGCTTCTCTGAGTGGAGGCCTGTGACTAGTGGTGTGCCACAGGGATCAGTGCTGGGTCCATTGTTATTTGTCATCAATATCAATGATCTGAATGATAATGTGGTAAATTGGATCAGCAAATTTGCTGATGATACAAAGATTGGAGGTGTAGTGGACAGTTTTTCAAAGCTTGCAGAGGGATTTGGACCAGCTGGAAAAATGGGCTGCAAAATGGCAGATGGAGTTTAATACAGAAAATCGTGAGGTATTGCACTTTGGAAGGACAAACCAAGGTTGTCATAGAGGGGGCGCTGGGAGCGGACCCAACTGCAATACCCAGACACTGAAGTACTAGGAACAGGACTCGACTAGAGAGCTGGGACAAGAACACAGACTTGGGCTAGGACATTGGCTTGGCAAGCGGGACCAGGACAAGGAACTGGGAACTAGGAGCCTGGGCTTGGACTCTGAGCCAGAGACTGGACAAGGACCCAGAACCTGTGTCTTGACTCGGTGTCAGACCCCGGAACTAGGCGAGGACATGACGTGGCTACAGGACTGGACATGGCTTGGGTACTTTGAGGCGAGGACATGACAAGGCTTGGGTTCGGATTCCGAGCCAGAGACTGGACAAAGACCCAGAACCTGGGTCTTGACTTGGGCTTGGACTCCGGAACTAGGCGAAGACATGACGTGGTCTTGGGAGACTGGACAGGACGAGGCACATGGACAGGACAAGAACATGAAGCCTTGACTTGGTACTCAGGAACAACCGAACCTTGGATTTGGGTCGACAGGAACGCCGAACACAGAGCCTTAGTCTTGGGGAGGACAGGAACACAGAGCCTTGGTCTAGAGCCCGGGAACACGGAGCCTTGGACTTGAGAGACAGGAACACAGGGACATGGACCACAGAGCTGGGACTCCTCCTTGGGAACAGGACTTAGGGCCGGGACTCATACACGGAATACAGAGCTGGGACCCCTTCTTGGGAACAGGACTTGGGGCTGGGGCTCTACACAGAATGCTGAACATGATGAGACGGTTCCCAACACTAGGTAGCGGCAAACGGCTGGACCTACCTAGCGAAGGCGTGGACACAGAGACAGCTCCCAACACTGGGTAGCAGCAAACAGCCGGACCTACCTAGGGAAGGTATGGACACAGAGACAGTTCCAACTCAACAACAGACAGTTCCTTATCTTGACACAGCAAGGCTCCGGTCTCGCTCTGGTAGTAGAACTTGACAAGGTTACAGGCAAGGCTCCAGACACAGGTTGCAGGCAAGGCTCCAGAAGGAAGGGGAAGGGAAGGGAAGGGAACAGTCCAGTCTCAGGGTAACAGCAAAGACGGCCTGGCTTATCAAATGGAGGCAAGGGCAGGAAGGGACAAATCCAACCGCAGGGTAACAGCAAAGACTTACCCCACAGAGGCAAGGATGGGATACTGACAAGACAAACCAGCACCCACACTTGAACCCAGGGCCACTTATATTCCCAGTCCCAAGACGAGCATCAGGTGCCTATGATTAAGCCCAACTGAAACAAGGGACAGCCAGAAGACCCGGAGTCCACGGACCAGACTGTGAACCGGAACGCAGACTTCACAGACCAGACCATAACAAAGGTAGAACATACAGGGTAAATGGTAGGGCACTGAGGAGTGCAGTAGAACAGAGGGATCTGGGAATACAGATATAAAATTCCCTAAAAGTGGCGTCACAGGTAGATAGGGTCGTAAAGAGAACTTTTGGTACATTGGCCTTTATAAATCAAAGTTTTGAATACAAGGGTTGGAATGTTATGGTGAGGTTGTATAAGGCATTAGTGAGGCCGAATTTGGAGTATTATGTGCAGTTTTGGTCACCAAATTACAGGAACGATATTAATAAGGTAGAAAGAGTGCAGAGAAGGTTTACAAGGATGTTGCCGGGATTTGAGAAACTGAGTTACAGAAAAAGGTTGAATAGGTTAGAAGAATGAGGGGAGATTAGATAGAGGTGTATAAAATTATGATGGGTATAGATTGAATGCAAGCAGTATTTTTCCACTGAGGCTAGGAAGACAAAAACCAGAGGACATGGGTTAAGGGTGAAGGGGGAAAAGTTTAAAGGGAACATTAGTGGGGGACTTCTTTACACAGAGAGTGGTGGGAGTGTGGTATGAGCTGCCAGATGAGGTGGTAAATGTGGGCTCACTTTTAACATTTTAGAAAAACTTGGACAGGTACATGGATGAGAGTATATGGAAGGATATGATCCAGGTGCAGGTCAGTGGGACTAGGCAGAAAAATGGTTTGGCACAGCCAAGAAGAGTCAAAAAGCCTGTTTCTGTGCTGTAATGTTCCATGGTTCTAATGGTTTTCGATGGAGGAATTCATCCAGTGTACATTGCTGTGTACTTTTGATTGTCTGTAAATGAACAAAATCAGCACAGACACCTAGTGTAGATAGTGGACTACCTTCACACAATGCTATCGATGATACATCCTCCAAATCTTCTGTTTCATTGTAACATTCAAGATGATTGTCGATGCCTTCAAATTTAATAATTACTAATTTGTTGAATTTTTAATTGTTAATTTTTAATTTTTAATTGTTTAATTTTCACTCTGGGTTGATTTTGGCACATCCAAGACTGAATGCTTGAAACTGCAGTGAGCAAAACAGTTCTGAACTGCCTTACTGCTTATTCCACACCGATTATCAGTGACAAAAATCACTACTTTTTGAGCACAAACACCACGCAACTGATGCTTCTTAAAAACCTGGTCGCTCTAAGCACAGTGTAGTGTGTAACGGCCACATGTTTACGAGACTGACACTAGTTAGAAACTGTTCAGCAACAGTCCCCTACCCCAATTAAGTGGCATAATGTCACAAATAAACTAAGGAACCCTGGCTATTTTTTCGAATAGATTTTGTTCTTTAAGAGTTGGTCAAATAAACAGCTGCCCCAATTAACTGGAATCCACTGCATAGTATTGGTACCAGGATAGGAATTAGAACATGGGACGTACAGACCCTTTGGTCCATGATGTTATGCCTGACATTTTAACCTTCTATAACCTTTCCCTCTCAGGAGAGGAGACACCAGAGGCGGTGTGGCATGGTGTCCCTGCTGGGATGGAAGCTGGCCCCTCGCTTTGGTGCTGCCTTCCAGTGTTTGCTCAGTGGAAGACAAGCTGGACTGTACCTGTCTTCCGATTGCATTGGGCTTGTTCTTGCAACAACATCCATGCACCAGCAATCCACATGATATGACATATAGGGACCTGAGCTGTATTATATTATTTTTTGTTTTACTGCATGTTTACTCCTATCTTATATATGTGCCTTATGCTGTGACTGTTATTACTGCATTTTACACCTTGGCCCCAGAAGAAAGCTGCTTTGTTTGGCTGTATTCTTGGGTATTCATGTATGAATTAAATGACAATTAAACCTGAACTTGAATTGTCTATCAACAAAAAAGCCTCGGAAAGTTTCTTAAATATCTCTAATGTATCTCCCTCTATTACTACCCTGGCATATGTTCCAAGCTCCACCATCATTTAGACCATAAGACATAGGAGCAGAATTAGGCTATTCAGCCCATCAAGTCTGCTCTGCCATTCAATCATGGCTAATCATGGCTGATCCTTTTTACCCCTCCTCAGCCCCACTCCCCAGCCTTCTCCTCGTAACCTTTGATGCCTTGTCCAATCAAGAAACTATCAAGCTCTGCCTTAAGTACACCCAACAACCTGGCCTCCACAGCTACCTGGTTCCACAAATCCACCACCCTCTGACTAAAGATATTTCTCCGCATCTTTGTTTTAAATGGATGCCCCTCTATCATGAGGCTGTGCCCTCTTGTCCTAGACTCCCCCATCATGCGAAGTAACATTTTGGAAGGGGATGGGGAGAAGCCAGATGCCTTGGTACATACTGGTAGCAATAGCATAGGAAAAAAAAGCAGAGGTCCTGAAGAGAGAATTTAGAGAGCTAGGCAGAAAACTGAGAAGCAGGACCTCTCGGGTAGTAATTTCAGGATTGTCATCTGCTCCATGTGCCAGTGAGGGTAGAAACAGGATCATCTGGCAGGTAAAGGTGTGGCTGAGAAGCTGGTACAGGGGACAGGGCTTCAGGTTCTTGGATCATTGGGATCTCTTCTGGGGAGGTTTGACATGTACAAAAGTGATAGGTTGCACTTGAACCTGAGGGGGGACCAATATTCTAGTAGGCAGGTTTGTTAGAGCTGTTGGGGAGGGTTTCAGTTAACTTAGCAGGGGGTGGGAACCAGAATGGTGGGACTCAGGACAGAACAGATGGTGAAAAAAAGAAAAAAAGAAAAGATAGCAGCAGTCAGACTATCAGGAAGGACAGGCAGATGATAGGACAAAATGGCAGTCAGCAGAGTAGTATCAGTGCATTGGAAATGCAGAATCAAAAGGGGGTAGCAAATACAGTGCTCAAAGTGTTATATCTCAATGCACGGAGTATAAAAATAAGGTGGATGATCCTGTTGCACCTTTACAGATTGTCAGGTATGATATTATGGCCATCACTGAAGTGTGGCTGAAGGATGGCTGCACTTGGGAGCTGAATGTCCAAGGTTACACATTGTATTGGAGAGATAGGAAGGTAGGCAGAGGGGGTGGCATGGCTCTGTTGGTAAAAAATGGCATCAAATCCATAGAAAGATGTGACATAGAATCAGAAGGTGTTGAATCCTTGTGGGTTGAGTTAAGTAACTGTAAGGGTAAAAGGACTCTGGTGGCAATTATGTAAAAAGAATGAACTGCACTCTAGGGTTCTGAAAGAGGTAGCGGTACAGATTGTGGAGGCATTAGTAGTGATCTCTCAAGAATCATTGGACTCTGGCATGGTTCTGGATGACTGGAAAATTGCAAATGTCAGTCACTATTTCAGAAAGGAGGGAGGCAGCAGAAAGGAAACTATAGAATAGTTAGGCTGACCTCAGTGATTGGGAAGATGTTGCAGTCAATTGTTAAGGATGAGGTTATGGAGTATTTGGTGACACGGGACACGATAGGACAAAGTCAGCATAGTTTCCTTAAGGGAAAGTCTTGCCTGATGAACTTGTTGCAATTCTTTGAGGAGATTACAAGTAGGATGGATAAAGGGAATGCAGTGGATGTTGACTTTCAGAAGGCCTTTGACAAGGTGTCACACATGAGGCTCCTTACCAAGAGCCCATGGTATTACAGGAAAGTTACTAACATGGTTAGAGTAGCGAGTGGGAATAAAAGGATCCTTTACTGGTTGGCTGCCAGTGACTGGTGATGTCCCCCAGGGATCAGTGTTATCAATAATCTAGATAATGGAATAGATGGTTTTGTTGCCAAGTTTGCAGATGATACAAAGATTGGTGGAGGGGCAGGTAGTGTTGAGGAAACAGGAAGGCTGCAGAAGGACTTAGCTAGATTAGGAGAATAGGCAAGAGAGTGGCAAATGAAATACAACATTGGAAAATGCATGGTCATGCACTTTGGTAGGAGAAATAACATGCTTGTTGCAATTACCGTATGTCCTATCATCTACCTGCCCTTCCTGACAGTCTGACTGCACACTATCTATGCTTTTTTTAACCATCCGCTCCTTCACACTGGTTCTCACCCCCCTGCCAAATTTGATTAAACCCTCCCCAACAGCTCTAACAAACCTGCCCACGAGAATATTAGTTACCCTCAGGTTCAGGTGCAACCCGTCACTTTTAACAGGTCATAATTCCCCTAGAAGAGATCCCAATGATCCAAGAACCTGAAGCCCTGCCCCCTGCACCAGCTTTTCAGCCACACATTTATCTGCCAAAAAATCCTGTTTTGACCCTCACTGGTGCGTGGCAAATGAAATACAATCCAGAAATTACTACCTGGGAGCTCCTGCTTCTTAGCTTTCTACCCAGCTCTCTAAGTTCTCTTTTCAGGACATCTTTGCTTTTCCTTCTTATGTCATTGGTGCCAATAGGTACCATGACATCTTGCTTTTCTCCTTCCCTTTCCAAAATGTTGTGGACGCAATCTGAGATATCCCTGACCCTGTATCCTGGGTGGCAACATACCATCCGGGTACCCCGTTCACGTCCACAGAATCTCCTGTCTGTTCCCCTGACTATTGAGTCCCCTATCACTACCGCTCCCTCTTTCCTTTTTGCATCACGGACCCTTTCAAACACAGAATTTTTTTTTAGATTAGGTTAGATTAGATTATGAGGTTCACTTTGTGAACCTTCTTTGAACCATCTCCAATGTCAGCACATCCTTTCTTAAATAAAGGGCCCAAACTGTTCACAATACTCCAAGTGAGGCTTCACCCATACTTTATAAAGTTTCAACATTACACCCATTGCTTTTATACACTTGTATGTCAATGATTTGGATGGCATTATTGCTGGGTTTGCGGATGGTGCAGGGATTGGTGGAGGGGCCCGTGGTGTTGGGGAAACGTGGCTGCAGAGAGACTTGAACAGATTGGGAGAGTGGGTGGCAAAATGGTAGGTGAGGTACTTTGGTAGAAGAAATAAATGTGTGGACTATTTTCTAAACGGGGAGGTAAATCCAAAAATCTGACATGCAAAGGGACTTGGGAGTCCTTGTGCAAAACACTCTCAAGGTTAACTCGCAGGTAGAGTTGGTGGTGAGGAAGGCAAATGCATTAGTTTCAAGAGGTCTAGAATACAAGAGTAGGGATGTGATGCTGAGGCACTGGTGAGGCCTCACCTTGAGTATTGTGAATAGTTTCGGGTTCCTCATCTAAGAAAAGATGTGCTGGCATTGGAGAGGGTCCAGAGGAGGTTCACAAAGATGATTCCAGGAATGAAAGGTTAACATACGAGGAACATTTGATAGCTCTGGGTCTGTACTTGCTGGAATTTAGAAGGATTGGGTTGAGAGGGGGTGATCTCATGGAAACCTTTTGAATATTGAAAGATCTAGACAGAGCAGATGAAGAAAGGCTGTTTCCCATGGTGAGGGAATCTATGACAAGAGGGCACAGCCTCAGGATAGATGGGTGTCCATTCAAAACAGAGATGCGGAGAAACTTCTTTAGCCAGAGGGTGGTGAACTTGTGGAATTTATTAACACGGGTAGCTGAGGAGTCCAGGTAGTTTGGTACATTTAAGGTAGAGCTGGATAGGTTCTTGATTAGGCACAGAATCAAAGGTTACGGGGAGAAGGCCGGGGTTTTTAGGCTGAGGAGGGGAATAAAAAGGATCAACTGTCTTAAGGTCTTATATCTAGTCCTCTCAAAGTGAATGTCATCATCGCATTTGCCTTCCTCACCACTGACTCAACCTGCTTCATTTAGAAAAATAGTCTATGCTTTAATTTCTTCAACCAAAGTGCATGACCATACACTTCATGACACTATAGTCCATCTGCTATCTCTTTGCCCAGTTTCCTAATCTGTCTAAGTATTTCTGCAGCTCCCTGCTTCCTCACCACTACCTGCCCCTCCACCTTTATTTGCTTCATCTGCAAACTTGGCCACAAACCCATCTATTCCATCATCTAAATTATCGACAAATAACGCAAAAAGAAGTGGCCCCAACATAGACCCCCGTGGAACACCAGTAGTCAACAGCAGCTAACCAAAAAAGGCTCCCATATTCCCATGCTTGGCCTCCTGCCAATCAGCCAGTGCTCTATCCATGCTAGCATCTTTCCTGTAATTCCTTGGGCTCTGAAATTGTTAAGCAGCCTCATGTATGGCATTTTGTCAAAAGCCTTCTGAAAATCCAAATACACAAAATCCATCGATTTGTTTTTGTCTATCCGGCTTGTTATTTCTTCAAAGAATTCCAATAGATTTGTCAGGCAAGATTTTCTCTTAAGGAAGCCATGCTGATTATATCCTAATTTATCATGTGCCTCCAAGTCCTATGAAACCACATCCTTTACGGTCAACTCCAACATCTTCCCAACTACTGAGGTCAGACTAATTAGCCTATAATTTCTCTTCTTCTGCCTCTTTCCCTGCATGAAGATTGGAGTGACATTTGCAATTTTCCATTCCTCTGGAACCATGCCAGAATCAATTGATTCTTGAAAGATCATTACCAATGCCTCAATCCACACCCCCCCCCATCTCTTCAGCCACCGCCTTCAGTACCCTGGGTGTATACCACATGGTCCAAGTTCATTTACCTTATTCTGTATACTGCGTGCATTCAAATATAACACCTTCAGTCCCATATTCACCCTTCTAAATTCCGTCAGTCTTTTACGTCACAACTCATCTCATTGACTGCAATGTTGCCCTATCATCAGCCTGTCCTTGCTAGCAGTCTCATTACACACTGCCTCTGTTTGTAAACCAACTACCTCCTCCTCAGCCCTATCACTCCAATTCTCATCCCCTTGCCAAATTAGTTTAAACCCTCCTGAACTGCTCTCACAAACCTGCCTGCAAATATTTTGGACCCCTCAGGTTCATGTATACGTGTAACCCATCCCTTTGGTGCAGGCTGTACCTTCCCCAGAAGAGATCCTAATGATGCATAAATCTGAATTCCTGGCACCTGCACCAGCTCCTCAGCCACATATTCATCTGCCAAGTCATCCTATTCTTTCGCTCACAGGCATGTGGCACAGGCAGCAATCCAGAGATTTCTACTCTGGAGATTGTGTTTCTCAGCTTTCTACCTCGCTCCCCAAAATCTCTCTTCAGGACCTCCTCACCTCCTCTGTCATTGGTGCCAATATGTACCAAGACATCTGGCTGCTCACCACCCCCGTTTAGAATGGACCCAATCCAAGACATCCCTGTGGCTCCTATCTCTCAGCCAGGTACCTGCCTGCCTCCTGCAACTGAGGGGTGACTACCTCCCTGTGGCTCCTATCTCTCACTTCCTCAGTCTCACATATGAGCTCAAAGGTCATCGAGCTGCAGCTCCAGTTCCTTCATGCGTTCTCTGAGGAGCCGTAGCTCAATGCACCTGGTGCAGATGTGGTTCCAGAATTCCCACCCACATCTCACACACACAGAACACAACACAACCCCTGGAGCCGTTCTCACTGCACTATCTGTGCTCTAACAGACCAGGAATGAAGAAAAAAGAGAAATCCAGATACTTACCTCAGCCAAGCCTGATGAACCAAAGCTACTCCAGCACTGGCCCATTCACAATATCGGCCACTCAGCTCATCCCTGCTATATTATTTACCCTTTCTAAAGAATCCCACTGTCTTATTAATTTTGAGTGAAAAGGTAGCTTGCTTCTTGTACTCCCACTCAGTGGTTGGTCTCAGTCCAACTCCCAAAAACTGCCACGAAGTGCTGTTTTTTTAACCTTAAGCATGAAGCTAAGTAAAAAGGTAGTTTTTCACAGCAAATACAAAGATGGACAAAACACAATGTGCAAAAGACAACAAATTGTGCAAATAAAAACAAAAGGATTAAGTTTTGAGGAACATTTTATGGTTCTGAGCTTCTACTTCCTGCAGTTTAGAAGAATGAGGGGTGGGGATCTCATTGAAACCCATCAAACACTGAAAGACCTGGATAGAGCGAATGTGGAGAGGATGTCCAGGACCAGAGGGCACAGCCTCAGAATAGAGAGAGGTCCCTTTAGAACACAGATGTGGAAGAATTTCTTTAGCCAGAGGATAGTGAATTTGTGGAAATCAATTGCCACAGACAGCTGAGGCTAACTCACTGGATATATTTAAAGTGGAGGTTGATAGGTTCTTGATTAGTCAGGGGCGCCAAAGGTTACAGGGAGAAAACAAGAGAATGGGTTGAGAGGTGGTGGAATGGCGGAGCAGCCTTGAAGGGCAGAATGACCTAATGTCCATGGCCTTCTTTCCTTGCAAATTCCCTTTCGCAGAGTGCAATAGGGGGGTGGGTGGATGGGAGCAGGGTGTTCCAGTTAGGATAATGAAAAGGAAAGTAATGATAGCGAGCAGTGGTGTGGTTAGGCAGGACGGTCAAGCATTCTCTGCAATTGTGAGCACCTTTCACTGAAAGGCTGAGCAAGGGTAAAGAGCATTTGCTCAGGGCTGGACAACAGCTGGGAGTGGCAGAGGAATAATCCTGTTCATAACCTGAATTGCACAGCAGTGAAATCAGGATTCAAGATATAAGATTGTTTAATGTCATTTCCTGTACACAAGTGTAAAGGAGAATGAAATAATTGTTACCCTGGATCCAACGCTGCATTGAAAAAAGCATAAGATAAAGAACACAAAAATAAAAAAAAACAATAAATATAAATGCATAAGATAGCTTATATACAAAGATTGATTGTATGTCCTTAAGGTAAGGCTAGGCACAGTATCTGTACGTAAGGTGACTCTGACAGGAAATGATAAAGTGGTGGTGGTTGGGGGTGTGGAGGGGAGGGTGTTGATCAGCTTTACTGCTTGGGGAAAGTAACTGTTTTTGAGTCTGATGGTCCTGGTGTGGATGCTACGTAGTCTCCTCCCGGATGGGAGTGGGACAATCAGTGAGCAGGGTGGGTGACACCCTTCCTGATACTGCTGGTTTTACCTGCCACCTTTGTGATTCAATGTCTTTGATGGCCAGGAGGCTGGTGCTGGTGATGCATTTAAACTACCCATTGTCGAGTCTTCCTGTCCGCTGCAGTGCAGTTTTTGTACCAGTCAGTGATGCAGCTTGTTAGTGTGCTCTCTACTATAGGGACTTGAGTATTCGCTCAATGCATTAAACACTCACAATCTCACAACCCAACCCCTCCAGCCGATGAATTTACTAGTCTTGATCAATCCACTATAGAACACAAACATGAGGCATTTATGTTTAAGAAAAACCATAACAACTCATTTATTGTATCCATAAACTGAACACAAAGCAGGTAACAGAACTTCTGGTAAAACATCTTCAGGTCTGACCAGCCTCTGAAAGTGAACCCCAACTCAGTGTTGGTGGTTGTGAAGTATGTACGTTTCCACCAACAGTATTACCCCAGACAGGCCCCCCCTCCACCCCAGAATTCACTAAAGCCGGCATTGTGAGCCTTGGACGAGCTGCCCAGCTCAGGTCCTGTGTTCCTTGTGTTGAGGAACTGCAGGTGCCTCTGGCTCATCCAGAGGTGTGTCGACACATTCATGGTCCTGTGATGATGGCAAGGGCTTGGTAGTGGAATCCTTCGGATATTGTTGGGATGGTTTAAGGCAATCTACCGAAATACATTCAGGTTTACCTCTTATCTGTGATAGAAATCTTTTCTGTTCCAAAATGTGGAGCAGGCCATTGTAAAAGGGCCTAAGGGGATGTCAATGTGTGTCATAGTGGACAAAAAACGAATGAGGCAGAATGTAGATGAACAGGAACCCAAGAGTGCTGTTCGCCATGATGGGAGATAGGAAAAGGTGAAAAGGAATTGAATTTACTGAGGAGAGTGGAAAGCTGTTGAGAGGCCAACCAGGTCGTCATTGTGGCTATCCCTCAAGGTCAAGGATGATGGTCTTTGTTCTGAAGAAGTGGCCCACAGAGTGAAGATGCCTGTGCGTGTATTTGTTTAATGTGTACTTGTGTACTTGATGTTGCACTCCAAGAAGCACACGATACTTCACAAATCAACCAACTGATTCCAATGGCATGGAAACCATGACGATTGGAGCTGATGGATTTGTCACAGCCTTCATCTGCCTTCACAGCCATTGAGTTCGAAGTAACTACGTCTGCCTGTTCCACCATTGAGGTCTTGGTTGGATTGTTCTTCGTCAAGGACCTCACCACCATGGGTGACCCTACCAGGAGCATAGCTCCAGACGGCATTGCTCTCGGGATCACAGGACCACACAAGCTTCTCCACCATGACAAGGTGACAATCCACGGAGAAGAGGCCAACCAAGTGGACATGGCATCAAGAATAAAGTCACCTGGCACTCGTAGTGGCTGCCCGTATACGAACAGCCATGGACGACTGCAGATCCTCTTTAGGAGCAGTTCTGAGCCCCAGCAGGATTTACGAGGGACGGTCATGCCAAAACTCATTGGTCAGGGAAGCCTTCGGAGTAGCCTTTAAAAAGCAGTAAACCAGTTCACGTAGGCCATTGGATTGTGGATGATATGCTGTGATGTGATGTGGCCTAATACCGAGGTTCTGGGCCACCTGATATGAATTGGGGACTGCAGTCAGTGGAAATATCAGATGGGGTGCCAAACCGAGCAACCCAGATGCTGATGAACACCTGAGCCATCATTGATGCGAGAGGAATAACCTCTGGCCAACTGGTGGTATGGTCCACCATGCGTGATGCGTGAAACAAGCAGGAGGAGGGAAGAGGACCAACCTGGTCCACGTTGACGTGGTCAAACTGTTGCTCAGGGACCTCAGAAGGTACCAATGGCACCTCAACATGATGGCACACAGGCTGCGCTCCAATCATGCACATCCTTCTTGAGGCTGTGCCACACAAACTATAGTACAACCAGTTTCTGTGAGGCCTTCCAGCCCAGATGCGAGAGGCTGCATATGGGACTCTCCAGGAGGCATTCATGGCGTGAGGTACACTTTGGTTTCGCTCCATTCCCTCTACTTCTTTTACCTGTAACCACCCTTATTTACTTTATCTATACCTACACTAAAGGGTTTATACCACAAAGATATCTTTGAACTTTGATTTTAACTTGCTGAAAATGCTGACCAGGGGACAAAAAGTTAAAAACAGGAAGGATTCCGGCGGGAACGGGAAAAAAGACGGCAATCCCAAAGCATCTAAGCAAATTCCATCAACTTTTGAAACAATGTTGAAACTTCTAGAGGATACACTTAACCAAAGATTTGCCGTGTTTGAAGAAGTTTTGAAGACAATTCAAGATGACGTTAAATTGTTCAGACCCAAAGTCGATCAACAACACATTAGAATTTCAGAGCTAGATGAAGCTGGTCAAAATAGGGACTGAAAAATTGAATCTCTCGAGAAAAATCTAGCTTCGACATCTCAGCAGTTGGAACATTATGAATCAAAGATTATCGATCTTGAAAGTCATTCTCTGCGACAGAATTCGGGAATAATCAGGCTTTCCGAAGATGTTGAGACAGGCGATCCTACTACTTTTCTAAATTGTTAATGGATATGTTTGGTCCAGGAGTTTTGGATGCCCCTCCACTGCTAGATCGTGCATTAAGCCGCAAACTTTGCAAAGAATTTAAACTGAGACCTATCATTGTCCGGTTTCACTATGTTCATATTAAGGAACAAGTAATACGAGCTGCTCAGTGGAAAGGTATGATCGAATTTCAAAGTTTCAGATTTCGCATCGTTGAAGATTTTAGCCTGGTAGTATTGAGGGAACGGATGGCTTTTAAACCACAGATGTTAGAACTCTATCGTAAGGGCTTCAAGTTAGCGTTGCTGTTCCCAGCGTGTCCGAGAATTGTTCTGGCGGATAACTCTCGTCGTTTCTTTAAAACTTCGGACGAAGCTCAAAGCTTTCTCGACAATCTGTCTTCCTCTGCTAAGGACTAATTAACGCACTGTACTCTTTTTTTCTAACTTGCTTTTCGGCTTTTTTTCGAAAAAAAAGCTACTTTGAGGGTTCTTGCTTTGGTTTTGTAGTGTAGGTATTTTTCGTATTTTTGAATAAAAGTATTCTATTTTTCTCTTTTTTTGTTAGTGATCTTGTATTTTTCACTTTTAATCTTTTTGCTTTTGAGAGTAATTAAGTAGTAGATTCAATGTTTGATTTTCCTTTTCTTTGAAACTTAATTGGAGTAGTATTACATCTTAAAATGGCGGATTGCTTTCCTTCTTTATTCTTTATTTTTTCTTGCTGCGTCATCTCCAATCATTTATATATGAAAAACTAATAATATGAATTGGCACTTGGTCTCTTTTTTTTGAAATATGAGTAAGAAGAAACTATTTTATGTTTGTATTTGTTGTAATCTTTTCTTTACATTTATAGTAATTGCTTTTTTACTTTTTTGACCACGGGTGGTGTTTTTAAAGAAAACATATTTCTTTTGAGTTGCCTTCTGGAGAGATGGGGGTAGATTTAGCATTGGCTATTTTCTGGCTTTTTCCTGTTTTTTTGTGGGAGGGGGGTGGTATTTTTGTTCTTAAATTTAGATTTTTTCTGTAAACAGGCTGACTTGAAACTACCAAAATGTCCGAAATGTCGTGATTTCTGGTTCCTCTTTTGAACCTTTCTTCCTCTTCCAGGGTCATGAATTTGTATTCTGGTTAACCCTTTGCATACCTTATGCTCAATTTCAGTACTATGGATAAGATTACGAATTTGGTTTCTTGGAATACAAATGGTTTAAACCACCTGATTAAGTGGAAGAAAATTTTTAAGGTATTCCATAGGATGAATGCTCATATTATTTTCGTACAAGAAACTCATGTGCGGAAAGAGGATAATCAGCATTTTTTTAGGTTTTGGATGGATTAAAAGTACCATTGGAATTCACAGGCCAAAGTGAAGGTGTTTCTATTTTTATAGATCCTTTAATTTCGTTTGTGCATTATGAGATTATTTCAGATTCGAATGGTAGATTTTTATTAATTACTGGTCTGTTATTTAACAGAAAAGCTGCTATGGTTAATGTTTATGCTCCAAATGTTGATTGTCCTGAATTTTTTAAACATCTCTTTACATCCCTTCCTAACTTAAATGATTATATGCTGATTATGGGTGGAGATTTTAACTGTTGTTTAAGTCCTTTGATCTATGTCTAATTAGGCACTCCCAAACAACTCGGCTACTCTTATTAACTCTTTTATGGTTGACTCTGGAATTTCAGAAATTTGGAGATTTCTACATCCCAACGATAAAGAGTTTTTTTAACGCAAACAACAGGAATTCTGCAGATGCTGGAAATTCAAGCAACACACATCAAAGTTGCTGGTGAACGCAGCAGGCCAAGCAGCATCTATAGGAAGAGGCGCAGTCGACGTTTCAGGCCGAGAGAGTTTTCATTCTTTTCACATGTATATCATCATTATTCTAGAATTGATTACATTCTTATTGACTCTCAATTAATTCCATTTGTTATTGACTGCAGATATGACTCCATTGTTGTCTCTGATCATGTGCCATTGAAACTATCTATTAAGTCAATGGATACATCTTCTAGTACTAGACAATGGTAATTTAATACCACTCTGCTCCAGAACTCGGACTTTGTTAATTTTATTAAGGAACAGATTAATTTTTTCTTCACAACGAATTTTACGTAGGGAATTTCCAGCGGGGTACTATGGAACACTTTTAAAGCATATATTCGTGGACAAATTATTTCATATTCCGCTAGACTGAAAAAGTGAACTAATGATGAAATACTTAAGCTGGTTAACAAGATCAAAGAAATCAACAAGAAATACTCTATTACTCCTAATCAGGAACTTTTTAAAGAGAGGGTTGAACTTCAAATGGACATAGTCCATTACTATCATCTTCGATTGAAAATCAATTAATTAAAACTAGGAGTCAATTCGATATACATGGTGATAAAACTGGAAGCTACTGGCTAATCAACTGAAATCGGCTTCGGTTAAACGCCAGGTTGTTAAGATTTGTAAAAATGATGGTACTCTGACGGTTGATCATGATGAGATAAACAAATCCTTTCAAGAATTTTATACCTCTTTATACCAATCAGATTTTCCTATGACTCCACTTTAATGCACGAATTTTTAAAGAAATTGAATATTCCAAAATTACCACCTAATGAACGTTTAAAACTAGATGTACCTATTATGGTAGAAGAAATAAAAAATGCTATTTCTTCGATGAATTCAGGTAAAGCACCTGGTCCAGACGGTTATACAGTAGAATTTTTAAAATCTTTCTCTACTATACTTTCTCCTTGGTTATGTAGAACCTTTAGGGATGCAGTATCTATAGGTAAATTACCTCAATCTTTTTATCAAGGTTCTACTTCACTAATTCTTAAAAAAGATAAGGATCCTACTGATTGTGCATCTTATATGCTTATATCTTTGCTGAATGTGGATTCTAAGATTTTTTTCTAAAATATTGGCAACGAGACTGGAGAATGTATTACCTCAAATTATTTCTGTTATCAGACTGGATTTATTAAAAATTGTGACTCCTTCTTTAATATTAGGAGATTAATGAATATTGTTTATACTTCTTTACCTAGAACTCCAGAATGCGTCATCTCACTGGACGCTGAGAAAGCTTTTGATAGAGTCGAATGGACATATTTGTTTAATACGCTTGAGAAATTTAATTTCAGTCCGATATTTATATCTTGGATTAAATTCATATACCTTACTCCTTTGGCTTCGGTATTTACCAATAATCAAAGATCTCCCTTTTTTCAGTTATTCCATGGTACTAGGCAGGGTTGCCCTCTTAGTCCATTATTATTTGGTATTGCCCGGGAACCATTAGCTATTGCTATTCGTGACTCTCCTAATATATTTGGTATTACCCGTGGGAATGAGATACATAAATTATCACTATATGCAGATGATTTACTATTATATATTTCTAACACTGAGAAATCCATTCCAGCAGTATTATCCCTGCTTGCTCAGTTTAGTAGTTTTTCTGGTTACAAATTGAATCTTGGTAAGAGCGAACTTTTTCCATTAAATATGCACATTCCCATTTATAGATGTTCACCATTCAGATTGATTACTGACTATTTTCCTTATTTGGGGGTTAAAATTGCTAAGAGACATAAGGACCTATTCAAGCTCAATTTTTCACCATTAATTAGTCAGGTTAAACAAACGCTTACTAAATGGTCTCCATTGTCTCCATCACTGATTGGCCGAATTAATGCTATTAAAATGATTATTTTACCTAAATTTTTATATTTATTTCAGGTGGTACCAATTTTTACTCCTAAATCTTTTTTTGATACTATTGATTCTAAGATTTCCTCTTATATATGGCAGAATAAAAATCCCAGGTTAAGTAAAAAATATTTTAAAAAGTCCAAGAAAAATGGTGGTTTAGCATTGCCAAATTTAAGATTGTATTACTGGGCAATTAATATTTGATATTTAATATTTTGGACAGAAGATTGGGATATAATTCCAAGTCCACAATGGGTAAACCTTGAAGGATACTCTGTACAAGAGTTTTCATTGGTTTCTATTTTAGGAACTTCACTTCCCTTTGTATTTTCTAAATAGAATAAACAATTGGTTAATCCAATAATTAAACATACATTATGAATATGGTTCCAATTTTGTAAATTTTTTGGTTGGAACAAATTCATATTATCTAATTTTTTTTACAACCCTTGGTTATGGATTAAGCCTTTTTGATATGGAAAATGAAGGGTATAACATGTTTCCATGATTTATTTATGAATAACTGTTTCCTGTCTTTTGAACAGTTATCTAATAAATATAACTTGCCCAGATCCCATTTTTTTTAGGTATTTACAAATAAGAAACTTTTTAAATACCATGCTGCCTACCTTTCCGATTTCACACTCTACTGATATCATAGACAAAATTTTAGATTTAAATCCTCATCAGAAGGGATTAATAGCAATTATTTATGATACAATTATGAAAATACAGCCAGGTATATCTGATAAAATTAAAAATGAATGGGAAAGGGTACTTCAACTTCACCTACCTATAGAGAAATGGGAAAAAATCTTCCAATTAGTTAGCTCTTCCTCTATATGTGCTAAACATACGCTGATACAAATTAAGGTAGTGAATAGGGCCCACATGTCTAAAGATAAACTAGCCCGTTTTTACTCCCATATAAATCCTATTTATGACAGATGTCACTCTGAGGTGGCTTCTTTAACTCATATGTTCTGGTCCTACCCTCTCTTGGAAAAATTTTGGCAAGATATTTTTGATATTATTTCAACAGTTTTGCGTTTTGATTTACAACCCCATCCCATTATGGCAATTTTTGGTTTGCCAATGACGGAACATAGATCTTTATCCTCTTCAGCTTGTCGGATGATCGCAATTGTTACATTAATGGCCGGAAGATCCATTTTATTGAATTGGAAAGAGACCACCCCCCCCACCTACATTTCAATGGTTTTCTCAAACTATATCATGTTTAAATTTAGAAAAAAATCATAAGTGTCATTTTTGATCCTTCGGTTAAATTTGAAGAGACTTGGAAGCCATTTATTCAACATTTTCATATGATGTAGTTTGACCTTTTCCGAATCCTTTTTATTAACTTAGAATATATGAATAGAGGAGCAGAGTTGACGACATTAATGAATGTATTCGATCTAACATATTGGTTCAGCTTTGTTTTGTTCTGTTTGCCTTTTTTTGGGTTTAGTCATTAGTTCTTTTTTTTCTTTTTTTTGGGGGGAGGTTTCTTTGCAATATCCTTTTCTTTTTATTTCTTTTTTTTTCTATAATTAACTATATCAAGAGTTTGGAAGTCTATTACACTTGTACTATTTGTAGTCTTTTTTTTGTATATGTTTATTAACAATAAGGTAATTCCAATCTCTTTGTATCACTATTGTTATTATGTTTATGAACTTGAAAATTAATAAAAAGATTTAAAAAAAAAGAGAGGCTACATATGGAGTCAAAAGCAGTCTGAGTCCAGTTTGCGGGCATATGGAATGAGGGCAACCGGTTGAGACACCACACAGGAGAGAGTCTCCAGCTTTCCCAAACTTAAAGTCAGCCAACCTGTCAGCCTGTGATGGCTGTTCGGTAAGCCTGGACCTCTGGGTCAATAGCTTGGTCGGCTGCCATGCCAGCAGAGTCAAATCTGATGGGTACAGCCTCAATGGCTGACCGTGAGATGCAATCAGCCTTGGCGTTATTTTTCCCCTTTCTGTGTTGTATATCTGTTGTGAACTCAGATATGTAGGCCTGGGATCCCCCAGGCCGGGCAAGGAGGGCAACTGTTTGGTGTGCTCAGACTCCGAGAGTCCAGAAGTTTTCAAAAGGGAAGTTTTCAGCGATCAGTATTTATCATGTTCAGGTGGGTTTCTAGTGGATTCAACACTCTCACAGCCGTGGAGTTGCTGAGTGACACTACCACATAGAAATATCTGGTGTTGTCGGCAGAGTTATCTCGTAGCGCAAATTGGGCCTCGACCTGTACGAACCAAGCATCGGAATTTTGCTCCTAAAACCCCGGCAGTTTCAAAGCAACTGGACTGTGTTGGCCAACAAGTTCAATAACACTGGAATAACTCTAGAGCATCGGGGTCACCAATGTAGGTATTTGCAAATAAAACAACTTGAGGTGTTTTATGTTTAAGAAAAACTGTAACAACTCATTTATTGTACTCCAAACACTGAACTCAAAATCACAGTTATGGAACTTCATGCAAAATAGCATCACGTCTGACCAGCCTCTTAAAGTGAACCCCAACTCAATGTCAGTGGTTATGAATTATACACAATGTTACGTAGAAACACAGAAAACCTACAGCACAATACAGGCCCTTCGGCCCACAAAGTTGTGCCAAACATGTCCCTATCTTAGAAATTACAAGGCTTACCTACAGCCCTCTACTTTTCTAAGCTCCATGTACCTATCCAAGAGTCTCTTAAAAGACCCCATTGTATCTGCCTCCACCAATGTTGCTGGCAGCCCATTCCATGCACTCACCACTCTCTGAGTAAAAACTTAACCCTGACATCTCCTCTGTACCTACTCCCCCAGCACCTTAAACCTGTGTCCTCTTGTGGCAACCATTTCAGCCCTGGGAAAAATCCACATGATCAATGCCTCTAATCATCTTATACACCTCTATCAGGTCACCTCTCATCCTCCGTTGCTCCAAGGAAAAAGGCTGAGTTCACTCAACCTGTTCTCATAAGGCATGCTCCCCAATCCAGGCAACATCCTTGTAAATCTCCTCTGCACCCTTTCTATGGCTTCCACATCCTTCCTGTAGTGAGGCAACCAGAACAGAGCACAGTATTCCAAGTGGGGTCTGACCAGGGTCCTATATAGCTGCAACATTACCTCTCGGCTCCTAAATTCAATTCCACGATTGATGAGGGCCAATACACCGTACGCCTTCTTAACCACAGAGTCAACCTGCGCAGCTGCTTTGTGTGTCCTATGGACTCAGACCCCAAGATCCCTCTGATCCTCAACACTGCCAAGGGTCTTACCATTAATATTATATTCTGCCATCATATTTGACCTACCAAAATAAACTACTTCACACTTATCTGGGTTGAACTCCAACTGCCACTTCTCAGCCCAGTATTGCATCCTATCAATGTCCCACTGTAACCTCTGACAGCCCTCCACACTATCCATAACACCTCCAACCTTTGTGTCATCAGCAAACTTACTAACCCATCCCTCCACTTCCTCATCCAGGTCATTTATAAAAATCATGAAGAGTAAGGGTCCCAGAATAGATCCCCGAGGCACTCCACTGGTGACCAACCTCCATGCAGAATATGACCCGTCTACGACCACTCTTTGCCTTCTGTGGGCAAGCCAGTTCTGGATCCATAAAGCAGTGTCCCCTTGATCCCATGCCTCCTTACTTTCTCAATAAGCCTTGCATGGGGTACCTTATCAAATGCCTTGCTGAAATCCATATACACTACATCTACTGCTCTTCCTTTATCAATGTGTTTAGTCACATCCTCAAAAAAATCAACCAGACTCATAAGTCTTGTCAAACGCCTTGCTGAATGTTGTGCCAAACCAGCTAAAAAATAAATTAAAAAAAACCCAGAACTAATCCATCCTACCCACACAATATCCATATCCCTCCATGTTCCACATATTCATGTGCCTATTCAAACAGCTCTTAAAAGCCTCTAATGTATTTACCTCTACACCAGGCACTACATTTCAGGCATCCACCACTCTCTTGAGTAAAAAATTTACCCCTCAAATCCCCTTTGAACCTACCCCCTCTCACCTTCAATGCATGCCCTCTGGTATTAGACATTTCCACCCTGGGAAAAACCTCTATCAGATCTCTCCTCAGCCTCTGCCTCTCCAGAGGAAACAACCCTAGTTTGTCCAGCCTTTCATGATAGCACATGCACTCTAAACCAGGTGCAGTTCTGGTAAACCTCTTCTGCACCCTCTCCAAAGCCTCAACATCCTTCCTGTAGTGGGGTGACCTGAACCGTATGTAATACTCCAGATATGGCCTAACCAGAGTTTTATAAATTTGGTATCGCAACCTCTCAACTTTTGAACTCAGTGTCTTGGTTAATAAAAGCTGGTCCTAGACTCACCCATGATGGGAAACATCCTCTCTACATCCACCCTAACTAGGCCTTTCAATATTTGATCAGTTTCAATGAGATCCATCCTCATTCTTTTGAACTCCAGTGAGTACAGGCCAGAGCCATCCTCATACTCATACGTTAACCCTTTTATTCCCAGAATCATCTTGTGAAAGTACTCTGGACCCTCTCCAATGCCAACATATCTTTTCTTAGATAAGGGGCCCAAAACTGCTCACAATACTCCAAGTGCAGTCCGACCAATGCCTTATAACACATCACATCCTTGGTCTTATATTCTCATCCTCTGAAATGAATGCTAACATTGCATTTACCTTCATTACCACCAACTCAACCTGCAAGTTAACCTTTAAAGTTGCTGCAAAGATGGCGGAGGCATTGGTTGTACTTCTTCAAAATTTCCTGGATTCCAGGGAGGTCTCAGAGGATCATAAACCACAGGTGTACCACATCTTTCAAGAAAGGAGGAATAGAGAAAGCAGAACATGATAGATCAGGTAGCTTAACATTGGTAATTGAAAAAAGATTAAAACTTGTAGTTCGGAGACACTGTAGCTTTATAAAAGGGAAATCATGTCTGACAAATTTTAATACCAGAAATGGAATTACCCCATGGCCAACCATCTTAATTCCTATCCCCATTTCTGTTCCGGCATGTCGGTCCTTGGTCTCTTCTTTTGCCATGATGAGGCCACTCTCAGCGTGGAGAAGCAACACCTCATATTCCATCTAGGTAGCCTGCAACCTGATGGCATGAACATTGATTTCTTCCTCTGGTAATTTTCTCCCCCCCACCCCCCATTTATTCATTTCCATAGATGCTGCCTCACCTGTTAAGTTTTTCCAGCATTTTGTGTGTGTTGACACATTTATTGGCGTTCTTTGAGGATGTAACAAGCCGGTGAAGATGAAGAAGTCCCACTACATTTTCTCCTCTCCCATATAGAGAGGAAAGTGGACTGTGGGAGAAAGTGAAGGAGGGGCTCTGGGGGAGGTGCTGGCAGGAGAGGAGGAAAGGTAGGAGGCCAGAGTGGGGAATAAAAGAAGAGGGAAGGGGAGAAAAAAAGTGACCACAAGGAAAGATCTATGTTCAAACCATCAGGTAGGAGGCTACCGAGACAGAATATAGAAGGTCACTGCAGAAGATGAAAATTCATGTTATTGGGGGTGTGGATGTGAGGGGACAATACATTAACATGGGTAGCGCATAGATTGATAGATAAATATGTTGACTGATCCACAGTTCCCTTCCCCACTCACTGGGACTCCGGTCGCTATCTTTGTTCCCTACTCACTGGGACTCATCCCATCTTTGTTCCCCGTTCCTGGGACTCCAGTCGCCATCTTTGCTCCCCGTTCACTGGGACTCAACCTCATCTTGTTCCCTACTCACTGGGACTCCGGTCATCACCTTTGTTCCCCACTCACTGGGACTCCGGTTGCCACCCCCCCCCCACTCACAAATTTCTACAGGTTTACCAGAGAGCATTCTAGTTGTTGCATCACCCTCTGGTATGGAGGGGCCACTGCACAGGATTGGATCCATCATTAAAGACTCCCATCACCCAGGATATGCCCTCTTCTTATTGCTACTATCAAAGAAAAGGTACAAAAGCCAAAGACAAGCACTCAATGTTTCAGAGACAGCTTCTTTCCCTCCACCATCAGATTTCTGAATGAATGCTATCTCACTATTTTTCCCCTCTTTTTGCACTAACTCAATTAAATTTCCTCTTTATATAGTTCTCTTTATATATTACTTTATCTTTCTCTTTATATATTACTTATAATAATTTATAGTTTTAATTATTATTATCGCAATGTGCTGCTGCCACAAAACAACAAATTTCACGACATATGCCAGTGACACTAAACCTGATGGGTGATTCTGACACTTTGGAATCCAGGACCTTTCCACTCTCGGGGGTCCCAGTTCTCACACTCTCTTTCCACCAATCAACTTCACTGGAAAGTCTTTAATATCACTCAACATCTTTAAAAATCTTAAAAGTAACATACTTATATAATTTTGTTCAATAGTTTGGAAAACCTACCTGCCCAGCTCCGCCAAAGTCCTGATTGTTCCCCACTCTTGGAGGTAGACTGCATTTGAAGTTATCGAGGGCCACGTTTCCCGGTGGTCTGGTGGACCGGATTCAATTCCCAGTCAGAGAAAAGCGTTTGGGGGAATGCAGTTCAGTGGGAGAGCACATGGTTCACAAGTATGAAGACCTGGGTTCAATCCCTAGCCTCTCCACACTGGACACCTTGAACTTAGGGTGATTAAAAAGGCGTAGCTGTGTGGCCTTCATTGGTCAGGGGATTGAGTTCAAGACTTGTGAGGTAGTGTTGCAAGCATTTGGACCACACTCGGAGTATTAAGTTTAGCGCTGGTTGAACCATTATAGGAAGGATGCAGAAGCTTTAGGATTAGGATGCAGAGGAGATCTACCAGGATAACACACACAAAATGCTGGAGGAACTCAGGTCAGGCAGCATCCATGGAAAAGAGTAAACAGTCGACATTTAGGGCCGAAAGCCTTCATCAAGACTTCCTAAATGCTGCCTGACTTCCTCCAGCATTTTGTGTGTGTTGATCTGGATTTCCAGCATCTGAAGTTTTTCTCGTGTTACCAGGATTCTGCTTGGATCAGACAGCAAGTCTCATGAGGAGAGGTTGAGTGAGGTAGGACAAGGGATGATGAGAGGTGTACAAGACCATAAGGCATAGGAGCAGCATTAGGCCATCTGGCTGATCGAGTCTGCTCCGCCATACAATCATTGCTAATCCTTTTTTTCTATCTCCTTTTCAACCCAGTTCCTAGCCTTCTCCCTGTAACCTTTGATGGTATGTCCAATCAAGAACCTATCAATCTCTGCCTTAACTACACCCAATCATCTGGCCTCCACAGCTGCATTTGGCAATAAGTTACCCAAATTTTGAAAGGATGCCCATCTATCCTGAGGCTGTGCCCTCTTGGCCTAGACTCTCCCACCATGGGAAACATCCTTTCCAAATCTACTCTGTCTAGGGCTTACAACATTCGAAAGGTTTCAATGAGATCCCCCCCCCCCATCCTTCTGAATTCCAGCAAGTACAGACCCAGAGCCATCAAAAGTTCCTCGTATTCATTCCTGGAATCATCCTTGTGAACCTACTCTGGACTCTCTTCAATGCCAGCACATCTTTTTTAAGATGTTCACAATACTCAGGGTGAGGCCTCGCCAGGGCCTTACAAAGCCTCAGCATCACATCCTTGCTCTTGTATTCTAGACCTCTTGAAATGAATGCTAACATGGCATTTGCCTTCCTCTCCACTGACTCAACCTGCAAGTTTAACCTTCAGGATGTTCTGCACAAGGACTCCCAAGTCCCTCTGCATCTCAGATTCCTGGATTTTATCCCCATTTAGAAAATAGTCCGCACATTTATTTCTACTACCAAAGTGCATGATCATGCATTTTCCAATACTGTAATTCATTTGTCACTTTCTTGCCTATTCTCCTAATCTGTCTAAGTCCTACTGCATCCTACCTGTTTCCTCAACACTACCTGCCCCTTCACCAATCTTCATATTATCTGCAAACTTGACAACAAAGCTATCTATTCCATCATCTAAATCATTTATATACAGCATAAAAAGAAGTGGTCCCAACACCGACCCCTGCACAACACCACTAGTCACTGGCAGCCAACCAGAAAAGGATCTTTTTATTCCCACTCCCTGCCTCCTACCAATCCACTGCATCCCCATTATCCATTCTACTTGTAATCTCCTCAAAGAATTCCAGCAGGTTCATCAGGCAGGATTTTCCCTGAAGGAAACCATGCTGACTTTGTACTATCTTTTCCTGTGTCACCAAGTACTCCATCACCTCGTCCTTAACAATTGTCTTTAACATCTTCCCAACCACTGAGATCAGGCCAACCGGTCTATAGTTTCCTTTCTGCTGCCTTCCTCTTTTCTTAAAGAGTGGAGTAACATGCCAGAGTCCAATGATTTTTGAAAGATGATAAGGGGCATTGATAAGAGTTGACAGCCAGAGACTTTTTCCCAGGGCAGCAATGGCTAATGCCAGAGGATATAATTTGAAGCTGAATGGAGAAAAGTACAGGGGAGTGGGGATGTCAGAAGTAACTTATTTATGCAGAGAATGGAGGGTGTGTGGAACGCACTGCCAGGGGTATAGAGGCAAATACATTAGGGACATTTAAGGGACTCTTGGATGATTTATAAAAATGGAGGGCTATATGGAGGGAAGGGTTAGATTAATCTTTGAGTGTTAAAAAGTCTGAGACAATGGTCAGGAAGATCCAGTCGACCACAGAGTGTTTAATGAGCACCATTTACACCCACATAATAATACAACTCAGTAACAACCAAATAAAAACACAGCATAACTACAATTTGTCATCAAGCCCTGAGGCCTGCATAAACTGGGTTGGAACACAATAACCGTGTGGTTTTTCCAATATGTCTTCATCTCCTGTAGCCCCCTTTAATGGCCTGCATCCTCACACTGTCCATTACTGGTCGAACCCTCTCATGTCCCCTTCACTGCTCCGCAAACACACGTCACAAACTAAACAGTCAACAGGCCTGGCTATCGGAAGGTCTCCCCGTCTTCCGCATGGTCGGAGGACGTCTTCAGTGTTTCCGCTTGGAAGAGTCAGAGACCAGAATTGTGGGATCTATGGCCAGGGAGCGAGCTGTAGGTGGATTCAGTGTTGGTGGAGGCTGATCTGTCTGGCAGGTCCCCACAGTGATGATCACAAAGGCTGGGTCACTGGCTGCTCTGGGTAGTCTTTGGGCCTCTTCTACCTGCAGAAAGAAATACGGGGGAAAAAAAAGCAAGAGTTAGCACTGCCTCATGTCCCATTATGCTAGGTGAAGGAAAGGCTTCACGAAAGGGAAGTCAGGAGAACACACATAGGCCCTCATTGAGGGGTCAACAGTGGAAAGGATGAACAGCTTCAAGTTCCTGGGTACCAACGTTTCTGAGGATCTATCCTGGGCCCAACATATTGAGGCAATCAAGGAATGCATGCCAGCATCTCTATTTCATTAGTATTCTAAGGAGTCACCAAAGACTCAGCAAATTTCTGCAGGTGGACTGTGGAGAGCATTCTAACTGGTTGCAGTTAGTCTGGTACAGAGGGGCCACTGCACAGGATTGGAACAAGCTGCAGAAAGTTGCTAGTTCCATCATGGGCACTAGCCTCCCCACCACCAAGGTCATCTTCAAAAGGTGGTATCCATTTTTAGGCTCCTCATCAATGTGCTGTCTTCTCATTGCTACCATCAGAGATGAAGTACAGGAGCCTGAAGACACTCAACATCTTAGGAACAGCTTCTTCCCCTCCGCCAACAGATTTCTGAATGGACAATGAACCCACCCATGAACACTACATCATTATTTTGCTCTCTCTTGCACAACTTCTTAATTTTTTTATATTTCTTTTTGCAATGCACAGTAAATTTACTGCACTGTACTGCTGCTACAAAGCACCAAATCTCATGAAATAACAAACCACATTCTGATTCTGGATTATCTCTCTGAGTCCCAGAAGTTCAAAGTTCAAGTAAATTTATTATTAAACTACGTATATGTCACCATGTACAACCTGGAGACTTATTTTCTTGCAGGCATTCACAATAGAACAGAGAGATACAATTGGATCATTGAAAACCCACAAAGTGACAAATGACCAGTGAAAAAGAAGCCAATATGTGCAATTAAGAAATAAATAAACAGATAAATAGACACATAAATAAATAACACTGAGAATATGTATTGTAGAGTCCTTGAAAGTGAGTTGATAGGTTATGGAATCAGTTCAGTGTGAGGTGAGTGAGTTATCCACACTGGCTCAGGAGTCTGATGATTGAGGGGTAGTGACTGTTCCTGAACCTGGTAGTGAGGCTCCTGTACCTCCTTCCTGATGGCAGCAGTGAGAAGGGAGCGTGGCCTGGATAGTCTGGGGTCCTTGATGATGGATGCTGCTTTCTGTGGCAGTGCTCCTTGCAAACGTGCTCAAAGATGATGAGGGCTTTGCCTCACCTTTGTCACCAGAAGACCACAGCCCGTCCGGTTTCGACGTAATATTTCCACCTTTCTGACAATCATCACTGGTACACCTCAGGAATGGGTGCTTTACTCTCTCTATACCCATGACCGTGTGGCTGGGCACAGCTCAAATGCCATCTATAAATTTGACGCTGACACAGTTGATGGCAGAACTCAAGATGGTGACGAGAAAGTATACAGGAGCGAGATAGATCAGCTGGTTGAGTGGAGTCGCAGCAACAACCTTGCACTCAACATCAGTAAGACCAAAGAATTAATTGTGAACTTCAGAAAGGGCAAGACAAGGGATCACACAGTAGTGTGTTCAGTAGAGGAAAGGGTGAACAATTTCAAGTTCTTGGGTGACATCATCTCTGAGGATCTATCCTAGGGCCAACATATCGATGCAATTACAAAGAAGGTGCAATAGTGGCTATATTTCATTAGTAGTTTGTGGAGATTTGGTATGTCACCAGTCACTTGCAAATTTCTACAGATGTAGAAATCTGGATGATGAGAGGCATTGATTGTGTGGATAGTCAGAGGCTTTTTCCCAGGGCTGAAATGGCTAACACGAGAGGGCACAGTTTTAAGGTGCTTGGAAGTAGATACAGAGGAGATGTCAGGGTAAGTATTTTACGCAGAGTGGTGAGTGCGTGGAATGGGCTGCCGGTGACGGTGGTGGAGGTGGATACGATAGGATACTCCTGGATAGGTACATGGAGCTTAGAAAAATAGAGGGTTATGAGTAACCCTAGGTAATTTCTAAAGTAAATACATGTTCGGCATAGCATTGTGGGCTGAAGGGCCTGTATTGTGCTGTAGGTTTTCTATGTTTCTATGTACTGTGGAGAGCATTCTAACTGGCTGCATTACCTGGCAGCATCTATGGAAAGTGCCGTCATTGTTTTGGGCCGAGACCCTTCGGCTGGACCTTTTCCATGGATGCTGCCTAGCCTGCTGAGTTCTTCCAGCATTTTGTGTGTGTTGCTCAGATCTTCCAGCATCTGCAGATTTTCTCCTGTTTATGGCTGCAATACCTTCTGGTATGGGGTGGGGTACTGCACAGGATCAAAATAAGCTGCAGAAAGTTTTGACTTCAGTCAGCTCCATCAGGGGCACTAGCCTCCCCAGTATCCAGGACACCTTCAAGGAGCAATGCCTCAAAAAGGAGGCATCCATTATTAAGGACCCCCATCACCGAGGACATGCCCTCTTCTCATTGCTACCATCAAGGAGGAAGTACAGGAGCCTGAAGGCACATACTCAATGATTCAGGAACAGCTTCTTCTCCTCTGCCATTCAGAACCCATCCACACTACCTCACTACATTTTCTCTATTTGCATTACTTACTTAATTTAAATTTTTTAATATACAGTATATATACTTATTGTAATTTACAGTTTTTATTGTTCTATATTACAATATACTGCTGCCGCATAATAACAGATTTGACAACATTTTCTGGTGACGTCAAACCTGATTCTGACTCCATGATAGATAGGACCATATCCACCGCCTTTTCTGGACTTTTCCGTTCTTGGACATTGGTGTTTCTATACCAGTCGGCAATGCACCGGTCAGGATACACTCCACTGTGCAGCTGTTGAAGTTTGTCACTGTTTTAGATGACATGCCAAATATGTGGAAACTTGGAACAAAGTAGAGGTGCTGTTGTGCCTTCTTTGTAATGGCAGTTACGTGCTGGTCCAGGACAGATCCGCTGAAATGATAATGCTAAGGAATTTAAAGTTACTGACCCTTTCTACCTCCAATCCCCTAATAAGGACTGGTTCATGGTTCATCCTCCTGAAGTTAAAAATCAGCTCTTTGGTTTTGAAGGCATTAAGATGCAGAATCTTTACAACTGCTCCTCCGGGCAGACCCTCTATGTGACATCTCCATAGGTTCAAGTCCACCTGGAGCTTGAGTCCTCACGGAAAGGGGAGAGATCGTGACGAAGGGTCTCGGCCTGAAACGTCGACTGTACCTCTTCCTAGAGATGCTGCCTGGCCTGCTGCGTTCACCAGCAACTTTGATGTGTGTTGCTTGAATTTCCAGCATCTGCAGAATTCCTGTTGTTGGCCACCAGGATATTCCACTTTTGGCAGATGGAGCAAAGGTGCTCGACAAAGTGGTTGTCCAATTTATGTTGGGTCTCAGCTATTTTGAGGGGACTGTATCAGAAGCCCTGGAAACAGATTTGCAGGTGAAGTGTTGCCTCACCTATATGGACTGTTAAGGTTTGAACGGAGGTGAGGGAGCAGTTGAATCGTGAATGGAGGTGATTAACAGTTTGGCAAGGACTTGATGGACCAACCAGTTCCTGTGCACTGTGACTGGCAGTGGTTAGGCTGACATCATTGTTATGGAGTGAACATGTACCCCCTTGCCTAGACTTTGGATTGGATATGATGTTGTGAGGTAACTGTAATGGCAAATACAGGCAGTCCCTTCAAAAAATATTTCCAAAATCCAGTGCAAAGCAATGTTGGGTTAGTTAGTTTATATCTGGAAACTCTCCCACTCTGTTTCAAAGTTCAAAACTTTCAAGTAAATTTATTATCAAAGTATACTGGCCTGTGGAAAGCGGCCAGTGAAGGAGTGGAGCTTTGAGGGTTTGAGGCTTTAACTCAAGAGATTCTGGCAGTTTTGGCAGTTGGACTGTGCAATCAAGTCAATCAAGATTTGAATAGCTCAGACTCAGCAGAAAGCAGCTGATTGGGCAGTTGAGGTCAGGTGACCAAGCATTTTGAACAGCTCAAAGAAATAAATAGAGGGGTAGCTCAAGCAGAGCAGCCTGTGGAAAGGAGTGAGTGAGTGAGTGAGTGAGTGAGTGAGTGAGTGAGTGAGTGAGTGAGTGAGTGAGTGAGTGAGTGAGTGAGTGAGTGAGTGAGTGAGTGAGTGAGTGAGTGAGTGAGTGAGTGAGTGAGTGAGTGAGTGAGTGAGTGAGTGAGTATGAGCTTGCTCTCAGTTAGTCTTTACAATGTCTCCTGAGACGGTGATGTGCCTCTCATGTGAGATGTGGCAGTCGTGGGGGAACTCCCCCCTCCTGCAGAGTCACATCTGCCAGAAGTGCATATGGCTGGGTGATCTGGAAGACTGTGTAAGGAAACTGGAGTAGCAGCCGGATGACCTTTGATTTGTAAGGGAGAATAAGGCTGTCATAGATGAGAGCTACAGGGGGGTAGTCACACCTGGGCTGCTGGAAGCAGGTTGTTGGGTGACAGTCAGAGGGGGGGAAAGTGAAGGTGAATAGACAAGTAGTGCAGAGCACCCCTGAATAATAAGTTTACCGTCCTGGATACTGTTGGCGGGGATGACCGACCAGGTGTGAGCCATGGTGGCAGGGCCTCTGGCACTGAGTCTGACCTGGTGGTGCAGAAGGGTGGGACGGAGAAGAGGAGGGCTGTTGTCATTGGAGACTCTACAGTTAGGGGAGCAGACAGGAGATTTTGTGGATGTGAGAAGGAAACCCACATGGTTTGTTGCCTCCCAGGTGCCAGGGTCTGGGATGTCTCTGACCGGGTGCACAACATCCTGGTACGAGAGGGAAAGCAAGCAGAAGTCATGATACATGTTGGCACCAACGACATAGGTAGGAAGAGGGATGAGGTCCTGAATGTGAGTTTTGGGAACTAGGCAGAAGGCTGAAGAACAGGACCTCAAGGGTGGCGTTCTCAGGATTGCTGCCAGTGCTACGTGATAGTGATGATAAGAATTGGAGGAGATGGTAGTTGAATGCGTGGCTGAGGAGTTGGTGCAGGGAGCAACGTTTCAGATTTTTGGATCATTGGGATCTCTTCTGGGGAAGGTGGGACCAGTACCGATTGGATGGGTTGCAACTGAACTCGAGGGGGAGCAACATCCTTGCAGGTAGGTTTGCTAGCTTGGTTCGGGAGGGTTTAAACTAATTTGCAAGGGGGATGGGATCTGCAGTGATAAAGCAGTGAAAAAAGTGCATGGAGTAAAGCCACATCTAACATATAGAGAGGCTTTGAGGAAAGAGAAGCAGAATAAAGGGTGTAAAGGTAGGAAGGTAGAAGGGCTAAAGTGCATGTACTTCAATGCAAGAAGCAGCAGGAACAAAGGTGATGAACTGAGAGCTTGGATACATACATGGAATTATGATGTGGTGGCCATTACAGAGACTTGGCTGGCACCAGGGCAGGAATGGATTTTCAATATTCCTGGATTTCAGTGCTTTAAAAGGGATAGAGAGGGTGGAAAAAGGTGAGCAGGGGTGGCATTACTGGTCAGGGATACTATTACAGCTACAGAAAGGGTGGGTAATGTAGCAGGATCCTCTTTTGAGGCAGTATGGGTGGAAGACAGGAAGGGAGCAGTTACTCTTTTGGGGGTATTCTATAGGCCTCCTGGTATCAGCAGAGATACAGAGGAGCAGATTGGGAGGCAATTTTGGAAAGGTGCAAAAGTAACAGGGTTGTTATCATGGGTGACTTTAACTTCCCTAATTTTGATTGGCACCTGATTAGTTCCAAGGGTTTGGATGGGGCAGAGTTTGTTAAGTGTGTCCAGGATGGATTCCTGTCACAGTATGTTGACAGGCCGACTGGGAGTATGCCATACTAGATCTAGTATTAGGTAACAAACTGGGTCAGGTCACAGATCTCTCAATGGGTGAGCATCTGGGGAACAGTGACCACCACTCCCTGGCCTTCGTTATCATGGAAAAGGATAGAATCAGAGGACAGGAAAATTTTTAATTGGGGAAGGGCAAATTATGAGGCTATAAGGCTAGAACTTGCGGGTGTGAATTGGGATGATGTTTTTGCAGGGAAATGTACTATGGACATGTGGTCGATGTTTAGAGATCTCTAAACAGGATGTTAGGGATAAATTTGTCCTGGTGAGGAAGATAAAGAATGGTAGAGTGAAGGAACCATGGGTGACAAGTGAGGTGGAAAATGTAGTTAGGTGGAAGAAGGCAGCATACATGAGGTTTAGAAGCAAGGATCAGATGGGTCTATTGAGGAGTATATGGTAGTAAGAAAGGAGCTTAAGAAGGGACTGAGAAGAGCAGGAAGGGGGTATGAGAAGGCCTTGGCGAATAGGGTAAAGGAAAACCCCAAGGCATTCTTCAATTATGTGAAGAACAAAAGGATGACAGGAGTGAAGGTAGGTCCGATTAGAGATAAAGGTGGGAAGATGTGCCTGGAGGCTGTGGATGTGAGTGAGGTCCTCAATGAATACTTCTCTTTGGTATTCACCAATGAGAGGGAACTTGATGACTGTGAGGAAAATATGAGTGAGGTTGACGTTCTGGAGCATGTTGATATTACGGCAGAGGTGTTGGAGTTACTAAAATACATTAGGACAGATAAGTCCCTGGGGCCTGACGGAATATACCCCAGGCTGCTCCACGAGGCGAGGAAAGAGATTGCTGAGCCTCTGGCTAGGATCTTTATGTCCTCGTTGTCTATGGGAATGGTACCGGAGGATTGGAGGGAGGCGAATGTTGTCCCCTTATTCAAAAAAGGTAGTAGGGATAGTCCCGGTAATTCTAGACCAGTGAGCCTTATGTCTGTGGTGGGAAAGCTATTGGAAAAGATTCTTAGAGATAGGATCTCTGGGCATTGAGAGAATCATGATCTGATCAGGGACAGTCAGCATGGCTTTGTGAAGGGAAGATCGTGTCTAACAAGCCTGATAGAGTTCTTTGAGGAGGTGACCGGGCATATAGATGAGGGTACTGCAGTGGATGTGATCTATATGGATTTTAGTAAGGCATTTGACAAGGTTCCACACGGGAAGCTTATTCAGAAAGTCAGAAGGCATGGAATCCAGGGAAGTTTGGCCAGGTGGATTCAGAATTGGCTTGCCTGCAGAAGGCAGAGGGTCGTGGTGGAGGGAGTACATTCGGATTGGAAGGTTGTGACTAGTGGTGTCCCACAACGATCTGTTCTGGGACTTCGACTTTTCGTGAGTTTTATTAATGACCTGGATGTGGGGGTAGAAGGGTGGGTTGGCAAGTTTGCAGATGACAAAGGTTGATGGTGTAGAGGATTGTCAAAGATTGCAGAGAGACATTGATAGGTTGCAGAAGTGGGCTGAGAAGTGGCAGATGGAGTTCAACCCGGAGAAGTGTGAGGTAGTACACTTTGGAAGGACAAACTCCAAGGCAGAGTACAAAGTAAATGGCACGATACTTAGTAGTGCGGAGGAGCAGAGGTATCTGGGGGTACATGTCTACAGATCCCTGAAAGTTGCCTCGCAGGTAGATTGGGTAGTTAAGCAAGTTTATGGGGTGTTAGCTTTCATAAGTCGAGGGATAGAGTTTAAGGGTCGCAAGGTAATGATGCAGCTCTATAAAACTCTGGTTAGGCCACACTTGGAGTACTGTGTGCAGTTCTGGTCGCCTCAGGATTTCTTGGAATGTATGCGGGATGGTTTTTTGAACCAACATGTCGAGGAACCAACCAGAGAGCAGGCTATTCTAGACTGGGTATTGAGCAATGAGGAAGGGTTAATTAGCAATCTTGTCGTGAGAGGCCCCTTGGGTAAGAGTGACCATAATATGGTGGAATTCTTCATTAAGATGGAGAGTGACATAGTTAATTCAGAAACAAAGGTTCTGAACTTAAAGAAGGGTAACTTTGAAGGTATGAGATGTGAATTAGCTAAGATAGACTGGCAAATGACACTTAAAGGGTTGACGGTGGATATGCAATGGCAAACATTTAAAGATCGCAAGGATGAACTACAACAATTGTTCATCCCAGTTTGGCAAAAGAATAAATCAGGGAAGGTAGTGCACCCGTGGCTGACAAGGGAAATTAGGGATAATATCAATTCCAAAGAAGAAGCATACAAATTAGCCAGAAAAAGTGGCTCACCTGAGGACTGGGAGAAATTCAGAGTTCAGCAGAGGAGGACAAAGGGCTTAATTAGGAAGGGGAAAAAAGATTGAGAGAAAACTGGCAGGGAACATAAAAACTGACTGTAAAAGCTTTTATAGGTATGTGAAAAGAAAAAAGATTGGTTAAGACAAATGTAGGTCCCCTACAGACAGAAACAGGTAAATTGATTATGGGGAGCAAGGACATGGCAGACCAATTGAATAATTACTTTGAAACCATAGAAACCATAGAAACTACAGCACAGAAACTGTCTGATTCTGTCTTCACTAAGGAGGACATAAATAATCTTCCGGAAAAAGTAGGGGACAGAGGGTCCAGTGATATGGAGGAACTGAGGGAAATACGTGTTAGTAGGGAAGTGGTGTTAGGTAAATTGAAGGGATTAAAGGTGGATAAATCCCCAGGGCCAGATGGTCTGCATCCCAGAGTGCTTAAGGAAGTAGCCTGAGAAATAGTGGATGCATTAGTGATAATTTTTCAAAACTCTTTAGATTCTGGACTAGTTCCTGAGGATTGGAGGGTGGCTAATGTAACCCCACTTTTTAAAAAAGGAGGGAGAGAGAAACCAGGGAAGACCGGTTAGTCTAACATCGGTGGTGGGGAAACTGCTAGAGTCAGTTATCAAAGATGTGATTTGGAAAGCGGTGAAATCATCGGACAAAGTCAGTATGGATTTGTGAAAGGAAAATCATGTCTGATGAATCTCATAGAATTTTTTGAGGATGTAACTAGTAGAGTGGATAGGGGAGAACCAGTGGATGTGGTATATTTGGATTTTCAAAAGGCTTTTCACAAGGTCCCACACAGGAGATTAGTGTGCAAACTTAAAGCACATTGTATTGGGGGTAATACATTGATGTGGATAGAGAATTGGTTAGCAGACAGGAAGCAAAGAGTGGGAATAAACGGGACCTTTTCAGAATGGCAGGCAGTGACTAGTGGGGTACCGCAAGGCTCAGTGCTGGGACCCCAGTTGTTTACAATATATATTAATGACTTGGATGAGGGAATTAAATGCAGCATCTCCAAGTTTGTGGATGACACGAAGCTGGGCGGCAGTGTTAGCTGTGAGGAGGATGCTAAGAGGATGCAGGGTGACTTGGGTAGGTTAGATGAGTGGGAAAATTCATGGCAGATGCAATTTAATGTGGATAAATGTGAAGTTATCCACTCTGGTGGCAAAAACAGGAAAACAGATTATTATTTGAATGGTGGCCGATTAGGAAAAGGGAAGGTGCAAGGAGACCTGGGTGTCATTATACACCAGTCATTGAAAGTGGGCATGCAGGTACTACAGGCGGTGAAAAAGGCAAATGGTATGCTGGCATTTATAGCAAGAGGATTTGAGTACAGGAGCAGGTAGGTACTACTGCAGTTGTACAAGGCCTTGGTGAGACCACACCTGGAGTATTGTGTGCAGTTTTGGTCCCCTAATCTGAGGAAAGACATCCTTGCCATAGAGGGAGTACAAAGAAGGTTCACCAGATTGATTCCTGGGATGGCAGGACTTTCATATGATGAAAGACTGGATGAACTAGGCTTATACTCGTTGGAATTTAGAAGATTGAGGGGGGATCTGATTGAAACATATAAAATCCTAAAGGGATTGGACAGGCTAGATGCAGGAAGATTGTTCCCGATGTTGGGGAAGTCCAGAACGGGGGGTCACAGTTTGAGGATGAAGGGGAAGCCTTTTAGGACCATGATTAGGAAAAACTTCTTCACACACAGAGTGGTGAATCTGTGGAATTCTCTGCCACAGGAAACAGTTGAGGCCAGTTCATTGGCTATATTTAAGAGGGAGTTAGATATGGCCCTTGTGGCTAAAGGGATCAGCGGGTATGGAGGGAAGGCTGGTACAGGGTTCTGAGTTGGATGATCAGCCATGATCATACTGAATGGCGGTGCAGGCTCGAAGGGCCGAATGGCCTACTCCTGCACCTATTTTCTATGTTTCTCACTATAGGAAGGATGTAGAAGCATTGGAAAGGGTACAGAGGAGATTTACCAGGATGCTGCCTGGTTTAGAGAGTATGCATTATGATCAGGGATTAAGGGAGCTGGGGCTTCTCTCTTTAGAGAGAAGGAGGATGAGAGGAGACATGATAGAGGTATACAAGATATTAAGAGGAATAGATAGAATGGATAGCCAGCGCCTCTTCCCCAGGGCACCACTGCTCAATACAAGTGGACATGGGGTAAGGGGTGGGAAGTTCAAGGGGGATATTAGAGGAAGGTTTTTTTACTCAGTGCATGGAATACACTGCCTGAGTCAGTGGTGGAGGCAGATACACTAGTGAAATTTAAGAGACAACTAGACAGGTATATGGTGGAATTTAAGGTGGGGGTTATATGGGAGGCAGGGTTTGAGTATCGGCACAACAATGTGGGCCGAAGGGTCTGTACTGTGCTGTACTATTCTATGTATGTATACGTTACCCTGAACTACCACTCTGGCCTCTTGTCTTCACCCACCTATCATCCCCCTGATGCCCCTGTTTCTTCTCATTCTCCCATGATCCACTCTCCTCTCTATCAATTCCTTCTTTTCCAGCCCTTTACCATTCCTACCCACCTATCATTTTTCAGCTTGTCCTCCTTTCTTTTTCCGGTCCTGATGAAAGGCCTCACCTGAAATGTCAACCATTTATTCCTCTCCATAGATGTTGCCTGGCCTGCTGAGTTTCTTCAGCATTTTGTGTGTGTGTTGCTATCTTGAGATTTATTTTCTCATGTGCATTTGCAGGAAAATAAAGCAATACAACAGAATTTACAAAAAGCTATGCATAAACATACAAATAGCCAAAGTGTAAAAGAAGACAGATGGTGCAAATAAAACTAACCCTGAGAATGAGTTGTAGAGTTCGTGAGAGTAAGCCACAGAATCACTTCAGAGTAGAGGTGAGTGAAGATATCCAAGCTCTTTAGACAGAGATGAGGAGCAATTTCTTTAGTCAGGTGGTGAATCTGTGGAATTCATTACCTGTGGAGACTGTCATCGAGTATATTTAAAGTGGAGGCTGATAGCTTCTTGATTAGTAAGGATGTCAAAGAGAAGGCAGGGGAATGGAGTTGAGAAGGATAAGCCATCAGCCATGATGGAATGACAGAGCAGACTCGATGGGCTAAATGGCCTAATCCTGCTCCTATGTCTCATGGTCAGCTTTCCTGGTCTCATGGTTTTATTTGACACTCACCTACGTACGGAGGGCAATAAACAAGAGAGCATCTAACGTACCTAGCTACATGTCATTGGGATGTGGGAGCAAACTGGAGAATCAATGTAGTCACAAGGAAAATGTGCAAACTGCAGCAGAGGTCACAATCAATCCTGGGTAACTAAGCTGTGAGGCAGTAGCCTAACCAGTTGAGCCACTGTGTTGCCCCTTTGAAGAGCATCCCCTTTGTCCAAGCAGTTTCTCCCAGCCTCCTCAAATGCTTTCCCCAGTTTTAAGACCATAAGACATAGGAGCAGAATCAGGCCATTCAGCCCATTGAGTGTGCTCTGCCATTCTATCATGGCTGATTCTGGATCCCAAACCCATACACCTGCCTTCTCACCATTTCCTTTAATGCCCTGACCAATTAGGAAATGATCAACTTCCGCCTTAAATATACGCACGGACTTGGCTTCCACCGTAGTCTGTGGCAGAGCATTCTACAGATTTACTACTGATGAGGAATCTTTCTCCTGACCAGCTGCATCAGTGTCTGCTGCAGGACTTGCAAGGCATCTGACTGCAAGTCCCTACAAAGGATTGTGAAGACTGCTGAGAGGGTATCTGAGGTATTTATCAGGAGTGCTGAGTATTCAGGACTCTTAACATTCCTTCCCACCCATCCAATCATCACTTTGACCCCTTACCATCAGGCAGGAGGTATTGTAGCATTACAAGAACAGTTAGGATGGGGAAACAGCTTCTACCCCAGGTTGCAAGACGACTGAACTCCCTGCCACCACCCAGGTCTCCATAAGACCATAAGATATAGGAACAGAAGTAGGCCCATTGAGTCTTCTCCATCATTCAATCATGGGCTGATCCAATTCTTCCAGTCATCCCCACTCCCCTGCCTTCTCCCCATACCCTTTGATGCCCTGGCTAATCAAGAACCTATTTATCTCTGCCTTAAATGCAAACAATGACTTGGCCTCCACAGCCGCTCACAGCAACAAATTCCACAGATTTACCACCGTGACTAAAGTAACCTCTCCGCATCTCAGTTCTAAAAGGACGTCCTTCAATCTGGAAGTCATGCCCTCTTGTCCTAGACTCCCCTACCATGGGAGATAACTTTGCCATTTCTAACCTGTCCAGGCCTTTTAACATTCAGAATGTTTCTATGAGATTCCCCCTCATTCTCCTGAACTCCAGGGAATACAGCCCAAGAGCTGCCAGATATTCCTCATACAGTAAGCCTGGAATCATTCTCATGAATCTTCTCTGAACCCTCTCCAATGTCAGTATATCCTTCCTAAAATAAGGAGCCAAAACTGCACACAATACTCCTAGTGTGGTCTCTCAGGTGCCTTATAGAGCCTCAACATCACATCCCTGCTCTTATATTCTATACCTCTATTAATTAATGCCAACATTGCATTCGCCTTCTTCACCACCAACTCAAACTGGAGGTTAACCTTTAGGGTATCCTGCACAAGGACTCCCAAGTCCCTTTGCATCTCTGCATTTTGAATTCCCTCCCCATCTAAATAATAATCTGCCCGTTTATTTCTTCTACCAAAGTGCATGACTACATACTTTCCAACATTGTATTTCATTTGCCACTTCTTTGCCCATTCCCCTAAGCTATCTAAGTGTCTCTGCAGGCTCTGTTTCCTCAACACTACCTGCTCCTCCATCTATCTTTGTATCATTGGCAAATTTAGCCACAAATCCATTAATCTCATAGTCCAAATCATTGACATACATTGTAAAAAACAGTGGTCCCAACACCGACTCCTGTGGAACTTCAGTAGTAACCAGCAGCCAGCCAGAATAGGATCCCTTTATTCCCACTCTGTTTTCTGCCGATCAGCCAATGCTCCACCCATGCTAGTAACTCCCTTGTAATTCCATGAGCTTTCATCTTGCTAAGCACTTTGTCAAAGGCCTTCTGAAAATCGAAGTACTGCACATCTACTGCATCTTCTTTGTCTACCCTGCTTGTAATTTTCTCAAAAAATTGCAGTCAGTTAGTCAGGCAGGATTTTCCTTTCAGGAAATCATGCTGGCTTTGGCCGATCTTGTCATGCGCCTCCAGGTATTTCATAATCTCATCCCTAACAATTGATTCCAACAACTTCCCAACCACTGATATCAGGCTAACAGGTCTATAAGTTTCCTTTCTGCTGCCTCCCTTCCTTCTTAAATAGTGGAGTAACATCTGCACTTTTCTGGTCATCCAGCACAATGCCAGAATCTATTGATTCTTGAAAGATCATCGTTAACACCCCTGCAATCTCTCCAGCTACTTCCTTCAGAACCCGAGGGTGCATTCCATTAGGTCCAAGAGATTTATCTACCCTCAGACCATTAAGCTTCCTGAGCATCTTCTCAGTCGTAATTTTCACTGCACGTACTTCACTTCCCTGACACTTATGAATGTCCGGTATACTGCAGATGTCTTCCACTGTGTAGACTGATGCAAAATATACATTCAGTTCCTCTGCCATCTCTATGTTTCTCATTACAATATCTCCAGCGTCATTTTCTATTGGTCCTATGTCTACCCTCGACTCTCTTTTACCCTTTATATACTAAAAAAAAAAGCTTTTAGCATCTTCAACACATATGAAGAGCTACTGGTGTGAGTTACATGTACTGTGCTGTGTGCAACTTACTCTGGATGGACATTGTTTTGTTTAGCAATATACATATGTAGGGATGAATGACAATAAACTTGAATTTGTACTGAACCAAAACACTAATTTTGTTTCGATTCCCCTAGATGCCACCTGACCTGCCGAGTGTTTCCAGGTGACACTAAAACTTGGGGTGAGGTTCTCAGTGGGACTGATGGAAAGGTCAAGGAGCAAGTCAAGAGCAGACTTGGGAGCTGTTAATGTTCTGACCTTCCGGTGAGAATAGGAAATGGAAACCACAAGATAAAGCAGGGAAATTAGGCTATTCAGCCCACTGAGTCTCCTCCACCATGGAGGAGACTCAATGGCTGATTTATTATCCCTCTCAACCCCATTTTCCTGCCTTCTCACTATAACTTTTGACATCTTTACTCAAGAGCTTGCCACACTCTGCTTTAAATATATCCAATGACTTTGCCTTCACGCCCATCTGTGGCAAAAAATTCCACAGATTCACCACCCTCCAGCTAAAGAAATTCCTCATCTCTGTTCTATTTATGATTTATAATTTAAATTTTTAATATTTACTATCGATTTGTAATCCAGGGAGCGGGAAGCGCAGAATCAAATATTGCTGTGATGATTGTACATTCTTGTATCAATTGTTTGGCGACAATAAAGTATAAATGGACATCCTTCTATTCTGAGGCTGTGCCCGCTGGTCTGATTTCCCATGAGAGGAAACATCCTCTCCACGTCCACTAGGCCCCTTCCTCATTCTTCTAAATTCCACCTAGTACAAGCCCAGACATGCTTGAGTTCTCGGTGGATGGTGCCAATGCATATTTTGCTGTGGGGGGGGGGGTTGTTGTCTTGCTGCTGCTTATGCATGGGAGGGGGGAGCTGGGAGGGGGCTTTGGGATTCTAATGTTTAACTGTCAATCATTCTTTGGGGCATTCCACTGTTTTTGTGGATGTTTGTGAAGAAAAAGAATTTCAGGATGTATATTGTATACATTTCTCTGACATTATATGTGCCTATTGACCTATCGAGTCAACCCTTCTGGCCCTTTGAGAAGCACCACCTCAGCAACTCCCAACAAACCTGATTTACCCCAACCTAACCATGAGACAATTTACAATGACCAACTAACCCATCCAGCCGGATGTGAGATCAGGCAGGAAGGGGTCAGCCCATGTAGCAGTTGATGAGGCAGAGTCTAGATTGAAGCACAAGGAGACGGTTGGGGCTACCCAGCTAGGCCGCCAGGGACTTGGATGGACAACCCACAAGTGGTGGTCATCTTCTACAGGTAAGGAATGCGGTGAGTTTGTAACACAAGAAATACGAGAAGTAGAAGAGGATAAGAGGTTAACTAAAACAGCTGGCCTGGTCAAACAAGGGGCTTGGACCTGGTGGGAAAGTATTGAACAATGACATCTATCTTGGAATGTTCTGTGGCAGATGGAACTGCTCCGCATTTCTTTTCTATGCAGAGCAGCGTACGACCTGGTCCCAACACCTGCCAACCTCAGCACCTGGTATGAAGGTAAGACAGACAGGTGTGCTGCTTGTGGCGAGAAGGGAGTGAGTGCATGCAGAGTCAATCTTTCCAGCGGCACGTACACCTAGAGACATAACAATGTTCTCAAGGTTGTAGATAGATAGATATCGAGGGAAATTGGGTTTCGTTACAGCCACACCAACCAAGAATAGAGCATAAATATAGCAATACAAAAACCACAAACAATCAAACAACAATATGCAAACTATGCCAGATGGAAATAAGTCCAGGACCAGCCTATTGGCACAGGGTGTCTGACCCTCCATGGGAGGAGATGCAAAGTTCGATGGCCACAGGCAGGAACAACCTCCCGTGACGCCCAGTGTTGTATCTTGGTGGAATATGGCCGGAGTCCAACGGCAAAAAGTTCAATATCCAGTCTACAAACACATTCCTTGATCGAAATATGACCAGGATTGCACCATCTGTTGTTAACCAGAACAGCAAGCCCCCAACTCCTTTACGCCTACTGCTCTCAGTGCACTTCCGGTCAGCCCGAATGGTCTGGAAGCCATCCATGGAGAAGTTTTGATCGGGTGTGTCCTCGTGCAGCCCCGTTTCAGTAAAACACATAACAGGAGCGGTTGAGCAGAGAGTACTGCAGCACAACTTATCTCATGCCCCATGCTGCACAGAACATTGCATATCATTTGTGAAAGAAGGCTCTACGTCAAGGGTGTACAGCACAAGCCCACGATCAAGCATACTTTCTTCAGCCAATGATTGGTATGTCAAGGCCAACCTGGATGGGAAAGGCAGTTTCCCGGAGCAAATAGCTTTCACCACATTGCATCCAGATATAGTCGTATGGTCTGACACCAGTAGAGAATTGGTTATTGGTGAACTCAGTCCCCTGGGAAGACAACATCGAAGAAGCCCATGAGTGTAAGTTAACCAAGTATGCAGAATTAAGATCAGAGTGCAGAGACAGAGGGTGGAAGGTCTCATGCTATCCATTCGAAGTAGGTTGTCATGGCTTTATTGCATTCACTTTCCAGAAATGGCTGCGTGTCCTTGGCTTCACTAGAAGAGAGATCAAGTCAACCAGCAGGGTTGCAGCTGAGGCAGCAGAGACAGGATCATCATGGGTGTGGACCAAGTACGTCCAGAGGGGCAGATAGTCGGACAGTGTATCCATCTTTTGCAAACCCTTCAGTAGTTGCATAGAACCCTGAAGAGTAGACTATCTGTTAGATGGAAGCAACTAACAACTCTGATAGAGGCAGATGCCAAGTTCTTAAGCTCACCAGTGGGAGGTGGTGCTTTAGCACTGCTGGCCCACCATCTCGAGGGAGTCTTGATCATAAGCTGGCCGAAACTACTGAAGACAGGTGGCAGATCGACTGATGATCCCACTGGTGATAGCACAAGACAGTTAACATCTTAGTCCAAGTGTATTTTCAATTCTTGTATACATTTCTCTGACATTATATGTACCTATTGAGTCAGCCCTTCTGGCCCTTTGAGAAGCACCACATCAGCAACTCCCAACAAACTTGATTTAACCCCAACCTAACCATGAGACAATTTACAATGACCAACTAACCCATCTGGTACATCTCTGGACCGTGGGAGGAAACCAGAGCACCTGGGGAAAACCCACGTGGTCCACGATTGGACCTTGAGTGACTGCTGTGTCTGGGTGTGCCACTATCCTACTGGAAGGATCTTGTGGTATAGTAGCGTGAGCAGTGATCTTTGTCACCTATAGTTGGTGAGAAGCAAGTTGTAAGACAATTCAGAACTGTTCTGCTCATGCCAATGAAATGATTTCACTACTTCAACAAGGTAGGAATTACGAAGAATTTGAAGGTATCGACATTCATCTTGAATGTTACAATGAAAATGAAGATTTGGAGGATGCAATCGTCGTAAGCATTTTATGAAGTTAGTCCATTATCTGCACTAAGTGTCTGTGGTGATCTTATAACCATATAACAATTACAGCACGGAAACAGGCCATCTCGGCCCTTCTAGTCCGTGCCCAACTCTTATTCTCACCTAGTCGCACCGACCTGCACTCAGCCCATAACCCTCCATTCCTTTCCTGTCCATATAGCTATCCAATTTAACTTTAAATGACAACATCGAACCTGCCTCAACCACTTCTGCTGGAAGCTCGTTCCACACAGCCACCACTCTCTGAGTAAAGATGTTCCCCCTCATGTTACCCCTAAACTTTTGCCCTTTAACTCTCAACTCATGTCCTCTTGTTTGAATCTCTCCCACTCTCAATGGAAAAAGCCTATCCACGTCAACTCTATCTATCCCCCTCATAACTTGAAATACCTCTATCAAGTCCCCCCTCAACCTTCTATGCTCCAAAGAATAAAGTCCCAACTTGCTCAACCTTTCTCTGTAACCTATGAGATGAAACACCGGTAACATTCTAGTAAATCTTCTCTGTACTCTCTCTATTTTGTTGACATCTTTCCTATAGTTCGGTGACCAGAACTGTACACAATATTCCAAATTTGGCCTTACCAATGCCTTGTACAATTTCAACATTACATCCCAACTCCTATACTCAATGCTCTGATTTATAAAGGCCAGCATACTAAAAGCTTTCTTCACTACCCTATCCACATGAGATTCCACCTTCAGGGAACTATGCACCATTATTCCTAGATCCCTCTGTTCTACTGCATTCTTCAATGCCCTATCATTTACCATGTATGTCCTATTTTGGTTAGTCCTACCAAAATGTAGCACCTCACATTTATCAGCATTAAACTCCATCTGCCATCTTTCAGCCCACTCTTCTAACTGGCCTAAATCTCTCTGCCTTTGAAAACCTATTTCATTATCCACATCTCCACCTATCTTAGTATCATCTGCATATTTACTAATCCAATTTACCACCCCATCATCCAGATCATTAATATACATGACAAACAACATTGGACCCAGTACAGATCCCTGAGGCACACCACTAGTCACCGGCCTCCAATCTGACAAACAGTTATCCACCACTACTCTCTGGCATCTCCCATCCAGCCACTGCTGAATCCATTTTACTACTTGCTCATTGCATACACTGGATGAATTCCTTCGTCAATAACTATTGGGAACTAATACACAGTTTTATAGTACTATGTTCTAATTTGTTGTGCATTTTATTTAAATACATAATTTGTTACTCAGTTTGTCTTTTTTTTACTTTTTTCCATGTAACTGGCTAATTGGGCAGCCAATTAATTGGACTGGAATCGATTGTACTTAAGATGCACCCTTACCAATGTCTTGTACAACTGAAATGTAAACTCCTAGTGTGCCAGAAGCCTTCTTCACCACCCCGTCTACCTGTGACGTAGAAACAACGTAACTCCCTCCCTGCGAGTGACGTACAGATAGCTGAAGACATTCTATTCTTGTGTCCCTTTACCTCTTCATCAGGGCAGTGTTGACCCAGGAGTTGCGTCTCTTGCTGTTGTGCTGTCCCTGACGTTTCTGGGGTAATGTGGCGCACCGGGTAGTTCAGCTTCCACCCTAGAGAAGGCGGAACATTTTCATGGAGTTCAGAAACAGGCCCTTTGGCCCATCCAGTCCATACTAAACGATTAAACTGCATAGTCCCATCAACCCGTACCCGGAGCAGAGCCCTCACACCCCTCCCATCCCTGTATTTATCCAAACTTCTCTCAAATGTTACAATTGAACCCACATCCACCACTTCCACTGGCAGCTCGTTCCACATTCTCACCACCCTTTGTATGATAAAGTTCCCCCACATTCCCCTTAAATATTTCACCTTTTGCCCTTAATCTATCACTTTTAGTTCAAGTCTATACATAAAAATAGTGAGGTTGTGTACACGGGTTCATTGTCCATTCAGAAAGAAACTGTTCCTGAAACATTGAGTATGTGTCTTCAGACTCCTGTACCTTCTCCCTGATGGTAGCAATGACAAGAGGGTATGCCCCAGATGATGGGCATCCTTAATAATGCATGCTGCCAAGGTGTCCTGGAAGGAGCTGGCTGAGTATGCAGCTTTTTCCGATCCTGTGCAGTGGCCTCTCTGTACCAGAGGGTGACACGAAGCTACAGAAATAGGCTCTTTAACCCATCTAGTCCATGCCAAACGTTATTCTGCTTAGTCCCATCGACCTGCACTTGGACCATACCCCTCCCATCCATGTATTTAACCAAATCTCTCTTAAAATGGATTGAAAAAAGCTGCAGAGGCTTATAGACCCAGCTAGATCCATCATGGGCACTGGCCTCCCCACCACCAAGGACACCTTTCAAAGGGGATTCCTCAAGAAGGCAGCATCCATCATGAAGGACCCCCATTACCCAGAACATGCCCTTGTCTCATTGCTACCATCAGGGAGGAGATACAGGAACCTTTAGACACACACTCAATATTTTAGGAACAGCTTCTCCCCTCCGCCATCAGATTTCTGTAACAGTCCACGAACACTACCTCATTATTTTAGAGTCATAGAGCACTACAGCAGGGAAACTGGCTCTTTGGCCCATCTAGTCTGTGGCAACCTTATTCTGCCTAGGCCCACCAACCTTTATCTGGACCATAGCCCTCTATACTGCTTTCTATGTACTTCTCTTAAATGTTGAAATCAAACCAGCTTCCACCACTTCCACTGACAGGCCATTCCAAACCTGTACCACCCTCTGAGTGAAAAATTCCCCTCATGTTCCCCTTAAACATTTCACCTTTCACCCTTAATCCATGATTGTCTTACACAACGTCAGTGGAAAAAGCCTGCTTGCATTTACCCTATCTATACCCCTCATAATTTTATATACTCCTATCAATTCATCTTCATTCTTTGGGAAAAATATTTATTAATTTATTGAATCTTGCGGATACTACAGTTTACTGACCTGTTGCTGGGACAGACAGCTGCCTGGGCTGGATCAGTCGGACATCCAGCTCATCACTGGTGTCAAATGTCGCAATTTCTTTTTCAAATTCATCTTCGTAGTAAAATCTGCAATGGGGTGAGGAGAGTCACAGTAATGAAACAGGAATGCTGGACACACGAGGAGTGAACACCCCTTCGGACACCACCGGAAATGTCAAAGTTCAAAGTACATTTATTATCAAAGCACGTTTAGCAACTTTGAGATTCATCTTCTTACAGGCAGCCACAAAACAGAGAAACCAATAGAATCCATGAAACCCTACATCACAAAGACCGACAAACACACAAAGTGCAAAAAAGCATGAATCATGCAAACGATAAAACCATGAACCCGAGACCCCAGAGTGAGCCCACGTTTAGCATCAAGAAGTCCAGGAACCCAATGGCTGCAGGCTACAGCCCCGGACCAGTGCAGCGTCAACGCGTTCCAGGAACCCAATGGCTGCAGGCCATGGCGCCGGAGCTAGTGTACCGCTGACATGAGTGTTGATGGCTGCAGGCCGTGTTCCCAAAGCCAGTTCAGTGCTGACGCGGTCCAGGAACCCAATGGCTACAGACCATGTTCCCGGAGCGAGTTTAACCCTAACGTGAGTGTCGATGGCTACAGGACACAGCCTCGGAGCCAGTTCAACCTCGATGTGAGTGTTGATGGCTATAGGCCATGGCCCTGGAGCTAGTTCAGAGCTGACGTGGTCCAGGAACCCAATGGCTGCAGGCCACAGCTCCAGAGCCAATTCAGCCCTGATGCAAGTGTCTTTCTTTCTTTCTTTTTTCTTTATTAGTCTTTTTATTGATTTAAAAGGAGCATAAATATAATCAAGAGGAGAATTATTTCAAATATATATATCAGTAATAATATAAACCAAGATTAGGATAGACATTGTCAACATCATAGATATTGTTAAACTAGTATAAAATATATAATAAACAAATTGAAAATAACAATTCTCCTCTTATCAGTTTATGAAGAAAAAGAAAAACATTGGGTTTTAAATGAAAAGAAAAAAAACCCCACTACACTATAGAAAAAAAAAGGAACTGGGTATTCCATTTTGAGGATACAACCAAAAAAAAAGAAAGACAGACTTTTTGATCAAATCTAAAACTTCAAGAAAAAAGATTGAAAGAATAATAAATCAGATTAAATGAAAATATTGGATAAATGGTCGCCAGATTTGCTCAAATTTAAAGGCTGTATCAAATGTCTGACTTATTTTTTCTAAACTTAAACAGGATATAATGGAGGAGAGCCAATAAAAGACTGTAGGTGGATTAGAATCCTTCCACGTCAATAAAATGGCTCTCCTAGCCAGTAAGGTCAAAAAGGCTATCATACGTTGAGCAGAAACAGGAATATTTCCTGCTTCCGATGGGATAATCCCAAAAATTGCCGTAAGCAAATTAGGTTGTAGATCCAGATCCAAAACTTCGGATAGTACTTTAAAAACATCTCTCCAAAAGTTATCTAGCTTTATACAAGACCAATACATATGAGTTAAAGTAGCCACCTCAATATTACATCTGTCACAAATAGGATTGATATTGGAGAAAATACGTGCTAGTTTATCCTTTGAGATATGGGCTCGATGTACTACCTTGAACTGTATCAAGGAATGACGGGCACAAGTAGATGAGTTGTTAACCGAATGAAAAATTTTACTCCATTGGTTATCTGAAAATGACTCCTGAAGTTCCGATTCCCAAGTGTGTTTAATTTTATCATTAGATATCATTCGTGAGTTCAATAACTGTTTACAGATTATAGCTATCAACCCTTTTTGAAATGGTTTAAACTGAAAGGGAGCGTCTGTCATATTAGGTGGATAAGCAGAAGGATAATTTGGCAACAAACCATGTAAAAAATTCCTAATTTGTAAATATCTAAAAAAGTGTACATTAGATGAATCATAATTATCCACTGAGAAAAAGACATTAAACAGTCCCCTAAAAACAAATCTGAAAAAGTTATTATTCCCTTGGTTTTCCAAATTAAAAAGGCCTTATCCAAAATTGATGGTTTCAAAAAATTCAGATGGGTATTACTAGAAAGAATAAAATTATTTAACTCAAAAAATCTACGAAACTAAAACCGAATTCTTAAGCAAGAGGAATTCTGCAGATGCTGGAAATTCAAGCAACACACATCCAAGTTGCTGGTGAATGCAGCAGGCCAGGCAGCATCTTTAGGAAGAGGTACAGTCAACGTTTCAGGCCGAGACCCTTCGTCAGGACTAACTGAAGGAAAAGTTAGTAAGAGATTTGAAAGTGGGAGGGGGAAGGGGAGATCCAAAATGATAGGAGAAGGCAGGAGGGGGAGGGATGGAGCCAAGAGCTGGACAGGTGATTGGCAAAAGGGATATGAGAGGTTTTAAAAACTTCCCAATCCTCTGTCTTCCCACTAATTTTTGCTTCCTTGTATGCCCTCTCCTTTGCTTTAACTTTGGCTTTGACTTCTCTTGTCAACCTCTTGTCATCCTTTTTCCACTCGAAAATTTCTTCTTTTTTGGAATATACCTGTCTTGCACCTTCCTCACTTCTCGCATAAACTCCAGCCACTGCTGCTCTGCTGTCTTTCCCGCCAGTGTCCCTTTCCAGTCAATTTTGGCCAGTTCCTCTCTCATGCCACTGTAATTTCCTTTACTCCACTGAAATACCGACACATCAGATTTCGGCTTCTCTTTTTCAAATTTCACAGTGAACTCAATCATATTATGATCACTGTCTCCTAAGGGTTCCTTCACCTCAATCTCTCTAATCACCTCCGGTTCATTACACAATACCCAATCCAGTACAGCCGATCCCCTAGTGGGCTCAACAACAAGCTGTTCTAAAAAGCCATCTCGCAGACATTCTACAAGTTCTCTCTCTTGAGATCCAGTGCCGACCTGATTTTCCCAATCCACTCGCATGTTAAGATCCCCCACAATTATCATAACACTGCCCTTCTGACAAGCCTTTTCTATTTCCAGTTGTAATTTGTAGTCCATATCCCTGCAGCTGTTTGGAGGCCTATAAATAACTGCCATCAGGGTCCTTTTACCCCTGCAATTTCTTAGCTCAACCCATAAAGATTCTGCACCTTCCGATCCTATATCACTTCTTTCTAATGATTTAATATCATTTCTTACCAATAAAGCCACGCCTCCCCCTCTGCCTACCTTCCTATCCTTCCGATACACCATGTATCCTTGGACGTTCAGCTCCCAGAGACATGCATCCTTTAGTCAGGTCTCAGTGATGGCCACAATATCATACCTGCCAATCAGTAGCTGTACGACAAGATCATCCACCTTATTCCTTATGCTGCGTGCATTTAAGTATAACACCTTAAGACCAGTATTTTGTACTTTTCGCTTTGATTTCACTGCATCTTTATTGCACTGCAACTCATCCCAATGGCTACAAACTTGCCCCATCACCTGCCTGTCTTTCCTGACATCTTTACTGCTCACTATCTTAGATTTATTTCTGTTTTCCCTTTCCTCCACTCTGTCATTCCAGTTCCCATTCCCCTGCCAAATTAGTTTAAACCCTCCCTAACAGCTCTATTAAACTTTCCTGCCAGGATATTGGTCCCCTTCGGGTTCAGGTGTAACCTGTCCTTTTAGAACAGGTCATACTTCCCCCAGAAGAGATCCCAATTATCCAGGTTCGGAACATAGATTGTTCCACAAAGCCAACAAAAAGGCAGGCATAGCTAGGACCCATACGGGTGCCCATAGCTACACCTTTAGTTTGGAGGAAGTGGGAGGAGCCAAAGGAGAAATTATTAAGAGTAAGGACTAATTCCGCTGGACGGAGCAGAGTGGTGGTAGAGGGGAACTGATTAGGTCTGGAATCCAAAAAGAAGCGGAGAGCTTTGAGACCTTCCCGATGGGGGATGGAAGTATATAGGGACTGGACATCCATGGTGAAAATAAAGCGGTGGTGGCCAGAGTACTTAAAATCATCAAAAAGTTTAAGAGCGTGAGAAGTGTCACAAACATAGGTAGGAAGGGATTGAACAAGGGGGGATAAAACCGTGTCGAGGTATGCAGAAACGAGTTCGGTGGGGCAGGAGCAAGCTGAGACAATAGGTTTGCCAGGACAGGCAGGTTTGTGGATCTTGGGTAGAAGGTAGAAACGGGAAGTGTGAGGTGTGGGAACTATAAGGTTGGTAGCAGTGGATGGGAGATCCCCTGAGCGGATAAAGTTGGTGATGGTGTGGGAGACAATGGCCTGGTGCTCCTTAGTGGGGTCACGATCGAGGGGTAAATAAGAGGAGGTATCCACGAGTTGTCGCTGTGCCTCGGCAAGGTAGAGGTCAGTACGCCAGACTACAACAGCACCCCACTTATCGGCGGGTTTAATAGTAAGGTTAGGATTAGTGCGGAGGGAGTGGAGAACAAAGCATTCGGATGGAGTAAGGTTGGAATGGGAACAGGGTGCGGTGAAGTCGAGACGGTTGATGTCCAGTCGGCAGTTAGCAATAAAGAGATCCAGAGCAGGCAGAAGACTAGAGCGGGGTGTCCATGAAGAAGAGGAGGGTTGAAGACGGGAGAAGGGGTCATCGGTGGGGGTGGAAGAGTCCTTGCCGAAGAAGTAGGCTCTGAGACGGAGACGGTGGAAGAAGCGTTCCGCATCATGGTGAACACGGAACTCGCTAAGGTGTGGGTGAAGGGGGACAAAGATGAGGCCCTTACTGAGGACAGAGCATTCTGCCTCAGACAGTTGAAGGTTGGAGGGGATGGTAAAGACCTGGCACGGATGAGAGCTGGGATCAGAGGGGGGAGGGGGGAGGCTGGGGGTGTCAGTGGAGAGGGGAGGGTTGGGGTGAGAGGAAGATGGAGCCTCTGAGTACCCGGGAGCTGACGATGGGATCCGAGGGAGATGGGATTGCAGAGTGGTGGTGGGGGAAGGGGAGACGGGAGTCACAATAGCAGCACATAAAGACCCGGCCTGGAGTTCAAGGCTGGAGTCGCAGTTGGTGGTTGCGCAATCGCTTTGAAGGTGTCCATGGTTGTTGCTGGAGTCCGGGTTTTGAATATGCCTTGAGGTGTTGGAGCCGGCGAGATCAATGGCAGAGGCAATCTGAAGTTCATGCCTGCTAGCTGCAGGGCTAGCAGGCTCTGGGGTCTGCAGATGTAGGATCTTGCAATCTTTGCCTAACATGACAAAGTCAAGAAAATGGCGATTGCAGGCATGGATCCGACAGAGGATGAAATAACGGGTAGGACCATTACAGACGGCGAAAAAAGTGTCTCGAAGGTGTGGAAGGGTCTGGGATAAGGACATCAAATACCTCCTCATGGCAGAGAGGGTCGCCTTCAGAGCTTGACGGGAGAAGCAACGAGAGGCAGAGTCAATAAAATGTGAGTACCTGGGATTCTCAGAAGGTCCGAATTGAGAGGCTCGGAAACAAACCCTAAAGCCAACTGGAGTAAGTTGGCAAAGGAGGCACATTCCAAGAAAGGATATATGGCTGTGATAGCAAGTCTGATTCAAAATGTGGTCGAAAAGTTGAAGAGCTGAAGAAATTACAGATGGGGAGCAGTGAGAGATGGTTCCACTGAACTCGCGAAGAGAAGATTTAAACTTCTTCAGTGTAGGCATCACCGGAAGAGGCTTCGCAGTAGTGAATTTAAAAACGCAAGCAAGAGGAATTCTGCAGATGCTGGAAATTCAAGCAACACACATCCAAGTTGCTGGTGAACGCAGCAGGCCAGGCAGCATCTCTAGGAAGAGGTACAGTCGACGTTTCAGGCCGAGACCCTTCGTCAGGACTAACTGAAGGAAGAGTTAATAGGAGATTTGAAAGTGGGAGGGGGAGGGGGAGATTCAAAATGATAGGAGAAGACAGGAGGGGGAGGGATGGAGCCAAGAGTGATTGGCAAAAGGGATATGAGAGGATCATGCCCACCTCCCCCTTGTACTCCATCCGTTATTTATTTCTATACACACATTCTTTCTCTCACTCTCCCTTTTCTCCCTCTATCCCTCTGACTGAACCCCTTGCCCATTCTCTGGGTTCCCCCCCGCTTCCTTCTCCCTGGGCCTCCTGTCCCATGATCCTCTGAAGGACCGCCCCTGTCTGCCAATGGAGTCGCAGTATTTTTCTGCTGCTCTTAGTTTTCTTTCTTTCCCCCTAGTTTAAGCTTTGAATTTAAAATCTTTACTTGTTGATTCTTGAGGGGGATCAATATGTTTATGTCTACAAGAAGTGGGAAGAATTTACCTGAACCAGTGATAAAGGTAATGGGAAAGGAAAAGTGCAAAAGGAAAGATCTGATGAAATGCCATCCTGGGCTGAAGATATCGTTCGGACACTGAATTCATTTAAGGATCAGAATGGATCAATTAAAGACCAACTGGAAAAGAATAGTAATGAAATGAAGTCATTTCTGGGAAAACTTAAAGACCTGGAAACTCAAATTATTTCACACGAAGAGGAATTGAAGATAACTAAGCAAGAGTTGTCTGAAGCTACAACTCGTTTGGAAAGATATCAAAATAAGATTATAGACCTGGAAACTAGGTCTTGACGAAGGAATATAAGAATTGTTGGGCTGCAGGAAGGAGCTGAAGATGGAGATCTCACAGCTTACTTTGGTAAGCTTTTCCACACTTTATTTCCTACCATTCTATCAAAGCCGCCTGCTATAGAAAGGGCACACAGGGTGTTTATCTCGAAATCGAAGGACTCTAGTAAACCAAGATCTGTTCTGGTTTGCTTTCATCACTTTAAAATTAAAGATCAAATAATGCGACAGGCAAGAAAACAGAGAGTTTTTAGATTTATGGAATCTGAGCTCCGCTTCTACGAAGATTATCCAAGAGAGATAATGGAACAAAGATCAAAATTTGCCCTGGTAATGAAACAAGCATATGATAAAAATCTTTTCCCGTCTCTGAGGTACCCGACAAGAATTAAAATTTTCCCTGCTAATTCTCCTCCTCATACTTTTTTTGATCCAAAAGCTGCACTGGATTTTGTTCAGGCTTTGCCTGCCACTGTCACCGATGCTGCTGTTGAATGGTCCATCTGAAAGGCTGTTTGGCTATTTGTATATTATTCGCATTTTGGAAAGAAGATTTATGAAGGTCACTTGTATATTTCATCAAGAGTCTAATTAAAGAAGATGGAGAGTTGTTCTTTCTTGCATATTATTGATTTTCCTTTGGAAAGATTTATGGTTTAAGTATCTCTGTTCAAATGATCTCTGGACATTTTATGACTGAGGGAAGAAGATGAGGCGATTTGTTCCTTTAATTTAATACTTGGTAGCTAATTGGCAGTTTTTTCCTACTAATAGGGCTTTTTATATATTTTTTTCTGTTTTATTATTAACATTTTATAATTGAATCCCTTTTCCTTGCATTCCGAAGAATAGCTTCTTTGGTTGTAAAATAATGCAAACAGAGAATTACAGGACGTGGTTTAATTTTGGCTGATGATTTAAGACGCTGAATTCGGTGGGCTCTGTCCAATATCGGACAGGCTTCGAGAATGTCACTAAAAAGTGAATATAACATGTTCGAAGAAAACTTTAGTGGCTCACCGGTTTCCTTATTTTCAGGCAAACCAAGTATACGTAGATTCATCTTGTGATTTCTGCTTTCCAAATCAATTGTTTTCTTCTTAATTCTTGATAATTCTGAAGTATTCTCATTAATTTTCTTTTCCATAAAGACATCTTTAAATCCTGTTCTTTAATAGATTGATTCATTAATTCAAATTCCCTTTCAATTCTGTGAGTACTCTGCTTAAGCGTCTGATATCGATCTTCCAAATTCTTCAAAGATTCCTGAATTTTTTTCAAACAATTCATTAGCTTTCATCGATTTATCCATTTTGGTATCCACCATACTGATCTTCACATTAATAGCTTCTATTAAACAGAGCATTCTTTCTGAAGTAGAAACTTCCTCTAATTTCTCTGTTTGTTGTGGCTCAGGAAGAGTCTTGTCACTCCTTAATTCGGTTCCAGCCATCGTAATTAAATCGTAAATCCTTCAGCAAATATAATAAATCTTCAAACTTGAAACAGATCTAGCAATGGAAAGTAAGTTGTGAAAGACGGAGTTGTGACAAAAAATGTCTTACTCCATGCGCTGCCAAATGGAGACTTCCGCAAGTGTCGATGGATGTAATTCAGTACAGCGATGACGCGAGTGAAGCCAGTCCCGGAGCCTATCAGCTGCATTTGTCCTTCAGCCTCAGTCTCCACACCTTAATCTTTAAAATCTGGCTCTGTGCTTAAATCTGCTAACCATTGGTTCATTTTTTACACTCAGTCATGGGCCCTGCAGCTATCTGCCCAGAAGTTTCGGTCCAGTTCAAGTCCACCCTAGCAATGGCCACAGCAGTCATGCTTACATTTTTGTAGCTGCATTACACCTTTACTGTCCCCAACTCTACAACCAAAGGGACGGCTTCTTCACCAAGCAATAGTTTGTCAGCAGTGCGGAGCCACAGGTAGGGTGCAATATACTGAAAACCATACCACCATAAGACATAGGAGCAGGATTAGGCTATTTGGCCCATGGAGTCTGCTCCACCATTTCTTCATGGCTGATACATTTTCCCCGTCAGCCCCAATCTCCTGCCTTCTCCTTGTAACCCTTCATGCCCTGACCAATAAAGAATCTATCAACCTCTGCCTTAAATATACATAAAGACTTGGCCTCCACAGCTGCCTATGGCAAAGACTTCCACATATTCACCACTCTCTGGCTAAAGTAATTTCCCCTCAACTCTGTTCTAAAAGGACACCCCTCTATTCTGGGGCTGTGTCTCATGATCTTTGACTCTCCCACCATAGGAAACATCCTCTCCACATCCACTCTATCAAGGCCTTTCACCATTCAATAGGTTTCACTAAGGTCACCCTCATTCTTCTGAATTCTAGTGAATACAGACCCAGAGCCATCAAATTCTCTTCATATGACAAGCTATTCAATCGTGGAATCATTTTTGTGAACCTCCTTTGAACCCTCTTCAGTTTCAGCACATCCTTTCTAAGGGGCCCAAAACTGCTCACAATACTCCAAGTTCTTTATAGAGTCTGAACATTACATCCTTGCCTTTCTTTTCTAGTCCTCTTGAAATGAATGCTAACACTGTATGCCTTCCTCACCACAGACTCAACCTGCAAATTAAATCTTAAGGGAACCCTGCACAAGGACTCCCACGTTAGTTTTTTGTATTTTCTCTCCATTTAGAAAATAGTCAACCCTTTTATTCCTTCTACCAAAGTGCATGACCATACACCTCCCGACATTATATTCCAACTGCCACTTCTTTACCCATTCTCTTAATTTGTCTGTACTTCTAGCCTTTCTACTTCTTCAAAACCACCTGCCCCTCCACCTATCTTCATATCATCTGCAAACATTGCAACAAAGCCATCATCTAAATCATTAACAAATGAAGAATCAGTCCCAACATAGTCCCCTGTGAAACACCACTAGTCACTGGCAACCAGCCAGAAAAGGCTCCCTTTATTCCCACTCTTTGCCTCCTGCCAGTCAGTCACTGCTTTATCTATGCAAGAATCTTCACTGTAATACCATGGCCTCATAGCTTGTTAAGCAGCCTCGTGTGGCACCTTGTCAAAGGCTTGAGAATCCAAGTTCACAACATCAACTGGTTCTCCTTTATCTATCCTGCTTGTTATTTCTTCAAAGAATTCCAACAGATTTGTCAGGGAAGATTTTCCCTTGAGGAAACCACGCTGACTATGGCCTATTTTATCATCAGCCTCCAATTATCCTAAAACCACATTCTTAACAATTGACTCCAATATTTTCCCAACCACTGAGGTCAGACTAACTGGCCTATAACTTCCTTTCTTCTGGTTCTCTCCCTTCTTGAAGAGTGGAGTGACGTTTGCAATTTTCCAGTCTTCTGGAACCATTCCAGATCTAGTGATTCTCGAAAGATCATTAGTAATGCCTTTACATTCTCTTCAGCCACCTCCTTCAGAACCCTGGGGTGGACACCATCTGGTCCAGGTGCTTATCTACATTCAGATCTTTCAGTTTCCCAAGAAACCTTCTCCTTAGTAATGGTAACTTCACCCTTAGTAATGGTAACTTCACACACTTCTGTCCCCTGACACCTGGAATTTCCAGCATACTGCTAGTGTCTTCAAGAATGAAGACTGATGCAAAATACTTACTCAGTTCATCTGCCATTTCCTTGTCTTCTATTACTACCTCTCCATCATAATTTTTCAGCGGTCTGATATCCACTCTCACCTCTCTTTTACACTTTATGTATCTGAAGAAACTTTTAAAATCCTCTTTTAATATTATTAGCTAGCTTACTTTTGTATCTTTACCTTCTTAATGACTTTTTTAGTTGCCTTCTGTTGGGCACGTGGCCAAGTGGTTAAGGCGTTCGTCTAGTGATTTGAAGGTCAGCAGTTCGAGCCTCAGCTATGGCAGCGTGTTTGTGTCCTTGAGCAAGGCACTTAATCACACATTGCTCTAGTCTGTGCGAGGAGTGGCACCCCACACAGACTTTCAATCTGCGCCTAGTAAGGCATGAAAGTGCCCAACGCAGGCCTCTCATGGTCTGAGTTGACATTCCCTCCCCTTCTGTTGGTATTTGAGAACTTCCCAATCCTCTAAACTTCCGATTAGTTTTTGCTCTATTGTAGCCCTTTTCTTGGCTTTTATGCTAGCCACAGTTGTGTCATCTTGCCTTGAAAATACCTCTTCCTCTTTAGGATGTATATATCCTGTGCCTTCCGAATTGCTTCCAGAAATTCCAGCCATTGCTGTTCTGCCGTCATCCCTGCCAGTGTTTTTTTCCCAATCAATTCTGGACAACTCCTCTCTTATGCCTCCAGAATTCCTTTTACTCCACAGTAACACTGATACATCCGACTTTAGCTTCTCAAAGCCTCTAGACTGGCTGAATATGACAGAACCTCACCATCCAAACATCACTGGACTACTTAGTAAAGGCACAACAGTGGACAACTGTAAACAGCGTTGAAAATGGTCAACATCACAATACCCACCTCTCAGGGGCAGATCCACACCAACCATAGACTACTGGGCTGGAAATGTGTGCAAATGTTTAGGGGTGGGATGTATTTTGTGCACACGTGTGTGTGTGTGTGTGTGTGTGTGTGCGTGCGTGCGTGCATGCGCATGCACACACTTGTCTCCATAGTGCATATGTGTGTCTATGAGTCTGCGTGTCTACGTACGCGTGTATGTGACTGTTTGGGCATGTGTGTCTGTCTGTATGTGTGTGGTTTGTGTGCGTCTGTGCGTGTGTATAGGTATGTGTGTGTCTCTCTGCGTTTATGTCTGTATGGGTGTGTGTGTATCTGTTGGGGTGTGTATGTTTATGCCTGTGTTTGTGTGTATGTGTCTGTGAGGTGTAGGTGTATGTGTGTAAGCGTCTGTGTCTAAGCCTGTGTATATATCTGGCTATGTATGTATCTCTGTGTGTCTGTGTGCGCACCTATCAGGGTGTGTATGTTTATGTTTGTGTCTGTGTGTATATGTGTGTGTCTTTGGTACATTTAGTAATTTTCAAACGGGGAGAAAAATTCAGAAATCAGCACAGCAAAAAAATTTAGTGCTTCTCTTGCTGGATTCCCTAAGGATTAATTTGCAGGTTGAGTTGGTGGTAAGGAAGGTAAGTGCAATGTTAGCATTCATTTCAAGAGGGCTAGAATACAAAAGCAAGAATGTCATGCTGAGGCTTTATAAGGCATTGGTCAGGCCACGCGTGGAGTCCTGGGCCCCTTGTCTAAAAAAAAATGTGTTGGCATTGGAGAGGGTCCAGGGGAGGTTCATGAGAATGATTCTGTGATTGAAAAAGTTAACGTATGAGGAGCATTTGATGGCTCTGGGCTTGTACCTGCTGGAGCTTAGAAGAATTGGGGGGGCCGGGTGGGGGGTGTTGAATCTCATTGAAATCTATCAATTGAAAGGTCTCGTTAGAATGGATGTGGAGACAAAGTTTCCAATGGTGTGATTCTAGGACCAGAGGGCACAGCCTCACAATAGAATGCCTTCCCTTGAGAACAGATGAGGAGGGATTTCTTCAGCCAGAGGGAGGTGAATCTCTGGAATTCACTGCCACAGACGACAGTGGAGGTTAAGTTATTGGGTATATTTAACGAGGAGGCTGATAGGCTCTTGGTTAGTAATGTATCAAAGGTTATGGGAGAAGGCAGGAGGATGAGAATGATAACAAATCAGCCATGATGGAATGGTGGGACAGACTTGATGGGCTGAAGGGCCTAATTCTGTTCCTATGTCTTATGGTCTGTGTGTGTGTGTGTGTGTGTGTGTGTGTGTGTCTTTGATACATTTAATAATTTTCAAACGGGGAGAAAAATTCAGAAATCAGAAGAGCAAAAAAAATCTAGTGCTCCTTGTGTGTGTGTGTGTGTGTGTCTGTAAGCTCGTTGCACTGTGGGAAATACAGTTAGACACTGGGGTACAGCAGGCTTGCTAAAGTGTGCGTAATCTCACAGGGTGTGCTATGGCCAAGCAGGTAACTGGTTCCAGCTGGAAATTGTGTGAAAATGTGAGGCCTTTAGCCAGTCATTCTGTACAGTGGGTTCTGGTTCATTGGGCCATTGGTTAATCATGCCAGCAGCTTATTTGGGGCAATTCTTAAAGAAAAAACTATTTAAAAAATTGACAGGAATGCCCTTCATTTACTTGGGACACGACGCTACCTAACTGGGACAGGAGACTCTTGCTGGCAGATGGAGTTCAACCCAGAGAAGTGTGAGGTGGTACACTTTGGAAGGACAAACTCCAAGGCAGAGTACAAAGTAAATGGCAGGATACTTGGTAGTGTGGAGGAGCAGAGGGATCTTGGGGTACATGTTCACAGATCCCTGAAAGTTACCTCACAGGTGGATAGGGTAGTTAAGAAAGCTTATGGGGTGTTAGCTTTCATAAGTCCAGGGATAGAGTTTAAGAGTCGCGATGTAATGATGCAGCTTTATAAAACTCTGGTTAGGCCACACTTGGAGTACTGTGTCCAGTTCTGGTCGCCTCACTACAGGAAGGATGTGGAAGCATTGGAAAGGGTACAGAGGAGCTTTACCAGGATGCTGCCTGGTTTAGAAAGTATGCATTATGATCAGAGATTAAGGGAGCTAGGGCTTTACTCTTTGAAGAGAAGGAGGATGAGAGGAGACATGATAGAGGTGTACAAGATAATAAGAGGAATAGATAGGAATAGATAGCCAGCGCCTCTTCCCCAGGGCACCAATGCTCAATACAAGAGGACATGGCTTTAAGGTAAAGGGTGGGAAGTTCAAGGGGGATATTAGAGGAAGGGTTTTTACTCAGAGAGTGGTTGGAACGTGGAATGCACTGCCTGAGTCAGTGGTGGAGGCAGATACACTAGTGAAGTTTAAGAGACTACTAGACAGGTATATGGAGGAATTTAAGGTGGGGGCTTTTATGGGAGGCAGGGTTTGAGGGTTGGCACAACATTGTGGGCCAAAGGGCCTGTACTGTGCTGTACTATTCTATGTTCTATGTTCTATATATGTTGTAACTGGGTTACCTGTCTGGACACGACCCTCTGCTGACTGCTCCTGTGGCTCCTCCCACAGACACCTGAATAAAGGCGATTGCGCCATTGCTCCTCCTCCTCAGTCCAGGGGCAGATACTCAGCATGATGGAGGTCACATTTTACTGCTAATAAAAACCTTTCAGTACTTACTCTACTTCCAGTCTTGGAGCTATTGATGGTGCATCAATTTTATTAGCGGTAATTTTAAAGCATGGAACGCGCCCTGAGTCCCGACAAGTTAGATCTCGACTCGCAAACACCTGATGCTGAAAACGCTTTCGAACTCTGGCTGGCCTGCTTCGAATCATACCTAGAGGCGATTGGAGTGACCAAGTCCACAGCGAAGCACGGAGTTCTGCTCTCCAGGGTCAGTCCATGGGTCTATTCAATGATCAGAGACCAGTCAAGCTACGATGGCGCGATGAGCGCCCTCAAAAGACAATACCTGTGGCCGGTAAACACCATCTATACGCGGCATCACTTAGCGACACGGCAGCAGTGGCCCGGGGAGTCGAGTGCTGAATTTGTCCGGGCACTACAGATACTCGTGTGGACCTGCGGCTGCCAAGATCTGACGGCAGAACAGCATGCGGAGCTCCTAGTAAGAGACGCCTTTGTCACGGGGACCAGGTCAGTGTATGTGCGCCAGTGGCTGCTGGAACAAGCTGATCTTACCTTAGGTTCGGCGATTGAGCTGGCCGACACGCTGGAGGCCACTCTGCACAACTCTGAGGCTCTCCAGGCACGTGATCCCCTGATGGCCTCGTGGACACTGCAGACCCTGCAACCCGCCAGCAAATCGACCTCGGCTGCTGCCAGTCCCGAGTCCGCGAAGTGCTACTTCTGCGGACTCAAGAAGCACCCCCGGAAACGCTGCCCGGCCCAAGAAGCTACCTGCTCCAGCTGTGGAAAGAAGGGCCACTTCGCCAAGGTCTGTAAGTCCAAACCGTGAGCGGGATCGAGCAGCGCCGCGTGCGAGGCATGGGGGTTGCCATCTTGCCTGCACGCCGCCACCACGTGCGAGACATGGGAGCGGCCATCTTGGTCGGCGCCACCTCCCACCACCTATGACCAACGGGTGCTCCCAGGGCACCCCACCGTGCCAGACCAAGACAGCAACTCAACCCTGGCCTCTGTGACCCTCGACCAAAGTGCTTCCCACCGGCTTGCAAGGTCAATGATGGACATACTGGTGGAGGGGCGCAGGATAAGCTGCCTGTTTGACATGGGCAGCACGGAGATTTTATCCACCCGGACACAGTGCAGCATTGCGGACTCGCGATACGGCCGGTAAGTCAGAGGGTCGCCATGGCTTCCAGCTCGCATACAACAGACATCTGGGGGGGGGGGGGAGGTTGTGTAGTGACGCTATTGGTGCAGGGCACAGAATATCGAGACTTTACATTACTGGTTATGCCTCAACTGTATGCCCCTGTGCTATTGGGGCTCGACTTCCAGACCCACCTGAAAAGCGTGACAATGGAGTATGATGGGCCCCTCCCACCAATTACTGTCATAAATCCCCAGTTTTGTAGGGATACGTCACATACCCTGCGACTGACCACACACACACACCGATCCGCACATCCCACCCAACATCATGCCAACTGCCACACTACCAACACCACTTGTGACCTCTCCACCCTCAAGATCCCTCCCCCACCGCTGTTCGCCAACCTGACCCCTGACTGTAAACCTGTGGCAACTAAAAGCAAGAGGTACAGCGCGGGGGACAGAGCTTTCATTAAGTCGGAAGTGCAGCGGCTGCTTAGGGAGGGGGTCACTGAGGCAAGCACAAGTCCTTGGAGGGCACAGGTGGTCGTTGTTCGGAACAGGGAGAAAAATAGGATGGTCGTGGACTATAGCCAGGCCATCAATAGGTTCACGCAGCTCGGCGTGTACCCTCTACCCCGTATCGCGGATATTTTCAATCAGATAGCACAGTACAAGGTGTACTTGCCATAGACCTATAATTTGCTTACCATCAGCTCCCCATCTGCCAGGAGGACCGCCCTTACATCGCCTTCGAGGCAGACGGCAGGCTTTATCACTTCCTGCGCGTCCCCTTTGGTGTCATGAATGGTGTATCTGTCTTCCAGAGGGCAATGGACCGGATGGTGGACCAGTGCCAACTGAAGGCCACGTTCCCATATCTGGATAACATCACCATCTGTGGTCACGACCGGCAGGATCACAACAACCTCCAAAAATTTTTCCAAGCGGCCAAAGCTTTCAATCTCACCTATAACAAGGACAAGTGTGTGTTCGACTTGCTATCCTTGGGTATGTCGTGGAGAAGGGAGTGATTGGCGCTGACCCCAACCGTATGCGCCCCCTGTTGGAACTCCCTCTTCCCAACACCCTCAGAGCCCTCATATTACGCCCAATGGGTCTCTAACTATGCAGACAAGGCCGCCCCCTGGTCAAGTCCACCACATTCCCCCTCTCAGCTGAGGCCAGCGCGGCCTTCAGCCGCATAAAAGGGGACATTGCCAAAGCAGCAATGCATGCGGTGGATGAGGCCATTCCCTTCCAAGTAGAGAGTGACGCCTCCGACTTCGCACTGGCTGCTACCCTCAACCAGGCGGGAAGACCGGTGGCGTTCTTCTCCCGTACCTTTCAAGGCCCCGAAATTCGGCACTCTGCGGTAGAGAAAGAGGCCCAGACCATAGTGGAAGCTATTAGGCACTGGAGGCACTATTTCGCCGGCAAAAAGTTCACCCTGCTAACTGACCAGCGCTCAGTCGCATTCATGTTTAGTAACCAACAGCGGGGCAAAATCAAAAACGATAAAATTCTGAGGTGGAGAATCGAACTCTCCACCTTCAACTATGACATCATGTACAGGCCTGGGAAGCTCAACGAGCCCTCCGATGCCCTAACCCGGGAAACGTGTGCCAGCGCGCAGATCGACCGGCTATACGACCTACATGTAGGTCTTTGCCACCCGGGGGTCACCCGGCTTTTCCACTTTGTGAAAGCCTGGAACCTGCCTTACTGCCTTGAGGAGATCAGGACGATGACCTGCGCAGAGTGCAAACCGCACTTCTACCGACCCGAAAAGGCACAACTAATCAAGGCCACCTTTGAGCGACTGAGTGTTGACTTTAAGGGCCCCCTTCCCTCCACCGACCGCAATGTGTACTTTCTTAACGCTATCGACGAGTACTCGCGGTTCCCCTTCACCATCCCCTGCCCCGATACCACTACCATGTCAGTTATAAAAGCCCTGCGCAAGCTCTTCACTCTGTTTGGATACCCATGCTATATCCACACTGACAGGGGGTCCTCGTTTATGAGTGACGAGCTGCACCAATACCTGCTGGCTAGGGGTATTGCAATTAGTAAAACCACGAGCTATAATCCGGGAGGAATGGACAGGTGGAGAAGGAGAATGCCATGGTGTGGAAGGCCTCAGGTCAAAGGGATTGCCGGTCTCCCGCTGGCAGGAGGTCCTTCCCGAGGCACTCCACTCCATCTGCTCCCTGTTATGCATGTCCATAAATGCCACCCCTCATGAGCGACTCTTTTCTTTTCCCAGAAAGTCGACCACTAGGACTACCCTACCAACTTGCCAGTGCTGCTCCGGAAACATGCGAGGAGCAATAAATAGTCCCCGATGGTCGAGAGGGTTCACTTACTTCATGCGAACCCCTAGTATGCTTACGTGGTTTTATCTGATGGGCGGGAGGACGCGGTTTCCATCCATGACCTGGCACCCGCAGGAGCAGCGGGCCCCTACCCTGAACACTCCATGGTGACTATTAACCCCATACCCACGAGACACCGCGCACTCCAAGCCCCACACAGACACCACACGACACTCCCATACCAGGCGCGACGCACACGCACGAGAGATCACCGACACCTAACGTGCTGACACCTGAAGTCAGACCAGAGCCAGCACAACCACTGTCGCCGATGCAATTACCACCGGTGCTACGTAGATCACAGCGACGGACTCGACCGCCTGATAGACTTGACCTGTAAACGTACTTATTTTAAATATTGTCAGTCACTTCACCCCACGGGACTCTTTTTTAAAAAAAGGAGGGGTGCATGTGGTAAACCGTATATATTCATGTTGTAACTGGGTTACCTGTCTGGACACGGCCCTCTGCTAACTGTTCCTGTGGCTTCTCCCACAGACCCCTGAATAAAGGCAATTGCGCCATTGCTCCTCCTCTCAGTCCAGGGGCAGATACTCAGCATGATGGAGGTCACATTTTACTGCTAATGAAAGCCTTTCAGTATGTACTCTACTTCCAGTCTTTTGGAGTTATTGATGGTGCATCAGTTACACAGTGCCCCATATCCCTACCATCGACTGTGGCCTGTGTTACACATTACAGTTACCTGCTGTGGCCTTTAGGGTTTGAGTTATTCATGTTCTTGTTCTCTGTTGATGGGAAGAATTCGATGGTGTTAAATGGCAGGTCAGTGAGTCGGCTGTGTGGACTGTCCGCCTCCTCCCCGCCCTCAGATTTACTGAACTGCAGTGGCCTTTGGCTAGTGATCTGTTGTTGATAGGAACCACTTCTGTCCAGCTGGTAGCCATCAGTCTGGCCTCCGAACAGCCCTCCTGCTCTCTGGAAGACACAAAGACAGAATTTTAATATCCCAGTAATTTCAAATGAACATGCTTCATACTAAATTCACAAATTGACGCAATTACAAAGAAAGCATGCCAGTGGCTATTTTGTATCAGGAGTTTGAGGAGATTTGGTATGTCACCAAATATCGACAGCATTCTGACTCGTTCCTTCACCATGTGGTATGAGGAGCCACTGCACAGAGTTGGAAAAAGCTGCAGAGAGTTGTAAACTGAACCAGCTCCATCATGGGCATGAGCCTCCCCAGAATCGGGACACCTTCAAAAGACGATGTCTCAAAAAGCTGGCATCCATTGTTCAGGACTCCCATCACCCAGGACATGCCCTCTTCTCATTGCTACCAATGAGGAGGAGGTACAGGAGCCTGAAGACACTCACTCAAAATTTTAGGAACAGCTTCTCACCTCCACATTAGATTTCTGAACAGTCCATGGACCCAAGAACACTGCCTCACTACATGTGCTCTACTTATTTATTTTCTGTATTTCTTATTGTAATTTATAGTAAATTTATGTATTGCATCATACTGCTGCCTCAAAACAACAAATTTCATGACATAAATTCAGTGGCCACTTTATTAGTTACCTCCTGATCATAAACCCGATTCTAATTAACCAAAATGAAAAAGCTGCCAGCTATATAGCGATTTTAAGATAGTAAAATCAAAAAGATATATTCCTAAAAAATAAACAGGTCATGGATAGGACAGAAAAATATCAAGTCAGCGAGGCCATGTTTGGAGTACTGTGTGCAATTATGGTTATCTACCTACAGGAAAGATATCAATAACATTGAAAGAGTATAGAGAATTTTACAAGGATGTTGCTGGGACTTGAGGACCTGAGTCATAAGGAAAGGTTGTTTCCGTTAGGACTTTATTTTCTGGAGTGTAGGAGAATGAAATTTGATAGAGGTCTACAAAATTATGAGAGGTATAGATAGGGTAAATGCAAACAGGCTTTTTCCACTGAAGTTGAGGTCATGGGTAAGGGTGAAAGGTGAAATATTTATTCATTCAGAAGGTGGTGCAAGTGTTGGACGATCTACCAACACAGTGATGGATGCAGGTTCAATTTTAACATCTAAGGGAAGTTTGGACAGCTACAGAGATGAGAGGGGTATGGAGGGCTATGGTCTGGGTAGAGAGTCTTTCAGGAAAAGTTTAGCATGAACTAGATGGGTCAAAGGGCCTACATCTGTGTTATAGTACCCTGTTGTTCTATATAAAGGAGACACAAAAGACTGCAGATACTGGAATCCAGAGCAAAGGTAAGGACAGACTGTTGGTGGTCTGCAGCATCTGTGAGGGAAAATGAACAGTTGTTTTGGCTCAAGAGCTATCATCAGGTCTCGGCCTGAACAGATACTGCCCAGACTGCTGAGTTCCTTCAACATTTAGTCTGCGTAATAAATTCATGCTGGTTTCCTCAACGTGACTTAATTCTGCCTAAAAGTTCAAAATTCAGAATAAATTTAATATCAAAGTACATACATGTCACCTTATACAACTCTGAGTTTTTTTTCGCGGACATTCGCACTAAATACAAAAAAAAACTCAGTAGAATCAATGAAAGACCACACACATCAAGACAGACAAATAACCAGTGTGTGAAAGACAACAAACTGTGTAATTACAAAAAGAAAAACTAATAATAATAATAATAATAATAAATAAACAATAAATATTGAGAAAATGAGCTGTAGTCTCCTCAAAAGTGAGACTATAAGTTGTGGGAAGAGTTAAGTGATGGGGCAGTGAAATTGAAGGAACATATCGCCTCTGGTTCAAGAGTTGAAGGGTGATAACTGTTCCTGAACCTGGTGGTGTGAGTCCTGAGGTTCTTGAACTTTCTTAATGATGGCAGCAGCAAGAAGAGAGCATGACCTGGATGGTGGGGGTCCTTGATGATGGATGTTGCTTTCCTGCGACAGCACTCCATGTAGATGGGGAGGGCTTTACCCGTGATGCACTGGGCCGTATCCACTACTTTTGGTATGGTTTTCTGTTCATGGACATTGGTGTTTCCATACCAGGTCAATATACTCTCCGCTGCACGTCTATACAGTATTTGTTAAAGTTTTAGATGACATGCTAAACTGTAAGAAAGTAAAGGTGCTACTGTACTTTCTTTGCAAATCTTTGCCAACTTGTAAGAAAGTAGAGGTGCTGCTGTGCTTTCTTTGAAATGGAATTGCCATGCTGGACCCAGGACAATGTTTCTCAGAAAAACGGTCCAGGTTAAGTTGGAAATTGAGGTGGGAGGCTATAAAATGTCCAATAACCACAGAAGGACACTTTATGTTTATCTTTCTCATGCAGAGTTCAATGCCAGTTTGAAAATCCTAATTCCTAAACTACTCACTAAATAGAGTAACACTCAGTGCCTACTTTAATATGTACCTCCTGTACTCAATAACGTGTCACTCAATGTACATTTGTGGTCTTTTGCTGCTGTAGCTCATTCAGTTCAAAGTTTGACGTGTTGTGCATTCACAGACAGTCTGTATTAACACATGGTGATTTGAGTTACTGTTGCCTTCCTGTCAAGCTTGAGCCAGTCTGGCTATTCTCCTCTGACCTCCCTCATTAACAAGGTGTTTTTGCCCACAGAACTGCCACTCACTGGATATCTTTTTGTTTTTCACACCATTCTCTGTAAACTCTAGAGACTTTTATGCATGAGAATCCCAGGAGATCAGCAGTATCTGAGATACTCAAACCACCCCATCTGGCACCAACAACCATTCCACAGTCAAAGTCACTTAGACCACATTTCTTCCCCATTCTGATGTTTGGTCTGAACAACAACTGAACCTCTTGACCATGTCTGCATGCTTTTATGCATTGCGTTGCTGCCACATGATTGGCTGACTAGATATTTGTATTAATGAGCAGATGTACCTAATAAAGTGGCCACTGAGTGTATGCATCAATTTTTCAATGCACATTTGACAAAGAAAGCTAATTGTTAAATCAGCAAATCACGTTGTAAATCATTCTCTGGTCTATTAAACACTTGGTTGAGTTCATAAAATGGCACTGGGGAATAGCCTGTCGAATTCCATTGACAAAATGACCAACCCTGTATATTGTCTCGTCCAGTCCACCATCTTCGATTGTCCGCTCTCCTTCGTCAAACGGCAGCTCTCCGGACACGGTGCGGTGGAGCTTCTCACCAACATCCTCTTCGATGTGGCGTAGTCCAGCCTGAATTGGGCAGAATGTCAGGTTATGGCTTGACCCACGCATGTCTGACCCATCCATCACTGGCGCTGTGAGTGACCACTGTCGCAAACCTCTTCTAATCCTTCAGACTGAGACCATCCCGTCATCTTATCACCGACCCTCCCCACACCCTTTCCACTGAGATCCAATCCCCTCACCCATGCCACTGCTTTGGTCACCAAGCCCTTCACCGGCCCATCCTCGGCAGTAATTGCATCTGACCATCCATCATTCCTATCCAATCAGAGGGAAAAGGGAAAAAGGGAGAAAGAGAGAGGGGAGAGAGAATGGAGGGAGTAGAGGGAGGGGAAAGGAGGGGGAAAGTCGAGGGGAGGGAGGGTGAAGAGAGTGGAGGGGGAAGGGGAGAGGGAAGGGAGAGAGGGTGCAGAGTGGAGAGTGTAGAGGTGGAGAGAGTGGAAGGGGAGAGAGGGGGGAAGGGGGAGAGAGAGGGAGGAGAGAGTGGATGGGAGGGAGTTGGAGAGAGTGGACGGGAGGGAGGTGGAGAGAGGGAGGGGGAAGGGGAGAGAGGGAGGGAGGAAGGGGAGAGAGGGAGGGGGAGAGAGGATGCATAGAGTGGGAGATCGAGGGGCGGAAGGGGGAGAGGGTGGAGAGAGTGGAGGGGAGAGAAGGAGGGGGAAAGGGGAGAGACAGGGAGGAGAGAATGGACGGGAGGGAGGTGGAGAGAGGGATGAGAGAGTCGAGGGGAAGGAGGGTGGAGACAGTGGGGGTAGGTCTTACTTGAAGCTCAATCTCATTGGCAGTCTGCTTCTTAGACGGGAGAATTCCGTAATATTCCTCCTGACGTTTCTTGAATTTTCGGAAGTGTTCCTGGATGAGGAAGGTGGCGTAGAACTTGCCAACAGTCACTTCGTCATCTGGGTGGAAAACCATAAGACATAGGAGCAGATTTAGGCCATTCAGCCCACGGAGTCTGCTCTGCTGATTTATTATACCTCTCAGCCCAATTCTTCTGCCTTCTTCCAATAACCTTTAACCGATTCAAGACCAATCAACCTCTGATTTAAATATACTAAATGACTTGGCCTCCACAGCCATCCATGGCAAGGAATCCCACAGATTCTGGTTACAGAAATTCCTCCTCATGTCTGTTCTGAATGTATGTCCCTCTATTCTGAGGCTGTGGCCTCTGTTCTAGACTCCCCACTATAGGAAATATTCTCTCCATGTCCACTCTATCCAGGCCTTTCAATATTTGATAGGTTTCAGTGAGATTCCCCTCATTCTTCTAAACTCCAGCGAATACAGTCCCAGAGCCATCACTCTTCATACATTAATCCTTTCATTTCCAGAATCATTCTCATGAACCTCCTCTAGCCCCTCTCCAATGCCAGCATATCTTTTCTTAGACAAGCAGAACAAAAGTGCTCACAACACTCCAAGTATGAAAAGTTTGATCTTTAATGCTGTCTTGTTAGTCTAATCATTTCTGTGAACCACATGAGGCCTGGATGACGAGGAACCTCTCTCTCCCCATCAGAGAGTCTCTCCCAAAACAGCAATAAGGTTAGAAGGCCTCAGACACCTGACCTGTGAGGGAGAGTTTCCTAACTAGTTACGGTACACACTGGACTGTGCCAGCCTCTGGGGTTTGGATGCTCCGACTTTCTGGAGTTTGGATAACTAGCGTGGTCCCTTTAAAGGTTCTAGCCAGCGCTGCTAACTGGTACGAGTCCTTTAAAGATTCTGGCCGGCACTGCTAACTGGCGGCCATGTCTTGGCACCAAGGTTTGGATATTTAAAACTCTGGTTCGATGCTCAATCATCAGCTCAACTTTGGTTCAGTCTGCAACTGCTCTTAGGGTTTCTGTCTCATTTGGATTCTCATCTAGTCTCATCAGGATCTTGTCTAGTTTTGTCTGGAACCCTGTTCTCGTCTTGGTCTCGAAAACATGACTTGGTTCTAGTCTTGAATACTCTAGTATCATCCTTGCCTTGGCCTCTCGTCACAGAACTACCACTATGAGACCAAACTCAGGTTGGAGGAGCAACACCTCCTATTCCTTCTGGGTAGCCTCCATGCTGATAATATAATTATCAGTTTATAGTCATAGAACATTACAGCACAGAAACTGCCTTTGGCCCACCAAGGCTGTGCCGAACTCTCTCACTACCCTCTGAGAGACGAAACTTCCCCACGTTCTACTTAAACTTTTCACCTTTCATCGTTAACCCATGACTTCTAGTTGTAGTTCCACCCAACCTCCGTGTAAAAGCCTGCTTATATTTACTCTACCTATACTCCTTGTAGTTTTGTATCCCTCATTCTCCTATGCTCCAGGGCATAAAATCCTACCTTTCCTACAACTCAGGTCCTCAAACCCCGTCAACATCCTTGTAAATTTTCTCTGCACTCAGCGATTTCTCCAACTTCTGATAATTTCTCCCTCTCCTTTCTCCTTCTCTTTTTCCATTCCCCATTCCGGTTCCCCTCCCCAAACCTCATGCCCTGCCTGTCACTTTCCTCTAGCATGTTGCCTGCTCTGTACGTGTCCGCAAGAAAGCACAGAGTTGTGGACACAGCTCAGCACATCACAAGAACCAGCACCTCCCCCCCCCCCCCACCCCACCACCATGGACTCTGTCTACACTTCTTGCTGCCTCGGTAAAGCAGCCAGCAAGAATCAAAGACCACCACCCCAAACACTCCCTCTTCTCCCCTCCCATCAAGCATAGATTGCAAAAGACTGAAAGCACGTGCCACCAGGCTCAAAGACAATTTCTAACTCACTGTTATCAGACTCGATAAGATGGACTCTTAAACCTCACAACCCACCTGGTTATGATCTTGCACCTGTACTACACTTTCTCTGTAGCTGTTGCACTTCATTCTTCATTGCTATTGCTTTCCCTTGTTCTACCTCAATGCTCTTTGAAATAATTTGATCTGCATGAACAGTATGCAAGAGCATCCATCATGAGGAATCCCACCATTCAGGCTAAGCTACTCCCTCACTGCTGCCGTCTGGAAGAAGGTACAGGAGCTTCAGGACCCATAGGACCCATATCATCAGGTTCAGGAACAGTCATTACCTCTCAACCATCAGACTCTTGAACCAGAGGGGATAACTTCACTCACCCCATAACTGAACTGTTCCAACAACCTACGGACTCACTTTCAAGGACTAGTCATCTGATGTTTTCAATATTTATTGCTTATTTATTTATTATTATTTTTCTTCTTGTATGTGCAGGTTGTTGTTTTTTGCACACTGATTATCTCTCCGTCCTGTTGTGCGCGTCTTTCATTGAATCTATTGTGTTTCTTGTATTTACAATGAATGCCTGCAAGAAAATGAAACTCAGGATTTTATATGGTGACGAATGTGTACTTTGATAATAAACTTACTTTGAACTTTGCACTCTTTCACTGCATCTCAGTACATGTGACAATAGTAAACCAATTCCAATACCAAAATCCCACTCAACTGGCATCCACTCACCTCCAATAGGGGGAATCACTTGGTCAAGTAGTTTCATGCTTGTGCGTTTCCAAATCTTTTTGATAATTGCTCTCAGTTCCTCATTAGACTGTTCAAAATTCCCTGGTTGCAAAGGTAACAGGACAAAATTAATACGCAAGCAGCAACTAGGTTGAAATGTTTCAGTTACGAGAACGCTGACTGTTATCTGCGGGGTGGAGGAGGTTATGAAAGGATGTGATTAAGGTGTATCATGATAAATGTCAGAACTGCAGACTCGGCCATGGAGTCCTCACTGAGGGATCAGCAGTGGAAAGGGTTAGCAGTTTCAAGTTCCTGGGTGTCAACACCTCTGAAGATTGATTGTGGCTCAACATATTGATGCAATCACAAAGAAGCCCTGACAGCAGCCATAAGGCAGATTTAGGCCATTTGGCCCATTGACTCTGCTCCGTCATTCAATCATGGCTGATACTTTTTTAATTTCATATTTCATTAAGAGTTTGAAGGGACCTGTATGTCACCAACAACAATGAATTACAGGTTACCATGGAGAACATTCTAACAGATTGCATCACCAACAGGAGAAAGTCTGCAGATGCTGGAAATCCAAAGCAACACACAAAATGCTGGAGGAATTCAGCAGCTCAGGGAACCTCTATGGAAAAGAATAAACTGTCGACATTTCAGACTGAGAAGAAAGGGGGAAGATGTCAGAATAAAAAAGTGGGGGCAGGGGAAAGAGGCTAGCTAAAAGGTGACAGGTGAAGCCAGGTGTGTGGGAAAAGTCAAGGGCTGGAGAAGAAGGAATCTGATAGGTGAGGAGAGTAGACCATAAGAGAAAGGGAAGGAGGAGGGCATCCAGGGGGAGGTAATAGGCAGGTGAGAAGAAATAAAAGGTCAGAGTGGGGAATGGGGAGATGGAATTGGATTACTGGAAGGAGAAATGCCATCAGGTTGGAGGCTACTCAGACGGAATACAAGTTGTTGCTCCTGCACCCTGAGGGTGGCCTCTCTTGCCACAAGAGAGAGACTATGGATCGACATGAGGGCCCACTGCACAGAATTGGAAAAAGCTGCAGGAAGTTGTAAAACAGCCAGCTCCATCATAGGGTTCCCCAGTATCAAGGACACCAAAAAGCTGGCATCCTTCATTAAGGACCCCCAGGCCATGCCCTCTTCTCATTGCTACCATCAAGGAGGAGGTAGAGGAATCTGAAGACACATTCTCAATGATTCAGGAAAACTTCTTCCCACTGTTATCAGATTTATGGATGGACAGTGAACCTTTGAACAGTACAGCACTATTTGTATTTTTGCACTACTTCACCATTCCCTTTCCGGCACGTTGGTTCATGGACTCCACTGAGGACATTCTCAGTGTGGAGGATCGGGACCCCATATTCTGTCTAGGTAGCCTCCAAATGGTGACATCAACAGTGATTTCTCCTTTCATAACTTGTTTCCTCCCCTTTACCTCTTCTCTGTTTCCCACTCTGTCCTCTTACTTTTTCCCCTCACTTGCCCCTCCTCCTTCCCTTCCTCCCATAGTCCACTCTCCTCTCCTATCAGATTCCTTCTTCTCCAGCCCTTTACCTTTCCCACCCATCTGGCTTCACCTGTCACCTTCTGGCTGGTCCTCCTCTCCCTCCCCCCACCTTTTCATTCTGGCATCTTCCCCCTTCCTTTCCAGTCCTGGTGAAGGGTCTCAGCCCAAAATGTCAACTGTTCATTCATTTCCATAGATGTTGTCTGGTCTGCTGGGTTCCTGCAGCATTTTGTGTGTGTTGCTCTAGATCTCCAGCACCTGCAGAATCTCGTGTTTATGATCGTCCTTTTGCTCTGCACCATTCTTATTAAAATCGAGTGAACCTTTCAATCTGCTTCAGTGTCTCTTCCTCTGCACTTGCGCCATCACCGCGTATCTGTGTCAGTAAAATTATGAGAGTACGCTGCATTTTTCCCTTGTCAGGGGTTGGTAACAGGCACAGGTTTAGCATAAAGCAGGGTAGGAGGGGGCAGTGAACTGACTTGGATCTGGAGATGATATTGTTCAGAAGTTATTACTCACTTCTTTCTACAGATGTGCAGTAGAGAGCATCCTAACAAGCTGCATCACTGCATGGCACAGAAACTGCACTGTAACAGACAGGAAGGCTCGACGATGGTAGTCAAAACTGCCCAACGCGTCACTGGCACCAGCCAACCCACCATCAAGGGGATATATACAGAAAGGTGCCCGAAAAAGCCAGCAATATCATGAAGGATATTGCTGGCCTGCTCATGGACTGTCTGTCCCACTCCCATCAGGGTAGAAGCTACGTAGCAGCCACACCAGGACCACCAGACTCACAAACAATTACTTTCCCCAAACATAAGGCTGATCAACATCTCCACCCACTAACCCACCCCTCCACACCCCCAACTACCACTACTTATCATTTCCTGTCAGTCACCTTAGACACTTCTGTGCCTAGCATCACTCTATGGATATATGGTACAGTCACTTCTCAGCTGGCGCTAGGTCATGGGCAGGGCATCCCCCTCCAGTGCTGGGACAAGGTGCAGCGCCGTCTTGGTGGAGCTCCACCTGTTGTGCCATGCGGCAAGTTTAACCCGCACCAGGTAAGGTTCCAGGCAGCTGGTACCATTGTATCTGGGGAGCTTCATGGGTGGTGCTAATTGCTGGGGCCCGTTGGTCCTCCTCTTTCTCCGGCGACGTTGACCGTCCTCCCGCGGCCGTGGTGTTTTGGGTTCCCTGGCGCATGCTGCGATGGAGCTGGATGACACAGTCCACTATGTACTGCGGGTTGGAGTCCTGGGTACGCTTGCCCCATTGGGGTTCCCTGGGAAGGCACAGTGCTTGGTTCCCAGGTTCTCCCTCCAGTTTAGTGTCCAGCCTTCAGGAGCCTGGCCTGGGGTGCAGATATTTGCCATTATATTGCCTGGATTAAAGAGCATGATTTATGAGAAGAGCCTGAGTGAGCTAGAGCTTTTCTCTTTGGAGCAAAGGAGAATGAAAGGTGACTTGACAGAAATGTACAAGATGATAAGAGACACAGATCAAGTGGACAGCCGGAGACATTTTCTCAAGGCAGAAATGGTTAATATTTGAGGGCACAACTTTAAGGTGATTGGAGGAAAGTGTGTGTGTGGGGGAGATGTTAACGGTGGCTTTTTTAAAAACACAGACAGTGATGGGTACGTGGAACGTACTCAGGGGTGATGATAGAGGCAGAGTTATTAGGGGTATAGAATAATGGAGGGTTATGCGGGAGGGAAGGGTTAAATTGATCTCAGAATTGTTAAAGGGTTGTGGGCTGAAGGGCTGTACTGTCTGTGTTCTAGACCCTATTATCTCAGGCACAGGGGTCCTCAGGCTGTGACCCTTCTGCCAGCCTGTAAAACTTCACCTACCTTCCGTTTTAATTTTGAGGGCTGTCCGGACGAGCGCGAAGAGGGTGGCATTAAAAGTGACAGTGCCATCACTGTTCATTGGCATATTCATGGAGACCAGCCTCTGGAAAAAGGTAGAGGTGAGAAAGAACATCAAGAGGAGGGAACATGACTCAAGGCAATGAAGAAAACCAGGCTTCAAATGCTGTCAAAGCGACAAGGTGTTATAGATGTGGAGGAGAGAAACAACATCCCCCAGGGACAATGGGTGAGAGCAGTTCAACGGGGCAATTATCTCTATGACGAGAGATCTTACAGTGTACAATTGAATACCTTCAACATAACGGTACAGGAGATTGGATGCTCTGTTGAAATTGTATAAGACATTGGTGAGGCCTCATCTGGAGTACTGTATGCAGTTCCAGTCAATTTCCTACAGGAAAGATGTCGATAAGTCTGAAGAACTGCAGAGAAAATTTACAAGGATGTTGCTGGGACTTGAAGATCTGAGTTGTAGGGAAAGGTTGAATAGGTGAGGACTTCATTCCCTACAGCGTAGGAGAATGAGGGAAGATTTGATAGAGGGGTAAAGATAGGATAAATACAAGCAGGCCTTTTCCACAGAGGCTGGGTTAGACTAAAACTTGAGGTCATGGTTTAAGGGTAAAAGGTGAAATATTTGAGTGGAAACTGAGGGGAAACTTCGCTCAGAGCTGAGAGCATGGAACAAGCTGCCAGCAGAAGTGGTGGATGTGGGTTCAATTTCAACATTTAAGAGAAGTTTGGATAGGCACATGGATGGGAGAGGTATGGAGGGCTACGGTCCAGGTGCTGGTCAATGGGAGTAGGCAGAATAACAATTTGGATTGGACTTGATGGGCTGAATGGCCTGTTTTTCTGTGCTCTATGAAGGCTGAGTTGGGGGAGACAGGAAACAAAGTACAAAATACATATACGTCACGATTCACAACCCTGTGATTCATTTTCTTGTGGGCATACACAGTAAATCCAAGAATCACAATAGAATCAATGAAAGACTACACTCAATAGGATACACAACAAACATTGTCCAAAGGACAGCAAACTGTGCAAATAGAAAAGAAAACGAATACTTGCCAAGGTGAATCACAGCGACCTATCTTGGGGAAACAGCCATCACTTTCATAAAGAAGGAAAACTCTTCTACCAAAGCCTGTAACAGAAACTATGTGCACATATTCCTATTTCAGGACATCCTCTAGCCTGGAAACATCTGATATGCTGGGGCGAGTCTGCAGACACACACCGACAGCCGAAGGTTAGCAGCTCTGGTTGTGATGATGTGATGATATCTGGGTGATGAATCCAGCCGCAAAACAGCTCAAGTGTAAAGAGGCAAGATCCTTAAGGATGCTGATCTTGGAGTCCAAGCTCATAGTTCCCTGAAAGGGTGGTTAAGAAGGCACATAGCATTGAGTTCAAAAGTCAGAAAGTTATGTTGCAGCTTAGTAAAAGCCTAGCTGGAGTTCTGCATACAGTTCTGGTTGCCCCATTATTGGAAGGATATTGAGGTTTTAGAGCGGGTGCAGGGTACTGTCTGAATTAGAGGGAACTTGCTACAACACAAATTAGGTTGTTTTCTCTGGAGCGGCTGAGGCTGAGGGGAGATCTGATAGAGGTTTATAAGATCTTGTGAGGTACAGGTAGAGTAGGTAGACAGCATCTTATTTATTTGTGATACACTCAGAATAAGCCCTTCTGGCCCTTCGAACCACGCCAACTCAGCAACCTCACTGATTTTACTCTAACTGAATCATGAGAGAATTTAAAATGACCAGTTAACCTATCCAGTTAGAAGGAAACCAGGAGCACCTGGGGAAAAGCCACACACTGCAGAGCTTACAGAACAGTGCCGGGATTCCAGAGTTTGGAACTGAACTCCAAACTCTGGAACGCTCCGAGCTGTACTAGCGTTGTGCTAACCGCTATCCTACTGTGGCACCCAGGGTTTTCCCATGTCTACCACCAGAGGGTAAACGTACATTTAAGGTGAGGTGGAGTCATTTTAAAGGAGATGCCAGGGCACAGAAAGCGGTGGGTGCTCGGAATGCACTTGTCTGGGCACAGAGACTGGTGGGTGCCTGGAATGTGCTTGGTACAGAAAGTGATGGGTGCTCGGAATGCACTTGTCTGGGCACAGAGAGTGATGGTTGCTCGGAATGTACTTGTCTGGGCACAGAGAGTGGTGGTTGCTCGGAATGCACTTGTCTGGGCACAGAGAGTGATGGTTGCTCGGAATGTACTTGTCTGGGCACAGAGAGTGGTGGTTGCTCGGAATGTACTTGTCTGGGCACAGAGAGTGATGGTTGCTCGGAATGTACTTGTCTGGGCACAGAGAGTGGTGGGTGCCTGGAATGTACTTGTCTGGGCACAGAGAGTGGTGGTTGCTCGGAATGTACTTGTCTGGGCACAGAGAGTGGTGGGTGCCTGGAATGTACTTGTCTGGGCACAGAGAGTGGTGGGTGCCTGGAATGTACTTGTCTGGGCACAGAGAGTGGTGGGTGCCTGGAATGTACTTGTCTGGGCACAGAGAGTGGTGGGTGCCTGGAATGTGTTTGCCGGGGGGTGGTAGAGTCAGAAACATTAGGGGCATTTAAGAGCCATTTTGATAAGCATATGAATGTGAGGAAAATGGAGGGACAGGGACTGTGTAGGCAGAAGGGATTAGTTTAGATGGCCATTTGCTGTGCAGTACTGTTCTATGTGTGGCATCCATCTCAAACAGAAATGCTGGAAGTCAGCAGCTTCGTCCTAACTATTACCCTTGCACAGATTTTGTCTGATCTGCTGAACGGTGCCAGCTTTAATTTTAATTGCTGTTTGCTAATTTCAGAAGACGCTGCTTATCATACAACTATCTGCCGTTTTCTGCACCCCGCCTTTTTATTCTGGAATCTTCCCCCTTCCTTTCCAGTCACAGCCTGTAACATTTATTCCCCCCTATGGATGCTGCCTGATCTGCTGAGTTCCTCCAGCATTTTGTGTGCTGAAGGTACAGGAGCCTCAGAAACCACATCACCAGGTTTAAGAAGTTATTGCCTCTCATCCGTCAGGGTCATGAACTGGAGGGGATAACTACACTCACCCCATTGCTGAACTGTTCCCACAGCCAATGGAATTGCTATCAAAGACCCTTCATCTCATGTTCTCGATATTTATTGCTTAGTTATTTTATTATCATTTTTTTCCTTTTGCAGTACAGTCTGATGTCTTTCGCACATTGGTAGTTTGTTCATTGAGTGCAATCTTTCATTGATTCTATTGTGTTTCTTGGACTTACTGCAATCTACTTTGTTAAGCAGGCTGAGCTGTGGCTGAATGGTGGAGTGGCAGATCGAGTTAACTATACCTTACAGGCCACACGGTGGGGGCAAAACTTCCCAAACCCCAGTGGGGGCTGGATACGACGGAGCAGGGTCACTACGTCCAAATGTTTGATCCGTCCCCTGCAGAAAATAACCAGGAAAACTGTCAGGAGTGAGTGAGTGTGTGTGTGTGTGTGTGTGCCCGTGTGAGTGTGTGTGCGTGAGCATGTGTGTGTGAGAGTGTGAGTGTGTGTGTGTATGTGAGTGTGAGAGTGTGTATGTGTGTGAGTGTAAGGGTGTGTGTGTGAGTATGTGTGGTATATATGTGTGTGTGTGAGTGTGTATGGTGTATGTGTGTGCATGTGTGTGAGTGTGTGTATGTGAGTATGAGTGTGTGTGAATGTTTGTGTGTGTGAGTGTGTGTGAGAGTGTGTCTGTGAGTGTATCCGTATGTGTGTGTGTGTGTGTGTGTGTGTGTTTGTGTGTTTGAGTGAGTGTGTATGTAGGCATGGATAGTGCTACAGGGGACAGCCATGCCCTTGTGAATGTGTATATACTTATACAGGAAAATAGTCAGCTCCGTGTGTGTGAGTGTGTGTATGTGAGTGTGAGAGTGTGTGTGGTGTATGTGTGAGAGTGTGTGGTGTATGTGTGTATATGTATGTGAGTGTGTATGTGAATGCGTGTGTGAGCGTGAGAGTGTGTGAGTGTGAGTGTGAGAATGTTTGAGTGTGTATGTGTGTGTGAGTGTGTGAGAGCGTGTGTATGAGTGTGTGTGTATGTGTGGGTGTGTCTGTGAGTGTGCATGTATATGTGAGTGTGTGTGTGTTTGTGTGTGTGTGTGTGTGTCTGTCATGTTTCTGTGACTGTGATGGCTGTGTCCCGTGCCCCTGTGACGACCGTGTCCCATGCCCCATGTCCCTGTGACTGTGACGGCCCGTGTCCCATGTCCTTGTGACTGTGATGGTGTATCCCGTATCCCATGTCCCTGTGACTGTGACAGCTGTGTCCCGTGTCCCTGTGTCTGTGACTGTAACGGCCCTGTCCCGTGTCCCTGTGACTGTGATGGTGTAACCCGTGTCCGTGACTGTGAGAACTGTGTCCCGTGGCCCTGTGATGGCCGTGTCCTTGTGACTGTGACTGTGATGGCCATGTCCCTGTACCTGTGACTGTGACGGCCCTGTCCCATGTCTCTGTGACTGTGACGGCCCATGTCCCATATCCCTGTGACTGTGATTGCCCTGTCCCATGTCCCTGTGACTGTGACAGCTGTATCCCATGGCCCTGTGATGGCCGTGTCCCTGTGACTGTGACTGTGATGGCTATGTCCCTGTACCTGTGACTGTGACAGCCCGTGTCCCATGTCCCTGTGACTGTGATGATGTATCCCGTGTCCCTGTGACTGTGACTGTGATGGCTATGTCCCTGTACCTATGACTGTGACGGCCCGTGTCCCATGTCCCTGTGACTGTGATGATGTATCCCGTGTCCCTGTGACTGTGATGGCCCTGTCCCGTGTCCCTGTGACTGTGACAGCTGTGTCCCGTGTCCCTGTGACTGTGACAGCTGTGTCCCGTGGCCCTGTGACTGTGACAGCTGTGTCCCGTGTCCCTGTGACTGTGATAGCCATGTCCCTGTGATTGTGACAGTGTGCCTCTTTCCCTCTGACTGCCTACATGCTTACTTAGCATCAGGATCATATTCGGCCCAGATCCTTTTAAATTCATCGAGGTGGTGAGGGCCCAGGATCGACCAGTCCCGCGTCAGATAATCAAAATTGTCCATAATAACTGCCACAAACAAGTTAATAATCTGCAAAGGATACAGGAGTGATTAACATATTATCCAGCCAAATTGGATTATAATAAATCTAATAAAATAGTGGTGCTGTTAGTCACAGTGGCCTCTCCAGGTCCAGCAAATGGTGCAAATATGCCTTAAATGTTTATCGCATGTTTGCACAACCCTGATGGATGTTGGTAATACAAAATACTGCAAACCTGGTTTATTGGCTCACCAGTGAGACCGACGTGTGGCTATGCAGACCACCCCATTAGTCTCACCGGTGAACCATACAGACCAGTGCAGACCAGAGACTGACGGGTTGGGCCGAACGGTTACTGGGGGGCGGCTGTATGGTTCACTGGCGGGGGATCTGTATGGCTCAACGGTGAGATTGGCTGGGGCGGTGGGTGTATGGTTATTGGATGAGACAAGCCGGAAGGGGGCTGTATGGCTCATCGGTGAGACTAGCGTGGGGGCGGAGAGCAGTATGGTTCACTAGCGAGGGGGATGTATGGCTCACCGGTGAGACTGGCCGGGGGGGTGGGGTGGGATGGGGTGTATGGTTACTGGGTGAGACAAGCCGGAGGGGGGCTGTATGGCTCACCGGTGAGACGAGCGTGGGGGGGGGAGCCGTATGGTTCACTAGTGAGGGGGATGTATGGCTCACTGGTGAGACTGGCCGGAAAGGGACTGTATGGTTCATTGGTGAGACCGGCAAGGGGGGAGGCTGTATGGTTCACAGGTGAGACTAGCTGGAGGGGGGGCTGTATGGTTCACAGGTGAGACTAGCTGGAGGGGGGATGTATGGTTCATCGGTGAGACCGGCAAGCAGGGAGGCTGTATGGTTCACAGGTGAGACTAGCTGGAGGGGGGGCTGTATGGTTCACAGGTGTGACTAGCTGGAGGGGGGGCTGTATGGTTCACAGGTGAGACTAGCTGGAGGGGGGGCTGTATGGTTCACAGGTGAGACTAGCTGGAGGGGGGATGTATGGTTCATCGGTGAGACCGGCAAGGGGGGAGGCTGTATGGTTCACAGGTGAGACTAGCTGGAGGGGGGGCTGTATGGTTCACAGGTGAGACTAGCTGGAGGGGGGATGTATGGTTCACAGGTGAGACTAGCTGGAGGGGAAATGTATGGCTCATCGGTGAGACCGGCAAGGGGGGAGGCTGTATGGTTCACAGGTGAGACTAGCTGGAGGGGGGGCTGTATGGTTCACAGGTGAGACTAGCTGGAGGGGGGGCTGTATGGTTCACAGGTGAGACTAGCTGGAGGGGGGATGTATGGTTCATTGGTGAGACCGGCAAGGGGGGAGGCTGTATGGTTCACAGGTGAGACTAGCTGGAGGGGGGGCTGTATGGTTCACAGGTGAGACTAGCTGGAGGGGGGATGTATGGTTCATCGGTGAGACCGGCAAGCAGGGAGGCTGTATGGTTCACAGGTGAGACTAGCTGGAGGGGGGGCTGTATGGTTCACAGGTGTGACTAGCTGGAGGGGGGGCTGTATGGTTCACAGGTGAGACTAGCTGGAGGGGGGGCTGTATGGTTCACAGGTGAGACTAGCTGGAGGGGGGATGTATGGTTCATCGGTGAGACCGGCAAGGGGGGAGGCTGTATGGTTCACAGGTGAGACTAGCTGGAGGGGGGGCTGTATGGTTCACAGGTGAGACTAGCTGGAGGGGGGATGTATGGTTCACAGGTGAGACTAGCTGGAGGGGAAATGTATGGCTCATCGGTGAGACCGGCAAGGGGGGAGGCTGTATGGTTCACAGGTGAGACTAGCTGGAGGGGGGATGTATGGTTCACAGGTGAGACTAGCTGGAGGGGAAATGTATGGCTCATCGGTGAGACCGGCAAGGGGGGAGGCTGTATGGTTCACAGGTGAGACTAGCTGGAGGGGGGTTGTATGGTTCACAGGTGAGACTAGCTGGAGGGGGAATGTATGGCTCATCGGTGAGACCGGCAAGGGGGGAGGCTGTATGGTTCACAGGTGAGACTAGCTGGAGGGGGGTTGTATGGTTCACAGGTGAGACTAGCTGGAGGGGGAATGTATGGTTCATCGGTGAGACCGGCAAGGGGGGAGGCTGTATCGTTCACTGGTGAGACTAGCTGGAGGGGGGATGTATGGTTCACAGGTGAGACTAGCTGGAGGGGGGATGTATGGTTCATCGGTGAGACCGGCAAGGGGGGAGGCTGTATGGTTCACAGGTGAGACTAGCTGGAGGGGGGGCTGTATGGTTCACAGGTGAGACTAGCTGGAGGGGGGATGTATGGTTCATCGGTGAGACCGGCAAGGGGGGAGGCTGTATGGCTTTAGGCTGTTACAGCTACCCAGGAAAGGAGGCACCGGAGGCGGTGTGGGAGAGAACAGAGGCGCAGGCAGCACGCTGAAATCTATGCTGTGTGAGGGGCTGTCCCCTCACTGCTCTCCAGCGTTCATTCCCTGAAAGACAAGCTGGACTGCCTTCATCCGACCCAGCGCAAGAAGAGGAACTGCTGTGTGCTTGTACATGGCTCCTGGATAATAACCATGCACCATCAATATTCAGACCTTGCCACTTGTGTTAATATTGTTTTGTGACATATGGAATATTGTTTCTACATTCACAGTACACTGTGTGTGACTCTGTGTACTGTGTCGTAACCTTGACCCTACAGGAACACTGTCTTCTTTAGCTGTACATAGGTGTATGACTGAATGACAACAAATTTGAACTTCAATTCCATTTCCCCCAGAACAGTTCAAAGGTTCATTTATTATGAAAGCATACGACCCTGAAATTGTCTTCTCCAGATAGCCGCGAAAGAAAGAAAGAACATGAACGTCATTCAGAGAGGAACAACAAACCCACCCAACCCCCCTGCCCGATCGTCAACCCCTAAAACCTCCTCCACCTGCACAAAACAGAACAGGAACACTAACCCCCAAAACCAACCACCCCAAAATCTGACAGTACACTAACAAACATCAACTGCCACGCCCGCTCCACTCGCACAACAAAACGGAACAGGAATAGGCGATAAAAAACACAGAATATGAAAACCATAAGTCTGAACAAGTCCGCAGTCAATAAATGTAATAGTCCAATCCATAAATGCAGAACCACGATCCATCCTCCAATATCACTGGTATTCATCGACAGAGAGGGACACCACACGAGGCACAGAGGAACAGGACACGAGGGACAGAGGAACAGGACACGAGGCAGAGAGGGGCACCACACGAGGCAGAGAGGGACACGACACGAGGCACAGAGGGACAGGACACGAGGCACAGAGGGACACCACACGAGGCGGAGAGGGACACCACACGAGGCACAGAGGGACACGACGCGAGGCACAGAGGGACAGGACACGAGGCACAGAGGGACACCACACGAGGCGGAGAGGGACACGACATGAGGCACAGAGGGACAGGACACGAGGCACAGAGGGACAGCACACGAGGCGGAGAGGGACACGACACGAGGCAGAGAGGGACAGGATACGAGGCACAGAGGAACACGACACGAGGCACAGAGGGACACCACACAAGGCGGAGAGGGAAACGACAGGAGGCAGAGAGGGACAGGACACGAGGCGGAGAGGGACACGACACGAGGCAGAGAGGGACACGACACGAGGCACAGAGGGACACGACACGAGGCAGAGAGGGATACGACACGAGGCACAGAGGGACACGATACGAGGCACGGAGGGACAGGACACAAGGCACAGAGGGACACGACGCGAGGCACAGAGGGACAGGACACGAGGCACAGAGGGACACCACACGAGGCGGAGAGGGACACCACACGAGGCAGAGAGGGACACGACCCGAGGCACAGAGGGACAGGACATGAGGCACAGAGGGACAAGGACACGAGGCAAAGAGGGACAGGACACGAGGCACAGAGGGACAGCACACGAGGCGGAGAGGGACATGACAGGAGGCAGAGAGGGACAGGATACGAGGCACAGAGGAACACGACACGAGGCACAGAGGGACACCACACGAGGCGGAGAGGGACACGACAGGAGGCAGAGAGGGACAGGACACGAGGCACAGAGGGACACGACACGAGGCAGAGAGGGATACGACACGAGGCACAGAGGGACAGGACACGAGGCACAGAGGGACAGGACACGAGGCACAGAGGGACACCACACGAGGCGGAGAGGGACACGACCCGAGGTACAGAGGGACAGGACATGAGGCACAGAGGGACAGGACAAGAGGCAGAGAGGGACAGGACACGAGGCACATAGTGACAGGACACGAGGCTGAGAGGGACACGACACGAGGCGGAGAGGGACACGACACAGGGCGGAGAGGGACACCACACCAGGCACAGAGGGACACCACACGAGGCACAGAGGGACAGGAGACGAGTCGGAGAGAGACACGACTCGAGGCGGAGAGGGACAGGACACGAGGCGGAGAAGGAAACAACACGAGGCACAGAGGGACACGACACGAGGCACAGAGGGACACGACACGAGGCACAGAGGAACACGACACAAGGCAGAGAGGGACAGGACACGAGGCAGAGAGGGACAGGACACGAGGCGGAGAGGGACACGACACGAGACACAGAGGGACAGGACACGAGGCGGAGATGGACAGGACACGAGGCGGAGAGGGACACGACACGAGGCGGAGAGGGACACGATGCGAGGCACAGAGGGACACCACACAAGGCGGAGAGGGACACGACAGGAGGCAGAGAGGGACAGGACACGAGGCACAGAGGAACACAACATGAGGCACAGAGGGACAGGACATGAGGCAGAGAGGGACAGTACACGAGGCACAGAGGGACACCACACGAGGCGGAGAGGGACACGACACGAGGCACAGAGGGACACGACGCGAGGCACAGAGGGACAGGACACGAGGCACAGAGGGACACCACACGAGGCGGAGAGGGACACGACACGAGGCAGAGAGGGACACGACACGAGGCAGAGAGGGACACGACGTGAGGCACAGAGGGACACCACACGAGGCGGAGTGGGACACGACAGGAGGCAGAGAGGGACAGGACACGAGGCACAGAGGAACACGACATGAGGCACAGAGGGACAGGACACGAGGCACAGAGGGACAGGACACGAGGCACAGCGGAACACGACATGAGGCACAGAGGGACAGGACATGAGGCAGAGAGGGACAGTACACGAGGCACAGAGGGACACCACACGAGGCGGAGAGGGACACGACAAGAGGCACAGAGAGACACGACGCGAGGCACAGAGGGACAGGACACGAGGCACAGAGGGACACCACACGAGGCGGAGAGGGACACGACACGAGGCAGAGAGGGACACGACGTGAGGCACAGAGGGACACCACACGAGGCGGAGTGGGACACGACAGGAGGCAGAGAGGGACAGGACACGAGGCACAGAGGAACACGACATGAGGCACAGAGGGACAGGACACGAGGCACAGAGGGACAGCGCATGAGGCGGAGAGGGACACGACAGGAGGCAGAGAGGGACAGGATACGAGGCACAGAGGAACACGACACGAGGCACAGAGGGACACCACATGAGGCACAGAGGGACATGACACCAGGCACAGAGGGACACCACACGAAGCACAGAGGGACACGACACGAGGCACGGAGGGACAGGACACCAGGCACAGAGGGACAGGACACGAGGCACAGAGGGACACCACACGAGGCGGAGAGGGACACGACCCGAGGTACAGAGGGACAGGACATGAGGCACATAGTGACAGGACACGAGGCTGAGAGGGACACGACACGAGGCGGAGAGGGACACGACACAGGGCGGAGAGGGACACCACACGAGGCACAGAGGGACAGGAGACGAGACGGAGAGAGACACGACACGAGGCGGAGAGGGACAGGACACGAGGCGGAGAAGGAAACAACACGAGGCACAGAGGGACACGACACGAGGCACAGAGGGACACGACACGAGGCACAGAGGAACACGACACAAGGCAGAGAGGGACAGGACACGAGGCAGAGAGGGACAGGACACGAGGCGGAGAGGGACACGACACGAGGCACAGAGGGACACGACACGAGGCGGAGAGGGACAGGACACGAGGCAGAGAGGGACATGACACCAGGCACAGAGGGACACCACACGAGGCACAGAGGGACACGACACGAGGCGGAGAGGGACACGACACGAGACACAGAGGGACAGGACACGAGGCGGAGATGGACAGGACACGAGGCGGAGAGGGACACGACACGAGGCGGAGAGGGACACGAAGCGAGGCACAGAGGGACACCACACGAGGCGGAGAGGGACACGACAGGAGGCAGAGAGGGACAGGACACGAGGCACAGAGGAACACGACATGAGGCACAGAGGGACAGGACATGAGGCAGAGAGGGACAGTACACGAGGCACAGAGGGACACCACACGAGGCGGAGAGGGACACGACACGAGGCACAGAGGGACACGACGCGAGGCACAGAGGGACAGGACACGAGGCACAGAGGGACACCACACGAGGCGGAGAGGGACACGACACGAGGCAGAGAGGGACACGACGTGAGGCACAGAGGGACACCACACGAGGCGGAGTGGGACACGACAGGAGGCAGAGAGGGACAGGACACGAGGCACAGAGGAACACGACATGAGGCACAGAGGGACAGGACATGAGGCAGAGAGGGGCAGTACACGAGGCACAGAGGGACACCACACGAGGCGGAGAGGGACACGACACGAGGCACAGAGGGACAGGACACGAGGCACGGAGGGACACCACACGAGGCGGAGAGGGACACGACACGAGGCAGAGAGGGACACGACGTGAGGCACAGAGGGACACCACACGAGGCGGAGTGGGACACGACAGGAGGCAGAGAGGGACAGGACACGAGGCACAGAGGAACACCACACGAGGCGGAGTGGGACACGACAGGAGGCAGAGAGGGACAGGACACGAGGCACAGCGGAACACGACATGAGGCACAGAGGGACAGGACATGAGGCAGAGAGGGACAGTACACGAGGCACAGAGGGACACCACACGAGGCGGAGAGGGACACGACACGAGGCACAGAGGGACACGACGCGAGGCACAGAGGGACAGGACACGAGGCACAGAGGGACACCACACGAGGCGGAGAGGGACACGACACGAGGCAGAGAGGGACACGACGTGAGGCACAGAGGGACACCACACGAGGCGGAGTGGGACACGACAGGAGGCAGAGAGGGACAGGACACGAGGCACAGAGCAACACGACATGAGGCACAGAGGGACAGGACACGAGGCACAGAGGGACAGCGCATGAGGCGGAGAGGGACACGACAGGAGGCGGAGAGGGACACGACACGAGGCAGAGAGGGACACGACGTGAGGCACAGAGGGACACCACACGAGGCGGAGTGGGACACGACAGGAGGCAGAGAGGGACAGGACACGAGGCACAGAGGAACACGACATGAGGCACAGAGGGACAGGACACGAGGCACAGAGGGACAGGACACGAGGCACAGAGGAACACGACATGAGGCACAGAGGGACAGGACATGATGCAGAGAGGGACAGTACACGAGGCACAGAGGGACACCACACGAGGCGGAGAGGGACACGACACGAGGCACAGAGGGACACGACGCGAGGCACAGAGGGACAGGACACGAGGCACAGAGGGACACCACACGAGGCGGAGAGGGACACGACACGAGGCAGAGAGGGACACGACGTGAGGCACAGAGGGACACCACACGAGGCGGAGTGGGACACGACAGGAGGCAGAGAGGGACAGGACACGAGGCACAGAGGAACACGACACGAGGCACAGAGGGACACCACATGAGGCACAGAGGGACATGACACCAGGCACAGAGGGACACCACACGAAGCACAGAGGGACACGACACGAGGCACGGAGGGACAGGACACCAGGCACAGAGGGACAGGAAACGAGGCACAGAGGGACACCACACGAGGCGGAGAGGGACACGACCCGAGGTACAGAGGGACAGGACATGAGGCACAGAGGGACAGGACACGAGGCAGAGAGGGACAGGACACGAGGCACATAGTGACAGGACACGAGGCTGAGAGGGACACGACATGAGGCGGAGAGGGACACGACACAGGGCGGAGAGGGACACCACACCAGGCACAGAGGGACACCACACGAGGCACAGAGGGACAGGAGACGAGACGGAGAGAGACACGACACGAGGCGGAGAGGGACAGGACACGAGGCGGAGAAGGAAACAACACGAGGCACAGAGGGACACGACACGAGGCACAGAGGGACACGACACGAGGCACAGAGGAACACGACACAAGGCAGAGAGGGACAGGACACGAGGCAGAGAGGGACAGGACACGAGGCGAAGAGGGACACGACACGAGGCACAGAGGGACACGACACAGGGCGGAGAGGGACAGGACACGAGGCAGAGAGGGACATGACACCAGGCACAGAGGGACACCACACGAGGCACAGAGGGACACGACACGAGGCGGAGAGGGACACGACACGAGACACAGAGGGACAGGACACGAGGCGGAGATGGACAGGACACGAGGCGGAGAGGGACACCACACGAGGCGGAGTGGGACACGACAGGAGGTAGAGAGGGACAGGACACGAGGCACAGAGCAACACGACATGAGGCACAGAGGGACAGGACACGAGGCACAGAGGGACAGCGCATGAGGCGGAGAGGGACACGACAGGAGGCAGAGAGGGACAGGATACGAGGCACAGAGGAACACGACACGAGGCACAGAGGGACACCACACGAGGCACAGAGGGACAGGACACCAGGCACAGAGGGACACCACACGAAGCACAGAGGGACACAACACGAGGCACGGAGGGACAGGACACCAGGCACAGAGGGACAGGACACGAGGCACAGAGGGACACGACACAAGGCACAGAGGAACAGGACACGAGGCATAGAGGGACACGACACGAGGCACAGAGGGACACGACATGAGGCACAGAGGGACAGGACACGAGGCACAGAGGGACACCACACGAGGCACAGAGGGACAGGACACGAGGCACAGAGGGACACGACACGAGGCACAGAGGGACATGACATGAGGCACAGAGGGACACCACACGAGGCGGAGAGGGTCACGACAGGAGGCAAAGAGGGACAGGACACGAGGCACAGAGGAACACCACACGAGGCACAGAGGGACACCACACGAGGCGGAGAGGGTCACGACAGGAGGCAAAGAGGGACAGGACACGAGGCACAGAGGAACACGACATGAGGCACAGAGGGACAGGACACGAGGCACAGAGGGACAGCACACGAGGCGGAGAGGGACACGACAGGAGGCAGAGAGGGACAGGATACGAGGCACAGAGGAACACCACACGAGGCGGAGAGGGACACGATGGGAGGAAGAGAGGGACAGGACACGAGGCACAGAGGGACACGACACGAGGCAGAGGGGGACCGACACGAGGCACAGACGGACACGACACGAGGCACAGAGGAACAGGACACGAGGCATAGAGGGACACGACACGAGGCACAGAGGGACACGACATGAGGCACAGAGGGACAGGACACGAGGCACAGAGGGACACCACACGAGGCACAGAGGGACACGACACGAGGCACAGAGGGACAGGACACGAGGCACAGAGGGACACGACACGAGGCACAGAGGGACACGACAGGAGGCAAAGAGGGACAGGACACGAGGCACAGAGGGACACGACACGAGGCAGAGAGGGACACGACATGAGGCACAGAGGGACACGACACGAGGCACAGAGGGACAGGACACGAGGCACAGAGGGACACCACACGAGGCGGAGAGGGACACGACCCGAGGTACAGAGGGACACCACACGAGGCGGAGAGGGTCATGACAGGAGGCAAAGAGGGACAGGACACGAGGCACAGAGGAACACCACACGAGGCACAGAGGGACACCACACGAGGCGGAGAGGGTCACGACAGGAGGCAAAGAGGGACAGGACACGAGGCACAGAGGCACACGACATGAGGCACAGAGGGACAGGACACGAGGCACAGAGGGACAGCACACGAGGCGGAGAGGGACACGACAGGAGGCAGAGAGGGACAGGATACGAGGCACAGAGGAACACCACACGAGGCGGAGAGGGACACGATGGGAGGAAGAGAGGGACAGGACACGAGGCACAGAGGGACACGACACGAGGCAGAGGGGGACACGACACGAGGCACAGACGGACACGACACGAGGCACAGAGGAACAGGACACGAGGCATAGAGGGACACGACACGAGGCACAGAGGGACACGACATGAGGCACAGAGGGACAGGACACGAGGCACAGAGGGACACCACACGAGGCACAGAGGGACAGGACACGAGGCACAGAGGGACAGGACACGAGGCACAGAGGGACACGACACGAGGCACAGAGGGACACCACAGGAGGCAAAGAGGGACAGGACACGAGGCACAGAGGGACACGACACGAGGCAGAGAGGGACACGACATGAGGCACAGAGGGACACGACACGAGGCACAGAGGGACAGGACACGAGGCACAGAGGGACACCACACGAGGCGGAGAGGGACACGACCCGAGGTACAGAGGGACACCACACGAGGCGGAGAGGGTCATGACAGGAGGCAAAGAGGGACAGGACACGAGGCACAGAGGAACACGACATGAGGCACAGAGGGACAGGACACGAGGCACAGAGGGACAGCACACGAGGCGGAGAGGGACACCACACGAGGCGGAGAGGGACACGACGGGAGGAAGAGAGGGACAGGACACGAGGCACAGAGGGACACGACACGAGGCAGAGAGGGACACGACACGAGGCACAGAGGGACACGACACGAGGCACAGAGGGACAGGACACGAGGCACAGAGGGACACCACACGAGGCGGAGAGGGACAGGACATGAGGCACAGAAGGACAGGACACGAGGCAGAGAGGGACAGGACACGAGGCACATAGGGACAGGACACGAGGCAGAGAGGGACACGACACGAGGCGGAGAGGGACACGACACAGGGCGGAGAGGGACACGACACGAGGCACAGAGGGACAGGGCACGAGCCGGAGAGGGACACGACACGAGGCGGAGAGGGACACGACACGAGGCGGAGAAGGAAACAACACGAGGCACAGAGGGACACGACACGAGGCACAGAGGGACACGGCACGAGGCACAGAGGAACACGACACGAGGCAGAGAGGGACAGGACACGAGGCGGAGAGGGACACCACACGAGGCACAGAGGGACACGACATGAGGCGGAGAGGGACACGACACGAGACACAGAGGGACAGGACACGAGGCGGAGAGGGACACGACACGAGGCGGAGAGGGACACGATGCGAGGCACAGAGGGACAGCACACGAGGCGGAGAGGGACATGACAGGAGGCAGAGAGGGACAGGATACGAGGCACAGAGGAACACGACACGAGGCACAGAGGGACACCACACGAGGCGGAGAGGGACACGACGGGAGGAAGAGAGGGACAGGACACGAGGCACAGAGGGACACGAGACGAGGCAGAGAGGGACACGACACGAGGCACACGACACGAGGCACAGAGGAACAGGACACGAGGCATAGAGGGACACGGCACGAGGCACAGAGGGACACGACATGAGGCACAGAGGGACAGGACACGAGGCACAGAGGGACACCACACGAGGCACAGAGGGACAGGACACGAGGCACGGAGGGACACGACACGAGGCGGAGAGGGACAGGACATGAGGCAGAGAGGGACAGTACACCAGGCACAGAGGGACAGGACACGAGGCACAGAGGGACACCACACGAGGCACAGAGGGACAGGACACGAGGCACAGAGGGACACCACACGAGGCGGAAGGGACACCACACGAGGCACAGAGGGACACCACACGAGGCGGAGAGGGACATCACACGAGGCACAGAGGGACATGACAACAGGCACAGAGGGACACCACACGAAGCACAGAGGGACACGACACGAGGCACAGAGGGACAGGACACCAGGCACAGAGGGACAGGACACGAGGCACAGAGGGACACCACACGAGGCACAGAGGGACACGACACGAGGCACAGAGGAACAGGACACGAGGCATAGAGGGACACGACACGAGGCACAGAGGGACACGACATGAGGCACAGAGGGACAGGACACGAGGCACAGAGGGACAGCAGACGAGGCGGAGAGGGACACGACAGGAGGCAGAGAGGGACAGGATACGAGGCACAGAGGAACACGACACGAGGCACAGAGGGACACCACACGAGGCGGAGAGGGACACGACACGAGGCAGAGAGGGACACGACACGAGGCACAGAGGGACACGATACGAGGCACGGAGGGACAGGACACAAGGCACAGAGGGACATGACGCGAGGCACAGAGGGACAGGACACGAGGCACAGAGGGACACCACACGAGGCGGAGAGGGACACCACACGAGGCAGAGAGGGACACGACCCGAGGCACAGAGGGACAGGACATGAGGCACAGAGGGACAAGGACACGAGGCAAAGAGGGACAGGACACGAGGCACAGAGGGACAGCACACGAGGCGGAGAGGGACACGACAGGAGGCAGAGAGGGACAGGATACGAGGCACAGAGGAACACGACACGAGGCACAGAGGGACACCACACGAGGCGGAGAGGGACACGACAGGAGGCAGAGAGGGACAGGACACGAGGCACAGAGGGACATGACACGAGGCAGAGAGGGATACGACACGAGGCACAGAGGGACACGACACGAGGCACAGAGGGACACCACACGAGGCGGAGAGGGACACGACCCGAGGTACAGAGGGACAGGACATGAGGCACAGAGGGACAGGACACGAGGCAGAGAGGGACAGGACACGAGGCACATAGTGACAGGACACGAGGCTGAGAGGGACACGACACGAGGCGGAGAGGGACACGACACAGGGCGGAGAGGGACACCACACCAGGCACAGAGGGACACCACACGAGGCACAGAGGGACAGGAGACGAGACGGAGAGAGACACGACTCGAGGCGGAGAGGGACAGGACACGAGGCGGAGAAGGAAACAACACGAGGCACAGAGGGACACGACACGAGGCACAGAGGGACACGACACGAGGCACAGAGGAACACGACACAAGGCAGAGAGGGACAGGACACGAGGCAGAGAGGGACAGGACACGAGGCGGAGAGGGACACGACACGAGACACAGAGGGACAGGACACGAGGCGGAGATGGACAGGACACGAGGCGGAGAAGGACACGACACGAGGCGGAGAGGGACACGATGCGAGGCACAGAGGGACACCACACGAGGCGGAGAGGGACACGACAGGAGGCAGAGAGGGACAGGACACGAGGCACAGAGGAACACAACATGAGGCACAGAGGGACAGGACATGAGGCAGAGAGGGACAGTACACGAGGCACAGAGGGACACCACACGAGGCGGAGAGGGACACGACACGAGGCACAGAGGGACACGACGCGAGGCACAGAGGGACAGGACACCAGGCACAGAGGGACACCACAAGAGGCGGAGAGGGACACGACACGAGGCAGAGAGGGACACGACACGAGGCAGAGAGGGACACGACGTGAGGCACAGAGGGACACCACACGAGGCGGAGTGGGACACGACAGGAGGCAGAGAGGGACAGGACACGAGGCACAGAGGAACACGACATGAGGCACAGAGGGACAGGATACGAGGCACAGAGGGACAGGACACGAGGCACAGCGGAACACGACATGAGGCACAGAGGGACAGGACATGAGGCAGAGAGGGACAGTACACGAGGCACAGAGGTACACCACACGAGGCGGAGAGGGACACGACACGAGGCACAGAGGGACACGACGCGAGGCACAGAGGGACAGGACACGAGGCACAGAGGGACACCACACGAGGCGGAGAGGGACACGACACGAGGCAGAGAGGGACACGACGTGAGGCACAGAGGGACACCACACGAGGCGGAGTGGGACACGACAGGAGGCAGAGAGGGACAGGACACGAGGCACAGAGGAACACGACACGAGGCACAGAGGGACACCACATGAGGCACAGAGGGACATGACACCAGGCACAGAGGGACACCACACGAAGCACAGAGGGACACGACACGAGGCACGGAGGGACAGGACACCAGGCACAGAGGGACAGGACACGAGGCACAGAGGGACACCACACGAGGCGGAGAGGGACACGACCCGAGGTACAGAGGGACAGGACATGAGGCACAGAGGGACAGGACACGAGGCAGAGAGGGACAGGACACGAGGCACATAGTGACAGGACACGAGGCTGAGAGGGACACGACACGAGGCGGAGAGGGACACGACACAGGGCGGAGAGGGACACCACACCAGGCACAGAGGGACACCACACGAGGCACAGAGGGACAGGAGACGAGACGGAGAGAGACACGACACGAGGCGGAGAGGGACAGGACACGAGGCGGAGAAGGAAACAACACGAGGCACAGAGGGACACGACACGAGGCACAGAGGGACACGACACGAGGCACAGAGGAACACGACACAAGGCAGAGAGGGACAGGACACGAGGCAGAGAGGGACAGGACACGAGGCGGAGAGGGACACGACACGAGGCACAGAGGGACACGACACGAGGCGGAGAGGGACAGGACACGAGGCAGAGAGGGACATGACACCAGGCACAGAGGGACACCACACGAGGCACAGAGGGACACGACACGAGGCGGAGAGGGACACGACACGAGACACAGAGGGACAGGACACGAGGCGGAGATGGACAGGACACGAGGCGGAGAGGGACACGACACGAGGCGGAGAGGGACACGATGCGAGGCACAGAGGGACACCACACGAGGCGGAGAGGGACACGACAGGAGGCAGAGAGGGACAGGACACGAGGCACAGAGGAACACGACATGAGGCACAGAGGGACAGGACATGAGGCAGAGAGGGACAGTACACGAGGCGGAGAGGGACACGACACGAGGCACAGAGGGACACGACGCGAGGCACAGAGGGACAGGACACGAGGCACAGAGGGACACCACACGAGGCGGAGAGGGACACGACACGAGGCAGAGAGGGACACGACGTGAGGCACAGAGGGACACCACACGAGGCGGAGTGGGACACGACAGGAGGCAGAGAGGGACAGGACACGAGGCACAGAGGAACACGACATGAGGCACAGAGGGACAGGACATGAGGCAGAGAGGGGCAGTACACGAGGCACAGAGGGACACCACACGAGGCGGAGAGGGACACGACACGAGGCACAGAGGGACAGGACACGAGGCACGGAGGGACACCACACGAGGCGGAGCGGGACACGACACGAGGCAGAGAGGGACACGACGTGAGGCACAGAGGGACACCACACGAGGCGGAGTGGGACACGACAGGAGGCAGAGAGGGACAGGACACGAGGCACAGAGGAACACCACACGAGGCGGAGTGGGACACGACAGGAGGCAGAGAGCGACAGGACACGAGGCACAGCGGAACACGACATGAGGCACAGAGGGACAGGACATGAGGCAGAGAGGGACAGTACACGAGGCACAGAGGGACACCACACGAGGCGGAGAGGGACACGACACGAGGCACAGAGGGACACGACGCGAGGCACAGAGGGACAGGACACGAGGCACAGAGGGACACCACACGAGGCGGAGAGGGACACGACACGAGGCAGAGAGGGACACGACGTGAGGCACAGAGGGACACCACACGAGGCGGAGTGGGACACGACAGGAGGCAGAGAGGGACAGGACACGAGGCACAGAGCAACACGACATGAGGCACAGAGGGACAGGACACGAGGCACAGAGGGACAGCGCATGAGGCGGAGAGGGACACGACAGGAGGCAGAGAGGGACACGACACGAGGCAGAGAGGGACACGACGTGAGGCACAGAGGGACACCACACGAGGCGGAGTGGGACACGACAGGAGGCAGAGAGGGACAGGACACGAGGCACAGCGGAACACGACATGAGGCACAGAGGGACAGGACATGAGGCAGAGAGGGACAGTACACGAGGCACAGAGGGACACCACACGAGGCGGAGAGGGACACGACACGAGGCACAGAGGGACACGACGCGAGGCACAGAGGGACAGGACACGAGGCACAGAGGGACACCACACGAGGCGGAGAGGGACACGACACGAGGCAGAGAGGGACACGACGTGAGGCACAGAGGGACACCACACGAGGCGGAGTGGGACACGACAGGAGGCAGAGAGGGACAGGACACGAGGCACAGAGCAACACGACATGAGGCACAGAGGGACAGGACACGAGGCACAGAGGGACAGCGCATGAGGCGGAGAGGGACACGACAGGAGGCAGAGAGGGACACGACACGAGGCAGAGAGGGACACGACGTGAGGCACAGAGGGACACCACACGAGGCGGAGTGGGACACGACAGGAGGCAGAGAGGGACAGGACACGAGGCACAGAGGAACACGACATGAGGCACAGAGGGACAGGACACGAGGCACAGAGGGACAGGACACGAGGCACAGCGGAACACGACATGAGGCACAGAGGGACAGGACATGAGGCAGAGAGGGACAGTACACGAGGCACAGAGGGATCCCACACGAGGCGGAGAGGGACACGACACGAGGCACAGAGGGACACGACGCGAGGCACAGAGGGACAGGACACGAGGCACAGAGGGACACCACACGAGGCGGAGAGGGACACGACACGAGGCAGAGAGGGACACGACGTGAGGCACAGAGGGACACCACACGAGGCGGAGTGGGACACGACAGGAGGCAGAGAGGGACAGGACACGAGGCACAGAGGAACACGACACGAGGCACAGAGGGACACCACATGAGGCACAGAGGGACATGACACCAGGCACAGAGGGACACCACACGAAGCACAGAGGGATACGACACGAGGCACGGAGGGACAGGACACCAGGCACAGAGGGACAAGAAACGAGGCACAGAGGGACACCACACGAGGCGGAGAGGGACACGACCCGAGGTACAGAGGGACAGGACATGAGGCACAGAGGGACAGGACACGAGGCAGAGAGGGACAGGACACGAGGCACATAGTGACAGGACACGAGGCTGAGAGGGACACGACACGAGGCGGAGAGGGACACGACACAGGGCGGAGAGGGACACCACACCAGGCACAGAGGGACATGACACCAGGCACAGAGGGACACCACACGAGGCACAGAGGGACACGACACGAGGCGGAGAGGGACACGACACGAGACACAGAGGGACAGGACACGAGGCGGAGATGGACAGGACACGAGGCGGAGAGGGACACCACACGAGGCGGAGTGGGACACGACAGGAGGCAGAGAGGGACAGGACACGAGGCACAGAGCAACACGACATGAGGCACAGAGGGACAGGACACGAGGCACAGAGGGACAGCGCATGAGGCGGAGAGGGACACGACAGGAGGCAGAGAGGGACAGGATACGAGGCACAGAGGAACACGACACGAGGCACAGAGGGACACCACACGAGGCACAGAGGGACATGACACCAGGCACAGAGGGACACCACACGAAGCACAGAGGGACACGACACGAGGCACGGAGGGACAGGACACCAGGCACAGAGGGACAGGACACGAGGCACAGAGGGACACGACACGAGGCACAGAGGAACAGGACACGAGGCATAGAGGGACACGACACGAGGCACAGAGGGACACGACATGAGGCACAGAGGGACAGGACACGAGGCACAGAGGGACACCACACGAGGCACAGAGGGACAGGACACGAGGCACAGAGGGACACGACACGAGGCACAGAGGGACATGACATGAGGCACAGAGGGACACCACACGAGGCGGAGAGGGTCACGACAGGAGGCAAAGAGGGACAGGACACGAGGCACAGAGGAACACCACACGAGGCACAGAGGGACACCACACGAGGCGGAGAGGGTCACGACAGGAGGCAAAGAGGGACAGGACACGAGGCACAGAGGAACACGACATGAGGCACAGAGGGACAGGACACGAGGCACAGAGGGACAGCACACGAGGCGGAGAGGGACACGACAGGAGGCAGAGAGGGACAGGATACGAGGCACAGAGGAACACCACACGAGGCGGAGAGGGACACGATGGGAGGAAGAGAGGGACAGGACACGAGGCACAGAGGGACACGACACGAGGCAGAGAGGGACACGACACGAGGCACAGACGGACACGACACGAGGCACAGAGGAACAGGACACGAGGCATAGAGGGACACGACACGAGGCACAGAGGGACAAGACATGAGGCACAGAGGGACAGGACACGAGGCACAGAGGGACACCACACGAGGCACAGAGGGACAGGACACGAGGCACAGAGGGACACGACACGAGGCACAGAGGGACACCACAGGAGGCAAAGAGGGACAGGACACGAGGCACAGAGGGACACGACACGAGGCAGAGAGGGACACGACACGAGGCACAGAGGGACACGACACGAGGCACAGAGGGACAGGACACGAGGCACAGAGGGACACCACACGAGGCGGAGAGGGACACGACCCGAGGTACAGAGGGACACCACACGAGGCGGAGAGGGTCACGACAGGAGGCAAAGAGGGACAGGACACGAGGCACAGAGGAACACGACATGAGGCACAGAGGGACAGGACACGAGGCACAGAGGGACAGCACACGAGGCGGAGAGGGACACCACACGAGGCGGAGAGGGACACGACGGGAGGAAGAGAGGGACAGGACACGAGGCACAGAGGGACACGACACGAGGCAGAGAGGGACACGACACGAGGCACAGAGGGACACGACACGAGGCACAGAGGGACAGGACACGTGGCACAGAGGGACACCACACGAGGCGGAGAGGGACAGGACATGAGGCACAGAAGGACAGGACACGAGGCAGAGAGGGACAGGACACGAGGCACATAGGGACAGGACACGAGGCAGAGAGGGACACGACACGAGGCGGAGAGGGACACGACACAGGGCGGAGAGGGACACCACACGAGGCACAGAGGGACACGACACGAGGCGGAGAGGGACACGACACGAGGCACAGAGGGACAGGGCACGAGCCGGAGAGGGACACGACACGAGGCGGAGAGGGACACGACACGAGGCGGAGAGGGACAGGACACGAGGCGGAGAAGGAAACAACACGAGGCACAGAGGGACACGACACGAGGCACAGAGGGACACGGCACAAGGCACAGAGGAACACGACACGAGGCAGAGAGGGACAGGACACGAGGCGGAGAGGGACACCACACGAGGCACAGAGGGACACGACACGAGGCGGAGAGGGACACGACACGAGACACAGAGGGACAGGACACGAGGCGGAGATGGACAGGACACGAGGCGGAGAGGGACACGACACGAGGCGGAGAGGGACACGACACGAGGCGGAGAGGGACACGATGCGAGGCACAGAGGGACACCACACGAGGCGGAGAGGGACACGACAGGAGGCAGAGAGGGACAGGACACGAGGCACAGAGGAACACGACATGAGGCACAGAGGGACAGGACATGAGGCAGAGAGGGACAGTACACGAGGCACAGAGGGACACCACACGAGGCGGAGAGGGACACGACACGAGGCACAGAGGGACACGACGCGAGGCACAGAGGGACAGGACACGAGGCACAGAGGGACACCACACAAGGCGGAGAGGGACACGACACGAGGCAGAGAGGGACACCACGCGAGGCACAGAGGGACACGACACGAGGCGGAGTGGGACACGACAGGAGGCAGAGAGGGACAGGACACGAGGCACAGAGGAACACGACAGGAGGCACAGAGGGACAGGACACGAGGCACAGAGGAACACGACAGGAGGCAGAGAGGGACAGGACACGAGGCACAGAGGAACACGACAGGAGGCACAGAGGGACAGGACACGAGGCACAGAGGGACAGCACACGAGGCGGAGAGGGACAGGACAGGAGGCAGAGAGGGACAGGATACGAGGCACAGAGGAACACGACACGAGGCACAGAGGGACACCACACGAGGCACAGAGGGACACCACACGAGGCGGAGAGGGACACGACCCGAGGCACAGAGGGACACGACACGAGGCAGAGAGGGACAGGACACGAGGCACAGAGGGACATGACACCAGGCACAGAGGGACACCACACCAGGCACAGAGGGACACGAAACGAGGCGGAGAGGGACACGACACGAGACACAGAGGGACAGGACACGAGGCGGAGATGGACAGGACACAAGGCGGAGAAGGAAACAACACGAGGCACAGAGGGACACCACACGAGGCACAGAGGGACACGAAACGAGGCGGAGAGGGACACGACACGAGGCAGAGAAGGAAACGACACGAGGCACAGAGGGACACCACACGAGGCACAGAGGGACACGACACGAGGCGGAGAGGGACATGATACGAGGTGGAGAAGGAAATGACACGAGGCGGAGAGGGACACGACACAAGGCACAGAGGGACACGATACAAGGCACAGAGGGACACCATAGGAGGCAGAGAGGCTGACCCACCCGCCACATCAAGCCACACAGTGATAGGCCACTCACAGACTCCTTCCCGCCAGGAACCGAAAGTCAGGCAGTTAGTGCCGAACTCTCACATGCATTCGCCTTGCTGTCTCAATGTTTCTTGATGCTTTAAATAGTGAAATGCAGTCGAACATCGGCTCATGCCCAGTACTGAAATTTCTTTTACATCGAGGCAGTCTGAGTATGCACTCACTTGTAAGAATCTTCGCGGAGACAGCAAAGTGCAGGATCACTCAATCGATCTCCAAACTAAATCACAGGCTTTAACAGTCCCAAAAACACATTTAATGTGCAAAGCAGATGTCAAAGAAGTGAAAAACGATATTTTTCTTTGTTATCTGGAAAATGTCGACCAAGGGAGAGTTGTATGCTGACACCATCTTTACCATTTTGGTGGAATTCTGCATCATAGAGAACATGCTGACATCAGAGAGAGTCTCCTCACATCAGAGGGAGCCTCCTCATGTCAGACAGAGTCTCCTCACGTCACAGAGAGCCCCCTCACGTCACATGGGCATCCCGTCATCACAGGGAGCCTCCTCACATCAGAGAGAGTCTCCTCACGTCAGAGAGAGAGACTCCTCACGTCACAGAGAGACTCCTCACATCAGAGAGAGAGTCTCCTCACGTCAAAGAGAACCTCCTCACGTCAGAAAAAGCCTCTTCGCGTCAGAGAGAGCCTCCTCACGTCACAGAGGGAGTCTCCTCACATCACACAGAGTCTCCACACGTCACAGAGAGTCTCCGCACGTCACAGAGAGACTCCTCGCGTCACAGAGCGCCTCCTCGCGTCACAGAGCACCTCCTCACGTCACAGAGAGACTCCTCACGTCACAAAGAGTCTCCTCACGTCAAAGGGAGAGTCTTCTCAAGACACAGGGAGAGTCTTCTCAAGACACAGGGAGAGTCTCCTCACATCACAGAGAGAGAGACTCCTCATGTTACAGAGACCCTCCTCACATCAGAGAGAGACTCCTCATGTCAGACAGTCTTCTCATGTCACAGACCCTCCTAACATCACAGAGAAAGTCTCCTCACGTCACAGACAGAGACTCCTCACGTCACAGACAGTTTCCCCACGTCACAGAGAGAGTCTCCCCACATCACAGAGACAGTCTCCCCATGTCAGAGAGACAGACTGCTCACATCAGAGAGAGTCTCCTCACATTACAGAGACCCTCCTCACATCAGAGAGAGTCTCCTCACGTCAGACAGAGTCTCCTCACGTCACAGAGTCTCCTCACGTCACAGAGACTCCACACATCACAGAGACCCTCCTCACGTCACAGAGGGATCACAGAGACTCCACACATCACAGAGACCCTCCTCACGTCACAGAGGGAGTCTCCCTACGTCACAGAGAGACTCCCCACGTCACAGAGAGAGACTCATGTCACAGAGAGAGACTCCTCATGTCATTGAGAGAGAGAGACTCCTGATGTTAGAGAAACCCTCCTCACGTCACAGAGAGTCTCGTGACGTCACAGAGAGTCTTCTCAAGTCACAGAGGGAGACTCCTCACGTCACAGAGAGACTCCTCACGTCGCAGAGAGAGTCTCCCCATGTCACAGAGCGTCACCTCACGTCACAGAGAGAGTCTCCTTACATCACAGTCTTACATCACAGAGAGAGACTCTTCACGTTACAGAGACCCTTCTCACGTCAGAGAGAGACTCCTCACATTAGACAGAGTCTCCTCACATCAGACAGAGTCTCCTCACATCACAGAGAATCCTCATGTCACAGAGATTCCTCAAGTCACAGAGAGACTCTCCTCACGTCACAGAGAGAGAGACTCCTCACGTCACAGAAAGAGTCTCCCCATGTCACAGAGCGTCTCCCCACGTCAGAGAGTCTCCTCACGTGAGACAGTCTCCTCACGTCACAGAGAGAGTCTCCTCACTTCACAGAGAGTCTACTCATATCAGAAAGAGAGACTCCTCACTTCAGAGAGAGAGAGACTCCTCGCATCAGAGAGAGTCTCCTCACATCACAGAGTCTCCCCATGTCACAGAGAGACTCCCAACATCACAGAGACTCCCCACGTCACAGATAGAGAAAACCCTCATGTCACAGAGAGCCTCCTCACGTCACAGAGTCTCCTCACGTCACAGAGACTGCACACATCACAGAGACCCTCCTCACGTCACAGAGGGAGTCTCCCTATGTCACAGAGAGACTCCCCACGTCACAGAGAGAGACTCACGTCACAGAGAGAGACTCCTCATGTCATTGAGAAAGAGACTCCTGATGTTAGAGAAACCCTCCTCACGTCACAGAGAGAGTCTCGTGACGTCACAGAGAGTCTTCTCAAGTCACAGAGAGAGACTCCTCACATCACAGAGAGTCTCCCCACGTCACAGAGAGAGTCTCATCACCTCAGAGAGAGAGACTCCTCACGTCACAGAGAGAGTCTCCTTACATCACAGTCTTACGTCACAGAGAGAGAGAGACTCTTCACGTTACAGAGACCCTTCTCACGTTAGACAGAGTCTCCTCACATCAGACAAAGTCTCCTCACATCACAGAGAATCCTCATGTCACAGAGATTCCTCAAGTCACAGAGAGTCTCCTCACGTCAGAGAGAGAGACTTCTCACTCACAGAGACTCCTCACGTTACAGAGACCCTCCTCACATCAGAGAGAGTCTCCTCACGTCAGACAGAGTCTCCTCACATCACAGAGACCCTCCTCACGTCACAGAGAGAGACTCCTCCCATCACAGAGAGAGTCTCCTCACGTCAGAGAGAGAGAAGCCTGACGTCACAGAGACCCTCCTCACGTCACACAGAGTGATTCCCACGTCACAGAAAGACTCCTCACGTTACAGAGAGAGACTCCTCACGTCACAGAGAGAGACTCCCCACGTCACAGAGAGAGACTCCTCACGTCACGGAGAGAGACTCCTCACATCAGAGAGAGAGACTCCTCACGTCACAGAGTCTCTTCATATCAGAGAGAGAGATTCCTCACGTCACAGAGAGAAAGACTCCTCACGTCGCAGAGTGAGTCTCCTCACGTCAGAGAAAGAGAGTCTCCCCATGTCACAGAGCGTCTCCCCACGTCACAGAGAGACTCCGCACGTCACAGAGAGAGTTTCCTCACGTCACAGAGTCTCCTCATATCAGAGAGAAAGACTCCTCATGTCAGAGAGAGAGAGATACTCCTCACGTCACAGAGAGACTCCTCACGTCACAGAGAGTCTCCCCACGTCACAGAGACTTCTCACGTCACAGAGAGTCTTCTCACGTCACAGAGAGAGACTCCCCACGTCACAGAGAGAGACTCCTCACGTCATAGAAAGAGTCTCCCCATGTCACAGAGCGTCTCCCCATGTCAGAGAGAGGCTCCTCACGTCACAGAGAGGCTCCTCACGTCACAGAGAGACTCCTCACATCACAGAGAAACTCTCCCCCACGTCACAGAGACAGACATGTCACAGAGAGACTCCTCATATCACAGAAAGAGAGACTCCCCACGTCACAGAGTCTCTGCACGTCACAGAAAGAGTCTCCCCATGTCACAGAGCGTCTCCCCATGTCACAGAGAGTCTCCTCACGTCACAGAGAGAGTCTCCCCACATCACAGAGAGAGAGACTCCCAACGTCACAGAGAGAGACTCCCCACGTCACAGAAAGGGACTCTTCACGTCACAGATAGAGTCTCCACACGTCAGAGAGAGGGACTCCTCACGTCACAGAGAGCCTCCTCAGGTCACAGAGACCCTCCTCACGTAACAGAGAGTCTCCTCACGTCACAGGGAGAGTCTCCTCACGTTACAGAGACGCCTCATGTCACAGAGGGCCTCCTCACGTCACATAAAGAGTCTTCTCACGTCGCAGAGAGAGACTCCTCCTGTCACAGAGTCTCCTCACGTCACAGATAGAGTCTCCTCACGTCAGAGAGAGAGACTCCTCACATCACAGAGACCCTCCTCACGTCACAGAGAGAGACTCCTCACGTCACAGAAAGAGTCTCCCCATGTCACAGAGCATCTCCCCATGTCAGAGAGAGTCTCCTCATGTCACAGAGAGACTCCTCACATCAGAGAGCCTCCTCATGTCACAGAGAGACTCCTCACATCAGAGAGCCTCCTCATGTCACAGAGAGAGAGACTCCTCACGTCACAGAGAGTCTCCTCATATCAGAGAGAGAGACTCCTCACGTCAGAGAGAAAGAGACTCCTCACGTCAGAGAGAGAGTCTCCTCACGTCACAAAGAGGGTCTCCCCACGTCACAGAGAGAGACTCCCAACGTCACAGAGAGAGACTCCCCACGTCACAGAAAGGGATTCCTCACGTCACAGATAGAGTCTCCACACGTCAGAGATTGAGACTCCTCACGTCACAGATAAAGACTCCTCACGTCAGAGAGAGGGACTCCTCACGTCACAGAGAGCCTCCTCACGTCACAGAGACCCTCCTCACATAACAGAGAGTCTCCTCACGTCACAGGGAGAGTCTCCTCACGTCACAGAGACTCCTCACGTCACAGAGGGCCTCCTGACGTCACATGAAGAGTCTTCTCACGTCAGAGAGTGAGACTCCTCACGTCACAGCTAAAGACTCCTCACGTCAGAGAGAGAGACTCCTCACGTCACAGAGAGCCTCCTCATGTCACAGAGACCCTCCTCACGTAACAGAGAGTCTCCTCACGTCACAGGGAGAGTCTCCTCACGTCACAGAGACTCCTCACGTAACAGAGGGCCTCCTCACGTCACATGAAGAGTCTTCTCACGTCGCAGAGAGAGACTCCTCCTGTCACAGAGTCTCCTCACGTCACAGAGAGAGTCTCCTCACGTCACAGAGAGAGTCTCATCACATCATAGAGAGACTCCTCACGTCACAGAGAGAGTCTCCTCACGTCACAGAGAGAGTCTCCTCACGTCACAGAAAGAGTCTCCTCACGTCACAGAGACTCCTCACGTTACAGAGACCCTCCTCACATCAGAGAGAGTGTCCTCACGTCACGGAGAGAGACCCTCCCGTCACAGAGAGAGTCTCCTCACGTCACAGAGAGAGACGCCTGACGTCACAGAGACCCTCCTCACGTCACACAGAGTGACTCCCCACGTCACAGAAAGACTCCTCACGTTACAGAGAGAGACTCCTCACGTCACAGAGAGAAAGACTCCTCACGTCGCAGAGAGAAAGACTCCTCACGTCGCAGAGTGAGTCTCCTCACGTCAGAGAAAGAGAGTCTCCTCACATCACAGAGAGACTACCCACGTCACAGAGAGACTCCGCACGTCACAGAGAGAGACTCCCCACGTCACAGAGACCCTCCTCACGTAACAGAGAGTCTCCTCACGTCACAGAAAGAGTCTCCCCATGTCACAGAGCATCTCACCATGTCAGAGGGATTCTCCTCACGTCACAGAGAGACTCCTCACGTCCCAGAGAAACTCTCCCCACGTCACAGAGAGAGACTCCTCATGTCACAGAGTCTCTTCATGTCACAGAGAGTCTCCTCATATCAGAGAGAGAGACTCCTCACGTCAGAGAAAGACTCCTCACGTTACAGAGAGAGACTCCTCACGTCACAGAGAGAGACTCCTCAAGTCAGAGAGCGACTCCCCACGTCACACAGAGTGACTCCCCACGTCACAGAAAGACTCCTCACGTCACAGAGAGAGACTCCTCACGTCACAGAGAGTCTCCTCACGTCAGAGAGAGAGTCTCCCCATGTCACAGAGTCTCTTGATATCAGAGAGAGAGACTCCTCACGTCACAGAGACACTCCCCATGTCACAGAGAGACTCCTCACGTCACAGAGAGAGACTCCTCACGTCACAGAGAGAGTCCCCTCACGTCACAGAGAGAGACTCCTCACGTCACGGAGAGAGACTCCTCACATCAGAGATAGAGACTCCTCACGTCACAGAGTCTCTTCACATCAGAGAGAGAGAGAGACTCCCAACGTCACAGAGAGAGACTCCCCATGTCACAGAGAGGGACTCCTCACGTCACAGAGAGAGACTCCTCAAGTCAGAGAGCGACTCCCCACGTCACACAGAGTGACTCCCCACGTCACAGAAAGGCTCCTCACGTCACAGAGAGAGACTCCTCACGTCACAGAGAGTCTCCTCACGTCAGAGAGAGAGTCTCCCCATGTCACAGAGTCTCTTGATATCAGAGAGAGAGACTCCTCACGTCACAGAGAGACTCCCCACATCACAGAGAGACTCCTCACGTCACAGAGAGAGACTCCTCACGTCACAGAGAGAGTCCCCTCACGTCACAGAGAGAGACTCCTCATGTCACGGAGAGAGACTCCTCACATCAGAGAGAGAGACTCCTCACGTCACAGAGTCTCTTCATATCAGAGAGAGAGAGAGCCTCCCAATGTCACAGAGAGAAACTCCCCATGTCACAGAGAGGGACTCCTCACGTCACAGATAGAGTCTCCTGACGTCAGAGAGAGAGACTCCCCACACCACAGAGAGAGACTCCTCACATCAGAGAGAGACCCTCCTCACGTCACAGAGAGAGTCTCCTCACGTCACAGAGAGAGATGCCTGACGTCACAGAGACCCTCCTCACGTCACAGAGAGAGACTCCTCAAGTCAGAGAGCGACTCCCCACGTCACACAGAGTGACTCCCCACGTCACAGAAAGGCTCCTCACGTCACAGAGAGAGACTCCTCACGTCACAGAGAGTCTCCTCACGTCAGAGAGAGAGTCTCCCCATGTCACAGAGTCTCTTGATATCAGAGAGAGAGACTCCTCACGTCACAGAGAGACTCCCCACGTCACAGAGAGACTCCTCACGTCACAGAGAGAGACTCCTCACGTCACAGAGAGAGTCCCCTCACGTCACAGAGAGAGACTCCTCATGTCACGGAGAGAGACTCCTCACATCAGAGAGAGAGACTCCTCACGTCACAGAGTCTCTTCATATCAGAGAGAGAGAGAGCCTCCCAATGTCACAGAGAGAAACTCCCCATGTCACAGAGAGGGACTCCTCACGTCACAGATAGAGTCTCCTGACGTCAGAGAGAGAGACTCCTCACATCACAGATAGAGACTACTCACATCAGAGAGAGACCCTCCTCACGTCACAGAGAGAGTCTCCTCACGTCACAGAGACTCCTCACGTCACAGAGAGAGTCTCCCCACGTCACAGAGACTCCTCACGTCACAGAGAGTGTCTCCCCACGTCACAGAGTCTCCTCACGTCACAGAGAGAGACTCCCCACGTCACAGAGAGAGACTCCTAACGTCACAGAAATAGTCTCCCCATGTCACAGAGCATCTCACCGTGTCAGAGGGTGTCTCCTCACGTCACAGAGAGACTCCTCACGTCCCAGAGAAACTCTCCCCACGTCACAGAGAGAGACTCCTCACGTCACAGAGAGACTCCTCACGTCCCAGAGAAACTCTCCCCACGTCACAGAGAGAGACTCCTCATGTCACAGAGAGACTCCTCACATCAGAGAGCCTCCTCATGTCACAGAGAGAGTCTCCTCACGTCAGAGGGAGAGACTCCTCACGTCAGAGAGAGAGACTCCTCACGTCACAGTCTTCTCACGTCACAGAGACCCTCCTCACATCACAGAGACCCTCCTCACGTCTCAGAGAGCCTCCTCATGTCTCAGAGAGCCTCCTCATGTCACAGAAAGAGTCTTCCCATGTCACAGAGCGTCTCCCCACTTCAGAGAGAGTCTCCTCACGTGAGACAGTCTCCTCACGTCACAGAGTCTCCTCATATCAGAGAGAGAGACTCCTCACTTCAGAGAGAGAGAGACTCCTCGCATCAGAGAGAGAGTCTCCTCACGTCACAGAGTCTCCCCATGTCTCAGAGAGAGAGACTCCCAAAGTCACAGAGAGAGACTCCCCACGTCACAGAGTGGGACTCCACACCTCACAGATAGAGACTACTCACGTCAGAGAGAGACCTTCCTCACGTCACAGAGAGAGTCTCCTCACGTCACAGAGAGCCTCCTCACATCACAGAGACCCTCCTCACGTCACAGAGAGAGACTCCTCACGTCACAGAGACCCACCTCACATCATAGAGAGAGAGTCTCATCACGTCACAGAGAGACTCCTCACGTCACACAGTGAGACTCCTCGCGTCACAGAGAGTCTCCTCACGACACAGAGACTCCTCATGTGACAGAGACCCTCCGCACATCAGAGAGTCTACTCACGTCACAGAGAGAGTCTCCTCACGTCACAGAGAGGCTCCTCAAGTCATAGAGAGAGTCTCATCAGGTCACAGAGAGACTCCTCACGTCACACAGTGAGTCTCCTCGCGTCACAGAGAGAGTCTCCTCACGTCACAGAGAGTCACCTCATATGAGAGAGAGAGACTCCTCACGTCAGATAGAGAGAGACTCCTCACGTCAGAGAGAGGGTCTCCTCACGTCACAGAGAGAGAGACTCCCAATGTCAAAGAGAGAGACTTCCCACGTCACAGAGAGGGACTCCTCACCTCACAGATAGAGACTACTCACGTCAGAGAGAGACCTTCCTCACGTCACAGAGAGAGTCTCCTCACGTCACAGAGAGAGTCTCCTCACGTCACAGAGAGCCTCCTCACATCACAGAGACCCTCCTCACGTCACAGAGAGAGACTCCTCACGTCACAGAGACCCACCTCACATCATAGAGAGAGAGTCTCATCACGTCACAGAGAGACTCCTCACGTCACACAGTGAGACTCCTCGCGTCACAGAGAGTCTCCTCACGTCACAGAGATTCCTCATGTGACAGAGACCCTCCGCACATCAGAGAGTCTACTCACGTCACAGAGAGAGTCTCCTCACGTCACAGAGACCCTCCTCACGTCACAGAGAGGCTCCTCAAGTCATAGAGAGAGTCTCATCAGGTCACAGAGAGACTCCTCACGTCACACAGTGAGTCTCCTCGCGTCACAGAGAGAGTCTCCTCACGTCACAGAGAGTCACCTCATATGAGAGAGAGACTCCTCACGTCAGATAGAGAGAGACTCCTCACGTCAGAGACAGGGTCTCCTCACGTCACAGAGAGAGAGGCTCCCAATGTCAAAGAGAGAGACTTCCCACGTCACAGAGAGGGACTCCTCACCTCACAGATAGAGACTACTCACGTCAGAGAGAGACCTTCCTCACGTCACAGAGAGAGTCTCCTCACGTCACAGAGAGAGTCTCCTCACGTCACAGAGAGCCTCCTCACATCACAGAGACCCTCCTCACGTCACAGATAGAGACTACTCACATCAGAGAGAGACCCTCCTCACGTCACAGAGAGAGTCTCCTCACGTCACAGAGAGAGATGCCTGACGTCACAGAGACCCTCCTCACGTCACAAAGAGAGACTCCTCAAGTCAGAGAGCGACTCCCCATGTCACACAGAGTGACTCCCCACGTCACAGAAAGGCTCCTCACGTCACAGAGAGAGACTCCTCACGTCACAGAGAGTCTCCTCACGTCAGAGAGAGAGTCTCCCCATGTCACAGAGTCTCTTGATATCAGAGAGAGAGACTCCTCACGTCACAGAGAGACTCCCCACATCACAGAGAGACTCCTCACGTCACAGAGAGAGACTCCTCACGTCACAGAGAGAGTCCCCTCACGTCACAGAGAGAGACTCCTCATGTCACGGAGAGAGACTCCTCACATCAGAGAGAGAGACTCCTCACGTCACAGAGTCTCTTCATATCAGAGAGAGAGAGAGCCTCCCAATGTCACAGAGAGAAACTCCCCATGTCACAGAGAGGGACTCCTCACGTCACAGATAGAGTCTCCTGACGTCAGAGAGAGAGACTCCTCACATCACAGATAGAGACTACTCACATCAGAGAGAGACCCTCCTCACGTCACAGAGAGAGTCTCCTCACGTCACAGAGAGAGATGCCTGACGTCACAGAGACCCTCCTCACGTCACAGAGAGAGACTCCTCAAGTCAGAGAGCGACTCCCCACGTCACACAGAGTGACTCCCCACGTCACAGAAAGGCTCCTCACGTCACAGAGAGAGACTCCTCACGTCACAGAGAGTCTCCTCACGTCAGAGAGAGAGTCTCCCCATGTCACAGAGTCTCTTGATATCAGAGAGAGAGACTCCTCACGTCACAGAGAGACTCCCCACGTCACAGAGAGACTCCTCACGTCACAGAGAGAGACTCCTCACGTCACAGAGAGAGTCCCCTCACGTCACAGAGAGAGACTCCTCATGTCACGGAGAGAGACTCCTCACATCAGAGAGAGAGACTCCTCACGTCACAGAGTCTCTTCATATCAGAGAGAGAGAGAGCCTCCCAATGTCACAGAGAGAAACTCCCCATGTCACAGAGAGGGACTCCTCACGTCACAGATAGAGTCTCCTGACGTCAGAGAGAGAGACTCCTCACATCACAGATAGAGACTACTCACATCAGAGAGAGACCCTCCTCACGTCACAGAGAGAGTCTCCTCACGTCACAGAGACTCCTCACGTCACAGAGAGAGTCTCCCCACGTCACAGAGACTCCTCACGTCACAGAGAGTGTCTCCCCACGTCACAGAGTCTCCTCACGTCACAGAGAGAGACTCCCCACGTCACAGAGAGAGACTCCTAACGTCACAGAAATAGTCTCCCCATGTCACAGAGCATCTCACCGTGTCAGAGGGTGTCTCCTCACGTCACAGAGAGACTCCTCACGTCCCAGAGAAACTCTCCCCACGTCACAGAGAGAGACTCCTCACGTCACAGAGAGACTCCTCACGTCCCAGAGAAACTCTCCCCACGTCACAGAGAGAGACTCCTCATGTCACAGAGAGACTCCTCACATCAGAGAGCCTCCTCATGTCACAGAGAGAGTCTCCTCACGTCAGAGGGAGAGACTCCTCACGTCAGAGAGAGAGACTCCTCACGTCACAGTCTTCTCACGTCACAGAGACCCTCCTCACATCACAGAGACCCTCCTCACGTCTCAGAGAGCCTCCTCATGTCTCAGAGAGCCTCCTCATGTCACAGAAAGAGTCTTCCCATGTCACAGAGCGTCTCCCCACTTCAGAGAGAGTCTCCTCACGTGAGACAGTCTCCTCACGTCACAGAGTCTCCTCATATCAGAGAGAGAGACTCCTCACTTCAGAGAGAGAGAGACTCCTCGCATCAGAGAGAGAGTCTCCTCACGTCACAGAGTCTCCCCATGTCTCAGAGAGAGAGACTCCCAAAGTCACAGAGAGAGACTCCCCACGTCACAGAGTGGGACTCCACACCTCACAGATAGAGACTACTCACGTCAGAGAGAGACCTTCCTCACGTCACAGAGAGAGTCTCCTCACGTCACAGAGAGCCTCCTCACATCACAGAGACCCTCCTCACGTCACAGAGAGAGACTCCTCACGTCACAGAGACCCACCTCACATCATAGAGAGAGAGTCTCATCACGTCACAGAGAGACTCCTCACGTCACACAGTGAGACTCCTCGCGTCACAGAGAGTCTCCTCACGACACAGAGACTCCTCATGTGACAGAGACCCTCCGCACATCAGAGAGTCTACTCACGTCACAGAGAGAGTCTCCTCACGTCACAGAGAGGCTCCTCAAGTCATAGAGAGAGTCTCATCAGGTCACAGAGAGACTCCTCACGTCACACAGTGAGTCTCCTCGCGTCACAGAGAGAGTCTCCTCACGTCACAGAGAGTCACCTCATATGAGAGAGAGAGACTCCTCACGTCAGATAGAGAGAGACTCCTCACGTCAGAGAGAGGGTCTCCTCACGTCACAGAGAGAGAGACTCCCAATGTCAAAGAGAGAGACTTCCCACGTCACAGAGAGGGACTCCTCACCTCACAGATAGAGACTACTCACGTCAGAGAGAGACCTTCCTCACGTCACAGAGAGAGTCTCCTCACGTCACAGAGAGAGTCTCCTCACGTCACAGAGAGCCTCCTCACATCACAGAGACCCTCCTCACGTCACAGAGAGAGACTCCTCACGTCACAGAGACCCACCTCACATCATAGAGAGAGAGTCTCATCACGTCACAGAGAGACTCCTCACGTCACACAGTGAGACTCCTCGCGTCACAGAGAGTCTCCTCACGTCACAGAGATTCCTCATGTGACAGAGACCCTCCGCACATCAGAGAGTCTACTCACGTCACAGAGAGAGTCTCCTCACGTCACAGAGACCCTCCTCACGTCACAGAGAGGCTCCTCAAGTCATAGAGAGAGTCTCATCAGGTCACAGAGAGACTCCTCACGTCACACAGTGAGTCTCCTCGCGTCACAGAGAGAGTCTCCTCACGTCACAGAGAGTCACCTCATATGAGAGAGAGACTCCTCACGTCAGATAGAGAGAGACTCCTCACGTCAGAGACAGGGTCTCCTCACGTCACAGAGAGAGAGGCTCCCAATGTCAAAGAGAGAGACTTCCCACGTCACAGAGAGGGATTCCTCACGTCACAAATAGAGTCTCCTCACGTCAGAGAGAGACCCTCCTCACGTCACAGAGAGAGTCTCCTCACGTCACAGAGACCCTCCTCACGTCACAGAGAAAGTCTCCCCAGTCACAGAAAGACCCCGCACGTCGAGTGAGACTCCTCACGTCACAGAGAGACTCCTCACGTCACAGAGAGAGACTCCCTATGTCACAGAGACTCCTCATGTCACAGAGACCCTCCTCACGTCACAGAGTGTCTCGTCACGTCACAGAGAGAGACTCCCCACGTCACAGAGAGAGATTCCTCACGTCACAGAAAGTCTCCCCATGTCACAGAGCGTCTCCCCACGTCAGAGAGAGTATCCTCACGTGAGACAGTCTCCTCACGTCACAGAGAGTCTCCTCATATTAGAGAGAGAGACTCCTCGCGTCAGAGAGAGAGACTCCTCGCGTCAGAGAGAGAGTCTCCTCAGGTCACAGAGTCTCCCCACGTCACACAGAGAGAGATTCCCAACGTCACAGAGAGAGACTACCCACGTCACAGAGAGGGACTCCTCACGTCACAGGTAGAGTCTCCTCATGTCACAGGGACAGTCTCCTCACGTCAGCGAGAGAGACTCCTCACATCACAGATAGAGACTACTCACGTCAGAGAGAGACCTCCTCACGTCACACAGAGAGTCTCCTCACGTCACAGAGAGAGTCTCCACACGTCACAGAGAGCCTCCTCACGTCACAGGGAGAGTCTCCTCACGTCACAGACACTCCACACGTCACAGAGACTTCTTACGTCACAGAGAGACTCCTCACGTTACAGAGACACTCCTCACATCAGAGAGAGTCTCCTCACGTCACAGAGAGAGTCTCCTCACGTCACAGAGACTCCTCACGTCACAGAGACCCTCCTCACGTCACAGAGAGCCTCCTCATGTCACACAGAGACTCCTCACATCACAGAGTGAGACTCCTCACGTCACAGAGAGACTCCTCACTTCACAGAGAGACTCTCCTCACGTCACAGAGAGAGGAACCCCTCACGTCAAAGAGAGCCTCCTCACGTCACAGAGACTCCTCACGTCACAGACAGAGTCTCCGCACGTCACAGAGAGAGTATCCCCACGTCACAGAGAGAGAGACCTTACATCAGAGAGCATCCTCACGTCACAGAGATAGTCACCTCACGTCACAGAGAGACTCCTCATATCAGAGAGAGAGACTCCTCGCGTCAGAGAGAGAGTCTCCTCAGGTCACAGAGTCTCCCCACGTCACACAGAGAGAGATTCCCAACGTCACAGAGAGAGACTACCCACGTCACAGAGAGGGACTCCTCACGTCACAGGTAGAGTCTCCTCACGTCAGCGAGAGAGACTCCTCACATCACAGAGAGAGACTACTCACATCAGAGAGAGACCTCCTCACGTCACAGAGAGAGACTCCTCACGTCACAGAGAGAGTCTCCTCATGTCACAGGGACAGTCTCCTCACGTCACAGGGAGAGTCTCCTCACGTCACAGAGACTCCTCACGTCACAGAGAGAGTCTCCTCACGTCACAGAGAGAGTCTCCTCACGTCACAGAAAGAGTCTCCTCACGTCACAGAGAGAGTCTCATCACATCATAGAGAGACTCCTCACGTCACAGAGAGAGTCTCCTCACGTCACAGAGAGAGTCTCCTCACGTCACAGAAAGAGTCTCCTCACGTCACAGAGACTCCTCACGTTACAGAGACCCTCCTCACATCAGAGAGAGTGTCCTCACGTCACAGAAAGAGACCCTCCCGTCACAGAGAGAGTCTCCTCACGTCACAGAGAGAGACGCCTGACGTCACAGAGACCCTTCTCACGTCACACAGAGTGACTCCCCACGTCACAGAAAGACTCCTCACGTTACAGAGAGAGGCTCCTCACGTCACAGAGAGAAAGACTCCTCACGTCGCAGAGAGAAAGACTCCTCACGTCGCAGAGTGAGTCTCCTCACGTCAGAGAAAGAGAGTCTCCTCACATCACAGAGAGGCTACCCACGTCACAGAGAGACTCCGCACGTCACAGAGAGAGACTCCCCACGTCACAGAGACCCTCCTCACGTAACAGAGAGTCTCCTCACGTCACAGAAAGAGTCTCCCCATGTCACAGAGCATCTCACCATGTCAGAGGGATTCTCCTCACGTCACAGAGAGACTCCTCACGTCCCAGAGAAACTCTCCCCACGTCACAGAGAGAGACTCCTCATGTCACAGAGTCTCTTCATGTCACAGAGAGTCTCCTCATATCAGAGAGAGAGACTCCTCACGTCAGAGAAAGACTCCTCACGTTACAGAGAGAGACTCCTCACGTCACAGAGAGAGACTCCCCATGTCACAGAGAGGGACTCCTCACGTCACAGATAGAGACTACTCACATCAGAGAGAGACCCTCCTCACGTCACAGAGAGAGTCTCCTCACGTCACAGAGAGAGATGCCTGACGTCACAGAGACCCTCCTCACGTCACAAAGAGAGACTCCTCAAGTCAGAGAGCGACTCCCCATGTCACACAGAGTGACTCCCCACGTCACAGAAAGGCTCCTCACGTCACAGAGAGAGACTCCTCACGTCACAGAGAGTCTCCTCACGTCAGAGAGAGAGTCTCCCCATGTCACAGAGTCTCTTGATATCAGAGAGAGAGACTCCTCACGTCACAGAGAGACTCCCCACGTCACAGAGAGACTCCTCACGTCACAGAGAGAGACTCCTCACGTCACAGAGACCCTCCTCACGTAACAGAGAGTCTCCTCACGTCACAGAAAGAGTCTCCCCATGTCACAGAGCATCTCACCATGTCAGAGGGATTCTCCTCACGTCACAGAGAGACTCCTCACGTCCCAGAGAAACTCTCCCCACGTCACAGAGAGAGACTCCTCATGTCACAGAGTCTCTTCATGTCACAGAGAGTCTCCTCATATCAGAGAGAGAGACTCCTCACGTCAGAGAAAGACTCCTCACGTTACAGAGAGAGACTCCTCACGTCACAGAGAGAGACTCCTCAAGTCAGAGAGCGACTCCCCACGTCACACAGAGTGACTCCCCACGTCACAGAAAGACTCCTCACGTCACAGAGAGAGACTCCTCACGTCACAGAGTCTCCTCACGTCAGAGAGAGAGTCTCCCCATGTCACAGAGTCTCTTGATATCAGAGAGAGAGACTCCTCATGTCACAGAGACACTCCCCATGTCACAGAGAGACTCCTCACGTCACAGAGAGAGACTTCTCACGTCACAGAGAGAGTCCCCTCACGTCACAGAGAGAGACTCCTCACGTCACGGAGAGAGACTCCTCACATCAGAGATAGAGACTCCTCACGTCACAGAGTCTCTTCACATCAGAGAGAGAGAGAGACTCCCAACGTCACAGAGAGAGACTCCCCATGTCACAGAGAGGGACTCCTCACGTCACAGATAGAGACTACTCACATCAGAGAGAGACCCTCCTCACGTCACAGAGAGAGTCTCCTCACGTCACAGAGAGAGATGCCTGACGTCACAGAGACCCTCCTCACGTCACAGAGAGAGACTCCTCAAGTCAGAGAGCGACTCCCCACGTCACACAGAGTGACTCCCCACGTCACAGAAAGGCTCCTCACGTCACAGAGAGAGACTCCTCACGTCACAGAGAGTCTCCTCACGTCAGAGAGAGAGTCTCCCCATGTCACAGAGTCTCTTGATATCAGAGAGAGAGACTCCTCACGTCACAGAGAGACTCCTCACGTCACAGAGAGAGACTCCTCACGTCACAGAGAGAGTCCCCTCACGTCACAGAGAGAGACTCCTCATGTCACGGAGAGAGACTCCTCACATCAGAGAGAGAGACTCCTCACGTCACAGAGTCTCTTCATATCAGAGAGAGAGAGAGCCTCCCAATGTCACAGAGAGAAACTCCCCATGTCACAGAGAGGGACTCCTCACGTCACAGATAGAGTCTCCTGACGTCAGAGAGAGAGACTCCTCACATCACAGATAGAGACTACTCACATCAGAGAGAGACCCTCCTCACGTCACAGAGAGAGTCTCCTCACGTCACAGAGACTCCTCACGTCACAGAGAGAGTCTCCCCACGTCACAGAGACTCCTCACGTCACAGAGAGTGTCTCCCCACGTCACAGAGTCTCCTCACGTCACAGAGAGTGTCTCCCCACGTCACAGAGTCTCCTCACGTCACAGAGAGAGACTCCCCACGTCACAGAGAGAGACTCCTAACGTCACAGAAATAGTCTCCCCATGTCACAGAGCATCTCACCGTGTCAGAGGGTGTCTCCTCACGTCACAGAGAGACTCCTCACGTCCCAGAGAAACTCTCCCCACGTCACAGAGAGAGACTCCTCACATCAGAGAGAGAGACTCCTCACGTCACAGTCTTCTCACGTCACAGAGACCCTCCTCACATCACAGAGACCCTCCTCACGTCTCAGAGAGCCTCCTCATGTCTCAGAGAGCCTCCTCATGTCACAGAAAGAGTCTTCCCATGTCACAGAGCGTCTCCCCACTTCAGAGAGAGTCTCCTCACGTGAGACAGTCTCCTCACGTCACAGAGAGTCTCCTCATATCAGAGAGAGAGACTCCTCACTTCAGAGAGAGAGAGACTCCTCGCATCAGAGAGAGAGTCTCCTCACGTCACAGAGGCTCCCCATGTCTCAGAGAGAGAGACTCCCAAAGTCACAGAGAGAGACTCCCCACGTCACAGAGTGGGACTCCACACCTCACAGATAGAGACTACTCACGTCAGAGAGAGACCTTCCTCACGTCACAGAGAGAGTCTCCTCACGTCACAGAGAGCCTCCTCACATCACAGAGACCCTCCTCACGTCACAGAGAGAGACTCCTCACGTCACAGAGACCCAACTCACATCATAGAGAGAGAGTCTCATCACGTCACAGAGAGACTCCTCACGTCACACAGTGAGACTCCTCGCGTCACAGAGAGTCTCCTCACGTCACAGAGACTCCTCATGTGACAGAGACCCTCCGCACATCAGAGAGTCTACTCACGTCACAGAGAGAGTCTCCTCACGTCACAGAGAGGCTCCTCAAGTCATAGAGAGAGTCTCATCAGGTCACAGAGAGACTCCTCACGTCACACAGTGAGTCTCCTCGCGTCACAGAGAGAGTCTCCTCACGTCACAGAGAGTCACCTCATATGAGAGAGAGAGACTCCTCACGTCAGATAGAGAGAGACTCCTCACGTCAGAGAGAGGGTCTCCTCACGTCACAGAGAGAGAGACTCCCAATGTCAAAGAGAGAGACTTCCCACGTCACAGAGAGGGACTCCTCACCTCACAGATAGAGACTACTCACGTCAGAGAGAGACCTTCCTCACGTCACAGAGAGAGTCTCCTCACGTCACAGAGAGAGTCTCCTCACGTCACAGAGAGCCTCCTCACATCACAGAGACCCTCCTCACGTCACAGAGAGAGACTCCTCACGTCACAGAGACCCACCTCACATCATAGAGAGAGAGTCTCATCACGTCACAGAGAGACTCCTCACGTCACACAGTGAGACTCCTCGCGTCACAGAGAGTCTCCTCACGTCACAGAGATTCCTCATGTGACAGAGACCCTCCGCACATCAGAGAGTCTACTCACGTCACAGAGAGAGTCTCCTCACGTCACAGAGACCCTCCTCACGTTACAGAGAGGCTCCTCAAGTCATAGAGAGAGTCTCATCAGGTCACAGAGAGACTCCTCACGTCACACAGTGAGTCTCCTCGCGTCACAGAGAGAGTCTCCTCACGTCACAGAGAGTCACCTCATATGAGAGAGAGACTCCTCACGTCAGATAGAGAGAGACTCCTCACGTCAGAGACAGGGTCTCCTCACGTCACAGAGAGAGAGGCTCCCAATGTCAAAGAGAGAGACTTCCCACGTCACAGAGAGGGATTCCTCACGTCACAAATAGAGTCTCCTCACGTCAGAGAGAGACCCTCCTCACGTCACAGAGAGAGTCTCCTCACGTCACAGAGACCCTCCTCACGTCACAGAGAAAGTCTCCCCAGTCACAGAAAGACCCCGCACGTCGAGTGAGACTCCTCACATCACAGAGAGACTCCTCACGTCACAGAGAGAAACTCCCTATGTCACAGAGACTCCTCATGTCACAGAGACCCTCCTCACGTCACAGAGTGTCTCGTCACGTCACAGAGAGAGACTCCCCACGTCACAGAGAGAGATTCCTCACGTCACAGAAAGTCTCCCCATGTCACAGAGCGTCTCCCCACGTCAGAGAGAGTATCCTCACGTGAGACAGTCTCCTCACGTCACAGAGAGTCTCCTCATATTAGAGAGAGAGACTCCTCGCGTCAGAGAGAGAGACTCCTCGCGTCAGAGAGAGAGTCTCCTCAGGTCACAGAGTCTCCCCACGTCACACAGAGAGAGATTCCCAACGTCACAGAGAGAGACTACCCACGTCACAGAGAGGGACTCCTCACGTCACAGGTAGAGTCTCCTCACGTCAGCGAGAGAGACTCCTCACATCACAGAGAGAGACTACTCACATCAGAGAGAGACCTCCTCACGTCACAGAGAGAGTCTCCTCACGTCACAGAGAGAGTCTCCTCATGTCACAGGGACAGTCTCCTCACGTCAGCGAGAGAGACTCCTCACATCACAGATAGAGACTACTCACGTCAGAGAGAGACCTCCTCACGTCACACAGAGAGTCTCCTCACGTCACAGAGAGAGTCTCCACACGTCACAGAGAGCCTCCTCACGTCACAGGGAGAGTCTCCTCACGTCACAGACACTCCTCACGTCACAGAGACTTCTTACGTCACAGAGAGACTCCTCACGTTACAGAGACACTCCTCACATCAGAGAGAGTCTCCTCACGTCACAGAGAGAGTCTCCTCACGTCACAGAGACTCCTCACGTCACAGAGACCCTCCTCACGTCACAGAGAGCCTCCTCACGTCACAGAGAGAGTCTCCCCACGTCACAGAGAGACTCCTCACATCACAGAGTGAGACTCCTCACGTCACAGAGAGACTCCTCACGTCACAGAGAGAGTATCCCCACGTCACAGAGAGAGAGACCTCACATCAGAGAGCATCCTCACGTCACAGAGATAGTCACCTCACGTCACAGAGAGACTCCTACTGTCACAGAGTGAGACTCCTCATGTCACAGAGAGACTCCTCACGTCTCAGATACCGTCCTCACGTCACAGAGAGATTCCTCACGTTACAGAGACCCTCCTCACATCAGAGAGAGACTCCTCACGTCACAGAGAGAGTCTCCTCACGTCACAGCGACTCCTTACGTCACAGAGACCCTCCTCACGTCACAGAGAGCCTCCTCATGTCACAGAGAGCCTCCTCATGTCACAGAGAGAGTCTCCCCTGGTCACATAGAGACACCTCATGTCACAAAGAGAGTCTCCTCACGTCACAGAGAGAGTCTCCTCACGTCACAGAGAGAGAAACCCCTCACTTCACACAGAGCCTCCTCACGTCACAGAGACTCCTCACATCACAGAGAGTCTTCTCATGTCACAGAAGAGACTCCTCACGAAACAGAGAGAGTCTCCCCACGTCACAGAGAGAGTCTCCCCACGTCACAGAGAGAGACTCCTCACGTCAGAGAGAGATACTCTTCACGTCAGAGAGAGAGACTCCTCACGTCACAGATAGAGACTCCTTACGTCACAGAGAGAGTCTCTTCATATCAGAGAGAGAGACTCCTCACGTCACAGAGACCCTCCTCATGTAACAAAGAGACGCCTCACGTCACAGAGAGTCTCCTTACATCACAGAATCTTCTTACGTCACAGAGAGAGAGACTCCTCATGTTACAGAGACCCTTCTCACGTCAGAGAGAGATGCCTCACGTCACAGACAGAGTCTCCTCACGTTACAGAGATAGTCTCCCCACGTCACAGAGAGGACTCCTCACATCACAGAGACTCCTCACGTCACAGAGACCCTCCTCATGTCACAGAGAGCTTCCTCACGTCACAGAGAGACTCTTCACGTCACAGAGAAACCCTCCTCACATCACTGAAATCCTCCTCATGTCACAGACAGCTTCCACACGTCACAAAGAAAGACTCCTCAAGTCAGAGTGAGACTCCCCATGTCACACAGAGTGACTCCCCACATCACAGAAAGACTCCTCACGTTACAGAGAGAGTTTCCTCACGTCACAGAGAGTCTCCTCACGTCACAGAGACAGTTCCTTCATACCAGAGAGAGAGACTCCTCACATCAGAGAGAGAGAGACTCCTCACGTCAGAGAGAGTCTCCTCACGTCACAGAGAGAGTCTCCCCACGTCACAGCGAGAGTCTCCTCACATCAGAGAGAGAGACTCCTCACGTCACAGAGAGTCTCCTCATATCAGAGAGACTCCTCACGTCAGAGAGAGAGTCTCCTCACGTCACAAAGACAGACTCCTCAAGTCAGAGAGAGACTCCCCAGGTCACACAGACTGACTCCCCACATCACAGAAAGCCTCCTCACATTACAGAGAGAGACTCCTCACGTCGCAGAGAGAGTCTCCACACGTCACAGAGAGTCTCATCATGTCACAGAGAGCCTCCTCACGTCACAGTGACCCTCCTTCCGTCACAGAGAGTCTCCTCACGTCACAGTGAGAGTCTTCTCACGTCACACAGAGACTCCTCACGTTACAGAGACCCTCCTCAAATGAGAGAGAGTCTCCTCACTACAGACAGATTCTCCTCACATCACAGAGGGAGTCTCCTCACGTCACAGAGACTGTTCACATCACACAGACCCTCCTCACGTCACAGACAGCCTCCTCACGTCACAGTTAGTCCCCTCACATCAGAGAGAGAGACTCCTCACGTCAGAGAGAGAGACTCCTCACGTCACAGAGAGCTTCCTCACGTCACAGTGACCCTCCTCACGTCACAGAGAGTCTGCTCACGTCACAGTGAGAGTCTCCTCACGTCACAGAGAGACTCTTCACGTTACAGAGACCCTCCTCAAATCAGACAGTCTCCTCACATCACAGAGGGAGTCTCCTCACGTCACAGAGACTGTTCACATCACAGAGACTCTCCTCACGTCACAGACAGCCTCTTCACGTCACAGATAGTCTCCTCACGTCAGAGAGAGAGACTCCTCACATCAAACAGAGTCTCCTCACGTCACAGAGAGAGTCTCCCTACGTCACAGAGAGAGAGATTCCCAACGTCACAGAGAGAGAGATTCCCAACGTCACAGAGAGGGACACCTCACGTTACAGATAGTCTCCTCAAGTCAGAGAGAGACTCCCCACATCACACAGAGTGACTCCCCACGTCACAGAAAGACTCCTCTTGTTACAGAGACCCTCCTCAAATCAGAGAGAGTCTCCTCACATCAAACAGAGTCTCCTCACGTCACAGAGACTCCTCATGTCACAGAGAGAGTCTCCTCATGTCACAGAGAGACTCCTCACGTTACAGAGAGAGTCTCCTCACGTCACAGAGAGTGACTCCTCACGTCACAAAGACTCTTCACGTCACAGTGACTCTTCACGTCACAGTGACCCTCCTCACGTCACAGAGAGTCTCCTCAAGTCACAGTGAGAGTCTCCCCACGTCACAGAGAGACTCCTCACATTTCAGAGACCATCCTCAAATCAGAGAGAGTCTCCTCACGTCAGACAGAGTCTCCTCACCTCACAGAGAGAGACTCTTCACGTCACAGAGACCCTCCTCACGTCACAAAGAGCCTCCTCACGTCACAGAGAGGGACATCTCACGTCACAGAGAGAGTCTCCCCACATCACAGAGAGAGACTCCTCACGTCACAGATAGAGTCTCCTCACGTCAAAGAGAGAGACTCCTCACGTCAGAGAGAGAGACTCTTCACGTCACAGATAGAGACTCCTTACGTCACAGTGAGAGTCTCCTCACGTCACAGAGAGACTCCTCACGTTACAGAGACTCTTCTCGTCAGTGACCATCCTCACGTCACAGAGTCTCCTCAAGTCACAGTGAGAGTCTCCCTACGTCACAGTGACCCTCCTCACGTCACAGAGTCTCCTCAAGTCACAGAGAGAGTCTCCACACGTCCCAGAGAGAGAGACTCCCAACGTCACAGTGAGAGTCTCCTCACGTCACAGAGAGACTCCTTACGTTACAGAGACCCTTCTCAAATCAGACAGAGTCTCCTCACATCAGACAGAGTCTCCTCACATCACAGAGGGAGTCTCCTCATGTCACAGAGACTCTTCACATCACAGAGACCCTCCTCACGTCACAGATAGTCTCCTCACGTCAGAGAGAGAGACTCCTCACGTCACAGAGAGAGTCTCTTCATACCAGAAAGAGAGACTCCTCACGTCACAGAGATTCTCCCCACGTCACAGAGAGAGAGACTCCCAACGTCACAGAGAGAGACTCCCCACGTCACAGAGAGAGACTACTCACGTCACAGATAGAGTCTCCTCAAGTCAGAGAGAGACTCCCTACCACACAGAGTGACTCCCCACATCACAGAAAGACTCCTCACGTTACAGAGACCCTCCTCAAATCAGAGAGAGTCTCCTCACGTCAGACAGAGTCTCCTCACGTCACAGAGACTCCTCACGTCACAGAGAGAGTCTCCTCACGTCACAGAGAGTCTCCTCACGTCACAGAGAGAGACTCCTCAAGTTACAGAGAGTCTCCTCACGTCATAGAGAGAGACTCCTCACGTCACAGAGACTCCTCGTCAGTGACCCTCCTCACGTCACAGAGAGTCTCCTCAAGTCACAGAGAGACTCCTCACGTTACAGAGACCCTCCTCAAATCAGACAGAGTCTCCTCACGTCAGACAGAGTCTCCTCACATCACAGAGGGAGTCTCCTCACTTCACAGAGACTCTTCACATCACAGAGACCCTCCTCACGTCACAGACAGCCTCCTCACGTCACAGACAGCCTCCTCACGTCAGAGAGAGAGACTCCTCACGTCGGAGAGAGAGTCTCCTCACGTCACAGAGAGAGTCTCCCTACGTCCCAGAGAGAGAGACTCCCAACGTCACAGAGAGAGACTCCCCACATCACAGAGAGGGACACCTCACGTCACAGATAGTCACCTCAAGTCAGAGAGAGACTCCCCACATCACACAGAGTGACTCCCCATGTCACAGAAAGATTCCTCTTGTTACAGAGACCCTCCTCAAATCAGAGATTCTCCTCACATCAAACAGAGTCTCCTCACGTCACAGAGACTCCTCACGTCACAGAGAGACTCCTCACGTTACAGAGAGAGTCTCCTCACGTCACAGAGAGAGACTCCTCACGTAACAGAGAGCCTCCTCACGTTACAGTGACCCTCCTCACGTCACAGAGAGTCTCCTCACGTCACAGTGAGAGTCTCCTCACGTCACAGAGAGACTCCTCACGTTACAGAGACCCTCCTCAAATCAGAGAGACTCCTCATGTCAGACAGAGTCTCCTCACATCACAGAGGGAGTCTCCTCACGTCACAGAGACTCTTCACATCACAGAGACCCTCCTCACGTCACAACAGCCTCCTCACGTCACAGTGACCCTCCTCACGTCACAGAGAGTCTCCTCACGTCACAGAGAGAGTCTCTTCATACCAGAGAGAGAGACTCCTCACGTCAGAGAGAGAGTCTCCTCACGTCAGAGAGAGTCTCCTCACGTCACAGAGAGAGTCTCCACACGTCACAGAGAGAGAGACTCCCAATGTCACAGAGAGAGACTCCCCACGTCACAGAGAGGGACTCCTCACGTCACAGATAGGGTCTCCTCAAGTCAGAGAGAGACTCCCTACATCACACAGAGTGACTCCCCACGTCACAGAAAGACTCCTCACGTTACAGAGACCCTCCTCAAATCAGAGAGATTCTCCTCACGTCAGAGTCTCCTCACGTCACAGAGAGTCTCCTCACGTCACAGAGAGAGACTCCTCACGTTAGAGAGAGTCTCCTCACGTCACAGAGAGTCTCCTCACGTCACAGAGAGAGACTCCTCACGTCACAGAGACTCTTCTCGTCAGTGACCCTCCTCACGTCACAGAGAGTCTCCGCAAGTCACAGTGATAGTCTCCCTACGTCACAGTGACCCTCCTCACGTCACAGAGAGTCTCCTCACGTCACAGTGAGAGTCTCCTCACGTCACAGAGAGACTCCTCACGTTACAGAGACCCTCCTCAAATCAGACAGAGTCTCCTCACATCACAGAGGGAGTCTCCTCACTTCACAGAGTCTTCACATCACAGAGACCCTCCTCACGTCACAGACAGCCTCCTCACGTCACAGTTAGTCTCCTCACGTCAGAGAGAGAGACTGCTCACGTCACAGAGAGAGTCTCTTCATACCAGAGAGAGAGACTCCTCACGTCAGAGAGAGAGTCTCCTCACGTCACAGAGAGAGTCTCCCTACGTCCCAGAGAGAGAGACTCCCAACGTCACGGAGAGAGACTCCCCACGTCACAGATAGTCTCCTCAAGTCAGAAAGAGACTCCCCACATCACACAGAGTGACTCCGCACGTCACAGAAAGATTCCTCTTGTTACAGAGACCCTCCTCAAATCAGAGAGTCTCCTCACATCAAACAGAGTCTCCTCATGTCACAGAGACTCCTCACGTCACAGAGACTCCTCACGTCACAGAGAGTCTCCTCACGTGACAGAGAGAGACTCCTCACGTTACAGAGAGAGTCTCCTCATGTCACAGAGAGAGACTCCTCACGTCACAGAGACTCTTCACGTCACAGTGACCCTCCTCACGTCACAGAGAGTCTCCTCAAGTCACAGTGAGAGTCTCCCCACGTCACAGAGAGACTCCTCACATTTCAGAAACCATCCTCAAATCAGAGTCTCCTCACGTCAGACAGTCTCCTCACCTCACAGAGAGAGACTCTTCACGTCACAGAGACCCTCCTCACGTCACAAAGAGCCTCCTCACGTCACAGAGAGAGACTCCCCACGCCACAGAGAGAGTCTCCCCACGTCACAGAGAGAGACTCCTCACGTTACAGATAGAGTCTCCTCACGTCAAAGAGAGAGACTCTTCACGTCACAGAGACCCTCCTCACGTCACAAAGAGCCTCCTCACGTCACAGACAGAGACTCCTCACGTCACAGATAGACTCCTCACGTAACAGAGAGCATCCTCACGTCACAGTGACCCTCCTCACGTCACAGAGAGTCTCCTCACGTCACAGAGACCCTCCTCACGTCACAAAGAGCCTCCTCACGTCACAGAGAGGGACTCCCCACGTCACAGAGAGAGTCTCCCCACGTCACAGAGAGAGACTCCTCACGTCACAGATAGAGTCTCCTCACGTCAAAGAGAGAGACTCCTCACGTCAAAGAGAGAGACTCTTCAAGTCACAGATAGAGACTCCTCACGTCACAGATAGAGTCTCCTCACGTCAAAGAGAGAGACTCTTCAAGTCACAGATAGAGACTCCTCACGTCACAGATAGAGACTCCTCACGTCACAGAGAGAGACTCCTCACGTAACAGAGAGCCTCCTCACGTCACAGTGACCCTCCTCACGTCACAGAGAGTCTCCTCAAGTCACAGTGAGAGTCTCCCCACGTCACAGAGAGACTCCTCACATTTCAGAGACCATCCTCAAATCAGAGAGAGTCTCCTCACGTCAGACAGAGTCTCCTCACCTCACAGAGAGAGACTCTTCACGTCACAGAGACCCTCCTCACGTCACAAAGAGCCTCCTCACGTCACAGAGAGGGACATCTCACGTCACAGAGAGAGTCTCCCCACATCACAGAGAGAGACTCCTCACGTCACAGATAGAGTCTCCTCACGTCAAAGAGAGAGACTCCTCACGTCAGAGAGAGAGACTCTTCACGTCACAGATAGAGACTCCTTACGTCACAGTGAGAGTCTCCTCACGTCACAGAGAGACTCCTCACGTTACAGAGACTCTTCTCGTCAGTGACCATCCTCACGTCACAGAGTCTCCTCAAGTCACAGTGAGAGTCTCCCTACGTCACAGTGACCCTCCTCACGTCACAGAGTCTCCTCAAGTCACAGAGAGAGTCTCCACACGTCCCAGAGAGAGAGACTCCCAACGTCACAGTGAGAGTCTCCTCACGTCACAGAGAGACTCCTTACGTTACAGAGACCCTTCTCAAATCAGACAGAGTCTCCTCACATCAGACAGAGTCTCCTCACATCACAGAGGGAGTCTCCTCATGTCACAGAGACTCTTCACATCACAGAGACCCTCCTCACGTCACAGATAGTCTCCTCACGTCAGAGAGAGAGACTCCTCACGTCACAGATAGAGTCTCCTCACGTCAAAGAGAGAGACTCCTCACGTCAAAGAGAGAGACTCTTCAAGTCACAGATAGAGACTCCTCACGTCACAGATAGAGACTCCTCACGTCACAGATAGAGTCTCCTCACGTCAAAGAGAGAGACTCCTCACGTCAAAGAGAGAGACTCTTCAAGTCACAGATAGAGACTCCTCACGTCACAGATAGAGACTCCTCACGTCACAGAGAGAGACTCCTCACGTAACAGAGAGCCTCCTCACGTCACAGTGACCCTCCTCACGTCACAGAGAGTCTCCTCACGTCACAGTGAGAGTCTCCTCACGTCACAGAGAGACTCCTCACGTTACAGAGACCCTCCTCAAATCAGAGAGAGTCTCCTCATGTCAGACAGAGTCTCCTCACATCACAGAGGGAGTCTCCTCACGTCACAGAGACTCTTCACATCACAGAGACCCTCCTCACGTCACAACAGCCTCCTCACGTCACAGATAGTCTCCTCACGTCAGAGAGAGAGACTCCTCACGTCAGAGAGAGAGACTACTCACGTCAGAGAGAGTCTCTTCATACCAGAGAGAGAGACTCCTCACGTCAGAGAGAGAGAGACTCCTCACGTTAGAGAGAAAGTCTCCTCACGTCAGAGAGAGACCCTCCTCACGTCACAGAGAGAGTCTCCCGCACATCACAGAGAGAGACTCCTCACGTCACAGAGACCCTCCTCACGTCACAGAGAGCCTCCTCACGTCACAGAGAGAGGCTCTCCACGTTACAGAGAGAGACTCCTCACGTCACAGAGACCCACCTCACGTCACAGAGACCCTCCTCACATCACAGAGAGTCTCCTCATATCAGAGATAGAGACTCCTCACGTCAGAGAGAGAGAGACTCCTCACGTTAGAGAGAAAGTCTCCTCACGTCAGAGAGAGACCCTCCTCACGTCACAGAGAGAGTCTCCCGCACATCACAGAGAGAGACTCCTCACGTCACAGAGACCCTCCTTATGTCACAGTCTCTTCATATCAGAGAGAGAGACTCCTCATGTCACAGAGTCTTCTCACGTCACAGAGACTCCTCACGTCTCAGAGACCGTCCTCACGTCACAGAGTCTTCTCACGTCACAGAAAGAGAGGCTCGCCACGTTACAGAGACCCTCCTCACGTCACAGTGAGAGTCTCCTCACATCACAGAGAGTCTTCTCACGTCACAGAGACTCCTCACGTCACAGAGATCCTCCTCACGTCACAGAGAGAGTCCTCACCTCACAGAGAGAGACTCCTCACATCGGAGAGAGAGACTACTCACGTCACAGAGAGTCTCCTCATAACAGAGAGAGACTCCTCACGTCAGAGAGAGAAACTCCTCACGTCAGAGAGAGAGACTCCTCACGTCAGAGAGTCTCCTCACGTCACAGAGAGAGTCTCCACACGTCACAGAGAGAAAGACTCCCAACGTCACAGAGACTCCCCACGTCACAGAGAGAGACTACTCACGTCACAGATAGAGTCTCCTCAAGTCAGAGAGAGACTCCCTACCACACAGAGTGACTCCCCACGTCACAGAAAGACTCCTCACGTTACAGAGACCCTCCTCAAATCAGAGAGCGTCTCCTCACGTCAGATAGAGTCTCCTCACGTCACAGAGAGAGTCTCCACACGTCCCAGAGAGAGAGACTCCCAACGTCACAGTGAGAGTCTCCTCACGTTACAGAGACCCTCCTCAAATCAAACAGAGTCTCCTCACGTCAGACAGAGTCTCCTCACATCACAGAGGGAGTCTCCTCACTTCACAGAGACTCTTCACATCACAGAGACCCTCCTCACGTCACAGACAGCCTCCTCACGTCACAGACAGCCTCCTCACGTCAGAGAGAGAGACTCCTCACGTCAGAGAGAGAGTCTCCTCACGTCACAGAGAGAGTCTCCCTACGTCCCAGAGAGAGAGACTCCCAACGTCACAGAGAGAGACTCCCCACATCACAGAGAGGGACACCTCACGTCACAGATAGTCACCTCAAGTCAGAGAGAGACTCCCCACATCACACAGAGTGACTCCCCACGTCACAGAAAGATTCCTCTTGTTACAGAGACCCTCCACAAATCAGAGAGTCTCTTCACATCAAACAGAGTCTCCTCACGTCACAGAGACTCCTCACGTCACAGTGAGCCTCCTCACATCACAGTGACCCTCCTCACGTCACAGAGAGTCTGCTCACGTCACAGTGAGAGTCTCCTCACGTCACAGAGAGACTCCTCACGTTACAGAGACCCTCATCAAATCAGAGAGAGTCTCCTCATGTCAGACAGTCTCCTCACATCACAGAAGGAGTCTCCTCACGTCACAGAGACTCTTCACATCACAGAGACCCTCCTCACGTCACAACAGCCTCCTCATGTCACAGTGACCCTCCTCACGTCACAGAGAGTCTCCTCACGTCACAGAGAGACTCCTCACGTTGCAGAGACCCTCCTCAAATCAGAGAGAGTCTCCTCATGTCAGACAGAGTCTCCTCACATCACAGAGGGAGTCTCCTCACGTCACAGAGACTCTTCACATCACAGAGACCCTCCTCACGTCACAACAGCCTCCTCACGTCACAGTGACCCTCCTCACGTCACAGAGAGAGACAACTCATGTCAGAGAGAGAGACTCCTCACGTCACAGAGAGAGTCTCTTCATACCAGAGAGAGAGACTCCTCACGTCAGAGAGTGAGTCTCCTCACGTCACAGAGAGAGTCTCCACACGTCACAGAGAGAGAGACTCCCAATGTCACAGAGAGAGACTCCCCATGTCACAGAGAGACACTCCTCACGTCACAGATAGAGTCTCCTCAAGTCAGAGAGAGACTCCCTACATCACACAGAGTGACTCCCCACGTCACAGAAAGACTCCTCACGTTACAGAGACCCTCCTCAAATCAGAGAGATTCTCCTCACGTGAGACAGAGTCTCCTCACGTCACAGAGACTCCTCACGTCACAGAGAGAGTCTCCTCACGTCACAGAGAGTCTCCTCACGTCACAGAGAGAGACTCCTCACGTTACAGAGAGAGACTCCTCACGTCACAGAGAGAGTCTCCTCACGTCACAGAGAGTCTCCTCAAGTCACAGAGAGAGTCTCCACATGTCCCAGAGAGAGAGACTCCCAACGTCACAGTGAGAGTCTCCTCACGTCACAGAGAGACTCCTCACGTTACAGAGACCCTCCTCACGTCAGACAGAGTCTCCTCACATCACAGAGGGAGTCTCCTCACTTCACAGAGTCTTCACATCACAGAGACCCTCCTCACGTCACAGAGACCCTCCTCACGTCACAGACAGCCTCCTCACGTCACAGATAGTCTCCTTACGTCAGAGAGAGAGACTCCTCACGTCAGAGAGAGAGACTGCTCACGTCACAGAGAGTCTCTTCATACCAGAGAGAGAGACTCCTCACGTCAGAGAGAGAGAGACTCCTCACGTCAGAGAGAGAGACTCCTCACGTCAGAGAGAGTCTCCTCACGTCACAGAGAGAGTCTCCACACGTCACAGAGAGAGAAACTCCCAATGTCACAGAGAGAGACTCCCCACGTCACAGAGAGGGACACCTCACGTCACAGATAGAGTCTCCTCAAGTCAGAGAGAGACTCCCTACATCACACAAAGTGACTCCCCACGTCACAGAAAGACTCCTCACGTTACAGAGACCCTCCTCAAATCAGAGAGATTCTCCTCACGTCAGACAGAGTCTCCTCACGTCACAGAGACTCCTCACGTCACAGAGAGAGTCTCCTCACGTCACAGAGAGTCTCCTCACGTCACAGAGAGAGACTCCTCACGTTACAGAGAGAGTCTCCTCACGTCACAGAGAGAGACTCCTCACGTCACAGAGAGAGACTCCTCACGTCACAGAGACTCTTCTCGTCAGTGACCCTCCTCACGTCACAGAGAGTCTCCGCAAGTCACAGTGATAGTCTCCCTACGTCACAGTGACCCTCCTCATGTCACAGAGAGTCTCCTCACGTCACAGAGAGACTCCTCACGTTACAGAGACCCTCCTCAAATCAGACAGAGTCTCCTCACATCACAGAGGGAGTCTCCTCACTTCACAGAGTCTTCACATCACAGAGACCCTCCTCACGTCACAGTTAGTCTCCTCACGTCAGAGAGAGAGACTCCTCACGTCAGAGAGAGAGACTGCTCACATCACAGAGAGAGTCTCTTCATACCAGAGAGAGAGACTCCTCACGTCAGAGAGAGAGTCTCCTCACGTCACAGAGAGAGTCTCCCTACGTCCCAGAGAGAGAGACTCCCAACGTCACAGAGAGAGACTCCCCACGTCACAGATAGTCTCCTCAAGTCAGAGAGAGACTCCCCACATCACACAGAGTGACTCCGCACGTCACAGAAAGATTCCTCTTGTTACAGAGACCCTCCTCAAATCAGAGAGTCTCCTCACATCAAACAGAGTCTCCTCACGTCACAGAGACTCCTCACGTCACAGAGACTCCTCACGTCACAGAGTCTCCTCAAGTCACAGTGAGAGTCTCCCCACGTCACAGAGAGACTCCTCACATTTCAGAGACCATCCTCAAATCAGAGAGAGTCTCCTCACGTCAGACAGAGTCTCCTCACCTCACAGAGAGAGACTCTTCACATCACAGAGACCCTCCTCACGTCACAAATAGCCTCCTCACGTCACAGAGAGAGACTCCTCACGTCACAGATAGAGACTCCTCACGTAACAGAGAGCATCCTCACGTCACAGTGACCCTCCTCACGTCACAGAGAGTCTCCTCACGTCACAGAGATCCTCCTCACGTCACAAAGAGCCTCCTCACGTCACAGAGAGGGACTCCCCACGTCACAGAGAGGGACTCCCCACGTCACAGAGAGAGTCTCCCCACGTCACAGAGAGAGACTCCTCACGTCACAGATAGAGTCTCCTCACGTCAAAGAGAGAGACTCCTCACGTCAGAGAGAGAGACTCTTCAAGTCACAGATAGAGACTCCTCATGTTAAAGATAGAGACTCCTCACGTCACAGAGAGAGACTCCTCACGTAACAGAGAGTCTCCTCACGTCACAGAGAGTCTCCTCACGTCACAGTGAGAGTCTCCTCACGTCACAGAGAGACTCCTCACGTTACAGAGACCCTCCTCAAATCAGAGAGAGTCTCCTCATGTCAGACAGTCTCCTCACATCACAGAGACTCTTCACATCACAGAGACCCTTCTCACGTCACAACAGCCTCCTCACGTCACAGATAGTCTCCTCACATCAGAGAGAGAGACAACTCATGTCAGAGAGAGAGACTCCTCACGTCACAGAGAGAGTCTCTTCATACCAGAGAGAGAGACTCCTCACGTCAGAGAGAGAGTCTCCTCACATCACAGAGAGAGTCTCCACACGTCACAGAGAGAGAGACTCCCAACGTCACAGAGAGAGAGACTCCCAACGTCACAGAGAGAGACTCCCCACATTACAGAGAGAGTCTCCTCACGTCACAGACTCCTCACGTCACAGAGAGAGACTCCTCACGTCACAGAGACTCTTCTCGTCAGTGACCCTCCTCACGTCACAGAGAGTCTCCTCAAGTCACAAAAAGAGTCTCCATACGTTCCAGAGAGAGAGAGACTCCCAACGTCACAGTGAGAGTCTCCTCACGTCACAGAGAGACTCCTCACGTTACAGACACCCTCCTCAAATCAGACAGAGTCTCCTCACGTCAGACAGAGTCTCCTCACATCACAGAGGGAGACTCCTCACTTCACAGAGACTCTTCACATCACAGAGACCCTCCTCACGTCACAGACAGCCTCCTCACGTCACAGACAGCCTCCTCACGTCAGAGAGAAAGACTCCTCACGTTACAGAGACCCTCCTCAAATCAGAGAGTCTCCTTACGTCAGACAGAGTCTCCTCATGTCACAGAGACTCCTCACGTCACAGAGAGAGTCTCCTCACGTCACAGAGAGTGTCCTCACGTCACAGAGAGGGTCTCCTCATGTCACAGAGAGAGACTCCTCACGTCACAGAGAGAGACTCCTCACGTCACAGAGAGAGACTCCTCACGTCACAGAGAGTTTCCTCACGTCACAGAAAACTTCCTCACGTCACAGAAACCCTCCTCACATCAGAGAGAGACTCCTCACCTCACCAAGAGAGTCTCCTCACATCACAGAGAGTCTTCTCATGTCACAGAGAGAGGCTTCTCACGTCACAGAGAGAATCTCCTCACGTTACAGAGAGAGACTCCTCACGTCACAGAGAGAGTCTCCCCACGTCACAGAGAGAGTCTCCTCACATCAGAGAGAGAGACTCCTCACGTCACAGAGAGAGTCTCTTCATATCAGAGAGAGAGACTCCTCACGTCACAGAGACCCTCCTCATGTCACAAAGAGACGCCTCACGTCACAGAGAGAGTCTCCTTACATCACAGAGTCTTCTTACGTCACAGAGGGAGAGACTCCTCATGTTACAGAGAGAGTTTCCTCACGTCACAGAGAGTCTCCTCACGTCACAGAGACAGTTTCTTCATACCAGAGAGAGAGACTCCTCACATCAGAGAGAGAGAGACTCCTCACGTCAGAGAGAGAGTCTCCTCATGTCACAGAGAGAGTCTCCCCACGTCACAGAGAGAGTCTCCTCACATCAGAGAGAGAGACACCTCACGTCACAGAGAGTCTCCTCATATCAGAGAGAGAGACTCCTCACGTCAGAGAGAGAGTCTCCTTACGTCACAGAAAGCCTCGTCACATCACAAAGAGAGTCGCATCATGTCACAGAGAGCCTCCTCACATCACAATGACCCTCCTTCCGTCACAGAGAGTCTCCCCACGTCACAGAGAGAGACTCCCCAAGTCACAGAGAGGGACTCTTCACGTCACAGAGAGAGAATCCTCACGTCACAGTGACACTCCTCACGTCACAGAGAGTCTCCTCACGTCACAGTCAGAGTCTCCTCACGTCACAGAGAGACTCCTCACATTACAGAGACCCTCCTCAAATCAGACAGAGTCTCCTCACATCACAGAGAGAGTCTCCTCACGTCACAGACAGCCTCCTCACGTCACAGATAGTCTCCTCACGTCAGAGAGAGAGACTCCTCACGTCACAGAGACAGTCTCTTCATACCAGAGAGAGAGACTCCTGACGTCAGAGAGAGAGTCTCCTCACGTCACAGAGAGAGAGACTCCCAACGTCACAGAGAGAGACTCCCCACGTCACAGAGAGGGACTCCACACGTCACAGATAGAGTCTCCTCAAGTCAGAGAGAGACTCCCTACATCACACAGAGTGACTCCCCACGTCACAGAAAGACTCCTCACGTTACAGAGACCCTCCTCAAATCAGAGAGAGTCTCCTCACGTCAGACAGAGTTTCCTCACGTCACAGAGACTCCTCACGTCACAGAGACAGTCTCTTCATACCAGAGAGAGAGACTCCTCACGTCAGAGAGAGAGTCTCCTCACATCACAGACGGAGTCTCCTCACGTCACAGAGACTGTTCACATCACAGAGACCCTCCTGACGTCACAGACAGCCTCCTCACGTCACAATGACCCTCCTTCCGTCACAGAGAGTCTCCCCACGTCACAGAGAGAGACTCCCCAAGTCACAGAGAGGGACTCTTCACGTCACAGAGAGAGACTCCTCACGTCACAGAGAGTCTCCTCACGTCACAGTCAGAGTCTCCTCACGTCACAGAGAGACTCCTCACGTTACAGAGACCCTCCTCAAATCAGACAGAGTCTCCTCACATCACAGAGGGAGTCTCCTCACGTCACAGACAGCCTCCTCACGTCACAGATAGTCTCCTCACGTCAGAGAGACTCCTCACGTCAGAGAGAGAGACTCCTCACGTCACAGAGACAGTCTCTTCATACCAGAGAGAAAGACGCCTGACGTCAGAGAGAGAGTCTCCTCACGTCACAGAGAGAGAGACTCCCAACGTCACAGAGAGGGACTCCTCACGTCAGAGAGAGACTCCTCACGTCACAGAGAGTCTCCTCATATCAGAGAGAGAGACTCCTCACGTCAGAGAGAGAGTCTCCTTACGTCACAGAAAGCCTCCTCACGTCACAAAGAGAGTCTCATCATGTCACAGGGAGCCTCCTCACGTAACAATGACCCTCCTTCCGTCACAGAGAGTCTCCCCACGTCACAGAGAGAGACTCCCCACATCAGAGAGAGGGACTCCTCACGTCACAGATAGAGTCTCCTCACGTCAGAGAGAGAGACTCCTCACGTCAGAGAGGGATACGCTTCACGTCACAGAGAGAGACTCCTCACGTCACAGAGAGAGACTCCTCACGTCACAGAGAGACTCCTCACGTCACAGTAACACTCCTCACTTCACAGAGAGTCTCCTCACGTTACAGAGACCCTCCTCAAATCAGACAGAGTCCCCTCATGTCAGACAGAGTCTCCTCACATCACAGAGGGTGTCTCCTCACGTCACAGAGACTCTTCACATCACAGAGACCCTCCTCACGTCACAGAAAACCTCCTCACGTCACAGATAGTCTCCTCACGTCAGAGAGAGAGACTCCTCACGTCACAGAGACAGTCTCTTCATACCAGAGAGAGAGACTCCTCACGTCAGAGAGAGAGTCTCCTCACGTCACAGAGAGAGAGACTCCCAACGTCACAGAGGGAGACTCCCCATGTCACAGAGAGGGACTCCTCACGTCACAGATAGAGTCTCCTCAAGTCAGAGAGAGACTCCCTACATCACACAGAGTGACTCCCCACGTCACAGAAAGACTCCTCACGTTACAGAGACCCTCCTCAAATCACAGAGAGTCTCCTCACATCAGACAGAGTCTCCTCACGTCACAGTTAGTCTCCTCACATCAGAGAGAGAGACTCCTCACGTCACAGAGAGAGTCTCCTCACGTCACAGAGAGAGTCTCCCCACGTCACAGAGAGAGAGACTCCCCACGTCACAGAGAGGGTCTCCTCACGTCACAGATAGAATCTCCTCACGTCAGAGAGACAGACTCCTCACGTCACAGAGACCCTCCTCATGTCACAGAGAGTCTCCTCACGTCACAGGGAGAGCCTCCTCACGTCACAAAGACTCCTCACGTCACAGAGAGACTCCTCACGTTAGAGACCTTCCTCACATCAGAGAGAGTCTCCTCATGTCACAGAGAGAGTCTCCTCATGTCACAGAGACTCCTCACGTCACAGAGACCCTCCTCACGTCACAGAGACCCTCCTCATGTCACAAAGAGACGCCTCACGTCACAGAGAGAGTCTCCTTACATCACAGAGTCTTCTTACGTCACAGAGGGAGAGACTCCTCAAGTTACAGAGAGAGTTTCCTCATGTCACAGAGAGTCTCCTCATGTCACAGAGACAGTTTCTTCATACCAGAGAGAGAGACTCCTCACATCAGAGAGAGAGAGACTCCTCACATCAGAGAGAGAGTCTCCCCACGTCACAGAGAGAGTCTCCTCACATCAGAGAGAGAGACTCCTCACGTCAGAGAGAGAGTCTCCTTACGTCACAGAGAGTCTCCTCACGTCACAGAGAGAGTCTCCCCACGTCACAGAGAGAGAGACTCCCAACGTCATAGAGCGAGACTCCCCACGTCACAGAGAGGGTCTCCTCACGTCACAGATAGAGTCTCCTCACGTCAGAGAGAGAGACTCCTCACGTGACAGAGACCTTCCTCACGTCACAGAGAGTCTCCTCACATCACAGGGAGAGCCTCCTCACGTCACAAAGACTCCTCACGTCACAGAGAGACTCCTAACATTACAGAGACCTTCCTCACATCAGAGAGAGTCTCCTCACGTCACAGAGAGAGTCTCCTCACTTCACAGAGACTCCTCACGTCACAGAGACCCTCCCCACGTCACAGAGAGACTCCTCACGTCACAGAGTGAGACTCCTCACGTCACAGAGAGACTCCTCACGTCACAGAGAGAGTCTCCTCACGTCACAGAGAGAGAAACCCCTCACGTCACTGAGACTCCTCACGTCACAGAGAGAGACTCCTCAAGTCAGAGAGAGTCTCCCCACGTCACAGAGAGTCTCCTCACATCTGAGAGAGAGTCTCCTCACATCACAGACGGAGTCTCCTCACGTCACAGAGACTGTTCACATCACAGAGACCCTCCTCACGTCACAGACAGCCTCCTCACGTCACAGTTAGTCTCCTCACGTCACAGATAGAGTCTCCTCACGTCAGAGAGAGAGTCTCCTCACGTCACAGAGAGAGTCTCCCCACGTCACAGAGAGAGAGACTCCCAACGTCTCAGAGAGAGACTCCCCACGTCACAGAGAGGGTCTCCTCACGTCACAGATAGAGTCTCCTCACGTCAGAGAGAGAGACTCCTCACGTCACAGAGACCCTCCTCATGTCACAGAAAGTCTCCTCACGTCACAGGGAGAGCTTCCTCACATCACAAAGACTCCTCACGTCACAGAAGACTCCTCACGTTCCAGAGACCTTCCTCACATCAGAGAGAGTCTCCTCATGTCACAGAGACTCCTTACGTCACAGAGACCCTCCTCACGTCACAGAGAGCCTCCTAACGTCACAGAGAGTGTCTCCCCACGTCACAGAGAGACTCCTCACATCACAGAGAGACTCCTCACGTCACAGAGTGAGACTCCTCACGTAACAGAGATACTCCTCACGTCACAGAGAGAGTCTCCTCACGTCACAGAGAGAGAAACCCCTCACACAGAGAAAACTTCCTCACATCACAGAAACCCTCCTCACGTCAGAGAGAGACTCCTCACCTCACCGAGAGAGTCTCCTCACGTCACAGAGAGCCTCCTCACGTCACAGAGAGAGTCTCCTCACGTCACAGAGAGACTCCTCACATCACAGAGTGAGACTCCTCACGTAACAGAGAGACTCCTCACGTCACAGAGAGAGTCTCCTCACGTCAGAGAGAGAGAAACCCCTCACACAGAGCAAATTTCCTCACGTCACAGAAACCCTCCTCACGTCAGAGAGAGACTCCTCACCTCACCGAGAGAGTCTCCTCACGTCACAGAGACCCTCCTCATGTCACAAAGAGACGCCTCACGTCACAGAGAGAGTCTCCTTACATCACAGAGTCTTCTTACGTCACAGAGGGAGAGACTCCGCAGGTTACAGAGAGATTTTTCTCACGTCACAGAGAGTCTCTTCACTTCTCAGAGACAGTTTCTTCATACCAGAGAGAGAGACTCCTCACATCAGAGGGAGAGAGACTCCTCACATCAGAGAGAGAGTCTCCTCACGTCACAGAGAGAGTCTCCCCACGTCACAGAGAGAGTGTCTCCTCACGTCAGAGAGAGAGACTCCTCACGTCACAGAGACCTTCCTCACGTCACAGAGAGTCTCCTCACATCACAGGGAGAGCCTCCTCAGGTCACAAAGACTCCTCACGTCACAGAGAGACTCCTAACATTACAGAGACCTTCCTCACATCAGAGAGAGTCTCCTCACGTCACAGAGAGAGTCTCCTCACGTCACAGAGACTCCTCACGTCACAGAGACCCTCCCCACGTCACAGAGAGACTCCTCACGTCACAGAGTGAGACTCCTCACGTCACAGAGAGACTCCTCACGTCACAGAGAGAGTCTCCTCACGTCACAGAGAGAGAAACCCCTCACGTCACAGAGAGAGACTCCTCAAGTCAGAGAGAGTCTCCCCACGTCACAGAGAGTCTCCTCACATCTGAGAGAGAGACTCCTTACGTCACAGAGAGAGTCTCTTCATATCAGAGAGAGAGACTCCTCACGTCACAGTGACCCTCCTCATGTCACAACGAGACGCCTCACGTCACAGAGAGAGTCTCCTTACATCACAGAGTCTTCTTACGTCACAGAGGGAGAGACTCCTCAAGTTACAGAGAGAGTTTCCTCATGTCACAGAGAGTCTCCTCATGTCACAGAGACAGTTTCTTCATACCAGAGAGAGAGACTCCTCACATCAGAGAGAGAGAGACTCCTCACGTCAGAGAGAGAGTCTCCTCACGTCACAGAGAGAGACTCCACACGTCACAGAGAGGGACTCCTCACGTCACAGAGAGGGACTCCTCACGTCACAGATAGAGTCTCCTCACGTCAGAGAGAGAGACTCCTTATGTCAGAGAGAGATACTCTTCACGTCACAGAGAGAGACTCCTCACGTCACAGAGAGAGACTCCTCACGTCACAGAGACTCCTCACATTACAGAGACCCTCCTCTAATCAGAGAGAGTCTCCTCACGTCAGACAGAGTCTCCTCACATCACAGACAGCCTCCTCACGTCACAGTTAGTCTCCTCACATCAGAGAGAGAGACTCCTCACGTCAGAGAGACTCCTCATGTCACAGAGAGAGTCTCCCCATGTCACAGAGAGAGAGACTCCCAACGTCACAGAGCGAGACTCCCCACGTCACAGAGAGGGTCTCCTCACGTCACAGATAGAGTCTCCTCACGTCAGAGAGAGAGACTCCTCACGTCACAGAGACCTTCCTCACGTCACAGGGAGTCTCCTCACATCACAGGGAGAGCCTCCTCACGTCACAAAGACTCCTCACGTCACAGAGAGACTCCTAACATTACAGAGACCCTCCTCAAATCAGACAGAGTCCCCTCATGTCAGACAGAGTCTCCTCACGTCACAGAGGGAGTCTCCTCACGTCACAGAGACTCTTCACATCACAGAGACCCTCCTCACGTCACAGACAGCCTCCTCACATCACAGATAGTCTCCTCACGTCAGAGAGACTCCTCACGTCAGAGAGAGAGACTCCTCACGTCACAGAGACAGTCTCTTCATACCAGAGAGAGAGACTCCTCACGTCAGAGAGAGAGTCTCCTCACGTCACAGAGAGAGAGACTCCCAACGTCACAGAGAGAGACTCCCCACGTCACAGAGAGGGACTCCTCACGTCACAGATAGAGTCTCCTCAAGTCAGAGAGAGACTCCCTACATCACACAGAATGACTCCCCACGTCACAGAAAGACTCCTCACGTTACAGAGACCCTCCTCAAATCAGAGAGAGTCTACTCACGTCAGACAGAGTCTCCTCACGTCACAGAGACAGTCTCTTCATACCAGAGAGAGAGACTCCTCACGTCAGAGAGAAAGTCTCCTCACATCACAGAGGGAGTCTCCTCACGTCACAGAGACTGTTCACATCACAGAGACCCTTCTCACGTCAAAGTTAGTCTCCTCACATCAGAGAGAGAGACTCCTCACGTCAGAGAGAGAGTCTCCTCACATCACAGAGAGAGAGACTCCCAACGTCACAGAGAGAGACTCCCCACGTCACAGAGAGGGTCTCCTCACGTCACAGATAGAGTCTCCTCACGTCAGAGAGACAGACTCCTCACGTCACAGAGACCCTCCTAATGTCACAGAGAGTCTCCTCACGTCACAGGGAGAGCCTCCTAACGTCACAAAGACTCCTCACGTCACAGAGAGACTCCTCACGTTACAGAGACCTTCCTCACATCAGAGAGAGTCTCCTCACGTCACAGAGAGAGTCTCCTCACGTCACAGAGACTCCTCACGTCACAGAGACCCTCCTCACGTCACAGAGAGAGTCTCCCCACGTCACAGAGAGACTCCTCACGTCATAGAGTGAGACTGCTCACGTCACAGAGAATCTCCTCACGTCACAGAGAGAGTCTCCTCACGTCACAGAGAGAGAAACCCCTCACGTCACTGAGACTCCTCACGTCACAGAGAGAGACTCCTCAAGTCAGAGAGAGTCTCCCCACGTCACAGAGAGTCTCCTCACATCTGAGAGAGAGACTCCTTACGTCACAGAGAGAGTCTCTTCATATCAGAGAGAGAGACTCCTCACGTCACAGTGACCCTCCTCATGTCACAAAGAGACGCCTCACGTCACAGAGAGAGTCTCCTTACATCACAGAGTCTTCTTACGTCACAGAGGGAGAGACTCCTCAAGTTACAGAGAGAGTTTCCTCATGTCACAGAGAGTCTCCTCATGTCACAAAGACAGTTTCTTCATACCAGAGAGAGAGACTCCTCACATCAGAGAGAGAGAGACTCCTCACGTCAGAGAGAGAGTCTCCTCACGTCACAGAGAGAGAAACCCCTCACGTCACTGAGACTCCTCACGTCACAGAGAGACACTCCTCAAGTCAGAGAGAGTCTCCCCACGTCACAGAGAGTCTCCTCACAGCTGAGAGAGAGACTCCTTACGTCACAGAGGGTCTCTTCATATCAGAGAGAGAGATTCCTCACGTCACAGAGACCCTCCTCATGTCACAAAGAGACGCCTCACGTCACAGAGAGAGTCTCCTTACATCACAGAGTCTTCTTACGTCACAGAGGGAGAGACTCCTCAAGTTACAGAGAGTTTCCTCATGTCACAGAGAGTCTCCTCATGTCACAGAGACAGTTTCTTCATACCGGAGAGAGAGACTCCTCACATCAGAGAGAGAGAGACTCCTCACGTCTTAGAGAGAGTCTCATCACGTCACAGAGAGAGTCTCCCCACGTCACAGAGAGAGTCTCCTCACATCAGAGAGAGAGACTCCTCACGTCAGAGAGAGAGTCTCCTTACGTCACAGAAAGCCTCCTCACGTCACAAAGAGAGTCTCATCATGTCATAGAGAGCCTCCTCACGTCACAATGACCCTCCTTCCGTCACAGAGAGTCTCCCCACGTCACAGAGAGAGACTCCCCACGTCACAGAGAGGGACTCCTCACGTCACAGAGAGGGACTCCTCACGTCACAGATAGAGTCTCCTCACGTCAGAGAGAGGGACTCCTCACGTCAGAGAGAGATACTCTTCACGTCACAGAGAGAGACTCCTCACGTCACAGTAACACTCCTCACGTCACCGAGAGTCTCCTCACGTCACAGAGAGACTCCTCACGTTACAGAGACCCTCCTCAAATTAGATAGAGTCCCCTCATGTCAGACAGAGTCTCCTCACATCACAGAGGGAGTCTCCTCACGTCACAGAGACTCTTCACATCACAGAGACCCTCCTCACGTCACAGACAGTCTCCTCACGTCACAGATAGTCTCCTCACGTCAGAGAGACTCCTCACGTCACAGAGACAGTCTCTTCATACCAGAGAGAGAGACTCCTCACGTCAGAGAGAGAGTCTCCTCACGTTACAGAGAGAGAGACTCCCAACGTCACAGAGAGAGACTCCCCACGTCACAGAGAGGGACTCCTCACGTCACAGATAGAGTCTCCTCAAGTCAGAGAGAGACTCCCTACATCACACAGAGTGACTCCCCACGTCACAGAAAGACTCCTCACGTTACAGAGACCCTCCTCAAATCAGAGAGAGTCTCCTCACGTCAGACAGAGTCTCCTCACGTCACAGAGACAGTCTCTTCATACCAGAGAGAGAGACTCCTCACGTCAGAGAGAGAGTCTCCTCACATCACAGAGGGAGTCTCCTCACGTCACAGAGACTGTTCACATCACAGAGACCCTCCTCACGTCACAGTTAGTCTCCTCACATCAGAGAGAGAGACTCCTCACGTCAGAGAGAGAGTCTCCTCACGTCACAGAGAGAGTCTCCCCACGTCACAGAGAGAGAGACTCCCAACGTCACAGAGAGAGACTCCCCACGTCACAGAGAGGGTCTCCTCACGTCACAGATAGAGTCTCCTCACGTCAGAGAGACAGACTCCTCACGTCACAGAGACCCTCCTCATGTCACAGAGAGTCTCCTCACGTCACAGGGAGAGCCTCCTCACGTCACAAAGACTCCTCACGTCACAGAGAGACTCCTCACGTTAGAGACCTTCCTCACATCAGATAGAGTCTCCTCACGTCACAGAGAGAGTCTCCTCACGTCAGAGAGACTCCTCACGTCACAGAGACAGTCTCTTCATACCAGAGAGAGAGACTCCTCACGTCAGAGAGAGAGTCTCCTCACGTCACAGAGAGAGAGACTCCCAACGTCACCGAGAGAGACTCCCCACGTCACAGAGAGGGACTCCTCACGTCACAGATAGAGTCTCCTCAAGTCAGAGAGAGACTCCCTACATCACACAGAGTGATTTCCCACGTCACAGAAAGACTCCTCACGTTACAGAGACCCTCCTCAAATCAGAGAGAGTCTCCTCACGTCAGACAGAGTCTCCTCACGTCACAGAGACAGTCTCTTCATACCAGAGAGAGAGACTCCTCACGTCAGAGAGAGAGTCTCCTCACATCACAGAGGGAGTCTCCTCACGTCACAGAGACTGTTCACATCACAGAGACCCTCCTCACGTCACAGTTAGTCTCCTCACATCAGAGACAGAGACTTCTCACGTCAGAGAGAGAGTCTCCTCACGTCACAGAGAGAGTCTCCCCACGTCACAGAGAGAGAGACTCCCAACGTCACAGAGAGAGACTCACCACGTCACAGAGAGGGTCTCCTCACGTCACAGATAGAGTCTCCTCACGTCAGAGAGACAGACTCCTCACGTCACAGAGAGACTCCTCACGTCACAGAGAGAGTCTCCTTACGTCACAGAGAGAGAAACTCCTCACGGCAGAGAAAACTTCCTGACGTCACAGAAACCCTCCTCACGTTAGAGAGAGACTCCTCACCTCACCGAGAGAGTCTCCTCACGTCACATAGAGAGTCTCCTCACATCAGAGAGACTCCCCACGTCACAGAGAGGGTCTCCTCACGTCACAGATAGAGTCTCCTCACGTCACAGGGAGAGCCTCCTCACGTCACAAAGACTCCTCACGTCACAGAGAGACTCCTCACGTTACAGAGACCTTCCTCACATCAGAGAGAGTCTCCTCACGTCACAGAGAGTCTCCTCACGTCACAGAGACTCCTCACGTCACAGAGACCCTCCTCACGTCACAGAGAGAGTCTCCCCACGTCACAGAGAGACTCCTCACGTCACAGAGTGAGACTCCTCACGTCACAGAGAGACTCCTCACGTCACAGAGAGAGTCTCCTCACGTCACAGAGAGAGAAACCCCTGACGTCACTGAGACTCCTCACGTCACAGAGAGAGACTCCTCAAGTCAGAGAGAGTCTCCCCACGTCACAGAGAGTCTCCTCACATCTGAGAGAGAGACTCCTTACGTCACAGAGAGAGTCTCTTCATATCAGAGAGAGAGACTCCTCACGTCACAGAGACCCTCCTCATGTCACAAAGAGATGCCTCACGTCACAGAGAGAGTCTCCTTACATCACAGAGTCTTCTTACGTCACAGAGGGAGAGACTCCTCAAGTTACAGAGAGAGTCCCTCATGTCACAGAGAGTCTCCTCATGTCAGAGACAGTTTCTTCATACCAGAGAGAGAGACTCCTAACGTCAGAGAGAGAGTCTCCTCACGTCACAGAGAGAGTCTCCCCACGTCAGAGAGAGAGAGACTCCCAACGTCACAGAGAGAGACTCCCCACGTCACAGAGAGGGTCTCCTCACGTCACAGATAGAGTCTCCTCACGTCAGAGAGACAGACTCCTCACGTCACAGAGACCCTCCTCATGTCACAGAGAGTCTCCTCACGTCACAGGGAGAGCCTCCTCACGTCACAAAGACTCCTCACGTCACAGAGAGACTCCTCACGTTACAGAGAGACTCCTCACGTCACAGAGTGAGACTCCTCACGTCACAGAGAGACTCCTCACGTCACAGAGAGAGTCTCCTTACCTCACAGAGAGAGAAACTCCTCACGGCAGAGAAAACTTCCTGACGTCACAGAAACCCTCCTCACGTCAGAGAGAGACTCCTCACCTCACCGAGAGAGTCTCCTCACGTCACAGAGAGAGTCTCCTCACATCAGAGAGACTCCTCATGTCACAGAGAGAGTCTCTTCATATCAGAGAGAGAGACTCCTCACGTCACAGAAACCCTCCTCATGTCACAAAGAGACGCCTCATGTCACAGACAGAGTCTCCTTACATCACAGAGTCTTCTTACGTCACAGAGGGAGAGACTCCTCAGGTTACAGAGAGAGTTTTCTCACGTCACAGAGAGTCTCCTCACGTCACAGAGACAGTTTCTTCATACCAGAGAGAGAGACTCCTCACATCAGAGAGAGAGAGACTCCTCACGTCAGAGAGTCTCCTCACGTCACAGAGAGTCTCCCCACGTCACAGAGAGAGTGTCTCCTCACATCAGAGAGAGAGACTCCTCACGTCACAGAGAGTCTCCTCATATCAGAGAGAGAGACTCGTCACGTCAGAGAGAGAGTCTCCTCACATCACAGAGAGAGTCTCCCCACGTCACAGAGAGAGAGACTCCCAACGTCACAGAGAGAGACTCCCCACGTCACAGAGAGGGTCTCCTCACGTCACAGATAGAGTCTCCTCACGTGAGAGAGACAGACTCCTCACGTCACAGAGACCCTCGTCATGTCACAGAGAGTCTCCTCACGTCACAGGGAGAGCCTCCTCACGTCACAAAGACTCCTCACGTCACAGAGAGACTCCTCACGTTACAGAGACCTTCCTCACATCAGAGAGAGTCTCCTCACGTCACAGAGAGAGTCTCCTCACGTCACAGAGACTCCTCACGTCACAGAGACCCTCCTCATGTCACAAAGAGACGCCTCACGTCACAGAGAGAGTCTCCTTACATCACAGAGTCTTCTTACGTCACAGAGGGAGAGACTCCTCAAGTTACAGAGAGAGTTTCCTCATGTCACAGAGAGTCTCCTCATGTCATAGAGACAGTTTCTTCATACCAGAGAGAGAGACTCCTCACATCAGAGAGCGAGAGACTCCTCACGTCAGAGAGAGAGTCTCCTCACGTCACAAAGAGAGTCTCATCATGTCACAGAGAACATCCTCACGTCACAATGACCCTCCTTCCGTCACAGAGAGTCTCCCCACGTCACAGAGAGAGACTCCCCACGTCACAGAGAGGGACTCCTCATGTCACAGAGAGGGACTCCTCACGTCACAGATAGAGTCTCCTCACGTCAGAGAGAGGGACTCCTCACGTCAGAGAGAGATACTCTTCACGTCACAGAGAGAGACTCCTCACGTCAGAGAGAGTCTCCTCACGTCACAGAGAGAGTCTCCCCACGTCACAGAGAGAGAGACTCCCAACGTCACAGAGCGAGACTCCCCACGTCACAGAGAGTGTCTCCTCACGTCACAGATAGAGCCTCCTCACGTCAGAGAGAGAGACTCCTCACGTCACAGAGACCTTCCTCACGTCACAGAGAGTCTCCTCACATCACAGGGAGAGCCTCCTCACGTCACAAAGACTCCTCACGTCACAGAGAGACTCCTAACATTACAGAGACCTTCCTCACATCAGAGAGAGTCTCCTCACGTCACAGAGAGAGTCTCCTCACGTCACAGAGACTCCACACGTCACAGAGACCCTCCCCACGTCACAGAGAGACTCCTCACGTCACAGAGTGAGACTCCTCACGTCACAGAGAGACTCCTCACGTCACAGAGAGAGTCTCCTCACGTCACAGAGAGAGAAACCCCTCACGTCACTGAGACTCCTCACGTCACAGAGAGTCTCCCCACGTCACAGAGAGTCTCCTCACATCTGAGAGAGAGACTCCTTACGTCACAGAGAGAGTCTCTTCATATCAGAGAGAGAGACTCCTCACGTCACAGAGACCCTCCTCATGTCACAAAGAGACGCCTCACGTCACAGAGAGAGTCTCCTTACATCACAGAGTCTTCTTACGTCACAGAGGGAGAGACTCCTCAAGTTACAGAGAGAATTTCCTCATGTCACAGAGAGTCTCCTCATGTCACAGAGACAGTTTCTTCATACCAGAGAGAGAGACTCCTCACATCAGAGAGAGAGAGACTCCTCACGTCAGAGAGAGAGTCTCCTCACGTCACAGAGAGAGTCTCCCCACGTCACAGAGAGACTCCTCACGTCACAGAGAGAGTCTCCTCACGTCACAGAGAGAGAAACCCCTCACGTCACTGAGACTCCTCACGTCACAGAGAGTCTCCCCACGTCACAGAGAGTCTCCTCACATCTGAGAGAGAGACTCCTTACGTCACAGAGAGAGTCTCTTCATATCAGAGAGAGAGACTCCTCACGTCACAGAGACCCTCCTCATGTCACAAAGAGACGCCTCACGTCACAGAGAGAGTCTCCTTACATCACAGAGTCTTCTTACGTCACAGAGGGAGAGACTCCTCAAGTTACAGAGAGAATTTCCTCATGTCACAGAGAGTCTCCTCATGTCACAGAGACAGTTTCTTCATACCAGAGAGAGAGACTCCTCACATCAGAGAGAGAGAGACTCCTCACGTCAGAGAGAGAGTCTCCTCACGTCACAGAGAGAGTCTCCCCACGTCACAGAGAGAGTCTCCTCACATCAGAGAGAGAGACTCCTCACGTCACAGAGAGTCTCCTCATATCAGAGAGAGAGACTCCTCACATCAGAGAGAGAGTCTCCTTACGTCACAGAAAGCCTCCTCACGTCACAAAGAGAGTCTCATCATGTCACAGAGAGCCTCCTCACGTCACAATGACCCTCCTTCCGTCACAGAGAGTCTCCCTACGTCACAGAGAGAGACTCCCCATGTCACAGAGAGGGACTCCTCACGTCACAGAGAGGGACTCCTCACGTCACAGATAGAGTCTCCTCACGTCAGAGTGAGGGACTCCTCACGTCAGAGAGAGATACTCTTCACGTCACAGAGAGAGACTCCACACGTCACAGAGAGAGACTCCTCACGTCACAGAGAGAGACTCCTCACGTCATAGAGAGCCTCCTCACGTCACAGTAACACTCCTCACGTCACAGAGAGTCTCCTCACGTTACAGTGACCCTCCTCAAATCAGACAGAGTCCCCTCATGTCAGACAGACTCTCCTCACATCACAGAGGGAGTCTCCTCACGTCGCAGAGACTCTTCACATCACAGAGACCCTCCTCACGTCACAGACAGCCTCCTCACGTCACAGATAGTCTCCTCACCTCAGGGAGACTCCTCACGTCAGAGAGAGAGACTCCTCACGTCACAGAGACAGTCTCTTCATACCAGAGAGAGAGACTCCTCACGTCAGAGAGAGAGTCTCCTCACGTCACACAGAGAGAAACCCCTCACGTCACTGAGACTCCTCACGTCACAGAGACAGACTCCTCAAGTCAGAGAGAGTCTCCCCACGTCACAGAGAGTCTCCTCACATCTGAGAGAGAGACTCCTTACGTCACAGAGAGAGTCTCTTCATATCAGAGAGAGAGACTCCTCACGTCACAGAGACCCTCCTCATGTCACAACGAGACGCCTCACGTCACAGGGAGAGCCTCCTTACATCACAGAGTCTTCTTACGTCACAGAGGGAGAGACTCCTCAAGTTACAGAGAGAGTTTCCTCATGTCACAGAGAGTCTCCTCATGTCACAGACACAGTTTCTTCATACCAGAGAGAGAGACTCCTCACATCAGAGAGAGAGAGACTCCTCACGTCAGAGAGAGAGTCTCCTCACGTCACAGAGAGAGTCTCCCCACGTCACAGAGAGAGTCTCCTCACATCAGAGAGAGAGACTCCTCACGTCACAGAGAGTCTCCTCATATCAGAGAGAGAGACTCCCCACGTCACAGAGAGGGACTCCTCACGTCACAGAGAGGGACTCCTCACGTCACAGATAGAGTCTCCTCACGTCAGAGAGAGAGACTCCTCACGTCAGAGAGAGAGTCTCCTCACGTCACAGAGAGAGTCTCCTCACGTCACAGAGACTCCTCACGTCACAGAGACCCTCCCCACGTCACAGAGAGACTCCTCACGTCACAGAGTGAGACTCCTCACGTCACAGAGAGACTCCTCACGTCACAGAGAGAGTCTCCTCACGTCACAGAGAGAGAAACCCCTCACGTCACTGAGACTCCTCACGTCACAGAGAGAGACTCCACAAGTCAGAGAGAGTCTCCCCACGTCACAGAGAGTCTCCTCACATCTGAGAGAGAGACTCCTTACGTCACAGAGAGAGTCTCTTCATATCAGAGAGAGAGACTCCTCACGTCACAGAGACCCTCCTCATGTCACAAAGAGACGCCTCACGTCACAGAGAGAGTCTCCTTACATCACAGAGTCTTCTTACGTCACAGAGGGAGAGACTCCTCAAGTTACAGAGAGAGTTTCCTCATGTCACAGAGAGTCTCCTCATGTCACAGAGACAGTTTCTTCATACCAGAGAGAGAGACTCCTCACATCAGAGAGAGAGAGACTCCTCACGTCAGAGAGTCTCCTCACGTCACAGAGAGTCTCCCCACGTCACAGAGAGAGTGTCTCCTCACATCAGAGAGAGAGACTCCTCACGTCACAGAGAGTCTCCTCATATCAGAGAGAGAGACTCGTCACGTCAGAGAGAGAGTCTCCTCACATCACAGAGAGAGTCTCCCCACGTCACAGAGAGAGAGACTCCCAACGTCACAGAGAGAGACTCCCCACGTCACAGAGAGGGTCTCCTCACGTCACAGATAGAGTCTCCTCACGTGAGAGAGACAGACTCCTCACGTCACAGAGACCCTCGTCATGTCACAGAGAGTCTCCTCACGTCACAGGGAGAGCCTCCTCACGTCACACAGACTCCTCACGTCACAGAGAGACTCCTCACGTTACAGAGACCTTCCTCACATCAGAGAGAGTCTCCTCACGTCACAGAGAGAGTCTCCTCACGTCACAGAGACTCCTCACGTCACAGAGACCCTCCTCATGTCACAAAGAGACGCCTCACGTCACAGAGAGAGTCTCCTTACATCACAGAGTCTTCTTACGTCACAGAGGGAGAGACTCCTCAAGTTACAGAGAGAGTTTCCTCATGTCACAGAGAGTCTCCTCATGTCATAGAGACAGTTTCTTCATACCAGAGAGAGAGACTCCTCACATCAGAGAGCGAGAGACTCCTCACGTCAGAGAGAGAGTCTCCTCACGTCACAAAGAGAGTCTCATCATGTCACAGAGAACATCCTCACGTCACAATGACCCTCCTTCCGTCACAGAGAGTCTCCCCACGTCACAGAGAGAGACTCCCCACGTCACAGAGAGGGACTCCTCATGTCACAGAGAGGGACTCCTCACGTCACAGATAGAGTCTCCTCACGTCAGAGAGAGGGACTCCTCACGTCAGAGAGAGATACTCTTCACGTCACAGAGAGAGACTCCTCACGTCAGAGAGAGTCTCCTCACGTCACAGAGAGAGTCTCCCCACGTCACAGAGAGAGAGACTCCCAACGTCACAGAGCGAGACTCCCCACGTCACAGAGAGTGTCTCCTCACGTCACAGATAGAGCCTCCTCACGTCAGAGAGAGAGACTCCTCACGTCACAGAGACCTTCCTCACGTCACAGAGAGTCTCCTCACATCACAGGGAGAGCCTCCTCACGTCACAAAGACTCCTCACGTCACAGAGAGACTCCTAACATTACAGAGACCTTCCTCACATCAGAGAGAGTCTCCTCACGTCACAGAGAGAGTCTCCTCACGTCACAGAGACTCCACACGTCACAGAGACCCTCCCCACGTCACAGAGAGACTCCTCACGTCACAGAGTGAGACTCCTCACGTCACAGAGAGACTCCTCACGTCACAGAGAGAGTCTCCTCACGTCACAGAGAGAGAAACCCCTCACGTCACTGAGACTCCTCACGTCACAGAGAGTCTCCCCACGTCACAGAGAGTCTCCTCACATCTGAGAGAGAGACTCCTTACGTCACAGAGAGAGTCTCTTCATATCAGAGAGAGAGACTCCTCACGTCACAGAGACCCTCCTCATGTCACAAAGAGACGCCTCACGTCACAGAGAGAGTCTCCTTACATCACAGAGTCTTCTTACGTCACAGAGGGAGAGACTCCTCAAGTTACAGAGAGAATTTCCTCATGTCACAGAGAGTCTCCTCATGTCACAGAGACAGTTTCTTCATACCAGAGAGAGAGACTCCTCACATCAGAGAGAGAGAGACTCCTCACGTCAGAGAGAGAGTCTCCTCACGTCACAGAGAGAGTCTCCCCACGTCACAGAGAGACTCCTCACGTCACAGAGAGAGTCTCCTCACGTCACAGAGAGAGAAACCCCTCACGTCACTGAGACTCCTCACGTCACAGAGAGTCTCCCCACGTCACAGAGAGTCTCCTCACATCTGAGAGAGAGACTCCTTACGTCACAGAGAGAGTCTCTTCATATCAGAGAGAGAGACTCCTCACGTCACAGAGACCCTCCTCATGTCACAAAGAGACGCCTCACGTCACAGAGAGAGTCTCCTTACATCACAGAGTCTTCTTACGTCACAGAGGGAGAGACTCCTCAAGTTACAGAGAGAATTTCCTCATGTCACAGAGAGTCTCCTCATGTCACAGAGACAGTTTCTTCATACCAGAGAGAGAGACTCCTCACATCAGAGAGAGAGAGACTCCTCACGTCAGAGAGAGAGTCTCCTCACGTCACAGAGAGAGTCTCCCCACGTCACAGAGAGAGTCTCCTCACATCAGAGAGAGAGACTCCTCACGTCACAGAGAGTCTCCTCATATCAGAGAGAGAGACTCCTCACATCAGAGAGAGAGTCTCCTTACGTCACAGAAAGCCTCCTCACGTCACAAAGAGAGTCTCATCATGTCACAGAGAGCCTCCTCACGTCACAATGACCCTCCTTCCGTCACAGAGAGTCTCCCTACGTCACAGAGAGAGACTCCCCATGTCACAGAGAGGGACTCCTCACGTCACAGAGAGGGACTCCTCACGTCACAGATAGAGTCTCCTCACGTCAGAGTGAGGGACTCCTCACGTCAGAGAGAGATACTCTTCACGTCACAGAGAGAGACTCCTCACGTCACAGAGAGAGACTCCTCACGTCACAGAGAGAGACTCCTCACGTCATAGAGAGCCTCCTCACGTCACAGTAACACTCCTCACGTCACAGAGAGTCTCCTCACGTTACAGTGACCCTCCTCAAATCAGACAGAGTCCCCTCATGTCAGACAGACTCTCCTCACATCACAGAGGGAGTCTCCTCACGTCGCAGAGACTCTTCACATCACAGAGACCCTCCTCACGTCACAGACAGCCTCCTCACGTCACAGATAGTCTCCTCACATCAGGGAGACTCCTCACGTCAGAGAGAGAGACTCCTCACGTCACAGAGACAGTCTCTTCATACCAGAGAGAGAGACTCCTCACGTCAGAGAGAGAGTCTCCTCACGTCACACAGAGAGAAACCCCTCACGTCACTGAGACTCCTCACGTCACAGAGACAGACTCCTCAAGTCAGAGAGAGTCTCCCCACGTCACAGAGAGTCTCCTCACATCTGAGAGAGAGACTCCTTACGTCACAGAGAGAGTCTCTTCATATCAGAGAGAGAGACTCCTCACGTCACAGAGACCCTCCTCATGTCACAACGAGACGCCTCACGTCACAGGGAGAGCCTCCTTACATCACAGAGTCTTCTTACGTCACAGAGGGAGAGACTCCTCAAGTTACAGAGAGAGTTTCCTCATGTCACAGAGAGTCTCCTCATGTCACAGACACAGTTTCTTCATACCAGAGAGAGAGACTCCTCACATCAGAGAGAGAGAGACTCCTCACGTCAGAGAGAGAGTCTCCTCACGTCACAGAGAGAGTCTCCCCACGTCACAGAGAGAGTCTCCTCACATCAGAGAGAGAGACTCCTCACGTCACAGAGAGTCTCCTCATATCAGAGAGAGAGACTCCCCACGTCACAGAGAGGGACTCCTCACGTCACAGAGAGGGACTCCTCACGTCACAGATAGAGTCTCCTGACGTCAGAGAGAGAGACTCCTCACGTCAGAGAGAGAGTCTCCTCACGTCACAGAGAGAGTCTCCTCACGTCACAGAGACTCCTCACGTCACAGAGACCCTCCCCACGTCACAGAGAGACTCCTCACGTCACAGAGTGAGACTCCTCACGTCACAGAGAGACTCCTCACGTCACAGAGAGAGTCTCCTCACGTCACAGAGAGAGAAACCCCTCACGTCACTGAGACTCCTCACGTCACAGAGAGAGACTCCACAAGTCAGAGAGAGTCTCCCCACGTCACAGAGAGTCTCCTCACATCTGAGAGAGAGACTCCTTACGTCACAGAGAGAGTCTCTTCATATCAGAGAGAGAGACTCCTCACGTCACAGAGACCCTCCTCATGTCACAAAGAGACGCCTCACGTCACAGAGAGAGTCTCCTTACATCACAGAGTCTTCTTACGTCACAGAGGGAGAGACTCCTCAAGTTACAGAGAGAGTTTCCTCATGTCACAGAGAGTCTCCTCATGTCACAGAGACAGTTTCTTCATACCAGAGAGAGAGACTCCTCACATCAGAGAGAGAGAGACTCCTCACGTCAGAGAGAGAGTCTCCTCACGTCACAGAGAGAGTCTCCCCACGTCACAGAGAGAGTCTCCTCACATCAGAGAGAGAGACTCCTCACGTCACAGAGAGTCTCCTCATATCAGAGAGACTCCTCAAGTCAGAGAGAGAGTCTCCTTACGTCACAGAGAGCCTCCTCACGTCACAATGACCCTCCTTCCGTCACAGAGAGTCTCCCCACGTCACAGAGAGAGACTCCCCACGTCACAGAGAGGGACTCCTCACGTCACAGAGAGGGACTCCTCACGTCACAGATAGAGTCTCCTCACGTCAGAGAGAGAGACTCCTCACGTCAGAGAGAGATACTCTTCACGTCACAGAGAGAGACTCCTCACGTCACAGAGAGACTCCTCACGTCACAGAGAGAGTCTCCTTACGTCACAGAGAGAGAAACTCCTCATGGCAGACAAAACTTCCTGACGTCACAGAAACCCTCCTCACGTCAGAGAGAGACTCCTCACCTCACCAAGAGAGTCTCCTCACGTCACAGAGAGAGTCTCCTCACATCAGAGAGACTCCTCACGTCACAGAGACCCTCCTCATGTCACAAAGAGACGCCTCACGTCACAGAGAGAGTCTCCTTACATCACAGAGTCTTCTTACGTCACAGAGGGAGAGACTCCTCAGGTTACAGAGAGAGTTTTCTCACGTCACAGAGAGTCTCCTCACGTCACAGAGACAGTTTCTTCATACCAGAGAGAGAGTCTCCTCACATCAGAGAGAGAGAGACTCCTCACGTCAGAGAGAGAGTCTCCTCACGTCACAGAGAGTCTCCCCACATCACAGAGAGAGTGTCTCCTCACATCAGAGAGAGAGACTCCTCACGTCACAGAGAGTCTCCTCATATCAGAGAGAGAGACTCGTCACGTCAGAGAGAGAGTCTCCTCACGTCACAAAGAGAGACTCCTCAAGTCAGAGAGACTCCTCAAGTCAGAGAGAGACTCCCTACGTCACACAGACTGACTCCCCACATCACAGAAAGCCTCCTCACGTTACAGAGAGAGACTCCTCCCGTCACAGAGATAGTCTCCCCACGTCACAGAGAGAGACTCCTCACGTCACAGAGACCCTCCTCATGTCACAAAGAGACGCCTCACGTCACAGAGAGAGTCTCCTTACATCACAGAGTCTTCTTACGTCACAGAGGGAGAGACTCCTCAAGTTACAGAGAGAATTTCCTCATGTCACAGAGAGTCTCCTCATGTCACAGAGACAGTTTCTTCATACCAGAGAGAGAGACTCCTCACATCAGAGAGAGAGAGACTCCTCACGTCAGAGAGAGAGTCTCCCCACGTCACAGAGAGAGTCTCCTCACATCAGAGAGAGAGACTCCTCACGTCACAGAGTCTCCTCATATCAGAGAGAGAGACTCCTCACATCAGAGAGAGAGTCTCCTTACGTCACAGAAAGCCTCCTCACGTCACAAAGAGAGTCTCATCATGTCACAGAGAGCCTCCTCACGTCACAATGACCCTCCTTCCGTCACAGAGAGTCTCCCTACGTCACAGTGAGAGACTCCCCATGTCACAGAGAGGGACTCCTCACGTCACAGAGAGGGACTCCTCACGTCACAGATAGAGTCTCCTCACGTCAGAGTGAGGGACTCCTCACGTCAGAGAGAGATACTCTTCACGTCACAGAGAGAGACTCCTCACGTCACAGAGAGAGACTCCTCACGTCATAGAGAGCCTCCTCACGTCACAGTAACACTCCTCACGTCACAGAGAGTCTCCTCACGTTACAGAGACCCTCCTCAAATCAGACAGAGTCCCCTCATGTCAGACAGACTCTCCTCACATCACAGAGGGAGTCTCCTCACGTCGCAGAGACTCTTCACATCACAGAGACCCTCCTCACGTCACAGACAGCCTCCTCACGTCACAGATAGTCTCCTCACATCAGGGAGACTCCTCACGTCAGAGAGAGAGACTCCTCACGTCACAGAGACAGTCTCTTCATACCAGAGAGAGAGACTCCTCACGTCAGAGAGAGAGTCTCCTCACGTCACACAGAGAGAAACCCCTCACGTCACTCAGACTCCTCACGTCACAGAGACAGACTCCTCAAGTCAGAGAGAGTCTCCCCACGTCACAGAGAGTCTCCTCACATCTGAGAGAGAGACTCCTTACGTCACAGAGAGAGTCTCTTCATATCAGAGAGAGAGACTCCTCACGTCACAGAGACCCTCCTCATGTCACAACGAGACGCCTCACGTCACAGGGAGAGCCTCCTTACATCACAGAGTCTTCTTACGTCACAGAGGGAGAGACTTCTCAAGTTACAGAGAGAGTTTCCTCATGTCACAGAGAGTCTCCTCATGTCACAGACACAGTTTCTTCATACCAGAGAGAGAGACTCCTCACATCAGAGAGAGAGAGACTCCTCACGTCAGAGAGAGAGTCTCCTCACGTCACAGAGAGAGTCTCCCCACGTCACAGAGAGAGTCTCCTCACATCAGAGAGAGAGACTCCTCACGTCACAGAGAGTCTCCTCATATCAGAGAGAGAGACTCCCCACGTCACAGAGAGGGACTCCTCACGTCACAGAGAGGGACTCCTCACGTCACAGATAGAGTCTCCTCACGTCAGAGAGAGAGACTCCTCACGTCAGAGAGAGAGTCTCCTCACGTCACAGAGAGAGTCTCCTCACGTCACAGAGACTCCTCACGTCACAGAGACCCTCCCCACGTCACAGAGAGACTCCTCACGTCACAGAGTGAGACTCCTCACGTCACAGAGAGACTCCTCACGTCATAGAGAGAGTCTCCTCACGTCACAGAGAAAGAAACCCCTCACGTCACTGAGACTCCTCACGTCACAGAGAGAGACTCCTCAAGTCAGAGAGAGTCTCCCCACGTCACAGAGAGTCTCCTCACATCTGAGAGAGAGACTCCTTACGTCACAGAGAGAGTCTCTTCATATCAGAGAGAGAGACTCCTCACGTCACAGTGACCCTCCTCATGTCACAAAGAGACGCCTCACGTCACAGAGAGAGTCTCCTTACATCACAGAGTCTTCTTACGTCACAGAGGGAGAGACTCCTCAAGTTACAGAGAGAGTTTCCTCATGTCACAGAGAGTCTCCTCATGTCACAGAGACAGTTTCTTCATACCAGAGAGAGAGACTCCTCACATCAGAGAGAGAGAGACTCCTCACGTCAGAGAGAGAGTCTCCTCACGTCACAGAGAGAGACTCCTCACGTCACAGAGAGTCTCCTCATATCAGAGAGAGAGACTCCTCAAGTCAGAGAGAGAGACTCCCCACGTCACAGAGAGGGACTCCTCACGTCACAGAGAGGGACTCCTCACGTCACAGAGAGGGACTCCTCACGTCAGAGAGAGAGACTCCTCACGTCAGAGAGAGATACTCTTCACGTCACAGAGAGAGACTCCTCACGTCACAGAGAGACTCCTCACGTCACAGAGAGAGTCTCCTTACGTCACAGAGAGAGAAACTCCTCATGGCAGACAAAACTTCCTGACGTCACAGAAACCCTCCTCACGTCAGAGAGAGACTCCTCACCTCACCAAGAGAGTCTCCTCACGTCACAGAGAGAGTCTCCTCACATCAGAGAGACTCCTCACGTCACAGAGACCCTCCTCATGTCACAAAGAGACGCCTCACGTCACAGAGAGAGTCTCCTTACATCACAGAGTCTTCTTACGTCACAGAGGGAGAGACTCCTCAGGTTACAGAGAGAGTTTTCTCACGTCACAGAGAGTCTCCTCACGTCACAGAGACAGTTTCTTCATACCAGAGAGAGAGTCTCCTCACATCAGAGAGAGAGAGACTCCTCACGTCAGAGAGAGAGTCTCCTCACGTCACAGAGAGTCTCCCCACATCACAGAGAGAGTGTCTCCTCACATCAGAGAGAGAGACTCCTCACGTCACAGAGAGTCTCCTCATATCAGAGAGAGAGACTCGTCACGTCAGAGAGAGAGTCTCCTCACGTCACAAAGAGAGACTCCTCAAGTCAGAGAGAGACTCCCTACGTCACACAGACTGACTCCCCACATCACAGAAAGCCTCCTCACGTTACAGAGAGAGACTCCTCATATCACAGAGAGAGTCTCCTCACGTCACAGAGTCAGACTCCTCACGTCACAGATAGAGTCTCCTCACGTCTGAGAGAGCGACTCCTCACGTCAGAGAGAGACTCCTCACGACACAGATAGAGACTCCTCACGTCACAGAGAGAGTCTCCTCACGTCACACAGAGACTCCTCACGTTACAGAGACCCTCCTCAAATCAGAGAGAGTCTCCTCACGTCAGACAGAGTCTCCTCACATCACAGAGGGAGTCTCCTCACGTCACAGAGACTGTTCACATCACAGAGACCCTCCTCACGTCACAGACAGCCTCCTCACGTCACAGTTAGTCTCCTCACATCAGACAGAGAGACTCCTCATGTCAGAGAGAGAGTCTCCTCACGTCACAGAGAGAGTCTCCCCACGTCACAGAGAGAGAGACTCCCAACGTCACAGAGAGAGACTCCCCACGTCACAGAGAGGGTCTCCTTACGTCACAGATAGAGTCTCCTCACGTCAGAGAGAGAGACTCCTCACGTCACAGAGACCTTCCTCACGTCACAGAGAGTCTCCTCACGTCACAGGGAGAGCCTCCTCACGTCACAAAGACTCCTCACGTCACAGATAGAGTCTCCTCACGCCAGAGAGAGAGACTCCTCACGTCACAGAGACCTTCCTCACGTCACAGAGAGTCTCCTCACATTACAGGGAGAGCCTCCTCAGGTCACAAAGACTCCTCACGTCACAGATAGAGTCTCCTCACGTCAGAGAGAGAGACTCCTTATGTCAGAGAGAGATACTCTTCACGTCACAGAGAGGGACTCCTCACGTCACAGAGAGGGACTCCTCACGTCACAGATAGAGTCTCCTCACGTCAGAGTGAGGGACTCCTCACGTCAGAGAGAGATACTCTTCACGTCACAGAGAGAGACTCCTCACGTCACAGAGAGAGACTCCTCACGTCATAGAGAGCCTCCTCACGTCACAGTAACACTCCTCACGTCACAGAGAGTCTCCTCACGTTACAGAGACCCTCCTCAAATCAGACAGAGTCCCCTCATGTCAGACAGACTCTCCTCACATCACAGAGGGAGTCTTCTCACGTCGCAGAGACTCTTCACATCACAGAGACCCTCCTCACGTCACAGACAGCCTCCTCACGTCACAGATAGTCTCCTCACATCAGGGAGACTCCTCACGTCAGAGAGAGAGACTCCTCACGTCACAGAGACAGTCTCTTCATACCAGAGAGAGAGACTCCTCACATCAGAGAGAGAGTCTCCTCACGTCACAGAGAGAGAAACCCCTCACGTCACTGAGACTCCTCACGTCACAGAGACAGACTCCTCAAGTCAGAGAGAGTCTCCCCACGTCACAGAGAGTCTCCTCACATCTGAGAGAGAGACTCCTTACGTCACAGAGAGAGTCTCTTCATATCAGAGAGAGAGACTCCTCACGTCACAGAGACCCTCCTCATGTCACAACGAGACGCCTCACGTCACAGGGAGAGCCTCCTTACATCACAGAGTCTTCTTACGTCACAGACGGAGAGACTCCTCAAGTTACAGAGAGAGTTTCCTCATGTCACAGAGAGTCTCCTCATGTCACAGACACAGTTTCTTCATACCAGAGAGAGAGACTCCTCACATCAGAGAGAGAGAGACTCCTCACGTCAGAGAGAGAGTCTCCTCACGTCACAGAGAGAGTCTCCCCACGTCACAGAGAGAGTCTCCTCACATCAGAGAGAGAGACTCCTCACGTCACAGAGAGTCTCCTCATATCAGAGAGAGAGACTCCCCACGTCACAGAGAGGGACTCCTCACGTCACAGAGAGGGACTCCTCACGTCACAGATAGAGTCTCCTCACGTCAGAGGGAGAGACTCCTCACGTCAGAGAGAGAGTCTCCTCACGTCACAGAGAGAGTCTCCTCACGTCACAGAGACTCCTCACGTCACAGAGACCCTCCCCACGTCACAGAGAGACTCCTCACGTCACAGAGTGAGACTCCTCACGTCACAGAGAGACTCCTCACGTCACAGAGAGAGTCTCCTCACGTCACAGAGAGAGAAACCCCTCACGTCACTGAGACTCCTCACGTCACAGAGAGAGACTCCTCAAGTCAGAGAGAGTCTCCCCACGTCACAGAGAGTCTCCTTACATCTGAGAGAGAGACTCCTTACGTCACAGAGAGAGTCTCTTCATATCAGAGAGAGAGACTCCTCACGTCACAGAGACCCTCCTCATGTCACAAAGAGACGCCTCACGTCACAGAGAGAGTCTCCTTACATCACAGAGTCTTCTTACGTCACAGAGGGAGAGACTCCTCAAGTTACAGAGAGAGTTTCCTCATGTCACAGAGAGTCTCCTCATGTCACAGAGACAGTTTCTTCATACCAGAGAGAGAGACTCCTCACATCAGAGAGAGAGAGACTCCTCACGTCAGAGAGAGAGTCTCCTCACGTCACAGAGAGAGTCTCCCCACGTCACAGAGAGAGTCTCCTCACATCAGAGAGAGAGACTCCTCACGTCACAGAGAGTCTCCTCATATCAGAGAGAGAGACTCCTCACGTCAGAGAGAGAGTCTCCTTACGTCACCGAGAGCCTCCTCACGTCACAATGACCCTCCTTCCGTCACAGAGAGTCTCCCCACATCACAGAGAGAGTGTCTCCTCACATCAGAGAGAGAGACTCCTCACGTCACAGAGAGTCTCCTCATATCAGAGAGAGAGACTCGTCACGTCACAAAGAGAGACTCCTCAAGTCAGAGAGAGACTCCCTACGTCACACAGACTGACTCCCCACATCACAGAAAGCCTCCTCACGTTACAGAGAGAGACTCCTCATATCACAGAGAGAGTCTCCTCACGTCACAGAGTCAGACTCCTCACGTCACAGATAGAGTCTCCTCACGTCTGAGAGAGCGACTCCTCACGTCAGAGAGAGACTCCTCACGACACAGATAGAGACTCCTCACGTCACAGAGAGAGTCTCCTCACGTCACACAGAGACTCCTCACGTTACAGAGACCCTCCTCAAATCAGAGAGAGTCTCCTCACGTCAGACAGAGTCTCCTCACATCACAGAGGGAGTCTCCTCACGTCACAGAGACTGTTCACATCACAGAGACCCTCCTCACGTCACAGACAGCCTCCTCACGTCACAGTTAGTCTCCTCACATCAGACAGAGAGACTCCTCATGTCAGAGAGAGAGTCTCCTCACGTCACAGAGAGAGTCTCCCCACGTCACAGAGAGAGAGACTCCCAACGTCACAGAGAGAGACTCCCCACGTCACAGAGAGGGTCTCCTTACGTCACAGATAGAGTCTCCTCACGTCAGAGAGAGAGACTCCTCACGTCACAGAGACCTTCCTCACGTCACAGAGAGTCTCCTCACGTCACAGGGAGAGCCTCCTCACGTCACAAAGACTCCTCACGTCACAGATAGAGTCTCCTCACGCCAGAGAGAGAGACTCCTCACGTCACAGAGACCTTCCTCACGTCACAGAGAGTCTCCTCACATTACAGGGAGAGCCTCCTCAGGTCACAAAGACTCCTCACGTCACAGATAGAGTCTCCTCACGTCAGAGAGAGAGACTCCTTATGTCAGAGAGAGATACTCTTCACGTCACAGAGAGGGACTCCTCACGTCACAGAGAGGGACTCCTCACGTCACAGATAGAGTCTCCTCACGTCAGAGTGAGGGACTCCTCACGTCAGAGAGAGATACTCTTCACGTCACAGAGAGAGACTCCTCACGTCACAGAGAGAGACTCCTCACGTCATAGAGAGCCTCCTCACGTCACAGTAACACTCCTCACGTCACAGAGAGTCTCCTCACGTTACAGAGACCCTCCTCAAATCAGACAGAGTCCCCTCATGTCAGACAGACTCTCCTCACATCACAGAGGGAGTCTTCTCACGTCGCAGAGACTCTTCACATCACAGAGACCCTCCTCACGTCACAGACAGCCTCCTCACGTCACAGATAGTCTCCTCACATCAGGGAGACTCCTCACGTCAGAGAGAGAGACTCCTCACGTCACAGAGACAGTCTCTTCATACCAGAGAGAGAGACTCCTCACATCAGAGAGAGAGTCTCCTCACGTCACAGAGAGAGAAACCCCTCACGTCACTGAGACTCCTCACGTCACAGAGACAGACTCCTCAAGTCAGAGAGAGTCTCCCCACGTCACAGAGAGTCTCCTCACATCTGAGAGAGAGACTCCTTACGTCACAGAGAGAGTCTCTTCATATCAGAGAGAGAGACTCCTCACGTCACAGAGACCCTCCTCATGTCACAACGAGACGCCTCACGTCACAGGGAGAGCCTCCTTACATCACAGAGTCTTCTTACGTCACAGACGGAGAGACTCCTCAAGTTACAGAGAGAGTTTCCTCATGTCACAGAGAGTCTCCTCATGTCACAGACACAGTTTCTTCATACCAGAGAGAGAGACTCCTCACATCAGAGAGAGAGAGACTCCTCACGTCAGAGAGAGAGTCTCCTCACGTCACAGAGAGAGTCTCCCCACGTCACAGAGAGAGTCTCCTCACATCAGAGAGAGAGACTCCTCACGTCACAGAGAGTCTCCTCATATCAGAGAGAGAGACTCCCCACGTCACAGAGAGAGACTCCTCACGTCAGAGAGAGAGTCTCCTCACGTCACAGAGAGAGTCTCCTCACGTCACAGAGACTCCTCACGTCACAGAGACCCTCCCCACGTCACAGAGAGACTCCTCACGTCACAGAGTGAGACTCCTCACGTCACAGAGAGACTCCTCACGTCACAGAGAGAGTCTCCTCACGTCACAGAGAGAGAAACCCCTCACGTCACTGAGACTCCTCACGTCACAGAGAGAGACTCCTCAAGTCAGAGAGAGTCTCCCCACGTCACAGAGAGTCTCCTTACATCTGAGAGAGAGACTCCTTACGTCACAGAGAGAGTCTCTTCATATCAGAGAGAGAGACTCCTCACGTCACAGAGACCCTCCTCATGTCACAAAGAGACGCCTCACGTCACAGAGAGAGTCTCCTTACATCACAGAGTCTTCTTACGTCACAGAGGGAGAGACTCCTCAAGTTACAGAGAGAGTTTCCTCATGTCACAGAGAGTCTCCTCATGTCACAGAGACAGTTTCTTCATACCAGAGAGAGAGACTCCTCACATCAGAGAGAGAGAGACTCCTCACGTCAGAGAGAGAGTCTCCTCACGTCACAGAGAGAGTCTCCCCACGTCACAGAGAGAGTCTCCTCACATCAGAGAGAGAGACTCCTCACGTCACAGAGAGTCTCCTCATATCAGAGAGAGAGACTCCTCACGTCAGAGAGAGAGTCTCCTTACGTCACCGAGAGCCTCCTCACGTCACAATGACCCTCCTTCCGTCACAGAGAGTCTCCCCACATCACAGAGAGAGTGTCTCCTCACATCAGAGAGAGAGACTCCTCACGTCACAGAGAGTCTCCTCATATCAGAGAGAGAGACTCGTCACGTCACAAAGAGAGACTCCTCAAGTCAGAGAGAGACTCCCTACGTCACACAGACTGACTCCCCACATCACAGAAAGCCTCCTCACGTTACAGAGAGAGACTCCTCATATCACAGAGAGAGTCTCCTCACGTCACAGAGTCAGACTCCTCACGTCACAGATAGAGTCTCCTCACGTCTGAGAGAGCGACTCCTCACGTCAGAGAGAGACTCCTCACGACACAGATAGAGACTCCTCACGTCACAGAGAGAGTCTCCTCACGTCACACAGAGACTCCTCACGTTACAGAGACCCTCCTCAAATCAGAGAGAGTCTCCTCACGTCAGACAGAGTCTCCTCACATCACAGAGGGAGTCTCCTCACGTCACAGAGACTGTTCACATCACAGAGACCCTCCTCACGTCATAGACAGCCTCCTCACGTCACAGTTAGTCTCCTCACATCAGACAGAGAGACTCCTCACGTCAGAGAGAGAGTCTCCTCACGTCACAGAGAGAGTCTCCCCACGTCACAGAGAGAGAGACTCCCAACGTCACAGAGAGAGACTCCCCACGTCACAGAGAGGGTCTCCTTACGTCACAGATAGAGTCTCCTCACGTCAGAGAGAGAGACTCCTCACGTCACAGAGACCTTCCTCACGTCACAGAGAGTCTCCTCACGTCACAGGGAGAGCCTCCTCACGTCACAAAGACTCCTCACGTCACAGAGAGACTCCTAACGTTACAGAGACATTCCTCACATCAGAGAGAGTCTCCTCACGTCACAGAGAGAGTCTCCTCACGTCACAGAGAGAGTCTCCTCACGTCACAGAGACTCCTCACGTCACAGAGACCGTCCTCACGTCACACAGAGAGTCTCCTCACGTCACAGAGTCAGACTCCTCACGTCACAGATAGAGTCTCCTCACGTCTGAGAGAGCGACTCCTCACGTCAGAGAGAGAGACTCCTCACGACACAGATAGAGACTCATCACGTCACAGAGAGAGTCTCCTCACGTCACAGAGACTCCTCACGTCACAGAGACCCTCCTCACGTCACACAGAGAGTCTCCTCACGTCACAGAGTCAGACTCCTCACGTCACAGATAGAGTCTCCTCACGTCTGAGAGAGCGACTCCTCACGTCAGAGAGAGAGACTCCTCACGACACAGATAGAGACTCCTCACGTCACAGAGAGAGTCTCCTCACGTCACACAGAGACTCCTCACGTTACAGAGACCCTCCTCAAATCAGAGAGAGTCTCCTCACGTCAGACAGAGTCTCCTCACATCACAGAGGGAGTCTCCTCACGTCACAGAGACTGTTCACATCACAGAGACCCTCCTCACGTCACAGACAGCCTCCTCACGTCACAGTTAGTCTCCTCACATCAGAGAGACTCCTCACGTCAGAGAGAGAGTCTCCTCACGTCACAGAGAGAGTCTCCCCACGTCACAGAGAGAGAGACTCCCAACGTCACAGAGAGAGACTCCCCACGTCACAGAGAGGGTCTCCTCACGTCACAGATAGAGTCTCCTCACGTCAGAGAGAGAGACTCCTCACGTCACAGAGACCTTCCTCACGTCACAGAGAGTCTCCTCACGTCACAGGGAGAGCCTCCTCACGTCACAAAGACTCCTCACGTCACAGAGAGACTCCTAACGTTACAGAGACCTTCCTCACATCAGAGAGAGTCTCCTCACGTCACAGAGAGAGTCTCCTCACGTCACAGAGAGTCTCCTCACGTCACAGAGACTCCTCACGTCACAGAGACTCCTCACGTCACAGAGACCCTCCTCACGTCACAGAGAGAGTCTCCCCACGTCACAGAGAGACTCCTCACGTCACAGAGTGAGACACCTCACGTCACAGAGAGACTCCTCACGTCACAGAGAGGGACTCCTCACATTACAGAGACCCTCCTCAAATCAGAGAGAGTCTCCTCACGTCAGACAGAGTCTCCTCACATCACAGACAGCCTCCTCACGTCACAGTTAGTCTCCTCACATCAGAGAGAGAGACTCCTCACGTCAGAGAGAGTCTCCTCACGTCACAGAGAGAGTCTCCCCACGTCACAGAGAGAGAGACTCCCAACGTCACAGAGCGAGACTCCCCACGTCACAGAGAGGGTCTCCTCACGTCACAGATAGAGTCTCCTCACGTCAGAGAGAGAGACTCCTCACGTCACAGAGACCTTCCTCACGTCACAGAGAGTCTCCTCACATCACAGGGAGAGCCTCCTCACGTCACAGAGAGACTCCTAACATTACAGAGACCTTCCTCACATCAGAGAGAGTCTCCTCACGTCACAGAGAGAGTCTCCTCACGTCACAGAGACCCTCCCCACGTCACAGAGAGACTCCTCACGTCACAGAGTGAGACTCCTCACGTCACAGAGAGACTCCTCACGTCACAGAGAGAGTCTCCTCACGTCACAGAGAGAGAGACTCCTCACGTCAGAGAGAGAGTCTCCTCACGTCACAGAGAGAGACTCCTCAAGTCAGAGAGAGTCTCCCCACGTCACAGAAAGTCTCCTCACATCTGAGAGAGAGACTCCTTACGTCACAGAGAGAGTCTCTTCATATCAGAGAGAGAGACTCCTCACGTCACAGAGACCCTCCTCATGTCACAAAGAGACGCCTCACGTCACAGAGAGAGACTCCTTACATCAAAGAGTCTTCTTACGTCACAGAGGGAGAGACTCCTCAAGTTACAGAGAGAGTTTCCTCATGTCACAGAGAGTCTCCTCATGTCACAGAGACAGTTTCTTCATACCAGAGAGAGAGACTCCTCACATCAGAGAGAGAGAGACTCCTCACGTCAGAGAGAGAGTCTCCTCACGTCACAGAGAGAGTCTCCCCACGTCACAGAGAGAATCTCCTCACATCAGAGAGAGAGACTCCTCACGTCAGAGAGAGAGTCTCCTTACGTCACAGAAAACCTCCTCACGTCACAAAGAGACTCCTCACGTCACAGAGAGACTCCTCACGTCACAGAGTGAGACAGCTCACGTCACAGAGAGACTCCTCACGTCACAGAGAGGGAAACCCCTCACGTGACTGAGACTCCTCACGTCACAGAGAGAGACTCCTCACGTCACAGAGACTCCTCACGTCACAGAGACCCTCCTCACGTCACAGAGAGACTCCTCACGTCACAGAGAGACTCCTCACGTCACAGAGTGAGACACCTCACGTCACAGAGAGACTCCTCACGTCACAGAGAGGGAAACCCCTCACGTCACTGAGACTCCTCACGTCACAGAGAGAGACTCCTCACGTCACAGAGAGGGAAACCCCTCACGTCACAGAGACTCCTCACGTCACAGAGAGAGACTCCTCAAGTCAGAGAGAGACTCCCCACGTCACACAGAGTGACTCCCCAAGTCACAGAAAGAATCCTCACGTCACAGATAGAGTCTCCTCACGTCAGAGAGACCCTCCTCATGTCACAGAGAGTCTCCTCACGTCATAGGGAGAGCCTCCTCACGTCACAAAGACTCCTCACGTCACAGAAACCCTCCTCATGTCACAAAGAGACGCCTCACGTCACAGAGAGAGTCTCCTTACATCACAGAGTCTTCTTACGTCACAGAGGGAGAGACTCCTCATGTTACAGAGAGAGCTTTCTCACGTCACAGAGAGTCTCCTCACGTCACAGAGACATTTTCTTCATACCAGAGAGAGAGACTCCTCACATCAGAGAGAGAGAGACTCCTCACGTCAGAGAGAGAGTCTCCTCACGTCACAGAGAGTCTCCCCACGTCACAGAGAGTCTCCCCACGTCACAGAGAGAGTGTCTCCTCACATCAGAGAGAGACTCCTCACGTCACAGAGAGTCTCCTCATATCAGAGAGAGAGACTCGTCACGTCAGAGAGAGAGTCTCCTCACGTCACAAAGAGAGTCTCCTCACATCAGAGAGAGAGAGACTCCTCATGTCAGAGAGAGAGTCTCCTCACGTCACAGAGAGTCTCCCCACGTCACAGAGAGAGTGTCTCCTCACATCAGAGAGAGAGACTCCTCACGTCACAGAGAGTCTCCTCATATCAGAGAGAGAGACTCGTCACGTCAGAGAGAGAGTCTCCTCACGTCACAGAGAGTCTCCTCATATCAGAGAGAGAGACTCGTCACGTCAGAGAGAGAGTCTCCTCACATCACAAAGAGAGTCTCCTCACATCAGAGAGAGAGAGACTCCTCACGTCAGAGAGAGAGTCTCCTCACGTCACAGAGAGTCTCCCCACGTCACAGAGAGAGTGTCTCCTCACATCAGAGAGAGAGACTCCTCACGTCACAGAGAGTCTCCTCATATCAGAGAGAGAGACTCGTCACGTCAGAGAGAGAGTCTCCTCACGTCACAAAGAGAGACTCCTCAAGTCAGAGAGAGACTCCCTACGTCACACAGACTGACTCCCCACATCACAGAAAGCCTCCTCACGTTACAGAGAGAGACTCCTCCCGTCACAGAGATAGTCTCCCCACGTCACAGAGAGAGACTCCTCACGTCACAGAGAGACTCTTCACGTTAGAGAAACCCTCCTCACGTCACTAAAATCCTCCTGACGTCACAGACAGGTTCCACACGTCACAAAGAAAGACTCCTCAAGTCAGAGAGAGACTCCTCACGTCACACAGAGTGACTCCCCACATCACAGAAAGCCTCCTCACGTTACAGAGAGAGTCTCATCATGTCACAGAGAGCCTCCTCATGTCAGTGACCCTCCTTCCGTCACAGAGAGTCTCCTCACGTCTCACAGAGACTCCTCAAGTTACAGAGACCCTCCTCAAATCAGAGAGAGTCTCCTCACGTCACAGAGAGGGACTCCTCACATCACAGACAGAGTCTCCTCACGTCAGAGAGAGAGACTCCTCACGTCAGAGAGAGAGACTACTGACGTCACAGATAGAGACTCCTCACGTCACAAAGAGACTCCTCACGTCACAGAGAGAGTCTCCTTACATCACAAAGTCTTCTTACGTCACAGTGAGAGAGACTCCTCATGTTACAGAGACCCTTCTCACGTCAGAGAGAGACACCTCACGTCACAGACAGTCTCCTCACGTTACAGAGAGAGTCTCCTCATGTCAGAGAGAGAGACTCCTCACGTCACCGATAGAGACTCCTCACGTCAGAGAGAGACTCCTCACTTCACAGAGAGAGTCTCCCCACGTCACAGAGAGGGACTCCTCACGTCACAGATAGAGTCTCCTCACGTCAGAGAGAGACTCCTCACGTCAGAGAGAGAGTCTCCTCACGTCACAGAGAGAGTCTCCCCACGTCACAGATAGAGTCTCCTCATGTCAGAGAGACAGACTCCTCACATCAGAGAGAGAGAAACTCCTCACGTCACAGATAGAGACTCCTCACGTCACAGAGAGAGTCTGATCATGTCAGAGAGCCTTCTCACGTCACAGTGACCCTCCTTCCGTCACAGAGAGTCTCCTCGCGTCACAGTGAGAGTCTCCTCACGTTACAGAGAGCCTCTTCACGTTACAGAGACCCTCCTCAAATCAGAGAGAGTCTCCGCACGTCAGACAGAGTCTCCTCACATCACGGAGGGAGTCTCCTCATGTCACAGAGACTGTTCACATCACAGAGACCCTCCTCACGTCACAGACAGCCTCCTCACGTCACAGATAGTCTCCTCACGTCAGAGAGAGAGACTCCTCACGTTACAGAGACAGTCTCTTCACATCAGAGAGAGAGAGACTCATCACGTCACAGAGAGAGTCTCCCCACGTCACAGAGAGAGACTCCCCACGTCACAGAGAGCGACTCCTCACGTCACAGAAAGACTCCTCACGTTACAGAGAGAGACTCCTGACGTCACAGAGAGTCTCCTCACGTCACAGAGAGACTCCTCACGTCACAGATAGAGTCCCCCCACGTCACAGAGAGAGAGACTCCCCACGTCACAGAGAGAGACTCCTCACGTTACAGAGAGAGACTCCTCACGGTACAGGGAAAGAGACTCCTTACATCACAGAGAGCCTCCTCACGTCACAGAGAGACTCCTCACGTCACAGAGAGAGTCTTCCCACGTCACAGAGACTCCTCACATCACAGAGTCTCCTCACGTCACAGAGAGTCTGCTCACGTCACAGAGAGAGAGACTCCCAACATCACAGAGAGGGACTCCCCACGTCACAGAGAGGGACTCCTCACGTCACAGAGAGGGACTCCTCACGTCACAGATAGAGTCTCCTCACATCAGAGAGAGAGACTCCTCACGTCACAGAGAGAGTCTCTTCATATCAGAGAGAGACTCCTCATGTCACAGAGACCCTCCTCATGTCACAAAGAGACGCCTCACGTCACAGAGAGAGTCTCCTTACATCACAGAGTCTTCTTACGTCACAGAGGGAGAGACTCCTCATGTTACAGAGAGAGTTTTCTCACGTCACAGAGAGTCTCCTCACATCACAGATAGAGTCTCCTCACGTCAGAGAGAGAGACTCCTCACGTCATAGAGAGAGAATCCTCACGTCACAGATAGAGACTCCTCACGTCACAGAGTGAGTTTCATCATGTCACAGAGAGCCTCCTTACGTCACAGTGACCCTCCTTCCGTCACAGAGAGTCTCCTCACGTCACAGTGAGAGTCTCCTGATGTCACACAGAGACTCCTCACGTTACAGATACCCTCCTCAAATCAGAGAGAGTCTCCTCACGTCAGACAGAGTCTCCTCACATCACAGAGGGAGTCTCTTCACGTCACAGAGACTCTTCACATCACAGAGACCCTCCTCACGTCACAGACAGCCTCCTCATGTCACAGATAGTCTCCTCACGTCACAGAGAGAGTCTCCTCACGTCACAGAGAGAGTCTCCCCACGTCACAGAGAGAAAGACTCCCAACGTCACAGAGAGAAAGACTCCCAACGTCACAGAGAGGGACTCCTCACGTCACAGAAAGAGTCCTCACGTTATACAGAGACTCCTCACGTCACAGAGAGTCTCCTCACGTCACAGAGAGCCTCCTCATGTCACAGAGAGCCTCCTCACGTCACAGAGAGAGTCTTCCCACGTCACAGAGACTCTTCACGTCACAGAGAGTCTGCTCACGTCACAGAGAGTCTTCTCACGTCACAGAGAGACTCCTCACATCAGCGAGCCTCCTCATGTCACAGAGTCTCCTCACGTCACAGAGAGAGACTCCCCACATCACAGAGAGACACTCCCCACGTGACAGAGAGAGTCTCCTCATATCACATAGAGAAAGACTCCTCACGTCACAGAGAGAGACTCCTCACATCACAGAGACTTCCCACGTCACAGAGAGAGACTCCTCACGTCACAGAGAGAGTCTCATCATGTCACAGAGAGCCTCCTCACGTCACAGTGAGAGTATCCTCACGTTACAGAGAGACTCTTCACGTTACAGAGACCCTCCTCAAATCAGAGAGAGTCTCCTCACGTCAGACAGAGTCTCCTCATATCACAGAGGGAGTCTCCTCATGTCACAGAGACTGTTGACATCACAGAGACCCTCCTCACGTCACAGACAGCCTCCTCACGTCACAGATAGTCTCCTCACGTCAGAGAGAGAGACTCCTCACGTCAGAGAGAGAGTCTCCTCACGTCACAGATAGAGTCTCCCCACGTCACAGAGAGAGAGACTCCCAACGTCACAGAGAGAGACTCCCCACGTCACAGAGAGAGACTCCCCACGTCACAGAGAGGGACTCCTCACGTCACAGACAGACTCCTCACGTTACAGAGAGAGACTCCTCACGTCACAGAGAGAGACTCCTTACATCACAGACAGCCCCCTCACGTCACAGAGAGACTCCTCACGTCACAGAGACTCCTCACGTCACAGAGTCTCCTCACGTCACAGAGTCTCCTCACGTCACAGTGAGTCTGCTCACGTCACAGAGAGAGAGACTCCCAACATCACAGAGAGGGACTCCGCACGTCACAGAGAGGGATTCCTCACGTCACAGATAGAGTCTCCTCACGTCAGAGAGAGAGACTCCTCATGTCAGAGAGAGAGTCTCCCCACGTCACAGAGAGGGACTCCTCACATCACAGATAGAGACTCCTCACGTCATAGAGAGAGACTCCGCACGTCACAGAGAGAGAGACTCCTCACGTCACAGAGAGAGAGACTCCCAACGTCACAGAGAGAGACTCCCCACGACAGAGAGGGACTCCTCACATCACAGATAGAGTCTCCTCATGTCAGAGAGAGAGACTCCTCACGTCATAGAGAGAGACTCCTCACGTCACAGATAGAGACTCCTCACGTCACAGAGTGAGTTTCATCATGTCACAGAGAGCCTCCTCACGTCACAGTGACCCTCCTTCCGTCACAGAGAGTCTCCTCACGTCACAGTGAGAGTCTCCTGACGTCACACAGAGACTCCTCACGTTACAGACACCCTCCTCAAATCAGAGAGAGTATCCTCACGTCAGACAGAGTCTCCTCACATCACAGAGGGAGTCTCTTCACGTCACAGAGACTCTTCACATCACAGAGACCCTCCTCACGTCACAGACAGCCTCTTCATGTCACAGATAGTCTCCTCACGTCAGAGAGAGAGAGTCCTCACGTCACAGAGACAGTCTCTTCATACCAGAGAGAGACTCCTCACGTCAGAGAGAGAGTCTCCTCACGTCACAGAGAGAGTCTCCTCACGTCACACAGAGAGTCTTCCTACGTCACAGAGAGAAAGACTCCCAACGACACAGAGAGAAAGACTCCCAACGTCACAGAGAGGGACTCCTCACGTCACAGAAAGAGTCCTCACGTTACACAGAGACTCCTCACGTCACAGAGAGTCTCCTCACGTCACAGAGAGCCTCCTCACGTCACAGAGAGCCTCCTCACGTCACAGAGAGTCTGCTCACGTCACAGAGAGACTCCTCACATCAGCGAGCCTCCTCATGTCACAGAGTCTCCTCACGTCACAGAGAGAGACACCCCATGTCACAGAGAGAGATGCCCCAAGTCACAGAGAGAGACTCCCCACATCACAGAGAGACACTCCCCACGTCACAGAGAGAGTCTCCTCACATCACATAGAGAAAGACTCCTCACGTCACAGAGAGAGACTCCTCACATCACAGAGACTCCCCACGTCACAGACAGAGACTCCCCACATCACAGAGAGAGTCTCCTCACGTCACAGAGAGAAAGACTCCTCACGTCACAGAGGGAGTCTCCTCACGTCACAGAGAGAGACTCCTCACGTGACAGAGTCTCCTCATATCAGAGAGAGAGAGACTCCTCACGTCATAGGGAGAGGGACTCCTCACGTCACAGAGAGAGACTTCTCACGTCACAGAGAGAGACTCCTCACGTCACAGAGAGAGTCTCCTTACGTCACAAAGAGAGACTCCTTATGTCAAGAAGGAGTCTCCTCACGTCAGAGAGACTCCTCATGTCACAGAGACTCCACACACCGGAGAGAGACTCCACAAGTCACAGAGACCCTCTCACGTCACAGAGACCCTCCTCACGTGAGAGAGAGACTCTGCACATCAGACAGCGTCTCCTCACATCACAGAGAATCTCCTCACATCACAGACAGTCTCTTCACCTCACAGAGAGAAACTCCTGACGTCACAGAGACCGTCCTCATGTCACAGACAGCCTCCTCACGTCACAAGGAGAGCCTCCTCACGTCACAAAGAGAGACTCCCACGTCACACAAATTGACTCCCCACGTCACAGAAAGACTCCTCACGTTACAGAGAGAGACTCCTCACGTCACAGAGGGAGTCTCCTCATGTCAGAGAGAGAGAGACTCCTCACGTCAGAGAGAGAGTCTCCTCACGTCACAGAGAGAGTCTCCCCACGTCACAGAGAGAGAGACTCCCCAAGTTACAGAGAGGGACTCCTCACGTCACAGATAGAGACACCTCACGTCAGAGGGAGACCCTCCTCACGTCACAGAGAGAGTCTCCTCACGTCACAGAGAGCCTCCTCACGTCACAGTGACCCTCTTCACGTCACAGAGAGTCTCCTCACGTCACAGGGAGAGTCTCCTCACGTTACACAGACACTCTTCAAATCAGAGAGAGTCTCCTCACATCAGACAGAGTCTCCTAACATCACAGAGAGAGTTTCCTCACGTCAAGGAGACTCTTTACATCACAGAGACCCTCCTCACATCACAGACAGCGTCCTCACGTCACAGAGAGAGTCTCCTCACGTCACAGAGAGAGAGACTCTTCACGTCAGAGAAACCCTCCTCACGTCACAGAGAGAATCTCCTTACGTCACAGAGAGCTTCCTCACGTCACAGTGACCCTCCTCATGTCACAGAGAGTCTCCTCACATCAGACAGAGTCTCCTCACGTCACAGAGACTCCTCACGTCACAGAGACTCCTCACGTCACAAAGAGAGACTCCTCAAGTCAGAGAGAAACTCCCCACGTCACAGAAAGCCTCCTCACGTTACAGAGAGAGACTCCTCACGTCACAGAGAGAAACATAGAAACATAGAAAATAGGTGCAGGAGTAGGCCATTCGGCCCTTCGAGCCTGCACCGCCATTTATTATGATCATGGCTGATCATCCAACTCAGAACCCTGCACCAGCCTTCTCTCCAGACCCCCTGATCCCTGTAGCCACAAGGGCCATATCTAACTCCCTCTTAAATATAGCCAATGAACTGGCCTCAACTGTTTCCTGTGGCAGAGAATTCCACAGATTCACCACTCTCTGTGTGAAGAAGTTTTTCCTAATCTCAGTCCTAAAAGGCTTCCCCCTTATCCTCAAACTGTCACCCCTCGTTCTGGGCTTCCCCAACATCGGGAACAATCTTCCTGCATCTAGCCTGTCCAATCCCTTTAGGATTTTATACATTTCAATCAGATCCCCCCTCAATCTTCTAAATTCCAACGAGTACAAGCCTAGTTCATCCAGTCTTTCTTCATATGAAAGTCCTGCCATCCCAGGAATCAATCTGGTGAACCTTCTTTGTACTCCCTCTATGGCAAGGATGTCTTTCCTCAGGTTAGGGGACCAAAACTGCACACAATACTCCAGGTGTGGTCTCACCAAGGCCTTGTACAACTGCAGTAGTACCTCCCTGCTCCTGTACTCGCTATAAATGCCAGCATACCATTCCCCTTTTTCACAGCCTGCTGTACCTGCATGCCCACTTTCAATGACTGGTGTATAATGACACCCAGGTCTCGTTGCACCTCCCCTTTTCCTAATCGGCCACCATTCAGGTAATAATCTGTTTTCCTGTTTTTGCCACCTCACATTTATCCACATTAAATTGCATCTGCCATGAATTTGCCCACTCACCTCACCTATCCAAGTCACCCTGCATCCTCTTAGCATCCTCCTCACAGCCACAGTCACAGAGACTCCTCATGCCAGAGAGAGACTCCTTATATCACAGAGACCCTCCTCACATGAGAGAGAGACTCCTCACATCAGACAGAGTCTCCTCACGTCACAGAGATTCCTCACGCCAGAGAGAGAGAGACTCCTCACGTCACAGAGACCCTCTTCACGTCACAGAGACCCTCCTCACGTGAGAGAGAGACTCCTCATGTCAGACAGAGTCTCCTCACATCACAGAGAGTCTCCTCACGTCACAGACAGAGTCTCCTCACGTCACAGAGAGAGACTCCTGACGTCACAGAGACCCTCCTCACGTCACAGACAGCCTCCTCATGTCGCAGCGAGAGACTCCCCACGTCACAGCGAGAGTCTCCTGAAGTCACAGACAGACTCCCCACGTCACACAGAGTGTCTCCCCACGTCACAGAGAGACTCCTCACGTCACAGAGAGAGACTCCTCACGTCACAGAGAGTCTCCTCATATCAGAGAGACTCCCAATGTCACAGAGAGCGTCTGCTCACATCACAGAGAGTCTTCTCACGTCACAGAGAGAGAGACTCCTCACGTCACAGAGAGAGTCTCCTCATGTCAGGGAGAGTCTCCTCACGCCAGGGAGAGTCTCCTCACACCAGAGAGAGACTCCTCACGCCCGAGAGAGTGTGCTCACGTCAGAGAGAGTCTCCTCACGTCACAGAGAACCTCCTCACATCACAGAGTCTCCTCACGTCACAGGGGCATCCCGACATCACAGGGAGCCTCCTCACGTCATCCACCATTGTCCAATTTGGTGCAGCATCCTCTCACAATATATGAAATCTACAGCAAACTGTCAGGTCAGCAGAAAAGGTCACTGGCTACAGTCCACCAACACTGCAGGACTGGTGTGGGTCCAGGACGGTGGGGGGTGCAGGAAAGAATCATTGCAGACACTCCCCACCCTGCAAACTGCCTTTTCCAAAAACTCCCTTCTGGAAAGCACTGTTGGACTATTAAAACAAAAACTTCACGCCATCTTAAAAGTTTCTTCCACCAGGGAATTCATCTGATCAACCATTCTAGCTAGCTCCCCACCCCCCTCTATCTATTAGCTCAGTCCCTGCACTGCATGGCTCCCGGAAAACATTCCTGCACCATCAATCTTCTGGGACGTGCTAATATTATTTGTGACTGTCTGTGCTGGATCGTGACCTATGTGCTATGTGGGACTCTGTGTACTGCGTTTTGTACCTTGGCCCCAGAGCAACGCTGTTTCGTTTAGCTGTACATGTGTGTGGTTGAATGACAATTGAACTTGAACTTGATCTTTTCTCTGTGACGTGTAATTAGCCTTTCGCTTCATTGCACCATTGGGATATTACACACAAGACCTTAGTGACCACACACACAAATTGCTGGAGGAACTCAGCAGGTCAGGAAATGAATAAACAGCCAATGTCTCAGGCCAAAACCTTTCACGGACAGGAAGGGGGAAGACGCCAGAGTAAGAAGCTAGCAGAGGGGAAGGAGGACAAACCAGAATACGATAGGTGAGACCAGGTGTGCCGGAGAGTGGGCTATGGGAGAAAGGGAAGGAGGAGGGGCACCAAAGGGAGGTGATGGGCAGGTGAGGGGAAGAGAAAGTGTAAGAGGGGAGCCAGAATGGGATATGGGAAAACAGAGGAAGGGGGAGGAGGGAGAAATTACCAGAAGCCAACATAGCTGTGGTCAGGACTGGAAAGGAAGGAGTACAAGCTGCCAAGTGAAAGGTGAGGCCAGGTGAGGGGAGGGTAGTTGGAATGGGGACAGCGGATGAAGAAAGAAGCTATAAAGCGAAAGGTGGAAAAGGTAAAGTGCTGAAGAAGGAGGAATCTGATTGGATAGGACAGAAGACCACGAGGGAAACAGGACCATAGAGTGGAGTACTAAGAGGTTATTTGGATGAGAGTATGTCTGAGTCTCAGAGCCATGGGATCCTGCCTAGAGGCTGCCCAGACAGATGAGAGGAAGGCTGCAGTTTACAACCACACTGGAACACTCACCAGGAAGGCGCAGAGCATGTAGAAGCTGATGAAATAGAAGACGGCGAAGTTGGTGCCACACGTGTACTCCTCGCCAGGTTGGTAGTCAGACTCTGGGTCGCATAGCTTGCCAGGCTGGCATGCCAACATGATCTCCTGCCAGGCCTCCCCCGTGGCGCACCTGCAGAGGGGAAGTGCGGGAAGGGCCGCCATCAGACTCCATAGGGCTACGAGGGAACGGAGGGTAGGTGCGGCGTGACGAGGGCAGCCACTCGTCCGAACAGTGAAAGCACAGCCTTTGGGAAGGGCTGCTGTCAGACTCCACAGGGCTACATATGAACAAAGAGTAGGTGCGGCATGCGAGGGTGGCCACTCACCTGAAGAGCAGGAGCACAGCCTGCGGGAAGGTTTGAAAATTGTTGTTCCGATTAATCTGAGCCCCGTCCACGTTGGCAATCTTACCGAAGACCTGTGAGGCAGGAGATAGAGCAAGAGGACAACAGCTCAGCAAGTCAATGTGTACTTGCATTCATTCAATTTTGTATTAATTTCAAGAACAGCAGACTGTCACAATTTTAAGATGGTTCAAGATTCAAGTTGCTTATTGTCATTCTTCAGTACCTGAGTGTCTACAGTTCACAGAGTACAGTTCACAAAGGCCAGCAACATCATGAAAAATCCCACCCTCTCTGCTCATGGACTGTTTGCCCCTCTCCCATCAGGGAGGCTATGCAGCATCCACACCAGGACCACCAGCCCTAAAACGAGTTACCTTCCCCAAGCAGTAAGGCTGATCAACACTTTGTTATTTCCCATCAGCTGAGCATCACTTTTTGGACATACAATCAATCTCTCTGTATAAGCTATTTTATGTATTTATATTTATTGTGTATTATTATTGCGTTCTCTATCTTTCGTGTTGCATCAGATCTGGAGTAACTTGTGTACAGAAAATGACGTGAAACAATAGTTAATCTTGAATCTAAAGGAGAATGAAGTGATTGTTACTCCAGATTCGATGCAGCATAAGAAACATCACAAGCATAAAGAAGACAATTAAAAGGAATATAAAAGCATTCCTATAAAACACAGTGTACGAGTAACCCTTTGAGCGGCTTACAGGTGGAAGAGTCGATGGGCTGAATGGCCTAATTCTGCTCCTTTATCTTATGGTCCATACACTCAGTGGTCTCCTCATCAGGTGCCTCCTGGAATAAGTGGCCACTGGAGATAAACTGTCAACCAACATCTTTCACAAACCTACTGATTCCCACAGTTATATTGACTATATCTCTTCCCACCCTATCTCCTGTAAAAATGCAGTTCCATCTGAGTGAAGTTCCCTTGAACATTTCACCTTCAGCCTTAATCACTGTACGTGGCCTATCAGCAGCGTCTACAGTGCTCTACCAAGAGGCACTTCCCGCAGGTTGGCGGTGGTTATTTAAAAAGGGAACTTCAAGGGCGTTAATCCATTGTACATGGCTTATCAGCGTCATCAACAGAGCTCTACAAACTAAATAAAAGTACAGAAGAGATAAGCGGAGTAGCCATTGTCAAGAGTGGGTCACTGGTGAGAGTAGAAGCGACAGGCTTTAGCTCAAAGGGTGCTTCAGCTCAGAAGAGGCATCGGCTCTGTGTAAAGCGTCTGTTAAGGTTTCATTTTTGCTTTCTTTCCCCTCTCTTACCGTAATATTTAAATGGCTGTGGTGTGCTCTTTGTGCCGAATGTTGGAGAACTGGGAGATCCAGAGTCTCCTGGGGAACTACATCTGCATGAAGGGCATCTGCCTGCAGCTCCTAGGAAGACCATGTTAGGGATCTGGAGCTGCAGCTGGATGACCTTTGGCTCGTACGGGAGAGCAAGGATACAATTGATCAAAGTTACAGTGAAGTAGTCATCCCGAAGTTGCAGGAGGCAAGTAGCTGAAGAAATGGAAATAGGCAGTTAGAGAAGAGGACCCCTGTGGTCATTCTCCTCAAAAACAAGTATACCACTTTGGATACTTTTGTGGGGGAATGACCTCCCAGGAGAATGCCATGGTGTCCGGGTTACAGGCACTGAGCATGGGTCCACGGTGCAGAAGGGAAAGAGCGAGAAGAAGGGTGTGGAGTGATAGGGGACTTGATAGTGAGGGGAACAGACAGGAGATTCTGTGGACGTGAACGGGACATCAGGATGGTATGTTTCCTCCCAGGTGCCAGGGTCAAGGATGTCTCAGATCACATCCACAACATTTTGGAGTGGGAAGGGGAGCAGCCAGATGTCTTGGTACATATTGGTTCCAATGATATAGGAAGGAAAAGCAATGAGGTCCTGAAAAGAGAATTTAGAGAGCTAGGTAGAAAGCTGAGAAGCAGAACCTCCTGGGTAGTAATTTCTCGATTGCTGCCTGTGCCATGCGCCAGTGAGGGTAGAAACAGGATGATTTGGCAGATAAATGCGTGGCTGAGAAGCTGGTGTGGGGGGCAGGGCTTCAAGTTCTTGGATAATTGGGATCTCTTCTGGGCAGAGGTATGACCTTTTCAAAAGTGACGGGTTGCACCTGAACCTGAAGGGGATCAATATTCTCGAGGGCAGGTTTGTCAAAGCTGTTGGGGAGGGTTTAAACTAACTTGGCAAGGGAGGGAGGGAACCAGAGTGAAGGGACTCAGGATAGGACAGATGGTAAAAAAGTAAAGATAGCGTGCAGTCAGATTGTCGGGAAGGGCAGGCAGGTGATGGGACTTAGTTACAGCCAACAGGCTGAGTATCAATCATTAGGGATGCAGAATCAGAAAGGATAGCAAATATGGTACTCAAGGTGTTGTATCTAAATGCGTGTAGTATAAGAAATAAGGTGGATGAGCTTGATGCAATATTACAGATTGCCAGGCTGAATCATGGCTGAAGGATGGTTGTAGTTGGGAGCTGAATGTCCAAGTTTACATGTAATATCGGAGGGATAGGAAGGTAGGCAGATGGGGTGGTGTGGCTCTACTGGTAAAGATTGGCATCAAATCAGTAGAAAGATGTGACATAGAATCAGAAGATGTTGAATCCTTGTGGGTTGAGTTAAGAAACTGCAAGGGTAAAAGGATATTGATGGCAGTTACAAACAGATCTCCCAACAGTGGCTGGGAGGAGGACCACAGAAAACAACAGGAAATAGAAAAGGGGAGTCAAAAGGGCAATGTCATGTCAGTCATGGGAGACTTTAACATGCAGGTCAATTGTGAAAATCAGGTTGGAAATGGAACCCAAGAGTGTGAGTTTGTTGAATGCCTAAGAGATAGCTTTTTAGAGCTATCTCTTAGCCTACTAGGGGATCAGCTATACTGTACTGGATGTTATGTAATGAACTAGAGGTGATTAGGGCAGACATCCCACCCTGCAAAAACTCATTTCAGGGAGGTAGCACCATCCATTTACAGGAGACTTCTGGGAGAGGTAGGATGTCTGCAATAGAATAGCTCCTTAGCAGCTGGCCAGCTAGTTTAAATAACGTTAGCTATGCTAATGAACGAATGACACCTGTTAAACTCACCTCAACAGGTCTTTTACAGACTTAACCCACCTTAGGCAATAGGGAAAAGTCACTGTTGCAAACAGTGCAGCAAGCAACACTGTCGTTACTTTGACCCCTATTAGTGTAGTCTGGGGTGACATACGTTTTATATTTTTTTTGGAACACTCTGCCATGCCGCGCTCTCGCTCACACTCTCTCTCGTGGTCGCTCGCGCGCTCTCAAGCGCTCTTGCTTTCTCTCTCGCTCTCTTGCTTGCTTGCTCTCGCATTCTCTCTCGCTTTCTCTCGCTCGCTCTCAAAAAAATTGATTTCCGTAATATTGTATTTAATTTGCCGGCATCAGGGAGCCACTATTAACATGCAGGAGACTCCCGGAACTTCCAGGAGAGGTGGGATGTCTGTTAGGGAGCTTAAGGTAAAAGAACCCTCAGGAACCAGTGATCACAATATGATTGTGTTCAACTTGAGGACTAACTGAAAGAAGAGTTAGTAAGAGATTTGAAAGTGGGAGGGGGAGGGGGAGATCCAAAATGATAGGAGAAGACAGGAGGGGGAGGATGGAGCCAAGAGCTGGACAGTTGATTGGCAAAAGGGATATGAGAGGAACATGACAAGAGGCGTAGGGAGAAAGAAAAGGGGGAGGGGGGGAAAAACCCAGAGGATGGGCAAGGGGTATAGTCAGAGGGACAGAGTGAGAGAAAGATGGGGTACGAGGGGGAGGTGGGGCCTTAGCGGAAGTTAGAGAAGTCGATGTTCATGCTATCAGGTTGGAGGCTACCCAGACGGAATATAAGGTGTTGTTCCTCCAACCTGAGTGTGGCTTCATCTTTACAGTAGAGAAGGCCGTGGATAGACATATCAGAATGGGAATGGGATGTGGAATTAAAATGTGTGGCCACTGGGAGATCCTGCTTTCTCTGGCGGACAGAGCGTAGGTGTTCAGTGCAACGATCTCCCAGTCTGCGTTGGGTCTCGCCAATATATAGAAGGCCCAAAACGTTGACTGTACCTCTTCCCAGAGATGCTGCCTGGCCTGCTGCGTTCACCAGCAACTTTGATGTGTGTTGCTTGAATTTCCAGCATCTGCAAATTACCTCGTGTTTGCATGTTCAACTTGAAATTTGATAGGGAGAAAGTAAAGTCTGATGTAGCAGTATTTCAGTGGAATAAGGGAAATTACAGTGGTACGAGAGAGAGAGGAGTTGGTCAAAGTAAATTGGCAGGGATGTCAGTAGAGCAGCAATGGTGTGCGTTTCTGGGAAAAATAAGGAAGGTTCAAGACATGTGTATTCCAAAAATGAAGAAATGTTCAAATAGTAAAATAGTACAACTGTGGCTGACAAGGGAAGACAAAGCTATTATAAAAGCAAAAGAAAGGACATACAAGAAAGCAAAAATTAGTCAGAAGATAGAGGATTGGGAAGTTTTGAAACCTACATTGAGCACTGGCTGACTGGTAGGAGGCAGCGAGCGGGAATAAAAGGATGTTTTTCTGGTTGGCTGCTAGTGACTAGCGGTGTTCCGCAGGGCTCAGTGTTGGGACCGCTTCTTTTTATGTTGTATATAAATGATTTAGATGATGAAATAGATGGCTTTGTTGTCAAGTTTGCAGATTATACGAAGATTGGTGGAGGGGCAGGTAGTGTTGAGGAAACAGGTAGGATGCAGAAGGACTTAGACAGATTAGGAGAATGGGCAAGAAAGTGGCAAATGAAATACAATATTGGAAAATGCATGATCATGTACTTTGGTAGTAGAAATAAATGGGCGGACTATTTTCTAAATAGGGATAAAATCCAGGAATCTGAGATGCAGAGGGATTTGGGAGTCCTTATGCAGAACACCCTGAAGGTTAAACTTGCAGGTTGAGTTGCTGGTGAGGAAGGCAAATACCATGTTAGCATTCATTTCAAGAGGTCTAGGATACAAAAGCAAGGTGCTGAGGCTTTATAAGGCACTGGTGAGGCCTCACCTTGAGTATTGTGAACAGTTTTGGGCCTCTCATGGTGTGCTGGCATTGGAGAGGGTTCAGAGGAGGTTCACAAGGATGATTCCAGGAATGAAAGGGTTATCATACGAGGACTATTTGATGGCTCTGGGTCTGTACTCGCTGAAATTCAGAAGGGTGAGAAGGGGATCTCATTGAAACCTTTTGAATGCTGAAAGGCCCAGACAGAGTAGATGTGGAAAGGATGTTTACCATGGTGGGAGAGTCTAGGACAAGAGGGCACAGCTTCAGGATAGAGGGGTGCCTTTTAAAAACGGAGATGTGGAGAAATTTCTTTAGCCAAATGATGGTGAATTGGTGGAATTTGTTGCCACAAGCAGCTGTGGAGGCCAGGTGATTGGGTATATTTAAGGCAGAGATTGATAGATTCTTCATTGGACATGACAACAAAGATTCAATCAAGGAGAAGGCCGGGAACTAGGGTTGAGGAGGAGATAGAAAAAAAAGGATCAGCCGTGATTGAATAGCGGAGCAGACTTGATGGGCCAGATGACCTAATTCTGTTCCTATGTCTTATAGACTTATGGTCTAATCCATGACCTCTAGTTCTGGTCTTCCCCAACCTCAGTGGAAAAAGCCTGCTTGCATTTATCCTACCAACACCCCTCGTAATTTTGTCAGCTTTCTCAGCTCCTTTGCCTGTTCCGAGATACGGCATCCTTTTCCAGGACATCACAGATGTCCTCCTTCTTCAAACAGCAGGGTTTCCCTTCCTCCACTATTGACACTGCCCTCACCTGCATCTCCTCTATTTCCCAAACATCCACGCTCACCTCATCTTCCTGCTGCCTTAACAATGATAAGAGTTCCTCTTATCCTCACCTACCACCCCATGAGCCTCGGCATCCAACACATCATTCTCCACCATCTCCAAAGGGATCCTACCACCAAACATATCGTTACCTCCCCTCCTCCCTCCACTTTCCACAGGGATTGCTCCCTCTGTGAATCCCTTGTCCATTTGTTCCTCCCCAATAATCTCCCTCCTGGCACTCATCCCTGCAAGTGGCCAAAGTGCTACACCTGCTCATTCACCTCCATTCAGTGCCCCAAACAGTCCTTCCAGATTTGCAGCAACATACCAGGTGCAAATCTGCTGGAGTCGTCTATTGTGTCTGGTGTTCCCGATGCGGCCTCCTCTACATTGTAAATCGGGGACCCGCTTCATTGAGCACCTCTACTCCATCCACCAAAAGTGGAACTTCCTGGGAGCCAAACATTTTAATTCCAATTTCCATTCCCATTCTGACACGTTGGTCCGTTGTCTCCCCTTGTGCCAAGATAAGGCCACCTTCAGGGTGGAGGAACCACAGCTTGTAATCCATCTGGGTAGACTCCAACCTAATGGCATGAAAATTGATTTCTCCTTCTGGTTAAAAAAAAATGTTCCTTTCCCTCCCCTCTTCTTCTATTCTCCACTCTAGCCTCTTACCTCTTCTCACCTGCTTATCGCCTCCCTGAGTCCACTCGTCATTCCCTTTATCCACTCTCCTCTCCTATCAGATTCCTTCTTCTCTAGCCCTTTATTTTTCCAACCCACCTAGCTTCACCTTCTAGCTATCCTCATTTCCTCCCCCCCCACCTTTTTTATTCTGATGTCTTCCCCCTTTCTTTTCAGTCCTGAAGAAGAGTCTCGGCCTGAAATGTTGACTTTTTATTCATTTCCATAGATGCTGCCTGACTGCTGAATTTCTACAATATTTTATGTGTGCTACTGAGTGTATGTTGGTGGTCTTCTGCTGCTGTAGCCCATCCACTTTAAGGTTCAATATATTATGCATTCAGAGATGCTCTTCTGAACACCACTGTTGTTACACATGGTTATTTAAGTTACTATCACCTTCCTGTCAGCTCGAACCAGTCTGGCCATTCTCCACTGACCTCTCTCATTAACAAGGTGCTTTTGCCCACAAAACTGCCACTCACTGGATGTTTTTTGTTTTTTGCATGATTCTCTGTAAACTCTAAAGACTGTTATGTGTGGAAATCCCAGGATATCAACAGTTTCTGAGATACTCTATCCACCCCATCTGGCACCAACAATCAATCCACAGTCAAAGTCACGTAGATCACATTTCTTCCCCCAAACTAATGTTTGGTCTGAACAACAACTGAACATCATGACCACGTGTGCATGCTTTAACATGATTGGCCAATTAGATATTTCCATTAATGAACAGATGTACAGGTGTACTTAATTGGCCACTGAGTGTATGTAAGATTAGCTTATATATGTAGACTGATTGTATGTAAATAAAGTAACACTTGGTATGGAAGTACCTGAACAACAGGTGACTCACATGAAATGATAAGGTAACAAAGTATGGTCCATTTGTGACACCTCCTGCCCTTTCTCAATTTCCCTGTTTCCATCTCTGGAGACAGACTATCTCGTCGTGGCTATCTCTAGAGGTCAAGGATGATGGTCTTCGTTTCGTACAGAGCGAAGATGCCTGTGCGTGTATTTGTTTAATGTGTACTTGATGTTGCACTTCAAGAAGCACACAATACTTCACAAATCAACTAACTGATTCCAATGGCATGGAAACCATGATGATTGGAGCTGATGGATTTGTTCAGCCTTCATCTGCCTTCACAGCCGTTGAGTTCGAAGCAACTTCGTCCACCTGTTCCACCATTGAGGTCTTGGTTGGATTGTTCTTTGTCAGGGACGTGATGTCCTTAAGCTTACCGCCATGGGTGACCCTACCAGGAGCATAGCTCCAGACAGTATTGCACTCGGGATCTCAGGACCACACAAGCTTCTCCACCACAACAAGGTGACAATCCATGGAGAAGACAGTCTATCTGCTGATATCTTTTAAAACCCACTGATTTTCATAGCTACCTGGACTACATCTCTTCCCACCCTGTCACTTGTAAAAATGGCATCCCTTTTCTCAGTTCCTCCATCTCCACTGTATCAGCTCTCAGGATGAAGGCTTTTCATTCCAGAACTAATGAGATGTCTTCTTTCTTCAAAGAAAGGGCTTTTCTTCCTCCACCATCAATGCTGCCCTCACCCATTTCACACACATCTGCCCTCACCCCATCTTCCTGCCACCCCACCAGGGATAGGGTTCCTCTTGTCCTCACCTACCACCCCACTGGCCTTTGCATCCAGCACATAATTCTCTATAACTTCTGCCATCTCCAATGGGATCCCACCACTTAGTACATCTTTCCCTAGCCCCCCACCTTCCACAGGGATTGCTCCCTACATGATTCCCATGTGTCAACTCGTCCCTCCCCACTGATCTCCCTCCTGGCACTTACCCTTGCAAGTGGAACAAGTGCTATACCTGCCCCTACACCCCTCCCTCACTGCCATCCAAGGTCCCAAAATCCTTCCAGGTGAGGTAATGCTTCACCTGTGAGAGTCTGTTCTAGTCAACTACTGTATCTGGTGCTCCTGGTGTGGCTTCATGTATATCAGTGAGACCCAATGTAGAATTGAAGACCACTTCGCCAAGCAACCACACTCTGTCCGCCAGAAAAAGCGGGATATTCCTGTAGTCACCCATTTCAATTCCACTTCCCATTCCCATACGACAGTCCATAGCCTCCTCGACAATCTCAATGAGGCTGCATTCAGGTTGGAGAATCAACACCTTATATTCCATCTGGGTAGCCTCCACCCTGATGGCATGAATATCGATTTCTTGAACTTCTGGTAATTAACCACCCCCCCCCTTTACTATTCCCCACTCCTGTTTCCCTCTCTTACCTGTCCATTACCTCCCTCTGGTGTTCTCCCCTTCCCTTTCTTCCATGGTCTTCTGTCCTCTCCTCTTAGATTCCCCTTCTCTAGCCCTTTATCTCTTTCACCAATCGACTTCCGAGCTCTTTGGGTTTGGGTTTTGGGTATTTGATCCTCCACAATATTCTGCGTGGGAATTTAAACTGGAGGTGGTAGTTTCTTTTTATGAGGTCGAGTTGCGAGCTTGACATCAACCCGGCATGGATGGACAGCACACTCGGGAGCAGTCTGTCACTGGATCGAACTCGGGAACCTCCGTTCTCGAGCCTGGCGCCGATCTCACTGTGCCTCCCCCTCCCGCTTCACTTATCACCTGCCATCTTGTACTTCTTCCTCCCCTCGCCCACCTTCTTAATCTGACTTCTCCCCTCTCTTTCCAGCCCTGCTGAAGGGTCTCAGCCTGAAATATCGCTGTTTACCCTTTTCCATAGCTGCTGCCTGACCTGTTGAGCTCCCCCAGCGTTTTTTGTGTTAGTAAGAGGATGAAGGAATTGATTGTGGACTTTAGGAAGGGAAAGTTGAAGGAACACACACACACACCAGTTCTCTTCGAGGGATCAGCAACAGGAAAGGGTGAGCAGTTTCAAGTTCCTCGGCATCAACAACTTTGAAGATCTATCCTGGGTCCAACATTACAAAGAATGCACAACAGCAGCTATATATCATTAAGAGTGTGAGGAAGCTTGCCTTATTTTCAAAGACTCTCCGAGCAAATTTCTACAGATGTTGTATGGAGAGCATTCTAGCTGATTGTCTCACCATCTGGTGTGGAGGGGCCACTGCACAGAATCGGAAAAGGCTGCAGAAAGTTGTAAACTCAGCCAGTTCCATCATGGGCACCAGTGCCCCCGGAATCGAGGACATCTTGAAAAGGCAAAGCCTCAAAAACGTGGCACTAAGGACCCCCATCTGCCATGATATGCCCTCTGCCCGTTGCTACCATCAGGGAGGAGGGGCAGGAGTCTGAAGACACACACTCCACATTTTGTGATCAGATTTCTGACTTTTCAATGAACCCACAAACACGACTTCACTATTTCTTTAGCTCTCCTTCGCACTACTTACTTTTATATATGTGTCTTATTGTTATTTAGTTTTTAAAAATTTATTATGCATTGCAAAGTACAGCTGCCACAAAAAAAACAAATTTCTGACAGATGCCAGTGATATTCCGCAGCAGGACAGCTGAAACACAATAGGGCAGTGACTGTCAGGGTAGGGATGATTTGTGGAGTAGCAGTACAGGGGCAGCTGAAACACACTAGGGCAGTGACTGTCAGTGTAGGAGTGATGTGTCAAGTGGCAGTACAGGGGCAGCTGAAAACACACAAGGGCAGTGACTGTCAGTGTAGGGATGACGTGAGGAGTGGCAGTACAGGGATAGCTGATACACACTAGGGCAGTGACTGTCAGTGTAGGGGTGACGTCTTCTCCGTGGATTGTCACCTTGTCGTGGTGGAGAAGCTTGTGTGGTCCTGTGATCCTGAGAGCAATACCGTCTGGAGCTATGCTCCTGGTAGGGTCACCCATGGTGGTAAGGTCGAGGGTGAGGTCCCTGACAAAGAACAATCCAACCAAGACCTCAACGGTGGAACAGGTGGACAAAGTTACTTCAAACTCAACGGCTGTGAAGGTGGATGAAGGCTGCAACAAATCCATCATCTCCAATCATCGTGGTTTCCGTGCCACTGGAATCAGTTGGTTGATATGTGAAGTATCGTGTGCTTCTTGGAGTGCAGCATCAGGTACACATTAAACAAATACACGCCCAGGCGTCTTCACTCTGTGGGCCACTTGTTCAGAACAAAGACCATCATCCTCGACCTCAAGGGATAGCCACAACGAGGGGTGACGTGTAGAGTAGCAGTGCAGGGACAGCTGAAACACACTAGGGCAGTGACTGTCAGTGTAGGGGTGATTTGTGGAGTGGCAGTACAGGGCTGGGTGAAACACACTAGGGCAGTGACTGTCAGTGTAGGGATGACGTGTAGAGTAGCAGTGCAGGGACAGCTGAAACACACTAGGGTAGTGACTGTCAGTGTAGGGGTGATTTGTGGAGTGGCAGTACAGGGGTGGGTGAAACACACTAGGGCAGTGACTGTCAGTGTAGGGGTGATTTGTGGAGTGGCAGTGCAGGGACAGCTGAAACACACTAGGGTAGTGACTGTCAGTGTAGGGGTGATTTGTGGAGTGGCAGTGCAGGGACAGCTGAAACACACTGGGGCAGTGACTGTCAGTGTAGGGGTGATTTGTGGAGTGGCAGTACAGGGGTGGGTGAAACACACTAGGGCAGTGACTGTCAGTGTAGGGGTGATTTGTGGAGTGGCAGTGCAGGGACAGCTGAAACACACTGGGGCAGTGACTGTCAGTGTAGGGGTGATTTGTGGAGTGGCAGTACAGGGGTGGGTGAAACACACTAGGGCAGTGACTGTCAGTGTAGGGGTGATTTGTGGAGTGGCAGTGCAGGGACAGCTGAAACACACTAGGGTAGTGACTGTCAGTGTAGGGGTGACGTGTAGAGTGGCAGTGCAGGGACAGCTGAAACACACTAGGGTAGTGACTGTCAGTGTAGGGGTGATATGTGGAGTGGCAGTACAGGGGTGGGTGAAACACACTAGGGCAGTGACTGTCAGTGTAGGGGTGATTTGTGGAGTGGCAGTGCAGGGACAGCTGAAACACACTAGGGTAGTGACTGTCAGTGTAGGGGTGATTTGTGGAGTGGCAGTGCAGGGACAGCTGAAACACACTAGGGCAGTGACTGTCAGTGTAGGGGTGATTTGTGGAGTGGCAGTACAGGGACAGCTGAAACACACTAGGGTAGTGACTGTCAGTGTAGGGGTGATTTGTGGAGTGGCAGTACAGGGGTGGGTGAAACACACTAGGGCAGTGACTGTCAGTGTAGGGGTGATTTGTGGAGTGGCAGTGCAGGGACAGCTGAAACACACTAGGGTAGTGACTGTCAGTGTAGGGGTGATTTGTGGAGTGGCAGTGCAGGGACAGCTGAAACACACTAGGGCAGTGACTGTCAGTGTAGGGGTGATTTGTGGAGTGGCAGTACAGGGGTGGGTGAAACACACTAGGGCAGTGACTGTCAGTGTAGGGGTGACGTGTGTAGAGGCAGTGCAGTAGTGGATGAAGGGTGCTGAGGGGCTGTGGAGAGGAGTGGATGATGGGAATTGGTAGAGTTGGTTAATGGATGGAGGTGCTGATCAACCTGACAGCTTGTGGAAAAAGACTTTTTTTGAGTTTGGTGGTCCTGGTGTGACTGCCACATCGCCTCCTCTCTGATGGGGGTGGGACAAACATTCCATGAGCAGGGTGGGTAGGATCATTCATGATACCACTGGAGATCTTCTGGCACCTTTCTGTATAGATGTCCTTGATGGCGGACAGGCTGGTACCAGTAATGTTTTGGGAAGTTTTGACTGTCTGCCGCAGGGCAGTTTTGGTGCCTTGCAGTGATGTACTATGTTAGGATGCTCTCAACTGCGCGTCTATTGGAGGAAAGTATAGGGAGGGGTGGGGTGTCAGAGGAAAGATTCTTTACACAGATTATGGTTGGTATAGGGAGGGGTAGGGTGTCAGAGGAACTTTTTACAGATTGTGGTGGGTATAGGGAGGATTCGGGTGTCAGTGGAAGGTTTTTTACACATTGTGGTGGGTATAGGGAGGGCAGGGTGTCACAGGACAGTTTTTTTACAGATTGTGGGGGTATAGAGAGGGGTTGGGTGTCAGAGAAAGGTTTTTTTTTACACATTGTGGTGGGTATAGGGAGGATTCGGGTGTCAGTGGAAGGTTTTTTACACATTGTGGTGGGTATAGGGAGGGCAGGGTGTCACAGGACAGTTTTTTTACAGATTGTGGGGGTATAGAGAGGGGTTGGGTGTCAGAGAAAGGTTTTTTTTTACACATTGTGGTGGGTATAGGGAGGGCAGGGTGTCACAGGACGGTTTTTTTACAGATTGTGGGGGTATAGAGAAGGGTTGGGTGTCAGAGAAAGGTTTTTTTTACACATTGTGGTGGGTATAGGGAGGGCAGGGTGTCACAGGACGGTTTTTTTACAGATTGTGGGGGTATAGAGAGGGGTTGGGTGTCAGAGAAAGGTTTTTTTTACACATTGTGGTGGGTATAGGGAGGGCAGGGTGTCACAGGACGGTTTTTTTTTACAGATTGTGGGGGTATAGAGAGGGGTTGGGTGTCAGTGAAAGGTTTTTTTTTACAGATTGTGGTGTGTATAGGGAGGATTGGGGTGTCAGTGGGAGGTTTTTACACATTGTGGTGGGTATAGGGAGGGCAGGGTGTCACAGGACGGTTTTTTTTTTACAGATTGTGGGGGTATAGAGAGGGGTTGGGTGTCAGAGAAAGGTTTTTTTTACACATTGTGGTGGGTATAGGGAGGGCAGGGTGTCACAGGACGGTTTTTTTTTACAGATTGTGGGGGTATAGAGAGGGGTTGGGTGTCAGTGAAAGGTTTTTTTTTACAGATTGTGGTGTGTATAGGGAGGATTGGGGTGTCAGTGGGAGGTTTTTACAGATTGTGGTGGGTATGGGGGGTGGGGTGTCAGAGGAAGGTTTTTTACAGATTGTTGTGGGAATAGGGAGGGGTGGGGTGTCAGAGGAAGGTTTTTTTTTACAGATTGTGGTGTGTTTAGGGAGGGATGGGGTGTCAGAGGAAGGTTTTTTACAGATTGTGGTGGGAATAGGGAGGATTCGGGTGCCAGTGGAAGGTTTTTACAGATTGTGGTGTGTTTAGGGAGGGATGGGGTGTCAGAGGAAGGTTTTTTACAGATTGTGGTGGGAATAGGGTGGGGTGGGGTGTCAGAGGAAGGTTTTTTACAGATTGTGGTGGGAATAGGGTGGGGTGGGGTGTCAGAGGAAGGTTTTTACAGATTGTGGTGTGTTTAGGGAGGGATGGGGTGTCAGAGGAAGGTTTTTTACAGATTGTGGTGGGAATAGGGTGGGGTGGGGTGTCAGAGGAAGGTTTTTACAGATTGTGGTGTGTTTAGGGAGGGATGGGGTGTCAGAGGAAGGTTTTTTACAGATTGTGGTGGGAATAGGGAGGGATGGGGTGTCAGAGGAAGGTTTTTACAGATTGTGGTGTGTTTAGGGAGAGATGGGGTGTCAGAGGAAGAGTTTTTACACAGATTTTAGTCAGTATAGGGATGGATGGAGTGTCAGAGGAAGGTTTTTTAAACAGATTGCGGTGCGTATAAAGAGGGGTGGGGTGTCAGAGGAAGGTTTTTTGCAGAGATTGTGGTGGGTATTGGGAGGGAGTGTCAGAGGAAGGATTTTTACAGATTGTGGTAGGTATACGGAGGTGTGGGGTTTCAGAGGAAGGTTTTTTTAAAATAGATTGTGGTGGGTATACGGGGGGGTGTCAGGGGAAAGTTTTTAACAGATGGTGGTGGGTATAGGGAGGGGTGGAGTGTCAAAGGAAAATTTGTTACAGATTGTAGTGGGTATAGGGAGGGGTGGGGTGTCAGAGGAAGGTTTTTACATATTGTGGTGGGTATAGGGAGGGGTGGGGTGTCAGAGGAAGGTTTTTTTACACAGATTCTGGTGGATATAGGGTGGGGTGGGGGTTCAGAGGAAGATTTTTTACAGATTGTGGTGGGTATAGGCACAGGTGGGGTGTCAGAGGAAGGTTTTTTACACAGATTGTGGTCGGATTAGGGAGGGATGTGGTGTCAGAGGAAGGTTTTTTACAGATTGTGCTGGGTATTGGGAGGGGAGGGGCGTCAGAGGAAGGTTCTTTTCAACTGGTTGTGGTGGGTATAGGGTGGTGTGAGAGTTCAGAGGAAGGTGTTTTTACAGATTGTGGTGGGTGTAGGCAGGGGTGGGGTGTCAGAGGAAGGTTTTTACAGATTATGGTGGGTATAGGGAGGGGTGGGGTGTCAGGAAGCTTTTTTACAGACTGTGGTGGTTATATGGAGGGGTGTCCTGTCAGAGGAAGGTATTTTACACAGATTGTGGTCGGAAGCGGGAGGTGTAGGGTGTCAGAGGAAGGTTTTTTTAAACAGATTGTTGTGTGTAGGGTGACAGAGGCAGCTTTTCTACAGATTGTGGTGGGTATAGGGACGGGTGGGGTGTCAGAGGAAGGTTTTATTTACAGATGGTGGTGGGAATCAGTAGGGGTGGGGTGTCAGAGGTAGGGTTTTTACATATTGTGGTGGGTATAGGATGGTGTGGGAGTTCACAGGAATTTTTTTTTACAGATTGTGATGGGTATAGGGAGGCGTGGGGTGAAGAGGGAAGGGGCAGAGGCCCTATAAAGAAGGTGGGGGGAGGGTGGGACAGACTGAGTGTTAGACTAAGGTTTTTTACACCGATTGTGGTGGGTATAGGGAGGGGTGGGGTGTCAGAGGAAGGTTTTTACACATTATGGTGGGTATAGGGAGGGGTGGGGTGTCAGAGGAAGCTTTTTTACAGACTGTGGTGGTCATATGGAGGGGTGTCCTGTCAGAGGAAGGTGTTTTACACAGATTGTGGTCGGAAGCGGGAGGGGTAGGGTGTCAGAGGAAAGTTTTTCAAACAGATTGTTGTGTGTAGGGAGGTGTGGGGTGACAGAGGCAGCTTTTTTACAGATTGTGATGGGGATAGAGAGGAGTGAGGTGTCAGAGGAAGGTTTTTTACAGATTGTGGTGGGTACAGAGAAGGCTGGGGTATCAGAGGAAGGTTTTTTACACCGATTGTGGTGGGTACAGGGAGGGTTGGGGTATCAGAGGAAGGTTTTTTACACCAATTGTGCTGGGTACAGGGAGGGGTGGGGTTTCAGAGGAAGGTTTTTTACAGTTTGTGGTGGGTATAGGGAGGGGTGGCCTGTCAGAGGAAGGTGTTTTACAGATTGTGGTGGGTATAGGGAAATTGGGGTGTAAGAGGAAATTTTTCTTGATTTTGGTGGGTATAAGGAGGAAGGTGTGGGGTATCAGAGGAAGGGTATTTACACATTGTGGTGTGTATAGTGTAGAGGGTTGTCGAAGATTACAGAGAGACATTGATAGGATGCAGAAGTGAGCTGAGAAGTGGCAGACCGAGTTCAACCCGGAGAAGTGTAAGGTGGAAGGCCAAACTCCAAGGCAGGGTACAAAGTAAATGGTCGGATACTTGGTAGTGATCAGGAGCAGAGGGATCTGGGGTACATGTCCACAGATCCCTGAAAGTTGCCTCACAGGTAGATAGGGTAGTTAAGAAAGCTAATGGGGCGTTAGCCTTCATAAATCAAAGGATAGAGTTTAAGAGTCGCGAGGTAATGAAGCAGCTGTATAAAACTCTGGTTAGGTCACACTTGGAGTACTATGTCCAGTTCTGGTCACCTCACTGTAGGAAGGATGTGGAAGCATTGGAAAGGGTACAGAGGAGCTTTACCAGGATGTTGCCTGGTTTAGAGAGTATGGATTACGATCAGAGATTAAGGGAGCTAGGGCATTGCTCTTTGGACAGAAGGAGGATGAGGGGAGACATAATAGAGGTATACAAGATATTAAGAGGAACAGATAGAGTGGACAGCCAGCGCCTCCTTCCCAGAAAACCACTGCTCAATACAAGAGGATGTGGCTTTATGGTAAGGGGTGGGAATTTCAAGGGGAAGGTTTTTTACATTAGAGGAAGGTTTTTTACTCAAGAGAGTGGTTGGTGCATGGAATGCACTGGCTAAGTCAGTTATGGAGGAAGATACACTAGTGAAATTTAAGAGACTACTAGACAAGTAAATGGAGGAATTTAACGTTGGGGGTTATATGGGAGGCAGGGTTTAAGGGGCACAACATTGTGGGCCGAAGGGCCTGTACCGTGCTGTACTGTTCTATGTTCTATATGTATAGGGAGCAGTGGGGTGTCAGAGAAAGCTTCTTTACAGATTGTGATAGGTATAGGGACGGGTGGGGTGTCAAGAGATCTTTGTACACAGATTCTGGTGGGTATAGGGAGGAGTGGGGTGTCAGTGGAAGGTTTTTTTACACAGATGGTGGGTATAAGGAGGGGTGGCGTGTCAGAGGAAGGTTTTTTACAGATTGTGGTGGATATAGGTGAGGGTGGTTATGACAAGAAGGTTTTTCACAGATTGTGGTCGGTATAGGGACGGGTGGGGCATCAGAGGATGGTTTTTCACAGTGTGGTGGGTATTGGGAGGAGTGGTGTTTCAGTGGAAGTTTTTTACAGATTGAGGTGGGTACAGTGAGCAGTTGGGTGTCAGAGGAAGGTTTTTTAAACAAATTGTGGTGGGTATAGGGAGGGGTGGGATGTCAGAGAAAGGTGTTTTACACAGATTGTGGTTGGAATCGGGAGTGGTGGGGTGTCAGAGGAAGGATTTTTACACCGATTGTGGTGGGTATAGGGAGGGGTGGGGTGTCAGAGGAAGCTTTTTACAGATTATGGTGGTTATATGGAGGGGTGTCCTGTCAGATGAAGGTGTTTTACACAGATTGTGGTCGGAAGCAGGAGGGGTAGGGTGTCAGAGGAAGGTTTTTTAAACAGATAGTTGCGTGTGGGGAGGTGTGGGGTGACAGAGGCAGCATTTTTACAGATTATGATGGGGATAGGGAGGGGTGAGTTGTCAGAGGAAGGTTTTTTATAGATTGTGGTCGGTATAGGGACAGTATAGGGACGTCAGAGGATGGTTTTTTTATACTGTGGTGGGTTTTGGGAGGGGTGGGGTTTCAGTGGAAAGTTTTTACAGGTTGTGGTGGGGATGGGGTGCGATGGGGTGTCAGAGGAAGGTTTTTTAAACAGATTATGGTGGGTATAGAGAGGGGTGTAATCGGAGGAAGGATTTTTACAGATTGTGGTGTGTGTAGGGAGGAACGGGGTGTCAGTAGAAGGTTTTTTTTACACATTCTGGTGGGGCTCGGGATGGGTGGGCTGTCAGAGGAAGGATTTTTACACTGTGGTGAGTATAGGGAGGGGTGGGGTGTCAGAGGAAGGTTTTACAGATTGTAGTGGGTATAGGGAGGGGTGGGGTGTCACAGTAAGATTTTTACACATTATGGTGGGTATAGGGAAGGGTGAGGTTTCAGAGGAAGCTTTTTTATGGATTGTGGGGGATATATGGAGTGGTGTCCTGTCAGAGGAAGGTATTTTACACAGATTGTGGTCGGAAGTGGGAGGGGTAGGGTGTCAGAGGAAGGTTTTTTAAACAGATTGTTGTGAGTAGGGAGGTGTGGGGTGACAGAGGAAAGATTTTTTTTTACAGATTGTGGTGGGTATAGGGAGGAGGGGTTATCAGAAGAATGTTTTCTACAGATTGTGGTGGGTATAGGGACGGGTGGGGCGTCAGAGGAAGGTTTTTTTTACACAAATTGTGGTGGGTATAGGGAGTGGGGGTTATCAGGGGAATGTTTTTTACAGATTGTGGAGGGTACAGGCAGGGGTAGGGTATCAGAGGAAGGTTTTTTACACAGATTGTGCTGCGTATAGGGCGGATTGGGGCGTCAGAGCGGGGTTTTTTACATTTTGTGGTGGTTATATGGAGGGGTGGCCTGTCGGAGGAAGGTGTTTTACAGATTGTGGTGGGTATAGGGAAATTGGGGTGTAAGAGGAAATTTTTCCTGATTTTGGTGGGTATAAGGAGGAAGGTGTGGGGTATCAGAGGAAGGGTTTTTACGCATTGTAGTGTGTATAGTGTAGAGGATTGTCGAAGATTACAGAGAGACATTGATAGGATGCAGAAGTGAGCTGAGAAGTGGCAGACCGAGTTCAACCCAGAGAAGTGTAAGGTGGAAGGCCAAACTCCAAGGCAGGGTACAAAGGGACGGGTGGGGTGTCAAGAGATTTTTGTACACAGATTGTGGTGGGTATTGGGAGGGGTGGGTTTCAGAGGAAGGTTTTTCACAGATTGTGGGTATAGGGAGGGGTGGGTGTCAGAGGTGGGATCTTTATAGATTGTGGTGGATACAGGGAGTTGTGGGGTTTCAGAGGAACGGTTTTACACATTCTGGTGAGCAGGGAGGGGTGGGGTGTCAGAGGAACGTTTTTTTTACAGATTGTTGTGGGAATAGGGTGGGGTGGGGTGTCAGAGGAAGCTTTTTAACAAATTGTGGAGGGTATAGGGAGAGGTGGGGTTTCAGAGCGTCAGAGGAAGGTTTCTGTTTAAAGATTGTGGTGGGTATGCAGAGGGGTGGGGTGTCACAGGAAGGATTTTTACACCAATTGTGGTGGGAATAGGGAGGGGTGTGGTGTCAGAGGAAGGTTTTTTTACAGATTGTGGTAGGTATTGGGAGGGGAGGGGTGTCAGAGGAAGGTTTTTTTCAACTGGTTGGGGTGGGTATAGGGAGGTGTGGTGTTTCAGAGGAAGGTTTTTTACAGATTGTGGTGGGTATAGGCAGGGGTGAGGTGACAGACTAAGGTCTTTTACACCAATTGTGGTGGGTATAGGGAGGGTGGGGTGTCAGAGGAAGGTGTTTTACACAGATTGTGGTTGGAAGTGGGAGGGGTAGGGTCTCAGAGGAAGGTTTTTTTAAACAGATTGTTGTGTGAAGGGAGGTGTGGGATGACAGAGGCAGCTTTTTTACAGATTGTGATGGGGATAGGGAGGAGTGGGGTGTCAAAGGAAGGTTTTATTACAGACTGTGGTGGGTATAGGGACGGGTGGGGCATCAGAGGAAGGTTTATTTTACACAGATTGTGGTGGGTATGGGGGGGTTATCAGAGGAATTTTTTTTACAGATTGTGGTGGGTACAGGGAGGGGTAGGGTATCTGAGGAAGGTGTTTTACACCGATTGTGGTGGGTGCAGGGAGGGGTGAGGTGTCAGAGGAAGGTTTTTTACAGTTTGTGGTGGTTATATGGAGGGGTGGCCTGTCAGAGGAAGGTGTTTTACAGATTGTGGTGGGTACAGGAAGTGATGGGGTATCAGAGGAAGGTTTTTTCCATATTGTGTATGTCGGGAGGTGTGGGGTATCAGAGGAAGGGTTTTTACACATTGTGGTGTGTATAGTGTAGAGAGTTGTCGAAGATTGCAGGGAGACATTGATAGGATGCAGAAGTGGGCTGAGAAGTGGCAGACCGAGTTCAACCCGGAGAAGTGTAAGGTGGTACACTTTGGAAGGACAAACTCCAAGGCAGAGTACAAAGTAAATGGTAGGATACTTGGTAGTGTTCAGGAGCAGAGGGATCTGGGGGTACATGTCCATATATCCCTGAAAGTTGCCTCACAGGTAGATAGGGTAGTTAAGAAAGCTAATGGGGCGTTAGCCTTCATAAGTCCAGGGATAGAGTTTTAGAGTCACAAGGTAATGAAGCAGCTCTATAAAACTCTGCTTAGGCTGCACTTGGAGTACTATGCCCAGTTCTGGTCGCCTTACTGTAGGAAGGATGTGGAAGCATTGGAAAGGGTACAGAGGAGCTTTACCAGGATGCTGCCTGGTTTAGAGAGTATGGATTACGATCAGAGATTAAGGGAGCTAGGGCATTACTCTTTGGACAGAAGGAGGATGAGAGGAGATGTGATAGAGGTATACAAGATATTAAGAGGAACATATCTAGTGGACAGCCGGCACCTCTTCCCCAGGGCACCACTGCTCAATACCAGAGGCTTTAAGGTAAGGGGTGAGAATTTCAAGGGGGATATTCGAGGAAGGTTTTTTACTCAGAGAGTGGTTGGTGCCTGGAATGCACTGCCTGAGTCAGTGGTGGAGGCAGATACACTAGTGAAATTTAAGAGACTACTAGACAAGTATATGAAGGAATTTAAGGTTGCGGGTCATATGGGAGGTAAGGTTTAAGGGGCACAACACTGTGGGCCGAAGTGCCTGTACTGTGTTGTACTGTTCTATGGTTTATATGTATAGGGAGCGTTGGGGTGTCAGAGAAATGTCCTTTACAGATTGTGATAGGTATAGGGAGGGGTGGGGCGTCAAGAGATTTTTGTACACAGATTGTGGTGGGTATTGGGAGGGGTGGGTTTCAGAGGAAGGTTTTTCACAGATTGTGGGTATAGGGAGGGGTGGGTGTCAGAGGTGGGATCTTTATAGATTGTGGTGGATACAGGGAGTTGTGGGGTTTCAGAGGAACGTTTTTACACATTCTGGTGAGCAGGGAGGGGTGGGGTGTCAGAGGAACGTTTTTTTTACAGATTGTTGTGGGAATAGGGCGGGGTGGGGTGTCAGAGGAAGCTTTTTAACAAATTGTGGTGGGTATAGGGAGAGGTGGGGTTTCAGAGTGTCAGAGGAAGGTTTCTGTTTAAAGATTGTGGTGGGTATGCGGAGGGGTGGGGTGGCACAGGAAGGATTTTTGCACCAATTGTGGTGGGTATAGGGAGGGGTGTGGTGTCAGAGGAAGGTTTTTTACAGATTGTGGTGGGTATTGGGAGGGGAGGGGTGTCAGAGGAAGGTTTTTTTCAACTGGTTGTGGTGGGTATAGGGAGGTGTGGTGTTTCAGAGGAAGGTTTTTTACAGATTCTGGTGGGTGTAGGCAGGGTGGGTTGTCAGACTAAGGTCTTTTACACCAATTGTGGTGGGTATAGGGAGGGGTGGGATGTCAGAGAAAGGTGTTTTACACAGATTGTGGTTGGAATCGGGAGTGGTGGGGTGTCAGAGGAAGGATTTTTACACTGATTGTCGTGGGTATAGGGAGGGTGGGGTGTCAGAGGAAGGTTTTTACACAGATTGTGGTCGGAAGCAGGAGGGGTAGGGTCTCAGAGGAAGGTTTTTTTAAACAGATTGTTGTGTGTAGGGAGGTGTGGGGTGACAGAGGCAGCTTTTTTACAGATTGTGATGGGGATAGGGAGGAGTGGGGTGTCAGAGGAAGGTTTTATTACAGATTGTGGTGGGTATAGGGAGGGGGGGTTATCAGGGGAATGTTTTTCACAGATTGTGGTGGTTATATGGAGGGGTGTCCTGTCAGAGGAAGGTATTTTACGTAGATTGTGGTCGGAAGCAAGAGGGTTGGGGTGTCAGAGGAAAGTTTTTCAAACAGATTGTTGTGTGTAGGGAGGTGTGGGGTGACAGAGGCAGCTTTTTTACAGATTGTGATGGGGATAGAGAGGAGTGGGGTGTCAGAGGAAGGTTTTTTTTACACAGATTGTGGTGGGTATCGGGAGGGGGGGTTATCAGGGGAATGTTTTTTACAGATTGTGGTGGGTACAGGGAAGGGTGGGGTGTCAGAGGAAGGTTTTTTACACCGGTTGTGCTGGGTACACGGAGGGGTGGGGTTTCAGAGGATGGTTTTTCACAGATTGTGGTGGGTACAGGGAAGGGTGGGGTGTCAGAGGAAGGTTTTTTACACCGGTTGTGCTGGGTACACGGAGGGGTGGGGTTTCAGAGGATGGTTTTTCACAGATTGTGGTGGGTACAGGGAGGGGTGATGTGTCAGAGGAAGGTTTTTTACAGTTTGTGGTAGTTATATGGAGGGGTGGCCTGTCAGAGGAAGCTGTTTTACAGATTGTCGTGAGTACAGGGAGAATTGGGGTGTCCGAGGAGGGTTTTTACAGTTTGTGGTGGTTATATGGAGGGGTGGCCTGTCAGAGGAAGGTGTTTTACAGATTGTGGTATAGGGAGGGTTGGGGTATCAGAGGAAGGTGTTTTACAGATTGTGGTATAGGGAGGGTTGGGGTATCAGAGGAAGGTTTTTTCCATATTGTGGTGGGTGTCGGGAGGTGTGGGGTATCAGAGGAAGGGTTTTTACACATTGTGGTGTGTATAGTGTAGAGGGTTGTCGAAGACTACAGAGAGACATTGATAGGATGCAGAAGGTGGCTGAGAAATGGCAGACCGAGTTCAACCTGGAGAAGTGTAAGGTGGTACACTTTGGAAGGACAAACTCCAAGGCAGAGCACAAAGTAAATGGTAGGATACTTGGTAGTGTCAGGAGCAGAGGGATCTGGGGGTACATGTCCATATATCCCTGAAAGTGGCCTCACAGGTAGATAGGGTAGTTAAGAAAGCTAATGGGGCGTTAGCCTTCATAAGTCCAGGGATAGAGTTTTTTGGTCGCAAGGTGATGAAGCAGCTCTATAAAACTCTGCTTAGGCCGCACTTGGAGTACTATGTCCAGTTCTGGTCGCCTCACTATAGGAAGGATGTGGAAGCATTGGAAAGGGTACAGAGGAGCTTTACCAGGATGCTGCCTGGTTTAGAGAGTACGGATTACGATCAGAGATTAAGGGAGCTAGGGCATTACTCTTTGGACAGAAGGAGGATGAGAGGAGACATGATAGAGGTATACAAGATATTAAGATGAACAGATCTAGTGGACAGCCGGCACCTCTTCCCCAGGGCACCACTGCTCAATACCAGAGGCTTTAAGGTAAGGGGTGAGAATTTCAAGGGGGATATTCGAGGAAGGTTTTTTACTCAGAGAGTGGTTGGTGCCTGGAATGCACTGCCTGAGTCAGTGGTGGAGGCAGATACACTAGTGAAATTTAAGAGACTACTAGACAAGTATATGAAGGAATTTAAGGTTGCGGGTCATATGGGAGGTAAGGTTTAAGGGGCACAACACTGTGGGCCGAAGTGCCTGTACTGTGTTGTACTGTTCTATGGTTTATATGTATAGGGAGCGTTGGGGTGTCAGAGAAATGTCCTTTACAGATTGTGATAGGTATAGGGAGGGGTGGGGCGTCAAGAGATTTTTGTACACAGATTGTGGTGGGTATTGGGAGGTGTGGGTGTCAGAGGAAGGTTTTTCACAGATTATGGGTATTGGGAGGGTTGGGGTGTCAGAGCGTCAGAGGAAGGTTTTTGCTTAAAGATTGTGGTGGGTATGCGGAGGGGTGGGGTGTCACAGGAAGGATTTTTCACCAATTATGGTGGGTATAGGGAGGGGTGGGGTTTCAGAGGAAGGTTTTTTACAGATTGTGGTGGGTATTGGGAGGGGAGGGGTGTCAGAGGAAGGTTTTTTTCAACTGGTTGGGGTGGGTATAGGGAGGGGTGGTGTTTCAGAGGAAGGTTTTTTACAGATTGTGGTCGGTGTAGGCAGGGGTAGGGTGTCAGACTAAGGTCTTTTACACCAATTATGGTGGGTATAGGGAGGGGTGTCCTGTCAGAGGAAGGTGTTTTACACCGATTGTGGTCGGAAGCGGGAGGGGTGGGGTGTCAGAGGAACGTTTTTTTTACAGATTGTTGTGGGAATAGGGTGGGGCGGGGTGTCAGAGGAAGCTTTTTAACAAATTGTGGTGGGTATAGGGAGAGGTGGGGTTTCAGAGCGTCAGAGGAAGGTTTCTGTTTACAGATTGTGGTGGGTATGCGGAGGGGTAGGGTGGCACAGGAAGGATTTTTGCACCAATTGTGGTGAGTATAGGGAGGGGTGTGGTGTCAGAGGAAGGTTTTTTACAGATTGTGGTGGGTATGCGGAGGGGTGGGGTGGCACAGGAAGGATTTTTGCACCAATTGTGGTGAGTATAGGGAGGGGTGTGGTGTCAGAGGAAGGTTTTTTTACAGATTGTGGTGGGTATAGGGAGGGGTGTGGTGTCAGAGGAAGGTTTTTTTCAACAGATTGTTGTGTGTAGGGAGGTGTGGGGTGACAGAGGCAGCTTTTTTACAGATTGTGATGGGGATAGGGAGGAGTGGGGTGTCAGAGGAAGGTTTTATTACAGATTGTGGTGGGTATAGGGAGGGGTGGCCTGTCAGAGGAAGGTGTTTTACAGATTGTGGTGGGTACAGGAAGTGATGGGGTATCAGAGGAAGGTTTTTTCCATATTGTGTATGTCGGGAGGTGTGGGGTATCAGAGGAAGGGTTTTTACACATTGTGGTGTGTATAGTGTAGAGAGTTGTCGAAGATTGCAGGGAGACACTGATAGGATGCAGAAGTGGGCTGAGAAGTGGCAGACCGAGTTCAACCCGGAGAAGTGTAAGGTGGTACACTTTGGAAGGACAAACTCCAAGGCAGAGTACAAAGTAAATGGTAGGATACTTGGTAGTGTTCAGGAGCAGAGGGATCTGGGGGTACATGTCCATATATCCCTGAAAGTTGCCTCACAGGTAGATAGGGTAGTTAAGAAAGCTAATGGGGCGTTAGCCTTCATAAGTCCAGGGATAGAGTTTTAGAGTCACAAGGTAATGAAGCAGCTCTATAAAACTCTGCTTAGGCTGCACTTGGAGTACTATGCCCAGTTCTGGTCGCCTTACTGTAGGAAGGATGTGGAAGCATTGGAAAGGGTACAGAGGAGCTTTACCAGGATGCTGCCTGGTTTAGAGAGTATGGATTACGATCAGAGATTAAGGGAGCTAGGGCATTACTCTTTGGACAGAAGGAGGATGAGAGGAGACATGATAGAGGTATACAAGATATTAAGAGGAACAGATCTAGTGGACAGCCGGCACCTCTTCCCCAGGGCACCACTGCTCAATACCAGAGGCTTTAAGGTAAGGGGTGAGAATTTCAAGGAGGATATTCGAGGAAGGTTTTTTACTCAGAGAGTGGTTGGTGCCTGGAATGCACTGCCTGAGTCAGTGGTGGAGGCAGATACACTAGTGAAATTTAAGAGACCAATTCTGTTTGGCTATGTAGCATCTTAATAAAGCCCAAATTTAATTGAGAAAAAAAAAAGAAATTTAAGAGACTACTAGACAAGTATATGAAGGAATTTAAGGTTGCGGGTCATATGGGAGGTAAGGTTTAAGGGGCACAACACTGTGGGCCGAAGTGCCTGTACTGTGTTGTACTGTTCTATGGTTTATATGTATAGGGAGCGTTGGGGTGTCAGAGAAATGTTCTTTACAGATTGTGATAGGTATAGGGAGGGGTGGGGCGTCAAGAGATTTTTGTACACAGATTGTGGTGGGTATTGGGAGGGGTGGGTTTCAGAGGAAGGTTTTTCACAGATTGTGGGTATAGGGAGGGGTGGGTGTCAGAGGTGGGATCTTTATAGATTGTGGTGGATACAGGGAGTTGTGGGGTTTCAGAGGAACGGTTTTACACATTCTGGTGAGCAGGGAGGGGTGGGGTGTCAGAGGAACGTTTTTTTTACAGATTGTTGTGGGAATAGGGCGGGGTGGGGTGTCAGAGGAAGCTTTTTAACAAATTGTGGTGGGTATAGGGAGAGGTGGGGTTTCAGAGCGTCAGAGGAAGGTTTCTGTTTAAAGATTGTGGTGGGTATGCGGAGGGGTGGGGTGGCACAGGAAGGATTTTTGCACCAATTGTGGTGGGTATAGGGAGGGGTGTGGTGTCAGAGGAAGGTTTTTTACAGATTGTGGTGGGTATTGGGAGGGGAGGGGTGTCAGAGGAAGGTTTTTTTCAACTGGTTGTGGTGGGTATAGGGAGGTGTGGTGTTTCAGAGGAAGGTTTTTTACAGATTCTGGTGGGTGTAGGCAGGGTAGGTTGTCAGACTAAGGTCTTTTACACCAATTGTGGTGGGTATAGGGAGGGGTGGGATGTCAGAGAAAGGTGTTTTACACAGATTGTGGTTGGAATCGGGAGTGGTGGGGTGTCAGAGGAAGGATTTTTACACTGATTGTCGTGGGTATAGGGAGGGTGGGGTGTCAGAGGAAGGTTTTTACACAGATTGTGGTCGGAAGCAGGAGGGGTAGGGTCTCAGAGGAAGGTTTTTTTAAACAGATTGTTGTGTGTAGGGAGGTGTGGGGTGACAGAGGCAGCTTTTTTACAGATTGTGATGGGGATAGGGAGGAGGGGGGTGTCAGAGGAAGGTTTTATTACAGATTGTGGTGGTTATATGGAGGGGTGTCCTGTCAGAGGAAGGTATTTTACATAGATTGTGGTCAGAATAGGGATTGGTGGGGTGTCAGGGGAAGGTTCTTTACAGATTGCGGTAGGTATAGGGAGGGGTGGGGTGCCAGAGGAAGGTTTTTTAAACAGATTGTTGTGTGTAGGGAGGTGTGGGGTGACAGAGGCAGCTTTTATACAGATTGTGATGGGGATAGAGAGGAGTCGGGTGTCAGAGGAAGGTTTTCTACAGATTGTGGGTATAGGGACGGGTGGGGCGTCAGAGGAAGGTTTTTGTTTACACAGATTGTGGTGGGTATAGGGAGGGTGGTTATCAGGGGAATGTTTTTTACAGATTGTGGTGGGTACAGGGAGGGGTGGGGTGTCAGAGGAGGTTTTTTACACCGGTTGTGCTGGGTACAGGGAGGTGTGGGGTTTCAGAGGTTGGTTTTTCACAGATTGTGGTGGGTACAGGGAGGGGTGAGGTGTCAGAGGAAGGTTTTTTACAGTTTGTGGTGGTTATATGGAGGGGTGGCCTGTCAGAGGAAGGTATTTTACACATTGTCGTGGGTACAGGGAGAATTGGGGTGTTTGAGGAGGGTTTTTACAGTTTGTGGTGGTTATATGGAGGGGTGGCCTGTCAGAGGAAGGTGTTTTACAGATTGTGGTGTAAGAGGAAATTTTTTCTGATTTTGGTGGGTATAGGGAGGGTTGGGGTATCAGAGGAAGGTTTTTTCCATATTGTGGTGGGTATAGGGAGGTGTGGGGTATCAGAGGAAGGGTTTTTACACATTGTGGTGTGTATAGTGTAGAGGGTTGTCAAAGATTACAGAGAGAGATTGATAGGATGCAGAAGTGGGTTGAGAAGTGGCAGACCAAGTTCAACCCGGAGAGGTGTAAGGTGGCACACTTTGGAAGGACAAACTCCAAGGCAGAGTACAAAGTAAATGGTAGGATACTTGGTAGTGTTCAGGAGCAGAGGGATCCGGGGGTACATGTCCACAGATCCCTGAAAGTTGAATCACAGGTAGATAAGGGTAGTTAAGAAAGCTAATGAGGCGTTAGCCTTCATAAGTCCAGGGATAGCGTTTAAGAGTCGCGAGGTAATGATGCAGCTCTATAAAACTCTGGTTAGGCCGCACTTTGAGTACTATGTCCAGTTCTGGTCGCCTCACTGTAGGAAGGATGTGGAAGCACTGGAAAGGGTACAGAGCAGATTTACCAGGATGCTGCCTGGTTTAGAGAGTACGCATTATGATCAGAGATTAAGGGAGCTAGGGCATTGCTCTTTGGAGAGAAGTAGGATGAGAGGAGACATGACAGTGGTATACAAGGTATTAAGAGGAACAGATAGACTGGACAGCCAGCGCCTCTTCCCCAGGGCACCACTGCTGAATACAAGAGGACATGGCTTTAAGGTAAGGGGTGGGAATTTCAAGGGGGACATTAGAGGAAGGTTTTTTACTCAGAGAGTGGTTGGTGCATGGAATGCACTGGCTGAGTCAGTGGTGGAGGCAGATACACTAGTGAAATTTAAGAGACTACTAGACAAGTATATGGAGGAATTTAACGTTGGGGGTTATATGGGAGGTAAGGTTTAAGGGGCACAACATTGTGGGCCGAAGGGCTTGTACTGTGCTGTACTGTTCTATGTTCTATATGTATAGGGAGCGGTGGGGTGTCAGAGAAAGCTTCTTTACAGATTGTGATAGGTATAGGGAGGGGTGGGGTGTCAAGAGATTTTTGTACACAGATTCTGTTGGGTATAGGGAGGAGTGGGGTGTCACAGGAAGGTTTTTTATATAGATTGAGATGAGTATAGGGAGGTGTGGGATGTCAGGAAGGATTTTTTTACAGATTGTGGTGGGTATAGGGAGTGGTGGGGTGTCAGTGGAAGGTTTTTTTTGGGAGATGTAGGTGTCAGAGGAAGGTGTTTTACAGATTGTGGTGGGTATAGGGAGGGGTGGGGTTTCAGAAGAAGGTTGTTTTACAGAGATTGTAGTGGGTATAGGGAGGGGTGGGGTGTCAGAATAAGGTTTTTGAGAGATTGTGGTGGGTATAGGGAGTGGTGTGGTTTCAGAGGAATTTTTTTACAAATTGTGGTGGGTACAGGGCATGGTCGGGTGTCAGTGGAAGGTTTTTTACACATTGTGGTGGGTATAGGGAGGGCTGGGTGTCAGAGGAAGATTTTTTACAGATTGTTGTGAGTATAGGGAGGGGTGGGGTGTCATTTGAAGGTTTTTTACGTATTGGGGTATAGGGTGTGGTGGGGTGTCAGAATAAGGTTTTTTTTTACAGATTGTGGTGGGTATCATGATGGGTGGGGTGTTAGAGGAAGGTTTTTTACACATTGTGGTGGGTATAGGGAGAGGTGGTGTGTTTGAGGATGGTTTCTTCCACTGATTGTGGTGTGTGTGGGAAATACCCTGCCAGGGGTGCTGGAAGAAGCAGATGCATTAGGGACATTTATGAGATGCTTAGATAGGCACATGGATGATAGAAAATTGGAGGGTTATGCAGAAAGGAAGGTTAGATTGATCTTAGAGTTTGTTGAAAGGTCGGCACAACACCATGGGCCAAAGGGCCTGTATTGTGCTGAAATGGTCCGTGTTCTATGTATTTAAAGCAAGGGTGTAATTCTAAAGTTTTATAAGGCCTTGGTCAGACCACATTTGGAGTCTGGTGAGCAGTTTTGGGCCCCACTCCTGAGAAAGGACGTGCTGCATTGGAGAGGGTCCAGAGATTCATGAAAATGAGCATGGAATGTAAAGGTGAACACACAAGGAAGTTTGGTATCTCTGGGCCTGTACTCACTGGAATTTAGATGAATGGGGAGTTTCATTGAAGCATACCAGATATTGAAAAGCCTAGAAAAAGTGTTGATTCAGAGGATGTTTCCAATAGTATGAAGGCACAGCCTCAGAATACAAGGACATCCCTTTAGAACAGAGATAAAGAGGAATTTTTTTTAGCCAGAGGGTGGTGAATCTGTGGATTAATTGCCACAGGCAGCTGTGGAGACCAAATCATTGGATATATTTAAAGCAGGGATTGATAGGTTCTTGATTAGTCAGGGTGTGAAAGGCTGTGGGAGAAGGCAAGAGATTGGGGTTAAGAAGCAAAATAAATCAGACATGATTGAAGAGTTGACCAGGATTGTTGCGCCGGATGGGCAAATTCTGCTGTTATGTCTTATGGTTTTATAGAAAAGCAACAGAGCTCTCTTCCACGCAGAGGATATCTGGCCTCACCTGCATCCCGATGACTGCATATATGAAGAACAGCATCACGATGAGGAGTGCGACATAGGGAAGGGCCTGCAAAAATCAAAACAAGACCAATGAAGTCTGACCCAGAACCTATCCAGTCCCTCCTCACACTCTCACAGATTTTGATAAGCACTCAGCTGAGATACAAAAGTTTAAAAGTATGTACCAGCAAGCTAAAGAACAGCTTCTACCCCACTTTAATCAGACGCTTGATAACGGTAAGATGGACTCTAGCCCATTATGAACTTGCAGTTTATCGTCTACCTGCACGGCATTGTTCGGTAGCTTGTACACTTTACTCTGCACTGTCTTGTTTTACCCTGTGGACACAGCTCAGCACATCCATGAACTCTGCCTACACTTCTCAATGCCTCAGTAAAGCAGCCAGCTTAATCACAGAGCCCACCCACCCTGGCCATTCTCTCTTCTCCCATCAAGCTGAAGATACAAAAGTCTGAAAGCATGTACCACCAGGCTGGAGGACTCACTGTTATCAGACCTCTTGGCCTCACAATCTACCTCATTATGATCTTGCACTTTATCTAGTTCCTTCAATTTCTCCACCAATGATGGGGTAGTTTTTGATGTCCAGCACAGTCTTGTGATTATAAAAAGGTGTTTAAAAAAGACAAAAATACGTTTAGTTTGCTCCATAGGAGCCACTGCATCTGAGCTCACCACCATCTTAGCAGAAGTCCCCCATTGTTAATGCAAGCCGCCTATTTCACCCTATGTTTCAATTTACACATAATAAATAAACCTGAATCTGAAGATACGTTTAACAGGTGACTGCTACGTGGAGGCTAGGCAATGGAATGGGTACTGATTCAAAATTGTTTAATGTCATTTCCAGTACACAAATGTAAAGGAGAACAAAATATTGTTACTCCGAATCGGATACAGCACAAAAAAAACAATAAAACAAAGAACTCAATAAATATAAATACAAAACATAGCTTATATACATAGATTGATTGTATGTGTCACAACCACGGATTCGGCAGCACAACAAATACGGCAATTGCACTCATGAATATGCATGTGTCAGCTAATTATTACATTGTGATGGTACTTAACTCCCTTCTTTTTGTCATGGTGCTTGAGCAAAGCACAGCAACGTTTCACTGCCTGCTTGTACTCGGCTTTGCATTCGTTTTGTATTTTAGTGATTCCATTTAGCCACAGTGTTGGCTTCATTTTCCATCTGAGAGTTTTAGTTAACGGCCCTGTTTGGTCTAGTGTTTATTGTTTTTCTCTCCCTCTAACTTTGTTCGCATTAAAGTCTGTGAACTATCAACCCGCTTCAGTATCGCTTGTTCCGCGCTTGGGCCATATCCGAACCCAGGAACAGCAAGTCTCAACCACACAAAGATGGACCCAGCAGACAGAGAGACAGCAGCTGACCTTGGCCCTGAGATTCATTGGTCAGGTAGGGGACAAGCTACAGGCAATTTCATCTGTTCTGAGTGAAGTTATGGAAGCAGTGAGGCACATAATCTCTGCCGATAAGCCTGGGCTCATCTGGAAAACAGGTATCATCCCTCACAGCAACTGCTCAACAGCTCACTGCAGACAATCGGAGTCAGCCAGCTCACTGTGAACAGCCAGCATCAGCTGACGGCCATTAACATTCTCCTCAACACAATTCAGCAGCCTCTGGCCGCCTCAGTCCCACTCCCAGCAACTCGCAGGTCCTCCTTTTCTGCTGCCCCAACAATCTCTGCTACTAATGCTCCTGCTTCCATGCCTGGACCAGAACTGGCTCCCGCATTCGGACTCCCACAGACACCCATGTCTGTACAGGAACCAAGTATTCCACCACCAGGCAGATATTCTAGTGATTCTGATGGCTGCAGGAATTTTATTACCCAATGTGAGCTGACACTCCAAGCCCAGCCTGGCCATTTTGGTGATGATGCGTGAAAACTGGCATACATGGTCAATCTTCAGGATGGACCTCCATTCAGCCTGTTCATTGGTTTACGGGAGCAAGGATACCCTGCAGCCCAGTTGTTCTGACATTTTGTGGTGGAGTTAAGGAGGGCTTCCTGATCTTCCAGTACGGGGTCAGGAGGCTGCCCACCGACTCTTGGACCTGCCAGCGTGGACTGAATGCAGGGGTCCAGCAGGAGATCGCTGTCCGTGACGAGCAGGATGGCCTGGATGACCTGATTAATCTGGCTATTCAAGTTGACGACCGGGTAACTGAGTGGTGCAGAGAAAGAATGTTTCAAACTTCCTATGCACTGCCAGATCACCGTCTTTCCTCGCCCTCTCTCCCTCCCTCACCTGATCACCATCTTTCCTCGCCCTCTCCCCCTCCCTCAGCACCCAGCATCCAGTCCATGGAGGAGCCTATGCAAGTGGGGCGCATGCACCTGTCTCAGGAGGAATGAGAGTGGTGCCGGAGGACAGGTGGACAGCCTTTACTTTGGTGATCCAGGACACTTCTGGGTGGCATGTCCAGTAAAAGAGGATACCGGTCAGCAGGGAGGGGAATCCTGATGGAGTTCTCTCTTCAGTCAGCTTCCTAATTGTGTAATGCTTGCAGCTTCCTTGTTGTGGCAGGAAATGATAAAGTAGTGGGAGTTGGGGGTGTGGAGGTGTTGATCAGCCTTACTGCTTGGGGAAAGTGTTTTTGAATCTGGTGGTCCTGGTGTGGATGCTACACAGCCTCCTTTCTGATGGGAGTGGGGCAAACAGTTGATGAGCAGGGTGGGTGGTATCCTGCGTGATGTTACTGGCTCTTTCCTGGCACCTTTCTGCACACGTGTCCTTGATGATGAGTGGATAACGGTGCACGTGGGAAAAAAGAAGGTAAGAAATAGTATAGGAATAATGAAAACTTTGGATCTGGAGAGCCCTTTCTTTCAAGGCTGAGCGACTATCCTGTTGACATCAGCTTGTAATAAAGAGAAAGTTTGTTCTGAAGGTGACCCCAGAATCCACGTAAATTCTTTCCGTCCTCACCCCCCATGCTCTGCCTTCTCTGTGTTACGTACCCCGTAACTGGGTTGCCAAACCAGCAGAAATGGATCACTCAGTTGGAGTCTGGAGTACTAGAACTAAGAAAGTTTTATTAAAGAAACAAGCAACACAGTAATCGAAAGGATAATAAATGCAACAGTTCAGCGATGCTAAACACACATGTGCACAGAATTAAGATAACAGCATCGATCAAGCTCTATCGTTGTCTAGGGGTAAATGACCAAATTTCAAAGTGACTCAAAATTCAGTCCAGTTTAGTAGTTCAGTTCGCAGTAATCGTTGCCATGGCGATGGACAATGTGGGGGGAGAGAGAGAGGGGGAGAGAACAGGAACAACTGATCATTCAGACACGGCTTCACTCACAGACCGACGATATGGCTCACAAGCAGCTTTTTTTGGGCAGGTCCTTGGTGATGTCACCTGAGGTCACCGACTGTGACCCCTCCTCCAGATGTGGTCGATCCTCTGCAGTGAACCCGGCACCCAGGCAAGGGCGGACACACACTGGGTTCCTGCTGATCGTACCTTTCCATCCTGGCCGTTGTCTGGTACTTCTCACCGACTCGTGAGAGGCGTACCGCTTCCAGGGTCTCGTTACCTCGGGTGTCGTGTGTGTGCTGCCTTAGCGAACCTGTCCCTTTTTATCCCCCTGCTGGGGTATCGCCTTCAAACAGTCCATCACTTCAAACAGTTCAGGGTTCAAAGAGGAAGCCGCTCCAGACAGCTCTCTCTCCCCCGTCCCTTCATTACACATCTCTAGACGCTGCTCCATTGTTCCTTATCTCTCCTTCCCCTGAGGGCAGGTGGCAGACCACTTGCTGATGCCACTGATGCTAACCCAGGCCAGCAAACATCTTAATTTTATGTGTATTCTCATCACATCTGCAACTAACTGCCTTTTCCCTGTCCCCATGCTATCTTCCCTGTGCCCACATTTCCAGGCTTGTCTTACCTGGAAGGACTTGATGAATGTCCACAGCAGAGTTCGCACACCCTCTCCTCGGCTCAGCAGCTTGACCAGCCGCATCACGCGGAACAAGCGGAAGAAAGAGATGGAGATGCGGGAGGTGTCCTCGGAATCCTGGCAACCATCCGGGAAAAGAGAAAAAAGAATCGATTACATGTGCTGGAGGGGGCACTGAACACAGTGGCGACCAGATGCGAGGATGGAGCAGGGAGTCAGTGAGGCTGAGGAGAAGGAGATAGTTAGAAGGTATGTGGAGGGAAATGGAATAGGCAGGAGACCACAAAAAAGAACTACATTTTGAAACAGACTTGCATGACATCAGGACATCCCAAAATGTATTACTGCCAATGAGGGGTATTCACCATTATAATATAGGATATTAAACCATTTAAATGCGACGTAAATAGACTTGAATGACAGGATAAAAACATTGCAAATGGAGATAAATGCAGGGAACTATGACATCATGCATGTCGGCAAAAGGAATCGAGAGTTGGATGACTTCAAAGTGGAGAGATACTGCCAATGAGTGAAGTTCAGAGAGATCTCAGAGTCTGAGATATCAGTAAGTGAAGATTGGAGAGACTGTGTAGTTTAAGATACTGTCAGTGAGTGAAATTCGGAGAGATCGCGGAGCTTGAGATACTGTCAGTGAGTGAAGTTCAGAGAGATCTCAGTTTGAGATATCAGTAAGTGAAGATTGGAGAGATCGCGTAGTTTGAGATACAGGTTTCCCCCGCCATCCGAAGGTAGAGCATTCATAAGCCGGAATGTTGTAAAGCGAAGAAGCAATTACCATTTATTTATATGGGAAAATTTTGTGAGCGTTCGCAGACCCAAAAATAACCTACCAAATCATGCCAAATAACACATAAAACCTAAAATAACAGTAACATATAGTAAAAGCAGGAATGATATGATAAATACACAGCCTATATAAAGTAGAAATACTTTTCCACAATCATTGCCGGCACTGTTCTCCGCAGCGAAAATCTCACGCAAGTGCTCTCGGCAGAAACACTCTCTCCAGTAACCTTTAAGCTATGAAGCTGCCAAATCATACCAAATAACACATAAAAATACACAGCCTATATAAAGTAGAAATAATGTACAGTGTAGTATCACTTACGGGGATTGGGAACACAGCTTGCTGAGCACACTGACGATGGTGTGTTAGACTGAGTCATCGGAGTTTGGGTGGTGCAGTGGCCCCCACCCTCCAGGCCGCCGACCGATACCGATTCGCGGAGAATGCAGGCACAAAGCACATCTTTAAGAAAAAAGCCGAAATAAACAAGCTAATTGATTAGGTGCCACCTGGCATGTAATTGTCGGCCCAGATCAGAGGCGACGCAATCGGCAATCACCTCTGATCTGGGCTGACATGTACGTGCCGAGTGGCACCTAATTAATTAGCTTGTTTATTTCAGCTTTTTTCTTAAAGATTTGCTGTGTGCCTCCCAGCTACCACTGCATTTTCCGCGAATTGTTATCTGTCCGCAGCCTGGGGGTTGGGGTGGTGGGATACTGAGGTGTCATCTCATCGTCATCTGTTTCCATCAGGGCAGGTAGGTCATCATCTTCTATGTCTGCCTGCCTTGATATCGAGGTTCATTGTCTGCTGTGGCTGATGTGGAAGGCTTGCCTGAATGCTGAGCCTCGTGCATTTTTAGATCATACAGTTCTTTGTAAGCACTCAAACCATCCTGCAAATATCCCCTAAACCTATGTGCCCTTTCAAAATTAAAGTCCTACTTTATCATTAAAGCGAAAATCTCACGCAGTCGCCTCATGTACAGTTCCTGGACGACTTCACTTTCGCTACTGAATTCGGTTTTGATTGTTATCCTTTCCCCTTCCAATTGCATCAGCTCTTCATCTATCAGTTCTTGGTCATGGGATGCCAAAACCTCTTCAACATCATCTTCGTCAACTTCCACAAGCCAAACTCACTTTGTCCTTACCTCGTTCACCACGATCGAAACGCTTAATTATGTCTAGTTTTACGCTAAGTGTAACACCCTTACGAGCTCTTTTAGGCTTTTCCAACATCTTGCAAACGGCTGCTCACAGGCATGTGCTAAAGCAATACCAGCGAGAATGCCGTTCCGAATCTGGGGGAGAGCGGCTGCTTGGGGTGCGCGCTGCTTCTCCCCGTGCACTGCTTTTCTTTGTAACAGTGAAAACACCTTCTGTTAGCGAAAACAGGTACTAATGTAGGTCTTTCGTAACAGTGAGGTTTCGTAAAGTAAACGTTCAAAAAGCAGGGGACACCTGTACTGTCAGTGAGTGAAGTAGAGAGATCTCAGAGTTTGAGATGTTATCAATGAGTAAAGTTCAGAGATCACTGAGTTTGAGATACCGCCAGTGAGTGAAGCTCAAATGATCTCAGAGTTGAGATACTGTCAGTGAGTGAAGTTCAGAGAGATCTCAGAGTTTGAGCACATTAATCACGAAAGGTTAGTAGGCAGCTCCAACAAGTAGTGACGAAGACACAGTGGATTGGCCTAGATTGGTCTCTCTTCCATTCAAAACATACTTATCAGGGGTGCTGTATACACAGAATCCTTAGCATGTCAATGATCAAAAACATTTCTTGGACTGCCAGCCAACAGGCAGGAGGTACCATAGCATTAAGATAAGGACTGCTGGGATGGGAAACAGCTTCTTTCTCCAGGGCATTAAGACCATTGAACACCCTGCCAATCACCTAGTTCTCATCACATACTGTTTACTTTATAACTTGTTTCATAAATGCAGATTATTATTCGTTAATTTATGTATGTGTGTGTGTGTGTGTGTGTGTATATATGAATTGTGTAAGTGTGCATGTATGTGTGCGTGTAGTGAGTGTGTGTGATTGAGTGAATGTGTGTAGGTGCGTGAGTGTGAGTATGCACGCATGTGTGCACGTACATGTGCGTATGCGTATATGTACGCATCTTGGTCCAGAGCAACATTGTTTTATTGGCTATATAAATGTGTATGGTTGAATGACAATACATGAAACCAATCGACACTGATGATTACAGGGCTTCACTTCGGGATGAGCTCAATGCCATCTACACTCACTTTGACAATCAAAACACAGAGGAACCTTCACAAACTCCCACTGCCCCTGATGACTCTATGATTTCAGTTTCTGAGGCTGACACAAGAGCATCCTTCGCGATGGTGAACCCACCACTTGGCTTAGTTGGGGTACTTGGCTGAGTACTAGAGTCCTATGCTGATCAACAGTATGTTCACCGATACCTTTAACCTCTCGCTTTGGCAGTCAGAGGTACCCAACTGCTTCCAGCAGGCTTCATTTGTAGGCCTATGAAAAATGTGGTAACCTGCCTCGATGACTTTCATTCAGTAGCACTTAAATCCACAGTAACGTAGTGTCTTGACAGGCTGGTGATGAAATGTATCAACTCCTGCCTGAGAGGCAACTTGGATCCACTCCAATTTGCCTACCAGCATAACAGGTTCGTAGCAGATGCCATCTCACTGGCTCTTCACTAAACCCTGGAACATCTGGACAGCAAAGTTGTGTACATCAGAATGCTCTTTGTCGACTATAGCTTGGCATTCATCACTATCATCGCTCAAAGCTAATCAATAAGCTTCAATACCTTGGTCTTTGTACTTCCTTTGTAATTGGATCAGCAATTTCCTCACTTGTAGACTCCAGACTGTTCAGATTGGCAACAACATCTCCTCCATGATCTCCATCAGCACAGGCGCACCACTAAGCTGTGTGCTTAGCCCCCTGCTCTACTCACTTTACACTTATGACTGTGAGGCTCAGCACATTTTCATGTTAACTGACCACACCATTGTCATAGACTGAATCAAAGGTGGTGACAAATCAGCATATTGGCGTGAGATTGAAAATCTGCCTAAGTGGTGCCACAACAACAGCCTCTCATCCAATGTCAGCAAGGCAAGGAAGATAATTATTGACTTCAGGAGGAGGAAACCAGAAGTCCATAAGCCAGTCGTCATCAGGGGATAAGAGATGGAGAGGGTCAGCAACTTCAAATTCCTTGGTTGTTATCATTTCAGATGGTCTGTCCTGGGCCCAAAGCGCAAGTGCTATGAAGAAAGCACTGCAGTGCCTCTATTTCCTTAGAAGTTTGTGAAGATTTGGCATGACGTCTAAAACTTTGACAAACTTCTAGAGATGTGTGGTGGAGAGTATATTGACTGATTGCATCACAGCCTGGTATGGAAACACCAATGCTCTTAAATAGAAAAGCCTAGAAAATGTAGTGGATATGGCCAGTCCATCACAGGTAAAACCCTTCCCATTATTGGAACCCCCTGCCAATACCCCAGTTCTGACCTCGGTCTTTGTCCCACCACACAGACCTTTAGTTCCATTCATTTTCAACTCCTTAACATTAACTCTGGAAATTTGGAGAAATGAAATGCAGATTGGGTTTCTTCTTTGCAGGGCACCTGTGTTTGTTCTGCAGGGGTGGTCCCATAAGAAATAGGAGCATAATTAGGCCCATCTAGTCTGCTTCGCCATTCTATCATGACAGATTTGTTGTCTGATTTATTATCCCTCTCAACCCCACTCTCTTGCCTTCTCAACATAATCTTTGACACCCTGACTAATTAAGAACCCATCAACCTCCACTTTAAATGTTCTCAATGATTTTAATTTTCCACACATAGACTGGGAAGCCCATTCTGTAAAAGGGCTGGATGGTTTGGAGTTTGTAAAATGTGTGCAGGATAGTTTTTTGAAGCAATACATAGCGGTACCAACTAGAGAAAGGGCAGTGTTCCATCTCCTGTTAGGGAATGAGACAGAGCAGGTAACAGAGGTATTTGTTGGGGAGCACTTCAGGTCCAGTGATCACAATACAATTAGTTTCAGTGTAATTATGGAGAACGATAGGACTGGACCTAGGATTGAGATTTTTGATTGAAGAAAGGCTAACTTTGAGGAGATGCAAAAGGATTTAGAAGGAGTGGATTGGAAAAATTTGTTTTATGGAAAGGATGTAACAGAGAAATGGAGGTCATTTAAAGGTGACATTTTGAGCGTTCAGAATCTTTATGTTAGGTTGAAAGGAAAGGTTAAAAGTTTGAGAGATACATTAGAAACCTGGTTCAGAAAAAGAGAGGGATCTTCAATAAATATAGGCAGCTTGGAGTTAATGAGGTACTCGAGGAATATAAAGAATGTAAAAAGAATCTTATGAAAGAAATTAGAAAAGCTAAGATACGAGGCTGCTTTGGCAAGTAAGGTGAAAATAAATCCAAAGGATTTCTACAGTTATGTTAGTGGCAAAAGGATAGTGAGGGATAAAATTGGTCCCTTAGAGAATCAGAGTGGGCGGCTGTGTGCGGAGCCAAAAGAGATGGGGGAGATTTTGAACAATTTCTTTTCTTCGGTATTCATTAAGGAGAAGGATATTGAATTGTGTAAGGTAAAGGAAACAAGTAGGGTAGTTATGGAAAGTATGACAATTAAAGAAGAGGAAGTACTGGCACTTTTAAGGAATATAAAAGTGGATAAGTCTCCAGGTCCGGACAAGATATTCCCTAGGACTTTGAGGGAAGTTAGTGTAGAAATAGCAGGGGCTCTAGCAGAATTATTTCAAATGTCATTAGAAACGGGAATGGTGCCAGAGGATTGGTGTATTGCTCATGTGGTTCCATTGTTTAAAAAGGGTTCTAAGGGTAAACCTAGCAATTATCAGCCTGTGAGTTTGACGTCAGTGGTGGGTAAATTGATGGAAAGTATTCTTAGAGATGCTATATATAATTTTCTGGATAGAAAGGGTCTGATTAGGAACAGTCAACATGGATTTGTGTGTGGAAGGTCATGTTTGACAAATCTTATTAAATTTTTTGATGAGGTTACTAAGAAAGTTGACGAGGGTAAAGCGGTGGATGTTGTCTATATGGACTTCAGTAAGGCCTTTGACAAGGTTCCACACGGAAGGTTAGTTAGGAAGGTTCAATCGTTAGGCATTACTATCGAAGTAGTAAAATGGATTCAGCAGTGGCTAGATGGGAGACGCCAGAGGGTAGTGGTGGATAACTGTGTGTCAGATTGGAGGATGGTGTGTAGCGGTGTGCCTCAGGGATCTGTACTGGGTCCAATGTTGTTTGTCACATATTTTAATGATCTGGATGATGGGGTGGTAAATTGGATAAGTAAGTACGCAGATGATATTAAGATAGGTGGTGTTGTGGATGATGAGGTAGGTTTTCAAAACTTGCAGAGAGATTTAGGACAGTTAGAAGAGTGGGCTGAAAGATGGCAGATGGAGTTTAATGCTGAAAAATGTTGAAGTGCTACATTTTGGTAGAACTAATCAAAATAGGACATACATGGTAAATGGTAGGGCATTGAAGAATGCAGTAGAACAGGGGGATCTAGGAATAATGGTGCATAGTTCCCTGAAGGTGGAATCTCATGTGGATAGGGTGGTGAAGAAAGCTATTGGTTTGCTGTCCTTTATTAATCAGAGCATTGAGTATAGGAGTTGGGATGTAATGTTGAATTTGTATAAGGCATTGGTAAGGCCAAATCTGAAGTATTGTGTACAGTTCTGGTCACCGAATTATAGGAAAGATGTCAATAAAATTGAGAGTACAGAGGAGGTTTACTAAAATGTTGCCTGGGTTTCATCTCCTAAGTTACAGAGAAAGGTTGAACAAGTTAGGACTTTATTCTTTGCAGCGTAAAAAATTGCCAGAAGGAGAAATCCATATTCATGGACACAGGAATGAGGGGGGACAAAGGTTGAGGGGAGACTTGATAGAGGTGTTTAAAATTATGAGGGGGACTGATAGAGTTGACATGGATAGGCTTTTTCCATTGAGAGTGGAGAAGATTCAAATAAGAGGACATGGGTTGTGAATTAAAGGACAAAAGTTTAGGGGTAAAATGAGGGGGAACTTCTTTACTCAGAGAGTGGTAGCTGTGTGGAATGAGCTTCCAGCAGAAGTGGTTGAGGCAGGTTCTATGTTGTCGCTTAAAGTTAAATTGGACAGGAAAGGAATGGAGGGTTATGGTCTGAGTGCAGGTCAGTGGGACTAGGATAGGGTAAGAGTTTGGTACGGACTAGAAGGGCCGAGATGGCCTGTTTCCATGCTGTAATTGTTATATGGTTATATACAATGCTGGTTAAAAGGTTGACACCATATTTTGAGCTGAAGGTGAAGGGCCTGTACTGTACAGTTCAATGCTCTGTGTCCATGAATATGGATTTCTCCTTCTGGCAATTTTTTTCATTCCCCTTCCCTTTTCTTCTATTCCCCACTCTGGCCTTTTCTCCTCACGTTGTGTCCCTCTTTCTTCTCTTTCTCACATTGTCCACTCTCCTCTCCTATCAGATTCCTTCTTCTCCAGCCCTTTAGCTTTTCCACCTATCACCTCCCAGCTTCTAATTACATCACCTACCTGGTCACACCAATCACATTCTAGCTTGTCCTCCTTCCTTTTCCCCCCACCTTCTTACTCTGGCACCTTGTCCTTTCCTTTCCAGTCCTGATGAAGGGTCTCAGCCCAAAACATCGACTGTTTATTCATTTCCATAGATGCTGCCCGAACTGCTGAGGACCTCTAGCATTTTGTGTGTGTTGCTTTGGATTTCCAGCATCTGCAGAATCTCTTGTATCTCTCTTCCATGTTCTTATAATCCTCCATGGCTCTTCCATTTGAAGATAAAATGTAAAATCTTCTTCTTCAGGACAGTATCTATTTCACGGACTTTACGTTCAAGCCTGTTCTTTGGTGTGTCAGCACTGTAGTGGGCAGAGACGGAAATGGCTGGACCTAGGCCCCTGTTTCCAGCTTTGCAGTGCTGAGGAACACCAGCAGCACTCAGCACTGCTGACCAGAATCCAAATGGACCAAACATCATGCGTGTTTGATGTGGTATTAGGGAAAGAGATCCCTTCACAAGAGGGAACAGCACAACTGGAAGGAGTTAGTGTGAGAGAAGGAGGGGGTGGTTGTGGTAAAGGGAGACCCAGAAGGTAATTCCTCACAAGGTTAATATAGAGGACCAGTAATTCTTCCATCAACATAGGTTGGGGTTCAACATCAGTAAGTGTTTAATCATCTGTGAGACAACCAGTGTTAACAGATCTACTTCCATCTACAATGAGTTGGTTACGTGTCCATACACCTCAAAGAAGCAAAGTGAGGAGATGAGAGTGGGGTGTCTGGGTACAGTATGATGGTACTCTGCACCTGTAAAACCATAAGACATTGGAGAATTAGGCTATTTGCCATTCTATCATGGCTGATTTGTCTTCCCTCTCAAACCCATTCTCCTGCTTTCTCCCCATAGCCATTGACACACTGACTGATCAAGAACCTATCAACCTCTACTTTAAATCTGCCAGTGAATTGGCCTCCATAGCCACCTGTGGCAATGAATTCTACAGATTTGCCACCCTCTGGCTAAAGAAATTCCTCCTCATCTCTGTTCTAAAGGGACGTTCTTATATTCTGAGCTCTCTGGTCCTAGATTCACCCAGTATAGAAAACATCCTCTCCACATCCACTCCATCTAGGACTTATGGGGAAACAGGAAGGATATGAAGGGTCTGATCCAAAATGGCAACTGTTTATTCCTTTCCAAAGATGCTGCTTGACCTCCAGCATTTTGTAGGCGTTGCTTTGGATTTTCAGCAGCTGCAGATTCTCTTGATAATTAGAATCAGAGACTGGGTCCAGATGCCCACAGGACGTCCCAATATTGGAATCCACTATGAGATCGTGATACCATAGGATGTCCCATTATTGGAATCCATTATGGGATCATGATACCACAGGATGTCCCATTATTGGAATCCATTATGGGATCGTGATACCATAGGATGTCCCATTATTGGAATCCATTATGGGATCGTGATACTATAGGATGTCCCATTATTGGAATCCATCATGGGATCGTGATACTATAGGATGTCCCATTATTGGAATCCATCATGGGATCGGGATACCACGGGATGTCCCATTATCGGGATCATTTATGGAATTGATACCCCACAGGACGTCCCATTATTGGGATGCATTGTGTGGACTGGGATCCCATTAGAAGGCCCCATTCAGATCAGACCCCATGGATTAGCCCACTACCAGGATCTAGCCCAAATCCCAATAATGGGACATCAGGACAGACTTCTTTGCTTCTTTGAGTGTTGGAACCTGAGAGGGTAGCTGATTATTCCAACTTCCATGGTGAATTCCACATACCACACAGAAGCACACTTGGAAACACAGCACAACACACAGCCAAGCCCGCATGCTGCCAGATATTTACACTGGATCCGCATCCAGAACTCAGGCAGTAGAGACCCCCGCTGGAGGCAAGAGCTATCTGTCGGAGAAACGGAGAAGTGAGCAGCCAGCATGTCAGGGAGTGGCGAGGGGGGAGTCAGGAGTGGGGAAAGGTGAGAACAGTTAGAGAGTGGCAGGGGGCAAGAGACAGAGAGGAGAGTGATAGGGGTGAGAGCAACAAGGTAAAGAGGGGAAGGGAACACAGCACAGACAGAGAGTGGTCAAGGGGAAGAGAAATGGACAATGTAAGAAAAGCACGGGGGGGAGAGGGGAAAAGAGGAAGTGTGGAAGTGAGTGAGAGAGAGTGTGAGAAAGAGGGAGAGTGAGAGGGAGAGACTGACAGACAGATAGAGACAGTGACAGAGAAAGAAAGAGACAGACAGACAAAGACAGAGAGAGAGTCAGACAGACAGGGAGAGAGAGAGTCAGACAGACAGGGAGAAAGAGGGAGCCGGGCAGACAGACAGAAACAGAGAGAGACAGTGGGAGAGACTGACAGACAGGTAGAGAGAGAGAGAGAGAGAGAGAAATAAACAGACTGTGAGAACGAGAGTTAGAGAAAATGCAGTACAGAAGGCATGACAGCAATAGTAGGGTAAAGTACAAGAGGCAAGGGACAGAGGGAGAGGAGGAGAAAAGAGGAAGAAACAGAGGAAATTCAGAGAGGAGGATGTCAGCAAGACCACAAGCAAGTAAGAGCAGGAGAATGCTGCCTGGCCCCACAAGCCTGCCTCAGGCCTCAATTCTCCTTCTGTGCCTGTTTCCACAGCCTGAGCTTTTAAAGGCTTATTTCTTTTCTCTATAAATACCTACAGGTATGTCATCAAGGACTCTAGCAAACTTCTGTAGGTGTACCATGGAAAGCATTCTATCTAACTGGATGAGTCATCAACTGGTCTAGAGGGGCCACTGCACAAGATCAGAAAAGCTACAGAGAGGTGTAATCTCAGCCAGCTCCATCATGGGTACTGACCTCCTCGGCAAACAGAACATCTTCAAAAGGTGATCCTCAAAATGGCAGCATCACCCAGGACGTGCCCTCTTATCATTTCTACTGTCAGAGAGGAGGTACAAGAGCCTGAAGGCCCACACTTAGCATTTTAGGTCTGAACAGTCCACAAACCCATGAGCACCACCTCTATATTTTTGCACTATTTATTTATTTTCATTGATGCAGGGGCAACTTTATTAGGTACACCTGCTGGTTAATACAAACATCGAGTCAGCCAATCATGTGGAAGTAACTCAATGCACAAAAGCATGCAGTCATGGTCAAGAAATTCAGTTCTTGCTCAGACCAAGCATCAGAATGGGGAAAAAATATGATACAAGTGACTTTCACCATGCAAAGATTGCTGGTGCCAGATGGGGTGATTTGAGTATCTCAGAAATTGATCTCCTGAGATTTTGACACAACAGTCTCTACGGCTTACAGAGACTGGTGTGAAAAACAAACAAAAATTCAGTGAGCAACAGTTCCGTGGCCAAAGGAGAATGGCAGAAGAGCACAACACATTGAACATTGAAATGGATGGGCTACAGCAGCAGAAACAATGAATAGACACTTTATTCGGCAGAGTGGTCACTGAGTGGGTAGCTGCACTGTTTATAGATTACACTGCACTGCTGTCGTAAAGCATCAAATTTCACAACATACAATCCGATTCTGATTCGGCAATGTATTCTGTATCGTCATGAATGAATACTGTGAAACATTTTAAAAAATTATTGCTATCTTGAAAAAACTGCCATAAAAAGGTATGGGAGAACGTGTGTAAAATTTGATTCCATAGGCCATTCACACACAATGAAACCTTTATCCCCTACACTCTTACCACCTCCAGCATCCCCCAATTTGGACTTCTAACTTGGATTTCTAACCGCCTACTTCCTCATTAAACTCCATTTGCCGGTGGGTGAGTGGACAGAGGCGGGTGAGGGAGGGTTTGGTGAAGAGAGGGAGTAGGAAAAGTTGACCAAAAGGGGGAAGGATGCAAGGAGCAAGGGGAACAAAGAACTGAACAGAGGGAATTGGTGAGGGAGATAGATGAGACCTTGTCATTGTGTAAGGGAGGAGAGGCAAGGAACAAAGAGAGAATGACAGTTTGGGAAATGGTGGTGGGGGGAAAGTGAAAAGGGGGAGAGAGGTGGAGGGGGCAGAGAGGGAGGGGAAAAGAGGGAGGTGGAGGGGGCAGAGAGTGGGTGAGAGGGGGGACAGAAAGGAGGGATCTATGCAAAAATGGAGTAAAGGATAGAGAAAGATAGAGCTGGAAACCAGGCTCACTGAATCTTCTATACCATCCATAAGATAATGACACAACTCCAATTTTCCCATTACACTCCCTGGGACAAAGGATGTCACCATAATCACAGTTCAGATTCCATCCACCCCAGAGATTCTCTCATCTCCCCGCTCCCATTGGAGAGAAGATACAAAGAGCTGAAAGCATGTACCACCAGGCTCGAGGACAGCTTCTAGCCCACTGTGATCAGTTTCTTTTTGGACCTTTTATACAATAAGATCAAGTCCAGGCCTCACATCCTACTCTGTTATGACCTTGCATTTTATTGTCTACCTGCAATGCTTTTACACTTTATTCTGCAAAGTTGTGATTTTAGCTCAATGCGCTGTTTAATGATCTGATCTGTATGAATAGTATGCAAGACAAGCTTTTCACTGTCCCTTGGTCAATACGACAAAAATGAACCTGTGTTGCAAACTGCACTCATCACTAGCTGCTCTACGTGTCTACGTGCATGGTGATGTGATCCGGTGAATGTCAGACAGGTAAATGGTTCTGGCCCTGCAGTCACCCCAACAGGGACCAGTGAGTACCTGTTATTGATACTAGTTCCAGTCCCCAGGGTGTGGACAGTGGAAAATCAGTGATCACCGAGTGCAAACTGTGCCCATGACTGTCTGATCAAAATATCACCTGAAGGCAAGGCAGGGCAGGCAAGGAGACATCCCAGAGTAACAGGCAGTGTGGCAGGAACACTGCAGCACAAAGTAACACACACAGACAGATGCACAGTTACAGAGACACACACCAGTACAGTGTAACACACACACAGTTACACAAACACACAACAGTACAGTGTAACACACACACAGTTACACACGCACACACCAGTACGATGTAACACACACAGGAAGCCACCAGTGCAGATCGCATACAGACAGATGCACACACAGATACACAGGTTCATTGCAGCACAGGGTAACACAGACATAGGCACACAATAGTGGTGTGTAACACACACACACACACACACACACACACACACAAGTACACTATTACGTGCGTGTGGGGCAGACCTTGTACTTACGTCTACTTCACTGAGGATGACATCAATGATGCTCCCAATAACAATCAGGAAGTCAAAAACATTCCAGGGGTCTCCGAAGTAACCCTGGGGAGAGCGCAAACACAAGGAGAGTGAGACATCTGACAACAGAGGCGAGAGAGAGAGATGGGGAAGAGAGGAGAAAGAGGGAGAGGAAGAGGAGAGGGAGGATTAGCAGGGTGGGTAGTGAGGGGAGATGGGAGGGAGGAGAGGTGAAGGGGTAGGGGTGCAGGGAGGGGAAGTATGGAGGGAAAGGTCAGGGAGAGGTGGGTGAGAGAGGAGGGGAGAAGGGGAGAGAATGGGGAAATGGAGAAGAGAGAGGGAAGAGAATGGGGACAGAGGGAAAGAGAAAAGGAGGAAGAGGGCGAGAAGGAGAGGAGAGAGAGGGACAACAAAATAGAAGGAGAGAGGGAGAGAGAGAGGAGAGGGAGAGAGAGGGGTGAGAGAGAGGGGATAAGGGGGAGAACGTAGGAGAGGAAGGAGCAGAGAGCAGGGAGAAGAGGAGAGAGAAGTAAAGAGGAAGAGGGGAAAGAGTGAGGGAGAGAAATAGAAGGTGGAGAGGTAGAGAGGTGGGGAGAGAAGTGGAGGGGAGGAGAGAAGGTGGAGAGGAAGGGGGAGAGAAGGCAAGGGGGGAGAGAAAGGGGTAGAGCGAAGGAGAGAGGGGAAGCACGGGAAGAGAGAGAGGAGCAGATGGGAGAGAGAGAGAGAGAGGAAGAGAGTGGGGGACAGAGAGTTAGGGAAAGAGAAAGGGTAGGGAAAAGGGAGAAAGAGGTGGCCAGGAGTGAGAAGGGCAGAGAGTGAGGGAGAGTAAGGGGGGGAGTGAGAGGTGGAGCTAGAGGGAGGTGGGGATTGAGAGATAGGAGAGGGAGGGAGACAGAGGGGGTGAGAAGGAGAAGAGAGAGAGGGTGCAGGAGGGGAGTGGAGAGAGGAGGGAGGGGTAGGGAGAGATGGAAGTTGGAGAGGGGGAGAAAAAAGGGGAAGAAGGGGGAAAGTGTGGAAGAGGGAGGGTGGAGGGAGTGAGGAGAAAGGGGTAGAGAAGGCTGGAGAGGGGAGGGAAAGGGGGAGAGATGTGGAGAAGTTGTGGAGTGAAGAGGAAAGAGGGTGAAGAGGAAGGGGAGAGAGAGTGGAAGCGAGAGGGAGAGAGAGAAAACTGGAGGGGGGATGGAGTGGGGTGGAGAGAGGGGGCAATGGGGGAGGGGGAGAGGGGAAGGGAGAGAGGGGTATAGAGAGCAAGAGAGGGAGGGAGAGAGAAGAATGGAGAGTGTGGTAGAGAGCATGAGTGAGGGAGAGAGGGATGGAGAGGGGGAAAGTTAGTGGAAAAGAGAGCAAGGGGGTGGGAGGGGACAGTGAAGGGCTAGAGGGGAGAGAGATAGGGAAAGGATCAAGTGATATGGCGAGAAGACAGGTGTATGGGGTTGAGTGGAATCTGGGATCAGCCATGATGGAATGGCAGAGCAGACTCAATGGGGTGAATGGCTGAATTCTGTTCCTATGTCTTATGGTTGAAGTGAGAGTGTGAGGGGGGAAGAGAGGGGGAGGGGTGGGAGGCAGGAGAGAGAGGGGATGGAGGAGTAAATAGGAGAGAGCGGGAGAGATTGGGGACAGAGGTAGGGAAAGAGAACGGGTGGAGAGGGGAGAGCAGGAGAGAGAGGTGGAGTGAGAGGAGGGGAGGTGGGAGAGGGAGTGATGCAAGGGGGAGAGAGAGAGGGCAGAGAGATGGAGAGGGGGTAGAGCGAGATGGGGAGGGGGTGAAAGAGGTGGAAAGAGGAGGAGAGTGGGGGAAAGAGAGGGATAGAGCAGGTAGAGAGGATGGTAGGAGATGGACTGAGGGATTGATAGGGGAGAAAGAGGGAGAGGAAATGAGAGGCGGAGAGAGCTAGGGGAAGAGAGAGACTGTGAGAGAGAGGGAGAGAAAGGGGTGGGGTGAGGCTGGAGATAGAGAGGGGAAGGACAAAGAGTCAAGGAGTGGAGGGGAGTCAGAAGGAAGAGAGTGGGAAGAGAATGAGAGGGAGAGAAGGGGGAGAAAGATGAGAAAGGGAGAAGAGTGAGTGGTGTGAGAGGTGGGAGAGAGAGGGGAAGTGAGAGAGGGGAGAGGACAGGGAGAGTGGGTGAGAGGGGATAAAAGAGAGAATGATAAAGAGAGGATATGCAAGGGGCACAGGGATATGAGGAGGTGGGAGGAGAAGGGTGAGAGAGGAGGGAAGCAGAGGAAGAGACTGAGGGGGGAATGAGGGGGGAGAGGAGAGAGGGAGGAAAGAAGGGGAGAGAGAAGGAGATGGAGGGAGGAAAGGGGTGAGAGTGAGGTTGAGAGAGAGAGAGGAAAGAGAAGGGAGGGAGAGAGTGGAGGAGATTGATGGGGAGAGAGAGGTAGAGGGGGGGAGAGAGAGATGGTGGAGAGAGGAGGGGAATGAGGGGGAGAGGAGGGAGAAAGATTGAGGAGAAGGAAGGAGTCAAAAGAAGGGAGAGAGAGGGTTCCAGGAGAGGGGATGTGAGAGTGTGGGAAAGAGGGGGAGGGGTAGGTGGATGAGAGAGAGAAGGGTGGAGCATGAGGATAGAGAGGCTAGAGAGAAAGGGGAAAGGGAGGGGGGAGAGGTAGTTGGAGAGGAAGAGACAGGTGAGGTGGAAAGGGGTAGAGAAGGAAGGAAAGAGGGGGAGAGGGAGGGAGAGATTGCAGGGTTAGAGGGGGGAGATGGGGTAGAGAGTCACAGGAGAGAGACAGAAGAGAGGGGCAGCAGAGTGAGAGACAGGGAATGTGAGCGGGAGTGAGGGGAAACAGGGGTAAGGTAGGAGAGAGGGTGTGAGTGAAGGGGGAGGTTGTGGAGGGGATGAATGGGAGAAGGGGGATCAAGGGGAAAAGGGAAAGGGAAAGAGGGGCAGAGGGAGAAGAGGAATAGAGTGGGTGGGGGGAAGAAAATGGAAGGCGGTGAGGAGAGGGAGATGAGAGAAAGGAGAGGGGGATGGAGGGAATGAGGAGTGGTAGTGTGTGAGGGGTGGGGTGGAAAGCTGAGCAGGAGGGTATGAGGCCGGTTGCAAGAAGCATTTTGGGGTTTTGCTCTGTGAATAATTGTTGTGGCTTGCATGCTCAGAAACATGGAGGACTGACAAACTGAACGTGCAGGGGCCCAGTATATGGACAGCCCAGAGTGGTGTGCCCCATAGTTCGGTGTATTTTGGGCACAGGTTGGCTGTGGTAATGGTGAAATCTGGTTTCTTGCTCACCAAGTTGAGGCCTTTTCAGCAGGCATGGGGAGGTAGAAGAAACAACAATGAACAAAATCAGAATTATGGTAAAAGTGTAAACACAAGATATTCTGCAAATGCTAGAAACCCAGAGCAACATGCACAAAAATGCTGGAGGAATTCAGCAGGTCAGGCAGCGTCTACAGAGGGGAGTAAACAGTTGATGTTTCGGGTTGATCCCCCCCTCTCCCCACCACTAAGTATGCGTCATCGTGGACCCCCACTCTCTTCTTGCTGCCATTGGTAAGGTGGTACAGGAGTCTCAGGTCCCATACAGGTTCAGAACTATTATTACCCTACAACCATCAGGCTCTTGAACCAGAGGCAATAACTTCACTCACCCCATCACTGAACTGATTCCAAAACCTACAATCTCACTTTCAAAGACTCAACAACTCATTCCCAGTATAATTATTGATTGATTAATTGATTGTACACTTTGTGCTTTTTTCACATTGGTTGTTTGTCAGTCTACGTGCTTGTCAATCATTGATTTTTTTTAGCATTTATTTGTTCTACTGTCAATGCCTGCAAGAAAATGAATCTCAGGGTTGCATAATGGTGACATATAAGTGTAACTCTCTGGTTAAGATTTTTACTGTTATGCTGCAGGTGTTTCATTTTAGCAGTTCTGGTAAGAGCAGTCTATTCTGCTTCTAGCGTGCTTGGGTTTGAACTAAAGATAAGGGGTTGGGATGTTCATGCTTAGGAACGTAGTGTCATCCAATCAGGTTGGTAGAATTGGGAGAAAGTTCTAGAAAACGCCGGGTGGAAATGTGCGTTCTTTATAATTGTATACAGCGTACGATCTGTTATTTCTTGCTGACGGGTAATTGCAAGTTGGCAGCACTTACACAGTATTCACTCAGATTGGGGTTCAGGTGCGTGAGACATCCCAAACTCCCTGGGTTTGGTGGGACCTGTCTTATCGACCATAGACGTACAGAAGCTCAGAAAGGTGGTTTTCTCACCGCTGAGTCCAGTAGCTGTTAGTGAGGGGCTAACAAGCCACATCTCCAGAGACGCCCGGTAAAAAAGAGTTTCAAGATACTTTGATAATAAATTTACTTTGAACTTTGATCTTTTGTACTTTGTACATAGATGCTGGCTCACTTGCTGAGTTCCTCTTGTGTGTTTTTTTTTGTGTAAGAAAGCTTGCCGTACAGTGAAGTCCCCCAGTGCAAGTCTCTCCTTTTGCTAAAGCTCTTTTCTTTGGAGTAACGTACTGCTGTTTCCTCCCCGAGTCCCCGCACTCACGGTGCTGAACTGTCAACACCTCCTCTACCCAGGTTAAACGCAGGACGGTTGCTGGATATCTGTTTACATCGCACCTTACTAACGAAGAACCAGACATCAGAAACACAAAGAGATTTTAAAGATGCTGGAAATCCAGAATAACATACACGCAAAATGCTGGAGGAACTCAGCATCTACAATCTAGGTCGGGTCTTTCTGAGTAGAGGAGACTGCATTGGGAGCACAGTAGTTTATCCCGGAAGACTTGCAGGTGAAATATTACAACACCTGAATGGACTGTTTGGGACTCTGAATCGAGGTGAGGTGCTTGCAGGGATAAATGCCAGGAGGGAAACCAGTGGGGAAGGATGGGTGGACAAGGGAATCACAGAGAGAATGGTCGCTATAGAAAGCAGAGAGTAGCGTGGGGAGAAGACGTTAGTTTGCCTCTAACATCTACAACTACACGAATGGTAGTTTGTCTCTTGGGTGCCAGGGTCTGTGATGTTTCTGAACGTGCCAACAATATCCTGAGAAGGGAAGGTAAGCAGCCAGAAATTGTGGTATATATTGGTACCAATGACATAGGTAGAAAAAAGGAGGAGGTCCTAAAAATAGAATGCAGGGAGTTAGGAAGGATACAAGGAAGCAGAACCTCGAGGGTAGTAATCTCAGGATTGCTGCCTGTGCCAGGCAACAGTGAGGATAGGAATAGAATGAGGTGGCAGATAAATGCCTGGCTGAAGAACTGGAGCAGGGGGCAGGGATTCAGACTTCTGGATAATTGGGACCTCTTCTGGGGCAGGTGAGACCTGTCCAAAAGGGACAGGTTGCCCTTGAATCCGAGATTATCAATATCCTCACCGGCAGGTTTGCTAGAGCTGTTGGGAGTGGTTTAAACTAATATGGCAGGGAGATGGGAACCAGTATGATAGAGCTGAGGATGAGCCAATAGGTTTACAAGTAGATGATGGGTGTAACATGAATGTAAGGAAGAAGCAGCCAGTGATTGGGTACAAATGTAGACAGAGCAAAGAGTTTTGAGGCAATATTCAAAAGGGTGTAGAATGCAGGACTAAAGGTGCTGTATTTAAATACGTGTAGCATTCGGAACAAGGTGGATAAAAGGTGCAAAGGGACTTAGGAATCGTCATGCAAGACTCCCAGAGGTTAATTTACAGGTTGAGTCCGTGGTAAAGGAGGCAAAAGTAATTTTGACATTCCTTTAACAGGAATTAGAATATAAAAAGGAGGAGATGATGCTGAACCTTTTTAAGACACTAGTCAGGCCATATTGTCAACAGTTTTGGGCCCATATTGGAGAGGGTACAGGGAAAGTTCACAAGGATGATTTAGGGAATGAAGGGTTTAACATATGAGGAGCGTTTGGCAGCTTTGCACCTGTACTCACTGGAATTTAGAAGAATGTGTGGGGATTTCATTGTAACTTACTGAATGTTGAAAGGACTAGATAGGGTGGATGTGTAGTGAATGTTTCCTATAGTGAGGGTATCCAGAACTAGAGAACACAGCCTCAAAATTGAGGGGCAACCCTTTAGAACAGAGGTAAGGAGGAATGTTTTCACCAGAGAGTAGTGAATCTGCTCTGCTACAGACTGGTGGAGGCCAGATCCCTGGGTATATTTAAGGCGGAAGTTGATTGTTTCCTGATCAGTCAGGGAATCAAAGGATATGGCGAGAAGGCAGGTGTATGGGGTTGAGTGGGATCCAGGATCAGCCATGATGGATTGGGGGAGCAGATTCAATGGGCTGAATGGCCTGATTCTGCTCCTATGTCTTATGGTCTAACCCTGTGAGAGAGAGAGAGAGGGGGGGGGGAGTCTGAGAGAGAGAGATGGATGTCTGTGAGAGGGAGAGGGGTCCGTGAGACAGAGAGTGAGTGAGGGGCCTGTGTGAGAGAGAGAGAGAGATACTGAGAGGCCCATATGAGAGAGAGAGAGAGAGAGAGAGAGAGAGAGAGAGAGAGAGGGGGGGGAGGGAGGGAGGGAGGGAGAGGAGAGAGGGGAGACAGGGGGAGAGAGGGGGAGAGAGGGGGAGAGGGGGGAGAGGGGGGAGAGGGGGGAGGGGGGAGAGGGGGGAGAGGGGGAGAGGGGGGAGAGGGAGAGAGGGAGAGAGGGAGAGAGGGAGAGAGGGGGAGGGGGAGAGGGAGAGAGGGAGAGAGGGAGAGAGGGAGAGAGGGGGAGGGGGAGAGAGGGGGAGGGGGAGAGAGGGGGAGAGGGAGAGAGGGAGAGAGGGAAAGAGGGAGAGAGGGAGAGAGGGAGAGAGGGAGAGAGGGAGAGAGGGAGAGAGGGAGAGAGGGGGAGAGGGGGAGAGGGGGAGAGGGGGAGAGGGGGAGAGGGGGGAGAGAGGAGGAGAGGGGGAGAGAGAGAGTGAGTGGGGCCAACGAGAGGGAGAGGAGAGAAGGGAGAGAGGGGGAGAGAGGAAGAGTGGGGGAGAGAGGGGGAAGGAGGGAGAGAGAGAGAGAGAGAATGTGTGTGTGAGTGAGGGGTCCGTGTGAGGGGCAAGAGAGAGAGAGAAAAGAGAGAGGGAGAGAGCGGGGAGAGAGGGGGAGGGGGAGGGGGGAGAGAGGGGGAGGGGGGAGGGGGGAGAGAGGGGGAGGGGGGAGGGGGGAGAGAGGAGGAGAGGGAGAGGGGGAGAGAGGAGGAGAGGGAGAGAGGGGGGAGAGAGGAGGAGAGGGAGGGGGAGAGGGGGGAGAGAGAGAGAGTGAGAGGGGCCAGCGTGAGAGAGAGAGAGAGAGGGGGAGAGGGAGAGGAGAGAGGGGATAGAGGGGGAGGGGGAAGAGGGGGAGAAGGGGAGAGGGGGAGGGGGAGAAGGGGAGAGGAGAGGGGGAGAGGAGAGGGGGAGAGGAGAGGGGAGAGGAGAGGGGAGAGGAGAGGGGAGAGGAGAGGGGAGAGGGGAGGGGGAGAGGGGAGGGGGAGAGGAGAGGGGGAGAGGAGAGGGGGAGAGGAGAGGGGGAGAGGAGAGGGGGAGAGGAGAGGGGGAGAGGGGAGGGGAGAGGGGGAGAGAGAGAAAGGGAGAGAGGGAGAGAGACGGAGGGAGAGAGAGAGAGAGAGAGAGACAGAGACAGACAGGGTTGTGAGAGAGAGACAGAAAGAGTAGCCAGGCAGAAGGTGGAGTGTGGAGGAGGAGAAAGAGGAGTGCAGTTGTCAGTGGTCCCACACTGGACTGTGGCTGTCAGTCGCTGGCCCATCTGTGTCAGTTCTGGAAGACTTCCACCCGCATGTAATGCTCTTGATCTGAGCACAGGAATCAGGCTTGGAGCCTTGCTCCGTTGAAATACGCTGAGACACCATTTCCCTCAGGGTCAGGATTAATAAAGCCATAAAACCAAGGTACAAAATGAGGCCATTCTACCTATGGAGCCTGCTCCACCATTGCATCGTATCCGATTTATTATCCATCAGGCTCGGACTGCCAATTTACAAGTGACTAATAAATCTAATCCAATCTCAGACGATAAAACATAGGAGCAGAATTAGGCCATTCGGCCCATCCAGTTTGCTCCGCTATTTCATCATGGCTGATTTATTTTCCTTCTCAACCTCGTGTTCTTCTCTCCGTAACCTTTGACACCCTGACTAACCAAGGACCTATCAACCTCTGCTTTAAATATACTCAATAATTTAGCTTCCACAGCCGTCTGTGGCAATGAATTCCACAGATTCACCACCTTCTGGCTGAAGATATTCCTCACCTCTATTCCAAATGGACATCCTTAGACTGTGAGGCTGTGCCCTCTGTTCCTAGACTCTCCCACTATAGGAAACATCCTCCCTATGTTCACTCTGTCTAGACCCTTCAATATTTGATAGGCTTCAACGAAATCCCCGTCATTCTTTTAAACTCCAGCGAGAATCGGCCAAGAGCCATCAACCATTCATCTTATGTTAACCTTTTCATTCGTGGAATAGTCAAGGTGCCTCTGTTACTTTTGTGTCAGCTCACTGTCCACTCAGTGGATGAATGGTACCTCAGGACAATCCTGTCAGTACATCCTCTGCAAACTGCAGGCAACGAACACCATCCCAATCCACTCCCCAGTGTTCAATGTTAATTCTGCTTCCCCACCAACCTCACAGAGACAAGCACGTGGTCTTTGCTGTGTGTGGGCACACTACCTGAAGAAGTCTCATTAACAGCTGCTGCGGTGTCACTTATGGAGATCTCACTGAACATAGTGGTTAGTGCAACGCACCAGCAATCAGGGTTCGATTCCTGCCACTATATGTAAGGAGTTAGTACATTCTCCCCATGACCCTTTGTGTTTCCTCCGGGTGCTCCAGTTTCTTCCCATATCCCAGAGACAGACAGGTTGGTAAGTTAATTGGTCATACGAGTGTATTTGGACGGTGCCAGCTCATTGGGTCAGAAGGGCCTCTTACCATGCTATATTGCTAATTAAAAATAGGGGATTTAAAAATGCATTTCTGAATGTTTCCCTAGAAAATCAGTACCTTCTGAATGACAGAATGAGGCCTTGTAATGGTTAGCATAATGCTTTACAGTATCAGACGTAAAATTAGAGTTCAACTCCCACTGCTGTCTGTAGGAGTCTACGTTCATCAGTGTTCCAGTTTCCTCTGGAGACATACGGAGGGTTAGTGAGTTCTGAGCATGATATCCTGGCATCAGAAGCATGGTGACACTTGCAGACTGCACCCAGAGCATCCTTATTGATGCAAATGATGCATTTCACTGCATATTTGAATGTGACAAATAAAGCTAATCTTATTCTTTAATCTATTGACATAGTCCAGAGTCCAAATCTCTTCCAATGTCCTTCACAATCCCATGCAGCAACTCCCAGCTAACTTGTTGTTAACAGAAGAGTTATTGGCCCCCAGAATCTTACAGAATGCACTTTTACTATTCCTTTCCCCTGTACTTTAAAATAAACTAAGTAACTGTACATTAGGGTGAGCAGACTACAACTGCTCTGCACGTGACCACAGGAACCTGCAGAGAGCTGTGTCCACAGCTCAGCACATCACAGGAACCAGCCTCCCCTCCATGGACTCTGTCTACACTTCTTGCTGCCTCTGTAAAGCGGCCAGCATAAGACGCCACACAGACAGGATATATTCTCTTCTCCCCCTCTCCAAAAGGGCAGAATGTACAAAAGCCCGAAAGCATGTGCTAGCAGGCTCAAGGACAGTTTCTGTTGCCAGACTCAAGTGGACCTCCTGTTTGGTAAGATGGGCTCTCCGCTTCGCAATCAACCTCATTATGATCTTGCACTTTATCGTTTACCTGCACAGTCCTTTTTCAGTGGTTTTACACTTCATTCGGCATTAGGGCGGTGTGGTTGCACTGCAGTTAGGGAAACGCTTCACAGCACCAGTGATCAGGGTTCAATTCCCACTGTCTTCCCGTGACTGCACTGGTTTCCTCTGGGTGCTCCAGTTTCTCTGCTGCATTGGCACTAGAGGGCTGCCCCTACCACATCCTCTAACTGTGCTGGTCCTTGACTCAAATGGCATATTTCACTGTATGCTTTGATGCACATGTAACAAATAAAGCTAATCTTCAATTGCTATTATTTTACCTTATTCTACCTCAACTGATCTGTATAAAAACATGCAAAGCAAGCCTTTCACTATACCTTGGGACATGTGACAATGATAAACCAAAAGCTATACCATTCTAATTGCAGACTCCATGGTAATGTCCCATGAGTGAAAAAGGTCGGGGTCTAAGAGTGGGAGGTGCTCAAAGCTCATGTATGCCTGAGCAGTTGTTAGCCAAGTGTGGTCAGACTACCATCAAGCCTGGGATTGGACACTCTCCAAAATGGCTGCCAACACTCATCTGCCCCTTCCCATAGGCCTCGCACACACCTTGGCTTTGAAAGCGCAGAGTTTGAAGACCATCTCCAGTGCAAACAGTCCGGTGAAGACCACATTCAACATGTCAGACAGCTGGTCCATCTCCTCTGACTGCTCGTAATGCTGTGGAGAGAGGGATAGATGATTTAAATGCAGAACAAATACCAAGTCACAGCATCGAGCTCAGCCCCAGCCGCAATGAGAATGGAATTGGTCCCTGGAGCCACCGGTTTCTGACATCGCCATGGGATTACGGTATCCCATGAGCCCATGGGCAGCCACCCACCTGAGGTGACTTGATAGAAGTGTACAAGATGATAGAAGGCATCACCTGGAGATCAAGTGGTCAGAGACTTTTTCTTAGGGCAGAAATGGCAAATACAAGAAGGCATAATTTTAAAGTGATTGGAGGAATATACAGGGGTGATGTCAGAAGTAGTTTTTTTTTTACAGAGAGTGCTGAGTGCAGGGACCGCCCTGCCATGGTGGTGGTAGAGGCAGATACATTAGGAGCATTTAAGAGACTAGCAAAATGGAGGGATATGTGGGAGGGAGGGGTTAAATTGATCTTGGGAGTATGTTTATACAGGTTGGCACAACATGCCCCCCGGGAAAAAAGCCTGTACAGTGCTGAGGACAAAGACCAGCAATCCCTGTCACCAAGGTCAGTGGGCCCCAAGGACGAGGCTGGTCACGCCCAAGGTTGGTGTACAGGCCGATACAGAGCTCCGAGGTCAGTTGCCAGGTCTGAATGTCCGACTCCAGCGATTCCCAAGGACAGAGGGTGGGTCAACAGGCACTGAGATGGAAGACCTGTGACCTGAGGTCGAGGACCGCCCACGATGGGTAGGCACAGAGGACGAGGGCTGGTGATCCCTGGTTACGGGTGAGGTATACAAAAGGTTGGTTTGCTGTCATTGTGTCTGCCTTGTACATTGGCAACGTGTTGCTCTGCTGAACTTTGTAGGCATGCTACGCTGGCGCAAGAAGTATGCGATACTTGTGGGCTGCCCCCACACATCTTCATACTGCGTTAGTTAACACGAGCGACATGTTTCACTTTTTTTGATAGATGTGTGGTAAGTAAAACCATCAGAATCTGAAATGTAAACACGAGGAATTCTGCAGATGCTGGAAATTCAAGCAACACACATCAAAGTTGCTGGTGAACACAGCAGGCCAGGCAGCATCTCTAGGAGGAGGTACAGTCGACGTTTCAGGCCAAGACCCTTCGTCAATCTGAAATGTGTTGTTTGCATTAACAACTGGCACAACCTATGGATGTGCTGAGGGCAGCCCTCAAGTGTTGCCAAACATTCCAGCACAAACATTTCTACAGTGCTCAGCAGAACAACATAAAACAATAGCAGAACAGGTCCCTTAGCTTGCTCCCACCCTATTCGCACACATAGACTGTCTCCAGTCCCAGCACAGGCCGTTTCTGGGCCTCCTGATTCCAATGGACTCACAAACTTGTAGGCCCAGATATTTGATGTATGAAGGCCCATTTACGAAAGCTTTCTTAACAACTCTATCTACCTGTGACACCACTTTCAATGAATCATGGACCCGAATTCCCAGATCCCTTTGTTCTACCACACTACTTAGACTGTGTAAGATCTACTGAAGTGCACCACCTCACACTTGTCTACATTAAATTCTAGCTGCCATTTTTCAGCACAATTTTCCAGCTGGTCCCAATCCCACTGCAAGCTCTGATAGTCTTCCCATCTAATCCTTTTAAAGTATGGTACTCCCAGTCAATATGTGAAAACTAGTATCACCAACTATAACCACCTAATGTTTCTTGCAATAGTCTGTAATCTCTCTACAAATTTGTTCCTCTAAATCCCTTGTGCGGATGGTTGGGTGGTCTGTAATATAGCCCCATTAATATGGCCATGCCTTTCTTATTCCTCAATTTCATCCATAAAGCTTCACTCGATGGGTTCTCCAGTCTGTCCTGGCTGAGTAGTGCTGTGATATTTTCCCTGACTAGTAATATCACCCCTCCTGCTTTAATCCCTTCCATGTCATGTCTAAAACAACAGTAGCCTGGAATATTGAGCTGCCAGTCCTGCCTCTCCTGCAACCCAGTCTCGCTAATGGCTACAATATCATAATTCCATGTGTTGATCCATGCCCTGAGCTCATATGTCTTTGCACTGAAATAAATGCAGGACATTAGATGCACCACGCTCAACCTGGCTCTATCTGAGGTCTTAACAATATCTATCTCCACAAACTCCCCACTCTCTATTCTGGCACTCTGGTTCCCATCCCCCCAAATCTAGTTTAACTGCGCACCCCCCCCGCCCCACCATGCAGCACAAACAAACCTTCCCGCTAGGATATTAGTTCCCATCCAGATCATGCGCAAACCATCTCTTCTGTACAGGTTCCACCTTCCCTGGAAGAGAGCCCATGATCCTAAAGTCTTAAGCTCTCTCTCCTACAACAACTCCTTAGCCACCTCTTAAACTGGATGATCTTCCTGTTGCTGGCCTCACTAGCACATGGCACGGGTAGCAATCCTGAGATCATTAGACCATAACACATAGGAGCAAAATTAGGCCATTCAGACCATCAAGTCTGCTCCGCCATTCCTTCATGGCTGATCCTGAATCCCACTCAACCCCATATAAGAACCATGGAGGTCCTGCCCTTTAACTTAGCACCCAACTCCCTGAACTCATTTTGAAGAACCTTGTCACTCTTCCTGCCTATGTCTTTATTATCTATATAGACCATGACCTCTGACAGCACACAATCTCACGTAAGAATGCTGAGGACTCAATCCAAAATGTCCCGGACCCTGGCATCCGAGAGGCAACATACCATCTGGAAATCTCATTCTCGTCCACACAACTTTCTTTTCATAGTCATAGTCATAGTCATACTTTATTGATCCCAAGGGAAATTGGTTTTCGTTACAGTAGGTTTTCGTTTAGTTAGGAGGTTTTTGTTCTCTAACTAATAAATCTCTTATCACCAGAATGCGCCTCCTCTCCCCACTTCCCTTCTGAGTCAAAGAACCAGGCTCAGTGTCGGGGACCTGACTGCTGTAAATTTTCCTGCCTAGGTCAACAGAAACCAAAATGGTATACGTGCTGTGTTATATCTGCACTGGCTCCTTAACCCCTTTCCCCTTCCTCACTGTCACCTGGTTTCCTGTGGCCTGCACTTTGAGTATAACTACCTCCCTACATATCCAATCTATCATCCTGTCAGCCTCCCAAATGATCTGGAGTTCATCCAGTTCCAGCTCCAACTCCTTAAAGCAGAGTGTTAGAAGTTGCAGCTGGGTGCTCCTCGCAGCTGCAGTCTTCTGCAGATGTTCTTCTGCCATCAGGCAAACATTACAGGAGCATCAAAACTAAAACCACAAGGCTACTAAACAGCTTCCTCCCACAGGCAGTCAGACTGCTAAATAGCTGCTCTACCTGACTCTGCTTTGGACACTTTTAACTTGCACTGGACAATTATAACTTGATTTTAACTAACATGTAGCTGTTGTGTTTTACTATTTATTGTTATGTTTATTATTTAGTGTTGCGTTTGTTATGTTATGATTGCACTACTCCTGGGAAACGCTGTCTCATTCTGCCCTGCAGAGCTGATGTACGGTTAGAATGACAGTAAAGCTTTTTGAATCTTTGAATCAGGGACATTGGAGGTCTCCCGCCTTCCCACATCCCGCAAGGGGAGCATTTCACTCTCCTGCCTGGTATTTCTACTGTTCTAACTCTGCAAATATCACGAAGGGAACATTAAATAAACTGGGGGGAAAAGCTATTTTCAGTTTTTTTTGCCTTCCTTCACTCATCAAGCCTCTCCATGCTGAAACCTTGAAGAGCTGAAGTCTCAAACAACCACTAACAATGGCTGCTCCAACAATATTTAATATCTTATCTAATCTAATCTACTATTCATGGTCTAAATAAAGAGTGCGCCATATATTAGGACATACATTCATCTGCATCACCAAAGACACAAAACTGCAGGAAAGGTGGTGAGACATGAAGAAATATTGGAACCTCAGTTCATCTCTAATGAGAACTCTATAAAAGGCGAGGACCTCCGTTGGTCAGGGTCAACCATGGATGTTGCATCCTTGTTGTCACAGCCAGGGCAGTACGATATGGAGAGCAAGCTTCCCCTCTCCACTCAGCTGACGAATCCAAAGGAACAGCAGAGACTGATAGTTTGGCACCAGCAGCGTTGCAGGAACTCCCAGTCAGTGTTGACCTGAACGTAAGGACTGCCTTAGGGATACCAGATCCAGATTTTACTCCCGAAGCCGTCCCCACGAGTGGGTTTAGCTGCAAGGCAGCGGAAGTTCCAGATCAAAATTTTCTTTCTCCCAGATGAGCTCCCAACCATGGCTGACAAGCTGCACTCTGCATGAAGCAATTGGTTTTAAGGTGCCAGTAACCTGCCTTTGTCCTTTCTCTTGTCAGTAGAAATGGTTCAGCTGTCCTTAGTACCTTAGCCACACGTGAAGGCCAGGAGCTGGACTTGGTTGACAGAAGGTATTTGAGATGTACACCATTGGGCGCAATTAATAGGTAATGGGAGCTTATTACCTCTACACCCATCAACCTCCCTCCTACCCAACTATGACAATATTAAGGAACCTGTCCCAGACACTACACACACAAACACACAACAATTGTATCCCTCCGACCTGTGGGTTCCACCTTACTCACCTGCATCCCGAGGCAAATGGTGTTGAGGAGGATGAGGGCAAACATGAGGTACTCAAAATAGGAGGAGGTCACCACGTACCATACCCTGTACTGGTAAGGGTTCTTGGGAATGTATCTCATCAGGGGCCGGGCCTTTAGGGCATATTGAACACACTGGCGCTGTGGAGAAGAGAGCAGTCTGATTAATGACAAAGTAGGTGTCAGGGGACAGACGAGCAGGTAGAAATTAACATTAAGTACACTCTCAGTCTTCACTTTATTAGATGCAGGAGTGAAACCCAGTGTGGCCTTCTGCTGCTGTAACCCATCTGCTTCAAGGTTCGACAAGTTCGGGGGACAAGGCAAGGCTGCCCATTAAGTCCTTTGTTGTTTAATTTAATATTGGAACCCCTTGCTATTGCTCTTCATGAGGCTAAAAATATCCATGGGGTATTTGTGAATGAGACCTCAATGTGAATGAGAATAAGTTCTCTCTTTATGCTGATGATTTATTGGTTTATATATCTAACCCTGACGAATCCATTCCTGCCCTGCTAAAATTATTTAATGAATTCGGAGGTTTTTCAGGATATAAAATTAATTTTAGTAAAAGTGAATTGTTTCCTTTAAATGATTCTGTTTCTATATATGATAATACTCCTTTTAAAGTTTCAGACTCTTTTAGATATTTAGGTATTATAATTACTAAAAAATATAAGGATCTTTATAAAGCTAATTTTGTTCCCTTAGTAGACTCTATGAAGTATTTATTTAGTAGATGGAGTCTACTCACATTTTCACTTGTTGGTCGTATTCATATAGTTAAAATGATGATTCTACCGAAATTTTTATACTTATTTCAGAATATTCCTGTTTTTTTTGACTAGGAAGCTTTTTGATCAGATTGATTCTATTATTTTATCTTTTATTTGGAATAATAAAAGACCAAGGATTAGTAAATGTCATTTACAAAAATTGAAAAAGCATGGAGGTCTTGCTTTGCCTAATTTTAGAATGTATTATTGGGCTGTTAATCTGCAATATATGTCTTTTTGGCTATACTGGGTTGATAAGAGTGATCGGCCAATTTGGGTAGACCTGGAACTAAAAGTTGTAAAACAGTTTTACTTAACCTCGTTATTGGGGACTCCTTTACCTATGCAATTAGGTAAAGTTGTTAATTTAAACCTATATCCTGTGATTAAGTATTCTTTACAAATTTGGCTCCAGTTGCGCAATTTTTTTAATCTTAAACAAATTTAAACTTTGTAGTTTAATTTACCGAAATTACTTTTTTAAGCTTTCTTTGAGTGATCTAATTTTTCTACTTTGGAAAAATAAAGGTATTAATTTTTTTTTGGATTTATTTAAAGAAGATAGATTGATGTCCTTTGAACAATTAATTGATAAATATTCTCTTTCATACTTACACTTTCTGCAATACCTTCAAGTTAGACATTTTTTACAAAAATATTTAAGTAATTTCCCTTACATATTGGAGGCTGACCTGTTAGATACTATTATGAGTATGAATCCTTTGATTAAGGGTTCTATTGTAAGAATTTATAATTTACTATTACAATGGGATAAGCGTCCTTTGTCTAAGATTAAACAGGATTGGGAAAAGGAACTTAATTTGACTTTTATGACGGAGGATTGGATGCGGATATTGAAGTTGGTTAACTCTTCTTCAATTTGTGCTAGCATTCACTGATTCAATTTAAAATTGTACTTCGTTATCATTTGACAAAGGAGAGACTTTCTAAAATCTTTCCTAATGTTGATTGTGATAGATGTAAAACTGAGATAGCTACACTGACACATATGTTTTGGGCTTGTTCTATATTGGAACAGTTCTGGAAGTCGGTTTTCTCAACAATTTCTAAAGCACTTAAAATTAATTTAGAACCTAATAAATTAACTGTGCTTTTTGGAATAGTTCCTCAAAATATTCATGGTATTTCTGTGTCTGACCAACATGTTATTGCATTTGTTACATTGATAGCTAGGAGGGCCATTTTGTTGAAGTGGAAGGATACATCAGCTCCCACTTTGTCACAATGGTTCTCCCAAGTGATGCTATGTTTTAGTTTGGAGAAAATTAGAAGTCGAACCTTTGAACCTTTATTTTGAGAAAAGATGGGGCTTATTTGCTCGTCATTATCATTTGAGTTAATTGATATAATTTTTCCACGATCTAATTGTAAATTCTTTTAATATATTTTCTTTTCTTGCTGGCGGTTTGATGTTTATTTTTAGAAGCTTTTTGTATGATGCATGGCTCCGGGGTTGTACACCTAATGGGTTCTCTTTTTTTTTCTCACTTTTCTGTTCAGTAGGTTTTTTTTTTGTTATCACAAAATTTTGTTTTCAACCTTTAAGATGATGGTTTTTTTTGAGGCATTGTAAGTGTTGTTACTTCGATGTACTCATGTTATTTTTCCTATATATACAATAAAAAGATTTGAAAAGAAAAAGGTTCGACAACTTGTGTGTTCATAGATGCTCTTCAGCATACCGCTGTTGTAATGCATGTGTATTTAAGTTACTGTCGCCTTCCTGTCAGCTTGAGCCAGTCTGGCTATTCTCCTCCGACCTCTCTCATTAACAAGGTGTTATTGCCCACAGAACTGCCGCTCACTGGATGGATGTATTTTGTTTTCCCCTGTAAACTCTAGAGAGATTTGAGCATGAAAATACTTTTAAAGATACTTTACAGCACAGGGCCTTCTGGCTTTTCGAGATCCTAGGAGATAATACCGTTTCTGAGATAGTCAAACCATCCCATCTGGCACCAACAATTATTCCACAGTCAACATCAAAATTCACCATTCTGATGTTTGTTCAGAACAACTGAACCTCTTGACCATGCCCGTGTGCTTTTATGCATTGAATTGCTACCACAAGATGGGCTGATTACGTATTTGCATCAATGAGCAGGTGTACAGGTGTATCTAATAGAGTGGGCACTGAATGTACATTGCGACCTGACTGTGGCATTTGGTAGCTGACACAGTGAGCATGCGGATGGTGCACCCGTGTACAAGGTAAATGCACGATGAATGTGACCCAGGTTCGGAGTGAGCCTTTGCTGAGTGTTACCCGGTCACTGGTTCTGACTGGGGATTGTGGTGTGTGCATGCTTAGCCCAAACACCATGTTGATGAGGAGGCATATGGAAGTGAGATAGATCAACTGGTTGAGTGGTCAGAACCAAGGAAATGACTGTGGACTTCAGGAAGGGGAAGTTGAGGGAACACACACCAATCCTCATGAGGGATCAGAAGTGGAAAGGGTGAGCAGTTTCAAGTTCCTGGGTGTCAACATCTCTGAGGATCTCATTGTTTGGAGTACTGTACATTCACAACAGGAGCGTTCCTGCACGGGTCTGACAAAGATTTTCGACTGGAAACCCAGTTTCTATAAAAGGGAGGTACCACTTAGCAGAGTGGTCAAGCGGTGGGGGGGGGGCGTGTCTACAGAGCCTGTGTTCTGTTCTGGGTGTCAGATGTGGGATTTCCAGGAGACTCCCAGCCTTCCTGATAGCCACATCTGTGCCAGGTGCATCAAGATGCAGCTCTTAGAGACCAAGTTAAGGAACTGGAGCTGCAGCCCGATGACCTTCGGCTTGTTAAGGAAAGCAAAGCAGTAATAGACAGGAGCCACAGGGAGGTAGTCACCCCAAGGCCACAGAAGACGGATAAATTGGTGAATGTCAGATAGTGGAGAGCTCCCCTGTGGCTGTCTCCCTCAGCAATAAGTACTCCATTTTGAGTATTGTGAGGGGGAGGGGGGACAAACCTGGAGGCAGCAACAGCGGCCGTGCCTCTGGCATTGCCTGGCCCCGTGGCTCAAAAGGGTAGGGAACTGAAGAAGATGGCAGCAGGGATGGGGGATCCTATAGACAGGGGGGCAGACAGACGATTCAATGGATGCAAAAAGGAAACACAGATGTAGTTTGCCTCCCAGGAGCCAGGGCCTGCGAAGATTCCGAATATGTCCACAATATCCTGAAAAGGAAGGGTGAGTAGCCAGAAGTCGTAGTACCAACCACATAGGAAGAAAAAGGGAAGTGGTCCTGTAAAAATATAGGGAGCTAGGAAGGAAACTGACAAGCAGGACCTCAAAGGTAGTAATCTCAGGATTTCTGCCTGCACCACGCGACAGTGAGATAGGAATAGAATGAAGTGGCAGATAAATGCATGGCTGAAGAATTGGAACAGGGGCAGGGGTCAGATTTCTGGATAATTGGGACATCTTCTGAAGCAGGTGGGACCTGTACAAAAGGGATGGGTTGCACTTGAATCTGAGGGGGACCAGTATTCCTGTAGGCAAATTTACTAGAGCTATTGGGAGTGGTTTAAACTAATATGGCAGAGGGAATGGAACCAGGATGATTGAGCTGAGGATGAGCCAGCAGGTTTACAAACAGATGATGGGTGTAACATGAATGCAAGGAAGGATAAAGACAATGATTGGGTACAAATGCAGACAGAGCAAAGAGTTAAATTGGACCACAGAGGCAAGATTCAAAAGGGTGAAGAATGCAGTACTGAAGGTGCTGTATTTAAATGTGTAGCATTCGGACTAAGGTGAATGAACTTGTGGCACAATTAGAGATTGGTCGGTATGATGTTGTGGGCATCAACGAGTCGTGGCTGAAAGAAGGCCATAGTTGGCAGCTTAACATCAAAGGATATACTTTGTACCAAAAGGACAGGCAGAAGGTGGTGTGGCTCTACTGGTAAGAGATGGAATTACATCTTTAGAAAGAGGTGACATTGGGTAAGAGAATGTTGAATTATGTGGGTGCAGTTAAGAAATTTCAAAGGTAAAAAAACCATTATGGAAATCATAATAATCCAAATAGTAGCCAACATGTGGGGTTGAGATTGCAAAGGGAGCTGGAAAAGGCACGTAATAAGGGTAATGACATAATTGTAATGGGGGACTTCAATATGCAAGGAGATTGGGAAAATCAGGTTGGTGCCGGATCACAAGAGAGGGAAATTGTTGAATGCCTATGAGATGGGTTTTCAGATTGAGTGTTGTATAATAACCCAGATCTTATTAGGGAGCTTAACATAAAGGAAACCTTAAGAGGCAGTGATCATAACATGATTGAATTCATACTGCAATTTGAGAGGGAGAAGCATAACTCACATGTATCTGTATCACAATGGAATTAAGGGACTTACAGAGGAATGAGAGAGGAGCTTGCCCATGTGGATTGGAGAAGGATATTGGCAGGGATGACGGCAGAACAGAGATGGCTGAAGTTTCTGGGAATAGTTCACAAGGCACAGGACTGATACGTCCCATGGAGGAAGAAGTTCTCAAATGGCAGGGGCAGGCAACTGTGGCTGACAAAGGAAACTAAAGACTGCATAAAAGCCAAGGAAAGGGCATACAAGGTAGCAGAAGGAGTGGGAAGTTGGATGATTGGGAAGGTTTTAAAATCCAACAAAAGGCAACTAAAAAAGCTATAAGCAGGGAAAAGATGAAATATGAGGGCAGACTAGCCAATAATATAAAGCAGGATACCAAAAGTTCTTGCAGTTATATAAAGAGTAAAAGAGAGGTGAAAATTGATATTGGGCCACTGGAAAATGATGCTGGTGAAGTTGTGATGGGGGACAAAGAAATGGCAATTAAACTTAATGGGTCCTTTGCATCAGTCTTCACTGTGGAAGACACTAGCAGTGTGCCAGAAGTCCGTGAGTGTCAGGGAGCAGGAGTGAGTGCCATTGCTATTACAAAGGCAAAGTGTTAGGCAAACTCAAAGGTCTTAAGATGGATTAAGTCGCTCGGTCCAGAGTCCTGTGAGAGGTTGCTGAAGAGGTAACGGATGCATTGGTCATGATCTTTCAAGAATCACTTGATTCTGACATGGTCCCGAAGGACTGGAAGATTGTAGAAAAAGGTGGTACAGGAGCCTGAAGGTACATACTTAATGATTTAGGAACAGCTTCTTCCCCTCCACTATCAAATTTCTGAAAGGACAATGAACCCATGAACACAACCTCACTATTTTTCCCTCTCTTTTTGCACTACTTATCCAATTTATTTTTTAAAAAAAATATATACTTACTGTAATTTAAAGTTTTATTATTATGTATTCCAATGTACTTCTGTCACAAAATAACACATTTCATGAGAAATGCCAGTGACTCTGATTCTATGTTGGTTTGGCTTGGGCCAGGGACCTTTCCAGTTGTAAAGAATTACCTGGTTTTTGTCCAGCTCACAATTCTTGTACTCTGTCTCCCCCTGTTCCTGGAAGGTAACTATCACGAACCCAACAAAGATGTTCATCATGAAGAAAGCGATCAGAATGATGTAGACAATGAAGAAGATTGAGATACCCACACGGTAGTTGTAGATAGGGCCCATGTCTTCGGTGTGGGAGTCAATTGCCTTATACAGTAACCTGAACGAGAAGAGATCAGGGTTAACTCCCACTCAGCTTTCTGCCTGTGCCCCTCCAATCTTCAAATGTTTCTCCATACACTTACACAGTCCCAGATCACTTTAATGTCAGAGAGCGGGACAGAGCTGACCGAAAACCGTAAGACATTGAGCAGAATTACCTCTCATCCTCCTTCACTCCACGAAGAAAAGTCCCAGCTTGCTTAACCTATTCTCATGAGACATGCTCTCTATTCCAGGCAGCATCCTAGTAAATTTCCTCTGCTCTCTCTCTAAAGCTTCCACATCCTTCCTGTTTCATTTGAGAAAAGTTACTTTGTCATTTGAAGTCAGCGTGTCAGAAGCTAATTCATCCAGCATGAACTGAAGACTTTTCTACCGTTTGCATTTCTCAATATTTGAATCATAATACCATTTGGCCACCAGATATACATAGGAGCAGAATAAGGCCATTCATCCCATTGCAACTTCTCCATCATTCTATCATGGCTGGTTTATTATTCCCTCAATCCCTTTCTCCTCCTACTCCCTGTAACCTTTGACACCCTGACAAATCAAGAACCAATCAATCTGTGATTCAAATATACTCAATGACTTGGCTTCCACAGCTATCAGTGGCAGTGAGTTCCACAGATCCACTACCCTCTGGCTAAAGAAATTCCTCCTTATCTCTCTTCTAAATGGACGTCCCTCTATTCTGAAGTTGTGCCCTCAGGTCCTAGACACCCCACTATAGGAAACATCCCCTCCATATCCACTCTACCTAGGCCTCTCAATATTAACATTCAATATCTAATCTAATCTACTGTTAGGAGGGAAGGCTTGGGTAGGCTCCCAAAAGTGCGAGGTGGGGGGAGGAAGGTGCACCCTGCCACTCTCACCAACAGGACTTAACCATGATGCAGAGGAATTCACTGAGTTCTGGGGTAATAAGTGAGAGGGGTTTCAGAAGGTATTTTGTATAGGGTGAATGTACCCAGTATCCTAAACTGTGGCCCTTATCTCTGTATCCTGAGGACTGTGGAGGCCAAGTCATTGGGGATATTTAAAGCAGAGGTTAATAAATTCCTGATTAGTAAGGGTGTCAAAGCTTACAAGCAGAAAAGACAGGACAATGGGGTTGAGAGGGATAATAAGTCAGTCATGATGCAGTGGTGGAACAATCTCGATGGGCTGAATGGCCTAACACTGCCCCTACATCATATTGTCCTCTGCCCTGTCTCAGCTAAGGAGCCAGCGGAATCCAAGCCATCACTCATCCCGAACCTTCTCCCCTCACCCACCCCGAACGTTCTCCATTCACCCACCCCGAACGTTTTCCCCTCACCCACCCCGAACGTTTTCCCCTCACCCACCCCGAACGTTCTCCCCTCACCCACCCCGAACGTTCTCCATTCACCCACCCCGAACGTTCTCCCCTCACCCACCCCGAATGTTCTCCCTTCACAAACCCCGGGCGTTCTCTCTTCCCTCCTCTCTTATTAGGCAGAAGATGCAAAAGCCAGAAAGCATGTACTGGCTTAAGGACTATATGCACGTATGGTGTGTGTGTACCTAATCTACTCTGTGTGACCGTATGCACTGTGTGTGTGACCGTATGCATGGTGAGTGTGACCATATGTACAGTGAGAAACCATATACACGGAGTGTGTGACCGTATGTACGGTGAGAGACCATATGCACGGTGAGAGTGATCATACGTACGGTGTGAGTGACCGTATGTATGGTGTGAGTGTGACCGTATGTACTGTGCGAATGTGACCGTATGCACGGTGTGAGTGACCATATGCACGGTGAGTGTGACTGCATGTACAACGTGAGTGACCGTATGCACGGTGTGAGTGTGACAGTATGCACGGTGAGTGACCGTACATACGGTGTGAGTGTGTCCGTACGTACAGTGTGAGCGTACGCATGGTGTAAGTGACCTACATTGGTGAGTGTGACCGTACATACAGTGCGAGTGTGACCGTATGTACGGTGTGAGAGACCATATGCACGGTGTGAGTGACCTTATGCATGGTGTGAGTGTGACCGTATGCAGTGTGAGTGACTGTATGCATGGTGTGTGTGACCGTATGCACGGTGAGAGTGACCTATGCACGGTGTGAGTGTGACAGTATGCACAGTGAGAGTGAGCATATGCATGGTATGTACGGTATGTGTGACCATACACAGTGTGACTGTCTATGTGGTGTGAGTGACCGTATGTACAGTGTGTGACTATGTATACAGTGTGACTGTACGTGCTGCATGTGTGACTGTATGTAGTGTGTGACTATTGTGTGCAAGACTGTAGTGTGTGCAACTGTATGTACAGTGTGACTGTTCTGTGTGTGTATGTACTGTGTTTCACACGTCAGCCCCAGAGGAACAATGTTTCGTTTAGCTGCGTACATCTGTTTGGTTAAATGACAATAAACTTGAACTTTCACTGCAACATTTCCCTTCTATTCCTGGAGTTACCTTCCTCTGTGGCTCTCTTGCCCTCAGTGGGATCTCCCCTCCCACCAGGCTTTTGAAATGATTGACGCTTGAGTTCTCTCCCCCCATCCTCACCTCAGTCTGACCTTCCCCTCGGTAACCCATTCCATAACCAAATGCCTTTAGTAATCATCGGGCCTCACTGAGAGAAAATGGGCCTCGGTCTGTCTCTGCCACTTTCTTGTGGGCTCTCTCTCCCTCCCACCCCACCCCTGGTAGTCATGGAGACTGCTCTCTCAATACTGACTGTAGATGAGCCTTTGATACCAGTGAGAGCCTTCAGTTCTGACCCCACACCCTGAATCCAATGCAGCTTCTTTACAGTCCTCGCTGGAGTACAGCACCCTCTCAACGAGACTACAAGAAATACTACAGCACAGTACACGCCCTTCAGCTCCCGATGTTGTGGCGATCCTTAACCCTCTCCAAGATCAATCTCACCCTTCCCTTCCACGTTGCCCTCCATTTCCAGGCTGCCCCAAGCATAATCTTTTCTGATTCAATTTGACACAAATGACACATTTCACTGTATGTACAGGAACAAAAAAAACTAAACTGATTTGTTTTATCTCAATAGTGCTCTGACTATATATACCATGCTTTGTTCAGCTGTATACATGTACTGTATGTAGAACGCACTTTCAGGAATAGTTAGTGCTGCAGGATCTCAGCTGAGAGAGTTGGCCTTCCCTGCCCTTCGTGTTGTACCACCCTACAACCCCCAACAACCTCAATTTAACCTGAACCTAATCAGTGGACAATGTACAATGACAAATTAACCAACCAACCAATACGTCTTTGGACAGTGGGAGAAAACAGGAGCACCTGGAGAAAACCCACACATTCCATGGGGAGAATGTAAAGAGGACACTGGGATTGAAATTAACCTACCTGTCAGTACATCTTTGGACAGTGGGAGGAAACCAGAGCATCTGGAGAAAACCCACACATTCCATGGGGAGGACGTTGGGAATGAACTCCAAATTACAACAGTCCAAGCTGTAGTAGCGTCACACCAACCGTGATGCCCCAGTCTTCCTTATCTTTATCTTACTATCATCCATATGCCTATCTAAGAATCTCTTCAACGTTGTAGCTGTTAGCACGACACTATTACATCTTGGGGCATTGGAGTTCAGAATTCAGTCCCAGTGTCCTCTGTACATCCTCCCCGTGGAATGTGTGGGATTCCGCTGGGTGTTCCAGTTTCCTCCTACAATCCAAAGATGAACCGGTTAGCAGGTTAAAAGGTCATTGTAAACTGTCTCATGATTACACTTGGGATAAATCAGTGGATTGCTTGTAGCGTGGCTTGAAAGGCCAGAAGGGCCTATTCTGTGCTGTAGATCTAAATAACTCAATCAGTAAATAAATGGGAGCCTTCACTCTGCACCCATAGGGCATCACACTACCAATACTCATTGTCTTGTCTCCTGACTGTACTGGGAGCTTTCCCTCTTAGCCCCACAGCAATCACACTACCAATACTGATTGTCTTTTTCACTGGGATCCTTCCCTCTGCAGTCGCGCACACAATACAGTCACACACTGTACATACAGTCACACATGCAGCACATACAGTCACACTGTGTGTACGGTTACACACACCGTACATACGGTCACACTCACACCATGCATACAGCCACACTCATACTCTTGAACACACTGTTGTCTCCTGATTTTACTGGGAACCTTTTCTGGGGACAGATGGTATTCACTGTGAGACACACATTGCTACTTACTGTGGCCACCCCTCGAAGGTGGAGACTGTGAAGAGAGCCAACATGGCAGAGAGGACATTGTCGAAGTTGAAGTCGCTGTTCACCCACATCCGTTCCTGGACTGTAATCTGGCCTGAATCACCGTAGACAATGAAATGTCCTCTGAAAACGGAGGGGGTGTGGTAAGAGAGGAAGGAGAAACAGAGGTGGGGGGCGGTTGTGAAAGCGTGGGGGCCCCAGTGATGTTTGAAAGGGAAAAGAGATGCACAGATGACCCCACAATCAAGGACATCTTCAACAGGCGATGCCTCAAGAAGGCGGCATCTATCATGAAGGATCCTCACCATCCAGGACATGCCCTCTTCTCATTGCTACCAACAGGAAGGAGATACAAGAGCCTGAAGACACACACTGAGTGAGTCAGGAACAGCTCTTCCCCTCTGCCATCAGATTTCTGAATGGACAGTGAGTCCATGAACACTACCTCACTATCTTTGCTCTCTTTTTGAACTACTCAATGGCCACTGTATCATTTCTTAATGCATGCATTACTAAATGATAATAAAAGAGGACTGCGTGTCTTCATAATCTAAAACCTGTACACCTGTTCATTAATACAACTATCTCATTAGCCAATCATGTGACAGCAACTCAATGCATAAAAGCATGTAGACATGGTCAAGAGGTTCAATTGTTCAAACCAAACATTAGAATGGGGAAGAAATGTGATCTAAGTGACCTTGATCATGGAATGATTGTTGATGCCAGACGGGGTGCTTTGAGTTTTTCAGAAAATGCCGATCCCTTGGGATTTTCATGCACAAGAATCCGAGAGTTTATAAAGAATGGTGCAAAAAAAAATCCAGCAAGCAGCTGTTCTATGGATGGAAGTGCCATGTTAATGAAAGATCAGAGGAAAATGGCAAGACTGGTTCACGCTGACAGGAAGACAACAGCAACCCAGATAACCATTAATTACAACAGTGATGTGCAAAGGAGCATCTCTGAATGTACAACATATTGAAGTCTGTGTGTGTGTGTGTGCGTGTGCGTGTAACTTATAGCATTTTTTATGTAATGCAAAATGAGAGAGAGAGCGAGAGCACAGGGGAAAGAGTGGGGGGAGAGGGCGCGGGGCAGGAGAGTGGGGGGAGAGGGGGCGGTGCAGAGGGGACGAGGAGAGAGGAGGCGAGGGAGAGAGGGGGCAAGGAAGAGAGGGAGTGGAGAGCCAGAGCAGGGCAGAGAGAGCGAGCAGGAGATGGAGCGGGGGGGGGGGGGCGCGAGAGAGAGCGCGAGAGAAAGATTGGGGCAGTTTTACATTATATTTGAAGGATGAGACAGGAAAGGCAATATTGAGATACTGAAGGGGACACAGGAATATAAACTTCAGAATGTTTGTACACACAGCAGCATCAGGACTAGGACTGCCCGACTGGGTAACAGCTTCTTCCCTCAGGCTGAGAGACTAATGAATACCCCACCAGCACCCAGTTCTTATCACCAGCACAGTGAGCTGTTGATAGTATTCTTTACTGCACACTAGACGCACATTGAATTATATTTTAGTAAGTTATTTGTGGTAATATTTTATTTTTGGTGCATTGTCTGATATATGTTTTGTGGGTGCACCATGGTCTAGAGGAACATTGTTTCATTTAGTTGAACGGTCAGATGACAATAAACTTGAACTTGAAGGATGAATCACAGGATTCAGGATTTACAAGTGAAGTTCCATATTTCAAAATAAAATTAGGTTGCTCCTTTACAGGACAGTAGTCATGTTCTCCCTGATATGTCTAACCCCAAGCAGCACACTTGTTGACAATACTGCTACCTTGGAAAGGAGATTTGATAACATTGCATAAGGGACATGGACCATGCAGAGAGATTGGAGAAATTGGTGTGTTTGTCTTCGTGACAGGAAGATTAAGAGGAGGTTCAAGAGGGGTGCTCAGGGTTTACATGGAGGGAAGCTCCAGAGTAAACAATCAGTGGGTGCAGAAGCTAGAGATCCAAAGCAACTCAGACACAATACTGGCAGAACTCAGCAGGCTAGACAGCATCTATGGAAAAGAGTAAACAGTTGGCGTTTTGGGCCGAGACCTTCAGGGCTTTTCCACGGATGCTGCCTGGCCTGCTGAGTTCCTCCAGTATTTTGTATGTGTCACTCTGAATATTTAGTAGGCAGTTTCAGGAATATGTTCACCACAGTCTCAAGCCAGGCTGCAAAAGGGGGAAGGTTGGGAGTGGGGTGAGCAACCCCATCCTATAAAAACCCAGAGCTACTGAAACACCAACAGAAGCTCCAAAGGCCTCATCGGGACAACTTGAAGGACTGGCCCAGGACAGAGGACTCTAGCGAGCTACTGTTGGCAGCCTATGAGCCAGCAAGGGTGATGGGCTGAGAAGTTGTAGTACTTTCAGAAACAACTGTCACCAGAGAATTGTCAGAGATTTACAATGGTGAGGATCAAGAACACTAAAGATTCTGCAGATACTGGAAATGCAGAGTAACTCACACAAAATTCTGGAGCAACTCAGCAAGTCGGGCTGTATCGATAGAAATGAATGAACAATTGATGTTTCGGGCCAAGATCCTTCTTCAGGACTGAAAGGAAGGGGGAAGATGCCAGAATAAAGAGATGGGGGAGGGGAAGGACTAGCTAAAAGGTGATCAGTGAAGCTAGGTGGCTGGGAAAGGTATAAGGTTGGAGAGGAAGGAATCTAATAGAAGAGGAGAGTGGACTGTGGGAGAAAGGGAACAAGGAGAGGCACCGGGGTAGACAGTAGGCAGATGAGAAGAGGTAACAGGCCAGATGGGAAATAGAAGAAGAGGGAAAGGGGAGGGAAATCTTCATCAAATTGAGAGGTGAAGATCAAGAGCTGATTCCACAAAGAACTGGCCCCATACCATGCGATAAAGCAGCGGTCCCCAACCACCGGGCTGCGGACTGGTACCGGGCCGCAAAGTATGTGCTACCGGGCTGCGAGGAAGCGATATGAGTCAGCAGCACCTTTCCTCATTCCCTGTCATGCACTGTTGAACTTGAACATAGGGTTGCCAACTGTCCTGTATTTGCTGGGACATCCCGTATATTGGGCTAAATTGGTTTCTCCCATATGGGACTGCCCTTGTCCTGTATTTTCCCCGTTAGTGTAGAGCGTTCCTATGAAACCTTTCGTGCCAAAATGGTGTAAAGTGAAGAAGCAATTACCACTAATTGATATGGGAAAATTTTTGAGCGTTCCCAGACCCAAAAAATAACCTACCAAATCATTCCAAATAACACATAAAACCTAAAGTAACACTAACATATAGTAAAAACAGGAATGATATGATAAATACACAGCCTATATAAAGCAGAAATAATGTACAGACAGTGTAGTCGGGAAGATTAAGTCAAACCGGATTGTGGAAAAAAAATCAGCATGTACGCGCATGCGCACACAGGTGCCCGCGCAAGGCTTCGTGGTCATGGTAGTCTTTCTCGTGGTAAACACTGTCCCGTATTTGACTGCTACTTTTGTCCCTTATTTGGGAGTGAGAAAGTTGGCAACCCTAACTGTAAAAGACATATTGAGGTGAGTTTAACCCTACTTGAACACCACCCCTCCCCCCCACCGGTCCGCAAGAATATTGTCAAAAAAGGTTGGGGACCCCTGTGCTAAAGCATTATACAATGACAGATTTAGTTCCAAGTTTGGTCGCTTTCCTTATTCCCAGGCCTGGACACCCAAACTTCACACTCATAGGATACTCACGGCACCAGAAAGGACGGGTCATGGTCACTACAGGCTCAGACTTACTTGCACTCCTCCGCTGTCATCTTGGAGGGATCAGTACAGGAATAAAATTTTCCCTGCAGGTAAGAAGAGGACAGATGTTAAAACTCATCAGTGAATTGGGAGAACTCTGCCATGCACGGTCACAATCCCTGCTGCCAAAGGAGGAGGCTTAGGCATAGGGCAAGCAACCCCATCCCTTTGAAAATCCAAATGTACGGAAACACCAACAGAAGCTCCGAAGACCTCATCCCTGGGAGAGGAAGGTTCTTTGCCAAGAAGACATATGAAGTTGTGTGGTAAAAATTGGCCCAGGACAGAGGCCCATGCCCCAGAATACGGGGGTGTTGGGCTTAAGGAGAAGTAGTGGTGAATTGAGAGAGACGTCAAAAGTTACCCACGATGTTGTGCCTATTCCAAGATCAATCTAATCATTCCCTCCTACATTGACTTTAAAAGAATAAGAGACCATAAGACATAGGAGCAGAATCAGCCCATTCAGCCCATTGAGTCTGCTCACCAATCATGGCTGATTTACTTTCCCTCTCAGCCCTATTCTCCTGCACTCTCCCTGTGACGTCCTTATTAATCAAGAACCTATCAACCTCTGCTTTAAATATACCCAGAGACTTGGCTTCTACAGAAGTCTGTGGCAATGAATTCCAGAGATTCACCACCCTCTGGAGGATACAGGCCAGTCCAGCAAAGGCAAAGCCCTCACCTTGAGTACGTTTACCTGGAGCGATGCTACAAGATGCAGTCATTATCAAGGACCCCCACAAACTAGACCATTCTCTCTTCTTGCTACTACCATCAGGCAGGAGGTACAGCAGCATGAGGTCCCACATCACCAGGTTCAGGAACTGCTATTACCCAATAACCATCAGGCTCCTGAACCATCGTGGATAACTTCACTCACCTCAAATCTGAACTAATTCTACAAAACAACAGTAATAATTCATCAACAGTTCCTAGCAACATCACTTAGGAGACAAGATATTGGGCAGGCGCTAGAAATCCAGAGCAACATACACAGAATGCTGGAGGAAACTCCTATCCCTAATAAAATGGCCACTGAATATAAGTTCGTGTTCTTAGGCTACTGTAACCTATCCACTTCAACATGTTGTGCATTCAGAGATGCTCTTCTATGCATCACTATTGTACCATACTGTTATCTGAGTTACTACCACGTTCATGTCAGCTCAATCCAGACTGCCATTCTCCTCTAACCTCTCTCATTAACACGGTCTTTTGCCCACAGAACTGCTGCTCACTGGATGTTGTTTGTTTTCTCGTACCATTCTCTGTAAACTCTAAAGAATGTTGTACATGAAAATTCCAGGAGATCAGCAGTTTCTGTGATACTCAAACCACCCCTTCTGGCACCAACAATCATTCCACGGTCAAAGTCACATAGATCACATTTCTTCCCCCAAACTGACGATTGGTCTGAACAACAACTGAACCTCTTGACCATGCCTGCATGCTTTTATGCATTAAATTGTTGTCATATGATTGGCTGATTACCCATTTGCATTCACGTGTGGGTGTACAGGTGTGCCTAATAAAGTGAGCAATCAGTGTAAACAGTCTATATTTTAAGCCAAGACTCTTCTTCAGGACTCCCTAGATACCTGACGAAGGGTCTCGTTCCAATATGTCAACTGTCCATTTCCCTCCTTTGATGTTGCCTGACCTGCTGAGTTCCTCCAAAATTGTGTGTGTGTGCTGCTCAACATCATTTCTCCACTTGGCTGTGAATTCGATGATCCTAATGCAGGATTCTCCAGACACAACGAACACAGGAAAATTGACTGAAACACAAGAGAGTCTGCAGATGCTGGAAATTCGGAGTAACACACCCAGAATGCCGGAGGATCTCAGCAGGTCAGGCAGCATCTATGGAGAAGAATAAGCAGTCAACGTTTCAGGCCGAGACCCCTCATTCTAAAAGGATGAAAGTCCTTTGATGTCTCATGAGATCTGGCATGCTTCAAGAGCAGCTAATCAGAGACCTACAATATTGTATGCAGTTCTGCTTTCACTGTGCTGGCTATGTCTAATTTTTTTTATTACAAGGCATCAAATGGACACAGTAGCATGGCAGCTAGCATAATGCTTCACAGCCCCTGTGACTGGGTTTCAATTCCCGCTCTGCTGCTGTCTGTGAGGAGTTTCTACATTCTCCCTGTGACCACATCAATTTCCTTGAGATGCTCTGGCCTCCTCCCAAAGATACATTCCAAAGATGTATTGGTTAGGGTTACTAGGTTCTTCTCTTCACCAGCCCATCACCTTCCTCCAGTGTCCCTCCTCCTTCCTTTTCTCCCGTGGTCACCTCTCTTTTCCTATCAGATTCCTTCTTCTTAAGCCCTTTACCTTATCACCTCCCAACTTCTCATTTCATCCCTCACCCAGTCTCATGTATCACCTGCCAGCTTCACATTTCATACTACCCCCCCCACCCTCCCACTTTCCCCCTCACCTGGTCTCACCTATTACCTCCCAGCTTCACACTTCAACCACCTACTCACTCTCCCACCTTCCCCCTCACCTGGTCTAACCTATCACCTGCCAGCTTGTACTCTTTCTCTTTCCTCACCACCTTATTCTGGTGTTTTCCCCCTTCCTTTCCATGAAGGGTCTCAGCTAGAAACGTCAACTGTTTAATTCCCTCCATAGATGTTGCCTGACCTGCTGAGTTCCTCCAGCATCTTGTTTGTTTTAACACAGTGCTGGTGATGTGTAATATTTTTGAGTTGCAAGCATCCAGAATAATGTGCAAGGATGAGAGTCAGAGTATATTTCAGAATCAGATTTAACATCACTAGAATACATCATGATATGTTGTGTTAACTATGCGGTAGCAGTACAATGTAATACATGATAAATATAGAAACAATGGAATTACAGTAAGTATATATGTATATTAAAGAGTTAAGTTAAAATAAGTGGTGCAAAAACAGAAATAAAAAGAAGTGGTGAGGTGGTGTTCGTGGGTTCAATGCCTATTTAGAAATTGGATGGCAGAAGAGAAGAAGTTGAGTGTGTGCCTTCAGGACCCTGTACCTCCTTCTTAACAATAACAGTGTGAACAGGGCATGTCCTGGGTAGTGGGGATCCTTAACGATGGACGACACCTTCCTAAGACACCGTTCCTTGAAGTTGCCTTGGATACTACGTGGGCTGATACCCATGATGGAGCTAACTAACTTTACCGCAACTTACTTCAATCCTGTGTAGTAGCCTCCCCCCACCACCATACCAGACGGTGATGCAGCCAGTCAGAATGCTCTCCACAGTACATCTGTAGAAGACTTTGAATGATTTGGGTGACAAACCAATCTCCTCAAACTCGTAATGAAATATAGCCGGTGTCTTGCCTTCTTTATAGCTGCATCAATATGTTGCAACCAGGTTAGGTCCTTGGAGACACTGACACTCAAAAACTTGAAACTGCTCATTTTCTTCACTTCTGATCCCTCATTCTATCCTTTCTGAAGTCCACAATCATCTCGTTGGTCTTACTAACGTTTAGTGCAAGGTTGCTGCTATGACACCACTCAACTGGTATATCTTGGTCCTATGTGTCCTCTCGTCACCATCTCAGATGTTGCCAACAATGGTTGTAGAATCGGCAAATTTGTAGATGGCATTTGAGCTAAGCCTAGCCACGCAGTTGTAGGTGTAAAGAGAGTAGAGCAGTGGGCAAATTGCAGAGGGTCAAGGACCTTACTGAGACAGGAGTTGATTCTACCCATGACCAGCCTCTCAAAGCACTCATCACAGCAGATGTGAGTGCTACTGGAAGATAGTCATTAAAGCAGCTTACACTGCTCTCTTGGGCACTGATGTAACTATTGCCATTTTGAAGCAGGTAGAAACTTCTGACCATAGCAATGAGAGATTGAAAATGTCTTTGAATACCCTCACCAGTTGGTTGGCACAAGTTTTCAGAGCCTTCCCAGGTATTTACCAGTACCTGCCACTTTGCGAGGTTCACCCTCCTGACAGACAGCTTGACATTGGCCTCTGACACTGAAATCTCAGCATCACTGGATGCTGCAGGGATCCTCATAACTGGAGTTTTATTCTCCCCTTCAAAGTGATTCAAAGTGAGCATAAAAGGTGTTGAGCTCATCTGGTAGTGAAGCATCGCAGCCATTCATAATCATAAACACGAGGAATTCTGCAGAAGCTGGAAATTCAAGCAACACACATCAAAGTTGCTGGTGAATGCAGCAGGCCAGGCAGCATCTCTAAGAAGAGGTACAGTTGACGTTTTGGGCCGAGACATTTCGTCAAGACCAACTGAAGGAAGAGATAGTAAGAGATTTGAAAGTGGAAGGGGGAGGGGGAGATCCAAAATGATAGAAGACAGGAGGGGGAGGATGGAGCCAAGAGCTGGACAGGTGATTGGCAAAAGGGATATGAGAGGATCATGGGACAGGAGGCCCAGGAAGAAGGAAAAGGGGGAGGGGGGGAAACCCAGAGGATGGGCAAGGGGTATAGTCAGAGGGAGAAAAAGGAGAGAGAGAGAAAGAATGTGTGTATATAAATAAGTAACGGATGGGGTACTAAGGGGAGGTGGGGCATTAGCGGAAGTTTGAGAAGTCGATGTTCATGCCATCAGGTTAGAGGCTACCCAGACGGAATATAAGGTGTTGTTCCTCCAACCTGAGTGTGGCTTCATCTTTACAGTAGAGGAGACCCTGGATGAACATATCAGAATGGAAATGGGATGTGGAATTAAAATGTGTGGCCACTGGGAGATCCTACTTTCTCTGGCGGACAGAGAGTAGGTGTTCAGCAAAACGATCTCCCAGTCTGCATCGGGTCTCGCCAATATATAGAAGGCCACATCGGGAGCACCAGACGCAGTATATCACCCCAGCTGACTCACAGGTGAAGTGTCACCTCACCTGGAAGGACTGTCTGGGGCCCTGAATGGTGGTAAGGGAGGAAGTGTAAGGGCATGTGTAGCACTTGTTCCGCTTACAAGGATAAGTGCCAGGAGGGAGATCAGTGGGGAGGGATGGGGGGGACGAATGGACAAGGGACTCCCATAGGGAGCGATCCCTGCAGAAAGCAGAGAGAGCCGGGGAGGGAAAGATGTGCTTAGTGGTGGGATCCCGCTGGAGGTGGTGGAAGTTACGGAAAATAATATGTTGGACCTGGAGGCTGGTGGGGTGGTAGGTGAGGACCAGGGGAACCCTATTCCTAGTGGGGTGACGGGAGGATGGAGTGAGAGCAGATGTACGTGAAATGGGGGAGATGCGTTTGAGAGCAGAGTTGATGATGGAGGAAGGGAGGACACTTTCTTTAAAAAAGGAGGACATCTCCCTCGTCCTGGAATGAAAAGCCTCATCCTGAGAGCAGATGCGGCGGAGACGGAGGAATTGCGAGAAGAGGATGGCATTTTTGCAAGAGACAGGGTGAGAAGAGGAATAGTCCAGATAGCTGTGAGAGTCAGTAGGCTTATAGTAGACATCAGTAGATAAGCTGTCTCCAGAGATAGAGACAGAGAGATCTAGAAAGGGGAGGGAGGTGTCAGAAATGGACCAGGTAAACTTGAGGGCAGGGTGAAAGCTGGAGGCAAAGTTAATGAAGTCAACGAGCTCAGCATGCGTGCAGGAAGCAGCGCCAATGCAGTCGTCGATGTAGCGAAGGAAAAGTGGGGGACAGATACCAGAATAGGTTTGGAACATAGATTGTTCCACAAAGCCAACAAAAAGACAGGCATAGCTAGGACCCATACGGGTACACCTTTAGTTTGGAGGAAGTAGGAGGAGCCAAAGGAGAAATTATTAAGAGTAAGGACTAATTCCACTAGACGGAGCAGAGTGGTGGTAGGGGGGAACTGATTAGGTCTGGAATCCAAAAAGTAGCAGAGAGCTTTGAGACCTTCCTGATGGGGGATGGAAGTATATAGGGACTGGACATCCATGATGAAAATAAAGCAGTGGGGGCCAGGGAACTTAAAATCATCGAAAAATTTAAGAGGGTGAGAAGTGTCACGAACATAGGTAGGAAGGGATTGAATAAGGGGGGATAAAACCGCGTCGAGGTATGCAGAAACGAGTTCGGTGGGGCAGGAGCAAGCTGAGACAATAGGTCGGCCAGGACAGGCAGGTTTGTGGATCTTGGGTAGGAGGTAGAAACGGGAAGTGCGAGGTGTGGGAACTATAAGGTTGGTAGCAGTGGATGGCAGATCACCTGAGTGGATAAAGTCGGTGATGGTGTGGGAGACAATGGCCTGGTGCTCCTTAGTGGGGTCACGATCAAGGGGTAAATAAGAGGAGGTATCCGCGAGTTGTCGCTGTGCCTCGGCAAGGTAGAGGTCAGTACGCCAGACTACAACAGCACCCACCTTATCGGCGGGTTTAATAGTAAGGTTAGGATTAGTGCGGAGGGAGTGGAGAGCACAGCGTTCGGAAGGAGTAAGGTTGGAATGGGAATAAGGTGCAGTGAAGTCGAGACGGTTGATGTCCCGTCGGCAGTTAGCAATAAAGAGATCCAGAGCAGGCAGAAGATCAGAGTGGGGTGTCCATGAAGAGGAGGAGGGTTGAAGATGGGAGAAGGAGTCATTGGTGGGGATGGAAGAGTCCTTGCCGAAGAAGTAGGCTCGGAGACAGCGGAAGAAGAGTTCCGCATCATGGCGAACGCGGAACTCGCTGAGGTGCAGGCGAAGGGGGACAAAGGTGAGGCCCTTACTGAGGACAGAGCGTTCTGCCTCAGACAGTTGAAGGTCGGAGGAGATAGTAAAGACCCAGCACGGATGACAGCTCGGATCAGAGGGGGGACGGGGGAGGCTGGGGGTGTCAGTGGAGAGGGGAGGGTTGGGGTGAGAGGAAGATGGAGCCTCTGAGGGCCCAGGAGCTGACGGTGGGATGTGAGGGAGACGGGGGTGCAGCGTGGTGGTGGGGGAAGGGGAGACGGGAGTCACAATAGCAACACATAAAGACCCGGCCTGGAGTTCAAGGCTGGAGTCGCAGTTGGTGGTTGCGCAATTGCTTTGAAGGTGCCCATGGTCGTTGCTGGAGTCCAGGTTTTGAATATGCCCTGAGGTGTTGGAGCCGGCGAGATCAATGGCAGCGACACAATCTGAAGTTCATGCCTGCTAGCGTCAGGGCCAGCAGGTTCTGGGGTCTGCAGAGGTAAGATCTTGCGATCTTTGCCTAACATGACAAAGTCAAAAAAACGGCGATTGCAGGCATGGATCCGACGGAGGATGAAATAACGAGCAGGTCCATTACAGACAGCAAAGAAAGTGTCCCGAAGGTGTGGAAGGGTGTGGGATAGGATCACCAAATACCTCCTCACGGTGGAGAGGGTTGTCTTCACAGCTTGACGGGAGAAGCGACGAGAGGCAGAGTCAATAAAATATGAGTACCTGGGATCCTCAGAAGGTCCAAATTGAGAGGCTCGAAAACGAATCCTCCATAATGTTGGATTTTGCTTTACAGGAAGTAATAGGCTGCAACCCCTGCCAGAGTTGATGTGCATTCGACATCAATTCTAACCTCTCTCGGAACTGTTTCTCTGCTCTTGAAATAGCCCTTCACAAGTCATACCTGGTTTTCTGGTACAGACCTGGGTCACCAGACTTCAATGTCACAGATCTAGCCTTCAGCTGACTATGAACCTCCTGGTTCATCCACAGCTCCTGGTTTGCGAATGTAAAGCAAGTTTTTGTAGGCACACACTCACCCACACAGGTTTCAATGAAGTTGGTAACAACTGCGGCATACTTATCCAGGTTCAAAGGTGACTACCTGAATAGTGTCCAGTCCACTGATTCAAAGCAGTCCTGTGCCTCCCTAGTTCCTACCTTCTTGGTTCTCACTACTGCCGCTGCAGACTTCAGTCTCTGCCTATACTCAGGGAATAGATGTATAACCAAGTGATAAGACTTTCTGAAGTGAGGGCGTAGAATAGCATGGTAGGCATCCTTGATGATGGTGTAACAGTGATCCAGTGTGTTGATTCCTCTGATGCTACAGATGATTTGTTGATAACAATTATTTAGTGACTTTATCAAGCTGACCTGGTTAAAATCACCCAAAATGATGGGGAAGGCATCAAGATGTGCTGTTTCATGCCTATTGTTCACACTGCTCAGTCTGTCTAGAGTCCGTTTAACATTGGCCTGAGGTGGAATGTACACTGCTACCAAAATGTACGCTGAAATCTCCTGCAGCAGGTAAACTGGATGACATCTGATTAAGGGGTGTTGCAGATCTGGTGACTAGGATTGAGAAAGCACCACTACGTTTATACACCATGAGGAATTGATCATGAAGCACACATCTCCACCTCTGCTTTTGCGAGACTTGATAGACCTATGTTGGCAGTGTATTCGAATTGTTATGTCTAGCATGGAAGGGGTTAACCAGGATTCCCTGAAACAAAGGACACAAGCAGTCCTAATATCCCCCTGCTACAGACCCCCAGCTGAGATCATCAGTTTTCTATATCAGAGACTGTGTTTGTCAGCAACATAGTTGGTATTTGGGAGTTGAAAACCTTGTTTTTTTTTAAATGCACCATTAGCCCAGCACAACAACCTTGCTACTGCCAGTGGCTTAAAGGGACAATACCACCCACTACGATCTGATCTATCTCAATTGGTTTTGAGCAGGGGCAGATTGTTTAATCGCATTAAAATGGAATTACTGATTGTAGACATCTGAGATGCAGCTGTGGTTTTCAGCTATAGTAGGCTAAAGCAAGAGTATTTGTTTCAATCAGAGCTGCTGCATTAAGTTATTCTTGTTTTTGCACCGGAGTTGTCCCAGAGGATACAGATTTCTGAGCTTTACTTGCAGTTATTGGCTTATTAAGCTTTACAGTGCCAGTAATCACCAACTGGGGTTCAATGCCCACCACTGTCTGTAAGGAGTTTGTACATTCTCCCCGTGACCACGAGGGTTTCCTCCAGGTGCTCAGTCTCCTTGTATATTCCACTAATGTTACTAGGAAAGGAGGCAAGGCAGTGGATGTTGCCTACTTTGACAAGATCCCTCATGGGAGGTTGGTCAAGAAGGTTCATTCAAGATGAGATAATAAATTGGATTAGACATTGGCTTTTAGGAAGAAGCCAGAGAGTGGTAGTAAATGATTGCTTCTTTGACTGGAGCCTGTGTCTAGTGGAGTGTCACAGGAATCAGTGACGGGTCCATTGTCATCTACTGTATATCAATGGTCTAGATGATGCTGTGGTTAACTGGATCATCTAATTTGCAGCTGACACCAAGATTAGAGGTGTAGTGGATAAGGAAGACTATCAAAGCTTGCAGTGAGATCTGGATCAGCTGGAAAAATGGGTTGACAAATGGCAGATGGAATTTAATACAGAAAAGTGTGACTTTGCACTTTGGGAGGACCAACTAGGTTAGGTATTACCTGGTGAGTAGTAGGGCACCGAGGAGTGTGTGGTAGAACAGAGGGATCTGGGAATACAGATGCATAATTCCTTGAAAGTGGCTTCACAGGTAGACAGGGTCATAAAGAAAGCTCTTGGAATAATTCCATGTATTGAGTCCAGGAGTTGGAATAATTTGGAGTACAGGTGTCCCTCGCTTTTCGAACGTTCGCTTTACGAAACCTCGCTGTTACGAAAGACCTACATTAGTTATCTGTTTTCGCTAATAGTGTTTTCACTGTTACGAAAAAAGGCAGCGCGCACCCCGAGCAGCCAAGCTCTTCCTCCAGAACTGCATTCTAGCCGGCATTGCTTAAACACATGCGTATGAGCAGCCGTTAGCAAGGTGAGTTCTAAGGTATTGGAAAAGCCTAAAAGAGCTCGTAAGGGTGTTACACTTAGTGTAAAACTAGACATAATTAAGCGTTTCGATCGTGGTGAACGAAGTAAGGACAAAGTGAATTTGGTTTGTGGAAGTTGATGAAGATGATGTTGAAGAGGTTTTGGCATCTCATGACCAAGAACTGATAGATGAAGAGCTGATGCAATTGGAAGAGGAAAGGATAACAATCGAAACTGAATGCAGTAGCGAATGGACCGAAAGTGAAGTCGTCCAGGAACTGAACGTGAAGCAACTGCATAAGATGATAGAAAAACGCGCGAGGATAAGCAGTCAAGCATACTGTCGTTTTTCAAGCATTCCACATCAGCCACAGCAGATGACGAACCTCGACCTTCGACATCGAGGCAGGCAGACATGGAACATGACTTGCCTGCCCTGATGGAAACAGACGCCAATGAGATGACACCGCAGTGTCCCACCACCCCAATCCCTGGGCCGCGGAGAATTCAGCGGTAGCTGGGACGCATCCAGCACATCTTTAATAAAAAAGCCGAAATCAACAAGCTAATTAATTAGGTGCCGCCCGGCACGTAAATGTCGGCCCAGATCAGAGGCCATTGCCGATTGCGTCACCTCTGATCTGGGCTGACATTTATGTGCCGGGTGACACCTAATCAATTAGCTTGTTGATTTCAGCTTTTTTCTTAAAGATGTGCTGGGTGTGTCCCGGCTACCGCTGTACCACTGCATGCTTCGCGGATCGGTATCGGCCAGCAGCCTGGAGGTTAGGGACCACTGCACCACCCCAACCTCCGACGACTCAGCCTAACACAGCATCATCAGTGTGCTCTGCGCTGTCTTCCCAATTCCAGTAAGTGATACTACACTGTACATACATTATTTCTACTTTATATAGGCTGTGTATTTTCATGTGTTATTTGGTATGCTTCGTCAGCTTCATAGCTTAAAGGTTATAGGAGAGACTATTTCTGCCGACAGCGCTTGCGTGAGATTTTCGCTACGGATAACAGTGCAGCAATGATTGTAGAAAAGTATTTCTACTTTATATAGGCTGTGTATTTATCATATCATTCCTGCTTTTACTATATGTTACTGTTATTTTAGGTTTTATATGTTATTTGGCATAATTTGGTAGGTTATTTTTTGGGTCTGCGAATGTTCACAAATTTTTCCCATATAAATAAATGGTAATTGCTTCTTCACCTTACAACATTCCGGCTTACGAACCGTTTCATAGGAACGCTCTACCTTCGGATGGTGGGGGAAACCTGTATTGTGTCAGGTTTTGGTCACCTAGCTACAAGAAAGATGTAAATAAGTTTGAAAGATTGCAGAGAAAAAGGATGTTGCTGGAACTAGTTATAGGGAAAGGTTGTATAGGTTTGGACTTTATTCTCTAGAACCTAGAAGATTGGGAGATTTGACAGAGGTCTACAAAATTATGAGGGATACAGATAAGTAAATGCAAACAGGCTTTTTGCACTGAGGTTGGGTGAGACTACAATTAGAGGTCATGGGTTAGGGGTGAAATAAGAAATGTTTAAGGGGAGCACGAGAGGGAAATTTTTTATTTGAGGGTGGTAAGAGTATGGAACGTGCTCCCAGCATAAGTGGTGGATACGGATTCAATTTCAATGTTTAAGAGAAATTTGGATAGATACATGGAAAGGAGGGATATGGAGGGCTTACTGCAGGTCGATGGGTCTAGGCAGGTTAATGGGGCAGCTGTAGTGTTCCATAAGTCTATGATGTACATGTTAGGGTTACTGAGTGGTGGCAACACTTTTGGGCTGCTCCCAGCACAACTGCAGACTCTGTTGGCCATTGACACATTCCACTCGATGTTTTGATATTTCAATGTACCTGTGACAAATAAATCTCATCCTTCCCTTTAGCTAGTATCTCACTAGCAGGCACTCACCTTAAAGAGCTGCACGCCGATGCAGGCAAACATGAACTGTAAGAGAGTTGTGACAATCACAATGTTTCCGATCGTCTTTATTGCCACGAACACACACTGTACGACGTGCTGTGGAGAGAGAGAAGGACAGTGAGCACTGGCAGTCAGCTCTGCACAGAGGGCAGTCTCTGCACAGATAAACAAAACTTGCTTGAAGCCTTCACTGTAAAATATACCTCAGGAGTGTCACATCACACAGGGGCAGGAATGGGCATCATACCCACACACACTCACACATACTCTCTCTCTCACACACCCTCTCGCGTGCACACACACAAAAACTTATATATATTGTTACGTACCCCGTAACTGGGTTGCCAAACCAGCAGAAATGGATCACTCAGTTGGAGTCTGGAGTACTAGAACTAAGAAAGTTTTATTAAAGAAACAAGCAACACAGTAATCGAAAGGATAATAAATGCAACAGTTCAGCGATGATAGACACACATGTGCACAGAATTAAGATAACAGCATCAATCAAGCTCTATCGTTGTCTAGGGGTAAATGACCAAATTTCAAAATGACTCAAAGTTCAGTCCAGTTAGTAGTTCAGTTCGCAGTAATCGTTGCCATGGCGATGGACAAGGTGGGGGAAGAGAGAGATAGAACAGGAACAACTGATCATTCAGAACAGCTTCACTCACAGACCGGCGAGATTGCTCACAAGCAACTTTTGGGCGGGTCCTTGGTGATGTCACCTGAGGTCACCGACTGTGACCCCTCCTCCAGATGCGGTCGATCCTCTGCAGTGAACCCGGCACCCAGGCAAGGGCGGACACACACTGGGTTCCCGCTGATCGTACCTTTCCACCCTGGCCGTTGTTTGGTACTTCTCACCCACTCGTGAGAGGCGCACCGCTTCCAGGGTCTCGTTACCTCGGGTGGCGTGTGTGTCTCCTGCCTTAGCGAACCTGTCCCTTTTTATCCCCCTGCTGGGGTATCGCCTGTCCATCACTTCAAACAGTTCAGGGTTCAAAGGGGGGAGCCGCTCCAGACAGCTCTCTCTCTCCCACGTCCCTTCATTACACATCTCCAGACGCTGCTCCATTGTTCCTTATCTCTCCTTCCCCTGAGGGCAGGTGGCAGACCACTTGCTGATGTCACTGATGCTAACCCAGGCCAGCAAACATCTCAATTTTTATGTGTATTCTCGTCACAATATACACACTAACATGCATTTACCTACACAAACTCACACACGCCCTCTTGCACACATACAAACACTTACTGTATACACATTCGCACTCACATGCATTTATATACACACACTCATACTCTCTCACAGACACACTCTCTCACACGTACACTCACACATACACACTCTCTCACACACATGACGCATACCCTCTCATGCGCGCGCACACACACACATAATCACTTATACACATACAAACTAACATGCAATTACATACACACACTCACACACAAACACTTATACACATACATATTAACATGCAGTTACATACAAACTCACACACATAAACATACACAAACTCATACACCCATACACACACCCTCTCGCACATACACTTATATGCATACACACTAACATGCATTTCCATACACACACATACACAAACACTTACACACACACACTAATATGCATTTACATACACACACTCACAACCCACACATGTTCTTTAGACTCTGCCTCACCTTTAGTCCCTTTGCTCTGTTAATTGCTCGCAGAGGTCTGAGTACACGGAGGACACGCAGAATCTTTACCACAGAGATCGCACTGGACCTAGAATAGAACAGCAGAGATAACCTGGTAACCTGTACTGTCAACACTGGAGTCACAGCACTACAGCACAGAATCAGGCCCTTTGGCGAATCTAGTTCATGGCAGACTTATTCTGTCTCATCCCATCGAACTGCAGCTGGACCATAAAGCTAACTCCTAAACAAACACATTTTAGAAAGTGGACAGTGATTTCATCTTTAGCCCTTTACGATTTCCACCTGAAACCCTTTTTAACTGGGTGTCTCTAGAAATGCAGCTCGTTAGTCCCTTGCTAACAGCCACTGGACTCTGCGGTGAAAGTCTCAGGCTTCGTATATCTAGGGTGTGGACTTTGATCCCGTCAAATCTGTGAGGTTGGCTTGTCTCACCCACCCAAATCCCAGTCTGTGTGAATGCTCTGTGATTTACTGCTCCCGGTAATCGCCCGTCAGCAAGAAATAACAGCTCGAACACTGCAGACAATTATAAAGATATAAAAATGTTAACTTAAGCAAACAGATATTAAAGGAAAGAAAGCAAAAAAACCCTAAAAGGGCCCATTATACTGAAACAATCAAATGTGCACATAAGTTGGAGCTCATCTTGCACTCGTCTGTAACTCATTCACTGGACCCTCGGTCTGCGTGAAAGCACACACCACCTTCCAAAAGTCACCCGAAATCCATCTCGAACAAATGGGTTCTCCCACTGGGTCGTCCCTCCCTGAAGCCACTCATCTGCACAAAGCACCTTGTACAAGAGGAACGGTATCTTCAGCCATCTTCCCTCCTTTCTTGCCCCAGCTCCTGCGAAAAGAACTTCAACCCACACCAGTGTCCCTCACAAAACCTCTCTGATCAGCATTCTCTAGAATCTTCTCCCAATTTCACCATCCTGATTGGCAGACACCATATTCCTAAGCTGAACAACAAAGCCTCTTATCTCAGCTCAAACCCATACAGGCTCTTTCAGAACTGCTAAAATGAAAAACCTACAGCATAGCAGTAAAAATCTTAACCAGGGTGTTACACACCTATCACCTGCCCGCTTCTTATTTCATCCCTCTTCCCCCATCCACCCATCTTCCACCTCATCTGGTCTCATCTATCACTTGCAAGCGCGTCCTTCTTCCCCTCTGCCCATCTTCTTATTCTGGCTTTTGCCCCCTTCCTTTCCATGAAGGGTCTCAGCCAGAAATGCCAACTGCCTATTTCCCTCCATTAATGCTGCCTGAACTGCTGAGTTCCTTCAGCATATGTGTTCCTCCTGCATTTCCAGCATCTGCAGAATCTTTTGTACTTCACCAAACAACATTGCTTTAAGACATTTTAAAATATCAAATTCCTGGGCTCACCATATTATAAGGAAGTTATGCTAGCGACTAGATTTCATTAGGAGTTTGAGCAGACCTGGTTCGTCACCAAAGGCTCTTGCAAATTTCTCGACAGATTTACCGTGGAGGAGATTAGTACTGGTTGCATCACCATCTGGTATGAAGGGCACTTCACAGCATCAGAATAAAGCTGCAGAGGATTGTAAACACAGCCAGCTCCATCACGAGTACTAGCCTCCCCAGCATCGAGGGCATCTTCAAAAGGCAGTGCCATAAAAGGGCAGCAGCCATCATTAAAGACCCCGTTACCTGGGGCATGTCCTCTTCTCATTACTGTCAGGGAGCTTTAGAAACAGCTTCTTCCTCTCCACTATCAGATTTCTGAATCTAGAAACACTACATCACTATTTTACTCATTTTCTGCACTGCTTACTTATTTATAATTTATATTTTTCTTATGGCTTACCATACTGTACAAAAACAACTTTGTCAGTGATAACGAAGGATGATAAAGTTCTTGATCAGTCAAAGTACGTCTTACAGTCTTATTAAAAAAGTCAGGATGGTGGTGCAGCAGTTGGAATAACGCTATTATTGTGCCAGAGAGCCAGGCTTGACTCCTGCCACTGACGGTAAGGAGTTTGTACTTTGTTCTCATGACCACCAGGGAGCCTTTCAGATGCTCCGGTATTCTCTCACATCCCAAAGACATACTGGTTAGTAGGTCAACTGGTCACATGAGTAAAATAGGGCGGCTCGGTACACCTCGCTAGGCCGGAAGGGACTGTTTGAAATGAAAAATGTTTTCAAATACTCACTGGATTCCAAAGGAGATAAGAGAAACGCTGACCACAAGTAGATCAAGGATGTTGAAGTAGTTCCGGCAAAAAGAGCCTTTGTGAAGGAACGCACCATAGGTCGTCATCTGTATAGAGAGAGAAAGAGGGAGAGGGAAGTGGAGGGATGGAATGAAAGATGGCAAGGTAGTGTAAGGTAAAACGAGAGAAATGGAGAAAGTGAGTTACTATACTACAGACTGAAATGGGAAGATTCAAACACTTAGTAGTGTAGTCGCGCGCAAAAGCGCTACTAAAGAAACACACGGAGTCAGAGAGAGCTGAACTCAGAATGTCTTTACTGATTCAAAATCGCGCGCTTATAGCTCCCCTCCCATGGGCCCCTGCGACCCGCGGGGCGGACGTGACGTCAAGACTGTCCCCGGAAGGTCCGCCCCAATCGGGTAGTTCCAAACGCGCTACCGCATGTCTGCCCCCGGCTCCCAATGGCGCTTTGAGTCCCGCGTGTGCTGGCCACCACAGTAGCCATTTTATTTGGTACCTAATGGTCAAGAAATATCGACTGTTTATAGATGTTGATCGACCTGCCGAGTTTCTCCAGCATTTTGTCCATATTGCTTGTAAACTAGCATTAATTTGGAGATTAAAAAGCATGCATGTACACTCAGTGCCTGCTTTACCTAATAAAGTGGCCACTGTGTGTACGTTCGTGGTCTTCTGCTGCTGTAGCTCATCCACTTCAAGGCTTGATGTGTTGCGTGTTCAGAAAAGCTCTTCTGCACACCACTGTTGTAACGTGTAATCATTTGAATTACTGTCACCTTCCTGTCAGTTTGAACCAGCTTGGCCATTCTCCTCTGATTTCTCTCACTGATAAAGAACTTACTCACTGCGTGTTTTTCACACCATTTCCCAAACTCTGGAGACTGTTGCATGTGAAAATCCCAGATCATCAGTTTCTGAGATACTTAGATCATCCTATATGGCACTAACAATCAAAATCATTTAGATCACATTTCTTCTCCATTCTGATGTTTGGTCTGAACAACAACCGAACCTCTTTGACCAGGCCTGTAGGGCTTTATGCATTGAGTTGATGCCACATGACTAGACATTTGCATTAATGAGCAGGTTTGTTATACTTAATGAAGAGCACAAAGTGTTGAGTCATGCACCACAGAATGAGCTCTTCAACCCAACTAGTCCACACTGAACAAGATGGCCATCCAAACCAGTCCCATTTGCCTGCTCGCTCCATATGCTTCAATACCCTTCCAACCCAAGTCAAATCCAGCTGCATGCACAGTTATAGAGTCACAGAACAGGCCTTTTGGCCCATCTAGTCTATTCTGCCTAGTCCCATCAACCAGCACCTGGACCATATCCCTCCAGGCCCCTCCCAAACTTCTCTTACAGTTGCAGTCAAACCTGCATACACCACATCCACAGGCAGCTCATTCCACACTCACACCACCCTCTGAATGAAGACGTTCCCTTAAATATTTCACCTTGCATTCTTAACCTCTAGTTCTTGTCTCACGTGACTTGAGATGAATAAGCCTGCTTGCATTTATCCTATCAATACCACTCATGATTTGCACACCGCTATCAAATCGCCTCTCATTTTACGTTCTAGGGAATAAAGTCCTAATCTGTTCAACCTTTCTCTACAACTCAAGTCCTCAAGTCCCATCAACATCCTTGTAAGTATTTTTCTGCACTCTTTCAAGTCACGTCAGAATCAGAGAGATGTTATTCAGGGATGAGATATTCTAGCTCAGGGTCTCAGAGTTCCGAGTTCAATCCTGGACACCTCTGTGTGTTCCTCGTGGAATGTGGTTTTCCCCAGGTGCTCTAGATCAGCGGTCCCCAACCACCAGGCCGCGGACCGGTACCGGGCCGCAAAGCATACGCTACCCGGCCATGAGGAAATGATATGATTTGGCGATATGAGTCAGCTGCACCTTTCCTCATTCCCTGTCACGCCCACTGTTGAGCCATTACGCATGCGAGGTCATTACCCACGCATCATCCATGTCAGCGCGGGAAGGAGATCAACTCCTCGAGCTTGCAAATGATGGCGGGCTGAAAGGTATGTTTGACATAACATCTCTGCCGGCATTCTGGATCAAAGTCAAGGCTGAATATCCTGAGATAGCCAAGAAAGCACTCAAAAAGTTGCTTCCAACATATTTCTGTGAGGCGGAGTTTTCTGCAATGAATGCAACGAAAACTAAATTGTGGAATAGACTGGACATAAGGAACCCCCTTCGAGTATCGCTGTCTCCCATCACCCCTCGACGGCACCGTCTTGTTGCAGGAAAACAAGCCCAGGGCTCCCACTGATTCAGCGATACTGGTGTGTTGCAATGATTTTATATGTTCATATGGGGAAAATATGTGCTGTGTGTTTAATATCCAAAGGTTACTTAAAATGTTATGATGCTATTGTTATATAACCATGTAACAATTACAGCACGGAAACAGGTGATCTCTGCCCTTCTAGTCCGTGCCGAACGCTACTCTCACCTAGTCCCACCGACCTGCACTCAGCCCATAACTCTACATTCCTTTCCTGTCCATATACCTATCCAATTTTTCTTTAAATGATGATATCAAACCTGCCTGTACCACTTCTACTGGAAGTTCATTCAACACTTACTTCAAGCTCCCCTGATAATTGACTTATCACTATATTCATGCGAAGAAAATATGCGTGGTGTGTTTAATATTAAATTTGTTCAATAAACCCTTTTAGAAACGAAACTGAGTGTATTAGCCACGTATCACCTATATTCCGGTCGTGATTAACACACCACCCCCCGCCCCCAACAAGAATTGCCAAAACGATTTGCAGAAAAAATAATCGGGAGGGTGCCCGCGCAAGGCTTCATGGTCATTGTAGTCTTTCTCTGGGTAAACACAACGTATTTGACTGCTACTCTTGTCTGTTGGCAACCCTACCACCCCACCCCCCGGGTCGGCCGGTCCGCAAGAATATTGTCAATATTAAACCGGTCCGCAGTGCACAAAAGGTTGGGGACCCCTGTCCTAGATTGCTCCTGCAGTCCAAACAGAGGTCAACTAAGAACTGTAAAATGCCCTGCAGTTAGGTCAGGGTTAAATTAGGGGTTTGCTGGGCAGTGCAGCTCAAAGGGGAGGAAGGAAGGATAAATAGATAAAATAACATAATAAATTGGATAATACAGGTTAAGTACACCTGATCTGAAATTCCAAAATCCAAAAACCTCTGAAATCTGAATTTTTTTTCAGCACTGACAGGATGTTACAAATGGAAAATTCTGGAAGGGGCTGGGAAGGTTCCCAGGCAATGCACAGGGTCTTTGTGCACCACAGACAGATCTGAGAAGTGACCTCACATAATAAAAAACAGAAAATCACTGCATAAAGTGAAAATGAAGATTGTGATTGTGTATTGAAAGAAAGGATTCATCAGCTTCAGAGTGACACGAATGGAATGCTGATCATGAAAACAAGAAAAGACTCAACACGACAAACTGAAAATTGAAGTTAATTGTTCCATGCACAAAATTATTAAAAATATTATATAAAACTACCCCCCCCCCATCATAGTTGCTGTGGAACTGGCAGCTGTTTGAAATCGATGGCAGATATGAAGCCATTCTCAGTGCTGGAAGCCAGTAATAGATGTGGTTGTGGATAGCCATTCAACTCTGACAGTCTGTGGAGGACCAAGCCCCTTCATTTCAGACTGTGCTCGAACTGCAGACTGTTCACTCTGCGAGCTTCACACCAGCTGTATACGTGACGTAAATAAATTCCACATTTAGATGTGGTTCCATCCACAAGGTATCACGTTATATAGGTGCAAATATTCCAAAGTCCGAAACACTTCCAGCCCCAAGCATTTCAGATAAGGGATGCTCAACCTGTATGCATAACATCGTCTGATTTACACATTTAACTCATTCCGTCACAAATCACTTCCACCTCATTAACGGGATGGCAGAGTTTAGACAGTAGAAACTGTGTTGTATAACTGCTAACACATCATGGTGAATAGCAACTACCCTCTGGGGTGAATAAAGCCTGAAGCTGCTGGTAGCTCTGGTCATTCGAGAGGTTTTTAAAGGGTCAAGCAAGTCAGCTAAAGCAAAGAAACACAGGCCTTGATGGACTTCAATCTGGAAATACAGAGGAACACTTCCCACACCAAGGAGCAGTGAGAAGGAGTTCCAACTGATCTCAGTCTCCAGAGGGAAGCTCATCATTTGGGGTGGGGGGGAGCACAGTAGCATAATGGTTAGTGCATTATTACAGCACCAGAGGCATGCGTTCAAATGACGACGTTGTCTGTAAAACGTCTGTGCATTCTCACCATCAGCTGCATCTGTTTCCTCCGGGTTCTCCAGTTTCCCCCCCACACTCTAAAGATGTATGGGTTTCCTCCAGATACTCCAGTTCCCTCCCACACTCTAAAGATGTACGGGTTTCCTCCAGATACTCCAGTTTCCCCCCACACTCTAAGGACAAACGGATATCCTCCAGATACTCGAGATTCCCCCAGACTCTAAAGACATACAGGTTTCCTCCAGACACTCCAGTTTCCCCCCACACTCTAAAGACGTACAGGTTTCCTCTGGGTTCTCCAGTTTCCCACCACACTCTAAAGACATACGCATTTCCTCCAGATACTCCAGTTTCCCAGCACACTCTAAAGACGTACGGGTTTCCTCTGGGTTCTCCAGTTTCCCCCCACACTCTAAAGACATACGCATTTCCTCCAGATACTCCAGTTCCCTCCCACACTCTAAAGACGTACGGGTTTCCTCCAGATACTCCAGTTCCCTCCCACACTCTAAAGACATACGGGTTTCCTCCAGATACTGCAGTTTCCCCCCACACTCTGAAGACGTACAGATTAGTAAGTTAATTGCTCATATGGGTGTAATTTGGCAGTGCAGATTCACTGGGAGGAAAGGGCCAGTAATCGTGCTGTGTCTCTAAATATCCTATTTGCCGATGAGTAGGTGCTCGTGACCCACTGACATAAATCTTATGAACATAAAGATTCTGAATGCCAAGTTCAGGTTCACTGGTGCAGTAACAGTATTGAGCAAACCGCTATGCATCTACCGTGGGAATAAATGACAGATTTTTTTTAGATGCCTGAATCCCACAAAACATTTGGGAAGAAACGATAAATATATAGGACTTGGGAGTAGAATTAGGCCATTTAGCCCATCAAGTGTCCTCTGGCATTTGATCAAGACTGATTTATTATCCATATCAGCCCCATTCGCCGACATTCTCCCCGTATCCTTTTACCACCCTTACTAATCAAGAATCTATCAAGCACGAGGAATTCTGCAGATGCTGGAAATTCAAACAACACACATCAAAGTTGCTGGTGAAGGCAGCAGGCCAGGCAGCATCTCTAGGAAGAGGTACAGTCGATGTTTCGGATCTCTTACTAGCTCTTCTTTCAGTTAGTCCTGACGAAGAGTCTCGGCCCGAAACGTCGACTGTACCTCTTCCTAGAGATGCTGCCTGGCCTGCTGCGTTCACCAGCAATTTTGATGTGTGTTGCAAGAATCTATCAAGCTCCACTTTAAATATACCTGATGATTTAGCCTCCACAGCTGTTTATGGCAATGAATTCCACAGATTTACCAAAAAGTAACTCCTGTTCATCTCTGTTCTAAAGGGACGTCCTTCTATTCTGAGGCTGGGCTCTGTGATCCATTCGATCTCTTCAGCACAATTTTCATGCTGAATACAATGATAAAAGCAATGGGCATGAGTTGATTTTTTTCTCTTTCTCTGTGCATTGGGTGTTGGTCTTTATTTTTTTTAATTGAGTTCTTTCTGGTTTCTTGCTTTGTGACTGCCTGTAAGCAGAGAAATCTCAAGGTTGTATAATTTATATATAGTTTTATAATAAATGTACTTCGAATCTTTGAATTTAAATCCATTCTTCCTGGGCCTTTCAATATTTGGTAGGTTTTTTCAATGAGATCCCTCCTCATTCTCCTGATACTTAGATAAAGAGACAATAACGAGAGTTAGGCTGTATAGTGTAAACAATTAAGAGATTGATTGATTAGGAATGATAGGCAGATAAACAGAGAGACTCAGATACTGTGTTCGATTGACATGCAGACAGACGAAAGTAAGTGCGTTACCTTCAGCACAATTTCCATGGTGAATATGGCAGTAAAAGCAATGTCAAAATAGGCCAGGACCTGCAGGAAAAATAGTATCAGCAGTTGTTTAACATTTATTACAGCAGCTTGGTCAAGAAATGTCAAAGTACAATGTAGGTGGCATTTGGTTAAGTGGTAGCATCACCGTCTGGTACAGAGGGGCCACTGCACAGAGAATTGTAAACAGCCAGTTCCGTTATGGGCACTAGCCTCCCCAGCATCGCATACATCTTCAGAAAGTGACGCCTCAAAAAGGCAGCATCGGTCATTGAGGATGCTCACCACCCAGGACATGCCCTCTTCACATTGCTGTGATCAAGGCAGTGGTACAAGTGGCTGAAGACATACACTCAACGTTTTAGGAACAGCTTCTTCCCTCCACCATCAGACTTCTGAATAAACAATGAACACTACCTCAACATCTTTTGTTCCTTTTTGTTCTCATTTTGTACTACTGTTTAATGTAGTATGTACATTTGCAGATGTAATGCAATTTTATATAATTAGATTATTAAACATACAGTGTGCACATAGAACATTGAATAGTACAGCACAGTACAGACACTTTGGCCCACAATGTTGTGCCGACCCTCAAACACCATAGAACACCCCACCTTAAATTCCACCATATACCTATCTAGTATCTCTTAAATTTCATTAGTGTATCTGCCTCCACCACTGACTAAGGCAGTGCATTCCAGGTACCAAACACTCTCTGAGTGAAAAACCATCCTCTAATATCCCCCTTGAACTTCCCACCCCTTACCTTAAAGCCATGTCCTCTTGTATTGAGCAGCGGTGCCCTGGGGAAGAGGCACTGGCTGTCCACTCTGTCTATTCCTCTTAATATCTTGTACACCTCTATCATGTCTCCTCTCATCCTCCTTCTCTCCAAAGAGTAAAGCCCTAGCTCCCTTAATCTCTGATCATAATGCACACTCTCTAAACGAGGCAGCATCCTGGTAAATCTCCTCTGTACCCTTTCCAATGCTTCCACATCCTTCCTATAGTGAGGCGACCAGAAATGGACACAGTACTCCAAGTGTGGCCTAACCATAGTTTTATAGAGCTGCATCATTACCTCACGACTCTTAAACTCTATCCCTCAACTTATGAAAGCTAACACCCCATAAGCTTTCTTAACTACCCTATCTACCTGTGAGGCAACTTTCAGGGATCTGTTGACATTTACCCCCAGGTCCCTCTGCTCCTCCAGACTACCAAGTGTCCTACCATTTACTTTCTACTCTGCCTTGGAGTTTGTCCTTCCAAAATGTACCACCTCACACTTCTCTGGGTTGAACTCCACCTGCCACTTCTCAGCCCACTTCTGCAACCTATCAATGCCTCTCTGCAATCTTCAACAATCCTCTACACTATCTACAACACCACCAACCTTTGTGACGTCTGCAAACTTGCCAACCCACCCTTCTACGCCCACATCCAGGTCATTAATAAAAATCATGAAAAGTAAAGGTCCCAGGACCGATCCTTGTGGGACACCACTGGTCACAACCCTCCAATCTGAATGTACTCCCTCCACCACAACCCTCTGCCTTCTACAGGCAAGCCAATTCTGAATCCGCTTGGTCAAAGTTCCCTGGATCCCATGCCTTCTAACTTTCTGAATAAGCCTACCGTGTGGAACCTTGTCAAATGCCTTACTAAAATCCATGTAGATCACATCCACTGCACTACCCTCATCTATATGCCTGGTCACCTCCTCAAAGAACTCTATCAGGCTTGTTAAGACACGATCTGCCCTTCACAAAGCCATGCTGACTGTCCCTGATCAGACCATGATTCTCTAAGTGCCCATAGATCCTATCTCTAAGAATCTTTTCCAACAGCTTTCCCACCACAGACGTAAGGCTCACTGGTCTATAACTACCCGGACTATCCCTACTACCTTTTTTGAACAAGGGGACAACATTTGCCTCCCTCCAATCCTCTGGTACCATTCCTGGGGACAACGAGGACATAAAGATCCTAGCCAGAGGCTCAGCAATCTCTTCCCTCACCTCGTGGAGCAGCCTGGGGAATATTCTGTCAGGCCCCGGGGACTTATCCGTCCTAATGTATTTTAACAACTCCAACACCTCCTCTCCCTTAATATCAACATGCTCCAGAACATCAACCTCACTCATATTGTCCACACCATCATCAAGTTCCCTCTCATTGGTGAACACTGAAGAAAAGTATTCATTGAGGACCTCGCTCACTTCCACAGCCTCCAGGCACAACTTCCCACCTTTATCTCTAATCAGTCCTATCTTCACTCCTGTCATCCTTTTGTTCTTCACATAATTGAAGAATGCCTTGGGGTTTTCCTTTACCCTATTTGCCAAGGCCTTCTCATGCCCCCTTCTTGCTCTTCTCAGCCCCTTCTTAAGCTCCTATCTTGCTTCCCTATATTCCTCAATAGACCCATCTGATCCTTACTTCCTAAACCTCATGTATGCACCTTCTTCCACCTGACTAGATTCTCCACCTCACTTGTCACCCATGGTTCCTTCACCCTACCATTCTTTATCTTCCTCACCAGGACAAATTTATCCCTAACATTCTGCAAGAGATCCCTAAACATCGACCACATGTCCATAGTACATTTCCCTGCAAAAACATCATCCCAATTCACACCCGCAAGTTCTAGCCTTACAGCCTCATAATTTGCCCTTCCCCAATTAAAGATTTTTCTGTCCTCTCTGATTCTATCCTTTTCCATGACAATGCTAAAGGCCAGGGAGCAGTGATCACTGTCCCCTAGATGCTCACCCACTGAGAGATCTTTGACCTCACCCAGTTCATTACCGAGTACTAGATCTAGTATGGCATTCCCCCTGGACGGCCTGTCAACATACTGTGACAGGAATCCATCCTGGACACACTTAACAAACTCTGCCCCGTCTAAACCCTTGGAACTAGTCAGGTGCCAATCAATATTAGGGAAGTTAAAGTCACCCATGATAACAACCCTGTTATTTTTGCACGTTTCCAAAATCGGCCTCCCAATCTGCTCCTCGGTATCTCTGCTGCTACCAGGGGGCCTATAGAATACTCCCAATAGAGTAACTGCTCCCTTCCTGTTCCTGACTTCCACCCATACTGACTCAAAAGAGGATTCTGCTGCATTACTCACCTTTTCTGTAGCTGTAATAGTATCCCTGACCAGTAATGCCACCCCTTCTCCCCTTTTTCACCCCTCTCTATCCCTTTTAAAGCACTGAAATCCAGGAATATTGAGAATCCATTCCTGCCTTGGTGCCAGCCAAGCCTCTGTAATGGCCACTACATCATAATTCCATGTATGTATCCAAGCTCTCAGTTCATCACCTTTGTTCCTGATGCTTCTTGCATTAAAGTACATGCACTTTAGCCCTTCTACCTTACTAACTTTACACCGTTTATTCTGCTCCTCTTTCCTCAAAGCCTCTCTATATGATAGATCTGGCAATATATTTTGCAATTTACAGATTTTTATTATGTATTACAATGTACTGCTACTACAAAACAACATATTTCACGATATAGGCCAGTGATGATAAACCTGACTCTGAGAAGCCAGAGGGAAAGTTCTCACCTGGTTGCGAAAGGAGTCCGCTCGGATGGGATCTTCAGCAGCCAGTGAAATGCTGCTGAGTAGAATGAAGAGGAGGATGAAGTTGGTGAATGTGGTGGCATTGATCGCTCGGTGACATAATTTGCGTAATCTGGGAGAGGGGGACAAAACAGGGTCAGTTAGTAAACAAGGAGAGAGTCTGAAGAGGAGAAGATCAAAAGATGGCTATAGTTTTTCTTACTTTGGAAGTCTAGGCACAAGAGATACAGAAGTGTGAATTGATTCACTTTGGAAGGTCAAACTTGAAGGCAGAGTACAGGGTTAATGGCAATGTGGAGGAACAGAGAGATCTTGGACTGACATCCATAGAACCCTCAAAGTTGCTGCACAAGTTGATCAGGAAGACCATAAGACAAAGGAGCAGAATTAGGCCATTGAGTCTGCTCCGCCATTCCACATGGCTGATTTTGGATCCAACTCAACCCCATACACCTGCCTTCTTGCCATATCCTTTGATGCCCTGATGATCAGGAAACTATCAATTTTCACTTAAAATATACCCATGGACTTGGCCTCCACTACAGTCTGTGATAGAGCATTCCATAGATTCACTACTCTGGCTAAAAAAAATTACTCCTTACCTCTGTTCTAAAGGATTGCCCCTCAATTTTGAGGCTGTGCCCTCTAGTTCTGGATACCCCCACCATATGAAACATTCTCTCCACATCCACCCTACCTAGCCCTTTCAAAATTCGGTAGGTTTCAATGAGATCCCCCCGCATTCTTCTAAATTCCAGTGAGTACAGGACAAAGCTGCCAAACACTCATGTGCTAACTCATTCACTCCGGGAATCATCCTTGTGCACCTCCAGCAGACTGCCTCCAATGAAAACATTCCTTCTGAGATATGGGGCCCAAAAAGTTGGCATATGATGTGTTGGCCTTCTATAGTCAGGGGATTGTGTTCAAGAGCCCTGTGGTAATGTTGGAGCTCTATAAAACTCGGTGGGGCGGCACTGATGCTTTTTTGTTGGTGGGGGTGGGGGTTGTTGCTTTGCTGCTGCTTACTCTTGGGGGGGGTTGGGGGTGCTTTAGGGTTCTAACATTTAACTGTCATTCATTCTGTGGAGCACTCCCCTGTTTTCGTGGATGTTTGCACAGTAAAAGAATTTCAGGATGTATATTGTATACATTTCTCTGACATTAAATGTACCTTTGAAGTCTGGTTAGACCACATTTGGAATATTGTGTTCAGTTATAGTAAGGATGGGGAAGCTCTGGAAAGGGTGCAGAGGAGATTTGCCTGGATTAGAGAGCATGCCTTACGGCAATAGGCTGAGTAAGGAAGGGCTTTTTTCTTTGGAGCAAAGGAAGATGTAAGGTAACTTGGGTAGCATCCAACGTGATAGCAAGAACACGAGCTTCGCCAGCTTCCAGTAACTTCTCCCCCTTCCTCTTCTGTCTTCTTCCATTCTCCATTCTGCTTACCTCTCATGCCCATCATCTTCTTCTGGTGCCCCTCCTCCTTCCCATTCTCCCCTTGTTCACTCTCCTCTCCTATCAGCTTCCTTCTTCTTCAGCTCTTACCTTTTCCACCTATCACCTCCCAGTTTCTTACCTCATCATCCCCTCCCCCACTCACCCACCTTCCCCCTCACCTGGTCTCACCTATCACCTGTCAGCTTGTACTCTTTCCCCTCCTCCAACCTTCTTATTCTGATTTCTTTCCCCTTCCTTTCCAGTCCTGATTAAGGGTCTCAGCCTGAAACGTTGGCTGTTAATTCCACTCCACAGGTGCTGAGTGGCCTGCTGAGTTCCTCCAGTGTTTTGTGTGTGTTCATCTGCAGAATCTCTTTTGTTCTGGATACCTACTTGTTTTCAGGACTGAAGATGAAGAAGGAGCTGGCGTTGGGCATGGGCACAGCCTTCTCTTTCAGCTGGAGCTCGGTGAGAGGTCGAGGTCGCGGACTTAGCGGGAACTCTGGTTCCTCCTCCTCATCATCACCTGTGGAACAAAGAACAGCGAGGAGAGCAGTAAATTCATCAAGCTCCTACCACCACTCCAGACCACCATCATCCTGCCTCCTTCATTCAGTTCCCACACATTTTTTAATGATTAGCTCCATTTTTCGCGTGTACATCCAGATATTCTGTGAAATGTGTCGCTTGCGTCAACTATCAGCACACTCTGAGGATGTTCTGGATGCAGCCCGCAAGCGTTATCACACTTCTGGTACCAACATAGCCATGCCCGCAACTCACTAACCTCAAACCGTACGTCCTTGGAGTGTGGGAAGAAATTAGAGCACCCGGAGGAAATCACACAGCCATGGTAGCGTAGTGGTTAGCGCAACACTGTATGGTGCTTATGATCATCGATTGGGGTTCAATTTCTACCACGGTTGGTAGAAGTTTGCACCACGTTCTCCACGTGACGTGCGAGTTTCCTCCCACATTCCAAAGGTATATGGGTTAGGATTAGTGAGTTGTGGGTAATGCAACGTTGGCATAGACTCGGAGAAGGAAGTCTGAGAATCAGAGCGGAAGCGCAGCAGAAGCCATTTTGAATTTTTCAATTTTTTTCATCGGAGTTCAGAGGTGGGACTGCGCAGGCGTGTGACATCAGGTAGTGAAGCGGGAAGATTTAAAAGGTCAGAAATCCTGATTCGGGTTTAATTTGGAGAAGGAAGTCTGAGAATCGGAGCAGGAGTACAGCGGAAGCCATTTTGAATTTTTTGTTTTTTTTCATCGAAATTCAGAGAGGCGGGACTGTGCAGGCGTGTGACGTCGGGCAGTGAAGCATAAGATTCAAAAGGTCCAAAATCCTGATTCGGGTTTAATTCAGAAAAGGAAGTCTGAGAATCGGAGCGGGAGTACAGCGGAAGCCATTTTGAATTTTTTGTTTTTTTTCATCGGAATTCAGAGAGGCCGGACTGCGCAGGTGTGTGATATCGGGCAGTGAAGCAGGAAGATTTAAAAGCAACACATCCTTATGTGGGCTGTGGAGTGAGCCGGGAGCAGAGTGAAGGCCTAAGGGCTTTGGCTCAACGGGCTTAGGCGGAAACGGGCAAGGCAATGTAGGTTTGGCTTTCTTTTTTTCCTGTTATTTGAGGAGAGGGGGAAGTATGAGTGTGAGGGCAGCTTGTTGTTCTCAGTGTCGGATGTGGGAGGTCCTGGAGTCTCCCAGCCTCCCGGACGTCCACATCTGCGTCAGGTGAGCCGAGATGCAGCTCCTAAGGGACCGTGTTAGGGAACTGGAGCTGCAGCTCAATGACCTTCGTCTGGTCAGGGAGAGTGAGGAGTTGATACAGAGGAGTGGTCACACTGGGGCCATGGGAGGCAGACAAGTGGGTCATGGTTAGGAGGGGGAAGGGGAAGGGTCAGGTAATAGAGAGTACCCCAGTGGCTGTGCCCCTTGACAATAAGTACTCCTGTTTGAGTACTGTTGGGTGGGACAGCTTACCTGGGGAAGCAATAGTGGCCGTGCCTCCAGCACAGAGTCCGGCCCTGTAGCTCAGAAGTGTAGGGAAGGGAAGAGGAGGGCAGTAGTAATAGGGGACTTGATAGTTAGGGGGTCAGATAGGCTATTCTGTGGACGCAGTCCGGAGACCGGGATGGTAGTTTGCCTCCCTGGTGCCAGGGTCCGGGATGTTTCTGATCACGTCCAAGATATCCGGAACAGGGAGGGAGAGGAGCCAGAGGTCGTGGTACATATAGGTACCAATGACATAGGTAGGAAAAGGGAAGAGGTCCTGAAAGGAGAAAATAGGGAGTTAGGAAAGGAGTTGAGAAGAAGGACCGCAAAGGTAGTAATCTCGGGATTACTCCCTGTGCCACGCGACAGTGAGAGTAGGAAAGCAATGAGGTGGAGGGTAAATGCATGGCTGAGGGATTGGAGCAGGGGGCAGGGATTCAGATTTCTGAATCATTGGGACCTCTTTTGGGGCAGGCGTGACCTGTACTAAAAGGACGGGTTGCACTTGAATCTTAGGGGGACCAATATTCTGGTGGGGAAATTTGCGAAGGCTACTGGGGTGACTTTAAACTAGAATGGTTGGGGGATGGGAAACAAATTGAAGATACTAGGGGAGAGGTTAGTTCATAAATAGAGAAAGCTAGTAGACAGTGTGTGAGGGAGGATCGGCAAGGGACAGAGATCGGGAGCACTCAGACTGAAGAAGTAGGGGAGAAGGAAGAAAAAAATAATAAGATTGTTTGCTCCATTAAGGATAAACAGAGAGTAAGAGGTGGAGAGTTTCTTAAATGCATCTATTTTAATGCTAGGAGCATTGTAAGAAGCATGGATTGATACCTGGAAATATGATGTTGTAGCTATTAGTGAAACATGGTAGCAGGAGGGGTATGATTAGCAACTACATATTCCTGGATTTCGTTGCTTCAGGTGTGATAGAATAGGAGGGGCAAGAGATGGAGGTGTTGCAATGCTTGTCAGAGAAAATATAACAGCGGTGCTCTGGCAGGATAGATTAGTGTAGTGGTCCCCAACCTTTTTTGCACTGCAGACCGGTTTAATATTGACAATATTCTTGCAGACCGGTCGACCCAGGGTGGGGGGCGGGGGGCGGGTAGGGTTGCTAATGGACAAGAGTACCAGTCAAGTACGTTGTGTTTACCCAGAGAAAGACTGCAATGACCATGAGGCCTTGCGTGGGCACCAGTGCGCATGCGTGCACCTCCTGATTATTTTTCTCCCTCTGCAAGTCATTTTGCTATTCTGTTGGGGGGGGGGTGCTAATCATGACCGGAATACAGCTGATAAGTGGCTAATACACTCAGTTTCGTTTCTAAAAGGGTTTATCTAACGAATTTAATATTAAACACACAACGCATATTTTCCTCGCATGAATATAGTGATAAGTCAATTATCGGGGAGCTTGAAGTAGGTGTTGAACGAACTTCTAGTAGAAGTGGTAGAGGCAGGTTCGATATTATCATTTAAAGAAAAATTGGATAGGTATATACACAGGAAAGGAATGGAGGGTTATGGGCTGAGTGCAGGTCGGTGGGACTAGATGAGAGTAGCGTTTGGCACGGACTAGAAGGGCAGAGATGGCCTGTTTCCGTGCTGTAATTGTTACATGGTTATATAAGTAAGTCAATAGCATCATAACATTTTAAGTAACGTTTGAATATTAAACACACAGCACATATTTTCCCCGTACTAACATATAGAATCATTACAACACACCAATATCGGTGAATCAGTGGGAGCCCTGGGCTTGTTTCCCTGCAACAAGACAGTCCCATCAAGGGGTGATGGGAGACAGCGATACTTGAAGGGTGTCCAGTCTATTCCGCAATTTAGTTTTCGTTGCATTCATTGCAGAAAACTCCGCTTCGCAGAAATATGTTGGAAGCAACGTTTTCAGTGCTTTCGTGGCTATCTCAGGATATTTAGACTTGACTTTGATCCGGAATGCTGGCAGAGATGTTATGTCAAGCATACTTTTCAGCCCGCCGTCATTTGCAAGCTCGAGGAGTTGATCTCCTTCCCGCGCTGACATGGATGACGCGTGGGTAATGACCTCGTGTGCGTTCAAGCTCAACAGTGCATGACAGGGAATGAGGAAAGGTGCAGCTGACTCATATCGCCAAATCATATCATTTCCTCACAGCCCGGTAGCGTATGCTTTGCGGCCTGGTGGTTGGGGACCGCTGGATTAGTGGACTCATCTAGGGAGGCTATTTGGGTGGAATTGAGAAATGGGAATGGTGTAGTGACGCTTATAAGGGTGTATTATAGACCACCTAATGGGGAGCAAGAATTGGAGGAGCAAATTTGTAAGGAGATAGCAGATATTTGTAGTATTTGGAGTAGAAAATTTGTAAGGAGATAGCAGATATTGTGATTGTGGAAGATTTTAATTTTCCATACATTGACTGGGAAGCCCATTTTGTAAGAGGGCTGGATGGCTTGGAGTTTGTCAAATGTGTGCAAGATAGTTTTTTGCAGCAGTACATAGAGGTACCAACTAGAGAAGGGGCAGTGTTGGATCTCCTGTTAGGGAATGAGATAGGGCAGGTGATGGAAGTATGTGTTGGAGAGCACTTCGGGTCCAGTGATCACAATACCATTAGTTTCAATATAATTATGGAGAAGGATAGGACATGACCCAGGGTTGAGATTTTTGATTGGATAAAGGCTAACTTTGAGAAGATGCAAAAGGATTTAGAAGGAGTGGATTGGGACAATTTGTTTTATGGAAAGGATGTAATAGAGAAATGGAGGTCATTTAAAAGTGAAATGTTGAGGATATAGGATCTTAATGTTCCTGTTAGGTTGAAAGGAAAGGTTAAAAGTTTGAGAGAGCCATGGTTTTCAAGGGATATTGCAAACTTGGTTCCGAAAAAGAGAGGGATCTACAATAAATATAGGCAGCTTGGAGTAAATGAGGTGCTCGAGGAATATAAAGAATGTAAAAAGAGTCTTAAGAAAGAAATTAGAAAAGCTAAAAGAAGATACGAGGCTGATTTGGTAAATAAGGTGAAAATAAATCCAAAGGGTTTCTACAGTTATATTAATAGCAAAAGGATGGTGAGGGATAAAATTGGTCCCTTAGAGAATTAGAGTGGATGGATATGTGTGGAGCCAAAAGAGATGGGGGAGATTTTGAACAATTTCTTTCCTTCAGTATTCACTAAGGAGAAGGATATTGAATTGTGTAAGGTAAAGGAAACAAGAAGGGTAGTTATGGAAAGTATGACGATTAAAGAAGAGGAAGTACTGGCGCTTTTGAGGAATATAAAAGTGGATAAGTCTCCAGGTCCAGACAAGATATTCCCTAGGACCTTGAGAGAAGTTAGGGTGAAAATAGCAGGGGTTCTGACGGAAATATTTCAAATGTCATTAGAAACAGGGATGGTGCCAGAGGATTGGCGTATTGCTCATGTTGTTCCATTGTTTAAAAAGGGATCTAAGAGTAAACCTAGCAATTATCGGCCTGTGAGTTTGATGTCAGTGGTGGGTAAGTTGATGGAAAGTATTCTTAGAGATGGTATATCTAATTATCTGGATAGACAGGGTCTGATTAGGAACAGTCAACATGGATTTGTGCGTGGAAGGTCATGTTTGACAAATCTTATTGAATTTTTTGATGAGGTTACTAGGAAAGTTGACAAGGGTAAATCGGTGGATGTTGTCTATATGGACTTCAGTAAGGCCTTTGACAAAGTTCCACACAGAAGGTTAGTTAGGAAGGTTCAATCATTAGGCATTAATATCGAAGTAATAAAATGGATTTAGCAGCGGCTGGATGGGAGACGCCAGAGAGTAGTGGTGGTTAACTGTTTGTCAGACTGGAGGCCGGTGACTAGTGGTGTGCCTCAGGGATCTGTACTGGGTCCAGTGTTGTTTGTCATATATATTAATGATCTGGATGATGGGGTGGTAAATTGGATGAGTAAGTATGCAGATGATACTAAGATAGGCGGCATTGTGGATAATGAAGTAGGTTTTCAAAACTTGCAGAGAGATTTAGACCAGTTAGAAGAGTGGGCTGAAAGAAGGCAGATAGAGTTTAATGCTGAAATATGTGAGGTGCTACGTTTTGGTAGGACTAATCAAAATAGGACATACATGGTAATACATGCTAATCAAAATAGGACATACATACAGGGCATTGAAGAATGCTGTAGAACAGAGGGACCTAGGAATAATGGTGCATAGTTCCCTGAAGGTGGAATCTCACGTGGATAGAGTGGTGAAGAAAGCTTCTGGTATGCTGGCCTTTATAAATCAGAGCATTGAGTATAGGAGTTGGGATGTAATGTTGAAATTGTATAAGCCATTGGTGAGGCCAAATTCGGGGTATTGTGTACAGTTCTGGTCACCAAATTATAGGAAAGATGTCAATAAAATTGAGAGAGTACAGAGGAGATTTACTAAAATGTTGCCTGGGTTTCATCTCCTAAGTTACAGAGAAAGGTTGAACAAATTAGGTCTTTATTCTTTGGAGTGTAGAAGGTTGAGGGGGACTTGATAGAGGTATTTAAAATTATGAGGGGGATAGATAGAGTTGACGTGGATAGGCTTTTTCCATTGAGAGTGGGGGAGATTCAAACAAGAGGACATGAGTTGAGAGTTAAAGGGCAAAAGTTTAGGGGTAACATGAGGGGGAACTTCTTTACTCAGTGGTAGCTGTGTGGAACAAGCTTCCAGCAGAAGTGGTTGAGACATGTTTGCTGTTGTCATTTAAAGTTAAATTGGATAGATATGTGGACAGGAAAGGAATGGAGGGTTATGGGCCGAGTGCAGGTCGGTGGGACTAGGTGAGAGTAAGAGTTCAGCACGGACTAGAAGAGCCGAGATAGCCTGTTTCCATGCTGTAATTGTTATATGGTTATATGGATATGGTGAAGATGTTTCCTATGGTGGGTGAGTCTAGGACCAGAAGGTACAGCCTCAGAATAGAGGGATGTCCATTTAGAACAGAGATAACAAGGAATTTCTTTAACCAGAGGGTAGTGAATTTGTGGAATTCATTGCCATAGATGGTTGTGGAAGCCAAATCATGGTGTTTATTTGAAGAGAAGGTTGACAGGTTCTTGATTAGTCAGGGCTTCAAAGGTTACATGGCAAAGACAGGACAATCAGGTTGAGAGGGCTGATAAATCAGCCATGATGGAACAGTGGAGCAGACTTGATGGGCTGAATGGCCTAATTCTGTTTAAAGACTTATCGCCTAATGGACACTTACGGGCTGTCCCCAGCACATCCTCAGACTGTGATGGCCATTGACACAAACAACGCATTTCACTGTCTGTTTCAATGCTATGATGTACATGTGATAAGTAAAGTTAATCTTCTTCTTAATGTACAAGCAGCTGCAGGAACTGAAGCCAGATTGTGATCATTGGTGCTGTGAGGAGTTACGCTGGCCCCAGCGCTCCCATGCCACACAGTTATTGCTGACAACATAGGCAGATAGTCCTTTCCAGTAAACAGCTTGGGACTTTACAACAGCGGAGTGGAGCAAAATTACAACTACTCTGGCATGCTCAGGACTGTGATGGGGCCGAATTAGCACGAGTTACCGGCTATTGAAGCCAGGGCCCCGGAAAGTTGGAAATATGGGAGCCAGAGCCCCAGAACTTGGGGACACAGAATACAAGGATGTCCCTTTCAAACAAAGATGAGGAGGATTTTCTTTAGCCAGAGGCAGGTGAATCTGTGAATTCTTTGCCACTGACAGCTGTGGAAGCCAAGTTTTGGGAATACTTAAAGTGGAGGTTGACAGGTTGATTCGTGAGGGCATCAAAGATTATGGGAAGAAGGCAGGAGAATGTGGTTAGAGGGATAATAAACCAGCCATGATGGAATGGCAGAGCAGACTCGATGGGCTGAATGGCCTAATGTCTTATGCTCTTGTAATGAACTATCAGAGAATTACTGCACTAGGGATTGAAAATCACCATAAGCAACCATGTTCGAGCTCTGACCATGTATTCACTTGGCCTGGGCGTCACCCAGTTCAGGCAAAACTATGTAGTTAACATCACAGCAGTAAGTTGTTCATAGTTTAAACCAGGGGTTGGCAACCTTTTTGCCTCTGTGGGCCGGATCGCATATTAATAAGTGGACGGTGGGCCAGATAAATGCCATAAAAAACTTGAAATATGGGAATTATCCATTTAAATACATGTGGTTATGTTTTGCCTCAAATTAATGAATAACGCATGCTAGAAAATCATTTGTGCTTAAGGTTGCCTACCCCTGGTTTAGACCATAAGAACATAGGAGCAATATTACACCACTTGGCCCATCGAATCTGCTCCATCTTTCTATCATGACTGATTTATTATCCCTCCCAATCCCTTTCTCCCCATAACCCATCAAACTCTGCTTTAAATATACCCAAGACTTGGTCTCCACAGTCATCTGTGGCAATAAATCCCACAGATTCACTACCCCCTAGCTAAAGAAATTTCTTCTCATCTCTGTTCCAAATGGTCGTCTCTCTGTTCCGGTGCTGTGCCCTCTAGTTCTAGACTCCCGCACTATAGGAAACATCCTCTCCATGTCCACTCTATCTAAGCCTTTCAATATTCGATGGGTTCCCCCTCATTCTGCTAAACTCTAGTGAGTAGGGGCCTAGGGCCATCAAACGCCCTTCATTTCTTAACCTTTTTATTTCCGGAATCATTCTCATGAACCTCCATGAGAAAAGTTTGGAGATGAAATCACTGGACATGTTAATCGATATCTGCATTCCTTGCAGAGGTATAGATTGGACCACATTGTTACACACTGGGAAGGTTAAATACGAAGCCAAGAGCAGCAGCTAAATTTCATCAGGAGTTTGAGATTTGGTATGTCACTAAAACACTCAGAAACTTCTACAAATATACTGTGGAGAACATTCTAACATTCTGCCTCACCATCTGGCTTTGGGGGGGGTGGGGGGGAGCTACTGCACGAGATCAAAATAAGCTGCAGAAGGTTATAAAAATAGTTAGCTCCATCTTGGGTACTAGCCTCTGTAGAATCCAAGACATCTTCAAGGAGTGGCACCTCAAAAAAATGGCTTCCACCATCAAGGACCCACCATCCAGGTCATGCCCTCTTCTCAGTTTTACCACCAGGAAGGACGTACAGAAGCCTGAAGGCACAGACTCAATGACTCAGAAACAGCTTCTTCCCCTCTGCAATCCAATTCCTAAATGGACTTTGAACCCTTGGACACTGCCTCACTGCCTTTATTTTTAATTTCTGTTTTTGCATTACTTATCTTAACTAATATACATACATATACTTACTGTAATTCAGTTAATTTTCTATATTTGTTACGTATTGCACTGTACTACTGTCACAAAGTTAACAGATCTCATGGCATCTGCCAGTGATATTAAACTGGATTCTGACTGAATCCTTCGCTGGGGTGTTTTTAAAAATCCTGTGGTGTTTCAAGAGCCAAGAAACACAAGACTGGCTCTATAACACACTTGGCCTCCGTGTAGAGATGGAGTCAAGAGGTGGCCCTGGACATTACCTGGAAAATCGGCAGAGGGATAGGGATCCTTCACCTCATTCACATTGGCCTCAAATTCGTCGACTTTAAGCTGCAACAAGACAAGAGAACAATCAGAGGATGAAGGGATTTCTATTTTAGATCAAAGATATGGGCTGCCATAGGTCTGGTGGTCTGAATGGCTGCCTCCTGTACCCAGGTAATGGGAAAACTGGTGTTGCAGATTGCAAGAGAAGTAGGATATGGATCAGATGGAAAGTTTGGCGGAGTGATGCCAAATGGAATTTAATTCCAATTGTTACGTAATGTTGAAGTTGTAAGAGACTTTGATAAGACCAGAGGGCCGTAAAGAGAAGCTCTGGGTACAGGAGTTGGGATGTTATGCTGAAGTTGTATAAGACGTTGGCGAGGAATAATTTGGAGTATTCTGTGCAGTTCTGGTCACTTAACTACAGGAGAGATATAAATAAGATTGAAAGAGTACAGAGAAACTTTACAAGAATGTTGCTGGGACTTGAGGACCTGAAGGAGCCTACACATTCAATTACTCCCATGCAACCAATTAACCAATTAACCCCATGTGTTTTTTGAAAGTAGGAGCATCTCTGAACCCATAACAGGTGGATCCTTGAAGTGGATAAGCTAACAGTAGCAGAAGACCGTGAACACTTGTCAGTATATAGAAAAAAACATATAAAACCTACAGCACAATACAGGTCCTTCGGCCCACAAAGTTGTGCCGAACATGTCCCTATTTTTGAAATTACTAGGCTTACCCATAGCCCTCTATTTTTCTAAGCTCCATGTACCTATCCAAAAATCTCTTAAAAGACCCTATTGTATCCGCCTCCACCACCATTGCCGGCAGCCCATTCCACGCAGTCACTACTCTCTGCATAAAAAACTTACCCCTGACATCTCCTCTGTACCTACTCCCAAGCACCTTAAACCTGTGCCCTCTTGTGGCAGCCATTTCAGCCCTGGGAAAAAGCCTCTGACTATCCACACAATCAATGCCTCTCATCATCGTATACACCTCTATCAGGTCACCTCTCACCCTCCATCGCTCCAAGGAGAGAAGGCTGAGTTCACTCAATCTGTTTTCATAAAGCATGCTCCCCAATCCAGGCAACATCCTTGTAAATCTCCTCTGCACCCTTTCTATGGTTTCCACATCCTTCCTGTAGTGAGGCGACCAGAACTGAGCACAAATGGGGTCTGACCAAGGTCCTATATAGCTGCAACATTACCTCTCGGCTCCTAAATTCAGTTTCATGATTGATGAAGGCCAATACACCGAATGCCTTCTTAATCACAGAGTCAACCTGCACAGCTGCTTTGAGCGTCTTATGGACTCGGACCCCGAGATCCCTCTGATCCTCCACACTCCCAAGAGTCTTACTATTAATACTATATTCTGGCATCATATTTGACCTACCAAAATGAACCACTTCACACAAGAAACAGATTATAAACCAATTTCTGATTCTGGTTCTGGTTAAATACTCTGAACCAATTCTACAACCTCTTTCAAGAACTCTTTACAACTCTGGGGCTCCTGAAGTGGCATCTCATGTGGAAGCAGAACTCTCAATAAATACGATTAAATATTCTCGCTTCAGCCTGATACAGCTAAAAATCAAAACCGCTTCCAAGGTCAGCACAGTTAACAAAGATGTCTTAATGCAATTAAATGAACTATCGCTGCTTAAAACTGATGGAAACAACACCGATTGCTGATGTACTCCTCGCCGGATTCCATTTAAGAACCGTGGCTGCAGGTCAGCGATACAAGTGCATTTAAGGAAATGAGATTTTAAACTCCCAGTACCGACTACATGTGTCCCCCGCTTTTCGAACGTTCGCTTTACGAAACCTCGCTGTTACGAAAGACAACCTGTCTTAGTTACATGTTTTCGCTAACAGAAAGTGTTTTCACTGTTACGAAAAAAGGCAGCGCGTGCCCCGAGCAGCCAAGCTCCTCCCCCAGACCTGCATTCTAGCCGGCATTGTTTAAACACATGCTTGTGAGCAGCCATTGGCAAGATGAGTTCTAAGGTATCCAAAAAGCCTAAAAGAGCTCATAAGGGTGTTACACTTAGTGTAAAACTAGATATAATTAAGCATTTCGATCGTGGTGAACGAAGTAAGGACCAAGTGAGTTTGGCTTGTGGAAGTTGACGAAGGTGATGTTGAAGAGGTTTTGGCATCCCATGACCAAGAACTGATAGATGAAGAGCTGATGCAACTGGAAGAGGATAGGATAATAACTGAAACCGAATGCAGTAGCGAATGGACCGAAAGTGACGTCGTCCAGGAACTGAGCGTGAAGCAACTGCGTGAGATTTTCGCTGCAATGACTGCAGAAAAGTACGACTTTAATCTTGAAAGGGTATGAGGCTTTAGGGCATATTTGCAGGATGGTTTGAGTGCTTACAAAGAACTGTATGATAGAAAATTGCACGAGGCTAAGCAGTCAAGCATACTGTCGTTTTTCAAGCCTTCCACATCAGCCACAGCAGACGACGAAGCTCGACCTTCGACATCGAGGCAGGCAGTCATAGAAGATGATGACCTACCTGCCCTGATGGAAACAGATGACGATGAGATGACACCCCAGTATCCCACCACTCCAACCCCCGGGCCGTGGACCGATACATTGCCGCGGAGAATGCATCAGTAGCTGGGACGCACCCAGCACATCTTTAAGAAAAAAGCTGAAATAAACTAAGCTAATTAATTAGGTGCTGCCCGGCATGTAAATGTCGGCCCAGACCAGAGGCGATTGTATCACCATTAGCTTGTTTATTTCGGCTTTTTTCTTAAAGATGTGCTGGGTGCATCCCAGCTACTGCTGCACCACTGCATGCTTCACAGATCAGTATCAATTCACTGCCTGGAGGTTGGGGGCCACTGCACCACCGCCAACCTCCGACGACTCAGCCTAACACAGCATCATCAGTGTGCTTGGCGCTGTCTTCCTAATTCCGGTAAGTGATACTACACTGTACATACATTATTTTTACTTTATATAGGCTGTGTATTTTTATGTGTTACTTGGTATGATTTGGCAGCTTCATTGCTTAAAGGTTGCTGGAGAAAGTGTTCCTGCCGAGAGCGCTTCCGCAAGGTTTTCGCTACCGAGAACAGTGGGGCAATTATTGTAGAAAAGTATTTCTACTTTATACCAGCTGTGTATTTATCATATCATTCCTGCTTTTACTGTACCTTACTGTTATTTTAGGTTTTATGTGTTATTTGGTATGATTTGGTAGGTTTTTTTTGGGTCTGCGAACGCTCACAAATTTTTTCCATATAAATAAATGGTAATTGCTTCTTCACTTTACGACATTCCGGCTTACGAACCATTTCATAGAAACACTCTACCTTCGGATGGCGGGGGAAACCTGTATCTTGCTGGTAAACGTGCAGTCTCTGGTGAATAAAATCGATGATCTCTGGGCGAGTGTGCTGAATCAGAGGGACATTAGGACCGCGTGTGTCCTTTGTTTCACTGAATCCTGGTTAACCCCTTCCATACCAGATGCAGCGATTCAGGATAGATCTATAGAGTCTCTCAAAAGCAGAGGTGGAGGAGTATGCCTCATAATCAACTCCTCTTGGTGCACAAATACATCAGTGCTATCTCAATTCTGCTCACCAGACCTGGAATATCTAGCAGTTAAGTGCCTTCCTTTTTACCTACCACGAGAGATTTCCAGGATAATTTTGCTACCAGTATACATTCTACCTCAGGCCAATGTCAATCAGGCTTTAGGTGATCTGAACAAAGGGATCAACATGCATGAAATAGTGCACCCTAACGGCTTCACCATCGTTTTGGGAGATTTTAACCAGGCCAGTCCGAAAAAAAAAATCACTAAACAATTACCATCAACAGATCGCTTGCAATACTAGAGGAAACAACACACTGGACCATTGTTACACCACCATCAAGAATGCCTACCATGCTATTCCATGCCCTCACTTCAGGAAGTCTGACTGTACTTCTATTCCCTAAGTATAGGCAGAGACTGAAAACTGCAGCACCAGTAGTGAGGACCAAGGATGGCGGAGCAGACTCGTTGGGCCGAATGGCCAACTTCTGCTCCTTTGTCTTATGGTCTCATGGTCAAGGAGGTATGGACTAGGGAAGCACAGGAGCACCTACAGGACTGCTTTGAATTGGTGGACTGGACTGTATTTAGGGATTCATCTTTGAATCTGGATTAGTCTCCTGCAGTCATTACCAACTTCATGAAAACCTGTATAGATGAGTGTGTGCCTACAAACACTTGCTGTACATTCCCAAACCAAAAGCCATGGATGAACCAGGAGGAATGTTGTCTGCTGAAGGCTAGATCTGTAGCATTCATTTCTGGCAACCCAGGTCTGTATCAGAAAACCAGGCATGAATTGTGGAGGGCTATTTCAAGGGTGAAGAGACAATTTTGAAGGAAGTTGCAGGCGACATCGGATGTACGACAACTCTGACAGGGTTTGCAAGACATTACTTCCTACAAAGCAAAACTCAATGGCATGAATGGCAGCGATGCTTCACTACCAGATGTACTCAACGCCTTCTATGCCCACTTTGAAGGGGAGAATACAACTACGGCTGTGAAGATCCCTGCTGCACCTGATGACCCTGTGATCTCTGTCTCAGAGGCCGATGTTAGGCTGTCTTTAAAGAGAGTGAACCCTCGCAAGGCAGAAGGTCCTGATGAGAGTACCTGGTAAGGCTCTGAAAACTTGTACCAACCAACTGGCAGGAGTACTCAAGGACATTTTCAACCTCTGATTGCTACGGGCCAAAGTTCCCATTTGCTTCAAAAAGGCAACAATTATACCAGTATTAAAAAGAATAATGTAAACTGCCTTAATGACTATCGCCCTCACATCAACAGTGATGAAATGTTTTGAGAGGTTGGTCATGACTAGACTGAACTCCTGCCTCAGCAAGGACCTGGACCCATTGCAATTTGCCTATTGCCACAATAGGTCAACAGCAGATGCAATCTCAATGGCTCTCCACACAGCTTTAGATCACCTGGACAACACAAACACCTACAGTGGTATGCAAAGGGTTGGGCATCCCTGGTCACAATTTCTGTTACTGTGAATAGCTAAGCGAGTAAAAGATGACCTGATTTCCAAAAGGCATAAAGTTAAAGATGACACATTTCCTTAATATTTTAAGCACACTTACTTTTTTATTTCCATCTTAGTTTCAAATTAACAAAAAAGGAAAAGCGCCCGAAGCAAAAGTTTGGGCACCCTGCATGGTCAGTACTTAGTAACACCCTCTTTGGCAAGTATCACAGCTTGTAAATGCTTTCTGTAGCCAGCTAAGAGTCTTTCAATTCTTGTTTGGGGGATTTTCGCCCATTCTTCCTTGCAAAAGGCTTCTAGTTCTGTGACGCAAACACGAGGAAATCTGCAGATGCTGGAATTTCAAGCAACACGCATAAAAGTTGCTAGTGAACGCAGCAGGCCAGGCAGCATCCCTAGAAAGAGGTACAGTCGACGTTTCGGGCCGAAACCCTTCGTCGGGACTAACTGAAAGAAGAGCTAGTAAGAGATTTGAAAAGGTTTGAGGAGTCAGGGTATTTATAAAGCCTTGAAATTTGCATCACCTGGCCTTTCCTAACGATGACTATGAACAAGCCATACCGTAACAAGCTAATTAAGGTCTGAGACCTTGGTAAAAGTTATCTGAGAGCTCAAATCTCTTGGGGTACCCAAATTTTTGCATGGTGCTCCTTTCCTTTTTTCCTCTCTAAAATAGTACAAAACAAAAATAGTACACTAATCTTGCTTAAAATGTTGAAAAGAATGTTTCATCTTTATGACTTTTGGAGATCAGTTCATCTTCTACTCACTTAACTATTCACAGTAACAGAAAATTTTGCCTACCACTGTATGTCAGGATGCTGTTCAACGACTATAGCTCAGCATTTAATACCATTGTTCCCACAATCCTGATTGAGAAGCTGAAGGACCTGGGCCTCTGTAGCTCCCTCTGCACTTGGATCCTCGACTTGCTAACCAGAAGACCACAATCTGTGCAGGCGCTCTGTCCGCCAGAGAAAGCAGGATCTCCCAGTGGCCACACATTTTAATTCCACATCCCATTCCTATTCTGCAATGTCTATCCACGGCCTCCTCTACTGTAAAGATGAAGTAGGTTGGAGGAACGACACCTTATATTCCGTCTGGGTAGCCTCCAGCCTGATGGCATGAACATTGACTACTCTAGCTTCCGCTAATGCCCCACCTCCCCTCATACCCCATCCGTTATTTATATACACACATTCTTTCTCTCACTCTCTTTTTTCTCCCTCTGTCTCTCTGACTATACCCCTTGCCCATCCTCTGGGTTTTTCCCCCACTCCCCCTTTTTCTTCTCCCTGGGCCTCCTGTCCCATGATCCTCTTGTATCCCTTTTGCCAATCAACTGTCCAGCTCTTGGCTCCATCCCTCCCCCTCCTGCCTTCTCCTATCATTTTGGATCTCCCCCTCCCCCTCCCACTTTCAAATCTCTTACTAGCTCTTCTTTCAGTTAGTCCTGATGAAGGGTCTCGGCCTGAAACGTCGATTGTACCTCTTCCTAGAGATGCTGCCTGGCCTGCTGCGTCCACCAGCAACTTTGATGTGTGTTGCTTGAATTTCCAGCATCTGCAGAATTCCTCGTGAATCTGTGCAGATTAGTGATAACATCTCCTCTTCGCTGACAATCAACACTGGTGCACCTCATGGGTGTGTGCTTAACCTACTGCTCCACTGTCTCAAGACCCGTGACTGTGTGGCTTCAAAGACCATCTATAAATTTGCTGATGATACAACCATTGTCGATGGAATCTCAGATAGTGACGAGAGGGTGTACAGGAGTGAGATATGCTAACTAGTGGAATGGTGTCACAGCAACAGCCTTGCACTCAACGTCAGTCAGACAAAAGAGCTGATTGTGGACTTCAGGAAGGGTAAGACAAAGGAACACATACCAATCTTCATAGAGGGATCAGAAGTGGAGAGAGTAAGCAGTTTCAAGTTCCTGGGTGTCAAGATCTCTGATGACTTAACCTGGTCCCAACATATCGATGCAGTTATAAAGAAGGCAAGACAGTGACTATACTTCATTAGGAGTTTGAAGAGATTTGGCACGTCAACAAATACACTCAAAAACTTCTACAGATGTACTGTGGAGAGCATTCTGACAGGCTGCATCACTGTCTGGTGTGGGGTGCTACTGCACAGGACGAAAAGAAGCTGCAGAAGGTTGTAAATTTAATAGGCTCCATCTTGGGTATTAGGCTACAAAATACCCAGAACATCTTCAAGGAGCGGTGTCTCAGAAAGGCAGCATCCAGTATTAAGGACTTTCAGCACCCAGAGAATGCCCTTTTCTCACTGTTACCATCAGGTACGAGGTACAGAAGCCTGAAGGCACACGCACACCGATTCAGGAACAGATTCTTCCCCTCTGCCATCCGATTCCTTAATGGACATTGAACCCATGAACACAACCTCACTTGTTTAGTATATATTATTCCTGTTTTTGCATGATTTTTTATCTAATCAATATACATATACTGTAATTGATTTATTTATTATCATTTTACTTTTTTCTTCTATATTATGTATTGCATTGAACTGTTGAGTTGAGTGTAGATATCCCATGTTATTCAAGAGCTTGATGGTTCACGGGTAGTAACTGTTTTTGAACCTGGTGGTGCGAATCCTGAGGCTCCTGTACCTTCTACCTGATGGCAGCAGTGAGAAGAGAGCATGACCTCAATGGTGGGGTCTCTGACAATGGATGCTGCTTTCCTACGGCAGCATTTCATGTAGATGTGCTCTGTGGTTGAGGGGGTTTTACCTGTGATGTACTGGGCCGAATCCACTACTTTTTGTAGGATATTCTATTCAAAGGCATTGTTGGTCCCATACCAGGCCATAATGCAGCCAGTCAATACCCTCATAGAAATTTGCCAGAGTTTTAGATGTCATGTCAAAACTCTGCAAACTCCTGAGGAAGTAGAGGCGCTGCCTTGCTTTCTTCGTGATTGCAGGATATGTCCTCTGAAGTAGTAACACTCAGGAATTTAAAGTTGCTAACCATCTTTACCTTTGATCCTCTGGTGAGGACTCAGTCACAGACCTCTGGTTTCCCTATCCTGAAGTCTATAATCAGCCCCCACCTTTTAAATCTACTCATATTTTTTTCTCCAGTCCTGCTGAAGGGTCTCAGCTTGAAATGTTGACTGTACTTTTTTCCCCAAAGATGCCGCCTGGCCTTCTGAGTTCCTCCAGCATCTGCAGATTTTCTCTTGTCTATAATCAGTTCCTTGGTCTTTCTGAAATTGAATGACAGGTTGTCATTACACCACTCAGCCAAATATTCAATCTCCCTCCTGTATGTTGATTCATCACCACATTTGATTTGGCCCACAACAGTGGTGTCATCAGCAAACTTGAATATGGCATTGGAGCTGTGCCTAGCCACACAGTCATCAGTATAAAGCAAGCACACAGGGAGCTAAGCACACAGCCCTGTAGTGTACCTGTGCTGATGGAGATCGTGGAGAAGATATTATTGCTAATCTGAACTCACTGTGAGGAAATCCAGGATCCACTTGTACAAGGAGGTATTGAATGCCGAGCTGTAGTAAAGGAAGAGCCAGTGACAGGGTATTTGTTGTGGAGCTGTTGCTCCCTTAGGCAAATTGGAGTGGATCCAAGTTACCTCTGAGGCAGGAGCTGGTATGTTTCATCACCAACCTCTCAAAACACTTTATCACTCTGGATGTAAGTGCAACAGGATGATAGTCATTGAGGAAGGTCACCATGATCTTCTTCAGCACCACAATAATTGAAGCCTGTTTGAATGAGGTGGGTAGCACACACCGCCGAAGTGAGAAGTTAAGGATCTCAATGAACATACCAGCCAGTTGGTCAGCTCAGATCTTTAGTATGTGGCCAGGTACTGCAGCCGGTCCAGATGCTTTCCATGGATTCACCCTCCTGAAGGCAGCCCGCATGTCAGCTTCAGAGACTGAGATCATAGGATCATTGGGGAATGGGGGAGTTCGCAATGGTTCCTCCATATTTCGACAGTCAAAATGAGCATAGAAGGCAATGAGCTCAGCCCTGCTGTCTCCCATGGTTGAGTTAACTTATTAAACTAATTTAACATATCCTACACAGTCAAGAAAGCTCACCGAAACGTCCGGACTTTGCAAATTCATCCTCACCCTCACACCAGGCCAGTAATATCACCTCACACCTTTCACATGTACTGTCTGTCCCAATCCCATCAGGGTGGAGGCGAGGTAGCATCCACACAAACCACCAGACACAAAAACAGTTACTTGCCCCAAGCAGTAAGGATGATCAACACCTCCACCCACTAATTTATAATTTCCCCTCTATCAGCTGATGCAGAGCCTAGGGTCATTTTATGGACATACAATCTATCTATTCAAGTTACCTTGTGGATTTATATTTATTGAAAATTAAAAAATATATATTATTATTCTTTATCTTTTCTTGGGTGGGTTGTGCTGCATTGGATCGAGAGTAACAATTATTTTGTTCTCTTTAAAAGTGTACAGGAAATAACATTTAAAAATCTTGAATCAGGATTGTCTTCTGACCTTGGCAGTGGTGGGAATCCCCTCAGCTTTCAGCTTTGCCAGCTCAAGTTTCTTCAAAAGCAACTTCTCTTCTTCTGATCGGCCTGGATGGGCAGCCCTGTGCAGTGAAAGCAGAGGGTAGGATTGAAAGTACAGTCTAGGCCAGGATGAGTCCCACGTGGGAGGCAGGAGAGTGGACAGCCAGCTGCCTGGGAATGCTACACACACACACACATACTGCATCTCCACACAGTGCAGTGGGGAGGGAATGAAAAGAGGAATCTGATGGCAAGTGGATGACTGCAACACAAGCCTTGGAGCAGATTTCACTTCCTGGGCTAAGAGCCTGGGCCTTCGACCGGTTCTATACTGCTAAATGCAGGAGTCTGGATACGTTAGCACACAGAACACTACAGCACAGTACAGGTCTTTTGGCCCAGGATGTTATGCCGAGATCAACCTAACCCTTTTCCCTCCCACATAGCCCACCATTTTTCTATCGTCTATATGCCTATCTAAGAGTCTCATAAGGACTTCAATATGCAGGCAGATTGGGAAAATAACAGCAGTGTGCGATTACAGCAGGGGAAATTTCAAGAGTGCTTCCAAGGTGGATTTTTAGAGCAGCTCATGGTTGAGCCCTCTAGAAGATCAGCTATTCTGGATTGGGTGTTGTGCAATAAACCAGAATTGATTCAAAAGCTTAAGGTAAAAGAATCCTTAGGAGTAAATGATCATGATTCAATTTACCCTGAAATCTGAGAAGGAGAAGCTAGTCAGATGTATCAGTATTACAGTGGAGTAAAGTGAATTACAGAGGCATGAGAGAGGGATTGGCCAAAATTGATTGGAAAAGGACATTGGCAGGGATGACAGCACAGCAGCAATGGCTGGAATTTCTGGAAGCAATTCAGAAGGCACGGGATATACACACCCCAAAGAGAAGAAGTATTATAAAGGAAAGATGACACAACTATGGCGAACAAGAGAAGTCAAAGCCAACATAAATGCCAAAGAGAGAGCATACAATAGAGCAAAGATTAGTGGGAAGTTAGAGGATTGGGAAGCTTTTTAAAAACTAACAGAAGGCAACTAAAAAGTCATTGAGAAGTAAGTTAGTTAACAATATTAAAGAAGATTTTAAAAGTCATTAAGAAGTAACTTAGTTAACAATATTAAAGAAGAAGCAAGCAGCTGAGGAGAAGGGAGTGAAGAAATCGGGTGCAAAAAGTCTTTTTTTTTTAAACACTGCTCGGGGAGAAGGGTCTGTACTGCGCAGGTGCGTGATGTAGCACACCAAGGTTTAAAAAGAGGAATTTTCAGCAGTTCTTGTATCAGTCGAAGCAAGCAGCTGAGAAGAAGGGAGTGAAGAAATCGGGTGCAAAAAGTCTTTTTTTTTAAACACTGCTCGGGGAGAAGGGTCTGCACTGCGCAGCTGCATGACGTAGTGCGCCAAGGTTTAAAAAGAGACCACCATATACAGTGGGCAGCGGAGTGGGACGGAGCAGAGTGGGACGGCTTTGGCTCAACAGGCTTCGGCGAGAACAGGCAGAGGCCAGGGTAGGTTCCGGTAAGTTTTTGTCCGGTTTGTTTAGAGCAGAGAGAATGCCAGGCAGGATGTTGGAATGCTCCTCTTGCAGGATGTGGGAAGTCAGGGAGCCCTCCAGTGTCCCTGACAACGACACCTGCAAGAAGTGCATCCAGCTGCAGCTCCTAACAAACCGCGTTAGGGAACTGGAGCAGGAGCTGGATGACCTCCGGATCATTCGGGAGAATGAGGAGATTATAGATAGTAGCTACAGGGAGGTAGTTACGCCAACGGAGCAGAGCACAGGAAATTGAGTCACTGTCAGGCGAGAGAAGAGGAAAGGGCAGGCAGAGCAGGGCTCCTCTGTGGCCATTCCCATCAAAAATAAGTATACCGCATTGAATACTGTTGGGGGGGATGACTTACCCGCGACAAGCTGCAGCAGCCAGATCTCTGGCACTGAGTCTGGTTCTGCAGTGCAGAAGGGAGGGTGGAAAAAGAGGACAGCGGTAGTGATAGGGGACTCGATAGTTAGAGGTGCAGATGGGAGGTTCTGTGGTCGTGACAGAGAATCCAGGATGGTTTGTTGCTTCCCGGGTGCCAGGGTCAAGGATGTCTCTGATCGTTTGCATGACATTTTGAAGTGGGAGGGTGATCAGCCAGATGTCGTGGTGCACATCGGTACCAATGACATAGCAAGGAAGAGTGAGGAGGTCCTGGAGAGTGAGTATAGAGAGCTTGGTAGGAAGTTGAAAAGCAGGACCTCGAGGGTGGTAATCTCAGGATTGCTACCTGTGCTAGGTGCCAGTGAGGGTAGGAATAGGATGCTCTAGAGGATGAACAAGTGGCTGAGGAACTGGTCTAGGGGGCAGGGTTTCAGATTTCAGGATCATTGGGACCTCTTCTGGGGCAGGTGGGACCTGTACAAGAGAGACGGGTTACACTTGAACTACAAGGGGATCAATATCCTTTCAGGGAGGTTTGTTAGTGCTATTGGGGAGGCTTTAAACTAGATTTGCAGGGGGATGGGAACCAGAGTGCCAGAGCTGACAGTGGGACTGGGGTGAAAATAAATGATGTTAAAAGTTCAAGCAAAGCCGCAAATAAAAAGGTTGTGAGTGGTGGTAAAAATCTTCTGAGGTGTATACATTTCAATGCTAGGAGTATTGCGGAGAAGGCGGACGAGCTGAGAGCGTGGATTGACGCGTGGAATTATGATGTTATAGCAATTAGTGAAACTTGGCTACAGGAGGGGCAGGACTGGCAGCTTAATATTCCAGGGTTCCGATGTTTCAGATGTGATAGAGGCAGAGGAATGAAAGGTGGGGCGGGGGGGGGGATGGTGTTAGCATTGCTTGTCAGGGAAAATGTTACATCAGTGCTCAGGCAGGACAGATTAGAGGGCTTGTCTACTGAGTCCTTATGGGTGGAGCTGAGAAACAGGAAAGGTATGGCCACATTAGTGGGGATGTATTATAGACCACCCAATAGTCAACGAGAACTGGAGGAGCAAATCTGCAGAGAGATAGCAGGAAACTGCAGGAAACATAAAGTTGTGGTGGTAGGGGATTTTAATTTTCCACATATTGATTGGGAGTCCCATACCGTTAGGGGTCGAGATGGGTTGGAGTTTATAAAATGTGTTCAGGAAAGTTTTCTAAATCAATATATAGAGGGACCAACTAGAGGGGATGCGATATTAGATCTCCTATTAGGAAACGAGATAGGACAAGTGACGGAAGTGTGTGTAGGGGAGCACTTTGGTTCCAGTGATCATAAAACCATTAGTTTCAACTTGATCACGGATAAAGATAGATCTGGTCCTAGGGTTGAGGTTCTGAACTGGAAGAAGGCCAAATTTGAAGAAATGAGAAAGGATCTAAAAAGCGTGGATTGGGACAGGTTGTTCTCTGGCAAGGATGTGATCGCTAAGTGGGAAGCCTTCAAAGGAGAAATTTTGAGAGTGCACAACTTGTATATTCCTGTCAGGATTAAAGGCAAAGTGAATAGGAATAAGGAACCTTGGTTCTCAAGGGATATTGCAACTCTGATAAAGAAGAAGAGAGAGTTGTATGACATATATAGGAAACAGGGAGTAAATAAGGTGCTTGAGGAGTATAAAAAGTGTAAGAAAATACTTAAAAAGGAAATCAGGAGGGCTAAAAGAAGACATGAGGTTGCCTTGGCAGTCAAAGTGAAGGATAATCCAAAGAGTTTTTACAGGTATACTAAGAGTAAAAGGATTGTAAGGGATAAAATTGGTCCTCTTGAAGATCAGAGTGGTCGGCTATGTGCGGAACCAAAGGAAATGGAGGAGATCTTAAATAGGTTTTTTGCGTCTGTAGTTACTAAGGAAACTGGCATGAAGTCTATGGAATTAAGAGAATCAAGTAGTGAGATCATGGAAACTGTACAGATGGAAAAGGAGGAGGTGCTTGCTATCTTGAGGCAAATTAAAGTGGATAAATCCCCAGGACCTGACAGGGTATTCCCTCGGACCTTGAAGGAGACTAGTGATGAAATTGCACGGGCCCTGGCAGATATATTTAAAATGTTGGTGTCTATGGGTGAGGTGCCGGAGGATTGGAGAATGGCTCATGTTGTTCCGTTGTTTAAAAAAGGATCAAAAAGTAATCCGGGAAATTATAGGCCAGTAAGTTTGATGTCGGTAGTGGGTAAGTTATTGGAGGGAGTAATAAGAGACAGAATCTACAAGCATTTGGATAGACAGGGACTTATTAGGGAGAGTCAACATGGCTTTGTGCATGGTAGGTCATGTTTGACTAATCTATTGGAGTTTTTCGAGGAGGTAACTAGGAAAGTGGATGGGGGAAGGCAGTGGATGTTGTCTACATGGACTGCAGTAAGGCCTTTGACAAGGTCCCGCATGGGAGGTTAGTTAGGAAAATTCAGTTGCTAGGTATACACAGAGAGGTGGTAAATTGGATTAGACATTGGCTCAATGGAAGAAGCCAAAGAGTGGTAGTAGAGGATTGCTTCTCAGAGTGGAGGCCTGTAACTAGTGGTGTGTCACAGGGATCAGTGCTGGGTCTGTTGTTATTTGTCATCTATATCAATGATCTGGATGATAATATGGTAAATTGGATCAGCAAATTTGCTGATGATACAAAGATTGGAGGTGTAGTGGACAGTGAGGAAGGTTTTCAAAGATTGCAGAGGGATTTGGACCAGCTGGAAAAATGGGCGGAAAAATGGGCTGAAAAATGGCAGATGCAGTTTAATACAGACAACTGTGAGGTATTGCACTTTGGAAGGACAAACCAAGGTAGGACATACAGGGTCAATGGTAAGGCACTGAGGAATGTAGTAGAACAGAGGGATCTGGGAATACAGATACAAAATTCCCTAAAAGTGGCGTCACAGGTAGATATGGTTGTAAAGATAGCTTTTGGTACATTGGCCTTCATTAATCAAAGTATTGAGTATAAGAGCTGGAATGTTATGATGAAGTTGTATAAGGCATTGGTGAGGCCGAATCTGGAGTATTGTGTTCAGTTTTGGTCACCAAATTACAAGAAGAATATTAATAAATTTGAAAGAGTGCAGAGAAGGTTTACAAAGATGTTGCCAGGACTTGAGAAACTCAGTTACAGAGAAAGGTTGAATAGGTTAGGACTTTATTCCCTGGAGCGTAGGAGAATGAGGGGAGATTTGATAGAGGTATATAAAATTATGATGGGTATAGATAGAGTGAATGCAAGTAGGCTTTTTCCATTGAGGCAAGGGGAGAAAAAAACCAGAGGACATGGGTTAAGGGTGAGGGGGAAATAGTTTAAAGGGAACATTAGGGGGGGGTTTCTTCACACAGAGAATGGTGGGAGTATGGAATGAGCTGCCAGATGAGGTGGTAAATGCGTGTTCCTTTTTAACATTTAAGAATAAATTGGACAGATAAATGGATGGCAGGTGTATGGAGGGATATGGTCCGTGTGCAGGTCAGTGGAACTAGGCAGAAAATAGTTCGGCACAGCCAAGAAGGGCCAGAAGGCCTGTTTCTGTGCTGTATTTTTTCTATGGTTTCTCATGTACAAATGTGGTCACAGGGAAAATGCAGAAACGTGCTCACAGGGAGAATGCACAAACGTGGCCACGGGGAGAATGCACAAACATGGCCAAGGGGGAAATGTACAAATGTGATCACGGGAAGAATGCAGAAACATGGTCACGAGGAAAATGCACTAACGTGCTCACTGGGAGAATGCAGTAACGTGGTCAAGGGGAAAATGCACGAATGTGGTGATGGGGAGGATGCAGTAATGTGGTAACAGGCAGAATGGACAAACGTGGTCACGGGGAGAATGCACAAACGTAGTCATGGGGAGGACGGACAAACGTGATCACGGGGAGATTGGACTACTGTGGTGACGGGGAGAATGCACTAACATGGTGACGGGGAGAATGGACAAATTTGTTCATGGGGGGAATGGACAAATGTGGTCACAGGGAGAATGCAGAAACGTGGTGACGGGGAGAATGGACAAATGCTTTCACCGGGAGAATTGAAAAATGTGAATACAGGGAGAATGCACTAACGTAGCCATGGGAAGAATGCACGAATGTGGCCACGGGGAGAATGAATAAATGTGGTCATGGAAAGATTGGACAAACGTGGTCACGGGGAGATTGGACAAATGTGGCCACGGAAACAATGAACAAATGTAGTCATGGGGAGAATGCACAAACGTGGTCACGGGGAGAATGCACAAACGTGGTCACGGGGAGAATGGACAAATGTGGCCACGGGGAGATTGGATTAATGTGGCCACGGAGATAATCCATTAACATGGTGAGGGAGAGAATGGACAAATGTTTTCAAGGGGAGAATGGACAAATGTGGTGACGGGCAGAATGCATTAATGTTGTCACAGGGAGAATGCACTAACGTGACCACGGAGAGACTGCACAAACACGGCCACGGGCAGAATGGACAAATGTGGTCAAGGGGAGAATGCAATAACATGATCACATGGAGAATGCATTAACGTGGTGATGGGGAGAATTAATAAATGTGGTCACAGGGAGATTGCAGAAATTTGGTCATGGAGAGAATGGACAAATGTGGCCACACGGAGAATGCAGAAACGTGCTGATGGGGAGAATGGACAAACGATGTCACGGGCAGAATCCATTAACGTGGTGACAAGGAGAATGGACAAATGTTTTCATGGGGAGAATAAACAAACGTGGCCACGGGGAGAATAGACAAATGTGTACACGGGGAGAATGATCAAACATGGTCAAGGGGAGAATATACAAATGTGATCACGGGGAAAATAGTCAAGTGTGGTGACGTGGAGAATGCACTAACCTGATCACAGGGAGAATGCAGAAACATTGTTACAGTGAGAATGCACAAATGTGGCCACGGGGAGAATGCACAAACGTTGCTACAGTGAGAATGCACAAACATAGCCATGGGGAAAATGTACAAATGTGATCACGGGGAGAATGTAGAAACATGGTCACGAGGAGAATGCACTAACGTGCTCACTGGGAGAATGCAGTAACGTGGTCAAGAGGAAAATGCACGAACGTGGTGATGGGGAGGATGCAGTAATGTGGTCATGGGCAGAATGGACAAATGTGGTTACGGAGAGAATGCACAAACATAGTCATGGGGAGAATGGACAAACATGGTCACGGGGAGATTGGACTACTGTGGTGAAGGGGAGAATGGACAAATTTGTTCATGCGGAGAATGCACAAACGTGGCTACGGCGAGAATGTACAAATATGGTCACAAGGAAACGTGCTCACGGGGTGTATGGACAAACATGGCCATGGGGAGAATGCACTAATGTGATCACAGGGAGAATGCAGAAACAGGGTCATGGGGAGAATGCACAAACGTGACCACGGGGAGAATGCACTAATGTGATCACAGGGAGAATGCATTAACGTGGTCGCGGGGACAATCCATTAACGAGGTGAAGAGGAGAATGAATAAATATGGTCACGGGGAGAATGCACTAACGTGCTCACGGAGAGAATGCAGTAACGTGGTCAAGGGGAAAATGCACTAACATGGTGACGGGGAGAATGCATTAACGTGGTCACCAGGGAGAATGAATAAATGTGGTCACAAGGAGAATGCAAAAAGTGGTCACGGGGTGATTGCAGAAATGGGATCACGGGGAGAATGCATGAACATGGCCATGGGGAGAATGGATGAACGTAGTAGTGGGGTGAATGCACTGACGTAGTTACGGGGAGAGCGAACAAACGTTGCTTATGGGGAGAATGCACAAACGTGGTCACGGGGAGATTGGACTACTGTGGTGATGGAGAGAATGCACTAACATGGTGACGGGGAGAATGCAGAAACGTGGCAATGGGGAGAATGCACATACGTGGCCACGGAGAGAATGGCCAAACGTGGACACGGGGAGAATGCACAAATGTGCCCACGGGGAGAATGCACAAACTTGATCACGGGGAGTATGTAGAAACATGGTCACGGGGAGAATGCACAAACGTGGTCACCGGGAGAATGCATTAACGTGGTCGCAGGGACAATCCATTAGCGAGGTGAAGAGGAGAATGAATAAATGTGGTCACGGGGAGCATGCAGAAACATGGTCGTGGGGAGAATAGACAAATATGGTCATGGGGAGAATGCACTAACGTGGACACGGGGAGAATGTACAAATGTGGCCTCGGGAAGAATCTAGAAATGTGGGCACGGGGAGAATACACTAACATGGTCACAGGGAGAATGGACAAACGTGGTCACGGTGAGAATGAACAAACGTGGTCACGGTGAGAATGGACTAACTTAGTCACGGTGAGAATGGACTAACGTGGTCACAGGGAGAATGAACTAACGTGGTGACAGGAAGTATTGAGTATAAGAGCTGGAATGTTATGATGAGGTTGTATAAGGCATTGGTGAGGCCGAATCTGGAGTATTATGTTCAGTTTTGGTCACCAAATTACAGGAAGGATATTAATAAGGTTGAAAGAGTGCAGAGAAGGTTTACAAGGATGCCGGGACTTGAAAAATTCAGTTACAGAGAAAGGTTGAATAGGTTAGGACTTTATTCCCTGGATCGTAGAAGAATGAGGGGAGATTTGATAGAGGTATATAAAATTATGATGGGTATAGATAGAGTGAATGCAAGCAGGCTTTTTCCACTGAGGCAAGGGGAGAAAAAAACCGGAGGACATGGGTTAAGGGTGAAGGGGGAAAAGTTTAAAGGGAACATTAGGGGGGGCTTCTTCACACAGAGAGTGGTGGGAGTGTGGAATGAGCTGCCATATGAGGTGGTAAATGCGGGTTCTTTTTTAACATTTAAGAATAAATTTGACAGGTACATGGATGGGAGGTGTATGGAGGGATATGGTCCGTGTGCAGGTCAGTGGGACGAGGCAGAAAATGGTTCAACACAGCCAAGAAGGGCCAGAAGGCCTGTTTCTGTGCTGTAGTTTTTCTATGGTTCTATGGTTTCTAAGATACCAAAAGTTTCCGCAGATACATCAATTGTAAAAGAGAGGCAAAACTGGATATTGGACCGCTGGAAAACAATGCTGCAGAGGTAGTAAAGGGGGACAAGGAAATAGCGGACTAACTGAATAAGTATCTATCAGTCTTCACTGTGGAAGACACTAGCTGTATGGTGGAAGTTCCAGGTGTCAGGCGGCATGAAGTGCGTGAAGTTGCCATAACTAGAGAGAAGGTTCTTGGGAAACTGGAAGGTCTGAAAGTAGATAAGTCACCTGGACAAGATGGTGTACACCCCAGAGTTCTAAAAGAGGTGACTGAAGAGATCATGGAGCATTGGTAATGATTTTTCATGAATCACTAGATTCTGGGATACTGGAAAATGGCACTGTCACTCCACTCTTCAAGAAGGGAGAGAGGCAGAAGAAAGGAAACTATTGGCCAGTTAGTCTGACATCAGTGATTGGGAAGATGTTGGAGGCAATTATTAAGGGTGAGGTCTCAGGGTACTTTGAGATACATGATAAAATAGGCCAGTTTCCTCAAGCACAAATCTTGTCTGACAAATCTGTTAGAATTCTTTGAAGAAATAACAAGCTGGATAGACAAAGGAGAATCGGTTGATGCTGTGTAATTGGATTTACAAGGGCCTTTGACAAGGTGCCATACATGAGGCTGCTTAACAAGCTATGAGCACATGGTATTACAGGAAAGATTCTAGCATGGATAAAGCAGTGGTGGATTGGCAGGAGGCAAAGAGTGGGAATAACTGGCTGCCAGTGACTAATGGTGTTCTACAGGTGTCTGTGTTGGGACCAATTCTTTTTACGTTATATGTCAATGATTTGGATGCTGGAATTGATGGCTTTGTGGCAAAGTTTGCAGATGATATGAAGATAACTGGAGGGAGGGGCAGGTAGTTTTGAGGCAGTAGAGAGGCTATAGAAGGACTTAGACAGATTAGGAGAATAGAGCAAAGAAATGGCAGATGGAATATAGTGTCAGGAAGTGTATGGTCATGCACTATGGTAGAAGAAATGTAAGGGTTGACTGTTTTCTAAATGGAAAGAAAATACAAAACCTGAGACGCAAAGGGACTTGGGAGTCCTTGTGCACGTCTCCCTAAAGGTTAATTTGCAGGTTGAGTCAGTTGTAATGAAGGCAAATGCAATGTTAGCATTCATTTCAAGAGGACTAGAATATAAAAGCAAGATGTAATGTTGAAGTTTTATAAGGCACTGGTGAGGCCTCACTTGGAGTATTGTGAACAGATTTGAGCCGCTTATCTTAGAAAGGATGTGCTGAAACTGGAGAGGGTTCAAAGGAGGTTCATGAAAATGCTTCCAGGATTGAAAAGCTTTGTCATATGAAGAGTGTCTGATGGCTCTGGGCCAGTATTCACTAGAATTCAGAAGAATGAGGGGTGACCCCAGTGAAACCTATCGAAAGGTGAAAGGCCTTGATAAAGTGAATGTGGAGAGGATGTTTCTTCTGGTGGGAGTGTCTAAGACCAGAGAACATTACCTCAGAATAGAGGGGTGTCCTTTTAGTACGGAGGTGAGGAGGAATTTCTTTAGTCAGAGGGTGGTGAATCTAGAATTCTTTGCCACAGGCGGCTGTAGAGACCAAGTCATTATGGATATTTAAGGCAGAGGCTGATAGATTCTTGATTGGTCAGGGCATGAAGGGATACAGGGAGAAGGCAGGAGACTGGGGCTGAGAGGAAAATTGGATCAGCCATGATGAAATGGCATAACAGACTCAATGGGCCAAATGGCCTAATTCTGCTCCTATATTGTATGGTCTGATGGTCTTAAATGTGTATGATGTATTTGCCTCTACCACCAACCCTGGCAAGGGCATTCCATGCACCCACCACTCTGTGTGTAATAAAAACTACCTCTGACATCCCCCCTGTACTTTCCTGCAAACACCTAAAAATTGTGCCCTCTCATATTAGCTATTTTTGCCTGGGAAAAACCACTGCTTGTCCACTCTATCTGCACTTATTATCTTGTATATCTCTATCAAATCACCTCTCATTTTCCTTTTCTCCGAAGAGAAAAGCCCTAGCTCACTCAACCTTTTCTCATAAAATAACCTGTCTAATCCAGGCAGTATCCTGGTAAGTCTCCTCAGCACCCTCTCTAAAACTTCCACATCCTTCCTATAATGTGGCAATCAGAATTGAATGCAATACTCTGAGTGTGGTCTAACCAGGGTTTTATAGAGCTGCAAAATTACATTGCAGCTCTTAAACTTAATCACCCAACTAATAAAGGCCAACACACCACACAAGTCCTTACAAACCTATCAACTATTGTGGCAACTTGTGGACTCCAAGATCCGTCCGTTTCTCCACACAGCTAAGAATAATAATACTAGCTTCCATTAACTACTCTGTCTTTAAGTTTGACCTTCCAAAGTATATATTTCCACACTTTTCCAGGCTGAAATCCATCTGCCAGTTCTTAGCCCAGCTCTGTATCCTGTTAATGTCCTGCTGTAATCTGTGACAACCTTCTATGTTCTCTACAACACCACATACCTTTGTGTCATCAGCACACTTACTAACCCACCCTTCCCCTTCCTCATTCAAATTATTTATAAAATCACAAAGAGTAGGAGTCCTAGACCAGAACCCTGTGGAACACCACAGGTCACCGAGCTTCAGGCAGATTACACTCCATCTACTGCCACCCTCTGCCTTCTATGTGTATGCCATTTCTGAATCCACACACACACACATCCAAGTTTCCGTGGATCCCATATGTCCTGACATTCTTAATGAGCCTACTATGGGGAGCCTTGTCATATCCACCACATCCACTGCTCTACCTTCATTAATTTGTTTTGTCACTTCCCCAAAAAATTCAATCAGGTTCCTACCTCTCACAAAGCCACACTGACTTTCCCTAATCAGACTATGCCTCTCCAAATGTTTGTAAATCCTGTCTCTAAGTGTCCTCTCCAACCACTGATGTAACTCTCACTGGCCTATAATTCCCACGATAAACACCAGTATTTTTCTGGAACAAAGGAATATCATTTGCCATTCCCCCCCCCCCCAATCTTCTGGTACAACTCTTGTGGCAATGAAACTGCAAAGATCATTGCCAAAAGTGCAGCAATCGTATCCATCGCTTCCCATAGTAATCTGCAGTGTATCCTATCTGCCCCTGGATCTTTAAGTATTCTAAACACAAGAGATTCTGCAGATGCTGGAAATCCAGAGTCACGTACAAAATGCCTGAGGACCACAGCAGGTTGGACAGCATCTATGGAAGGAAATAAAGAGCTGACATTTCAGTTGCAGTCCCAAACGTAAACTGTTATTCCTCTCCATACACGATGCCTGACCTGCTAATGTTCCAGAATATTATATAGTCTATGCTGCCCTCACATTCGTCAAGGTCCCAATCACCGGTGAACACTGAAGCAAAGTATTAAGGACCTCTCTTACCTTCTCCTACTCTCGGTACCAACTCCATCTTTTATCCCTGATCAATCCTACCCTCAATCTAATCATCCTCCTGTTCTTCACATGCACGCAGAGAGTCTTTCCCTTAATCCTACCTGCCAAACTCAGGAGTCTAGATGTGTTCTCTATTACTGCAGCAGGGATGGTTGTTATCAATTCAAACTTTTGTATTTTTTCAACACTATGCCCTGGAATAATGCCCTGATTTATTCTGGAGTACTCTGGAATTTTCTGATCTTTCTCAACGCAATGCACTGAACACTCACTTTAGGACGTACTTACTGTGGATGAAGTCATTTCCATTTTTTGCCATCTGCTTATCATCTCACACTGTTCTCCAGTCCCTGCACACACCACTCACCCCATCCAGCCCCACTTACCTCTCCAGTTTTCTCCTCTTCTTTTCCTCAGCAGCTTCCTTTTGAGCTGACGTCAGACTCTCTGCCTCAGCCAGATTGTCGACTGCAATGGCCAGGAAAACATTCAACAGGATATCTGGAGAGATCAGGCTAAGGAATAAAATACACTGCAAATTTATGAGTCCTTCAAAGGCTGGTTATCCAGAGGGTGGGGTGAGGGGGAAGCTGGATTAAGACTACAGACTCATGAGAGTATTTAACAGGATCTGGTCTTACAACCGTCTATGCTATCAAGAAAAACACACACACAATGCTGGAGGGACTCAGCAAGTCAGACACCATCTGTAAAGGGGAATAAACAGATGACATTTTGGGCTGAGACCCTTCATCTAGAAGGGAGCAGAGCCAGAATAAGAAGGTGGGGGGAGAGGAAGGATTACAAGCTGGCAGGTGATAGGTAAGACCAGGTGAGAGGGAATGTGGGTGGGGGATGAAGTACGAAGCTGGGATCTTTTCCTTCCTCCCTACTCTCTTCTCCCACCAGATTCTTCCTTCTTCGGCCTTTTACCTTCCACTATCAACTCCCAGCTTCTTACTTCATCCTCCTCCCCATTTACCAGCAGCGGCCACAACTCGGTAAACCGTCACGGCAGACGGGCCAAACCAGGTGAGGGTAGCCGACAGGTTTTCGACCCTCGGTGAGGTAGGGGATCTGTCTATCCCAGCGTGTGAAGTCTGGCCCTGGCAGATGGAGCGGAGGAGACTGATTAATGGTCCAACGGTCAAGAAGCAGGCCAGCAGGCATAAGTAGAGCGCTAAGAGCACGACAAGGCACTTAGACGTGCTGGTCATCCACTGCAAGAGGTGGTGATCTCTTTAAACTCACCCAGCAGCAGGCAAAGACTATAACCTGCCAAATACATGATTCCCCAATATGTCAGAGCAGCGTGGAGGGAAATTGTCCGCCAACTGGAATTTCCAGATGCCACCTAAAGCGAGCTCCCCATTCACCTGGTCTCACATATGACCTGCCAGCTTGTCCTCCTTCCCCGCCCTCCCACCTTCTTAATTTGGCTTCTTCCCCTTTCCTTTTCAGTCCTGCTGAAGGGTCTTGGCCCTGAATGTCGACTGTTCATTCTCTCCATTGATGCTGCCTGACCTGTTCATTTCCTCCAGTGTTTTGTGTGTGTTATTTCAGACTGAACACCCATTTGCAGACTTTGGAATTTTGATAGGAGGAAAGAATTGCTTCTAATAAATACATATTTTTTATTTTTATTTAATGTATTTATTTGGAGATATAGGGCAAAACAGGCCTTGCTAGACCAACAAGTCTCACCACCCAGCAGCCCACTGATTTAACCTAATCACTGGACAATTTACAAGGACCAACTACTAAATGGTACTTCTTTGGACTGTGGAAGGAAACCTCAGCCCTCCACACCCCCCCCAGGAAACCCACGTGGTCGTGAGAAGGATGTGTAAATTCCTTACAGACGCCACCTGAAATGAACTCTAAACTCAGGAACACCTGTAACGAAAAAAAGTTAAATGTGATTTTGACAATTGGAAGGAGAGTCCATCACCAAGGCTGGGGAATAAAGGAAGGGAGAGAGAGAGAATGTTGGGGCATCAGGGGCACGAGGGTTAATTTGGAGCGGCCAGATTCCTCCCCCCGCCCCCAGCACATTTCGCATAGGGCTGGGGCCAGGGACCCCGATCAGTTGGAGTGGTGACTCGCCTTCAGGGACCCGAGGCCTTACATAACTGAAACTTTGTGGTGGGAGGTGGGAACAGACAAAAAGTTAACGCTTTACTGAACACGGGTGCTGAATATTCGAGTATCAATAGAAACTTTGGCTGGTGTCGAGGCCTCTGGTGAGAGTGGAAGAAATACAATACAGCTCGGGACCGCCGATGGAAGCCCAAGTTACCTGACAATATAATTGGCATGAATGTGCTACAGACTACATGGGGGATTTCACGCTTGGTATTTTAATAGCAACTATTTTAGAGGGGCTAGTGAAGTGGGAGTCATGACCGAGTGCCGTGGTTTGTGTGAAATACGGGGATTTCAGACACCGTAGCAGAGTTGTTAAATAAGGGTGTGTCAGACATGCAACACCTGAGTTTAGAAGTCCTTTTTGACCAGTGAAGAAATGGCTGGCAGCTGGAGGATGCCAGTTGATTATTGCCAGTTAAATAATCATGCCCCTCCATAACCACCGCTGCCCCGGCATGGTGTCCTCAGCGGAAGGTATGTTAGTGAGGTCGATCCAGCCAGTGTCGCCAGGATCCATTTGTAACCCAGCTTAACCAAACCCGAAGATGTATTATCAAAATTATCAAAAGCTCCACCTGTGGAGGGATGAAGACGAGGTTTACCGAATTAGAGAAAGAGGAAAGAGAAAAGAGAAAAGAGAAAAGAGGAAAGAGGAAAGAGGAAAGAGAACGGGGGGGGAACTAGGCGTGGCTGATGCAAGCGCGGGAAAGCGAGAGGAACGCGGCAAACTATTATAAGCTAAAGATATAGACTGTTAAAAGTGGAATTAGAAATCAGTATCTCTACCCCACTTACTTGAAAACCCCAGGGTGAAACCACTGGAGGAGAGACGATAGTGATAAAAGATCTATTGAAGCTCAATATAATAAGCAGCAGCTGTAATTATCAGCAGAGACATGAGTCCAAGATCTCTACCGTGTAACCGGGAATTCGTTCTGTTAAATCATACCAAGGCATTTGGTTAGGCTTTTGGTGAACGCAGCAGGCCAGGCAGCATCTCTAGGAAGAGATACAGTCGACGTTTTAGGCCGAGACCTGACTGTACCTCTTCCTAGAGATGCTGCCTGACCTGCTGCGTTCACCAGCAACTTTGTGTGTTGCTTGAAATTCCAGCATCTGCAGATTTCCTCGTGGTCAGGTTTTTTTTGTGTTAGTATTGCGATTCGACTTTCCGTGTACAGTATATCAACTATTTCATCGAACGAACAGGATGGCGAACCACAAGGTGAAAAGCCAGCGCGGGAAAGAAATGTTCAATGACGTAGAGGCTTTAATACGGTTGGTTGAATGCATTTATTTTCATTCGAAGGGTCTGAACTTGATTTTCTACAAGTGATTATTTTTGCAAAGAATTTGTTAAGTTACTGAATGAAATTTACTTTGTTTAAAAATTGTGATGTTGGAGAATTGTGAAAGGAGTTAAGCTGTAATTTTTTTGGGGAGTTGAATTTGAATTGACTGAAACTGAAGTTAACTATAATATTTAGGAATAGGAATTCAATTAGTTGAACTAGGGATAAATAAAAAAGGAAAGGTCAGTCTGTAAACCTTTAAATAGGGAATAACACTAGATCTAATTCGTTAGAGGAATTGGAGTAACAAAGGTCATTCTAATGAATATTACTGATTCTAACTAAACAGGAATTAGGTTTTTGTTGATATCTGAGATTTGGAACCTAAACAATGTTGGCATTTTGAATTGCTCTTACTCCTGCAAATATTTTGTATATATTGTTTTATATCAACAAAACTTGCCTCCAGAAGTGTGTTTTCTATTCACTGCATCCATCCAATACCTAGAGCTTCTGATGGCCTACTAGCATCTAGTGTTGTGCTATGTCATTTGATTTTCTGGCAAAGAGTGCTACTAGTGCAAACAAGTGTTACACACTTGTCTTCACATGGGAAGACAGACAGTAACTTTTACGAGATTGCCTTAGGGGACCGTGTACAGCCCTACTCTGATAGGGCGAGACCTCGTTGCATGTACAAACCCCATTTCCAGAAAACTTGGGATATTTTCCAAAATGCAATAAAAACAAAAATCTGTGATATGTTAATTCACGTGAACCTTTATTTAACTGACAAAAGTACAAAGAAAAGATTTTCAATAGTTTTACTGACCAACTTCATTGTATTTTGTAAATATACACAAATTTAGAATTTGATGGCTGCAACACTCAACAAAAGTTGGGGCAGAGTTAAAGTAAGATTGAAAAGTGCACAGAAATTCAAGTTACACTGGTTTGGAAGACTCCACATTAAGCAGGCTAATTGGTAGCAGGTGAGGTATCAGGACTGGGTATAAAAGTAGCGTCCAAAGGCTCAGTCTTTGCAAGCAAGGATGGGTCGTGGCTCACCCCGTTATGCCAAAATTCATGAGAGAATTGTTAGTCAGTTCAAAAGGAACATTTCTCAACGCAAAATTGCAGAGAATTTAGGTTTTTCAACATCTACAGTACATAATATTGTGAAAAGATTCAGAGAATTCAGAGACATCTCAGTGCGTAAAGGGCAAGGTCGGAAGCCACTGTTGAATGCGTGTGATTTTCGAGCTCTCAGGCAGCACTGCCTAAGAAACCATCATGCTACTGTGATAATTATAGCCACCTGGGCTCGGGGGTACTTCGGAAAACCATTGTCACTCAACACAGTCTGTCGCTGCATCCAGAAATGCAACTTGAAACTGTATTTCACAAGGAGGAAGCCATACATCAACTCTATGCAGAAACGCTAGCGAGATCTCTGGGCCCGAGCTCATCTCAGATGGACCGAAAAACTGTGGAACCATGTGCTATGGTCAGATGAGTCTACATTTCAGCTAGCTTTCAGAAAAAACGGGCGTCGAGTTCTCCGTGCCAAAGATGAAAATGACCATCCAGATTGTTATCAGCGAAAGGTGCAAAAGCCAGCATCTGTGATGGTATGGGGGTGCATCAGTGCCCATGGCATGGGTGAGTTGCATGTATGTGAAGGTACCATTGACTCTGAGGCGTATATTAGGATTTTAGAGAGACGTATGTTGCCATCAAGGCGACGTCTCTTCCCAGGACGCCCATGCTTATTTCAGCAGGACAATGCCAGACCATGTTCTCACAGGCTACAACAGCGTGGCTTTGTAGACACAGAGTGCATGTGCTTCACTGGCCTGCTGCCAGTCCAGATCTATCTCCTATTGAAAATGTATGGCACATCATGAAGAGGAGAATCAGACAACGGAGACCACGGACTGTTGAGCAGCTGAAGTCTTATATCAAGCAAAAATGGACAAAATTTCCAATTGCAAAACTACTACAATTAGTATCCTCAGTTCCAAAATGATTAAAAAGTGTTATTAAAAGGAAAGGTGATGTAACACAATGGTAAACATGTCTCTGTCCCAACTTTTGTTGAGTGTGTTGCAGCCATCAAATTCTAAATTTGTGTATGTTTACAAAATACAATTAAGTTGGTCAGCAAAACTATTGAAAATCTTTTCTTTGGACTTTCGTCAGTTAAATAAAGGTTCACGTGAATTAACATATCACAGATTTTTGTTTTTATTGCATTTTGGAAAATATCCCAACTTTTCTAGAAATGGAGTTTGTACTTTCACCTGATGTACAGGTAGCCCACTATATTGTGTACTCTCTCACCTGATCTACAGGTAGCTTACTATATTGATACATGTACTTTCTCACCTGATGTACAGGTAGCTCACTATATTGTGGACTCTCTCACCTGATCTACAGGTAGCCCACTATATTGATGACATCATGCTAAGAGATCCACCCAGGAGGGGGTAACTGAAGCCCTAGGTGTACTGGACTGAGGATTGGTGGTGAGTCCACAAAAAATACAGGTGCTGAGCCAGTTTGTCCAGTTTCTGGGTCTCGGGGCATCAAGTAATCCCAGACAAAGTACAGAATAATTTAACTGAAATGGCTACCCCCACCAATAAGTAAGATTTGTGGGGCTGTTGGGATAATGGAGGTGACACATGCCCTAGCAGTCCTGTTATGAGACTTACATAAAGTAACTGGGGAGAAAGCAACTTTTAAATGGGGTGCAGAGCAACAGCAGCTGAGGAAGCAGTGGGTCAGGGTCTGCCTCTGGTTCCTCATTTACTTGGAATGTTCTTTGAGCTACAGGTAACTGTACATCAGAACATTGCTGTATGGAGCGTAGGCAGAGACAAAAGGGTTTTGTCCCGCACCGTCTGATGTAGCTGAATGATGCATGCCGAACTCTCTACACCAGTGCTTCCCTCTTCTGTTACCTGGGGTGTACTGTACACACAGTTGTCTAAGGCAAACTAATGACACGCCTGGCTCCAGTCACTGGAAAGCTGGGATTCGGGAGTGGGGAGCTGCCTCGCTGAACCCGGTTACAGGTGCAGTTCTGCAGCAGTGGGAAAAGGGCACTCCAGCCAGCCAGCTCGCTGGACGTCACCCTACCACTGTGGCAGGGAAAGGGCACTCCAGCCAGCTGGCTCGCTGGACGTCACTCTACCACTGTGGCAGGGAAAGGGCACTCCAGCCAGCCGGCTCGCAGAACGTCACCTTACCACTGTGGCAGGGAAAGGGCACTCCAGCCAGTTGGCTCACTGGATGTCACCCTACCACTGTGGCAGGGAAAGGGCACTCCAGCCAGTTGGCTCACTGGATGTCACCCTACCACTGTGGCAGGGAAAGGGCACTCCAGCCAGCCGGCTCGCAGAACGTCAACTTACCACTGTGGCAGGGAAAGGGCACTCCAGCCAGTTGGCTCACTGGATGTCACCCTACCACTGTGGCAAGGAAAGGGCACTCCAGCCAGCCGGCTCGCAGAACGTCACCTTACCACTGTGGCAGGGAAAGGGCACTCCAGCCTGTTGGCTCACTGGATGTCACCCTACCACTGTAGCAGGAAATGAGTTAGCTGTACGTACACACAGACTTAAGGGTATTGTGAATGGAATGGCTGTGTGGATGACAGGGTGGCACAACAAAGCTGGCAGATACAGGGAAAACCTTTGTGGGAACAGGAAGATCTGGGAAGCAGCCCAACAAATGAAGATCACTAGTTACCTCTCTCTCCACCATGTCTAATAATAAAATGGACCAGTTAATCTGGGGTTGTCAGGTCAACACCCCTGGAATTGGTGCAATGGGACAACGGGCACATTAAACATCTGGTCACTTGGGAGTTCATGGCACAATGAAATGGACTAAACAACGAGGTATATAACTACCAGTAGACGTGATGAAAGAAGTTATTTCTGCATGTGATGTTTGTCAGGTCAAAAGAACAGCACTCCCTGAGGAGAAAAGTCGACTGCCTACATTAAAAGGGGGACTGGTACAGCCTAGGCACAGCAGTTTGATTACATCGCACCCCTGCCACAGAAGCAACAATTTAAATATTTGCTTACCATGGCTAACACCTATTCAGGTCTGCTAATGGCAATTCCTTGCACAGAAGTTGACCAGGGTCACACACTGGAGGGATTGCAGAAGTTAGTTGGTTGTTAAGGGACCCTCAAGAAATACAATCAAATAATGGGTTTTGCTTCTCGGGGCAAGCTGTGAAAGACTGGGCTGCCAGGAGAGGAATTTATTGGGTATAGGCTGTACCCTATTACCCCAAACATCAGGGCTAATTGAAAGACTGAATGGACTTTTAAAACAACAGTTCCATTTATTGAGACGAACTTACACTGAGTGTACAATCCCAAACCCTGTACAATCTAAACAACAGACTTTCACTGATGCCCAGGATGATCAAATGTATGCCAGAACCAGAGGAGGAAACAAGCACTGAAGAAAGGGCTCCCACCAAGGGAGGAAAAGTGTGGGTCCACATTCCAATTTCTCCAGTTTGCAAGGGGGAGATTGTGGCAAATGGAGGCAGTAACTCACTGGGTATCAGTACAAGGGAAAGACCATCTGGTGTGTTTGAACAGGGAGAAATTGACCAAGTGAGAATTATATTAATTTTTGTAATAGATACTTTCTTTCCCTCCCAGGTGAAATAATAACGCTGGAATCAATCTATTCCAGACCTTCCCCTGAGCAGAGGTCACCATCTGAACTGTGAAAAGAACACACAAAGAACAGCTACCAAAAAAGCAGACATCCAACAGTGCAATGATGCCTCCAACACATTTGTGAAATGTAACCGTGATTAATCACATTAAGGTTTGCGTTCTTCAAATTAAAGTTTGAGAGTGGGGAATAGTGGTCAGTAGTTGAGCTCAAAATGCAGTTTATTTTAGCTTATACTGATTTTTGTATTATAATCTTAACTACGTTGTAATAATTCTAGCTAATTTGTACTTACCATAATTGTGGTACAGTGTTCCAATGAGGAAACAAGGGTGGAGTGTAAGGAAAGGGTTAAATCAGTTTCCTCCTTGGTATGTGCTAAAATAAAACGGAAGTCAGCAAGACAAAGTGCTGTTAGCTTGGAGTGGGGTTGATTAGAGGAAGTACACGAGAACCAGTCCGCAGCAAGGTTTTGAGAAAGTTCAGGTACAGCCAAAATAATGGACGATGGTGAAAAATATTTTTCACAGGAAGGCAAAGTCACTGTGCAGGAGCAGGTACCAGATGCATGGAGAAGTACCAGTGTAAGGGGCACAAAGGGGCACCTTCCTAGATGCGCAGAAAAGTACCAGTGTAGGGGGCAAGGGGAAAGAGCTTTGTCACAGGCCACTTCACAGCTGGTGGCTGGTGCTAGGTTAAGAAAGAGTACATCAAGAGATTCGGAGTAGGTCGAGTCTAAGTTACACTTAGAGAGAGGAGAGGCTGCGTGAAAGTCTGTCGGAATTCTGAAGATCAGCTCATTTAGAGGATGATGAGCATTAATTTTATTTCTCTACTGCTACTACTGTAGACATTTGTTTTTTTTCTTTCTGCAGTGCTTTTTCACTAGTTTTAATAAAAGTATTTTCTTGTAGCCTTGAACACGTGTCATCTCCTTTTGTTTGTGAATATATGCAAATACCCTGAGCTGAACATGGAACAAATTTTAAAATAATTTTCATTTACAGCACCCCAAGCTGTAATAGTGTCACACCAACCACTATGCATCTGTGGTGGCTAATCAAAGGACAACGTAGGATGCTAAATAACCTACTAACCGGTACATGTTCCTCCAGCACTTTGTATGTGTTGCTCTGCATCTGTAGAATCTCTTGTGTTTATAACCTATCTGACACACCATTGCTCACAACACCCTCCACACCACAACCGCACCCCCCCATGCTCTCCATCCAGATTGAAGGATACAGTTTCCGCAGACAAACAGAATGATGAAGTAGATGCAGACAAGGACGCCGGGGAAGGAAGGGCCTCCGTAAGCCATGATCCCGTCATTCATAACAGAATTCCAGTCCTCACCAGTAAGGATCTGCACAGAACGAGACATTATGGTTTGTACCTACACCCCCACACTAGCACAGTGCACCGCCCAGGATACAGCATGGAAACAAAGGAGACAGAACACAGAGCCTCATGCCAGCACTGCCAAGACAGCTGGTCTTTCATCTCCACTCCTCTTCCCTGCACTCATATTATCCAAAAACAAAGAACTTTAGAACAGTACAGGCCCTTCAGCCCATGATCTTTTGTCTACTCTAAAATCAATTGGACCCTTCCCTCATACATAGCCCTCTATTTTTCTATCATCCATGCGTTTATCTGAGTTATTTAAATGTCCCTAGTATATCTGCCTCTACCACCACACCCAGCAGAGTGTTCCAACCATTCACCACTCTGTAAAAACCCACCTCTGACATCTCCCAGGTGTCTATCTAAATATCCTTAATATATCTGCCTCCACCCTTTAACACCACCCCGAGCAGTGCGTTCCAAACATTTACCACTCTGTAAAAAAACCCACCTCGGACATTTCCCTCCCCCCCAGGTGTCTATCTAAATGTCCCTAATGATGCCTCTAAGGATGAACTTTATTTGCCATATACATTTTGGGATTTGCTATAGTGTGTTGGTCAGGGTGTGACATGCAACATTCAACAATTATAAAGAATTATATAAAATATAAATTTTGAGGTTGGAGTACTATGTATGTATTCACCATGGAAACAGCATCACAAAATACAGTTTAAACACATTTGTGCAGTGACAGGGCTAACAGATAGAGGGGGTGGGGGAAACTAAATGGAATGGTTGATCAGATGAACTGCCTGGTGGAAGAAACTTTTAAGATACTGTGAAATTTTTGTTTTAATAGTCCAATAGTGCTTCCCAGAAGGGAGCTTTTGTAAAAGGCAGTTTGCTGATTCTATCTTGCCCGCCTCTTTGTCCTGGACACAGGAAGTCATGCAGTGATGGTAGACTGCAACCAATGATCCTTTTTACTGACCTGATAGTTCACTGTCTTTCTCATATATTGTGAGAGGATCCCGCACCAAATGTTCCTCTTATATTAACCCTCTCATTCCTGGTATCATTCTCGTAGACCTCCTCTGGATCCTCTCCAATGCCAGCATATCCATCCTTAGATATGGCACCCAGAACTACTCACAATACACCTTAACCCATAAACTTCTCTATTAAAGTAGCAAATTTTTACAGATTCCCCGTGAGGACAAATTAGACTGGATGCATCACCGTCTGAAATACAGCAGCCACTGCACAGGATCGGAAAAAGCTCAGAAAGTTGTAAACTCAGCCCAGCCTCACCAAGGGTACTAGCCTCCCCAGCATCAAGGACATCGTCCAAAGGCAATGCCTCAAGAAAGCAGCATCTGTCATTAAATATCCTTCATCCAGGACATGCCCTTTTCTCGTTACTACTATCAAGGAGGAGGTACAGGAAACTGAAGATGCACAATGTTTTAGGAACAACTTCTTCTCCTCTGCTATCAGAATTCTTAATGGACTATGAACCCATGAACACCACCTCAGTAATCTGCTCTCTTTTCACACCTCTTTTTTATATTTGTTATTGTAACTTCTATGTATTGCAAAAAAACAAATTTCATGACTTTGCTTGCATCTTCAGAAACAGCTCTATTTCCAACTTTAATATCCCTAATTTTTCCCTTTCAGGGTTCTTTTGAAGCCCTGACCTGGAGTTGCACACTGACTTCGGTTCTTTGCAGGAATGGGACCCACTCTTGGGGTTTCACGACTGGCTGTTATTTGGCACGCCAAGGGCACGGCCTAAGAGTCCAGCTTGGATTTGGAAGCCTAGGATCTTGGGGCTCTGGAGACGGGCGGATCGAGGGTCGGTGTCACGGCAGGAGACCCCCGTGTGTCATCAGGGGAATCAAAATATCTATGCTATGTGCCTGGGGATCCGGGATCTTTGCAATCTTGAGGCACCGAGCTTGAAAAAAGCGACATAACGGACTTTTAACATTGTAAACTAGCAAGTTGTTTGTTATGTCTCCGTGCTCGCTGGGAAAATGGAGACCTTATTAGGGAGAGAGAGAACCTGCGGTATGTCAAATACTGGGTGAAACACAAAGTCTTTGGGGTAACTGCAAGTCTGTGTCTTTTTCTGTGTCTTTGTAGTTGCTTTGCTCACACTTGAGTGCTCGGTGGTGGGTGCTGATGCTTGTTTTTGCCTGTGGGGAGGGGGGGGATTGTTGCTTGCTGCCGCTTACACGCAGGAGGGAGGGTTGCTTTGGGGTTCTAACATTTAACTGTCTTTCATTCTTTGGGGCTCTTCTCTATTTTCATGAATGGCTGCGATGGCTGCAAAGAAGAAGTATTTCAGGATGTGTATTGTATACATTTCTCTGACATTAAATTGGACCTTTGAACCTTTGAATATGTCGGTGATAGATTTGTGCAACACTTAACCTACCTGAAAGACGCTCAGAAGGGCTTGAGGGAAAGTGTCGAAAGTACTCCTCCGTACGCGCATGTCAGCAAAGTTGAACTTCCCACCAAACAGCTGCATTCCAAGCAGGGAAAAGATAATAATGAAAAGGAAAAGGAGGAGTAGAAGGGATGCGATGGATCGCACAGAGTTCAGTAGTGATGCCACAAGGTTGCTCAGTGAAGTCCAATATCTGGGCAATCGAAAGAGTTAGTGAAAAAAGAAAGGAGAAAACACAGTTGACAAAGTGTCAGTGAAACACTGTCACTTCAAACACACAAAGCGCAAAGCAGCATGCAGCTAACAAGTATTTGGATTGGAGTACGGACAGTCTGCCTGGAGGTCAGTGACCAGTGGTGTTCCGCACAGATTCCTGCTCTTTATGATATTTATAAATGAGCAAGGTTGGTGGAGTTGCTATTAGTGTAGAAGCTTGTCGTAGGTTACAACGGGACATTAATACGGTGCTGAGCTGGGCTGAGAAGTAGCAGATGGAGTTCAACTCAGAAAAGTGTGAAATGATACATACTGGATGGTCGAACTTGAAGGCAGAGTACAGGTTCATTGGTGGGATTCTTCGCAGTGTGTAGTTACAGAGGGATCTTGAGGTTCACATCCAGAGATCCCTCAAAATAGTTGACGGGTTGGTTAATAAGGTGTATGCTGTGTTGGCCTTCATTAGTCAGGGGATTGAGTTCAAGAGTTGCAAGGTAATGCTACAGCTCTATAAAACCCTGGTTAGACCACACTTCAAGTATTATGTTCAGTTCTGGTCACCTCATTATAGAAAGGAGGTGAAAGCTTTAGAGAGGATGAAAAAAGATTTATCAGGTTGCTGTCTGGATTAGACAGCAGTGAGATAGAGCTTTTCGCTTTGGAGCAAAGGAGGATGAGAGGTGATTTGATAGAGGTGTATAAGATTATGAAAGGCACATATTGAGTGGATATCCAGAGACTTTTTCCTCCCAGGGTAGAAATATATTATGCAAATGGGCATAATTTTAAGGTGATTGGAGGAAAGTAAAGGGGGAATATCAGAGGTAGTTTTTATTTACACAGAGATTGGTGGGTGCATGGAATGTGCTACCAGGGTGGTGGTAGCAGCAGAAACATCAGGGACATTTACGAGAGGCGCATGGATGATAGAGCAGTAGAGGGTTATGTGGGAGGGAAGGGTTAGATTAGAAGGTCAGCACAGCATCATGGGCCGAAGAGCCTGCACTGTGCTATGTTCTATGTTCTAAGACACTGCTAACCAAGTGAGGCCAGTGTGGATCTGCATCCAAAACAATTTCTCTTCTTGCTGGATCTTCTTCCAGGTTCAGCAGTAATGTTTTTTAAAATTTATTTAGATACAGTGCGGAACAGGCCCTTTCACCCCTTTGAACCACACCGCCTCGCAACCCTCCAATTTAACCCTGGCCTAATCACGGGACAATTTACAATGACCAATTAGCCTATAAAACAGTACCTCTTTGGACTGTGGGAGGAAACCAGAGCACCCGGAGAAAACCCATGTATTCTACAGAGAGGATGTATAGAGACTTCTTACAGACAATGCCAGGTTTGAACTCCAAACTCTGACGTCCGAGCTAACCACAATGCTACTGAGGTGCCGATGTTAGTATCAGCAGATGATATTAGCATCATCCTGTTACTATAGACTCCTAAATTGGGACATTAATCGTCTTCAATTTTTTATGCTTGCAAGATTATTATTTCAAGTTCCAGAGTATAGTGAATTGTATTATATTATATTATATTATTATATAACTCTTGGGCAGAAAGAACTACAGTCTACAAATCAGTGAATTTGAATGAATCAACTACAGTCGAAGTACACAACCAATTGTCTGTTCTTGCCATGAGGTCGAAGGAGCTGGAGAAAGCTATTTTGTGAGACTGTCCTTGCAGTCCTTTGTGAATTCGGAATTGATTCTTACTCAGGGATAATCTAATCAGAGCAACTGAATGTGGACACGAGTTTCAGCAAATGACCTGCTAAACCTGAGACTATTCTCAGACAAGTAGCTAATTGTTAGGAAAAGTGGCAGGCTTGCTGGAGAAGCAATCTGTAATCTCATTAGACTCAGTGTCTAGGTCACCTAGTTTGGCTCGTTTGAACCAGACAGAGTTGAAAGCTACAAAGGCATGAAGCTGGGGAGCAGAAACCGTAGAACAATGTTGTTTGTAGCCCTGGACCAGAGCCAGCAAGACTTTGACCCAGGTAGGTCAGGTGACCTTGAGCCAATGGGATGAAGATCCATCAGTTCCATTGACGAGGAACACTACAAGGGTCAGGAACTCCAAATACGCATGGGTGATAACTCTCCAGCAACCAGAGACCAACAATCGTGGATAAGGAGGACCCCATGGACACGTGGAGATCGGGACCACAAGGAACCCCCGGCCAGCACAGATCCTTTCCCAGGTTCATGGAGGGTCAGGGATTCTAGTGTCTGTATGTTGTGAACCTACGGGCTTTTTAGTTGAGGCAATAACGGTTACTTGTCAGTAAATACAGATTCCCTCTGTGTCTTCCTTATCATTATTAGTAAGAGGTAGATCCTTATAACAAGGAGGCCAACTTATTGAGGAATAGAGGGAGCTGGAGGGGACTTCAGGGTTCTAACATTTAACTGTCATTCATTTTATGGGACACTCCTCTGTTTTCATGGATGTTTGCAAAGAAAAAGAATTTCAGGATGTATATTGTATACATTTCTCTGATATTAAATGTACCTATTGAACCTATTGAAACATTTTGCATTGCTTGCAGTATAATGAAGTGTATCAACATCTCCCCAGTGTTGTGAGTGGGTGCTGAACTACCACTTCCCCATTTCAAGGGCACAACTTTAAACTAAATAATGGGGTACAGGCTCAAGGTGAAATTTTGAACATTAGGCAGAATAGATGAAGCGATATAGTTAATGAGAGTTGAAATGGTGTAGAAAGCAACAGAGAACTTCACAGTAGGCATGCTACGGGAATATGGGCAAACAGAGAGAAGTAAGTCCATGGTATAACAAAGGTTGGGGACCCCTAGAATAGAGTGATTGCCCTTTAGAACAGAGATTAGGAGGAATTTCTTAATCCAGAGGGTAGTGAATCTGTGGAATTCATTACCAAAGATGGGAGTGGAGGCCGACTTATTGAGTATATTTAAAGCGGAGGTTGATAGGTTCTTGATTGTCAGGGAGCCCATGGTTTCAGTGAGAAGACAGGGAATGGGGTTGATGAAATGATGAAATGAATGGTCTGATTTTGCTTCTATGTCTATGGTCTTAATAAAAATTTAATGGTTTTATCCAGAAGCTCAAAAAATGTACACCAAAATGAATGATTCTGTAGAACAGAAATAAGAGTTGCCTGAACAGCCCATGGCCATTCCTCTTTCCTCCTCTGATCCTATGCTCTCATCACTGTAAGCTGGAGTTTGGGATGATGATTATTGCAGAGTGGGGTTGTCAGCGAGACAGTTATCACATGACTATAACAAACAGGAACAGGAGTCGGCTATCTGGCCTGTTGAGCCTGCTCCGCCATTCAATAAGAACATGGCTGATCTGGCCGCGGACTCAGCTCACCTACCTGCCTTTTCCACAAAACTCTTAATTTCCCTGCTATGCAAAAATCTAACTGTGTCTTAAATATATTTGATGAGGTAGCTTCTACTGCTTCCCTGGGCAGAGAATTCCACAGATTCACTGCTCTCTGAGAGAAGCAGTTTCTCCTTATCCTTATCCTAAACATATTCCTCTGAATGCTGAATCCTGGGTCTAGTCTCACCCACCAGTGGAAACAACTTTCCTGCCTCTATTGTTTTTATCTTTTTCATAATTTTATATGCTTCCATAAGGCTTTTATGTGCAAACACCAGAGATTTCTTTATACTTGTGTGTAAAACTCTCTGTTTTCTGTTCTTGGACAAGAACTGATGAAGGGTCTCAGCCCGAAATGTTGGCTGTTCACTCTTTTGTATAGACGCTGCATGGCCTGCTGTGTTCCTCCAGCCTCTCTGTTCTTGTATATCTTCCAAAGTTATTGCTTATGTCTTCACTTCAACAATAACAACTTTATTTATAGAGCATTCTTTATACAAATGATGTAGTTCATAGTGCTTTACAATGGGGTAAAAGCACAACCATGAAAGTAAAAGAAAAAAGATGTTAGTTAAAAGCAAGACTAAATAAACAGGTTTTGGGTTGGCATTTAAAAGTGTCGATTAATAATAATTTTATTTATAGAGCTTTTTTCATACAGATGATATAGTTGAAAGTGCTGATTCTGTATCCCTTATAGTTTTAGTTATTGAGTTCCACAGTTTAGGAGTGTAACTCAAAAAAGCTGATCTGCCAATTATCTTTTTAGGAATATTGTTTAAATTTAAAAGACCAGCGGAAGAAGACCTGAGAGTTTGAGCAGGGTTATAAAACAAAAATGATTCTGGTCCTGGGTCAATAAGAACTTTAAACTTGTTCCACCAATAGCTCAAAGAGAAAAAGCACCACTTGCCTACACCAGCCTTCTTCCACCTGTCCTTGTCTGTCCTCTTTACCACACCTTACCTACACTCACCTGGAGACTCTGTACAGCTAACACACCAGTGGGGATGTTTAAAGTGGAGGTTGATAGGTTCTTGATCAGTCAGGGCATCAAAGGTTACAGGAAGAAGGCAGCAGAATGGGGTTGAGAGGGATAATAAATCCCTCTGAATCTTTAGAGAGGGTGCACAGGGGATTTACCAGGATGCCGCTTGGATTAGAGTATATGTCTTCTGAGGATAGGTTGAGTGAGCTTTTCCCTTTGGAGTGAAGGAGGATGAGCGGTGACTTGATAGAGGTGTACAAGATGATTAGAGGAATAGATAGAGAAGACGGTCAGAGACTTTTTCCCAGAGTGCAAGTGGCCAATACAAGGGACATAAATTTAAGGTGAATGGAGGAAAGTACAGGGAGGGTATCAGAGGTCAGTTTTATTTACACGGGATAACATCGGCTATTTATTAATTTCCGTAAATGCTGCCTGACCTGGATTCCTCCAGCATTCTGGTTACTGTTCAAGTTTTCCAGCATTTGTGCTTAAACCTCTTATGTTTATAATTAGGTAAATTAGTTGTGTTTGCAAATTAATTATTATTAATTGGTTCCTTAAGGTTGTCATAGCTGGGGGGTAGTGGGGATAATTAAATGCTCCCAATACCAAGTCCAGCTCCTGCCCTTCACGGATTGCTTAGCTACTAAGCCCAGTGGAACCATTTCTACTGATACCTTAAAAATCTAGAAGAAGGAAAACTCTCATCTCAAACCCTCTCTGCCTTACAGCTATACCACTCATGGGTAAGGCGTCGAGAGTAAATACTGAGAAAAAACCTGTAGCTGGAGTCCCTGTGCTAAATTCAACATTAAATGGCAACTCCTGTGACACCACTTGTACCAGACTATATCTCTCTTTGCTGTTCGTTTGGGTTCATTAGCTGTGTGAAGAGGGAGAGCCTGCTACAGGGCAACAGCTTGCTCTCCATATTGTACTGCTCTGGCTTGTGTACTGGCTTGCGTATCACATTACACAGCTAGGACACAATATCCTTGATCAACCCCAACCAATGGAAGCCTCATGGATATTAATTATAAGAACCAAGGAGGACTCAGATATCAAGAGAAACAAAATGGTCCCAGATCGCTGTAGGGACTCTACAGAAGCTACCGGCTGAATACTGAAAGGCCTAGATGGAATGGATGTGGAAAGCACGTTTCTCACAGTAGGGGAGTCTAGGACCAGAGGGCACAGTGCCAAGTTACAAGGATGTCCCTTTCGAACAGAGACAAGGAGGAATTTCTTCAGCCAGAGGATGGAGAATCTATGGAATTCATTTCCACAGACAGCTGTGGAAATCAAGTCATTGAGTGTGTTTAAAGCAGAGGTTGATAGGTCCTTGATTAGAAAGGGCATCAAAGATTACAGGGAGAAAGCAGGGGAATGGGGCTGAGAGGGAAAATAAGTCAGCCATGATGGAATGGTGGAGCAGACTCGATGGGCTGAATGGCCTAATTGTATGTCTTAAGGTCATGTGGTTGTACAAACCTGGTGATCTTGAAGATCCTCAGGAGCCTGATGCAGCGGAGAACAGAGATTCCCAGCGGAGACATCACCTGCACCTCCACCAGGATTGTCTCTAGAATCCCTCCACACACCACAAAGCAGTCAAACCTGTTGAAGAGGGAGACAAAATAGGCCTGCAGGCCGAGGCTGTACATCTTCAGAATCATCTCCACTGTGAACAGGGACAGGAGCACCTTGTTGGCTGTGTCTGCAGTAGAAAGAGAGAATAAATGAGTGGCAGACTTGGCAGTGGGCATGTGGAGAAAGAGATTAACATCAAGTTCAAGTTCAGGTTCACTGTCATTCAACTGTACACATGTATACCACCAAATGAGACAACGTTCCTCCAGAACAAGGTACACAACACACAACATAGAACTCACACACGTAACATAAAAAGTAACATTACCACAAATAATAAGGTGCATTTACAACACAAGTTTAAAAAGTGAACAGCATAACACTACTGACTCTTCATACTATACGTGATGAGACCTGGATGGTGGCAGGGAGTTCTGTAGACTTACAACCTGGGGGGTAGAAGGTGTTTCCCATCCTAACAGTACTTGTCCTCCTACGGCAGGGGTCCCCAACCTTTTTTGCACCGCAGTCCGGTTTAATATTGACAATATTCTTGCGGACCAGCCGACCGGGGGAGATGGGTGTTTAAGTAGGGTTAAACTCACCTCAACATGTCTTTTACAGTTAGGGTTGCCAACTTGCTCACTCCCAAATAAGGGACAAAAGTAGCAGTCAAATCCCGGGACACTTTACCCCAGGGTAGACTACCATGACCATGAAGCCTTGCACGGGCACCTGTGTACGCATGCGTGACGTGCGCATGTGATGTGCGCATGCGCGTATGTGCCGATTTTTTCCCCCCACAAATCGGTTTTGTCTTCATCTTCCCGACTATACTGTACATATATTATTTTTACTTCATATAGGCTGTGTATTTGTCATATCATTCCTGCTTTTACTATATGTTAGTGTTACTTATTTTCGGTTTAATGTGTTATTTGGTATGATTTGGTAGGTTATTTTTTGGGTCGAGGAATGTTCAAAAATTTTTCCCATATAAATTAATGGCAATTAATTAATGAAGCTTCTTCGCTTCACGCCATTTCAGCACGAAAGGTTTCATAAGAATGCTCTACCTTAGCAGGGGAAATACGGGACAAGGGTGGTCCCGTATGGGACAAACCAATTTAGCCCAATATACGGGATGTCCTGGCAAATACGGGACAGTTGGCAACCCTATGTTCAAGTTCAACAGTGTGTGACAGGGAATGAGGAAAGGTGCAGCTGACTCATATCGTTTCTTCACATTCTTTGCGGCCCGGTGGTTGGGGACCCTGTCCCACGGTACCCCCTGCCTGATGGGGGGGGCCGGGGGTGTCAAAGAGATTTTCGGTCAGATGGGAGGGATCACTGATATTGCTAAGGACCCTATGTACATAGCACTCCTGATGAATATCTCTAATGGGTGGAAGAGAGACCCCAATGACTCTCTCCGCAGTTCTTTGGAGTGATTTTTTTTTAATCTACTACACTGTACTGCTGCTGCAAAACAACCATCAGGACACCAGTGATAATAAACCTGACTCTGATAATGCAAAGAGACGGTTGGGATTGCTGCCTTGAGGTTCCAGCGATCCAGTTGATGATAGAATGATACATGTTGAAGCGATTATTTCAGTTATTCCTAAAGAGGGTAAAGATAAACTAGAATGTGGCAATTATCGGCCAATTAGTGTTCTTAATTTAGATTACAAACTATTTACATCTATATTAGCGCGCAGATTGGAAAAGCTTTTATCTGGCTTAATCCACTTAGAACAGACTGGATTTATTCAACAAAGACAAACACAGGACAACATAAGGAGAACTCTGCACATACTAGAACAGGTTAATAAGAACGAGACAGAGACAATGGTAGTAGGATTGGACGCTGAGAAAGCTTTTGATTTGTTTAGTTGGGCATTCCTATACAGAGTGTTAGGAAGATTCGGCTTTCAAGAAAAGTTTATTAAAGTAATTCAGACTCTATATGACAGCCCTACAGCCCGAATTAAGATAAATGGGGACCTCTCTGACTCCTTCATCTTAGAGAGAGGCACTAGACAGGGATGCCCAATTTCTCCTCTCCTTTTTGCGCTATATATTGAACCGCTTGCCCAACTAATAAGACAGAGCGAAATCGTAAAAGGTATCAAGGTGGCAGGGATTGAACAGAAAGTGGCGTTATTCGCAGATGATGTTTTGGTCTATCTGAGTGAACCAGAAAAATCATTTATAGGATTGTTTACACTGTTGGATGACTTTGGGAAAATATCAGGTTATAAAATAAATGTAAAGAAAACGCAGGTTATGTCCCTAAATTATACACCATCCAAAAAATTGCAGGATACATACGATCTTAAGTGGGAAGCTAAATCATTAAAATATTTAGGAATAACCCTGCCGAAGGATCTTTCAACACTGTCACAGGTAAATTATGGGCCATTAATCTCAGAGATAAAAGCAGATATGCATAGATGGAATCTTATCCCCTTTTTAAGTTTAAATTCAAGGATAAATACTATAAAAATGAATATTCTTCCTCGGTTATTGTATCTTTTCCGTACTTTACCGGTGGAGGTGGATGATAATCAATTCAGGGAATGGGACAAATGGATTTCCTGCTTCATTTGGCAAGGAAAGAAACCTAGAATTCGATATAACACCTTACAGTTAGGGAAGGAAGGAGGAGGTATGGTTCTTCATTGCCTGAGAAATTATTTTTATGCCTCACAGATAATCCCTCTGTTATATTGGTGTAATAGGGAATAGAAGGCTAGATGGAAGGAAATAGAATTTGGATTAGTTGACAGTTTTCCTCTACAGGCCTCAATAGCTGACAAAGGATTGATGGCCCAGTTGGAAAAATTTAAAAACAGTTGGATAAATCTTACATTAAAAGTATGGCAGAAGGTGCTTAATTCATGTGGAATTAATAACATGTTAAAACTCTTTAGATGGTGTGCATATGATACCGAATTCCTTCCCAACAGAGGAGATAAAAGATTTGAGCTATGGATAAAGAAAGGTCTTACAACCTACCTCTCATTTATAGATAAAAGAGTATTACAAAGTTTCCAAATCCTGCAGGACAAACATGGCCTAGAACATAATGACTTTTTTAGGTACCTTCAAGTACGAAACTATGTTAACCAGAGTTGTAGATATACAGACCTATCAACAGTAGAATTAGAATTTTTCAAGATTCTGAATTCGGCTTGCAGTTCAATACCGAGTAAATCAGTTTCTCGATTATAGAATGCACTCTCCCATGCTAAAAATGTAAATACACTGTATATTAAAGAGAAGTGGGAGAAAGAAGCGGGGTTGGTACTTTCAGAGGAGGCTTGGGGGAAAATCTGCAGCTTTCAATGGTTCTCGACTAATTCTTTGACTTGGAGAGAACATCGTTCGAAAAACATTATAAGATACTTCAAGATCCCATATCAGGAAAAATATAAAGATACAAACGTGACGTGTTGGAGAAGGTGCGGCTCCAAGGAGGCAAATCACTTTCATATTTTCTGGGATTGCCCTAAATTAAGTCTATATTGGGAAGGTATTCATAGAACATTAGTTAAGGTACTTAGGTTCCAGATACCTCTGAACTTTGAGATGCTCTATTTGGGGCATGTATTGCTTCTTGAACAGAAGGAAGATATAAAGTTGCTGCAGGCCCTCTTAGTGGCAAGTAAGAAATCAATCACTAGAAAGTGGCTAAATCCAATAACACTTACATTAGAAGGTTGGCACGAAATTATCTTGGAAATATTTAAAATGGAGAAGTTGACTTACTCCCTGAGAATTCAAAAAGAAAAATTTTATCAAATCTGGAATAAATGGATTGAATATATAACCCCAATGCGAGCAGACTTTAGATGACTCTCCTAATGATTTATACTGCTCTTCTCATCAATACAGTAATATTGCTAACGTAAGCACCCCTAGTCTAAATGTCTTTTTTTTGTTTTCTTTTAGAAAATAGAGAATTAACACAAGTAAAGGGAAAGATTTGGGAAAGGGATAAAAACTGAAAAAATTAAGTAAATAAGTACATAGGGATTGGATAATTATGTCTGCGGGCAGGAGCAAGCATGAACAAATTAGGATATAAACACCTACAATGGTTGTTACATAGGCTTATATACAACATTTTGGACCAGTGGAAATGGTCCAGAAGAGGTATATGGAAACTATTATTACTGTTTTTCTTAACAACTAATACCATTACTTAGCCTAATAGATTGGAATAACCACAGTACATAATTATCTATTTAAGTGTCTAATTTCCTTTTATATCATCTCAATGTGTACTTAAGAATGTATAAATAATTATAGTTTTATACACATAAAAAAATGGAAAAGGTTATATGTGTGAAAAAAGTACATGATATTTGTGAATTCCTTATCCAAATAAAAATAAAATTTAAAAAATAAGAATGATACATGTTGCGATGCACTCAGACACATCATCAATAATGTAACCCGGGGTCACAGGGTGTTTCGGGTCTTTCAACATGAGACACCCTGGCCCGGATGACCCAGCCAGACCCAGGTTTGTGTCTGAGCCATGGATCAGTCCTCCTGATCCACAGCCATCTCGAGGCACACTCTGTTGCCTCTATCGTGCTCCTGATGGTGTTCCACTTCTGGGCTCCTGAGACGTCCACCTGGCTGTAAGCTCGGCAGAGGAACTGGTCAGCCAATCCTTGCAGTCCACCTCTATGAGCGCACAGTGTGTCCACCTGCAGCACCCCACCAAGTCTTTTTCCTTTCATGGGCCTCCTGCATCTGGTCTTCCTGGGGAGTGGTCAGCTCCAACATGACCACCTGTCTAGATGACTGACAGCAGCACTAAGTCTGATCCTGGTAATCTGAGCTGCTACCTTAGGTCGACTCTCAAATGCCAGTCCTTTTCTGTTCCTAGAAGGCCGGCAGGCACCTTGGCTCGGATTTGAGCTATCTCCCCGCCTTAACAAAAGCAATTGCTTGCTTTGCTGAGCAATGGTGTTTGGCCTGGCTGATGGCTGTGCACAAGGTGTCAGCCACTATCTCCAGTACTTGGTTGCGGCGCCAAAGATAATGCCCATCCCCCAGGGTTTTTGGGCAGCAGCTGAGGACATGCCCTGGTGTCCCCTTCCCCCGGCACAGGGAGCATGCTGGTGCTTTGGACTTGCCCCAGCAGGAGAGGTTTGCTGGGCTTGGCAAGACATCACAGATCAACTGGATCAGGAAATAGACACAGTGGGGCTCAGCTCACCAAATTCCCGCCCGCCACCCCCCGAGATGTTATAGACAGACTGTATCAGGAACTTGATGTGGTGGGATCAGCACACCAGATTCCCCCTTGTGAGGTGTTGTGCTCCGTTACCTGGTCCCATCTTGTCCACACCCCTCGGTGCCGCAAGCCAGCAATCTTGCTGGTACATAGCTCCTCCACCACAGCTCACACCTCCTGCTGGACCAACTGGTGCCTCGCTCTTCCTTGCACCTTATCGTAGCTGACTGTTGGGAAGCAACCCAAGCCCGCCATCCTGATGCCACTGAGCCCACCAGCACACAATGGCGCAGCTGGGCTTCAGCTTGTTCAACTGCATCCTGCACCCTCCACCTCCTGCCTGTCCTCACCTCACTGCCAGTGAGTGCTGGACTCTTTGTTTTGCAACACTTCTCTTGCACTCCTCACTCACACTGCTGACGGGGCGTTTCAATCTGCTTCTCTTCAAGGTGATGCTGTTTAGGCTTTTAGGCAGATCCCTAGATCGGGCTGATTTTTCTCTCAAAGGTCTCAACTGTTGACAGAGGGACATCATAGACCAACAGGTGCCACAGGATCCGAGGGAGAATACCATGCCGGTAAATCCAAGCCTTGAATTTACCTGGCAGCCCTGATTTGTCCACAGCAGTCAACCATTGCTGCAGCTCTTCCCTGGCTGCTTTGATGGGTGCTGTGTCCTTCAGTGAGCTGTTAAACACCTTGCCAAAGATCTTCACCAGCTTCTCTGATAGGCTTGGAATGTGGGCGCCTCCCAGGTCAAAGCAGAATTTGTCAACCACCTTTCCTCTCTTAAATATTGAGGATCTGGATTTCTTAGGATTGAAGCTCATCCTTGCCCAAGAGTGAGCTTCTCCAGACCCTGGAGGATCCCTCTGCATCCTGCACTGACGTTGTTGTTACAGTCAGGTCCCCCATGAGTGCTCTTATAGGTGGTTGACAGACATCAGACCTGGACAACGGGCCCCTGCACTCTACCTCTGCTGACATGACCAACATGTTCATCGCCAAGGAGAGGATGATCACAGACTCTGTGCACCGTGTCATGATCCCCTTCCAAGACGATGTCGATCAGGTGCGACTGTCCCAAAGGTGACTCTTAGACTGAAATTGCTGTAGTAGTCCAGAATGAGGACTCTGGTCCTGATTGGGACATGGTGGCGCTCGAGGGCAACTTCAACCAGCTTATATGGTATGGAACTGTAGGCATTTGTGAGGTCCAGCCAGAGCTCAGAGATCTTCCTTACCTTCCCATGCTTCTCTGATCAACTGAGTGATCACTCCTGTATGCTCTAAGCACCCTGGAACCTGTGCTATCCTGCCCTTCTACACTGAGGTGTCAATGTAATGATTCTTCAGGAGGTACTCTGTTAGGTGTCAGGCAATGACACTGAAAAATATCTACACCTCAACTCTCAGCAGTGAGATGACTCAGTACTGCATGATATTCTTGGAGTTCTCCTCCTGAGAATCCAGACACCATCTGCGAATCTCCATTGGTGGGCCACTCTCCCCCTCCTCCAAATCACCCTGAGGATCCTCCACAGTCTGTACAGAAGTTTGGGACACCACTGTACAGTACTCAAATGGTCCAGGCACTGAGCTTGCCCTAGCTGATCTTACAATTTCTTGGACCTCTTCCAAGGTAGGCTCCCTGATGTCGAACTCAATGGTAGGTGCTGGTGGACTCATCAGGCCCCTGCATGCCCCCAAGTCTTGCTCCCTAGTTGTGTCTACATAGGCGTCCTGGATATGTTGACCAATCTCCTCTTTTGGGCAAGATTGGTGTCCATTCTGCTTTTGTCCAAGAAGCTTCTTGGTGAAGCTAAATGGGTCAGCTATGACGGCAGCCCTCTTTCTGGCCCTCTCTCTCCTGTACCATTCTGCCCGGAGGGTGAGGAGCTTCTTCATCGCAATGCTACGAAGCTCCTGCAGGGCTTCCTTCTCCTCCTCTGCTGCCTCCTTGAACTGCCGTTTAAATCTCAGCTCCTGACTCAACTGGCTGATCTTGTCCCTCCGTTTCATTGCATACTGTGTGCTCGCCCAATGCTTCTCCTCTGTGCCAAACCTCTCCGCAGCAAAACTGACAATCACTGACATGAACTTGAGCCTTCTGTCGGAACCCCCTCCTGAAGCATCAGGTATCTTGTCCACATCATTGTCGAACTGATGCCACTCACCCCGCCTTGTTTGCCAGCTTCACCCGCCCATGTTCTGATGCCACTCATCCTTGCTTGCCAGCTTCACCTGACCATGTTCTGATGCCACTCATCCTTGTTTGCCAGTTTCACCTGACCATGGTCTGATGCCACTCACCCCGCCTTGTTTGCCAGCTTCACCCGCCCATGTTCTGATGCCACTCATCCTTGCTTGCCAGCTTCACCTGACCATGTTCTGATGCCACTCATCCTTGTTTGCCAGTTTCACCTGACCATGGTCTGATGCCACTCACCCCGCCTTGTTTGCCAGCTTCACCCGCCCATGTTCTGATGCCACTCATCCTTGCTTGCCAGTTTCACCTGACCATGGTCTGATGCCACTCATCCTTGCTTGCTAGCTTCACCCGCCCATTTTCTGATGCCACTCACCCTCCTTGCTTGCCAGCTTCACCTGACCATGTTCTGATGCCACTCATCCTTGCTTGCCAGCTTCACCTGACCATGTTCTGATGCCACTCACCCTCCTTGCTTGCCAGCTTCACCTGACCATGCTCTGATGCCACTCACCCTTGCTTGCCAGTTTCACCTGACCATGTTCTGATGCCACTCACCCTCCTTGCTTGCCAGTTTCACCTGACCATGGTCTGATGCCACTCACCCTCCTTGCTTGCCAGCTTCACCTGACTTTGTTCTGATGCCACTCATCCTTGCTTGCCAGTTTCACCTGACCATGTTCTGATGCCACTCATCCTTCTTGCTTGCCAGTTTCACCTGACCATGTTCTGATGCCACTCATCCTTGCTTGCCAGTTTCACCTGACCGTGGTCTGATGCTATGGTTGAGCTCTGGGCTTGGGTACATGGAGGTTCAGGGCACTGTGGGGTGACTCCAGGTCTGGCTCCTCCTGCGTCAGACCTGTGCACTGTACCCGCAGCTCCTTGTTCAAACATCTCATCTTGGCCTGATGGAGTCTCAGACTACGCAGTTTCTTTCCTACTTATGGTCAGTTGATCAACAGCGTGGGTCTTCATCTGTAGGTCCATCCAGTTGGGGTACTCATTCTCCATTCCCCCCACCCCACCCCCGGCTTAAGAAGTTACTCCTCAGCTCTATTCTAAATGGACGTCCCTCTATTCTGAAGTTGTGCTTCTGGTCCTTGACTCCCCCTCTACTGGAAACATCCTCTCCACATCCACTCACTCTAGGCCTTCCAATAGTCGATAGGTTTCAATAAAATCTCCCTTACTGTTCAAAGCATCAAATTCTCTTCATATGTTAACTCTTTCAATCCCAGAATCATTCTCGTAAATCTCATTTGATAAAGGTAGTGAGGGTTAGAGAGAGTGATATCAATGAGGTGGAAGTGATAAAGAAAGGGAGCAGTAATAGAGAACGTAACATTAGAATAGAGATAGAGATATCATTAGTGAGGACAGCACAGAGAATAACACTATTGATGCTGATATTTCATTAGGAGTTTGATGAGATTTGGTGTGTTGTCAGGGACTTCAGTCAAGCTTGTTTGAAGAAATCTCTGCCCAATTATCATCAACACATCACCTGCAGCACCAGGTGTCCCAACACACTCCACCACTGCCATACTACAATTAGGAAAGCCTACCTTTCCATGCCAAGACTGCATTTCGGGACATCTGATCACTCAGTTGCTCTCCTCTTACCTGCATACAGTCAGAGGCAAAAGAGCAAGGTTCCAGAGATAAGGACAACAAAGAGAAGGTCATGGGGCAGAGAAGCGGCTACAGGATTGATTTGAGTCAGTGGACTGGGCTATCTTCAAGGACTCATCAGAGGATCTGAACGAATACACCATGGTTGTCACAGACTTTACAAAAACAGTCATAGAGGAGTGTGTCCCCACAAAATCATTCAGAAATTTCTCAACCCAGAAACCCTGGAAGAACTACAAACTGCTGAGGGCCAGATCAGTGGAATTCAGGTCTGGCAACTAAGTAAAACACAAGACATCCAGGTACAACTTTCAGAAAGCCATCGCACATGGGAAGTGGCAATCCTATAGGTGAATCACTGTAGGATGCTCGAGCCTTGAATACCATCACTTCCTACAATGAAAGGAAGTGACGTATGTGACAAGGTTTCGCTCCCAGATGAGCTCAATGCCTTTTATGCTAGCTTCAACGATCAAAATATGGAGGCACCATCACAAATTCCCATATTCCCCGATGAAACTGCTTCATTAAAATAGGCCCTTTTCTTTTTTTTGCTTTTTCTTCACTAACCCTTTACTCAAATTAAGAATTATAAAGCTAAATCATTTAATTGTGTATGCTGTACTGTCTGTTATTTCATGGTACTGATTTGTAATGGGAGAACAGATCACACAGCATCCACACAAACAGGGGGTTTTGGGTGAGCTCACAACTCAATCTCACTCGTTTGCCAGGGCGAGAGATTGTCTTCCACAGCCGACAGAACCTGAGTGATGGCATTTATATGTCCACTGGGATTCTTCCACTTCAGAAGTATGTCCCAGGGCACCTCAGGAGCACCTGTGATCTTCCAGTGTGTCATGGGGAAGACAGCGGGGTATATGAACTTGCTCGAGGTATTGTTGTATCTGGATGACCTTAGTGTTCGGGTCCATCTTGGAGGAACTTGAAGCAAGGCTACTGAAGGTGCTGGACCACCGGAAAGCTGAAGGGTTAAAGCTTTCCCTAGACAAGTGCCAGTTCTGCAAGAGGTCTGTTAGCTATGTTGGGCACATAGTCTCACGGATTTGGAGTAGCTACAGATCCTGCTAAGATAGAAGCGGTGACAACCTGGCCAAGACCCTAGACTGTCAGTGCCCTACGCTCCTTCCTAGGGTTCTGTGGTCACTATCAGAGGTTCGTGAAGGGTTATGCAAAAGTGAGTCACCCATTGAATGAGCTTCTGTGTGGTTACTCTCCCTTGGGGAAGAAAGGGAGGAGGACAAAAGGAGAGGAGGGTAAAGAGCACCTTAGCTCTTTGGAGCCTTTTGGACCAAGGTCGGATGTGAAATGTGAAGAGGCCTTTCAGTCGCTAAAGGAGATGCTGACACAGGTACCTGTGCTGGCTTTTGCAGACCCCCGATTGCCATATGTACTGCACACAGATGCCAGCAGTGAGGGCTTAGGGGTGTCCTGTATCAGGATCAGGCCACCGGGTTGAGACCTGCTGTGTTTGTCAGGCGGAGTCTGTCGCCCTCTGAGAAAAACTAACCCATGTACAAGTTGGAGTTTCTGGCATTGAAATGGGCTGTGGTGGATAAGTTGAGTGACTATCTCTACAGTGCCAAGTTTGAAGTAAGGACGGACAACAACCCCCTAACTTATATCCTGACCCCGGCGAAATTGGATGCCACAGGCCATCGGTGGTTGGCGGTGTTTGCTGCCTATGATTTCAGCCTGAAGAACCGGCCAGGAAGCAGGAACATTGTCGCTGATGCTTTGTCACAACTTGTACGTGAAGAGCTGGACAGGGAGGGAGAGTGGGAGACCGTTCACCCTGGGATGAAAGCCATGTGCCAGTTTGCCGTTACGGTGAAGGCAGAGGGAAGGCAAGGGCAGAACGAGCGGTAGATCAATTGGGAGCTTCTCATGGTGCCATTCCACAAGCTTACTGTAACCTGACTGCTCTGAAGACAAATCATTTACAGGAATTGAGTTGGGAAGTGGCAGTTGCTCAGTGAGACGACCCAGGCGTCGGTACCATTTGGTCAGCGGTCGAAAAGCAAGACGTGGCCCAAGCAGAGAAGATGAAACACGCTGTGGTGCCTCCATTACTGAGAGAATGGCCCAGATTGGAGTTGAGGAACCAGATCCTATACTGGGTCACAAAGCCTCTGGACTGGCCTTGGCGTTCCCAGCTGGTTCTACCTGAGGGTCGTGTTGAAGTCACTTCACGATGATTTTGGACACTTGGGAGTTGAAAAGACCTATGGATTGCTCAGAGATCAGCGCCTACAAGGGCCGCTCATTGGGTGTACTCATGTAACAGGGTAACAAGTCGCGCAGCATCCACCCAAACAGGGGGTTTCGGGTGAGCTCACACCTCAATCTCACACGTTTGGCGGGGCCAGAGATGGTCTTCCCAGCCGACAGAACCTGAGCGTTTCACACCAAAATAGTGCTTTAAAATACAAACTCATAAGATAAATGACTCCTCATCTAATGTTCTTGATATTTATTGCTTATTTATTATTTTTATTTTTTCTCACCCCTAACTGGAAAAACCTGAGGTATGGGCATGGCCAAGCATATTCATTTCTCAATTGCTAGGAACTTTCAGACTATTCTAGTGGTGTTTAGTGTTGTGGCTTTCTGGTGATTTACATAGATATTGCCATGTAGGTCTAATTGTTGGAGATATTATTATTGGGACAGTGTATACCCTGTTCATGTTTCATAGTCTTTCCATTTCCTCTTTTCATTCAGCATGTTTCTGGTCTTTTTCACTTACTAATTTCTGTATGTTATGTGTGTTTGGAATGGCTACATTGTATCTATTATACATCACACAAACCAATCTTCCATCCTTGGACTCACATTACACCACACACTGTCGGAGCAGTACTGCCAGGATAATCAAGGACACGACCCACCCAACCAACATACTTTTCGTCCCTCTTCCCTCCGGGAGAAGGCTCAGGAGCTTGAAGACTCGTATAGCCAGATTTGGGAACAGCTTCATTCCAACTGTGATAAGACTGCTGAACGGATCCTGACCCGGATCTGGGCTGTAACCTCCAAATATCCAGACCTGCCTCTCGATTTTTTTGCACAACCTTAGTTTCCCTTTTCTATTTTCTATTTATGATTTATAATTTAAATGTTTAATATTTACTATCGATTTGTACTCCAGGGAGCACGAAGCGCAGAATCAAATATTGCTGTGATGATTGTATGCTTTAGCATCAATTGTTTGGCAACAATAAAGTAAAGTAAAAGTAAATTGTTCTTGCTTGTTTATCATGTAATATTATATCGAGCGGTTAATATGGATTGTCCTATCTGTAATATAATTTGTGGGACTCTCACTCTAAAACTAGATCTGTATTTATACTGTATTTATAGTAAGGAATGGTGTCTTTTATGAGTTTGTATTTTATAGCAAGATTTTGGTGAAAGATGTTTCCAACTTGATTGTTCCTGTATATGTGATCAGATTGAGTTAAAGTGCTGCAGGATGCTGTAATGTGTTGGATTGTTGCTGGTTTCTCTTGGCATTTTCTGCATTTATTGTTTTGTATTTGTTGCCTTTTCATTATGTATTGTTGATATTTTTGTGTTAACCACCCGGTACTGTATTGCCACAAGGAAATCCTTCTGTTTCTGGGCAGAGGTCTCCAACTCTGAGCCAGGAGCTTGACCTTGTTAACATCTTGCTGCCCGGATCCTGGAGATGACTTCCATTGGTTAACTTTTTCTTCTACAATGATGGATTTCAGCAAGGCATTTGATAAGGTACCCCATGCAAGGCTTATTGAGAAAGTAAGGAGGCATGGGATCCAAGAGGACATTGCTTTGTGGATCCAGAACGGACTTCCCACGGAAGGCAAAGAGTGGTTGTAGTGGGACATATTCTGCATGGAGGCTGGTGATCAGTGATGTGCCTTAGGGATCAGTTCTGGGACCCCTTCTCTTCATGATTTTTAATAATGACCTGGATGAGGTTAGTAAATTTGCTGATGACACAAAGGTTGGGAGTGTTGTGGATAGTGTGGAGGGCTGTCAGAGGTTACAGTGGAACATTGAGAGGATGCAAAGCTGAGCTGAGAAGTGGCAGATGGAGTTTAACCCAGATAAGTGTGAGGTGGCTCATTTTGGTAGGTCAAATATGATGGCAGAATATAGTATATTATTGGTAAGACTCTTGGCAGTGTGGAGGATCAGAGGGATCTTGGGGTCCGAGTCGAACACAGGTTGACAGTGTAGTTAAGAAGGCATATGGTGTATTGGCCTTCATCAACCATGGGATTGAGTTCAAGAGCCGAGAGGTAATGTTACAGCTATATAGGACCTTGGTCAGACCCCACTTGGAGTACTGTGCTCAGTTCTGGTCACCTCACTACAGGAAGGATGTGGAAACTATAGAAAGGGTGCACAGGAGATTTACAAGGATGTTGCCTGGATTGGGGAGCATGCCTTATGAGAATAGGTTCAATGAATTTGGCCTTTTCTTCTTGGAGCGATGGAGGATAAGAGGTGACCTGATAGAGGTGTATATGATGATGAGAGGCATTGATCGCATCGATAGTCAGACACTTTTTCCCAGGGCTGAAATGGCTAGCATGAGAGGGCTCAGAGGAGATGTCCAGGGTAAGTTTTTTTTATGCAGAGAGTGGTGAGTGTGTAGAATGGGCTGCCGGTGACGGTGGTAGAGGCTGATACAATAGGGTCTTTTAAGAGACTCTTAGATAGGTACATGGATTTTGGAAAAATAGAGGGCTATGGGTAACCCTAGATAATTTCTAAAGTAAGTACGTGTTCGGCACAGCAATGTGGGCTGAAGAGCCTGTATTGTGCTGTAGGTTTTCCATGTTTCTATGATCATTTCGTCATTTTTCTGCATTGTGTTTTCATTTAAGTTTAGAGGTGTGTACTTCTTTTCAGAATTGCATATGCTTTCAAGGAGTACTGAATCCTGTTATTGTTGATGAAAATATATCCTTAGAAGTTTTATCTGACTGTCGTGTAAATTTTTTATGTTTGTTATTCCTCTTCCTCCTTCTGCCCTAGGTAGTGTTAATCTAAGTGCGTTCGAGTGTACATAGTTTTTTTTTAATTTGTCATTTCAGTTCTTATTTTTCTTCATAAATTTTCCAGATTGGTTTGGACCAAGATATTATGCCAAAAGAATGCATTAATATCGCAAGGGTGTTTAATGCCTTTTTAATAATTTTACCGTTGAGCTCTGTTTGGCAGATTTTCTTCAGCCTTGAAGTAAATTCTGTGGAAAGTTTTCCCTTTATCACACTATGATCTATCTTCTTTGATTGTTGATATCCCAGCTACTCATCTGTTTCATATTCATCCATCGGTTGTATTGTATCCTGCTGCTCTGTTTTCTACTCTATTGGCTCTATTGCGCCTTTCTCTATGTTTAATGTTATGCATTTATCCAGTCCAAAGTTCATGTTTATATCTTTTGAAAATAATTCTGCTATTTGGATTAGTTTAGTTATACTGATGAGGGAGCATATAATTTCAAATCACCCATGTAAAGAAGGTGTGTCAAGGTATAATTCATTTGGTTGTCTCTAAGTTGATTCTCTATTCTCATCTAATTCTGTAAATTAGAGAGCGGGTTCAAAGCTAGAAAAAATCATAGTGCCACCTTAGAGTTGCCCTGAAAAATGCCTCGGTAATGGTGGTTGTTCTTTTTTGGTTGTTAATAGATTTGGAGAAGAGGAGTTCGGTGGGTAATACCATTCCGGCTGAAATTACTAGGCTTACCTATAGCCCTCTATTTTACTAAGCTCCATGTACCTATTTAAATGTCTCTTAAAAGACCCTATCGTATCCACCTCCACCACCATTGCCGGCAGCCCATTCTATGCACTCACCACTCTCTGAGTAAAAAACTTACCCCTGACATCTCTGTACCTCCTCCCCAGCACCTTAAACATGTGTCCTCTTGTGGCAACCATTTCAGACCTGGGAAAAAGCCTCTGACTATCCACACAATCAATGTCTCTCATCATCTTATACACCTCTATCAGGTCACCTCTCATCCTCCGTCGCTCCAAGGAGAAAAGGCCGAGTTCACTCAACCTATTCTCATAAGGCATGCTCCCCAATCCAGGCAACATCCTTGCAAATCTCCTCTGCAACCTTTCTATAGCTTCCACATCCTTCCTGTAGTGAGGCGACCAGAACTGAGCACAGTACTCTAAGTGGGGTCTGACCAGGGTCCCATATAGCTGCAACATTATCTCTCGGCTCCTAAATTCAATTCCACGATTAATGAAAGCCAATACACCGTACGCCTTCTTAACCACAGAGTCAACCTGCACAGCTGCTTTGAGCATCCTATGGACTCGGACCCCAAGATCCCTCTAATCCTCCACACTGCCAAGAGTCTTACCATTAATACTATATTCTGCCATCGTATTTGACCTACCAAAATGAACCACTTCACACTTATCTGGGTTGAACTCCATCTGCCACTTCTCAGCCCAGTTTTGCATCCTCTCGATGTCCCGCTGTAACCTCTGACACTATCCACAACACCTCCAACCTTTGTTTCATCAGCAAACTTACTAACCCATCCCTCCACTTCCTCATCCAGGTTGTTTTTAAAAATAACGAAGAGTAAGGGTCCCAGAACAGATCCCTCAGGCACACCACTGGTCACCGACCTCCATGCAGAATATGACCCATCTACAACCACACTTTGACTTCCGTGGGCAAGCCAGTTCTGGACCCACAAAGCAATGTCCCTTTGAATCCCATGCCTCTTTACTTTCTCAATAAGCCTTGCATGGGGTACCTTATCAAATGCCTTGCTGAAATCCATGTACACCACATCTACTGCTCTTCCTTTCCTTCATCAATGTGTTTAGTCACATCCTCAAAAAATTCAATCAGGCTCGTAAGGCAGAACCTGCCCTTGACAAAGCCATGCTGACTACTCCTAATCATATTATACCTCTGCAAATGTTCATAAATCCTGCCTCTCAGGATCTTCATCAAATTACCAACCACTGAAGTAAGACTCACTGGTCTATAATTTCCTGGGCTATCTCTACTCCCTTTCTTGAATAAAGAAACAACATTCGCAACCCTCCAATCTTCTGGAACCTCTCCTGTCCCTATTGATAATGCAAAGATCATTGCCAGAGGCTCAGCAATCTCTTCCCTCGCCTCCCACAGTAGCCTGGGGTACATCTCATCTGTTCCCAGTGACTTAGCCAACTGGATGTTTTCCAAAAGCTCCAGCACAACCTCTTTCTTAACATCTACATGCTCAAGCTTTTCATTCTGCTGAAAGTCATCACTACAATCACCAAGATCCTTTTCCATAGTGAATACTGAAGTAAAGTATTCATTAAGTACCTCTGCTATTTCCTCCGGTTCCATACACACTTTCCCACTGTCACACTTGATAGGTCCTATTCTTTCACATCTTATCCTCTTGCTCTTCACATACTTGTAGAATGGCTTGGGGTTTTCCTTAATCCTGCCCGCCAAGGCCTTCTCATGGCCCCTCCTAATTGTCCTTCCAACATTTTATAGCTTTCAATGAGATCCCCTGCATTCTTCCTAAATTCCAGCAAGTACAGGACCAAAGCTGCCAATCGCTGCTCATATGTTAACCCCTTCATTCCAGGAATCATCCGCATGAACCTCCTCAGGACTCCCTCCAATGACAACACATCCGTTCTGAGATATGGTGCCCAAAACTGTTGACAATACTCCAAGTGAGGCTTGACTAGTGTCTTATAAAGCCTCAGCATTATTCCTTACTTTTATATTCTATTCGCCTTGCAATAACTGCCAACAATGCACTTGCCTTCTTTACCACAGAATCAACCTGTAAATTATCCTTCTGGGAGTCTTTCACGAGAACTCCTAAGTCCCTCTGCACCTTTGATGTTTGAACCTTCTGCCTATTTACATAATTGTCCACACTCATGTCTTCAACCTGAGCCTGAGGCTCCAGCGGGTTCCTGTGCTGTGGAAGACATCCTGCCTCGTCCCTGTGCCAAAGACGCCGCGCCCCAGCAGCCTCAATGACTACAGACCGGTGGCATTGACCTCCCACATCATGAAGACCCTGGAGAGACTTGTTCTGGAGCTGCCCCGGCCTATGGTCAGGCCACAGTTGGATCCCCTCCAGTTTGCCTACCAGCCCCGACTAGGAGTTGAGGATGCCATCGTCTACCTGCAGAACCATGTCTATGCCCATCTGGACAAGCCAGCGAGCACTGTGAGGGTCATGTTTTTTGACTTCTCCAGTGTGTTCAACACCATCCGCCCTGCTCTGCTGGGGGAGAAGCTGACAGCGATGAAGGTGGATGCTTTCCTGGTGTCATGGATTCTTGATTACCTGACTGGCAGACCACAGTACGTGTGCTTGCAACCCTGTGTGTCCGACAGAGTGATTAGCAGCACTGGGGCTCCACAGGGGACTGTCTTGTCTCCCTTTCTCTTCACCATTTACACCTCGGACTTCAACTACTGCACAGAGTCTTGTCATCTTCCGAAGTTTTCTGATGACTCTGCCATAGTTGGATGCATCAGCAAGGGAGATGAGGCTGAGTACAGGGCTACGGTAGGAAACTTTGTCACATGGTGTGAGCAGAATTATCTGCAGCTTAATGTGAAAAAGACTAAGGAGCTGGTGGTAGACCTGAGGAGAGCTAAGGTACCAGCGACCCCTGTTTCCATCCAGGGGGTCAGTGTGGACATAGTGGAGGATTACAAATACCTGGAGATACGAATTGACAATAAACTGGACTGGTCGAAGAACACTGAGGCTGTCTACAAGAAGGGTCAGAGCTGTCTCTATTTCCTGAGGAGACCGAGGTCCTTTAACATCTGTCGGACGATGCTGAGGATGTTCTACAAGTCTGTGGTGGCCAGTGCGATCATGTCTGCTGTTATGTGCTGGGGCAGCAGGCTGAGGGTAGCAGACACCAGCAAAATCAACAAGCTCATTCGTAAGGCCAGTGATGTTGTGGGGATGGAACTGGACTCTCTGACGGTGGTGTCTGAAAAGAGGATGCTGTCCAAGTTGCATGCCATCTTGGACAATGTCTCTCATCCACTACATAATGTACTGGTTGAGCACAGGAGCACATTTGGCCAGAGACTCATTCCACCAAGATGCAACACAGAGCATCATAGGAAGCCATTCCTGCCTGTGGCCATCAAACTTTACAACTCCTCCCTTGGAGGGTCAGACACCCTGAGCCAATAGGCTGGTCCTGGACTTATTCCTGGCATAAACCACATATTACTATTTAACTATTTATGGTTTTATTATTACTATTTAATTATTTATGGTGCAACTGTAACAAAAACCAATTTCCCCCGAGATCCATAAAGTATGACTACGACTATTGTTCCTTTTACCAAAATGCATTATCGTACATTTCTCAACACTGTATTCCATCTGACACTTCTTTGCCCATTCTTCAAATCTATCTAATTCCTGCTGCAATCGCATTGCTTCCTCAGCACTACCTACCCCTCCACCTACCTTTGTATCATCTGCAAACTCTGCCAAAAAGCTATCATTTCTATTACCCAAATCATTGAAAAACCGTGAGAAAAGTAGCGGTCCCAATACTAACCACTAGTCACTGGCAGCTAATCAGAAAAGGTCTCTTTTATTCCCATTTACTGCTTACTGTCTGTCAGCCATTCCACTATCCATGCCAGTATCTTTCCTGTAACAGGTTTTTATCTTGTTAAGCGGTCTCATGTGAGGCACCTTATCAAACGCCTTCCGAAAATCCAAATAAATGACACCCACTGCCTCTCCTTTGTCCCCCCTGCTTGTTACTTCCTCGAAGAACTCTAACAGACTTGTCAGGCAACATTCGATTCACAGAAACCATGCTGATTTTGACTTATTTTATCATTAGTCTCCAAGTATCTCAATAGCTCATCCTTAATAATAGACCTCGACATTTTCCCAAGCACTGAACTTAGACTAACTGACCTACAATTTCCTTTCTTTTGCCTTCCTCCCTTCTTAAAGAGTGGTGTGACATTTGCAATCTTCTAGTTCTCTGGGACCATGACAGAATCAAGTGATTCTTGAAAGATGATGACCAATGCATCCGTTTATCTCTTCAGCAACCTCCTTCAGGACTCTGGAATATAGTCCATCTGGTCCAGGTGACTTATCCACCTTAAGACCTTTGAGTTTGCCTAGCACATTTTCCTTTGTAATAGCAACAGCACTCAGTCTTGCTCCCTGACACTCATGGACCTCTGGCATATTGTGAGTGTCTTCCACAGTGAAGACTGATGCAAAGTACCCATTAAGTTCATCTTCCATTTCTTTGTCCCCCATTACTATCTTACTAGCATCATTTTCCAGTGGTCCAATATTAACTCTCACCTCCCTTTTACTTTTTATATAACTGAAAAAACTTTTAGTATCCTATTTTATGTTATTGGCTAATTTGCCCAAATATTTAATCTTTTCCCTGCTTTTTTAGTTGCCTTTTATTGGATTTTAAAAGCTTCCCAATCATCCAACTTCCCACTCACTTATGCTACCTTCTATGCCCTTTCCTTGGCTTTTATTCAGTCCTTAACTACCTTTGTCAGCCACGGTTGCCTACCCCTACCAATTGAGAACTTCTTCCTCTGTGGGGCATATCTATCCTGCGCCTTGTGAACTATTCCTGGAAACTTCAGCCATCTCTGCTCTGCTATCATCCCCACCAGTATCCCCCTATCCCCCTCCAATTCACCTGGGCAAGCTCCTCTCTCATGCCTCTGGAATTCCCTTTATTCTATTGCGATACTGATACATGTGAGTTATTCTTCTCCCTCTCAAATAGTATGAATTCAATCATATTATGATCACTGCTTCCTAAGGGTTCCTTCACATTAAGCTCCCCATGACCTTGGACACTCATGCTAATTAAGAACCAATCAACCTCCACTTTAAGTATACCCAAAGATTTGTCCTCCATAGTTGTCTGTGGCAATATATTCCACAGATTCACCACCCTGTGGCTGAAGAAATTCCTCCTCATCTCTGTTCTAAAAGGGGTGTCCTTCTGTTCTGAGGCTGTGCCCTCTGGTCCTAGACTCCCCCAGTATAGGAAATATACTGTATCTAGACCTTTCAATATTTAAAAGGTTTTAATGAGATCCTCACTCTTTTGTTTAAAGTCCTGCAAGTACTGGCCCAGAGCCTGCAAATGCCCCACATACATTAACCCTGGCATTCCCAGAATTATTCTCATGAACGTCCTCTGGACCCTCTACAATGCTAACACATCCTTTCTTAGATAAGAGGCCCAAAACTGCTCACAATACTCCGTGTGGTCTGACCAATGCCTTATAAAGCCTCAGCATTATATTCTTGCTTCTATATTCTAGCCCTCTCAAAATGAATGCTAACATTGCATTTGCCTTCCTCACTCATGGGTTACAAGACCATAAGACATAGGAGCAGAATTAGGCCATTCAGCCCATCGAGACTGCTCTGCCATTCCATCATGGTTGATTCCAGATCCCACTCAACCCCGTACCATCGACTCAACCTGAAGGTTAACCGGACTCCAGAGACCCTTTGCACCAAATGGCAACCTTTGTGCCACAGCAGATGTCTCTGGCTTGGTGGGGTGTGGACGGGTACGTGGCTTAACGTGGTGAAGGCCTGAGGAGTTTCTCTGTGCTAGGGGAGAAAAGGGAAGGCCCAGTTGGTGTGGATAGACGGAACAAACAGTGCAGGAACAGGCCCTTCAGCCTTCTGCCAGACTAATTAGTAATCAAATGCTCAATGCCTAATTCCATCTACCTACATAATGACCATATTCTTCCACTTCCGACACATCCATGCACCTGCCCAAGGGCCTCTTGAATGTGTCTACTGTATTTGCCTATTCCAGGCACCCAACACTCTCCATGTAAAAATCTTGCCCCACACATCTCCTTTGAAATTAGCCTCTCTCACCTTGGATGCACGCCCTCTGGTATTAGAGATTGCAACTCTGGGATAAAAATATTGGCTCAATCTGTCCTTCTCATAAACTCATAGACCCCAAAGGAATATCCCGTCAGCCTCCACCACTCCAGAAAAAACAACCTAAATTTGTCCAACCTCTCCTTATAGCAGATGCCCTCTAACCCAGGCAGTATTCTGATCAACATCTCCTACATCCTCTCCAAAACCTCAACATCCCTCCTGTAATGGGGACTAGAACAGAATGCAATACCCCAGACATTGCCTAAATTGACTAATAAGGGATTTAGCCAAAGGATTGCAAGGGACAAAATTAGCCCTCTGGAAGATCAGAATGGTAATCCATGTGTGGAGTCAAAAGAGACGGGGGAGATCTTAAATGGATTTTTTTCATCTGTATTTGCTCAGGAGACAAAGTAGCAGTGAGGTCAGCAACCCAATACAGATTACAAAGGAGAAGGAGATCTGTCCTCCCTAATTTGAGGCAAATTAGGGAGGACAAATCCCCAGGGACCGACAGAAGTTCCCTCAGATACTGTGGAGACAAGTGCAGAAACTGCAGGGGCCCAAGCAGAGATATTTAAAACACCCTTCGTGACAGGAGAGGTACCAGAGGATTGGAGGATAGTCAATGTTGTTTCGCTGTTTAAGAAGGACTCTAAGAATAATCCTAGAAATTATAGGCTGGTGAGCCTGACAACAGTAGCAGGAAAGTTACTGGAAGTCATTCTAAGGGACTGGATATATGAGTATTTGAATAGACATGGACAGAATAGGATAGTCATCAAGGCTTTGTGCGTGGTGGTTCATGTCTAACCAATCTTATAGCGTTTTTTGAAGAAGTTACCAGGAAAGTTGACGAAGGCAAGGCAGTGGATGTTGCCTCCTTATCAACATTGTAAGGATCTTGCCTTTAACAATGTACTGTCCCTTTACATTTGACCCACCAAGGTGCAACGCTTCATATTTGGCTGGGTTAAATACCATCTGCCAATTACTGCCCATGTCCACAACTAATCTATATCCCTTTGTATTCTTTACCAATCATAAACAATATCCACAACAGCACCAATCTTCATATCATCTGCAAACTTCCTAACCCACATATTTATGTTTTCATCCAGGTCATTTATATACATCACAAACAGCAGAGATCCCAGTACAAATTCCTGCCGAACATCACTAATCACAGAGCTACAGCTCAAATAAGCCACCTCAATCACTACCCACTGTCTTCTATGGGCAAGCCAATTTGGAATGCAATGGACAAGGGCACGATGTGAGAGAGTAGTGGTCACCTCGCACAGTTACAGCTATTTTGGAGTTCAATTCTCAAGCTGTCTGTAAGGAGTCTGTACATTCTCACTGTGACCGCAAGGGTTTTCTCCAGGTACTCTGGTTTCCTCACACAATCAAAAGATGTACTGATTAGTTGTTAATTAGTCGTTATAAACTATCCTGTGATTAGGCTAGGGTCAAATAGGTGAGCTGCTGGGTTGCATGACTCGCTGGGCTACAAGGGCATGTTTCTCTCAATAAATAAATGTAAACAATGTATACCACAAATGACAGCGGTCCCAGTACGGGTCTCTCAATAAATGTATACAATGTATATGGCAAACGGCAGAGGTCCCAGCATGGGTCTCTCAATAAATAAATGTATACAATGAATATCACAAATGCAGAGGACCCAGTGCAAGTCTCTCAATCAATAAATGTAAACAATATGTATCACGAACAGCAGAAGTCCCAGTATGGGTTCCTCAATAAACAAAATGTACACAATGTGTATCACAAATAGCAGAGGTCCCAGTACGGGTCTCTCGATAAATAAATGTATACATTGTACATCACAAACGGCAGAGGTCCCAGTATGGGTCTCTCGATAAATAAATGTATACATTGTACGTCACAAACGGCAGAGGTCCCAGTACGGGTCCCTCAATAAACAAAATGTACACAATGTGTATCACAAATAGCAGAGGTCCCAGTACGGGTCTCTCGATAAATAAATGTATACATTGTACATCACAAACAGCAGAGGTCCCAGTATGGGTCTCTCGATAAATAAATGTATACATTGTACATCACAAATGGCAGAGGTCCCAGTACGGGTCTCTCAATAAATAAATGTAAACAACGTATATCACAAATGGCAGAGGTCCCAGTATGGGTCTCTCAATAAATGTATACAATGTACATCACAAACGGCAGAGGTCCCAGTACGGGTTTCTCGATAAATAAATGTATACAATGTACATCACAAACGGCAGAGGTCCCAGTATGGGTCTCCCAGTACGGGTCTCTCAATAAATAAATGTAAACAATGTATATCACAAACGGCAGAGGTCCCAGTACGGGTCTCTTGATAAATAAATGTATACATTGTACATCACAAATGGCAGAGGTCCCAGTACGGGTCTCTCGATAAATAAATATATACAATGTACATCACAAACGGCAGAGGTCCCAGTACTGGCCTCTCGATAAATAAATGTATACATTGTACATCACAAACAGCAGAGGTCCCAGTATGGGTCTCTCGATAAATAAATGTATACATTGTACATCACAAATGGCAGAGGTCCCAGTACGGGTCTCTCAATAAATAAATGTAAACAATGTATATCACAAATGGCAGAGGTCCCAGTACGGGTTTCTCGATAAATAAATGTATACATTGTACATCACAGACGGCAGAGGTCCCAGTACGGGTTTCTCGATAAATAAATGTATACAATGTACATCACAAACGGCAGAGGTCCCAGTATGGGTCTCCCAGTACGGGTCTCTCAATAAATAAATGTAAACAATGTATATCACAAACGGCAGAGGTCCCAGTACGGGTCTCTTGATAAATAAATGTATACATTGTACATCACAAATGGCAGAGGTCCCAGTACGGGTCTCTCGATAAATAAATATATACAATGTACATCACAAACGGCAGAGGTCCCAGTACTGGTCTCTCGATAAATAAATGTATACATTGTACATCACAAACGGCAGAGGTCCCAGTACGGGTCTCTCGATAAATAAATGTATACATTGTACATCACAAACGGCAGAGGTCCCAGTACGGGTCGCTCGATAAATAAATGTATACAATGTACATCACAAATGGCAGAGGTCCCAGTACGGTTCTCCCAGTACGGGTCTCTCAATAAATAAATGTAAACAATGTATATCACAAATGGCAGAGGTCCCAGTATGGGTCTCTCAATAAATAAATGTATACATTGTACATCACAAACGGCAGAGGTCCCAGTACGGGTCTCTCGGTAAATAAATGTATACAATGTGTATCACAAACGGCAGAGGTCCCAGTACGGGTCTCTCGATAAATAAATGTATACATTGTACATCAGAAACGGCAGAGGTCCCAGTACGGGTCTCTCGATAAATAAATGTATACATTGTACATCACAAACGGCAGAGGTCCCAGTACGGGTCTCTCGGTAAATAAATGTATACAATGTACATCACAAACGGCAGAGGTCCCAGTACGGGTCTCTCGATAAACAAATGTATACAATGTATATCACAAACGGCAGAGGTCCCAGTACGGAGGCATAGGTGTGTGAATTCACATTCTCAGGTTAGCTGAGTGGGGACAGAGCAAGTAAGTTAACCATTAATTTATAGAACAAGACAGATAGTAAACATTCGGTAACCCATTCAAGTTACACACAGAAACAAATATGTATCTAAAGCATGTGCCTGCCCCCCCACCTTACTACAGCACGCTTCCACTGTTTCCACAGCAACAGTCACGACTCCTAGTCCATGGTGACCCAGACAGCAAAGAGGGTGAGTGACTTCAGTATTCGAGATAAAACTCTACGAGTGCCATGATATATTATCAGCTAAAAGGCAGCTAGTGGGAGAGGCAGTAATGCTCCTTAAATGGGTCAATGCTCAGCTATCATGGGGGAAGCAACTTTCAATGAGCAGGTAAGGTGGACACCTCCTGCAATAGCAGACCTGTGGCCTGAGTAAGTCCCAATGACCACTACCTCATGTCTTCTACAGGCAAGCCAATTCACTGGATCCCTGGGGACAGGATGTCACATGTGATGTTCCTACCTTGAACGTCAGTCAGCCAGTTGGGTTGAAGATGATGCTCAGTAGCTATCATTAGTGTGTTGAGGAAAACCAGGAAGATCACCAGCCAGTAGAAGAACTTGGACTTCACTAGCTCCCTGCATTTCCGTCGGAACATTGGATTACACCTTTGACATCGCCAGCTGCAAGAAACCAACAGAGAGACGGTCCATTCACTTACTCATGCAACTCGAGCAAGAAACCAACACAGTCACTTCACTGACTCAGTCAATGTGAGCAAGACTTTGAACGGCAAGAGCTGGAGCACACACCGACCTCATCAAGGGAGCACCAGTGGAGCAGTTTCAAGTTCGTGGGTGTCAACATCTCTGAGGATCTATCCTGGGCCCAACATATCGATGAAATTACAAAGAGGGCACGACAGCAGCTATATTTTATTAGGAGTTTGAGAGGACTTAGTCAAAGACTCTCATAAATTTCTACAGATTAAGTGGGTGGCATTACTAGTCAGGGAAAATGTCATGGCAGTGCTCAGACAGGACAGACTGGAGAGCTTGTTTAGTGAGGCTTTATGGGTGGAACTGTGGAATAAGAAAAATATGACCACATCAATGACTATGTTATAGACAACCCAACAGTCTGCAGCATTCAGAGGAACAAATTTGTAGAGAGATTACAGACTGTTGTAAGAAACATAAGGTTGTTATGCTAGGTGATTTTAAGTTCCACATATTGTCTGGGAATTCCATACTCTATAAGGACTAGAAGTCCCAATAAGAGAGTGTGCAATACTTAATCTGTTATTAGGGAATGAGACAGGGCAGGTGACAGAAGTATGTGTAGGGGGACACTATCTAGTGATCATGACATTAGTTTCAAAGTAAATATGGAAAAAGATAGAGGTTGAGAAAGGATCTGGCAAGTGTGAATCGGTACAGGCTGTTCTCTGGCAAAGGTGTACTTGCTAAGTGAGCGGCCTTCAAAAATGAAACTTTGCGAGTACAAAACTTGTGTGTGCCTGTCAAAATAAAAGGTAAAGATGACAGGTTTAGGGAACTTTGGTTTTCAAGAGATATTGAGGATCTGGTTAAGGAAAAAAATGGTGCATAGCAGGTATAGACAGGTAGGAACATGAAGTGCTTATGGAGTAAAAGAAATGCAAGAGAACACTTAAGAAAGAAATCAGGATGTTGTTCTGCTGTTAAGAAAGGCTCTAAAAATAAACCAGGAAATTATAGGCCAGTGATTCCGACTGCAGTAGTGCTATGTCAAAAAAAAACTCAAAGGCTTCTATAGATGTACTGTGGAGAGCATTCTGATAAGGCTGCATCACTGTCTGGTATGGGGGGGTGGGGTGCTACTGCACAGGACCGAAAGAAGCTGCAGAGAGCCGTAAATTTAGTCGGTTCTATCTTGGGTACTAGCCTGAAAAGTTTCCAAGACATCTTCAAGGAGCGGTGTCTCAGAAAGGCAGCGTCCATTATTAAGGACCTCCAGCACCCAGGGCATGCACTTTTCTCACTGTAACCATCAGGCAGGAGGTACAGAAGCCTGAAGGCACACCCTCAGCAATTCAGGAACAGCTTCTACCCCTCTGCCATCCGATTCCTAAATGGACACTGAACCCATGAACACTACCTCACTTTTTTAATATATATTATTTGTTTTTGCACGCGTTTTAATCTGTAATACATACACTGTAATTGATTCAATTATTCATTTATTTTTACTGTTTTTCCATATTGTGTATTGCATTGAATATCTGTTGTTAAGTTAACAAATTTCATGACACATGCTGATGATAATAAGCCTGATTCTGAATAGGGATATTCAACATGGCTTAGAGCATGTTAGGCCATGTCTAACCAAAACTTAAAGAGTTTTTCAAGGAAGTTACCAGAAAAGTTGATGAAGGCAAGGCAGTGGATGTTGTCTACATGGATTTTAGCAAGGCAGTTGATAAAGTCCTGCATTGGAGGTTGGTCAAGAAGGTTCAGTTGCTTGGCATTCAAGATGATCTGGATGATAAAGTGATTAATCAGATCATTAAATTCGCAGAAAACGCCAAGATTGGGGGTGTAGTGGACAGCAAGGAAGACTATCAGAGCTTGCAGCGGAATCCGGATCACCTGGAAAATGGCAGATGGAATTTAATGCAGACAAGTGTGAGGTGATACAGTTTGGAAGCTCTTACACAGTGAATGGTAAGACACTAAGGAGTGCAGTAGAATAAAGGCATCTGGGACTATAGGTCCATAATTGATTGAAAGTGGTGTCACAGGTAAATAGGGTCATAAAGAAAGTTTTTGGCACACTGGCCTTCAGAAATCAAAGTACTGAGGACAGGGGATGGAATATTATGGTGAAATTGTATGAGACATTGGTGATGCCTAATTTGGAATATTTTGTGCAGTTTTGGTCACCCACCTACTGGAAAGATGTAAGTAAGACTGAAAGAGTACAGAAAAAATCTACAAGAATGTTGCCAGGTCTGGAGGACCTGAGTTATAATGAAAGATTGAATAGGTTAAGATTTTATTCTGTGGAATCTCGAAGACTGAGGGGAGATTTGATAGAGGTATGGAAAATTATGGGGGGGGGTGCAGATGGGTAAACGCAGGTAGGCTGCATCCACTGAGGCTAGGAGGGACTACAATCAGAGGTCATGGGTTAAGGGTGAAAAGTTTAAGGGGAACATGAGGAGTACCTTCTTCACTCAGAGGATCGTGAGAGTGTGGAACAAGTTCCCAATGCAAGTGGTGCATGCGAGCTCAATTTCAGTGTCTGAAGGAATTTTCGCTAGGTACATGGGTAGCTGGGATAATAGACAATAGACAATAGGTGCAGGAGTAGGCCATTCGGCCCTTTGAGCCAGCACCGCCATTCACCGTGATCATGGCTGATCATCCACTATCAGTATCCAGTTCTTGCCTTATCCCCATAACCTTTGATTCCGCTATCCTTCAGAGCTCTATCCATCTCTCTCTTAAAAGCATCCAGAGACTTGGCCTCCACAGCCTTCTGGGGCAGAGCATTCCATATATCCACCACTCTCTGGGTGAAAAAGTTTTTCCTCAACTTCGTTCTAAATGGCCTACCCCTAATTTTTAAACTGTGGCCCCTGGTTCTGGACTCACCCATCAGCGGGAACATGCTTCCTGCCTGCAGCGTGTCCAATCCTTTAATAATCTTATATGTTTCAATAAGATCCTCTCTCCTCTCTCAGCCTTCTAAATTCCAGAGTATACAAGCCCAGTCGCTCCAATCTTTCGACATATGACAGTCCCGTCATCCCAGGAATTAACCTTGTGAACCTACGCTACACTCCCTCAATAGCAAGAATGTCCTTCCTCAAATTTGGAGACCAAAACTGCACACAGTACTCCAGGCGTGGTCTCACCAGGGCCCTGTACAGCTGCAGAAGGACCTCTTTGCTCTTATACTCAATTCCCCTTGTTATGAAGGTCAGCATGTCATTAGCTTTTTTCACTGCCTGCTGTACTTGCATGCTTGCTTTCAGTGACTGATGCACAAGAACACCTAGATCTCGTTGTGCTTCCCCTTTTCCTAACTTGACTCCATTTAGATAATAATCTGCCTTCCCGTTCTTATCACCAAAGTGGATAACCTCACATTTATCCACATTAAACTGCATCTGCCCACTCACCCAGCCCGTCCAAGTCACCCTGCATTCTCATAACATCCCCCTCACATTTCACACTGCCTCCCAGCTTTGTGTCATCGGCAAATTTGCTAATGTTACTTTTAATTCCCTCATCTAAATCATTAATATATATTGTAAACAGCTGCGGTCCCAGCACTGAACCCTGAGGTACCCCACTGGTCATCGCCTGCCATTCCAAAAGGGACCCGTTAATCGCTACTCTTTGTTTTCTGTCAGCCAGCCAATTTTCAATCCATGTCAGTACTCTGCCCCCAATACCATGTGCCCTAATTTTGCCCACTAATCTCCTATGTAGGACTTTATCAAAGGCTTTCTGAAAGTCCAGGTACACTACATCCACTGGCTCTCCCTTGTCCACTTTCATAGTTACATCCTCAAGAAATTCCAGAAGATTAGTCAAGCACGATTTCCCCTTCGTAAATCCATGCTGACTCGGACCAATCCTGTTACTACTATCCAGTCGTGTCGTAATTTCATTTTTTATAATTGACTCCAGCATCTTTCCCACCACCAACGTCAGGCTAACCGGTCTATAATTCCCTGTTTTCTCTCTTCCTCCCTTCTTGAAGAGAGGGACAACATTAGCCACCCTCCAATCCACAGGAACTGATCCTGAATCTATAGAGCATTGGAAAATGATTACCAATGCGTCCACGATTTCTAAAGCCACCTCCTTAAGTACCCTGGGATGCAGACCATCAGGTCCCGGGGACTTATCAGCCTTCAGACCCAACAGCCTATCCAACACCATTTCCTGCCTAATATAAATTTCCTTCAATTAATCCATTACCCTAGGTCTTTTGGCCACTATTACATCTGGGAGATTGATTGTGTCTTCCCGAGTGAAGACAGATCCAAAGTACCTGTTCAACTCGTCTGCCATTTCCTTGTTCCCCATAATAAATTCACCCGCTTCTGTCTTCAAGGGCCCAATTTTGGTCTTAACTATTTTTTTCCTTTTCACATACCTAAAGAAGCTTTTACTATCCTCCTTTATATTCTTGGCCAGTCTACCTTCGTACCACATTTTTTCTCCGTGTATTGCCTTTTTAGTTACCTTCTGTTGCTCTTTAAAAGATTCCCAATCCTCCGGCTTCCCACTCATCTTTGCTATGTTATACTTCTTCTCTTTTATTTTTATGCTGTCCATTACTTCCCTTGTCAGCCACGGCTTCCCCTTACTCCCCTTAGGATCTTTCTTCCTCTTTGGAACGAACTGATCCTGCACCTTCTGCATTATTCCCAGAAACACTTGCCATTGCTGTTCCACTGTCATCCCTGCTAGGGTATTATTCCATTGAACTTTGGCCAGCTCCTCCCTCATAGCACCATAGTTCCCTTTGTTCAACTGTAATACTGACACTTCCGAGTTTCCCTTCTCCCTCTCAAATTGTAGATTAAAACTGATCATATTATAGTCACTACCTCCTAATGGCTCCTTTACCTCGAGGTCCCTGATCAAATCCGGTTCACTGCACAACACTAAATCTAGAATTACGTTCTCTCTGGTAGGCTCCAGTACAAGCTGTTCTAAGAATCCATCTCGGAGGGACTCCACAAACTCCCTTTCTTGGGGCCCAGCACCAACCTGATTCCTCCAGTCTACCTGCATGTTGAAATCCTCCATAACAACTGCAGCATTACCTTTGCGACATGCCAATTTTAACTCTTGATTCAACTTACACCCTACATCCAGACTACTGTTTGGGGGCCTGTAGATAACTCCCATAAGGGTCTTTCTACCCTTAGAATTTCTCAGTTCTATCCATACTGACTCTACGTCTCCTGATTCTATGTCCCCCCTCGCAAGGGACTGAATATCATTCCTCACCAACAGAGCCACCTCACCCCCTCTGCCCATCAGTCTGTCCTTTCGATAGGACGTATACCCTTGATTATTCATTTCCCAGGCCCTGTCCACTTGAAGCCATGTCTCTGTTATTCCCACAACATCACACTTACCAATTTCCAACTGTGCCTCAAGCTCATCTACTTTATTTCTTATATTATATGGATGGCTATGATTCGGGTGCAGGACTAGTCAATTTAAATGGTTCAGTACAGACTAGATGGGCCAAAGGTCCTGTTCCTGTGCTGTATTTCTCTATGACTCTATGTACCATGGAGAGCATTCTGTCTGGTTGTATCATTTAAAAATGAACCCTTTCGTGAAAAGTTTTATTGGGAAAATTTATAATTTATTGTTACAACAGCACAATTATCCTTCACTTAAGATTAAGCAAGATTGGGAGAGAGAGCTTAACATGACCTTGATAACTGAGGATTGGTTGCGGATTTAGAAGTTAGTTTACTCTTCTTCGATCTGTGCCAATCACGCTTTAATTCAATTTAAAATTGTACATCGTTATTATTTGACAAAGGAGAGACTGTCTTTTAGATGTTTCCTAATTTTGACAGTCAGTGTGATAGATGTAAAACTGAGACAGCTACACATGTTTCGGTCGTGTTCTGTATTGAAACATTTTTGGAAATCTATTTTTTCTACAATTTCTAAAGTTTTAAAAATTAATTTACAACCTAATAAATTGACAGTTTTGTTTGGTTCATCCCTCAATATATTCATGGTATTTCTGTATCAGACCAACATGTAATTGCATTTGTTACATTATTGGCCAGAAGGGCTATTTTGTTGAAATGGAAAGATGCTCCTCCTTTGATACAATGGTTCTCTCAGGTGATGCTATGTCTTAGTTTGGAGGAAATCAGAAATCAAGCTTTTGATCCTCGATTTGATTTTGAGAAAAGGTGGGGTTCTTTTGCCCGCTAATATCATCTGATTTGAGTTAATTAATATGGTTTCCTTCCAATTTTTGTTTAAATGGATTTGAGTTAGCGGATTGATGTTTTTCTTTTACGGAAGCTTGTGTGACGTATAGCTCCAGGGTTGTGCTCCCAATGGTTTGTTTTTTTTCCCCGTTTTTTTCAGTTAGTAGGGGTTTTTATCTTAGTTAGTTATCTTAGTTAGTTATCTTAGTTTTTATCTTTCTTTCTCTTTTTTTCTTTCAAAAAATATTCTTCACACTTTAATTTTTTCTTATTATTATTGATATATTGCTTAGCTTTGTTAATTAGTTATTTGCTAATTTAATTCTTTATTGTACATATTGACTAGATTATCTTAATGTGTTTTTTGTTGATCTTTAATATTAATTAATAAAAAAGATTTTAAAAATGAAATGGTTGCATCACCATCTGGTACGGAAGGGCCACTGCACAGGATCAGAACAAGCTGTAGAAAGTTGTAAACATAGCAGGCTCCATAATGGGTACTAACCTCCCAGCATCGAGGGCATCTTTGAAAGGCAATACCTCAAAAAGGCAGCATCCATCATTAAGGACTCCATCACCCAGGGCGTGCCTTCTTCTCATTGCTACCATCAAGGAAGAGGTACAGGACCTTGAAGAGCCACACAACATTTCAGCAACAGCTTCTTCCCCTTCACCATCAGATTCGAGGCATCGCCTTTTGAAGATGTCCTCAATGCCGGGGAGGCTATTGCCCATGATGGAGCCCGCTGAGTTTAAAACTTTCCACGCTAACCTGTACATTAGGAACATTTAAGAAACCTTCCTTCGACACATAGATGATAGAAAATCGGAGGACTCTGTGGGAGGGAAGGGTTAGATTGATCTTAGAGTAGGTTAAAAAATCAGCACCACATTGTGGGCTGAAGGGCCTGTACTGGCTGTAATGTATGTTCTATTTTCAAGACTCAAAGACTGACAAACAACCAACATGCAAGGCAAATCAAAAATCATCCATATGCCTATTTAAGAGTCTCTTAAATATCGGAAAGAAAAGAAACAAACTTCTCATCAACACCTTAAACCCAGTATGAATGTTCGAGGGGCAGGCGGCTGCTGTCCTTTCAGAAGGGTATGTTGAGGGGCAGGCGACTGCTGTCCTTTCAAAAGGGCATGTCAAGGGGCAGGCGGCTGTTGGCCTTTCAAAAGGGCATGTCGAGGGGTAGGCAGCTCCTGTCCTTTCAGAAGGGCATGTCGAGGGGCAGGCGGCTCCTGTCCTTTCAGAAGGGCATGTCGAGGGGCAGGCGACTGCTGTCCTTTCAAAAGGGCATGTCAAGGGGCAGGCAGCTGCTGTCCTTTCAAAAGGGCATGTTGAGGGACAGGCGGCTGTTGGCCTTTCAAAAGGGCATGTCAAGGGGCAGGCGGCTGCTGGCCTTTCAAAAGGGCATGTCGAGGGGCAGGCGGCTGTTGGCCTTTCAAAAGGGCATGTCAAGGGGCAGGCGGCTGCTGGCCTTTCAAAAGGGCATGTGAGGGGCAGGTGGCTGCTGGCCTTTTGAAAGGGCATGTCGGGGGGCAGGCAGCTGCTGTCCTTTCAGAAGGGCATGTCGAAGGGCAGGCGGCTGTTGGCCTTTCAAAAGGGCATGTGAGGGGCAGGCGGCTGCTGGCCTTTCAACAGGGCATGTGAGGGGCAGGCGGCTGCTGGCCTTTCGAAAGGGCATGTGAGGGGCAGGTGGCTGCTGGCCTTTTGGAAGGGCATGTCGAGGGGCCAGCGGTGGCTAGCCAATGTTGACTTACATGATGCGTGAGAGCAGACTCATTCCCTCCATCCTGAGTAGTTCCTGAGAGCCCAAGGAGCCTGTCTCATCTGACGCCAGTATCCCTGGAGAAACAGGTCGAGACACAGTCTTTACAAGGATTAAATCATGAACGCAAGCGATTCTGCAAATGCTGGAAATGCAGAGTAACACACACAAGGTACTGGAAGAATTCAGGTCAGGTAGCATCTATGAAGGGGAATAAACAGTTGATGTTTCAGGCCAAGAACATTTATCAGGGCTGGAAGGAAAGGGAAGATACCAGAATAAGAAGGAGGTGGGAGAGGAAGGAGAACAAAGTGAAAGGTGATAGGTGAAACTTGGTGGATGGGGGTAGGGGGGAGAATTAAGAAGCTGAGAGATGATTGATGGTAAAGATTAAGCGCTGGAGAAGGAGAAATCTGATAAGAGAGGACAGTGTACCACAGAGGAAAGGAAATGAGGAGGGCATCAGGGGAAGGGGATAAGCAGGTGAGGAGAAGAGGTAAGAGACCAGAATGTGGGATTGAAGAAGAGAGAAAGGGGAGAGGGGGGGAAATTACTGAAAGCTGGAGAAATTAATGCTCATGCCGTCAGGCTGGATACTAAGGAAAGTCAACCCTAGCTCTGCAGTTATACTACAAAGAGGAGAAAATCTGTAGACGCTGGAAATCCAAGCAACACACCCAAAATGCAGGCCAGGCTGCGTCTATGGAAAAGAATACACTCGACGTTTCAGGCCAAGACCCTTCAGCAGGACCCTTGGCACTTTACAGCACCAGCCCATAAAACTGGGGTTCAATTCTCGCCACTGTGTGTAAGGAGTTTGTACTTTCTCTCCATGACTGTGTGGCTTTCCTCCCATATCCATAAGAAGTATGGGTCAGTTGTGGGCAGCATGGCAAATCTATATGGGCTGTCCCCACAATATCTTCCCACTCTGCTGGTTGTCGATGCAAATGACTCATTTCACTGTATGTTTTGATATTTTGATGTGTCAAAACATAGTTCAAAGTTCTTGTACGTCACCATATACAGTAGGACCCTGAAGTACATTTTCTTGTGGCACACACAGTAAATCCAAAAAACATAGCAGAATCAACGAAAGACCACACCCCAAGAAGGCAGACAAACAAATGTGCAAAAGACAATAAACTGCAAATACCAAAAAAAAATAAATAAGCAATAAATATCGAAAACATGAGATGGAGAGTCCTTGAAAATGAGTTCATAGGGTGTGGGAAAAGTTCAAAGATGGGTGAGTGAAGTTGAGTGAACCTTCTATCGCTCTGCCATCAGATTTCCGAGCGTCTTGAAAACCATCTCCCTCTTCTTTAGCACTATTTATTAATTTACTGAAACTTATAGTAATTATATGTTGTACTGTACCACAGCCACAAAACGATAAATGCCATGACATACAGTTCACCCAGTGGCCACTTTATTAGACACACCTATACACCTGCTGTTAATGTAAATATCTAATCAGCCAATCATGTGACAGCAACTCTACGCATAAAAGCATGTAATCATGGACAAGAGGTGCAGTTGTTGCTCACAATGGGGAAGAAATGTGATCTCAGTGACTTTGACTGTGGAATGATTGTTGGTGCCAGATGGGGTGGTTTGAGTATGTCAGAAACTGCTGATCTCCTGGGATTTTCACGCACAACAGTCTCTGGGGCAGGGGTGGCCAACCTTTTACATTCCATGAGTCAACTTTTTCACGCACGAGTTCAGGTACAATTTTCTTCATGCACGAGTTCTATATTAACATATTTTTACAAGAATTAAATGAGGGTACAAGAGTTGTATGGCGCATCTGAACTCGTGAGTGAAAAAATTGATGCATGGAATGTAAAAGGTTGGCCACCCCTGCTCTTGAGTTTACAGGGAATGGTGCGATAAACAAAAAAACACCCAGTGAAAAGCAGTTGTGCGTGTGAAAACAACTTGTAAATGAGAGAGGTCAGAGGAGAATGGCCAGACTGGTTCAAGCTGACAGAAAGGTGACAGTATCTTAATTAACCACACATTGCAACAGTGGTGTGCAGAAGAGAATATCTGAATGCACAACATGTCAAACCTTAAAGTGGATAGGCTACGGCAACAGAAGACCATAAAGATACACTCAGTGATAATAAACCTGATTCTGATTCAGAAAGCAACAAGGATGAGGTATGAAAATACTAAAATGAGCCAAGACCTCGGTTTAAAATCTCACATCAGAAAGATGGCATCCTCAAGGGTACAGCACTCAACAGTACTGTCACCCTGGGTGTAAAAATTGGTCACAGTTTCCTAGTTCGAAACAACAGCAAAATGTGTCATATGCATCAGATCAAGTCAGAAAGGGCGCAACCAGGAAGTGTCGCCATGCTTCTGTTGCCAACATAACACGTCCACAATTTACTGACCCTAACCATATGTCTTTGGAATGTGGGAGGAATCCAGAGCACCCAGAGGAAACCCACACGGTCATGGGAGAGCATGCAAACTCTGTACTGAATTCAGTACAAGCTACATGTTAAATTAAAAGCTGGCCTTCAGACATAAGAACAGAACAGGCCATTCAGCCCATCGAGTCTATGCGACTATTTCATCATGCCTGATTTATTATCTCTCTCAACTCCATTCTCCTGTGTTCTTCCTGTAACCTTTGACAACATTACTAATCAAGAACCTATCAACCTTTGATATAAATATATCCAAATAATTGGCCCTCCACAGCCATCTCTGGCAATGCATTCCACAGATTCTCCACCCTCTAGCTGAAGGAATTCCTCCTCATCTCTGTTCTGTTATGTTTTGTAACTCCAGAAACTAATCAAAAGAAAAAACATGGGAGCCCAGGACTCTTGTCTACTTCGTCCTGAGGCGCTCACATATGCGTGGTGGCATTATGACAAATGTCATTACTTATAATCCGTAATGAATTATGTAAACAACAAAGAACACTTGTCAAACAATAGATTTGTAATACTACTCAAATTGTTAAATACATTACACTCCTCCCTGCCTAGCTATAAACTCCAGCTCAATATAGAATGCATCTCAACTCAAATATGCAACATATTGTTCTCTAGTCCTTTGATATACTCAGTAAACTATATAACACAACTGCAGCATAGGCATCCACAACATCTAATTGTCCCATTCAGGCTTAAAGATTCAATCACAGTTGAGAATTTCTTACTCCTGTAGGATAACAAGGGGAGTCACTCTGCTTGGCAGGTGAGACTTATGGCTGTAAAATAATCTCAGCTTCTGGGTCCTCCTCCATGGTGGTTGTAGGTGTCGAGTCTAGACAAAATTTTCCACCAAGCTGTTCATAGCTGGGTGGTGTGGTGCACATGTAATATGTCTTATTCCATTCATGTTCAGTTGTGACTGAAACTATTCCGCAACAAACTGTGGTCCATTTTCACTAAGTGGTCTAGAACCTCAGTCCTTAAGAAGAGGCTTCTCAACACATCAGCAGTGTGCAAGGGTGTAGTGGAGACTATTGGGAACACCTCTGGCTACTTTGCAGCTGCAGCCACTATTACAGAGAATTGTTCCCAGGGACGGAGGGGTGCCGCTCTTGGCATTTTCTGGACATGATGGCATCCTGAACAGTGCATGGTGAGCTGCTTGATCTGCTGATCTATCCCAGGCCACCAGACAAAGCTTTGAGTCAATGCTTTCATTCTCACCATGCCTAGATACATGTAGGTCCTCCAACTCCTTAGCTCTCAGCTTGGATGGTACAACAAATCTCAATCCCCATATAAAGCAACCTCCATAAAGCAAGTTCTTCCCAGTGCTGGTAAAAAATAGGGAAAAAACTGGAGTTTCTGCTGCACATTCCAGCCAATTTTGGTGGCCATGAAGACCTGAGACAGTATGGGGTCTATTCTGGTTTCCTTTGGATCATCTCTGCCATAATAGGGAGACTGGTGATTTGCATTAGGGAGGATATTCCCTCTTTTGTAAATGATTCAGGTATTTCCTTTTCCAAGGGTAAATGGGACAATCTATCAGTACTTCCATGATTAGTGTCTTCTTGAATCTGATCTTGTAATTGTGTCCTCCAAGAAACATCTCTATACTCATGCTGCTGCTGTTAGTGGAACACACTTCTGTGGATTGAAAATGGACACCGGTAATTGATGATCAGTAACGAGAGTAAACCCTCTCCCAATCAAGCACTGGTTGAAACATTTTAATCCCCAAACCAGACTCAAGGTCTCTCTGTCCATCTGTGCATAATTTTTCTCAGCAGCGGTACAGGAACGTGATGCAAAGGCTATGAAGCATCCACTTCCAACACTCGTAACACATAACATGACTGCACCCATACCAGAAGCCAAGGTTTTGCAGGCAAGCTTCATCGGACGATGTGGATCATAATATGTGAGTACAGTGTCTGATGTCTACATTCCCTTTGTCTTTTGGAAAGCTACCTCACACTGCTTCGTCCATTGCCGTTTCTTCCCGATCTGCAGTACTGAGTTCAAGGGGTGGAGCACAGTAGCCAGGTTTGGCAGGAATTGACAAATCCTAAAAGATACCACAACTGTGACACATCGTTTGGCCTTGGGGCATCCACCACTATTTGAATTTTTTGAGCACACTTGTGTAATTCTCGTGAGTCAATGGTGTGACTACAATAAGTGATGCTTGGTTTAAAGAATTCACACTTATCATTACTCAGAGCCCATAATCTTTTGTTTATATATTCATTTTGTTCATACTCACTTTCATTCCTATCTGCAACTCAATTGCATCTCTGCCTGCTGTTTCCATTGAGACAGCTATTTCAAATGGTCCTTTAAATTCGAGTTGTGCGTCAGTTAGGAGCTATTTTTGGATGGTTTCTTGTAAGATTCCACAAACTGAATGCTCTCTCAGTGCACCATTAACGGCATTACTGAACTGACAATGCTCAGACAATTTTTTCAATTTAGCCACGTAACCTGAAATGGACTACTCTTCCTTTTCATTCTGCTTATGAAACCTAAATCAACAATGGTTTTGGTTATAATGTTCCTGCATTACATTCACAATATCAGCAAAGCTCATTCCAGCCAGTTTGGTTGGAGCAGGTAAATGTTTAAGCAAACCATATGCTTTTCTACCCATTGCACTCAGCAACACTGGCACATTTTCATCAGCTATTTCATTTGCTTCAAAGTACTGCTCAATTTGCTCAGTATATATCATCCAGTTATCAGTTGTGCAATCAAACATGTCTGTTGTTCCAATGTAACTAGCCATTTCTGCTTTTTTATTATCACTGGTATTCACTGATTACAAACTCGTTGCTTGTTCCTTTTGTCTATTTTCTGCCTTTTTTTTTAGCTCAAACGCCTCTCCTCCCTTCCGAAGGAAAATATGCTACACTTATGTAAACACGAACATCTCGCTCCCCCTCTGAAGAAAAATATGCTGCACTTCAACAGGTAGGTAGTCATCTCAGGTTCATTTTTAAAACTTCCTCAGCACCATTGTTATGTTTTCAAAGAAAAACACAAGAGCCAGGGATTCTTGTCTACTTCGACCTCCTCCTTAGTGAGGCACACACATATGACGTGGTGGCATAATGACATATGCTATTCACATTCTTCTTACAGATAACCCAGAATGAATTATGTAAACAACAAAAAATGCTTAATCAAACAATACGAGTCAATTATTACGGAAATATTAAATACATTACAAATTCATTCAATTCTGAGGCTGTGCCCTCTGATCTTAGACACCCCCGTTATAGAGAATACCCTTTCCGTATCCACTCTGTTCAGGTCTTTCAATATTAGATAGGTTTCAGTAAGATTCAAACCCCCAGCTCCATCATTCTCTTAAACTCCAGTGAGTACAGGCCCAGAGGAATACATTAACTCTTTCATCCCTGGGTTCATTCTGGTGAACCTCTTCTGGATGCTATCCAATAGATAAAAACTGCTCACAATATTCAACTAGTCTGACAGCCTCTTCGAAAAATCAGATTCATTCGTCACATGTAACATTGAAACATTTAGTGAAATGTGTCATTTCTGGCAAATCAAATCAGTAAGGATTGTGTTGGGCAGCTTGCAAGAAGTGCCATGCTTCAGGCACAGACACACATTTCACTAAGCCTGTATGTCTGTGGGATATGGGAGGAAAGCAGAACATTCGGAAGAAATACGTGGTCACAGGGAGAATGCACTAACGTGGTCACGGGGAGAATGCACTAATGTGATCGCAGGGAGAATTCACCAATGCGGTGACGGGCAGAATGAACAAATACGATCACTGGGAGAATGCAGAAACGTGGTCATGGAGAGAATGAACAAACATGGTCACAGGAACAATGGACAAATGTGGTCACAGGGAGAATGGACAAATGTGGTCACGGGGAGAACGTAGAAACGTAGACATGGGAGGAATGGACAAACATGATCACCATAAGAATGGACAAATATGGTCATGGGGAGAATGGACAAATGTGACAGGGACATTGCACTAACGTGGTGACAGGGAGAATGTACAAACATGGTCACAGGGAGAATGCAGAATGTGGTCACGGGGAGAAAGGACAAACGTGGCCATGGGGAGAATGAATAAATGTGGTCATGAGGACAATGCAGAAATGTTGTCAGGGGAGAATGGATAAATATGGTCATGGGGAGAATGCACTAATGCTGCCACGGGGAGAAAGCACAAATGTGGTCACGGGGAGAATGAACAAATGTGATCACTGGGAGAATACAGAAACGTGGTTCTGGGGAGAATGGACGAACATGGTCACAGGGACAATGGACAAATGTAGTAACGGGGAGAATGGACAAACGAGATCATGAGAAGAATGGACAAATATGGTCACTGGCAGAATGGACAAACGTGATGGGGACAATGCACTAAAGTGGTGACGGGGAGAATGTACAAACGTGGTCACAGGGAAAATGGACAAATGTGGTCACGGGGAGAATACAGAAATATGGTCAGGGGAGGAATGGACTAACATGGTCAAGGGGAGAATGCAGAAACGTGGTCACGGGGGAATGCACAATTGTGGTCACGGAGAGAATCCAGAAACATGGTCACGGGAGGAATGCACAAACGTGGTCATGGGGAGAATGCAGAAACATGGTCACAGGGAGAATGCAGAAACGTGGTCATGGTGAGAATGCAGAAACTTGTCACGGGAGGAATGGACAAATGTGGTCTTGTGGTGAAAGCACAAACATGGTCATGGGGAGAATGAAGAAATGTGGTCATGTGGAAAATGCACAAACAAGATCACAGGGAAAATGTAGAAACGTGGTCACAGGAAGAAAACGGAAACGTGATCAGACGGAGAATCAACAAATGTGGCCATGGGGAAAATTCACTGACTTGGTCACAGATAGATTGCAGACACATGGTCACAAGGAGAATGGATAAACATGATCACGGGCAGAATGGAGAAATGTGCTCACGGGGAGAAAGGACAAATGTGGCCATGGGGAGAATGGACAAACATGGTCATGGGGAGAATGCACTAACGTGGTCACGGGGAGAATGCACTAACGTGCTGACGGGGAGACTGAACAAATGTGGCCAAGGGGAGAATACAAAATAGTGCTCAAGGGGAGAATGCACTAATGTGGTCACAGGGAGAATGCACCAACGTGGTGACGGGGAGAATGAACAAATGTGGTGACAAGGAGAATGCAGAAACGTTGTCACGGGGAGAATACATTAATGTGGTGGTGGGGAAAATGAATAAATGTGGTCACGGGGAGAATGCACAAACGTGGTCATGGGGAGAATGCAGAAACGTGATCACGGGGAGAATGCAGAAACGTGGTCATGGTGAGAATGCAGAAATTTGTCACGGGAGGAATGGACAAATGTGGTCATGCGGAGAAAGCACGAACGTGGTCACAGGGAGAATGAAGAAATGTGGTCATGTGGAGAATGCACAAACAAGACCACAAGGAAAATGTAGAAACCTGTTCACAGGAAGAAAACAGAAACGTGATCAGACAGAGAATCAACAAACGTGGCCATGGGGAAAATTCACTGACTTGGTCACAGAGAGAATGCAGAAACATGGTCACAAGGAGAATGGTTAAACATGATCACGGGCAGAATGGAGAAATGTGCTCACGGGGCGAAAGGACAAATGTGGCCACGGGGAGAATGCACTAATGTGCTGACGGGGAGAATGCACTAACATGGTCACAGGGAGAATGCACCAACGTGGTCACGGGGAGAATGCACTAACGTGGTCAGGGTAGAATGAACAATCTGGTCACGGGGAGAATGGACAAACGTGGCCACGGAGTGATGGAAATAACGTGGCCATGGGTAGAATGCATAAATATGGTCACGGGGAGAATGCACTAACATGGTCACAGGGAGAATGCACTAATGTGGTGATGGGGAGACCATAAGACCATAAGATCATAAGACAAAGGAGCAGAAGTAGGCCATTCGGCCCATCGAGTCTGCTCCGCCATTTTATCATGAGCTGATCCATTTTATCCTATTTAGTCCCACTGCCCCGCCTTCTCACCATAACCTTTGATGCCCTGGCTACTCAGATACCTATCAATCTCTGCCTTAAATACACCCAATGACTTGGCCTCCACTGCTGCCCGTGGCAACAAATTCCATAGATTCACCACCCTCTGACTAAAAATATTTCTTCACATTTCTGTTCTGAAAGGGCGCCCTTCAATCCTGAAGTCATGCCCTCTCGTACTAGACTCCCCCATCATGGGAAACAACTTTGCCACATCCACTCTGTCCATGCCTTTTAACATTCGAAATGTTTCTATGAGGTCTCCCCTCATTCTTCTAAACTTCAAGGAATACAGTCCAAGAGCGGACAAACGTTCCTCATATGTTAACGCTCTCATTCCCGGAATCATTCTAGTGAATCTTCTCTGTACCCTCTCCAACATCAGCACATCCTTTCTTAAATAAGGAGACCAAAACTGCCCACAGTACTCCAAGTGAGGTCTCACCAGCGCCTTATAGAGCCTCAACATCACATCCCTGCTCCTATACTCTATTCCTCTAGAAATGAATGCCAACATTGCATTCACCTTCTTCACTACTGACTCAACCTGGAGGTTAACTTTACGAGGACTCCCAAGTCCTGCTGCATCTCAGAACTTTGAATTCTTTCCCCATTTAAATAATAGTCTGCCTGTTTATTTTTTCTGCCAAAGTGCATAACCATACACTTTCCAACATTGTACTTCATTTGCCACTTCTCTGCCCATTCTTCCAATCTATCCAAGTCTCCCTGCAGACTCACGGGCAGAATGGAGAAACATGCTCACAGGGAGAAAGGCCAAATGTGGCCATGGGGAGAATGCACTAACGTGCTGATGGGGAGAATGGACAAACATGCTCACAGGGAGAATGCACTAACGTGGTCACGTGGAGAATGCGCTAACTTGGTGACGGGGAGACTGAACAAATGTGATCACTGGGAGAATGCAGAACGTGGTCACGGGGAGAATGCACAAACATGGTCACGGAGAGTTTAGACAAATGTGGTCACCGGAAGAGTGCATTAATGCTGTCACCAGGAAAATGCATTAACATGGTGACGAGGAAAATGCACAAACATGGTGACAAGGAGAATGCGGAAATGTTGTCACGGGGAGAATACATTAATGTGGCGGTGGGGAAAATGAATAAATGTGGTCATGGGGAGAATGCACTAATGTGGTGACGGGATGAATGCACTAACGTGGTCGCGGCAGGAATGGACAAACATGGTAATGGGGAGAGTGCAGTAACGTGGTCAGGAGAGAAGGGACAAATGTGGTCATGGGGATAATGCACTAACATGGTCACGGGGAGAATGCAGAAACGTGGTTATGGGGAGAATGGACAAATGTGGTCATGGGGAGAATGCAGAAATGTGGTCATGGGGAGAATGGACAAATGTGGTCATGGGGAGAATGCAGAAATGTGGTCACGGGGAGAATACAGAAATGTGGTCATGGGGAGAATGCACAAATGTGGCAACAGGGAGAATGGACAAACATGGTCAGGAGAGAATGGACAAATGTGGTGACAGGGAGAATGCAGTAACGTGGTGACGGGGAGAATGCACTAATGTAGTCATGGGGAGAATGCACTAATGTGGTGAGGGGGAGAATGCAGAACGTGGTCACGGGGAGAATGCACAAACATGGTCACGGAGAGTTTAGACAAATGTGGTCACCGGAAGAGTGCATTAATGCTGTCACCAGGAAAATGCATTAACATGGTGACGAGGAAAATGCACAAACATGGTGACAAGGAGAATGCGGAAATGTTGTCACGGGGAGAATACATTAATGTGGCGGTGGGGAAAATGAATAAATGTGGTCATGGGGAGAATGCACTAATGTGGTGACGGGATGAATGCACTAACGTGGTCGCGGCAGGAATGGACAAACATGGTAATGGGGAGAGTGCAGTAACGTGGTCAGGAGAGAAGGGACAAATGTGGTCATGGGGATAATGCACTAACATGGTCACGGGGAGAATGCAGAAACGTGGTTATGGGGAGAATGGACAAATGTGGTCATGGGGAGAATGCAGAAATGTGGTCATGGGGAGAATGGACAAATGTGGTCATGGGGAGAATGCAGAAATGTGGTCACGGGGAGAATACAGAAATGTGGTCATGGGGAGAATGCACAAATGTGGCAACAGGGAGAATGGACAAACATGGTCAGGAGAGAATGGACAAATGTGGTGACAGGGAGAATGCAGTTACGTGGTGACGGGGAGAATGCACTAATGTAGTCATGGGGAGAATGCAGTAATGTGGTGACGGGGTGAATGAACAAATGTGGCCACGGGGAGAATGCAGAATAGTGCTCAAGGGGAGAATGCACTAACGTGGTGACGGGGAGAATGAACAAAAGTGATCACTGGGAGAATGCAGAAACATGGTCACGGGGAGAATGGACAAACGTGGCCATGGGGAGAATGCACTAATGTGGTGAGGGGGAGAATGCAGAAACATGGTCACGGGGAGAATGGACAAACATGGTCACGGAGATAATGCACAAACGTGGTCACGGGGTGATTTGGTTATTGTGGTGACGGGGAGAATGCACTAACCTGGTGACGGGGAGAAAGGAGAAATGTTTTCATGGGGAGAATGGACAAATGTGGTCACGGGAAGAGTGCATTAACGCTGTCACCAGGAAAATGCATTAACGTGGTAATGGGGAGAATGCAGAAATGTGGTCATGGGTAGAATGGACAAACGTGGTCACGGGGAGAATGGACAAAAATGGTCAGGAGAGAATGGGCAAACGTGGTGACAGGAAGAATGCACTAACGTGGTGACGGGGAGAATGCACTAACGTAGTCATGGGGAGAATGCAGTAACGTGGTGACGGGGAGAATGAACAAATGTGGCCACATGGAGAATGCAGAATAGTGCTCAAGAGGAGAATGTACTAACGTGGTCAGAGGAAGAATTCACCAATGTGGTCACGGGGAGAATGAACAAACGCGGTCACAGGGCGAATGCAGGAACGTGGTCACAGGGAGAATGGACAATCATGACCACTGGGTGATAGCACTAACCTGACCATGGCTAGAATGCACAAATGTGGTCATGGGGAGAATGCACTAACGTGGTCACAGGGAGATTGCACCAACGTGGTGATGGCAAGAATGCACAAATATGTTCACAGGGAGAATGCAGAAACGTGGTCACAGGGAGAATTCACCAACATGGTGATGGGGAGAATGAACAAATGTGATCACTGGGAGAATACAGAAACATGGTCAAGGGGAGAATGGACAAACGTGGCCACGGGGAAATGGCAATAATGTGACCACGGGTAGAATGCACAAACATGGTCACGGAGAGAATGCACTAACATGGTCACGGGGAGAATGCAGAAACGTGGTTATGGGGAGAATGTACAAATGTGGTTACGGGGAGAATGCAGAAACATGGTTATGGGGAGAAAGGACAAACATGGCCACAGGGAGAATGCAGTAACGTGGTCAGGAGAGAATGGACAAATGTGGTCACGGGGAGAATGCACTAACATGGTCATGGGGAGAATGCAGAGACGTGGTTATGGGGAGAAAGGACAAACATGGCCACGGGGAGAATGCGCTAACGTGGTGACGGTGAGAATGGACAAATATGGTAACAGGGAGAATGCAGTAACCTGGTCACGGGGAGAATGCACTAATGTGGTGACGGGGAGAATGGAAAAACATGGTCACGGGGAGAATTCACCAACGTGGTGATGGGGAGAATGCACAAATGTGATCACTGGGAGAATGCAGAAACATGGTCAAGGGGAGAATGGACAAACGTGGCGACGGGGAAATGGCAATAATGTGACCACGGGTAGAATGCACAAACATGGTCACAGAGACAATGCACTCACGTGGTCACGGGGAGAATGGACAAATGTGGTCATGGGTAGAATGGACAAACGTAGTCATTGGTACAATGGACAAACATGATCACGGGCAGAATGGAGAAATGTCGTCAAGGGGACAATGGAGAAACGTGGCCATGGGGAAAATGCAGAAATGTGGCCACGGGGAGAAAGGACAAACATGGTCACAGGGAGAATGCACTAACGTGGTCACGGGGAGAATGCACTAATGTGGTCACGGGGAGAATGGACAAACATGGTCACGGGGAGAATGCAGAATAGTGCTCAAGGAGAGAATGCACTAACGTGGTCATAGGGAGAATTCACCAACGTGGTGACAGGGAGAATGAACAAATGTGATCACTGGGAGAATGCAGAAACGTGGTTATGGGGAGAATGGACAAACATGGTCACAGGGACAACGGACAAATGTAGCAACGGGGAGAATGGACAAACGTGATTACGAGAAGAATGGACAAATATGGTCACAGGCAGAATGGACAAGCATGATGGGGGCAATGCACTAATGTGGTGACGGGGAGAATGTACAAACGTGGTCACAGGGAGAATGGACAAATGTGGTCACAGGGAGAATACAGAAACATGGTCGGGGAGGAATGGACAAATGTGGTCACGGGGAGAATGCACAATCGTGGTCATGGGGAGAATGCAGAAACGTGGTCATGGTGAGAATGCAGAAACATGGTCATGGGGAGAATGCAGAAACATGGTCACGGGAGGAATGCACAAACGTGGTCATGGGGAGAATGCAGAAACATGGTCATGGGGAGAATGCAGAAACGTGGTCATGGTGAGAATGCAGAAACTTGTCATGGGAGGAATGGACAAATGTGGTCTTGCGGAGAAAGCACAAACAAGATCACAGGGAAAATGTAGAAACGTGGTCACAGGAAGAAAACAGAAACGTGATCAGATGGAGAATCAACAAACATGGCCATGGGGAAAATTCACTGACTTGGTCACAGAGAGAATGCAGAAACGTGGTCACAAGGAGAATGGATAAACATGATCACGGGCAGAATGGAGAAACGTGCTCACGGGAAGAAAGGACAAATGTGGCCATGGGGAGAATGCATTAATGTGCTGACTGGGAGAATGGACAAACATGGTCACGGGGAGAATGCACTAACGTGGTCACGTGGAGAATGCACTAACGTGGTCACGTGGAGAATGCACTAACGTGGTGATGGGGAGACTGAACAAATGTGATCACTGGGAGAATGCAGAAACGTGGTCACGGGGAGAATGCACAAACATGGTCACGGAGAGTTTAGACAAATGTGGTCACCGGAAGAGTGCATTAACGCTGTCACCAGGAAAATGCATTAACATGGTGACAGGGAGAATGCACAAACGTGGTGACAAGGAGAATGCAGAAACGTTGTCACAGGGAGAATACATTAACATGGTGGTGGGGAAAATGAACAAATGTGATCACTGGGAGAATGCAGAAACAAGGTCAAGGGGAGAACGGACAAATGTGGCCACAGGGAAATGGCAATAACGTGACCACGGGTAGAATGCACAAACATGGTCACAGAGACAATGCACTCATATGGTCACGGGGACAATGGACAATTGTGGTCATGGGTACAATGGACAAACGTGGCCATGGGGAGAATGCAGAAACGTTGTCACGGGGAGAAAGGACAAACGTGGCCACGGGGAGAATGCACTAATGTGGTGATGGGGAGAATGGACAAACATGGTCATGAGGAGAATGCAGAATAGTGCTCAAGGAGAGAATGCACTAATGTGGTCATAGGGAGAATTCACCAACATGGTGACGAGGAGAATGGACAAATGTTTTCACGGAGAAAATGGACAAATGTGCTGATGGGGTGAATGCACTAACGTGGTTATGGGGAGGATGCACAAACATGGCCACGGGCAGAAAGGAGAAACGTGGCCACCTGGAGAATGCAATAACGTGGTCACCTGGAGATTGCATTAACCTTGTGACAGGGAGAATGAATAAATGTGGACACAGGGGGAATGCAGAAACATGGTCACGAAGAGAATGCAGAAACTTAGTCACGAAGAGAATGCAGAAACTTGGTCATGGGGAGAATGGAAAAAACGTGTACACAGGGAGAATGCAGAAACGTGATCACGGGGAAAATGGACAAAGGTGGTCACGGGGAGAATGCACTAATGTGGTGACGGGGAGAATGCAGTAATGTGGTGACGGGGAGAAGGAACAAATGTGGTCACGGGGGAATGCAAAAGCATGGTTATGGGGAGAATAAACAAATGTGGTCATGGGGAGAATGTACTAACGTGGACACGGGGAGAACGTACAAATGTGGTCACAGGGAGAATGCAGAAATGCAGTCTCGGGGAGAATAGACAAACGTGACCACACGGAGAATACATTAACATGGTCATGGGGAGAATGTATAAATGTGGTCACGGGAAAATGCAGAAATGTGGTCACGGGGAGAATGCACTAACGTGCTCACGGAGAGAATGCAGTAACGTGGTCAAGAGGAAAATGCACTATGGTGGTGACGGGGAGAATGCATTAACATGGACACAGGGAGAATGCATTAACATGGTGATGGGGAGAATGAATAAATCTGGTCACGGAGAGAGTGCAGAAATGGGATCATGGGGAGAATGCACGAACGCGGCCACGGGGAGAATGGACGAACATGTTCACAGGGTGATTGGACTACTGTGGTGACAGGGAGAACGCACTAACATGCTGATGGGGAGAATGAACAAATGTGGTAACGGGGAGAATGCACTGATGTAGTTACGGGGAGAATGAACAAACATGGTTTACGGGGAGAATGGACAAAGGTGGTCACGGGGAGATTGGACTAGTGTGGTGACAGGGAGAATGCACTAACGTGGTGACAGGGAGAATGGACAAACGTGGTCTTGGGGAGAATGGACAAATGTGGTCACGGGGAGATTGGATTACTGTGGTGACGGGGAGAATGCACTAACGTGGCCATGCGGAGAATGCACAAACGTGGCTATGGCGAGAATGTGCCAGGTCCATTGTTATTTGTCATCAATATCAATGATCTGGATGATAATGTGATAAATTGGATCAGCAAATTTGCTGATGATACAAAGATTGGAGGTGTAGTGGGCAGTGAGGAAGGTTTTCAGAGCCTGCAGAGGGACTTGGACCAGCTGGAAAAATGGGCTGAAAAATGGCAGATGCAGTTTAATACAGACAAGTGTGAGGTATTGCACTTTGGAAGGACAAACCAAGTTAGAACATACAGGGTTAATGGTAAGGCACTGAGGAGTGCAGTAGAACAGAAGGATCTGGGAATACAGATATAAAATTCCCTAAAAGTGGCGTCACAGGTACATATGGTCGTAAAGAGAGCTTTTGGTACATTAGCCTTTATTAATCAAAGTATTGAGTATAAGAGCTGGAATGTTATGATGAGGTTGTATAATGCTGAATCAGGAGTACTGTGTTCAGTTTTGGTCACCAAATTACAGGAAGGATATTAATAAGGTTGAAAGAGTGCAGAGAAGGTTTGCAAAGATTTGCCGGGACTTGAGAAACTCAGTTACAGAGAAAGGTTGAATAGGTTAGGACTTTATTCCCTGGAGCGTAGAAGAATGAGGGGAGATTTGATAGGTCCTGACGAAGGGTCTCGGCCTGAAACGTCGACTGCACCTCTTCCTAGAGATGCTGCCTGGCCTGCTGCGTTCACCAGCAACTTTTATGTGTGTTGCTTGAATTTCCAGCATCTGCAGAATTTCTGTTGTTTGCGTATATAATATTATGATGGGTATAGATAAAGTGAATGCAAGTAGGCTTTTTCCACTGAGGCAAGGGGAGAAAAAAACCAGAGGACATGGGTTAAGGGTGAGGGGGAAATAGTTTAAAGGGAACATTAGGGGGGGCTTCTTCACACAGAGAGTGGTGGGAGTATGGAATGAGCTGCCAGACGAGGTGGTAAATGCGGGTTCTTTTTTAACATCTAAGAATAAATTGGATAGGGAAATGGATGGCAGGTGTATGGAGGGATATGGTCCGTGTGCAGGTCAGTGGGACTAGGCAGAAAATAGTTCGGCACAGCCAAGAAGGGCCAGAAGGCCTGTTTCTGTGCTGTAGTTTTTCTATGGCTTCTATGGTTTCCAACGTACAAATGTGGTCACAGGGAAAATGCAGAAATGTGCTCACAGGGAGAATGCATTAATGTGGTGACAAGGAGCATGCATAAACCTGACCACGGGGAGAATGCACAAACGTTGCTACGGGGAGAATGCACAAACATGGCCAAGGGGGAAATGTACAAATGTGATCACGGGGAGAATGCAGAAACACGATCACGAGGAAAATGCACTAACGTGCTCACTGGGAGAATGCAGTAACGTGGTCAAGAGGAAAATGCACGAATGTGGTGATGGGGAGGATGCAGTAATGTGGTAACAGGCAGAATGGACAAACGTGGTCACGGGGAGAATGCACAAACGTAGTCATGGGGAGAATGGACAAACGTGATCACGGGGAGATTGGACTACTGTGGTGACGGGGAGAATGGACAAATTTGTTCATGGGGGGAATGGACAAATGTGGTCACAGGGAGAATGCAGAAACATGGTGACGGGGAGAATGGACAAATGCTTTCACTGGGAGAATTGACGAATGTGATGACAGGGAGAATGCACTAACATAGCCATGGGAAGAATGCACGAATGTGGCCACGGGGAGAATGAATAAATGTGGTCATGGAAAGATTGGACAAACGTGGTCACAGAAACAATGAACAAATGTAGCCACAGGGAGAACGCACAAACATGGTCACGGGGAGATTGGACAAACGTGGCCACGGGGAGAATAGACAAATGTGGTCACGGGGAGAATAGCCAAACGTTGTAACGGGAAGAATGCACAATCATGGCCACGGGGAGAATGCACAAACGAGGCCACGGGGAGAATGCACAAACTTGATCACGTGGAAAATGCAGATACATAGTCATGGAGATAATGCACAAACGTGGCTACGGGGAAAATGCACAAACATGGTCACGGGTGAATGCATTAACGTTATCACGGGTGAATGCATTAACGTGGTCACGGAGACAATCCATTAAAGTGGTGACAGGGAGAATGAATAAATGTTGTCAGAGGGAGAATACAGAAATATGGTCATGGGGAGAATGGACAAATGTGGTCAAGGGGAGAATGCAATAACATGGTCACATGGAGAATGCATTAACATGGTGATGGGGAGAATTAATAAATGTGGTCACAGGGAGATTGCAGAAATTTGGTCACGGGGAGAATGCACAAACATGGTGACGGGGACAATGGACAAACGTTGTCACGGGAAGAATCCATTAACCTGGTGACAGGGAGAATGGACAAATGTTTTCATGGGGAGAATGGACAAACGTGGTCAAGGGGAAAATGCACTAATGTGGTGACAGGGATAAGGTACAAATGTGGTCACGGGGGAATGCAAAAACATGGTTATGGGGAGAATAAACAAACGTGGCCATGGGGAGAATAGACAAATGTGGTCAAGGGGAGAATGCAGTAACGTGGACACAGGGAGAACGTACAAATGTGGCCTCTGGGAGAATCTAGAAATGTGGGTGTGGGGAGAATAGACAAACATTGCCAAGCGGAGAATGCAGAAACGTGGTCACGGGGAGAATGCATTAACGTGCTGACGGGGTGAATGAATAAATGTGGTCAGAGGGAGAATGCAGAAACATGGTCAAAGGGAGAATGGACAAATTTGGTCAGGGGTGAATGCACTCAGGTGGCCACGGGGAGATTGCACTAACATGGTCACAGGGAGAATGGACAAACATGGTCATGCGGAAAATGCACTAATGTGACAGGGAGAATGGACAAATGTGTACACGGGAAGAATGACCAAACATGGTCAAGGGGAGAATATACAAATGTGATCACGGGGAAAATAGTCAAGTGTGGTGACGTGGAGAATGCACTAACCTGATCACAGGGAGAATGCAGGAACGTTGTTACAGTGAGAATGCACAAATGTGGCCACGGGGAGAATGCACAAACATGGCCATGGGGAAAATGTACAAATGTGATCACGGGGAGAATGTAGAAACATGGTCACAAGGAGAATGCACTAACGTGCTCACTGGGAGAATGCAGTAACGTGGTCAAGAGGAAAATGCACGAACGTGGTGATGGGGAGAATGCAGTAATGTGGTCATGGGCAGAATGGACAAATGTGGTTACGGAGAGAATGCACAAACATAGTCATGGGGAGAATGGACAAACGTGGTCACGGGGTGATTGGACTACTGTGGTGACGGGGAGAATAGACAAATTTGTTCATGTGGAGAATGCACAAAAGTGGCTACGGCGAGAATGTACAAATATGGTCACAAGGAAAATGCAAAAACGTGCTCACGGGGTGTATGGACAAACATGGCCATGGGGAGAATGCACTAATGTGACCACGGGGAGAATGCAGAAACAGGGTCATGGGGAGAATGCACAAACGTGACCACGGGGAGAATGCACTAATGTGGACATGGGGAGAATGCACTAATGTGGACATGGGGAGAATGTACAAATGTGGCCTCGGGGAGAATCTGGAAACGTGGTCATGGGGAGAATGGACAAACATTGTCAAGCGGAGAATGCAGAAACGTGGTCACGGGGAGAATGCATTAACGCGCTGACGGGGTGAATGAATAAATGTGGTCAGAGTGAGAATGCAGAAACGTGGTTACGGGCAGAATGCATTAATGTGGTCACGGGGAGATTGAATGACTGTGATGACGGACAGAATGCACTAACATGGTGACGGGGAGAATGGACAAATGTGGTAACGGGGAGAATGCAGAAACGTGGCAACAGGGAGAATGCACAAATGTGCCCATGGGGAGAATGCACAAACGTGGCTACGGGGAGAATGCACAAACGTGGTCACCGGGAGAATGCATTAACGTGGTTGCAGGGACAATCTATTAACGAGGTGAAGAGGAGAATGAATAAATGTGGTCACGGGGAGCATGCAGAAACATGGTCATGGAGAGAATAGACAAATATGGTCATGGGGAGAATGCACTAACATGGACACGAGGAGAATGTACAAATGTGGCCTCGGAAAGAATCTAGAAATGTGGGCACGATGAGAATACACTAACATGGTCACAGGGAGAATGGACAAACGTGGTCACGGTGAGAATGGACTAACGTGGTCACGGGGAGAATGAACATTGTGGTGACGGGGAGAATGGGCAAATGTGGTCACAGAGAAAATGCAGAAAGGTGCTCATGGGCAGAATGGACAAACGTGGTCATGGGGCAATGCACAAACGTGGTCACAGGGAGATTGGATTACTGTAGTGACTGGAAGAATGCACAACGTGGCCGTGGGGAGAATGCACAAACGTGGCTATGGGGAGAATGCACTAATGTGGTGACGGGGAGAATGCATTAACATGGTCACTGGTAGAATGCATTAACGTGGTGACCGGGAGAATGAATAAATGTCGTTACGGGGAGAATACAACAATGTGATCACGGGGAGAGTGCAGAAATGTGGTCACAGGGAGAATGCAGAAACGTGGCCACGGGGAAAATGCACGAACATGGCCACGGGGAGAATGCATGAACATGGCCACGGGGAGAATGCACAAACATGGCTACAGGGAGAATGCACAGACGTGGTCACGGGGAGAATGCACAGACGTGGTCACGGGGAGAATGCATTAAATTGGTCATGGGGACAATGGAATAATGTGGTGACAGGGAGAATGAATAAATGTGGTCATGGGGAGAATGCACTAACGTGGACACGGGGAGAATGTACAAATGTGGCCTCGAGGAGAATCTAGAAATGTGGTCACGGGCAGAATAGACAAACATAGCCAAGCGGAGAATGCACAAACGTGTTCACGGGGAGAATGGAGAAACGCGGTCATAGGGAGAATGCACAAACATGGTCACGGGGAGAATGGACTACTGTGATGACGGGGAGAATGCACTAACGTGGTGACAAAGAGAAAGAACAAATGTGGTCACTGGGAGAATGCATTAACGTGGTTGCAGGGACAATCTATTAACGAGGTGAAGAGGAGAATGAATAAATGTGGTCACAGGGAGAAATGTGCTGATGGGGAGAATGGACCAATGTGCTGACGGGATGAGTGGACAAATGTGGTCACGGGAATAGAGAAACGTGGTTAGGGGGAGAATAAACAAATGTGGTCATGGGACAATGTACTAACATTGTCACGGAGAGAATGCACAAATGTGGTCACAGCGAGAATGCAGAAACGTGGTCACGGGGAGAATGCACTAACATGGTCATGCGGAGAATGGACAAATGTGGCCACGGGGAGAATGCACTAACGTGGCCACAGGGAGAATGTACTAACATGGCCACGGGGAGAATGGACAAACGTGGCCACGGGGAGAATAGACTAACCTGGTCACGGGGAGAATGCACTAACGTGGTTACAGGAAGAATGGACAAATGTGGTCACAGGGAGAATGCAGAAATATGGTCACGGGGAGAATGGATTAACATGGTCACAGGGAGACTGAATAAATGTGGTAATGGGAAGAATGCAGAAACGTGGTCACGGGGAGAATGCATTAACGTGGTCATGGGGAGAATGAATAAATGTGGTAATGGGGATAATGGCCAAACGGGGTCACAGGGAGAATGCACTAACGTATCCTAAGCTGTGTATATTTCAATGCAAGAAGTTTCGTAGGAAAAGAGCATGGATAAACCCCTGGAATTATACAAACCTCATTTCCTGAAAAGTTGGGATATTTTCCAAAATGCAATAAAAACAAAAATCTGTGATATGTTAATTCACGTGAACCTTTATTTAACTGACAAAAGTACGAAGAAAAGATTTTCAATAGGTTTACTGACCAACTTAATTGTATTTTGTAAATATACACAGATTTTGAATTTGATGGCTGCAACACACTCAACAAAAGTTGGGACAGAGGCATGTTTACCATTGTGTTTCATCACCTTTCCTTTTCATAACACTTTTTAATCGTTTTGGAACTGAGGATACTAATTGTAGTAGATTTGCAATTGGAAATTTTGTCCATTCTTGCTTGATATAAGACTTCAGCTGCTCAACAGTCCGTGGTCTCCGTTGTCTGATTCTCCTCTTCATGATGCACCATACATTTTCAATAGGAGATAGATCTGGACTGGCAGCAGGCCAGTCAAGCACACACACTCTGTGTCTACAAAGCCATGTTGTTGTAGCCCATGCAGAATGTGGTCTGGCATTGTCCTGCTGAAATAAGCATGGGCGTCCCGGGAAGAGACATCGCCTTGATGGCAACATATGTCTCTCTAAAATCCTAATATATGCCTCAGAGTCAATGGTACCTTCACATACATGCAACTTACCCATGCCATGGGCACTGATGCACCCCCATACCATCACAAATGCTGGCTTTTGCACCTTTTGCTGATAACAATCTGGATGGTCATTTTCAGCTTTGGCACGGAAAACTCGACGCCCGTTTTTTCCGAAAACTAGCTGAAATGTGGACTCATCTGACCACAGCACACGGTTCCACAGTCTTTCAGTCCATCTGAGATGAGCTTGGGCCCAGAGAACTCGCCGGCATTTCCGCATAGAGTTGATGTATGGCTTCCTCCTTGCGTAATACAGTTTCAAGTTGCATTTCTGGATGCAGCGACGGACTGTGTTGAGTGACAATGGTTTTCTGAAGTACTCCCGAGCCCAGGTGGCTATAATTGTCACAGCAGCATGATGGTTTCTTAGGCAGTGCCGCCCATCCTTGCTTGCAAAGACTGAGCCTTTGATGGATGCTACTTTTATACCCAGTCATGATACCTTACCTGCTACCAATTAGCCTGCTTAATGTGGAGTCTTCCAAACCGGTGTTACTTGAATATTCTGTGCACTTTTCAATCTTATTTTAACTCTGTCCCAACTTTTGTTGAGTGGGTTGCAGCCATCAAATTCTAAATTTGTGTATATTTACAAAATACAATTAAGTTGGTCAGTAAAACTATTGAAAATCTTTTCTTTTTACTTTTGTCAGTTAAGTAAAGGTTCACGTGAATTAACATATCACAGATTTTTGTTTTTATTGCATTTTGGAAAATATCCCAACTTTTCTGGAAATGGGGTTTGTAATATTGTAGCCATTATTGAGACTGGATTGCAGGTGGGACAGGACTGGCGGCTCAATATTCTGGGGTTCTGTTGTTTTAGGTATGACAGAGCGGGAGGGAATAAAGGGGGAATGGGTAGCATTACCAGTCAAGGAAAGTGTCAGGGCAGAGCTCAGTCAGGACACACTGGAGATCTTGACTAATGAGGCTCTATGGGTGGAACTGGAAATAAGAAAGGTACGACCATGTTAGTGGGGCTTTACTACAGACCACTCAACAGTCCGAGGGATCCAGACAAATTTGTAGAATGATCACAGCCTGTTGCAAGAAACATAAGGTTGTGATACTAGGTGATTTTAACTTTCCACATATTGACTGGGACTCCCATACTGTAAAAGGACTAGATGGGATAAAGTTGACAAATGTGTTCAGCAAAGAGTCTTTAATCAGTATGTAAAAGTCCCAGTGAGAGAATGTGAGATACTTGATCATTAGGGAATGAGACAGGGCAGGTGACAGATGTTTGTGTAAGGGAACACTTTGCATCCAGTGACTACAATGCCATTAGTTTCAAAGTAAATATGAAAAGAGAGACCTGGTCTGTGGGTTGAGATTCCAAATTGGAGAGCAATTTTGATGGCATCAGAAATGAACTGGCAAGCTTGGATGGGGACAGGCTGTTTTCTGGTCAAGGTGTACTTGGAAAGTGGGAGGCCTTTAAAAACTAAATTTTAAGAGTACAAAGCTAGTATGTGTCTGTCAGAATAAAAGGTAATGATAACAATTGTAGGGAGCCTTGGTTTTCAAGAGATATGGAGGCCCTGGTTAAGAAAAAAAGGGGATGCATAGCAGGTATAAGGAGGTAGGAACAAATGAGATGGTTATGGAGTAAAAGAAATGCAAGAAAACACCTAAGAAAAAAGTCAGGAGGGTTAAAAGAAGGCATGAGGTTTCCCTAGCAGACAAAGTGAAGGAGAATCCTGAGGGATTCCACAGGTATATTAAGAGCAAAAAGATTGCAAGGGACAAAATTGGTCCTCTGGAAGACCAGATTCGTAATCCATGTGTGGAGCCAAAGCAGATGGGGGTGATCTTAAATAAATTGTTTGCATCTGTATTTACTCAGGAGATGGACACAGAAGTGAGGCAAAGCAGCATCAACTTCATGGGCCCAGAAGAGGAGGAGTTTGCTACCCTGAGGCAAATCAGGGTGGATAAATCCCCAGGGCCTGACAAAGCGTTCCCTTGGACCCCATGGGAGGCAAGTGCAGAAATTGCCGGGGCCCTAGCAGAGATATTTAAATTATCCTTAGCAACAGGAGAGGTACCACAGGATTGGAGGATAGCCAGTGTTGTTCCACTATTCCACTATTTAAGAAAAGCTCTAAATATAAACCAAGAAATTATAGGACAATGAATCTGACATCAGTTGGGAAAGTTATTTAAAAATATCCTAGGGGACTGGATATTTAAGTATTTGGATAGACATGGACTGATTACTGATAGTCAGCTTGGCTTTGTGTCTAATCAAATTTATAGAGTTTTTCGAGGAAGTTACCAGGAAAGTCGATGAAGGCAAGGCAGTGGATGTTGTCTACATGGACTTTAGCAGGGCATTTGACAAGGTCCCACATTGGAGGTTACTCAAGAAGGTTCAGTCACTGAGAATTCAAGATGTGGTAGTAAATTGGATCCTTTGTGGGAGAAGCTCAAGAGTGGTAGTAGATGGTTGCCTCACTGACTGGAGGCCTGTGACTAGTGGTGTGCCACAGGGATCAGTGGTGGATCCATTGTTGTTTGTCATCTACATCAATGCTCTGGATGATAATGTGGTTAACTGGATCAGCTAATTTGTGGATGACACCAAGATTGGGAGTGTAGTAGACAGTGAGGAAGGCCATCAAGGCTTGCAGTGGGATCTGCATCAGCTGGAAAATGGGCTGAAAATTGGCAGATGGAATTTAATGCAGACAAGTGCGAGGTTTTGCACTTCAGTAGGACCAACTGTCTTACACAGTGAACAGTAGATCACGGGGAAATGTGGTAGAACAAAGGGATCTGGGAATACAAGTCATTGAAAGTGGTGTCACAGGTAGATAGGGTCGTAAAGAAACCTGTTGGCATATTGGCCTTCATAAATCAATGTACTGATATGTTGAAGTTGTATGAGCCATTGACGAGGATGAATTTGGAGTACTACATACAGTTTTGCTCACCTATCTACAGGAAAGTTGTAAACAAGATTGAAAGAGTACGGAGGAAATTTACAAGGATATTGATGGGTCTGGAGGACCTGAGTTATAAGTAAAGATTGAATAGGTTAGGACCTATCACCTTAGAATATAGTAGACTGACAGGAGATTTGATAGAGGTATACAAAATTATGAGGGGTATAGATCGGATAAATGCAAGCAGGCTTTTCCTACTGAGGTTGGGTGGGTCTACAACCAGAGGTCATAGCTTAAGGGTGAAAGGTGAGAAAGGGAAAGTGAGGGGAAACTTCTTCACTCAGAAGGTCATGAGAGTGTGGAATGAGGTGCCAAGTGGTGTATGTGAGTTCGATTTCAACATTTAAGCAAAGTTTGGATAGGTACAGGAATGGTAGGGGTATGGCAAATGATGGTCATGGTGTAGGTCAATGGGAGAGGGCAGTTTAAATGGTTTCTGCATGGCCTAGATGGTAAATGACATGTTCCTGTGCCGTACTTCTCTATGACTAATTAGCATACTAATCCTACACCTTTAGGCTGTGGAAGAAACCGGAGCACCTGGAGGAAACCCAAGTGCTCACAGGGAGAATGTGCAAACGCCTGACAGACAGGAGCTGGAATTGTACATGGGTCACTGGTGCAGTAATGTGTTTCGCTAACCACTACCTTACTGTGTTACCCATTCCTCTGAATAGCACACCATGAGGTTAGCATGGTGCTATTACAGCTCCTGGCATTCTGGTGCTCGGAATTCTATTCTGGTGTCCTCTTTAAGAAGTTTGTACATCCTTCCCGTGAGTGCATGGGTTTCCTCTGGGTGCTACAGTTTCCTCCCACAGTCCAATGACATAGCAGCTGGTCAGTTAATTGGCCATTGTAAATTGTCCTGTGACTGGGCTAAGATTAAATAGGCGGGGTTGCTAGGACAGAAGGTGCTGTAAGGCCCACCATTGGTCATGGCTGTTGTGTTCAAGTTGTCAGTGTGAACCGTATGCAAGTCAGGTCAGTACAATACAATACACAGAGCAAGCTGTTCACCCCCTCTCCACGCAGCTGATGAGTTCAAAGGAACAGCAGAGACCGATACAGTTTGGCACTAGTTGTGCACAGGACTTGCCAGTCAATGTTGAATTCAATGTAGGACTGCCTTAGGGAGCCCAGCTCTGTATTTTTCCTCAAGGTTTACACCAGAAGCCTTCCCAGTGAGAGAGTATAGCCACAGGTAGCGGAGGTTTAAGATTAGTTTTCCTTCTCCGACATGGTTGACAAGCTCCATCTGCCCAAAGCAACTGGTTTTAAGGAACCAGTGACCCACCTTTACCCTTTGTCCTATCAGGAGAAACAATTCACCCGGACTTGGTTGTCAGGCTGTTCAAGAACACACGCCATTGGGAGCATTTAATATGTTGTGGAAGTTTACCCTCACTGCTCTCGCCCGGAATTGTGTCTAAATAAATAAACTGTGATAGCCCGTGTAATAGATGGAGTTGACTACTCACCTTCTCGGTGCCTGACGTGGTCCACGTCAATGTCCTCTGCATGGGTGATCCAGTCCAGGTATCCCTTCAGATCTTCATCTAGCTGTTGTTTCTCCCGGAACTTCTGGAAGTCTCCCCGTGACTTGGCCTTTTCTCTCTCTCTGGAGAACTCCCTGGAATTCAAACAGTCCAGTCGAGTCACTCCAACTTTGGTATTGACTGAAAAGACTGGTCTATAAAACTAATGCGCAGTTCCACCGTATCTATGGTAACGTGTTAAATTTTGTTTGTATCACCCCTTCCCCCACTCACACTCATCCTCGTAAAGCCAGAGGGTGAAGAATCTGTCTTTATGTCTCCATAGATGTGCACCACGGCAGCGTAGTCAATGCAACCTATCACAGCTCAGGCCGTTGGAGTTCAAAGTTCATTTCCCATGTCACCTGTAAGGAATCTGTACATCCTCCCTGTGGAATGCGTGGGATTTTTTTCCGGGTGCCCCAGTTTCCTCTCACAGTCCAAAGACGTACTGGTCGGTAGGTTAATTGGTCATTGTAAATTGTCCCATGATTAGGCTAGGGTTAAATCGGGGGATCGCTGGGCGGCACGGCTCGAAGGACCAGATGGGCCTGTTCCGTGGATATGCAGAGCTCACATCCATACTGACTGAACTGACAGATCTATAAAACCAGAATAAATAAATAACTAACAGTGGATACGTACAGCTCACTTCCGTACTGACTGAACAGACAGATCTATAAAACCAGAGTAAACTTCCAAACCGTATCTACGGTAACGTGCCAAATTTCATTCAGATCATCACTTCGCCCCCCCCCCACCCCAACCCACACACGTGCTCATACACAACTAATTTCTTCAGCCAGAGGTTGGTGACTCTGCAACTATATCTCCATAAGACATAGGACAAGATTAATGTTACGCTAGCCGCTACACGACAGTGTGTCATACAAAGATAGACCAATTTATTTTTTATTTTATTTTTTTATTAGCCATATGGCCCTCCGAGTCACGCTACCCCAGCAACCCTGACAAACCTGATTGACCCTAACCTAGTCACGGCACAATTTACAATGACCGATTAACCTACACAGTACGTCTTTGGACTGTGGCAGAAAACCAGAGCAGCCGGGGAAAAGCCCCATGTTCCACAGGGAAAACGTACAAAGACTGTACAGAATGGCACTGGAACTGAATAAACTCTGAAACATCCCAAGCTGTAATCATGTTGTGCTAACTGGACAATTCCGGGAATGAGAGTGTTATCATACGAGGAACATTTGATGTCTCTGGGTCTGTACTCACAGCAATTTAGAAAAGTGAGAAGGGATCTCATTGAAACCTTTCAAATGTTGAAAGGCCTAGACAGAGTAGATGTGAAAGGGTGTTTCCCATGGTGGGAGAGTCCAGGACAAGAGGGCACAGCCCCAGGATAGAGGAGTGTCCATTTAAAACAGAAATTTCTTTAGCCAGACGGTAGTGAATTTGTAGAATTTGTTACCACAGGCAGCTGTGGAGGCCAGGTCTTTGGGTGTATTTAAGGCAGATGTTGATAGGTTTTTGTTTGGCCATGGCATCAAAGGGAGAAGGCCGGGGAGTGGGGCTGAGAAGGGGAAAGAAGGATCGGCTATGAATGAATGGCGGAGTAGACGCAATGGGCCAGCTGGCCTAATTCCGTTGCATTGTCTTTCTATCTAACCACTACACTACCACAGCGCCACATGAACACATGACTGTTAGTATTTCAGAATGTTCTCCGATGCTCAACTCACCCACTTAGAACACCGAGGACTAGGTTGAGTACAAAGAAAGATCCCAGCAGGATAAGGCTGACAAAGTAGATCCAAGGCCACTCATTACCTATGGCATCATTAACCTGAGAAACACAGACCCAGGAATCAGTTCACAAAGATAAAGTATGGATTTATACTATATAAACACTCAATGGCCACTATATTAGGTAAACTTGTACACCTGCTTGTTAATGCAAATATCTAATTAGTCAAACACGTGGCAGCAACTCAATGTATAAAAGCATGCAGACACGGTCAAGAGGTTCAGTTGTTGTTCAGACCAAACATCAGAATGGGGAAGAAATGGGATCTAAGTGACTTTGACCCTGGAATGATTGTTGATGCCAGATAGGCTGGCTTGTGTATCTCAGAAACCGCTGAAACTCAGATTTTATGCACAACAGTCTTTAGAGTTTGCAGAGAATGGTGCGAAAGTTAAAAAACAGCAGTTCTGTGGACAAAAATGCCTTGTTAATGAGAGAGGTCAGGGAAGATTGGCCAGACTGGTTCAAGCTGACAGGAAGGCGACAGTAACTCAAATCATGTGTTACAACAGTGGAGTGTGGAAGAGCATCTCTGAATGCACAATAGGTTGAACCTTGAAATGGGTGGGCTACAGCAGCAGAAGACCATGAACGTAGAAAAACACACTCAGTAGCCACCCTACTAGGTACAGAGCGTCCTTACTGTACCAAAACATCTGATGGAATCTTACAAATACATTATCCGAGATGGGTTCACACTAAACCATTTTGATTATCTGGTAATAAAAGTAGAGGAAGGCAGTATCCTATGGGAAACAATGAACTAACAAACGGAGCAGGGGTAGGTGGAATATTTCAGTTGAAAACACTGGCCAGAGGCGCATATGGCTGCCTCCTGACAGCAGTGACAATACAAGAGTCACTGCACAGAATAGCTCACCCCAGCCAAACGAGGAGCAAGCAAATCTGATAAGCACAAGATTCTGGAAATCAAAGCAACTTTCGGCAGGTCAGACAGCATCTATGGAGATAAATAAACACGATGTTTCAGGCCGAGACCCTTCTTCAGGACTGGAAAGGAAAGGGAAAGAAGCCAGAATAAGGTGGTCAGCAGAGGGCGAGGAGTACAAGTTGATAGGTGATAGATAAAGGCCAGGTGAGCCTCCAACCTGATGGCATGAACATCTATTTCTCTAACTTCTCTTAATTTCTCCCCTTCCCCTTCTCTCTTTTTCTATTCCCCTTTCTGGCTCCCCTCTCACCCCTCCTCCTCTCCTCACCTGCCCATCAACTCCCCTGGTGCCCCTCCTCTATCCCTTTCTCCCATGGCCCACTCTCTGGTCCTTCCCCTCACCTGTCCATCATCTCCTCCATCCCTTTCTCCCATGGTCCACTCTCTTCTCCTCCTTCTCTAACCTGATGACAGGAACATCAGTTTCTATAACTTGCAGTAATTTCTACCCCTCCCCTTCTCTCTTTCTCCATTGCCCATCTGGCTCCTCTCTTACCACTTCTCTTCTCACCTGCCTATCACCCCCTTCTGGTGCCCCTCCTCCTTCCCTTTCTCCCCTCGTCCACTCTTATCAGGTTCCTTCTTCTTCAGCCCATTACCTCACCAACGTGTCCCCTTCCAGCTCCTAATTTCATTCCTTACCCCTCCCCCCAGCTGGCTTCCCCTCATCTGTCACCTTCCAGCTCCTAATTTCATTCCCTTACCCTCTCCAACCCCCCCCCCAGCTGGCTTCCCTTCACCTGGTCTCACCTGTTACCTGCCAGCTCCTAATTTCATTCCCTAACCCCTCCCCCCAACTGGCTTCCCCTCACCTGGTCTCACCTGTCACCTTACAGCTCCTAATTTCATTCCCTATCCCTCTCCCCCTAGCCGGCTTCCCCTCACCTGGTCTCACCTGTCACCTACCAGCTCTTTCCCCTTTCTCTACCTTTTATTCTGGCTTCTTCTTCTTTCCTTTCTGAAGGGTCTCGACTCCAATGATTGGCTGTTTATTCTCCTCCACAGATGCTGCCTGACCTGCAGAGTTCCCTCAGCATTTTGTGTGTGAGTGTGAGGAGAAAGATTGCACAAAATCATTATGAAATGGGTGACAGTTAGGGCTGTAAATCAATGCACAAACCGCGATGCTATCAGACCACCCCGTTAATAATGGTGGTGGTCAGCACCAGCAATCAGGGTTCACCTCCCACCACTGCCTGTAAGGAACTTCTACGTTCTCCCCGTGGCCGCCTGGGTTTCCTCTGGGTGCTTTGGTTCCTTCACATTCCAAAGCTGAACTGGTTTGTAAGTTGTGGGCTTCCTATGGTGACCCCAGCTCACTTTCAGACTGTGCTCATCATCGACACAAACGATTTCACTGTGTGTCTCTATGTGCAATGGGACAAATAAAGCTAATCCCTAAATCTTCACTGGTGTTTGAATTCATGAACAGCGTGATACAGGGAGAGCATTTCTTTGCAGAGATTGCTGATTCATTTTTAAATTTAGAAATAAGTGCAGAACAGAGCCTTCTGGCCCAGTGACCCACCTATTTAACCCAAGCCTCATTACAATTACCAATTACCTATTTAACCCAAGCCATATTACAATCACCAATTACGGTGATGTTGTGAGTGGGAAGATAGGCAGAGAGAGGAGTCGAGTTGTGACTGGAAAATGGCGAGAGAGAGAGAACATCAAGGAAAGAGCCAAGCTGTTGAAGGAAGTTTTTGGTGAGAGTGGAAGTGAACTAGAGATGGAGGTCAGCGGGAAAGAGGAACGGAATGGAAAGAGGAAGAAAAGAAAGCAGAGGTACGGGATATCAAACTCTGAGGAGTCAGCGGATGATCAAAACAGGACAGCAAAACAATGGAAAGAAGATGAGATTAAAGCAATTATAAAACTAAGTGAAGACGGGGCATCTTTTGGTGATTGGAACCTGATTCGTTTGACGAAGATGCTCAACAAAGTTACAGGCGAGATTAAAGGAGTAAAGATTTTACGAAATGGATCGCTATTAGTGATTTGTCGGGATTGTACTCAGCAAGGCAAAGTGAGAAAGTTGTGTAAAAGACAGACGGCAAAGAAGTACAATGCTCAATACCCAACAATAGAAAGTGGACTAGAGGAGTTATTTCCGGGATACCAATAAAAGTTACTATGGATGAGATTAAACAGAACATAAAAGGAGCAAAAATTATTGAGGCCAAACGTTTGAAAGTTACAAGAAACGGGAAAAAGTGTGTTAGTTTATCGGTAATGATTAACTTTGATGAAGAGAGATTGCCGACTAACGTTTACTTAGGGTATATGTGTTATGCAGTTAGAATATATATACCACCGCCTTTAAGATGCTATAAATGTCAGAAATTCGGGCACATTGCGGCGGTCTGCAGAGGAAAACAAAGATGTGGGAGATGCGCTGGAGAACATGAATATGGGAAACGTGAAGCGGGAGCTAGGCTGAAATGCTGCAATTGTGGCGAGGAACACAGCGCAGCTTATCGAGGGTGCATTTATAGCAAGAAAGCGGCTGAGATACAATATGTAAAAGTAACTCAAGGAATCAGTTATGCAGAGGCAGTGAAATAATTTGATGAAAAAAGGCTGTCAAGCAAACAAATATAGGGAATAATAAACTGGTGAATTGTGAGAGCTGTAATATGTAAAATAAGGATACACTATTAATGAGTAGAAAGGAGTTCCTGCTTCTTATGGTGGATGCAATTAATTGTTCAGCGCAAAGCAAAAGAACTGAGAAAATTAAAATTATCGTCGTCTGCAGAAAAGTATCTTGGTATTAAAGGGATTAGGTGGGAAGAAGTGAAAGAAACGCTGAATGGAGGATCCAACAGTTCACAGGCAGGGGAGATGGAATCTTAATGGCAGTATATTTATCGCAAATGGTCAAGAATATAAGAAATGTTTCAGAACTTAAGGAAAATCCTCGAATTTTATGGTTGAAGCCCAGGGCAAATGTGCAGAACTCCAACAACAAATAGAAGTACCCGACAAGAACAACGGTGAGTTGGAAAGAGGTTGGAAAATGGAGGAAATTATTACAAGGATACAAAAGGAAAGGGAATTTGTTGCAAAGTGAATTATCTACATTGAGATTATAAAATGAAAACATGGAAGCAAATGAAGAAGAACTCCAAGGTCTCAGTAAACAACTGCAGGCTACGATCCAAGAAAAGGAAAACCTGAAAAAAAGCAGATAGACTTGGAACAACAGCAATGTACATATTGGTACCAATAACATAGTTAGGAAAAGGGAGGAGGTCCTGAAAACAGAATTCAGGGAGTTAGGAAGAAAGCTGAGAAGCAGGATTTAAGAGTAGTAATCTTGGGATTACTGCCGGTACCATGTGACAGTGAGGATAGGAATACAATGAGGTGGCAGATGAATGTGTGGCTGAAGAATTGGAGCAGGGGCACGGATCAGATTTCTGGATAATTGGGACCTCTCCTGGAGCAGGTGGGACCTGTACAAAAGGGACTGGTTGCACTTGAATCTGAGGAGGACCAATATTTCTTGCGGGCAGATTTGTGAGAGCTGTTGGGAACGGATTAAACTAATATGGCAGGGGGATGGGAACCATATGATAGAACTGAGAATGAGCCAGCAGGTTTCCAGTAGATGATGGGTGTAACATGAATGTAAGGAAGGATAAGCCAATGACTGGGTACAAATGGAGACAGAGCAAGGAGTTAAATTGTACCACAAAGGCAAAATTCAAAAAGGTGAAGAATGCAGGACTGAAGGTGCTGTATTTAAATGTGTGTAGCATTCGGAATAAGGTGGACGAACTCATGGTGTAATTAGAGATTGATCGGTATGACACTATGGGCATCACTGAGTCGTGGCTGAAAGAAGGCCATAGTTGACAGCTTAACATCATAGGATTTACTTCATGTCGAAAGGACAGGCAGGAAGGCATTGGTGGTGGTGGGCTCTGTTGGTAAGAGATGGAATTACATCTTAGAAAGAGGTGACATAGGGTCACAGAATATTGAATTTTGTGGTGGAGTTAAGAAACTGCAAGGGTAAAGAGACCATTATGGGAATCATATATAGCCCTTAAAGTAGTAGCCAACATGTGGGGTTAAGATTGCAAAGGGAGCTGGAAAAGGCATGTAGTAAGGGTAATGATACATTTGAAATGGGGAACTTCAATATGCAAGGGGATTGGGAAAATCAGGTTGGTGTCAGATCGCAAGAGAGAGAATTTGTTGAATGCCTACGAGATGGCTTTTTAGAGCAGCTTGTGCTTGAGCCTACCTGGGGAAAGGCTATCTTAGATTGGTTGTTGTGTAATCACCAGATCTTATTGGGGAGCTTGACGTAAAGGAACCCTTAGGAGACAGTGATCATAATATGATTGAATCCAGACTGCAATTTGAGAGGGAGAAGCATAGGTCACATGTATCAGTATTGCAGTGAACCAAAGGGAATTACAGAGGGATGAGAGAGAAGCTTGCCCAGGAGGATTGGAGAAGGATACTGGCAGGGATGATGGCAGAGCCAGTGATGGCTGAAGATTCTGGAACTAGTTCACAAAGTGCAGGATAGATATGTTCCACAGAGGAAGAAGTTCTCAATTGGCAGGGGTAGGCAAATGTGTCTGACAAAGAAAGTTAAGGACTGCATAAAAGCCAAGGAAAGGGCATAGAAGGGAGCAAAAGAGAGTGGGAAGTTGGATGATTGGGAAGCTTTTAGAATCCAACAAAAGACCACTAAAAAATCTATAAGAAGGGAAAAGATGAAATATGAGGGCAAACTAGCCAATAATATAAAGCAGGATACCAAAAGATTTTTCAGTTATATAAAGAGTAAAAGGAAGGTGACAGCTGATACTGGACCACTGGAAAATGATACTGAAGAGGTAGTAATGTGGGACAAAGAAATGGAAGATGAACTTAATGGATATTTTGCATCGGTTTTCACTGTGGAAGACTCTAGCAGTGTGTCAGAGGTCCGCAAGCGTCAGGGAGCAGGAGTAAGTGCCATTGCTATTACAAAGGAGAAAGTGCTAGGCAAACTCAAAGGTCTTAAGGTGGATAAGTCACCTGGGCCAGATGGATTACATCCCAGAGTCCTGAGAGAGATTGCTGAAGAGATAACAGATGCATTGGTCATGATCTTTCAGGAATCGCTTGATTCTGGCATGGTCCCAGAGGAATAGAAAATTGCAAATGTTACTTCACTTTTTAGGAAGGGAGGAAGGCAAAAGAAAGGAAATACAGGCCAGTTAGCCTAACCTCAGTGGTTGGGAAAGTGTTGGAGTCTACTATTAAGGATGAGGTTTCAAGGTACTTGGAGACTAATGATAAAATAACTGAAAGTCAGCATGGTTTCTGTGAAGGGAAATCTTGCCTGACAAACCTGATTGAATTCTTCGAAGAAGTAACAAGCAGGGTGGACAAAGAGAGGCAGTGGATGTCACTTACTTGGATTTTCAGAAGGTGTTTGATAAGGTGCCTCACATGAGGCTGCTTAACAAGATAAAATCCTATGGCGACACAGGAAAGATACTGGCATGGATAGAGGAATGGCTGACAGACAGGAGGCAGCAAGTGGGAATAAAAGGAGCCTTTTCTGGTTGGCTGCCAGTGACTAGTGGTGTTCCTCAGGGGTCAGTATTAGGACCGCTACTTTTCACATTGTATGTCAGTGATTTAGATAATGGAATTAATGGCTTTGTGGTAAAGTTTACAGATGATACGAAGATAGCAGAGGGGTAGGTAGTGCTGAGGAAGCAATGTGATTGCAGCAGGAATTAGACAAATTGGAAGAATGGGCAAAAAAGTGGCAAATGAAATACAGTGTTAGGAAACGTATGATAATACATTTTGGTAAAAGGAACAATAGTGCAGAATATTATCTAAATGGGAAGAAGTTTCAAACATCAGAGGTGCAGAGGGACTTAGGAGTCCTCGTGCAAGACTCCCAGAAGGTTAATTCACAAGTTGAGTCTACGGTAAAGAAGGCAAATGCACTGTTGGCAATTATTTCAAGGGGAATAGAATATAAGAGCAAGGAGAAAATGCTGAGCCTTTATAAAACACTAGTCAAGCTGCACTTGGAGTATTGTCAACAGTTTCGGGCACCATATCTCAGAAGGGATGTGTTGACATTAGACAGAGTCCAGAGGAGGTTCATGAGGTTGATTCCAGGAATGAAAGGTTAACATATGGGGTCATTTGGCCTGTACTCACTGGAATTCAGAAGAATATAGGGAGGCATCTGATTGAAACCTACTGACTGTTGAAAGGACTAGATACAGTGGATGTGCAGAGGATGTTTCCTATGGTGGAGGTATCCAGAACTAGAGGGTGCAACCTTCAAAGGTTCAAAGGTTTAATTTAATGTCAGACAAATGTATACAATATTCATCCTGAAATGCTTTTTCTTTGCATTGAGGGGAGCTCTTTTAGAACATTGATAAGGAGGAATTTTTTTTTAGCCAAAGGGTAGTAAATCTGTGGAATACTTTGCCACAGACTGCAGCGGAGGCCAAGTCTGTGGGTATATTTAAGGCCGACAGAAGTTGTTTGTTTCCTGATCAGACAGGGCATCAAAGGATATGGCAAGAAGGCAGGTGTATGGGGTTGAGTGGGATCCAGGATCCACCATGATGAAATGATGGAGCAGTCTTGATGGGCTGAATGGCCTAATTCTGCTCCTATGTGTTATGGTCTTATTCACTAGAACTCAGGAGAATGAGGGGTGAACTCAGGGAAAACTGTCAAGTGGTGAAAGGCCTTGATAGAGTGGATGTAGAGAGGATGTTTCCTATGGTGAGAGAGTCTTAGAACAAGGACACAGCCTCAGAATACAGGAACATCCTTTTAGAATGGAAGTGAGGTGGAATGTCTTTCACCAGATGGAGGTGAATCTGTGGAATTCTTTGCTACAGGCAGTTGTGGAAGCCAAGTCTTTATGTCTATTTAAGTCAGAGGTTGATAGATTCTTGATTGGTCAGGACATGAAGGGATACAGGGAGAAGGCAGGAGACTGGGCTGAGAGGAAAATTGGATCAGCCATGATGAAATGGTGGAGCAGACTCGATGGGCCAAATGGCCTATTTCTGTTAATGCGATGGTCTAACTAATGAACATGAATGTATTTAAGAGGAGGCTGGACAAACACATTGAAGTAAATGGAGAGAAGTAAATGGAGAGAAGGAAATGCCTCTTGGAAAGTGTGAATGGCTTGAAATAGTTGTGCCAGATAGCCTGTTTCGGTGCTGTGTAGTGTCTACAGAAAGTGGCGGGCACAGCCCAGCCCACCACAGAGAAAGCCCTCCCCATCACTGAGCACATCTACAAGGAACGTTGACACAAGAAAGCAGCATCCATCATTCAGGACCCCCACTATCCAGGCCATCTTGCTGTTGCCATCAAGGTACAGAAGCCAAGGCACCACCAGGTTCAGGAATAGTTACTACCCCTCAATCACCAGTGGGGAAAACTTCACTCACCTCAACACTGAACTGCCTCCCAACCTATAGACTCACTTACAATGACTCCACTACTCGTTCTCAGTATTATTTATATTTGTTTATTTGCACAGTTTGTCTTCTTTTGTACATTGGTTGCTTGTCAGTCTTCATTTGTGTTTGGTTTTTCATAGATTCTATTGTATTTAGATTTAGAGATTTCAGCCCAGTAACAGACCCTTCGTCCCATCATGCCCGATCCACCCAGTTACACCCATGTGACCCGTTAACCTACTAACCCATTCCACCTCTGGAATGTGGGAGGAAACTGAATCATCTGGAAGAAACGGGGAGAACGTAAAAACTCCTTACAGGAACTGAACCCTGGTAACTGGTGGTGTAATGGTGTTTCGCTAACCGCAATGCTACCCGTCCAATGATATATTTCTTCAACACAGGAGTTCTGCAGATGCTGGAAATCCAGAGAAACACACACACGCACACACACACACACACACACACACACGCACACACACACACACACACACACACACACACACACAATGCAGGGGGATCTCAGCAGGTCAGGCAGCATGCATGGAAATGAACAGCAGTCGACATTTTGATCCAAGGCCCTTCATCAGGATTGGAAAGGAAGGGGAGAGACGACAGAATAAAAAGTTGGGAAGAGCAGGATAGCTGGAAGGTGATGGGTGAAGTCGGGCGAGTGGGAAAGGTAAGGAGCTAGAGAGGAAGGAATCGGATAGGAGAGGAGAATGGAGAAACAGAAGAAATGGACCTGGGGAGGTGATAGACAGGTGAGAAGAGGTAAAGGGTCAGACTGGAGAATAGAAGAACAAGGGAGGGGGAATGAATTTTTTTTTTGGAAGGAAAAGTTGATGTTCCTGCCATCAGGTTGGAGGCTACACAGCCGGAATATGAGGTATTGCTCCTTCACCCTGACAGTGTTCTCAATGAGGCTCAAAAGGAGGCCGTGGATCAACGTGTCAGAATGGGAATAGGAATCAGAATTAATATGTTTGGCCACTGAATTTCTGCAAATGGCAGTAAGAAAATTAATCTCAGATTTGTAAACGGTACCAGATTATGAATTTACTTTGAATTTGAACTCTGTCCAAAAGAATATTGAATAAACAAAGGTCAACATCACTCACAGGCAGTGACTTACCCAGTACAAGACGTCAGTCCAGCCCTCCATGGTGATGCACTGGTACACGGTTAGCATTGCAAAGCCAAAGTTGTCAAAGTGCGTGATGCCGCTGTTGGGTCCAGGCCAGCCTGACCTGCACTCAGTTCCATTCAGGGTACAGTGTCGGCCTGTGCCCGCGTGGGCGCAAGGTGCTGGGTCCTCCTCCATTATGATATCTATGCCGAGAAAGGTGTGGGTGCAAGAGAGAACGAAAGAGAGCAAGAGAGAGAGAGTGGGCGAGAGAGAGTGAGAGAGCGAGCGATAGAGAGAAAGAATTAAAGAGAGATAGAGAGGCAGATAGAGGAGGTAGATAGCAAGAAAGAGAGAGAGTGGAGGGAAGGGAGAAAGCAGGAGCAAAAATTGAGTGAGGGCTGATACAGGTACTGGGCACACAGTGCAGGACAAGGGCTGGTACAGGTACAGGGCGCGCAGTGCGGGTCGAGGGCTGGTACAGGTACCGGTCGAGGGGCACTGGGCATGCGGAACGGGATGAGGGGTTCCATATAACCATATAACAATTACAGCACGGAAACAGGCCATCCTGGCCCTTCTAGTCCGTGCCGAACTCTTACTCTCACCTAGTCCCACCGACCTGCACTCAGCCCACAACCCTCCATTCCTTTCCTGTCCATATAGCTGTCTATTTTAACTTTAAATGACAATATCGAACCTGGGTGCACAGTACCGGACAAGGCACACTGGATGTATGGTACGGGACAAGGGGTTCCGGGTGTGTACGGGACGTGGGTTCTGAGTGTGATACAGTATGTGGGTTCTGCGTGTGGAGCAGGTGCCTGGTTTCGTTGGCCAGGAAAACAGGCCATTGGTGGAGGATAATGGTAATGAACCGGGGGCAAGAGCAATCGGCAGAGTGTGCATTGTGTATGACTAAACACTGACACTTTAACACGAACGTGCATCCAATGCTCCGAACTCGTGTGTTCACATGACTCCATCCTGTTGTGATCACATTCTACTGCTGAGAGGATAATCCAGCTCTCTCTTTGGGGCTTCGATGAGTACTTGTTTGACTGAGATGCTTGGGTGAGTGTTTCACTGTCCTAAATGGTCAACATGCTTAGCCACAATCAGTGTCTTCCGGCCCGCTGACCGAATCTTCAAATCTGCTTCCTCATGACCCTGTATTCTTGCATCTTGCAGCTAACTGGATGTTAGCACCCTAGGGTGCTGTTCATCTGGTCTGGGTGACTTATGTACCCTTAGGTCTTTCAGCTTTTTGAGCACCTTCTCCCTTGTAATAGTAACTGCACTCACTTCTCTTCCCTCACACCCTTCAACATCTGGCATAATGTCAGTGCCTTCCACAGTGAATTCTACAGACTCGTAAATTTCTACAGATGGACTGTGGAGAGAATTCTGATTGCTTGCTTCACCATCTGATACATAGGATCAGAAATAGCTGCAGAAAGTTGTAAACTCAGCCAGCTCCATCACGGGTATTAACATTCCCCAGCATCCAGGACACCCTCAAAAGGCAATGCCTCAAAAAGGCGGCATCTATCATTAAGGACCGCCATCACACAGGACATGCCTCTTCTCATTGCTCCCATCAAGGTAGAGATACAGGAGCCTGAAGACACACACTCAATATTTCAGGAACAGCTTCTTCCCCTCCGCCATCAGATTTCTGAATGGACAATGAACCCGTGTACGCTACCTTAGTTCTTTTTTAATTCCCTCTCTTTTGGCATTACCTTTGTAATTTAATTTTCTTGTTTATATATACAGTACTTATGCAATTTATTATGTATTGCACTGTACTGCTGCTGCAAAACAACAAATTTCATGAGATATGCCGGTGATATTTAACTTGATTCTGATTTGATAACCTTTCACCCACTTTGGTTACAGACATATGCTTTACATATATTCAAAACCTGACCTGGTGCACCATATCTGCTACACACCCATCAAGTAGCCAATACAAAAGCGGACCTCAGCTGAGCTTTGTTGAGCACCTCTGCTCCATCCGCCAAAGTGGAATATCCTGGCAGACAACCATTTCGCTGCCCATCTCCATTCCTGTTCCAACATGTCGGTCCATGGCCTTCTCTTTTGTCGTGATGAGGCCACTGTCAGGGTGGAGCAGCAACCTAATTCTATATATGTTGTCTCCAACCTGATCAATTTATCCTTCTGGTAATTTTTTCCGCTCCCTTTTCCCTCTTCTTCTGTCACTTAGCTCTTCCCCTCACCTGCTCATCACCTCCCCCGGTGCCCCTCCTCTTTTCCTTTCTTCCATGGTCCACTCTCCTCTCTTTTCAGATTCCTTCTTCTCTAGCCCATTACCTTTCCCACCCACTTGCTCTCATCTATCATCTTCTACCTAGTCCTCCTTCCCCTCCCCCCACCCCCTTCCTTTCCAGTCCTGATGAAGCATCTCACCCAAAACATCAACTGTTTATTGATGCTGCCTGAGCTGCTGAGATCCTTCAGCAGTTTGTGCGTGTTGCTCTGGATTTCCAGCATCTGCAGACTCTCTTGTGTTTCGGATTCAAAATGAATGCTTTTAACTGCATCTGTGTGCCTGTTTATGAGCTGTATCTGTGTGTTATACTGGCGTGCCTCAAGGCTGTGTGCTGAGCCCTCTTCTGTACTCCCTTTTCACCTATGACTGCGTTCCTGTACATGGTTCTAACTCCATAATCAAGTTCGCAGACGACACCATGATGGTTGGTCTGATCAGAGGGGATGACGAGACAGCCTACAGGGACAAGGTTCAGCACCTGGCTGCATGGTGTGCCCACAACAACCTGGCCCTTAACACCCAGAAGACCAAGGAGATCATTGTGGACTTCAGGCATGCTAGGAGCCACACTCACATCCCCAGCTACATCAACGGAGCTGTAGCGGAGCATGTATCAAGCTTCAAATTCCTTGATGTCCACATTTCCAAGGATCTCACCTGGTCCCTGAACTCCTCCATCCTGATCAAAAAGGTGCAACAGCGCCTTTATTTCCTGCGGAGCATCAATAAAGCTCACCTCTGTCCCAGGATACTGACGGACTTTTACCGCTGTACCATTGAGAGCATACTCACTAACTGCATCTCAGTGTGGTATGGCAATTAATTGTCCCATATCAGACCACAAAGCACTCCAGCATGTGGTGAAAACTGCCCAGCGGATTATCAGCACCCAATTGGCCACCATTGAGAACATCTACCATGAACACTGCCTGGGCAGGGCGAAAAAGCATTATCAAGGATGCATCTCACCCTAACCATGGACTTCTCACTCTCCTCCCATCCGGTAGGCGCGACAGAAGCATCCGCTCCTGCACCAGCAGACACAGGAAGAGCTTCTTCCCTGAGGCTATGACCCTGCTGAATCTCACATCACAGCGCTAAGCAGTATTGCACCCATATTGCACTGTCTCAGTACTTTTATATTCATGTGCTGTAGTACTTACTTTTTATTCACAGTTATTTTGTAAATAACACTATTCTTCGCATTTCTGGTTAGATGCTAACTGCATTTCATTGGCTTTGTATCTGTACTCAGCACAATGACAATAAAGTTGAATCTAATCTAATCTAATCTAATACTGTGTTGTGCACCTTGGCCTGCAGGAACGTTGTTTCGTTTAGCGGTATACGTACATGTGTACAGTTGAATGACGATCAACTTGAACTTGAATGTGTGATTCTTATTAGTACACAGACAGAGAGCCTGTGTGAGTGCGTGCACGAACACGAGAGAGTGTGAGAAGGGATGTGAGAGTGAGTGAAGGAGCAAGGGAGGGAGTAAAGGTGAGAGAGAAAGAGGAAGGGATGAGGAATTGAGAGAATCTATATATGCAAGTCTGTGCGTGTTTCTGTGACTGTGTGTGAGTGCGTGTGTGTGTGTGTGTGTGTGTGTGTGTGTGTTTCTGTACATGTGTGAGTGAGTGTGAGTGTGATAGAATATATACAGCACAATACAGGCCCTTTGGCCCACAAAGCTGTGCCGAATATGTTCCTAGCTTAGAACTACCTGGGCTTTACCCATAGCCCTCTATTTTTCTAAGCTCCATGTAGCCATCCAGGAGTCTCTTGAAAGACCTTATTGTTTCCGCCTCCATCGCCGCCGCCAGCAGCCCATTCCATGCCCTCACCATTCTCTGCATAAAAAACATACCTCTGACATCTCTCTACCTGCTTCCAACCATCTTAAAACTATGCCCTCTCGTGCTAGCCATTTCCGCCCTGGGGAAAAGCCTCTGACTATCCACATAATCAATGCCTCTCATTATCTTGTACACCTCTATCAGGTCACCTCTAATCCTCCATCACTCCAAGGAGAAAAGGCCGAATTCACTCAACCTATTCTCATAAGGCATGCTCCCCAATCCAGGAAACATCCTTGTAAATCTCGTCTGCACCCTTTCTATGGTTTCCACGTCATTCCTGTAGTGTGGCGACCAGAATTGAGCACAGTACTCCAAGTGGGGTCTGACCAGGGTCCGATACATCTGCAATATTACCTCTCGGCTCTTAAACTCAATCCCATGATTGATGAAGGCGAATACACCGTATGCCTTCTTAACCACATAGTCAACCTGCACAGCAGCTTTGAGTGTCCTGTGGACTCAGACCCCAAGATCCCTCTGATCCTCCACACTGCCAACAGTCTTACCGTTATTACTATATTCTGCAATGATATTTGACCTACCAAAATGAACCACCTCACTTAACTGGGTTGAACTCCATTTGCCACTTCTCAGCCCAGTTTTGCATCCTATCAATGTCCTGCTGTAACCTCTGACAGCCCTCCACACTATCCACAACACCTCCAACCTTTGTGTCATCAGCAGATTTACTAACCCATCTCTCCACTTCCTCACCCAGGTCATTTATAAAAATCACGAAGAGTAAGGGTCCCAAAACAGATCCCTGAGGCACACCACTGGTCACCAGCCCCCATGCAGAATATGACCCATCTACAACCACTCTTTGCCTTCTGTGGGCAAGTCAGTTCTGGATCCACAAAGCAATGTTCCCTTGGATCCCATGCTTCCTTACTTTCTCAATAAGCCATGTGTGAGTGAGTGTGAGTGAGTGTGTGTGTGTTTCTGTACGTGTGAGTGTGAGTGTGTCGGTTTGTACCATTGTCGCTTTGTACCTGTTCCAGTGAAGTAACACGTCTTGTGCATCTTGCCCATGAACAGCTCGAGGCCGATGATAGCATAGATGATGATCATGAAGAGGACAAGCAGAGCGATATGCAGGAGAGGAACCATCGCCCTGATGATCGAGTTTAACACCACCTGTAAACCTGAACACAGACAATAATGAGTCCACACGCAAGCTCACCCTCTTCTCAAAGACAAAACTGAAAATCAATTTATTATCAAAGTACATATATTGTATGTTACAATACACTACCTTGAGATTCATTTCTTGCGGGAAAATAAAGAAATACAATAGAAATTATGAAAAACTATACATAAACAATGACTGACAAACATACAACGTGCAAAAGACAAATTGTGCAAATAAAAAATGAATAATACTGAGAACAAGAGTCGTAGAGTGGTTGAAGGCAAGTCTGTAGGTTGCAGTGAAATCAGAGTTGAGGTGAGTGAAGTTACCCACACTGGTTCAGGAGCCTGATGGCTGAGGGGTAGTAACTGTTCCTGAACCTGGTGTTATGAGATCCGAGGACCCTGTACCTCTTCCCAACAGTGGTAGTGAGAAGAGAGCATGGCGGATGTTGGGGGCCCTTGATCATGGATGCTACTGTCTTGTGGCGGTGTTCCTTGTAGATGTGCTTAACGGTGGGTAGGGCTTTGTTGGTGATGGACTGGCTGCATCCACCTCTTTTTGTTGACTTTTCTGTTCCTGGGCATTGGTGTTTCTATACCAGGCTGTGATGCAACCCGTCAGAATATACCCCACTGTTCATGCAGTCAGTGAGACTGAGATTCTTCAGGGCTAAAGAGTGGAGAAATATCAGCCGGGAACTGAAGAAACAGGCAAATTCAATTGAAAGACAGAGCAGCATCTACCATCAAGGGCTCCCACCAACCAGGCCATGCTCTCTTCTCACTGCTGCCATCAGGCAGGAAGGTACAGGAGCCTTAGGACTCCCACCACCAGGTTCAGGAACAGTCATTACCCTTCAACCACCAGGCTCTTGAACCACAACAATGCCACAACAATGAGTTGATTCCCCAACCTATGGACTCACTGACAAAGACTCTTTACAACTCATGTTCTGGGTACTATTTGTTTATTTGCACAGTTTGTCAGTATTTGTGCATTGTTTTTTCATAAATTCAATCATATTTCTGTTTTTTTGCCTGTGATTGTCTGTTGAAAAGGAATCTCAGGGGCCGGCTGGTGGCGCAATGACATCGGCGTCAGACCCAGGAGCGGAGGTTCCCAGGTTCGAAACCAATCGGGTCTGCTCCCGAGTACGCTTTCCATCCGTGCTGGGTTGAATGTCGAGATCGCAACTCAACCTCGTAAAATAAAAAAAGGGAAAAATACTGCGAAATTGTCTGTGTGAGGAGCGGTGCGCCACACAGTCTCTCTCTCGCTCTGCGCCTCGTAAAAGCCATGAAAAAGACATCATCACGACGCACACATGGACGCACACGTAGATGCACACGTATGGACACGCATGCACAGACTCACATGCACGCAGGCACACGCCAAAAAAAAAGAAAAGGAATCTTAGGGTGTATATAGTGACATATACGTACTTTAATAATAAATGTACTTTGAACCTTGTACGTCAGTGATAATAAACCTTATGCGGATTCTGAATTCCAAAATCTCACGTCTTGCTGAATAAGTAAACATCTTGAAAAATGCTAACCCTTTCCTTGAGAAAAAGCCTCTGATTCTAAGTTCACCGGCTAGATGTTTCAAATTGTGTCTATGATATCCTGAAGTGGGAAGGAGAACAGCCAGAGGTCGTGGTACATATTGGTACCAGCAACATAGGTAGGAAAAGGGAAGAGGTCCTGAAGACAGGGAGTTAGGAAGGAAGTTGAGAAGCAGGACCGCAAAGGTAGTAATCTCCAGATTACTGCCTGTGCCACATGACAGCAAGTATAGGAATAGAATGAGGTGGAGGATAAATGTATGGCTGAGGGATTGGAGCAGGGGTCAGGGATTCAGATTTCTGGATCATTGGGACCTCTTTTGGGGCAGATGTGGCCTGTACAAAAAAGACAGGTTACACTTGAATCCCAGGGGGACCAATATCCTGGCGAGGAGGTTTGTTAAGGCTACTGGGGAGAGTTTAAACTAGAAGTGTTGGGGGGTGGGAACCGAACTGAAGAGACTGGGGAAGAGGTAGTTGGCTCCCAAATAGAGAAAGCTTGGAGACAGTGTGTAAGGGAGGATAGGCAGGTGAAAGAGAAGGAACGCGCTCAGACTGACGGTTTGAGATGTGTCTATTTTAACGCAAGGAGTATTGTGAACAGATATTCTCAGGGAAAAGTATGGAAGAAATGTGGCAAATGTTCAGAGGATATTTGTGTGGAGTTCTGTACGTTCCAATGAGACAGGGAAGTTATGGTAGTGTGCAAGAACTGTGGTGGACAAAGGCTGTAATAAATCTAGTCAAGAAGAAAAGAAAAGCTTACAAAAGGTTCAGAGAGCTAGGTAATGTTAGAGATCTAGAAGATTATAAGGCTAACAGGAAGAAGCTTAAGAAGGAAATTAGGAGACCCAGATGGGGCCATGAGAAGGCCTTGACAGGCAGGATTAAGGAAAACCCCAAGGCATTCTACAAGTATGTGAAGAGCAAGAGAATGATACGTGAAAGAATAGGACCTATCAAGTGTGACAGTGGGCAAGTGTGTACGGAACCAGAGGAAATAGCAGAGGTACTTAATAAATACTTTACTTCAGTATTCACTATGGAAGAGGATCTCCGTGATTGTAGTGATGACTTGCAGTGGACTGAAAAACTTGAGCATGTAGATATTAAGAAAGAGGATGTGCCGGACCTTTTGGAAAGCATCAAGTTGGATAAGTCGCCTGGACCGGATGAGATGTACCCCAGGCTACTGTGTGAGGTGAGGGAGGAGATTGCTGAGCCACTGGCGATGATCTTTGCATCATCAATGGGGACGGGAGAGATTCCGGAGGACTGCAGGGCTGCGGATGTTGTTCCTTTATTCAAGAAAGGGAGCAGAGATAGCCCAGGAAATTATAGACCAGTGAGTCTTACTTCAGTGGTTGTTAAGTTGATTGAGAAGATCCTGAGAGGCAGGATTTATGAACATTTGGAGAGGTATAATATAATTAGGAATAGTCAGCATGGCTTTGTCAAGGGCAGGTCATGCCTTACGAGCCTGATTGAATTTTTTGAGGATGTGACTAAACACATTGATGAAGGAAGAGCAGTAGATGTAGTGTACTGTATATGGATTTCAGCAAGGCATTTGATAAGGTACCTCATACAAGGCTTATTGAGAAAGTAAGGAGGCATGGGATCCAAGGGGACATTGCTTTGTGGATCCACATCTGGCTTGCCCACAGAAGGCAAAGAGTGGTTGTGGACGGGTCATATTCTGCATGCAGGTCTGTGACCAGTGGAGTGCCTCAGGGATCTGTTCTGGGACCCTTACTCTTCGTGATTTTTATAATTGACTTGGATGAGGAAGTGGAGGGATGGGTTAATAAGTTTGCTGATGACACAGAGGTTGGAGGTGTTGTGGATAGTGTGGAGGGCTGTCAGAGGTTACAGCGGGACGTTGATAGGATGCAAAACTGGGCTGAGAAGTGGCAGATGGAGTTCAACCCAGATAAGTGTGAAGTGGTTCATTTTGGTAGGTCAAATATGATGGCAGAATATAGTATTAACAGTAAGACTCTTGGCAGTGTGGAGGATCAGAGGGATCTTGGGGTCCAAGTCCATAGGACGCTCAAAGCAGCTGCGCAGGTTGACTCAGTGGTTAAGAAGGCATATGGTGTATTGGCCTTCATCAATCGTGGGATTGAGTTTAAGAGCCAAGAGGTAATGTTGCAGCTATATAGGACCTTGGTCAGACCCCACTTGGAGTACTGTGCTCAATTCTGGTCGCCTCACAACAGGAAGGATGTGGAAACCATAGAAAGGGTGCAGAGGAGATTTACAAGGGTCCTGACGAAGGGTCTCGGCCTGAAACGTTGACTGCACCTCTTCCTAGAGATGCTGCCTGGCCTGCTGCGTTCACCAGCAACTTTGATGTGAGTTGATTTACAAGGATGTTGCCTGGATTGGGGAGCATGCCTTATGAGAATAGGTTGAGTGAACTAGGCCTTTTCTCCTTGGAGCGACGGAGGATGAGAGGTGACCTGATAGAGGTGTATAAGATCAAACAGCAGGAATTCTGCAGTTGCTGGAAATTCAAGAAATATACATCAAAGTTGCTGGTGAACGCAGCAGGCCAAGCAGCATCTATAGGAAGAGGCGCAGTCGACGTTTCAGACCGAGACCCTTCGTCAAGACTAACTGAAGGAAGAGTGAGTAAGGGATTTGAAAGCTGGAGGGGGAGGGGGAGATGCAAAATGATAGGAGAAGACAGGAGGGGGAGGGATAGAGCCGAGAGCTGGACAGGTGATAGGCAAAAGGGGATACGAGAGGATCATGGGACAGGAGGTCCGGGAAGAAAGACAAGGGGGGGGTGACCCAGAGGATGGGCAAGAGGTATATTCAGAGGGACAGAGGGAGAAAAAGGAGAGTGAGAGAAAGAACGTGTGCATAAAAATGAGTAACAGATGGGGTACGAGGGGGAGGTGGGGCCTTAGCGGAAGTTAGAGAAGTCAATGTTCATGCCATCAGGTTGGAGGCTACCCAGACGGAATATAAGGTGTTGTTCCTCCAACCTGAGTGTGGCTTCATCTTTACAGTAGAGGAGGCCGTGGATAGACATGTCAGAATGGGAATGGGATGTGGAATTAAAATGTGTGGCCACTGGGAGATCCTGCTTTCTCTGGCGGACAGAGCGTAGATGTTCAGCAAAGCGGTCTCCCAGTCTGCGTCGGGTCTCACCAATATATAAAAGGCCACATCGGGAGCACCGGACGCAGTATATCACCCCAGTCGACTCACAGGTGAAGTGATGCCTCACCTGCAAGGACTGTTTGGGGCCCTGAATGGTGGTAAGGGAGGAAGTGTAAGGGCATGTGTAGCACTTGTTCCGGTTACACGGATAAGTGCCAGGAGGGAGATCAGTGGGGAGGGATGGGGGGGGCAAATGGACAAGGGAGTTGTGTAGGGAGAGATCCCTGCGGAATGCAGAGAGAGGGGGGGAGGGAAAGATGTGCTTAGTGGTGGGATCCCGTTGGAGGTGGCGGAAGTTACGGAGAATAATATGTTGGACCCAGAGGCTGGTGGGGTGGTAGGTGAGGACCAGGGGAACCCTATTCCTAGTGGGGTGGTGGGAGGATGGAGTGAGAGCAGATGTACGTGAAATGGGGGAGATGCGTTTAAGAGCAGAGTTGATAGTGGAGGAAGGGAAGCCCCTTTCTTTAAAAAATGAAGACATCTCCCTCGTCCTAGAATGAAAAGCCTCATCCTGAGAGCAGATGCGGCGGAGACGGAGGAATTGTGAGAAGGGGATGGCGTTTTTGCAAGAGACAGGGTGAGAAGAGGAATAGTCCAGATAGCTGTGAGAGTCAGTAGGCTTATAGTAGAGGTGTATAAGATGATGAGAGGCATTGATCCTGTGGATAGTCAGAGGCTTTTTCCCAGGACTGAAATGGTTGCCACAAGAGGACACAGGTTTAAGGTGCTGGGGAGTAGGTAGAGGAGATGTCAGGGGTAAGTTTTTTTACACAGAGAGTAGTGAGTGCGTGGAATGGGCTGCCAGCAACAGTGGTGGAGGCGGATACGATAGGGTTATTTAAGAGACTTTTGGATAGGTACATGGAGGCATCCGTTAGTCTTGCGAGACCATGGATCTGAGCCTGGAAAGTCTTCACTCTCCAGGGCGCAGGCCTGGGGGGCAAGGTTGTATGGAAAACCAGCAGTTACCCATGCTGCAAGTCTCCCCTCTCCACGACACCGATGTTGTCCAAGGGAAGGGCATTAGGGCCCATACAGCTTGGCACCAGTGTCGCCACAGAGCGCTGTGTGATTAAGTACCTTGCTCAAGGACACAACATGCTGCCTCAGCTGGGGCTCGAACTCACAACCTTCAGATCACTAGTTGGATGCCTTAACCACTTAGCCACGTGCACACACAGGTACATAGAGCTTAGAAAAATAGAGGGCTATTGGTAAGCCTGGTAATTTCTAAAGTAGGGACATGTTCGGCACAACTTTGTGGGTCAAAGGGCCTGTATTGTGCTGTAGATTTTCTATGTTTCTAGAAGGCACAGTCCCAGAACAGTAAGAATGCCAGGCAGGATAGTCGAATGCTCCTCTTGCAAGATGTGGGAACACAGGGAGACCTCCAGTGTCCATGACAACTTCACCTGCGAGAAGCACATCCAGCTGCAGCTTCTATCACTCCACGTTAAGGAGGTGAACTGGAATTAAATAAACTCTGGATCATTCGGGAGGTTTAGGGGGTGATAGACAGGACATATAGAGAGGTAGTTACACCCAAGGTGCAGGACACAGGAAACTGGGTGATGGTCAGAGGGTGAAAAGGGTTAAACAGCCTGTGCAGAGTACTCCTGTGGTCATCCCCCTCAACAACACGTTTGGATACTGTTGAGGAGGAGGGTGACCTAACAGCGATTCAGAAGGGAAGGGGAGAAGAGGTGAACTGTGCTGACAGGGGATTTGTTACTGAGGGGAACAGAAAGGAAGTTCAGTGGATGAGAACAAGACTACCAGATGGTACGGTGCCTCCCGGGTGCCAGGTTCCAGGACATTTCAGTCCAAGTCCTCAACGTTCTTAAGTGGGAGGGTGAACAGCCAGAGGTCGTGGTCCATATAGGTACCAATGACAACATTTTGGAATGAGGTTCTGCAAAGTGAGTTCAGGGCGTTAAGTGCTAAGTTAAAGAAAAGGACCTTCAGGGTTATGATCTCAGGATTGCTACCCATGCCACGTACTAGTGAGGATAGAAATAGGAAGTTCGTACAGTTTAACACATAACTAAAGAGTTGTTGGGGGAAAGAGGGAGAGCATGAGATTTTGGATCACTGGGTCTTCTTCCAGGACCCAAAGGGTTTCAACCCAAAATGTTGACTGTGCTTTGTTCCATAGATTCTGCCTGGCCTGCTGAGATCCTCCAGCACTTTGTGTGTGTTGTTCAGATTTACAGCATCTGCAGATTTTCTCTTATTAGGGAATGACACAAGGCAGCTGACAGTAGTTTGAGTAGGGGAATACTTTGCATCTAGTGATCATAATGTTATCAGCTTCAAGGTAATTTTGAAAAAGATCTGGTACTCATGTTGAGATTCTAAATTAAAGAAAGGCCTATTTTGATGGTATCAGAAATTATCTGGCAATTGTGGATCAGGACAGGCTGTTTTCTGGCAAAGTGTACATGGTAAATGGGAAGCCTTCAAAGATGAAATTTTGAGAGTACAAAGCTTGTATGTGCCTGTCAGAATAAAAGGCAAGGATAAGGTTCAGGGAACCTTGGTTTTTGAGACATATTGAGGCCCCGGTTAAGTAAAAAGGAAGGAGGTACATAGCAGAGATAGGCAGGTAGGAACAAATCAGGTGTTTGTGGAGTATAAGAAATGCAAGAGAACTTAAAGGAAATCAGTAGGACTAAAAGAAGGCATGAGGTTCACCCAACAGACGAAGTTAAGTAGAATCCGAGGGCTTCACAGGTACAGTGCCTATAAAAGGTATTCACCCCCGGAAGTTTATTGTTTTACAACAATGAATCAAAGTGGATTTAACTTGCCTTTTTTGACTCTGATTCTTTTGTGTCAAAGTGAAAACAGATCTCCAGAAAGTGATCCAAATTAGCTACAAATATAAAACACAAAATAATTGATTGCCTAAGTATTCATCCCTGTAATATGACACACCAAATCATCACAGGTGTAGCCAATTGGTTTTAGAAGTCACATAATTAGTTAAATGGAGATCTGTTTTTGGACACCTGTGCGCAGTCAAAGTGTTTCAATTGACTGTAGTAAAAATACACCTGCATCTTGGAAGGTCCAACTGCTGGTGAGTCAATATCCTGGCAAAAATTACACCATGAAGATAAAAGAACACTCCAAGCAACTTCACAAAAAGATTACTGAAAAGCACAAGTCAGGAGATGGATACAAGAAAATCTCCAAGTTACTGAATAAATCATTAAGAAATAGAAAGAATATGGCACAGCTGTAAATCTGTCTACAGCAGGCCGTCCTCAAAAGCTGAGTGACCATGCAAGAAGGGGACTACTGAGGGAGGCCACCAAGAGACCTATGACAACACTGGGGGAGTTACAAGCTTCAGTGGCTGAGATGGGAGAGACTGCGCATACAACAACTCTTGCCTGGGTGTTTCACCATAAGACCAAAAGACAAAGGAGCAGAAGTCGGCCATTCGGCCCATCGAGTCTGCTCCGCCATTTTATCATGAGCTGATCCATTCTCCCATTTAGTCCCACTCCCCTGCCTTCTCACCATAACCTTTGATGCCCTGGCTACTCAAATACCTATCAATCTCTACTTTAAATACACCCAATGACTTAAATACACTTAAATACACTAGTCGCAGCTTTATGGGAGAGTGGCAAAGAGAAAGCCACTGTTGAAAAAACTCCATGAAATCTCAGCTAGAGTTTTCCAGAAGGCATGTGGGAGACTCTAAAGTCAGCTGTAAGAGGCTTCTAAGGTCTGATGAAACCTGATTGAGCTTTTTGGCCAACAGAGCAAAAGCTATGTTTAGTGTAAAAACACACAAAAGCAAAATACAGGGAAATCCTGGAGGAATACCTGATGCAATCTGCAAGAGAACTGTGACTTGGGAGAAGATTTGTTTTCCAGCAAGTCAACAACCCCAAGCATAAAGCCAAAGCTACACAGGAATGGGAACCAGAGTGCCAGAGCTGACAGCATGGCTGGGGTGAAAATAAATGATGTTAAAAATTCAAGCAAATCCACCAATAGAAAGGTTGTGAGTGGTGGTAACAATCTTCTGAGGTGTACATATTTCAATGCTAGGAGTATTGCGGGGAAGGCGGATGAGTTGAGGACGTGGATTGACACGTGGAATTATGACGTTATAGCAATTAGTGAAACTTGGCTACAGGAGGGGCAGGACTGGCAGCTTAATATTCCAGGGTTCCGATGTTTCAGATGTGATCGAGGCAGAGGAGTGAAAGGTGGGGGAGTAGCATTGCTTGATAGGGAAAATATTACAGCAGTGCTCAGGCCGGACAGATTAGAGGGCTTGTCTACTGATTTCTTATGGGTGGAGCTGAGAAACAGGAAAGGTATGGCCACATTAGTGGGATTGTATTACAGACCACCCAATAGTCAATGAGAATTGGAAGAGCAAATCTGCAGAGAGATAGCAGGCAACTGCAGGAAACATAAAGTTGTGGTGGTAGGGGATTTTAATTTTCCATATATTGATTGGGTCTCCCATACTGTTAGGGGTCTAGATGGTTTAGAGTTTGTAAAAGTGTTCAGGAAAGTTTTCTAAATCAATATATAGAGGGACCAACTAGAGGGGATGCAATATTGGATCTCCCGTTAGGAAATGAGTTAGGACAAGTGACGGAAGTCTGTGTAGGGGAGCACTTTGGTTCCACTGATCATAACACGATTGGTTTCAACTTGATCATGGACAAGGATAGATCTGGTCCCAGGGTTGAGTTTCTGAACTGGAAGAAGGCCAAATTTGAAGAAATGAGAAAGGATCTAAAAAGCGTGGATTGGGACAGGTTGTTCTCTGGCAAAGATGTGATCAGTAGGTGGGAAGCCTTCAAAGGAGAAATTTTGAGAGTGCAGAACTTGTATTTTCCTGTCAGGATTAAAGGCAAAGTGAATAGGAATAAGGAACCTTGGTTCTCAAGGGATATTGCAACTCTGATAAAGAAGAAGAGGGAGTTGTATGACATGTATAGGAAACAGGGAATAAATAAGATGCTTGAGGAGTATAAGAAGTGCAAGAAAATACTTAAGAAAGAAGTCAGGAGGGCTAAGAGAAGACATGAGGTTGCCTTGGCAGTCAAAGTGAAGGATAATCCAAAGAGCTTTAACAGGTATATTAAGAGTAAAAGGATTGTAAGGGATAAAATTGGTCCTCTTGAAGATCAGAGTGGATGGCTATGTGCGGAACCAAAGGAAATGGGGGAGATCTTAAATAGGTTTTTTGCATCTGTATTTCCTAAGGAAACTGGCATGAAGTCTATGGAATTAAGGGAAACAAGTAGTGAGATCATGGAAACTGTACAGATGGAAAAGGAGGAGGTCCTTGCTGTCTTGAGGAAAATTAAAGTGGATAAATCCCCAGGACCTGACAGGGTGTTCCCTCGGACCTTGAAGAAGACTAGTGTTGAAATTGCAGGGGCCCTGGCAGAAATATTTAAAATGTCGCTGTCTACAGGTGAGGTGCCAGAGGATGGGAGAGTGGCTCATGTTGTTCCGTTGTTTAAAAAAGGATCGGAAAGTAATCCGGGAAATTATAGGCCAGTAAGTTTAATGTCGGTAGTAGGTAAGTTATTGGAGGGAGTACTAAGAGACAGAATCTACAAGCATTTGGATAGACAGGGACTTATTTGGGAGAGTCAACATGGCTTTGTGCGTGGTAGGTCATGTTTGACCAATCTATTGGAGTTTTTCGAGGAGGTTACCAGGAAACTGGATGAAGGGAAGGCAGTGGATATTGTCTACATGGACTTCAGTAAGGACTTTGACAAGGTCCCGCATGGGAGGTTAGTTAGGAAAATTCAGTCGCTAAGTATACATGGAGAGGTGGTAAATTGGATTAGACATTGGCTCAATGGAAGAAGCCAAAGAGTGGTAGTAGAGAATTGCTTCTCCAGGTGGAGGCCTGTGACTAGTGGTGTGCCACAGGGATCAGTGCTGGGTCCATTGTTATTTGTCATCTATATCAATGATCTGGATGATAATGTGGTAAATTGGATCAGCAAATTTGCTGATGATACAAAGATTGGAGGTGTAGTAGACAGTGAGGAAGGTTTTCAGAACCTGCAGAGGGACTTGGACCAGCTGGAAAAATGGGCTGAAAAATGGCAGATGGAGTTTAATACAGACAAGTGTGAGGTATTGCATGTTGGAAGGACAAACCAAGGTAGAACATACAGGGTTAATGGTAAGGCACTGAGGAGTGCAGTGGAACAGAGGGATCTGGGAATACAGATACAAAATTCCCTAAAAGTGTCGTCACAGGTAGTTAGGGTTGTAAAGAGAGCCTTTATTAATCGAAGTATTGAGTATAAGAGCTGGAATGTTATGATGAGGTTGTTTAAGGCATTGGTGAGGCCGAATCTGGAGTATTGTGTTCAGTTTTGGTCACCAAATTACAGGAAGGATATAAATAAGGTTGAAAGAGTGCAGAGAAGGTTTACAAGGATGTTGCTGGGACTTGAGAAACTCAGTTACAGAGAAAGGTTGAATAGGTTAGGACTTTATTCCCTGGAGCGTAGAAGAATGAGGTGAGATTTGATAGAGGTATATAAAATTATGATGGGTATTGATAGAGTGAATGCAAGCAGGCTTTTTCCACTGAGGCAAGGGGAGAAAAAAAACCAGAGGACATGGGTTAAGGGTGAGGGGGGAAAGGTTTAAAGGGAACATTAGCAGGGGCTTCTTCACGCAGAGAGTGGTGGGAGTGTGGAATGAGCTGCCAGACGAGGTGGTAAATGCGGGTTCTTTTTTAACATTTAAGAATAAATTGGACAGATACATGGATGGGAGGTGTATGGAGGGATATGGTCCGTGTGCAGGTCAGTGGGACTAGGCAGAAAATGGTTCAGCACAGCCAAGGAGGGCCAAAAGGCCTGTTTCTGTGCTGTAGTTTCTATGGTTCTATGGTTCTATGGTTCTATGGAATGGCTTAAAAACAACGAAGTTAATGTCCTGGAGTGGCCAAGTCAGAATCCAGACCTCATCCAATTGAGAATTTGCAGCCGGACTTGAAAAGTGCTGTTCACTCACGATTCCCATGCAATCTGACAGAGCTTGAGCAGTTTTGTAAAGAAGAATGGGGAAAATTGCTGAGTCCAGATGTGTAAAGCTGATAGAGAGCTATCCACGCAGATTCAAGGCTATAATTGCTGCCAAAGGTGTATCTACTAAATACTGACTTGAAGAGGGTGAGTAATTATGTAATTGATTATTTTTCATTTAATAATTGTAATAAATTTCAATCAATTTGTAGAAGTTTGTTTTCACTTTGACACGGAAGAGTCTTTTCTGTTGATCAGTGTCAAAAAAGCCAAATTAAATCCACTATAATTCAATGTTGTAAACCAATACAACATGAAAACTTCCAAGAGGAGGTGAATACTTTTTATAGGCACTGTATGTTAAGAGCAAAAAGATTGGAACAAACAAAATTGATTGCCTGGATGATCCCAATGGTAATCTCTGTGTGGAGCCAAAAGACTTGGGGAAGATTTTAAATGGATTTTTTGCACCTACATTTACTCAGGAGACAGACACAGAGTCTATAGAAGTGAGGCAAAGCAGCCGTAAAGTCAGGGACTCTATACAGTTTACAGACAAGATGTTCACAGTCTTCAGGCAAATCAGGGTGGAGAAATCCCCAAGGCCAGGCAACATGTTCCCTTGGACCCTGCGGGAGGCAAGTGTAGAAATTTCAGGGACCCTAGCAGAAATATTTAAATCATCCTTAGCGACAGGACAGGTACCAGATGGTTAGAGCATTGCTAATGTTGTTCCGCTGTTTAAGGAAGTCTTTAAGAGCCTGACATCAGGAGTGGGAAAATTATTGAAACACCTTCTAAGAGACTGGTTAAATGAATATTTGGATAGAAGGAGACTGATTAGGGATAGTCAGCATGGCTTTGTGTGTGGTAGATCAAGTCTAATCAACTTTATAGAGTAGTGGTCGCCAACCTTTTTAAGCCCAAGATCCCCTACCTCGACCTCAGTGAAAGGCAAGATCTACCTACTAAATCATTTAGAGAAAAAACAGCTCAGATTGTACTTCCAATTTTAGGCCTTTTATTTGGGTGAATTGTATTTGAATTACATAAAATACTTTTGTCAAACTTTCAAATTAATTCAAACAAGAATACACTGTAACTGGCATATCAAACAGGCCGTAGCTGTCTTTCTTTAAGAATATTACAATACTTCACACTTTTAATTCTAAGTTTCATTATTTAATTTTATTTCAACATGAAAAATAAATGAATAAAAATTGACTGTTGTACTCAGTGTGATGACTGGGGCTGAATACTTTCTGCTAGTTCCCTGAAATTCGGCTCATAACTACAGACAGCCAGTCTGAGACAGTCTGTGAGGTGTAGGGTTGCCAACTGTCCCGTATTTCCCCGGCTAAGGTAGAGCGTTCCTTTGAAACCTTTGGTGCCAAAATGCTTTATGCTGAAGAAGCAATTACCATTAATTTATAAGGAAAAAAATTTTGAGCGTTCCCAGACCCAAAAAAATAACCTACCAAATCATACCAAATAACACATATAACCTAAAATAACACTAACATATAGTAAAAGCAGGAATGATATGATAAATACACAGCCTATATAAAGTAGAAATAATGAAGATTAAGCCAAAACCGATTCGTGGGGTTAAAAAAAATCGGCACATCACGCATGCGCACACAGATGCCCGCGCAAGGCTTCATGGTCATGGTAGTCTTTCTCCGGGTAAACACAAGTGTCCCGGGATTTGACTGCTACTTCTGTCCCTTATTTGGGAGTGAGAAAGTTGGCAACCCTAGTGAGGTGTCTGTCAGTAAGTCAGCTCCTGTACTTTAATAATTTAAGTAATTTAATAATTTTCATCTGAGAAAATGCAATTTTACACAGATAAGTTGACCCAAAGTAGGCACTGACTTTTAGTGCTATAAAACCAACGTGCACACTGCGCATTGCTGGGGCCCCATCAGTAGTAATTGCCACCAGTTTATGAATGGTGATGTCATTTTCACGGACATATTTTTTTAAACTCATTGTAAATATCCTCACTTCTCATTCTTTCCTTTAATTGCAAAAGAGTGAGGAAGTCCTCCTTTGTTGTAAATCCTGGAAAGCCATTCTGACAAATACAACAAGCTGAGCTGTTTGCATTACATCCAGGGATTCATCGAACTGTAGTGAAAAATATCCACGTCCTCTGACAGTGAATCTACCCTCCTTGTCACTGTTGCAAGGCCAAGCGGTATATTATATATTGCCGTTGTGATGCCGTTTTTGTTTTTAAAGTCACTAAAAACAGTCTCTGCGGTAATGACCGTTACTTCCTTGAATAAATCGCCATCTGTAAAAGGCTTCTTGTGTTCAGCCAAAAGGTGACTTACAGGAAATGATTCTTCAATAGCAGCCTTAATTTGAGCAGCATGTTTTATGGAAAACGATTGCTGGGCCTTCAACCCCGATTTCAGCTCAACTTTCCAGGCACGAATTGCGCTCTTTGGGGGGTAGGTGTCTTTAAATTCCTGATGGTTGGTGTTGTGGTGCCACTCCAGATTCCCTCTTTTAGTCAGTGCTTGTGTTTGGTGGCACAACATACATACAAACTTGTCTTTCACCGAGGTAAATAGAAATTCCTCTTCCCATTCTGGATGGAATTTGTACGTTTTTTGCCTTCTTTAGTGGAGCCTCCGCTATGCTTTCAGGGTATCACGAGCAATTGCCGATTGCGTCGCCTCTGATCTGGGCCAACATTTATGTGCCAGGCAGCACCTAATTAATTAGCTTGTTTATTTCGGTTTTCTTTCTTAAAGGATGTGCTGTGTGCATCCCGACTACTGCTGCACCACTGCACTGGAGGTTGGGGACACTGCCGTATATTGATGTTTGCGACAGTCTGTACTGCTACCTAATCTAATTGGTCACTTTGATGCAGCACAGGCTACACTGAAAACGTGGTGCACGGCGGGGGAACTACACACATGCGCACTGGGCAGAAAGAACGGAACTGAACCCCCGCAACCCGGAAACAATCTCTCTTTACAAACAGCTTTTTAGCGAAAATATTGCTATATTACCATTATCCTAATTAGTATTACTTCTATAATGCTCACATTACAATAGTATTTGTGTATTATTTTTGATTTTTCTTCGGCATCTACTGGGAAAGCCTCAAAGATCGACCAGTCGATCGCGATCGACAGGTTGGCGACCCCTATTATAGAGTTTTCGAGGAAGTTAACAGGAAAGTTGATGAAGCCAAAGCAATGGATATTGTCTACATGGATTTTAGCAAAACATTTGACAAGGTCCTGCATGAGGGGTTGGTCGGGAAGTTCAGTCGCTTGGCATTCAAGATGAGGTAGTAAATTAGATTAGCCAGAGAGTGGTAGTAGATGGTTGCCTCTCTGAATGGAGGCCTGTGACTACTGGAGAGCCACAAGGATCAGTGCTGGGTCCATTGTTGTTTGTCATCTATAATCAACAATCTTTGTGGGTGGAGTTAAGAAACTGTAAAAGTTAAAAAACCATTATGGGAATCATACATAGGCCTCCAAATAGTAGCCAAGATGTGCAGCTGAAATTGCAAAGGGAGCTGGAAAAGGCACGTGATAAGGGTAATGGAGGACTTCAATATGCAAGGGGATTGGGAAAATCAGGTTGGTGTCGGATCATAGGAGAGGAAATTTGTTGAATGCCTAAGAGGTGGCTTCTTAGAGCAGCTTGTGCTTCAGTCTACTCTGGGAAGAACTACCTTAGATTGGGTGTTGTGTAATAACCCAGATCTTATTAGAGACCTTAACATAAAGGAACCCTTAGGAGGCAGTGATCATAATATGATTGAATTCATACTGCAATTTGAGAGCGAGAAGCATAACACACGTGTATCAACATTGCAATGGAATAAACAGAATTACAGAGGCATGAGAGAAGAGATTGCCCAGGTGGATCAGAGAAGGATACTGGCGGGGATGATTACAGAACAGAGGTAGCTGAAGTTTCTGGGAATAGTTCACAATGCGCAGGATAGATATGTTACACAGAAGGATTTATTCTCAGATGGCAGGATGAGGCAACCGTGGCTGACAGGGAAGTTAAGGACTGTGTAAAAGCCAAGGAGAGGACATATAAGGTAGCAAAAGTGAGTGGGAAGTTGGATGATTGGGAAGCTTTTAAAATAAAAAAAAGGCAACTAAAAAAGCGATATAAAGGGAAAAGATGAAATACGAGGGCAAACTAGCCAATGATATAAACCAGGATACTATAAGTTTTTTCAGTTATATAACAAGTAGAAGGGAAGTAAGAGTTGATATTGGACCACTGGAAAATGATGTAGTAGTGGGGGGACAAAGAAATGGCAGATGAACTTAATGGGTACTTTGCATCTGTCTTCACTGTGGAAGACACTAGCAGTGTGCCAGAGGTCCGTGAGTGTCAGGGAGCAGGAGTGAGTGCTATTGCTATTACAAAGGAAAAAGTGCTAGGTAAACACAAAGGTCTTAAGGTGGATAAGTCACCTGGACCAGATGGACTACATCCCAGAGTCCTGAGGGAGGTTGCTGAATAGATAACAGATGCATTGGTCATGATCTTTCAAGAATCACTTGATTCTGGCATAGTCCTGGAGGACTGGAAAATTGAAAATATCACTCCACTCTTTAAGAACAGAGGAAGTCAAAAGAAAGGAAATTATAGGTCAGTTAGCCTAACCTCAGTGGTTGGGAAAGTGTTGGAGTCTATTATTAAGGATGAGGTTTCAGGGTACTCAAAGACTAATGATAAAAATAAGTCAAAGTCAGCATGGCTTCTGTCAAGGGAAATCTTGCCTACAAATCTGTTAAGTTTTTTTCAAAGAAGTAACAAGCAGGGTGGACAGAGGTAAGGCAGTGGATGTCATTTACTTGGATTTTCAAAAGGTATTTGATAAGGTGCCATAATGAGGCTGCTTAACAAGATAAAATCCCATGGCACTACAGGAAAGATACTAGCATGGATAAAGTAATGGCTGACAGGCAGGAGGCAGTGAGTGGGAATAAACAGGGCCTTTTCTGGTTGGCTGCCAGTGACTGGTGTTCCTCAGGGGTCAGTATTGGGACTGCTCCTTTTCACATTGGCTGTCAATGATTTAGATAATGGAATTGATGGCTTTGTGACAAAGTTTGTGGATCATACAAAGATAGGTGGAGGGGTAGGTAGTGCTGAGGAAGCAATGTGATTGCAGCAGGGCTTAGACAAATTGGAAGAATGGGCAAAATAGTGGCTGATGGAATACAGTGTTGGAAATGTGTGATAATGCATTTTGGTAAAAGGAACAATTGTGCATACTATTATCTAAATGGGGAGAAAATTCAAACATCAGAGGTACAGAGGGACTTGGGAGTCCTCGTGCAAGACTCCAAGAAGATTAATTTACAGGTTTAGTCTGTGATAAAGAAAGCAAGTGCATTTATTTGCATTTATTTCAAGGGGAATAGAATATAAAAGCAAGGAGAAAATACTGAATCTTGATAAGACATTAGTCAGGCCATACTTGGAGTATTGTCAACGGTTTTGGGCCCGATATCTCAGAAAGGATGTATTGTCATTGTCCAGAGGAGGTTTATGAGGATGATTCCAGGAATGAAGGGGTTAACATATGAGGAGTGATTGGCAGCTTTGGGCCTGTACTCACTGGAAATTGGAAGAATGCATGGGGGAGCTCATTGAAAGCTACCGAATGTTGAAAGGACTAGATAGGGTGGATGTAGAGAGGATGTTTCCTATGGTGGGGTTATCCAGAACTAGAGGGCCTTGCCTCAAAATTGAGGGGCAATGTTTTAGAATAGAAGTAAGGAGGATTTTTTTTCCATCAAAGGGTTGTGAATCAGAGGATTGCTCTGCTCCAGACTGTGGTGGGGGCCAGGTCCGTGGGTAAATTTAAAGCAGAATTTGATAGATTCCTGATTGGTCAGGGCATCAAGGGATATGGTGAGTGGACAGCTGTATGGGGTTGAATGGTATCTGGGATACGCCATGATGGAATGGAGCAATGGACTGAATGGCCTACCTCTGCTCTTATCTCTTATGGTCTTATGATCTGGATGATAATGTGATTAACTGGATCAGCAAATTTGTAGATGACACCAAGACTGGGGCTGTAGTGGGCAGTGAGGAAGACTATCAAGCCTGCAGCGGGATCTGGACCATCTGGAAAAGTGGGCTGAAAAATATCAGGTGGTATTTAATGCAGACCAGTGTGAGGTGTTGCACACAGGGTCAGTCATATACAGTGAGCACGAGCAAAAGGATCTGGGAATACAGATCTATAATTCATTGAAAATACTTGGTGACACAGAACAAGATAGGACAAAGTCAGCATGATTTCCTTTAGGGGAAATCTTGCCTGATGAACCTGTTGGAATTCTTTGAGGAGATTACACATAGGATAGATAAAGGGGATGCATTGGATGTTGTATATTTGGACTTTCAGAAGGCCTTTGACAAGGTGCCACAGATGAGGCTGCTTACCAAGTTAAGAGCCCATGGTTTTACAGAAAAGTTACTAACATGGCTGATTGGTAGGAGGCAGTGAGTGGGAATGAAAGGATCCTTTTCTGGTTGGCTGCCAGTAACTAGTGGTGTTCCGCAGGAGTTAGTGTTGGGACCACTTCTTTTTACGCTGTATATCAATGATTTAGAGGATGGCTTTATTGCCAAGTTTGCAGATGATACAAAGATTGGTGGTGTTGAGGAAACAGGAGGACTGCAGAAGGACTTAGATTAGGAGAATGGGCAAGAAAGTGGCAACTGAAATACGTTTGTACAATATTGGAAAATGCATGGTCATGCACTTTGGTAGTAGAAATAAATGTGCAGACTATTTTCTAAATGGGGAGAAAATCCAAAAATCTGAGATGCAAAGGGACTTGGGAGTCCTTGTGCAGAACACCCTTAAAGTTAACTTGCAGGCAGAGTCTGTGGTGAGGAAGGCAAATGCAATGTTAGCATTCATTTCAAGAGGTCTAGAACACATGAGCAAGGATGTGATGCTGAGGCTTTATAAGGCACTGGTGAGGCCTCACTTTGTTTATTGTGAACAGTTTTGGGCTCCTCATCTAAGAAAAGATGTGCTGGCATTGGAGAGGGTTCAGAGGAGGTTCACAGGGATGATTCCAGGAATGAAAGGGTTATCACAAGAGGAATTTTTTTTAGCTCTGGGTCTGTACTTTCTGTGATTTAGAAGGATGAAGGGGGATCTCACTGAAACCTTTCGAATGTTGAAAGACCTGGACAGAGTAGAGGTGGAAAGGATGGTGGGGGAGTCTAGGACAGGTGGCCACACCCTCAAGATAGGGGGGAATCCATTTAAAACAGAGATGCGGAAAATTTTCTTTTACTAGAGGATAGTAAACTTGTGGCATTTATTACCTCAGGTAGCTATGGAGGCCATGTCGTTGTGTGTGTTTCAGGCACAGCTTGACAGATTCTTGATTGGAAACGGCATCAAAGGTTACGGGGAGAAGGAAGAGGAATGGGGCTGAGAAGGGGAAAAAAGGATCAGCCATGATTGTATGGTGGGGCAGACTCAATGAGCCGAATGGCCTAGCTCTGCTCTTTTATGTCTTATGGAAAGTGGTGTCACAGGTAGATAGGATCGTAAAGAAAGCTTTTGGCACACTGGCCTTCATAAATCAAAGTACTGAGTACAAGTGATGGGATGTCATGTTGTGGTTGTACAAGACATTGATGAGGTCTAATTTGGAGTATTGTGTACAGTTTTGGTCACCCATCTACATGAAAGATGGAAATAAGATTGAAAGAGTACAGAGAAAAATTTCAAGGTGCTGCCAGGACCAGGGGACCTGAGTTAATCAGGAAAGATTGACTAGGTTAGAACGTTATTCCAAGGACATAGAAGATTGAGAGGAGATATACAAAATTATGAGGGTAAATACAAGCAGGCTTTTTCTACTGAGGTGGGATGGGACTATAACCAGAGGTCTTGGGTTAAGGGTGAAAGGTGAAATGTTTAAGAGGTACATGAAGGGGAAACTTCTTCACTCAGAGGGTGGTGAAAGTGTGGAACAAGCTGCCAGCACAAGTGGTGGATGCGGATTTGATTTCACCATTTGGGAGAAGTTTGGATAGATACATGGCTGGGAGGGATATGGACAGCCATGCTCTGGGAGCAGGTCGATAGGGCTTGGCAGTTTAAATGGGTCAGCACAGACTAGATGGGCCAAAGTGCCTGTTTCTATGTTGTAGTTTTCTCTGACTATGTACAAATCTTAGCCCAAAAGTTGATCAGAAATTGTGAAGTCAAGGCCCAATGGCCAGAGCCCTGAATCTACAAGTGTCTGTTCTGTCACTAGAGGTCTGTGTACATGTCTTTTGGTGGGTAGCTATTTTGTTGTTGTAGCTTTATAGCTTGGTACATTGTGTTCTGTGTGTTGGCTCCAGAATGTGCGGAGACACTTGTAGGCTGCCCCCAGTGGGCACACCCTTGGCTCTGTTGGTTGTTAATGCAAACAATATATTTCACTGAATGTTTTGATGTTCATGTTAAAGGGTTAATCTTTATGCTTGTTGAATGCCTCAACACTGTAGCCGTGAATGGAAGAGAACTGGCTGCGGCAGCTTTGAGTACTACTACAGAAGTAACCAAGAGACAGCAATCTACTGTGGGACAACAGAGGCAAAATGAAAGACATGTCAATCCACAGCCTCTTTTATCATAATGAGGGTGGAGGAGCAACACCTCATGTTCTGTCTACGTAGCCTCCAACCTGATGGCATGAACATCAATTTCTCCTTCCAGTATTTTTCCCTCCCCCTTCCCTGCCTATCAACTCCCCTGGCACCCCTCCTCCTTCCCTTTCTCCCATGGTCCACTCTCTCTCTCATCAGATCCCTTCTTCTCCAACCCTTTACCTTTCCCACCTACCTGGATTCACTTTTCTTCTCTTCCTGATGCCCCCCCACCTTTTCATTCTGGCATCTTCCCCGCTTCCTTTCCAGTCCTGAAGAAGGGTCTCAGCCCAAAACATCAACTGTTTATTCATTTTCATGGATGCTGCCTGGCCTGCCGAGTTCCCCCAGTAGTTTGTGTGTGATTCTCTGGATTTCCAGCGTCTGCAGAATCCCTTATGTTTATGAAAGGCAGGTGAATACAGGAGTGGGACTCATGAAGAGTGGCAAAGTGATGATTGTTTCTGGTTCTGTGGTTTGAGATGGCGCTAGGTATTGGTCCATACTGCAGCATTTCATAACAGTGGAAAGGTACAGCTGTCGGGGGCTTGGGTTAGTTTTGGGGAGCCTCACCAATGGGCTGCATGAATGGTTGATTGGCAGAATGGGAGGAGAGCTGCAATGAGGGGGGGCCTGCATATGCCTAGATAAGTACAGTATGCTAATGCTTCCTCTGTCCTGTCCTAATAAACATAGTTCTCAAAAGATAATCAGAGTCTGAATCATTCTGTCTCATCGGGTAGTTTCCAAGGACCTACTGTTTTCACGAATCAATGTGAATGTGAAAGACAGTGACTCTCACAACTATACTGTTACTCTGCATGTTATCTCAGCATGGTCAGTGTCACATCAAATGCAGATCTCCCTGTTACTCTGAACCTGTCCCCGAATAAACAGCCTATCAAACCTCCTTGTGAAAAACCAACACAAGACATTCTGCAGAGGCTGGAAATCCAGAACAACTGCAGGATGCTGCAGGAACTCAGCAGGTCAGACAGCAACGATGGACAGGAACAAACAGTCAATGTTTCAGGCTGAGACCCTTCATCAGGACTGGAAAAGAAGGGGGCAGAAGCCAGAATAAGAAGATGGGGGGAGGGGAAGGAGGACAAGCTGGCAGGTGAGGGGGAAGGTAGGAGGAGGGGAGTGAAGATGAAGTGAGAAGCTGGGAGGTGATAGGTGGAAGAGAAAAGGGCTGAAGACAAGGAATCTGATAAGAGAGGAGAGTGTACCATGTGTGATGTGAGCTTGCTATGTTGGTGCCGGAATGTGTAGTGACTGCCCCCCTCCCCCTAAGCACATCCTAGGTTGATAAATAAATCTGAATCTGACTGTTTAGCTTCAGGAAGGAAGAGGGAACAACAGGTCCAGAGCTGCAATGTGATCTTCAGGTCTATAAACACAGTTGGCCAAAGTTGATATACCAGAAAAGTTCAGGTGCTTGAGAAGAATAACAAGAGAGTTCAACTCTCAGTGGCCACTTTATTAGGTACACTTGTACACCTGCTGGTTAACACTCAGCCAATCATGTGTGAGCAATTTAATGCATTAAAGCATGCAGGGTCAAGTTGTTGCTCAGAATGGGGAAGAAATGTGATCTAAGTGACTTTGACTGTTAGTGCCAGACCAAACGATCTGGGTATCTCAGAAACTGCTGATCTGCTCGGAATTAGGGTTCTAACATTTCTGTCATTTATTCTTTGTAGGTTTTTTTATTGTTTTGTGGATGTCTGCGAAGAGTAAGAATTTCAGGTTGTATACTGGATACATTCTCCAATATTAAGTTGAACCATTTTTCACACACAACAGTCTCTAGAGTTTACAGGTAATGATGCAAAAACACAAAAAAAAGCAGTGAGCAGCAGTTCTCTGGGCAAAAATGTCTTCTTAATGAGGGTGGTCAGAGGAGAATGGCCAGACTAGTTCAAGCTGACAGGAAGGTGATAGTAACTCAAATAACCATGTGTTATAACAGTGGTGTGCAGGATAGTATCTAAATGCACAATATGTTGAACCTTGAAGCTACAGCAGCAAAAGACCAGGAACGTTCAGTCTGTTTCCACTCTCTGTGTACAGGAGGTATCTAACAAAGTGGTCACTAAGTGTACAATGAATGAGACCTTCATTATCCGAGCAGAGAGGTCACAATAAAGGAGCACATCTCCTAAGTAATCAACACAAGATGATCCACAGATGCTGGAAATCCAGAGCAATACACACACAAAATACTGCAGGAACTCAAAAGTTCAGGCAGCATATGTGGAAATGAATGAACAGTCAACATTTCATGCCGAGACCCTTCATTAGGACTGGAAGGGAAAGGGGGCAGATGAGTTCTCCAGCATTTTGTGTATCTTGTGAAACAGAGGAAGCAACTGCTGCCATACTTACTGGGAACGCCCGACACCAGACGCAGTGGCCTCAACACTCGGAATGCTCGAAGTGCCTTCACGTCAAACCCTGCGCTTTTGGCAGATGGGCTGAGGTGCTCCAGGACCACTGTGCAGAGACTGCAGGGAGAGGAGAGGGTGAGACTCACACTAACACGACACACAAGCCTCTGTTCTTCACTGAGGCAGTTCATACTATCCACACTTGATGGCCATTTCATGAGGTATGCCTGTACACCTCCTCATTAATACAAATATCTAATCAGCCAATCTTGTGGCAACAACTGAATGCATTAAAGCACACAGACATGGTCAAGAGGCTCAGGTGTTGTTCAAACCAAACATCAGAATGGGGAAGAAATGTGATCAAAGTGACTTTGACTGTGGAATGATTATTGGTACCAGATGGGGTGGTTTGAGTATCTCAGAAACTGCTGATCTCCTGGGGTTTTCATGCACAACCTGGAGCCCTTGCTTAATGGTATTGGTCCATGGCATAAAGAAAAGGTTGAGAACATCTGCTCTAGAGTTTACAGAGAACAGTAGAAAAAACAAAAACACACCATGAGCAGCAATTCTGTGGGCAACAACACTTTGTTAATGAGAGAGGTCAGAGGAGAATGGCCAGATGGGTTCAAGCTGACAGGAAGGTGACAGTAACTCAAATAACTATGTGTTACAACACTGTTGTGCAGACGTGCATCTCGAAATGTACAACAGATTGAATCTTGAAGTGGATGGGGTAAAGCAGCAGAAGACACAGAGGGTGGTGGGTGCGTGGAATGCACTGCCGGCGATGGTGGTAGAGGCAGATACAATAGGGTCTTTTAAGAGACTCTTAGACAGGTACATGGAGCTTAGAAAAATAGAGGGCTATGCGGTAGGGAAATTATAGGCAGTTTCTAAAGTAGGTTACATGATCGGCACAGCATTGTGGGCTGAAGGGCCTGTAATGTGCTGTAGATTTCTATGTTTCGAAGACCACACCGGGATTCACACCTGTACCAAACAATTTGGCCACTGGGTGTTTATACCTTCACTCTTGTCTGTCACAATGGGCAGGATCACCCAATAGCCACCCATTTCAATTCAACTTCCAATTTCCATTCCAACATGTCAGTCCATGGCCTGCTCCACTGTCACGATGAGGCCACACTCAGGTTCGAGGTGCAACACCTCCCATTCTGTCTGGGTAGCCTCCAATGTGACAGTATGAACATCGATTTCTCTAACTTACAGTAATTTCTCCCCCTCCCCAATTCTCTCTTTTTCCATTTCGCATTCTGGCCCCACCTGTCAATCATATCCCTCGGTACCCCTCCTCCTTCCCTTTCTCCCGTGACCCACTCTCCTCTCCTATCAGATCCCTTCTTCTTCAGCCATTTACCTCTTTCACCTATCACCTCCCAACTCCTCACTTCTTCCTCCCTTTTCCACGCACCTACCTTCCCCCTTCACCTAGTCTCACTATTATCTGCCAGCTTGTACTCACACCCTCCTGCCACGTTCTTATTCTGGCTTCAGCCCCAGCATTTTGCGTGTGTTGCTTCAGATTTCCAGCATCTGCAGGATCTCGTGCTTATCATTCTACATGAATGTTCTCCATCCTCTTTAGATCCCTTCCCTGTGTCTTCTTATAAGAGATGACAACATATTGTGGCGAGCATTCAGTCCATAATGGCAAACAAGGAAGCTCGATGAACTCAACAACCATTTTATTGTAATAGACACAAAACAGACCGGGCTCCATGACCCGGAGAGTGAATCACGAACCCCCCCCCCAAAAGCATCACACTGCCCCCACCAGAGGGGTCAGCCCTCCTCAGCAACCCCAGAGTCCATAACAAAGTCCAAAAGTCCTGGTGGATGTTGACGCTGCCGCCTGTCTGTGTGATGCAAGAGGCAGGGCACCTGGACTGTCACTTACTTCCTTCAGCCTCGCTGGGTTAGGGGTGGCCCAGGGGCTGACACTGTGCCAGCCGGTCCCGGTGCAGCAGGACTGCCTTCCGCCGCTCAGGCAACCGCACCCAATATACCACATCGGAGATGCAGTCGAGCACCTCTCCCGGCCCCTTCCAGTGGCTTCCAAGCGTGGGGTGTAGTCCCTTCTTCCGGGAGGGGCAGTAGGCCCATACTGGGGCCCCCACCATGTACTGCTGCATTGGCACCCGAGACTGGCAGCCCAGCCCCTTCGGGGTTGTGCAAGCGTGGCAGCCTGTCCAATGTCTCTGCAACTCCGAAATAGCAGGCCCCCACCAGCCTGTGCACTGACCGCAGCAACGTGACGCAAAGCCCCCGGGGGACCACCAGCTGCAAGAGATGTCTGTCACCATCGGACAACTGCCACTGACTGCACAGCAAACAGTCGCGCATCTCCAGCGTTCCCCACTGCGAGTAGAGGGTTTGGTCTCTGGGTCCAGGGTGGAGACCCCTGCCCACTCCGGCCGTCTCCCATACTCAGCCATCCCCTCACCCGGGCCAGCACGGGATCACTCACCTGTTCGCTGCGCAGCTGCTGGTACACGGTGGAGAGGTTGTCGCTGGATGTCACCTGAAGGGCCATCACTGTCGCTTGCCCCTGGTTCAGCTGTGTTGCGCTGGGCCGCTGCCAGGTGTACCGCTCTGCCACGGGCTGCTGTGAAACAGGCGGTGGCTTCAGCACCAAGATACCCCCGACCCACGGGCCCTCCAGCAGGTCCAGCCAAATATGCAGGACTCTCGGATGTCGGCGAGCCACACCTCGTGCTTCACAGTGTGTTCCCCACCACAATGCATTTCCCGATGGCTGCGCTGGGCCATGGCGTGGTGCCGGTGCGGGGCGGCCCCAGGCCAAATGACCTGCCTCACCGCACCGGAGGCAGAGATCGTTTCGTGGCTGGCAACAGGGTCAGCACGGCGCTGGTCAGACCCATCTCACGGGCTCCTCCTCGGCCTCAGTGACACAATCCCGGTCTCACGGCATGCAGGGCAATGCAGGAATACCCTGCGGGGCTAAAATTACCTCTGCCCTCTCCGCCTCGGCCAGCGATGATGGCGACGTCAGGTGAACATGCTGCCGAAGGCGCTCCCGCGTCAGCGCCTTTACAAAGGCGTGGAGGGCAAGCACTTCCTGGGCCGCGAGAGGGAACTGGGTGTCACCATGCTGAGCACAGTAGCGGAGATCAGCCGCTAATGCCCCCAGACTTTCTCCCATACAGCACTGTCTGCTGTACAGTTCTTCCCTCATTGCTTCTGCCCACGGCCTCTGCTCAAAACGCCGCTTGAGCAGCACTACGAGCACCCTATAATCACGCTGCTCCGCCAGGCATCTCCTTCCAGTGCCAAGGCAAGGTGCACCGCCGTCTCGGTGGGGCTCCACCTGTTGTGCCACGTGGCAAGTTTGACTTGCGCCAGGTAAGGCTCCAGGCGGCTGGTACCGTCGTATCTGGGGAGCTTCAGGGTGTGTTTTGTGGCGCAAATCGTTGAGGCCCTCTGATCGTCCTCTAGGTCCGGCAGCGTCTGCCATGGTGTCCATCCTCCCATGGCTACGGTGTCTCGGGTTCTCCGGTGCGGGTCGCGACGGAGGCGAGTGATGCACTGCGCTCTGTCCCCCTGGGTTGTGGGGCCTGAGTACATTCGCTCCGCGCTCCGTCGGGGCTCCCTCGGAAGGCGCAATGCTCGGTTCCCAGGTCCTCCCTCCGGGTCCTGTCTTCATGAGCCCTGCCTGTAGGTGCAGGGGAGGCATACTGCGTGGTGGTGGTGGTGGTGGTTGTGGTGGTGGTTGTGGTTGTTGTTGTTGTTCTTGTTCTTGTTCTTGTTCTTCTTCTTCTTCTTCTTGTTCTTCTTCTTCTTCTTCACGGCAGTTGGCATCCACATTGTCGCATTACTGTCATCTTCAGGATTTATTGTCCTTCATTGTCAATTCACTTTAAAGCCGTCTTTCCAGTCCCATCGCCCTTAAAAATCTAAACAACCATTTCCTCCCCTGATCACTCTCCCCACATTCCAATAAACCTTTAACACTCGTCTCTACCAGTCCTATTTTGCGTGATTGTTGTAACATCTGTTGCCTTTCCTGTGCAAATTTCCGGCATGAAATAAGGATATACTCTACTGTTTCAGTCTCCTGACATAGATCGTAAAAACCTGTTGGATGTTTATTTATGATGGCCAGAGTACCATTAAGGCTGCTGTGCTCAATTCTCAGTCTACTTATAATTACTTGCTCTTTCCGCATTACTCCCCTACTTCTTCCCATATCTACTCTGTTCTGAATTGAATGTAAATGTCTTCCTTTTATTGCACTATCCCAATGCTGCTGCCACTGTTGGTTTATCCTTCTCCACATTGTGCTCTTTCCCTCTGATTCTGATAGTTTAATATTGACCTCTATAGATCCTTTTTTGACTGCTGCTTTTACCAGCCTATCTGCTGTCCCATTTCCCATAATACCCAAATCTGCTGGAACCCACATGAATACAATATTTTTGCCTTGTCCAGCCAGTCTTGAATTTACAAACAGGATTTCATAAAGCAGATCCTGGTGACCTCTAGCTGTACCCGCCTTAATGCTTGCAAGGGCCGATACAGAATCACTACATATCACAATATTATTACAATCAACCTGCTCACTCCATTCTAGTGCTAAAAATATGGCAAACATTTCAAGTGCATATACCCTCAAGCAATCAGGTGTTCTCTTGCTAATTTTCACTCGATAACTTGGTACAACAATTGCAGACCCTGTTGCACCTGTTTCTGGATCCTTTGATCCATCTGTAAAAATCTGCATGCCTTTATACTTACATTCCCTATAACTATGATATTCACTGAGTATATCAGCTGTCTTATTACTGTGCTTAATCTTAAGCAATTCCAAATCTACAGAGGGATTTTCTAATACCCAGAAAGGTCTGACAGGCCACACCACACTTGGACAAAACTCTTTATCGTATACACCCATATCTTTTGCTGTTTGCTCTCCTGTCCAGCCAAAACTTTCTTTTTGTGTCCTCTCCTTCTCCCAGCATGTCTGCAACACCCCTTTTGTAGGATGGCTATCAACATGCCCCCTTAAATTAATCCAGTAATTGGCCTCCAGCTGTTTACGCCACAGCCTCAATGGCATTTCATTTGCCTCAACTTGGAGAGCACACACTGGGGAAGTTCTAACCGCTCCCAAGCACACCCTTAGAGCCCAAGCGTGTACGATATCCAGTTCTGCCAGCACAGATTTTGCTGCTGACCCGTATACAATACTTCCATAGTTTAATCTTGATCTTATTAATGCTACATAAATATACTTCAGTGATGCAAAATCAGCACCCCATTCCAATCCAGCAAGACACCTCATGACATTTATCACATTTTTACATTTACTAACTACATATCTAATATGTTCTCTCCATGTTAATCTCAAGTCAAAGTGCACTCCCAAAAACCAAAAACTTTCAACTCTCTCCAGGTTACTTCCATACAGATTCAAATTAAGTCCCCTGAACTTTTTCCTTGTAAAGAACATGGCTTTTGTCTTCTCCACTGAAAATTTAACACCCCATTTTGTCCTCCACTCTTCAACGTGATTAATTCCATCTTGCATTTTCATAACTATATGTTCAATATTTCTCCCTCTTTTCCACAAAGCCCCGTCGTCTGCAAACAATGACCTCCCCACTTCCGTTGGAATATTTAGAAATATATCATTTATCAAAGTGGAGAATAAAGGTGGACTCACTACACTCCCCTGAGGTGTCCCATTTTCTACAACATACTGGCTTGATAGCTCTGATCCTATCTTCACCTGAATAGTTCTTCTGTTTAAAAAGTCCTTAACCCAATTGAACACTGTCCCCCCCCCAAATCCCATTAAATGTAGCTTGATTAGGAGCCCCTCTTTCCATAACATATCATAAGCTTTCTCAACATCAAAAAAAACTGCAACCACTGTCTCTTTATTTACTTGAGCTTTTCTTATTTCATCCTCTGGACACAACACTGGATCCATAGTATTCCTTCCTTTCCTGAACCCGCTTTGATACATAGCCACCATACCTCTGCTTTCCAAGAAGTACATTAACCTCCCATTTATCATACGTTCTGTAAGTTTACATACATGTGACGTCAAGGCAATTGGCCTGTAGTTTTCTGGCCTGATGGCATCTTTCCCAGGTTTCCTTATTGGAATAATTATTGCCTCTTTCCAGCTCCCTGGTATTCTCCCTTCATCCCAGACTTTGTTATACAGAAGCAGTAGTTTCTCCAGACTTCCTTCACTCAAGTGTTTTATCATACTATAACATATTTCATCTTTACCTCGTGCAGTCTTTCCTGTTTTATCTAGTGCCTTTCTTAATTCTCCCATGCTGAAAGGGACATCTTGCACATGGTCAAGGTTAGTTTTCCTACATAAAGCCTCCATATTTTCAGCTTTTGTTCTCTCTCTACCTCTTCTTCCCTTCTCAGACAAATTATCGGAACTATGTACCATAACGAAAGTGTTTGCCAACAACTCTGCCTTTTCCTTATTTGTTACTGCAGTCACATTTCCATCAACCAGAACTGGGTACCTCCACTCTCTCCTGTCCCCTCCCATCCTTTTTATCATCCCCCACACCTCTCCTACTTGAGTTGTGTTTCCGATTGAATCACAATACTTTCTCCAGTGCGTCCTTTTAGCATGTCTATTGTCCTCCTTACTACTGCCTGAGCTTGTTTGTACTGAATCATATGTTGGAAGTTATGAGTGCTTTTAACCAGTTTAAATGCCTTATTTCTATTTCTCACTGCTTCCTTACAATTATCATCCCACCATGGTATTATTCTCTTCTTTATTCTTCCTTTACTTTTAGGAATAGATTCTAATGCAGCTGATATTATACCTTATTTTAATATGCTGTCAAGTGTTTCTACGTCCATTCCATCACTGACCTGACTTAGATATCTATCACTTTTTTCCAGAAATTTCTCCCAATTGGCTTTCTCAAGGATCTATTTCCCACCTGTATTCTCTGTGACCAATGAGGCAGAAATATTTATCTTGCACCAGATTGGGTAATGATCACTCCCTACAGTTCCTTCTTGGTACACTAAGCAATCATACTCTGATGCAATGGAGTTTGATACTAATGTAAGATCAAGCACAAATTCTTTACCTGTATTAACATCAATTCTCGTACTACTACCATCATTTAGGCACACTAAATACTTCTCATCTAGCAACTCCTCTATTACCCGACCATTGATGTCTGTTCTGTCACTCCCACATAATACATTATGTCCATTAAAATCACCACACCAAACAACATTACTATTATTCTGCCCTTCTATCTCCTCAAGCTTGTTTAACTCTAGTCTTTTGCATGGATTATAATAATTCACAATCACCAACTCTTTCCTTTCAGCCCATACTTTTACTACCACATACTCTTGTTCACTTCCTACACCTAGTATTCTATAAGGAATACCTTGCTTTACATAAGTTGCACATCCTCCTCCTCCACCCTCTCTCCTGTCTCGCCTTACTGCCTCATAACCATATAAAACAAAATCTAAATTAGGTTTTAACCAGGTCTGGATACACACAACATCTGGCTTTTCTCTCCTACTGGCTATAAACTGCTTGAAATCTTGTCCATTAGCAATTAGGCTTCTTGCATTCCATTGAAGAAGTAGCATTATTAGTGATATCAACCCACACATACTGTCTCTTGACTTGACTGTACCCTGAGTTCATTGTTTATTTCTTCCCATTTTAATCCTATCATATCCAAATGGTGCTCTGCAGCTTTCACAATAATCTGAATCCTTTCAGTTTTAGATTTGATCTCATACGTTGCGTTTACCACTCCTGCTATAAAGATCACCAATTTCTTCTTCTCTATCCATGCATTCTTCTTATCTTGCCTTTCTTTAGCTGCCGCTTGCTCTTTGCTACACCCTCCCTCATTCATTTTCTTCTGTTCTGCCAACTTGACTGCCTCAGCATATGAGACTTTTTTCTTCACCCTTATCTGCTGCACCTCCACCTCTTTTTTCAACACTTCACATCCCCAGTACGCTACACTACAGTTACCTCCACAATTACAGCACTTTGGTCTTACTCCCTCTCCACATTTTCTGTATTCATGTTCCCCACCACACCTTGCATATCTTCTCTTTCCTTTGCACACTTTGGCCACATGCCCAAACTCCTGGCAATTGAAACACCTCATAGGTTTTGGTGTATATTCTCTTACACTGTATCTTAGAAATCCAAAATATAACTCCTTTGGAAGCACCTTATCCTCAAATTCTACCAGAACGTTTTCAGTCTCCCTTTACTCTGCTCCCCTTGTCATTCTTTTCACACTCTTCATTGAACTATTCCTCACCCTCAAGTTCTCCACTGGCTCTTTCATATTAACACTGAGGGGAACCCTAGATATCACCCCCTTGCAACCATTGACCCTTTGTGCTCCAACTCTTACAACCCTGGACACTTTGACTTTCCCAACATTAGTCACCTTCACTGCTTTCTCCATCTGCTCTTCAGTTTTACATCCTATCAGCAGGTTTCCATCTCCTAAAATTCTCGCATGGTTCACTTCCCCGACTTGTCCTCTAATGATTTTTGGTAGCTTAAGCGGATAGATTTTCTTTACTCCCCCTTCCCCCTCAAATCTTACCACTACATTTAGCAATTTTGCCCTCTGCCCCTTCTCCTCAACTTCTCTTCCCTCATTTTCCAATCCACCAACACTAGACCCATCTCCTTTCTTTCTCTTCTGACCCATCATCTTCCTGTTCTTAGTCCCTCTCCCCAACTCTTCCCACTCACACTTCGTGCTATTGCTGTCATCATCAGTCTCCCTCCCTGCCATCCTATCAGAGTTTGCAAGGGACCATGTACGAATATCGTTCCGGACCTATACAGGCCATCGGTCAATATTCCCACAGAATGTCCCCCACAACACCTCACAGCCAGCAGCTAACTCGTATCTCTGGCCCAGCAGTTGGAGCTTCCTGTCGCCAGCCAGCAGTCACCTGAAACAGCAGCCAGCCGAGTACTGCTCGATCCTTCGTCTTACTCCCCGGGTCTTAAGGCCTTCTATCTGATGTCATAGCTCCAATCTCGTCGTCGATCTCCCATCCCACTCCTGACACCAATGTGGCGAGCATTTGGTCCATAATGACAGTTGAGGAAGCTCGTTAAACTCAACAACTGTTTTATTGAGATAAACACAAAACAGACCAGGCACCATGACCTGGAGAAAGAACCCCACCTATCTCACCAGACGGGTGGAGGTGGCCATCATACACCCCGGTTACAGTTAGGGTGACCCACAAATACATAAGCAAATAATTGTATAACCCAAACTAAAACATAACAATAAATAAACTGGAAATCTCACCATAATCCCAAAAAAGCATTTTAACACAAGGACAATAAACAGTACTGGTCATTAGAAGTGCGGAGACAGGCTGTCGACCATGCATTCCCCCCCCCCACCCACCCCCCAAGAGCATCACAATATTTTTCTACAGCTTAGTGCTACTACTTTAAGTAGGCCTGAAAGCCTGAATATTGGTACTGCTTCCTTCTGTCGACTTAAGTTGAAGAAATCCAGATTGCACTGTTATGGTATAAGACATAGGAGCAGAATTCAGCCATTAGCCCATCAACTCTGCTCTGCCAGTCCATCATGACTGATTTATTATCCCTCTCAATCCCATTCTCCTGCCTTCTCCCCACAACCTTTGACATCCTCACTAATCAAGAATGTATCAACCTTCACTTTAAATATACCAATGACTTGGCCTTCACAGCCATCCATGACAATGAATTCCACAGATCACCATCCCCTGGTTGAAGAAATGCTTCCTGATCTCTGTTCTAAATAAACGCCTATATTCTGAGGCTGCCACATTTGGTCACACGACAGGAAATATTCTCTCCACATCTACTCGTATTTAGGCCTTTCAATATTCATAGATTTCAATGAGATTCCACCTAAGCTCCACCAAGCAAAAGCCAGAGCCATCAAATACTCCAGATATGTTAACCCTTTCATTCCCGGATTCATTCTGGTGATCCTCCACTGGACCCTCTCCAATATCAGCACATCTTTTCTTCGATAAGTGGCCCAAAAAATGCTCACAATACGCCAAGTGCAGTCCAACCTTCCCCTTCACCTGGTTTCACTCATCACCTGCTAGTGTCTCACTTCACCCGCCCTCTTCCCCACCCACCCACCTTCCCCCTCACCTGGTTTCACCTATCACCTGCCAGTGTCTCAGTTCACCATTTCACCACCCCCCCTCTCCGCCACCCACCCACCTTCCCCCTCACCCGGTCTCACCTATCACCTGCCAGTGTCTCACTTCACCCCCCCACCCACCCACCTTCCCCCTGACCCGGTCTCACCTATCACCTGCCAGTGTCTCACTTCACCCCGACCAACCACCTTCCCCCTCACCTGGTTTCACCTATCACCTGCCAGCTTGTACTCCTCCATCTCCCCCCACATTCTTATTCCGGCTTAGAAACATAGAAACATAGAAAATAGGTGGAGTAGGCCATTCGGCCCTTCGAGCCTGCACCACCATTTATTATGATCATGGCTGATCATCCAACTCAGAACCCTGCACCAGCCTTCCCTCCATACCCCTGATCCCCGTAGCCACAAGGGCCATATCTAACTCCCTCTTAAATATAGCCAATGAACTGGCCTCAACTGTTTCCTGTGGCAGAGAATTCCACAGATTCACCACTCCCTGTGTGAAGAAGTTTTTCCTAATCTCAGTCCTAAAAGGCTTCCCCCTTATCCTCAAACTGTGACCCCTCGTTCTGGACTTCCCCAACATCGGGAACAATCTTCCTGCATCTAGCCTGTCCAATCCCTTTAGGATTTTATACGTTTCAATCAGATCCCCCCTCAATCTTCTAAATTCCAATGAGTATAAGCCTAGTTCATCCAGTCTTTCATCATATGAAAGTCCTACCATCCCAGGAATCAATCTGGTGAACCTTCTTTGTACTCCCTCTATTGCAAGGATGTCTTTCCTCAGATTAGGGGACCAAAACAGCACACAATACTCCAGGTGTGGTCTCACCAAGACCTTGTACAACTGCAGTAGTACCTCCCTGCTCCTGTACTCGAATCCTCTCGCTATAAATGCCAGCATACCATTCGCCTTTTTCACCGCCAGCTGTACCTGCATGCCCACTTTCAATGACTGGTGTATAATGACACCCAAGTCTCGTTGCACCTCCCCTTTTCCTAATCGGCCACCATTCAGATAATAATCTGTTTTCCTATTTTTGCCACCAAAGTGGATAACTTCACATTTATCTACATTAAATTGCATCTGCCATGAATTTGCCCACTCACCCAACCTATCCAAGTCACCCTGCATCCTCTTAGCATCCTCCTCACAGATAACACTGCCGCCCAGCTTCGTGTCATCCGCAAACTTGGAGATGCTGTATATAATTCCCTCATCCAAGTCATTAATATATATTGTAAACAACTGGGGTCCCAGCACTGAGCCTTGTGGTACCCCACTAGTCACTGCCTGCCATTCTGAAAAGGTCCCGTTTATTCCCACTCTTTGCTTCCTGTCTGCTAACCAATTCTCTATCCACATCAATACCTTACCCCCATACCGTGTGCTTTAAGTTTGCACACTAATCTCCTGTGTGGGACCTTGTCAAAAGCCTTTTGAAAATCCAAATATACCACATCCACTGGTTCTGCCCTATCCACTCTACTAGTTACATCCTCAAAAAATTCTATGAGATTCGTCAGACATGATTTTCCTTTCACAAATCCATGCTGACTTTGTCCGATGATTTCACCGCTTTCCAAATGTGCTGTTATCACATCTTTGATAACTGACTCCAGCAGTTTCCCCACCACCAACGTTAGGCTAACCGGTCTATAATTCCCCGGTTTCTCTCTCCCTCCTTTTTTAAAAAGTGGGGTTACATTAGCCACACTCCAATCCTCAGGAACTAGTCCAGAATCTAACGAGTTTTGAAAAATTATCACTAATGCATCCACTATTTCTTGGGCTACTTCCTTAAGCACTCTGGGATGCAGACCATCTGGCCCTGGGGATTTATCTGCCTTTAATCCCTTCAATTTACCTAACACCACTTCTCTACTAACATGTATTTCGCTCAGTTCCTCCATCTCACTGGACCCTCTGTCCCCTACTATTTCTGGAAGATTATTTATGTCCTCCTTAGTGAAGACAGAACCAAATTAATTATTCAATTGGTCTGCCATGTCCTTGCTCCCCATAATCAATTCACCTGTTGCTGTCTGTAGGGGACCTACATTTGTCTTTACCAGTCTTTTCCTTTTTACATATCTATATAAGCTTTTCCAGTCAGTTTTTATGTTCCCTGCCAGTTTTCTCTCATAATCTTTTTTCCCCTTCCTAATTAAGCCCTTTGTCCTCCTCTGCTGAACTCTGAATTTCTCCCAGTCCTCAGGTGAGCCACTTTTTCTGGCTAATTTGTATGCTTCTTCTTTGGAATTGATACTATCCCTAATTTCTCTTGTCAGCCACGGGTGCACTACCTTCCTTGATTTATTCTTTTGCCAAACTGGGATGAACAATTGTTGTAGTTCATCCATGCAATCTTTAAACGCTTGCCATTGCATATCCACCGTCAATCCTTTAAGTGTCATTTGCCAGTCTATCTTAGCTAATTCACATCTCATACCTTCAAAGTTACCCCTCTTTAAGTTCAGAACCTTTTCTGAATTAACTATGTCACTCTCCATCTTAATGAAGAATTCCACCATATTATGGTCACTCTTACCCAAGGGGCCTCTCACGACAAGATTGCTAATTAACCCTTCCTCATTGCTCAAAACCCAGTCTAGAATAGCCTGCTCTCTAGTTGGTTCCTCGACATGTTGGTTCAAAAAACCATCCCGCATACATTCCAAGAAATCCTCTTCCTCAGCACCTTTACCAATTTGGTTCACCCAATCTACATGTAGATTGAAGTCACCCATTATAACTGCTGTTCCTTTATTGCACACATTTCTAATTTCCTGTTTAATACCATCTCCGACCTCACTACTACTGTTAGGTGGCCTGTACACAACTCCCACCAGCGTTTTCTGCCCCTTAGTGTTATGCAGCTCTACCCATATCGATTCCACATCTTCCCGGTTTATGTCCTTCCTTTCTATTGCGTTAATCTCATCTTTAACCAGCAACGCCACCCCACCTCCTTTTCTTTCATGTCTATCCCTCCTGAATATTGAATATCCCTGAACGTTGAGCTCCCATCCTTGGTCACCCTGGAGCCATGTCTCTGTGATCCCAACTATATCATAATCATTAATAACAATCTGCACTTTCAATTCATCCACCTTGTTACGAATGCTCCTTGCATTGACACACAAAGCCTTCAGGCGCTCTTTTACAACTCTCTTAGCCCTTATACAATTATGTTGAAAAGTGGCCCTTTTTGATGCTTGCCCTGGATTTGTCGGCCTGCTACTTTTACTTTTCTCCTTACTACTTCTTCCCCCTTCCTTCCCAGACCCAATGAAGGATCTCGGCCGGAAATATTGACTGTTTATTCATTTCCCCAGGTGCTCCCTGACATACTGAGTTCCTCAATCATTTTGTGTGTGATTTCTAGCAACTGCATAAACTCTTCTATTTATCTCTTCAATAGCTCAGGCATCAAATGCTACAAACCCAATGACCTCTCTCTTTACTGTATGACTCTGTGACACTGAATCTCCAAAAGAAAACAGATCCCATGCAATTATATTTCATGGAGGAGGAGGAGAGGCTTTTTGAGCATTGATCAGCAACCAATCCAGACATCAGAAGTTTGCGATTTCACTCAGGTTCATTGCCCGAGCAGAAAAAATCAGTGCCAGATCGTGGCAGCTTACTTGAGCTCTGACCAGTGACCAATCGCAGTTTTGGGATTGATTAGCAAGACCAAATAAAAAGAAGGCAGGGACAAGCACAGCAGCCATCGTTGGAATGGACAGAGCTAGAGTGGTGATCTTGAGGCTTTAGCTCTTTGAGGCTTCAGTCAGAGAAAGCAAAAGAAAAAAAGCTTGAGGTGAAGTTTTGTTTCTTTCCTTCTTTACATAGAACATAGAAAACCTACAGCACAATACAGGACCTTCGGCCCACAAAGCTGTGCCGAACATGTTCTTACCTTAGAAATTACCTAGGGTTACCCATTGCCCTTTATTTTTCTAAGCTTCATGTACCTATCCAGGAGTCTCTTAAAACACCCTATCGTATCCGCCTCCACCACAATTGCTGGCAGCCCATTCCATGCACTCACCACTCTCTGCGTAGAAAACTTACCCCTGACATCCCCTTGGTACCTATTTCCAAGCACCTTAAAACTGTGCTCTCTCATGCTAGCCATTTCAGCCCTGGGAAAAAACTTCTGACTATCCACATGATCAATGCCTCTCATCATCTTATACACCTCTATCAGGTCACTTCTCATCCTCCGTCGCTCCAAGGAGAAAAGGCCGAGTTCGTGCTCCCCAATCCAGGCAACATCCTTGTAAATCTCTTCTGCACCCTTTCCATAGATTCCACATCCTTCCTGTAGTGAGGCGACCAGAACTGAGCACAGTATTCCAAATGGGGTCTCACCAGGGTCCTATACCATATAACCATATAACAATTACAGCACGGAAACAGACCATCTTGGCCCTTCTAGTCCGTGCCGAACTCTTACCCTATGCTAGTCCCACCGACCTGCACTCAGCCCATAACCCTCCATTCATTTCCTGTCCATATATCTATCCAATTTAACTTTAAACGACAACATAGAACCTGCCTCAACCACTTCTGCTGGAAGCTCGTTCCACACAGCTACCACTCTCTGAGTAAAGAAGTTCCCCCTCATGTTACCCCTAAACTTTTGTCCTCTAGCTCTCAACCCATGTCCTCTTGTTTGAATTTTCTCCACTCTCAATGGAAAAAGTCTAACCACGTCGACTCTATCAATCCCCCTCATAATTTTAAACACCTCTATCAAGTCCCCCCTCAACCTTCTATGCTCCAAAGAATAAAGACCTAACTTGTTCAACCTTTCTCTGTAACTTAGGAGATGAAACCCAGGCAACATTTTAAACCTCCTCTGTACTCTCTCAATTTTATTGACATCTTTCCTGTAATTCAGTGACCGGAACTGTACACAATTCTCCAGATTTGGCCTTACCAATGCCTTATACAAATTCAACATTACATCCCAACTCCTATACTCAATGCTCTGATTAATAAAGGACAGCAAACCAAAAGCTTTCTTCACCACCCCATCCACATGAGATTCCATCTTCAGGGAACTATGCACCATTATTCCTAGATCCCTCTGTTCTACAGCATTCTTCAATGCCCTACCATTTACCATGTATGTCCTATTTTGATTAGTTCTACCAAAACGTAGCACCTCACAGTTTTCTGAATTAAACTCCATCTGCCATCTTTCAGCCCACTCTTCGAAATGTCCTAAATCTCTGCAAGTTTTGAAAACCTACCTCATCATCCACAACACCACCTATACAGCTGCAACATTACCTCTGGCTCCTAAACTCAGTCCCACGATTGATGAAGGCCAATGCTCCGTATGCTTTCTTAACCACAGAGTCAACCTGCATGGTAGCTTTGAGTGTCCTATGGTCTCTGATCCTCTACACTGCCAAGAGTCTTACCATCAATACTATATTCTGCAATCAAATTTGACGTACTAAAATGAACCACCTCACACTTACCTGGGTTGAACTCCATTTGCCATTTCTCAGCCCAGTTTTGCATCCTATCGATGTCCCGCTGTATCCTCTGACAGCCCTCCACACTATCCACAACACCCCCAACCTTTGTGTCATCAGCAAATTTACTAACCTATCCCTGCACTTCCTCCCCAGAGAAGGGGTCCCAGAACAGATCCCCAAGGCACACCACTGGTGACCGACCTCCACGCAGTATATGACCCATCTACAACCACACTTTGCCTCTGTGAGCAAGCCAATTCTGGATCCACAAAGCAAGATCCCCTTGGATCCCATGCCTCCTTACTTTCTCAATAAGCCTTGCATGGGGTACCTTGTCAAATGCCTTGCTGAAATCCATATACACTACATCTACTGCTCTTCCGTCATCAATGTGTTTAGTCACATCCTCAAAAAATTCAATCAAGCTCATAAGCCACGACCTGCCTTTCACAAAGCCCTGATGACTATTCCTAATCATATTATACCTCTCCAAATGTTCATAAATCCTGCCTTTCAAGATCTTTTCCATCAGCTTACCAACCACTGAAGTAAAACTCACTGGTCTATAATTTCCTGGGCTATCTCTACTCCCTTTCTTGAATAAGGGAACAACATCTGCAACCCTCCAATCCTCCGGAACCTCCCCTGGGACGGCCAGAGCCCAATGATCCAAAAATGGGGACCATTGATGATGCAACATCTGCTCAGGACAGTAGAGACGCCAGCAGGATAATGAAATGCTCCTCTTGTGGGATGTGGGAAGGCATGGAGACCTCCAGTGTCCCTGACAACTGTACCTGTGAGAAGTGCATCCAGCTGCAGCTTCTACAATCTGCGTTAAGGAGTTGGAACTGAAACTGGATGAACTCTGGATCATTCAGGAGGCTGAAGGGGTGATAGATAGGACATATAGGCAGGTAATTACACCCAAGGTGCAGGTCGCAGGAAACTGGGGGACAGTTAGGAAGGGGAAAGGGGTTAGACAGCCAGTGCAGAGAACCACTGTGACCATCCCCCCCAACAACAGGTATATCACTTTGGATATTGTCGGGGGAGATGACATAACAGAGGAAAGTCACAGCAGTCAGGTCTCTGGCACTGAGTCTGGCTCTGTGACTCAGAAGGGAAAGGGGGAGAAGAGGCACGCTGTGGGGATAGGGGATTCGTTAGTTAGGGAAACAGACAAGAGGTTCTGTGGGCGAGAACGAGACTCCCAGATGGAATGTTGCCTCACAGGTGTCAGGGATCGAGTCCTCAGATTGAGTGCTCAGCATTCTTGAGTGGGAAGGTGAACAGCCAGCAGTCGTGGTCCATGTGGGTACCAATGACAGGGGTAGGATGAGAGACGAGATTCTGCATGGGGAGTTCAGGGAGTTAGGGGCTACGTTAAAGGGCAGGACCTCCAAGGTTGTGATCTCAGAATTGCTACCTGTACCATGTGCCAAAGGAGCCAGAATTAGGAAGATTATGGTTTAACACAAGGTTAAAGAGTTTGGTGTAGGAGGGAGGGCATAAGATTTTTGGATCATTGAGCTCTCAGCCATGAAAGGTGGGACCTGTACCAAAGGGACAGTTTGCATCTGAACTGGAGGGGGACTAATATCCTACTGGAAAGGTTTGTTAATACTGCAGTGTGGGGTTTACACTAGTTACAGGGGGATGGGAAATAGAGTGCCAGAACAGTTAGTGGAGAGGTTGTGGAGGCAGATGTTGTAAGACCTTCAAGTCAGAAATCACAAGGTCGGGCATGGTGTGACTAGTGTCCTGAGCTGTGTATATTTCAATGCAAGAAGTATCGTAAGAAAGGTGGATGAGCTCAGGGCATGGATCGACACCTGGAATTATAACGTTGTAGCCATTAGTGAGACTGGATTGCAGGAGGGGCAGGACTGGCAGCTCAGTATTCTGGGGTTCTGTTGTTTTAGACGTGACAGAGTGGGAGGGATTAAAGGTGGCGTTACTAGTCAAAGCAGTGCTCAGACAGGACAGACCTGAGAAATCAACTAGTGAGGCATTATGGTGGAACTGAGAAATAAGAAAGGTAAGACCATGTTAATGGGGCTATATTACAGACCACCCAGCAGTCCGAGGGATTTGGAGGAACAAATTTGTGAAGAGATTTCTGGACTGTTCAAGAAATGTAAGGTTGTTACAGTCGGTGATTTTAACTTTCCACACATTAACTGGGAATCCCATAACTGTAAAAGGACGAGAAACATAAGATTGCTATAGTAGGTGATTTTAACTTTCCACATATTGACTGGGAATTCCATACTGTAAAAGGATTAGATGGGATAGAGTATGTCAAATGTGTTCAGGAAAGTTTCCTTCATCAGTATGGGGACGTCACAATGAGAGATTGTATGATATTTGATCTGTTAGGGAATGAGACAGGACAGGTGACAGAGGTTTTTTGTAGGGGAACTCTTTATACTTTATACTTCATTGTCGCCAAACAGTTGATACTAGAACGTACAATCATCACAGCGAAATTTGATTCTGCGTTTCCCGCTCCCTGGATTACAAATTGATAGTAAATATTAAAAATTTAAATTATAAATCATGAATAGAAAATAGAAAAATGGAAAGTAAGGTAGTGCAAAAAAACTGAGAGGCAGGTCTGGATATTTGGAGGGTATGGCCCAGATCTTTGCATGTAATGATCATGATGCCATTAGTTTCAAAGTAAACATGGAAAAAGATAGGTCTGGTCCATAGGTTGAGATTCTAAATTGGAGAAAGGCCAATTTTGATGATTTCAGTAATGATCTGGTCAGTGTAGATTGGGACAGGCTGTTTTCCAGCAAAGGTGTACTTGGTAAGTAGGAGACCTTTAAAAGCAAAATTTTGAGAGTACAAAGCTTGTACATGCCTGGCAGAATAAAAGGCAAGGATAACAAGTGTAGGGAAACTTGGTTTTCAAGAGATATTGAGGACCTGGTTAAGAGAAAAAAGGAGGTGCATAGCAGGTGTGGGCAAGTAGGAACAAGTGAGGTGTGTATGGAATATAGGAAATACAAGGAAAAACAAGAAATAAATCAGGAGGGCTTCTCTGCGGAAGGCAGAGGGTCGTGGTGGAGGGTGTACATTCAGATTGGACGATTGTGACTAGTGGTGTCCCACAAGGATCTGTTTTGGGACCTCTACTTTTCGTGATTTTTATTAACAACCTGGATGTGGGGGTAGAAGGGTGGGTTGGCAAGTTTGCAGACGACACAAAGGTTGGTGGTGGTGTAGATAGTGTAGAGGATTGTCAAAGATCGCAGAGAGACATTGATAGGATGCAGAAGTGGGCTGAGAAGTGGCAGATGGAGTTCAACCCGGAGAAGTGTGAGGTGGTACACTTTGGAAGGACAAACTCCAAGGCAGAGTACAAAGTAAATAGCAGGATACTTGGTAGTGTGGAGGAGCAGAGGGATCTGGGGAGTACATGTCCACAGATCCCTGAAAGTTGCCTCACAGGTGGATAGAGTAGTTAAGAAAGCTTATGGGGGTGTTAGCTTTCATAAGTCGAGGGATAGAGTTTAAGAGTGGCGATGTAATGATGCAGCTCTATAAAACTCTGGTTAGGCCACACTGTGTCCAGTTCTGGTCGCCTCACTATAGGAAGGATGTGGAAGCATTGGAAAGGGTACAGAGGAGATTTACCAGGATGCTGCCTGGTTTAGAGAGTATGCATTATGATCAGAGATTAAGGGAGCTAGGGCTTTACTCTTTGGAGAGAAGGATGATGAGAGGAGACATGATAGAGGGGTGTACAAGATAATAAGAGGAATAGATAGAGTGGATAGCCAGCACCTCTTCCCCAGGGCACCACTGCTCAATACAAGGGGACATGGCTTTAAGGTAAGGGGTGGGAAGTTCAAGGGGGGATATTAGAGGAGGTTTTTTACTCAGAGAGTGGGTTGGTGCATGGAATGCACTGCCTGAGTCAGTGGTGGAGGCAGATACACTAGTGAAGTTTAAGAGACTACTAGACAGGTATATGGAGGAATTTAAGGTGGGGGCTTATATGGGTGGCAGGGTTTGAGGGTCGGCACAATATTGTGGGCCGAAGGGCCTGTACTGTGCTGTACTATTCTATGTTCTATGTTCTAAAAGAAGGTATGAAGTTGCCCTAGCAGACAAGGTGAAAGAGAATCCTCAGGGATTCTACAGATATGTTAAGAGCAAAAGGATTGCAAGGGGCAAAATTGGTCCTCTGGAAGATCAGAATGGTAATCCATGTGTGGAGCCAAAATAGATGGGGAAGATCTTAAATGTATTCTTTGCATCTGTATTTACTTGGGAAACTGATACAGAGTCTATAGGAGTGAGGCAAAGCAGCATCAACTTCATAGATACTGTATAGATTACAGAGGAGGAGGTGTTTGCTACCCTGAGGCAGATCAGGATGGACAAATCCCCAGGCCCTGACAAGGTGTTCCCACGGACACCATGGGAGGCAAGTTGCAGGGTCCCTAGCAGAGATATTTAAATCATCCTTAGCGACAAGAGAGGTACCAGATGATTGGACAATCAGCAATGTTGTTCCACCGCTTTAAAAAGGCTCTAAACAGAAACCAGGAAATTATAGGCCGGTGAGTCTGACATCAGTTGTGGGAAAGTTTTTGGAAGATAACGGACCGGATATGGCTTCGTGCATGTTAAGTCGTGTTTAACCAATCCTATAGAGTTTTTCAAGGAAGTTACCAGGGAAGTTGATGAAGGCAAAGCAGTGGATGTTGTCCACATGGACATGAAATTTGACAAAGTCCCCCATGGGAAGCTGGTCAAGACAGTTCAGTCACTAGGCATTCAAGATGAGGTAGTAAACTGGATTAGACATTGGCTTTATGGGAGAAGCCAGAGGATGGTAGTAGGTGGTTGCCTCTCTGACTAGAGGCCTGTGACTAGTGTGCCGCAGGAACTGGTGCTGGGTACTTTGTTGTTTGTCATCTATATCACTAATCTGGATGATAATGTGGTTAACATGATCAGCAGATTTGCAGATGACACCAAGACTATGGGTGTATTGGACAGTGAGGAAGGCTATCATGGCTTGCAGAGTGATCTGCATCAGCCGGAAAAATGGGCTGAAAAATGGTCGATGGAATTCAATGCAGATAAATGTGAGGTGTGCACTTTGGTAGGACCAACCAGGGTAGGTCTGACATAGTGAACAGTAGGGCACTGAGGAGTGTGGTAGAACAAAGGGATCTGGGTCCATGATTCATTGAAAGTGGCATCACAGGTAGATAGGGTTGTAAAGAAAGCTTTTGGCACATTGGCCTTCATAAATCAATCTATTAAGTACAGGAGATGGGATGTTAATTTGAGGTTGTATAAGAAGTTGGTGAGGCCTAATTTGGAGTATTGTGTGCGGTTTTGGTCACCTACCGACAGGAAGGATGTAAACAAGATTGAAAGAGTACAGAAAAAATTTGCAAGGATGTTGCCAGGTCTGAAGGACCTGAGTTATAAGGAAAGATAGAATAGGTTAGGATTTTATTCCTTTGAATGTAGAAGCTTAGGAGGGGAAAATGGCACCTAATGTGACTCCTTTGCTTGCATCTACGGAAACAACTCTATTTCCATCTTTAACATCTCTATTTTTCCCTTTCAGGGTTCTTTTGGAGACCCTGACCTGGAGTTACATGCCGGCTTCTGTTCTTTGTGGGAATAGGACCCGCTCTCAGGGTTTCACGACTGGCCGTTATTCAATATGCCAAGGATGTAGCCTAGGATATTGGCTCGCCTTTGGAGTTTCGGGATCTCGTGGCTCTGGAGACGGGTGGGCCAAAAGTCGGTGTCTCTGCAGGAGTTCGGTGTGTCGTGGGAGATGGAAGATCAAAAGCAGCTATCTGGCTGCTGGCTGTGTGCCTAGAGACCCAAGTTCTTTGGGCACAGAGCTCTGAAAAAGTGACACAACTGACTTTTAATATCGTAAACCAGCGAGCTGTTTGTTAGGTCTCCCCCCTCACTGTGAAATGGAGACATCTCTTTCTCCCTTATTAGAGAGAGAGAGAGAGAGAGCCTGTGGTATGTCAAATACCGGGTAAATGAGTAGTCTTTGGGGCACTGCAAGTCTGTGTCTTTGCTGCATGCTTGAGTGCTCAGTGGTGGGTTCTGATGCTTTTTTTTTGCTTTGCTGCTACTTACATGTGTGAGGGGGAGTTGAGGTTAGGGCATTGGGGTTCTAACATTTAACTGTCATTCATTCTTTGGGAACATTCCCCTGTTTTCGTGGATGGTTCCGAAGAAAAAGAATTTCAGGCTGTATATTGTATACGTTTCCCTGATATTAAATGTACCTTTGAAACCTTTGATTCAGAGGATATTTGATAGAGGTATACAAAATTATAAGGGTAAACACTAGCAGGCTTTTTCTACTGCGGTTGAGTGGGACTACAACTAGAGGTCATAGCTCAAGGGTGAGAGGTGAGAAGTCTGAGGGGAGCATGAGGGGAAGCTTCTTCACTCAGAGGGTGGTGAGAATGTGGAACAAGCTGGCAGCAGAAGTGGTGCATAGGAGCTCAATTTCAACACTTAAGAGAAGTTTGGATAGGTACACGGATAGTAGGGATATGAAGGGTTGTGTCCCAGTACAGGTCAATAGGAGTAGGCAGCTTTAATAGTTTTAGCATGGACTAGATGGGCCAAAGGGCCTGTTTCTGTGCTGTGCTTACCTATGATTCTATGACTCTAGTGTAGTGTTCTAATTTGTTCTCTATTTCATTTAAATGGATAATTTGTTCCTCAGTTAAATGATAGTTTTTTCTCTTTTATATCTTTTTAACTCTTTCCATGAAACTTCAGCTAGTTGGGTCAGCCGCTTAATTGAGCCAAGATATAGTGGCCCTTCTGTGTCCCTATCCATTGTAACGTGATGGTGGGTGCAGTCGTTAAACCGCTGGGGAGAAAGTCTCTGTGTCCCAATCCATTGTAACGTGATGGTGGGTGTAGTCGTTAAACCCCCGGGGATGAAGTCTTTGTGTCCTGATCCATTGTAATATGATGGTGGATGCGGTTGTTAAACCCCTGGGGAGGAAGTTTCTGTGTCCCGATCCATTGTAATGTGATGGTGGGTGTAGTCGTTAAACCGCCGGGGAGGAAGTCTCTGTGTCCCGATCCATTGTAATGTGATGGTGGGTGTAGTTGTTAAACCCCTGGGGAGGAAGTCTCTGTGTCCCGATCCATTGTAATGTGATGGTGGGTGTAGTTGTTAAACCCCTGGGGAGGAAGTTTCTGTGTCCCGATCCATTGTAATGTGATGGTGGGTGTAGTCGTTAAACCGCCGGGGAGGAAGTTTCTGTGTCCCGATCCATTGTAATGTGATGGTGGGTGTAGTCGTTAAACCGCCGGGGAGGAAGTTTCTGTGTCCCGATCCATTGTAATGTGATGGTGGAAATTGATCAATACAAGTTCTTACCCAACAAACACAATGACAAAGTCCAAGATGTTCCAGAAATTCCGTAGGTAGGCATCCGGGTGAAAGAGGAATCCATACACGATAATTTTAAGAATTGCTTCTATCGTGAATATTATCAGAAAGATATACTCAACTTTTTCCTACAGGAGAGAGAAAGAAAGAGAGTGTGAGAGGCAGAGGCAGAGGGAGAGAAAGGAAGGGAGAGAAACAGAGAGGGGGGACAGAGAAAGAGAGAGAAGGGGACTGTGAGAGACAGAGTGAGAGTGAGGGAGAGAAACAGAGGGGGAGAGAGAGAAGGGGAGTGTGAGAGACAGGGAGAGATAGTGAAGGAGAGAAACAGAGGGAGAGAAGGAAAGTGAGAGACGGAGAGAGAGCGAGAGAGAGAGAGAGGAGTGACACGAGGAGATGGGGGAGAAAGACAGAAAGAGTGAAGGGAGAGAAGAGAGGGGGGAGAGAGAGCAAAGTGGAAGGGGAGGATGGGGAGAGCGAGGGGGTTGATTGTGCAGTTTGTCCACCAAAAGAAATCCTTTGTCATTAAATAATTGACAATAAATGGTGTTGCAGGAAATGGTGTTCAACATACTTCAGTCTCAGTAACTGGGGTATCCCCTTTTCCCTCTGACACACCCCTCGCCATGCTCCCAAGACCAGGAAGAGTCTTCCCGCAGTGTTACATGCAGCCCAATACTCAATGGACCCATCGTCCCGTCGCCCCAGGTCTGTGCCTGGCCTCTCACTGCAGCCTGGACCCAGGTGACGGAAAGTGTGACAACACTTGCAGGCTGCTGCCAGCACGTCCTTGGGTTGTGTTCACTGTTAACGCAAGCAAGACATTCCACTGTATGTTTATGTGTAATGTGTTAAATGAAGCTGATCCACATCCAACAGGCAGAGGCACCTCTTTGGGATGATCCCATTCTACAGAGTTATTATTCAGTCCTGATGAAGGGTCTCTGCCCAAAATGTATTCACCTCCATAGTTGCAGCCTGACCTCCACCATTTCGTGTGTGCCTTTGAGGGATTTTCTGGCATTGGAGAGGATCCAGAGGAGGTTCACTAGCATGAATCCGGGAACAAAAGGGTTAAAGTATGAGGAGTTTTTGAAGTCTCTGGACCTGTACTCACTGGAGATTAGAAGAATGATGGCGGGGGGTCTCATTGAAACCTACTGAGTATTGAAAGGTCTAGTATAGTGTGTGTCAAATGGTTGTTGTGATACATCGAGAGTGGTAGTGCAGTGGGTAGTGCTTGTCACTCTCACTTTCAGCTTCCACCGCCGGCTGGCAGTCTCATGAAAGGACAGCTGAATGTGTAAGGCCTTTCCAACAGCAGGCCTCAAGTCGTGCCTCTTCATTGGCGATGCATGGCAACTGAACACCGCTTAGACTTAGGCTGAACTACAGAGGGCGGGGAGGAGGTCTGACCCCTGCACACGTAGCACGCAGGCCCACTGGTGTGTGGACACATCCTGGTGCTCATAAACCATATCCCCAGCTATGGGTGAACAGTTCCACTGCATTGTGGGCAGCTTCGGGAGAGACGAACGCTGCAGGAGTAAACCCAGACGGAACATCCGGAGTGGAGCCCCGAAGGCAGCTGGACGTCACTGAACATCCTTCCGGCAGCTTCTGCAGGCTTGAGGCAGCATGTGTTCCCCTCAGTAGATGCTGCCTGACTTGCTGAGACCATCCAGCATTTTCTGTGTGTTGTTGAATATTCATTATCTCCAGGTAACAAATTTATTTTTACATTATAAAATATTACCTGTTCTCTTTACTCAACACTTTAAATGTAAATTCAACCCACATGTCTGTGAGTCAGCAGTCATTTCTATGAGTCTGCGAGTCCATGAGTCCAAGAGAGTGAGACAGTGGCTGGGTGAGGAAAGGGGTCTGTTTTGCTGTTGTTGTTTTGTTGCTGTTTGCGTTGGCATCAGAATGTGAGGTGATACTTATGGGTTTCCCCAGCACAACCTTTGGATGTGTTGGTTGTTAACACAAATGAGGCATTTCACTATTTGTTTCAATTGACACAGATAAATAACCAAAATCCATATCACTGTACTCACTGGAGTTTAATAGAATGGCGGGGGAGGGAAGATCTCATTGAAATGTGTCAAATGTTGAAAGGCCAAGATAGAGTGGATGTAGAGAGGATGTTTCCTATAGTGGGGGAGTCTAGGACCAGAGGACACAGATGTCCCCCGCTTTTCGAACGTTCGCTTTACGAAACCTCACTGTTACGAAAGACCTACATTAGTAACCTGTTTTCACTAACAGAAGGTGTTTTCGCTGTTATGAGAAAAGCAGCACGCAAAAAAAGGCAGCGAGCGATAAAAGGCAGCACGCGCCCCAAGCAGCCAAGCTCCTCCCCCGGAACTGCATTCTTGCCGACATTGCTTAAACACGTGCTTGTGAGGAGCAGCCGTTGGCAAGATGAGTTCTAAGGTATCGGAAAAGCCTAAAAGAGCTCATAAGGTTGTTACACTTAGCGTAAAACTAGACATAATTAAGCGTTTCGATCGTGGTGAATGAAGTAAGGACAAAGTGAGTTTGGCTTGTGGAAGTTGACGAAAATGATGTTTTTTTTAAATTTTATTTTTATTTGGATAAGGAATTCACAAATATCATGTACTTTTTTCACACATATAACCTTTTCCATTTTTTTATATGTATAAAACTACAATTATTTATACATTCTTAAGTACACATTGAGATGATATAAAAGGAAAATAAACACTTAAATAGATAATTATGTACTGTGGTAAATCTAACCTATTAGGCTAAGTAATGGTATTAGTTGTTAAGAAAAATGGTAATAATAGTTTCCATATAACCCTTCTGGACCATTTCCACTGGTCCAAAATGTTGTATATAAGCCTATGTAACAACCATTGTAGGTGTTTAATCCTAATTTGTTCATGCTTGCTCCTGCCCGCAGACATAATTATCCAATCCCTATGTACTTATTTACTTAATTTTTTCATTTTTTTATCCCTTTCCCAAATCTTTCCCTTTACTTGTGTTAATTCTCTATTTTCCAAAAGAAAACAAAAAAAAAGACATTTAGACTAGGGGTGCTTACGTTAGCAATATTACTGTGTTGATGAGAAGAGCAGTATAAATCATTAGGAGAGTCATCTAAAGTCTGCTCGCATTGGGGTTATATATTCAATCCATTTATTCCAGATTTGATAAAATTTTTCTTTTTGAATTCTCAGGGAGTAAGTCAACTTTTCCATTTTAAATATTTCCAAGATAATTTCATGCCAATCTTCTAATGTAGGTGGTATCGGATTTAGCCATTTTCTAGTGATTGATTTCTTACTTGCCGCTAAGAGGGCCTGCAGCAACTTTATATCTTCCTTCTGTTCAAGAAACAATACATGCCCCAAATAGAGCATCTCAAAGTTCAGAGGTATCTGGGACCTAAGTACCTTAACTAATGTTCTATGAATACCTTCCCAATATAGACTTAATTTAGGGCAATCCCAGAAAATATGAAAATGATTTGCCTCCTTGGAGCCGCACCTTCTCCAACACGTCACGTTTGTATCTTTATATTTTTCCTGATATGGGGTCTTGAAGTATCTTATAATGTTTTTCCAACAATGTTCTCTCCAAGTCGAAGAATTAGTCGAGAACCATTGAAAGCTGCAGATTTTCCCCCAAGCCTCCTCTGAAAGTACCAACCCCGCTTCTTTCTCCCACTTCTCTTTAATATACAGTGTATTTACATTTTTAGCATGGGAGAGTGCATTATATAATCGAGAAACTGATTTACTAGGTATTGAACTGCAAGCCGAATTCAGAATCTTGAAAAATTCTAATTCTACTGTTGATAGGTCTGTATATCTACAACTCTGGTTAACATAGTTTCGTACTTGAAGGTACCTAAAAAAGTCATTATGTTCTAGGCCATGTTTGTCCTGCAGGATTTGGAAACTTTGTAATACTCTTTTATCTATAAATGAGAGGTAGGTTGTAAGACCTTTCTTTATCCATAGCTCAAATCTTTTATCTCCTCTGTTGGGAAGGAATTCAGTATCATATGCACACCATCTAAAGAGTTTAACATGTTATTAATTCCACATGAATTAACCACCTTCTGCCATACTTTTAACGTAAGATTTATCCAACTGTTTTAAAATTTTTCCAACTGGGCCATCAATCCTTTGTCAGCTATTGAGGCCTGTAGAGGAAAACTGTCAACTAATCCAAATTCTATTTCCTTCCATCTAGCCTTATATTCCCTATTACACCAATATAACAGAGGGATTATCTGTGAGGCATAAAAATAATTTCTCAGGCAAGGAAGAACCATACCTCCTCCTTCCTTCCCTAACTGTAAGGTGTTATATCGAATTCTAGGTTTCTTTCCTTGCCAAATGAAGCGGGAAATCCATTTGTCCCACTCCCTGAATTGATTATCATCCACCTCCACCGGTAAAGTACGGAAAAGATACAATAACCGAGGAAGAATATTCATTTTTATAGTATTCATTCTTGAATTTAAACTTAAAAAGGGGATAAGATTCCATCTATGCATATCTGCTTTTATCTCTGAGATTAATAGCCCATAATTTACCTGTGACAGTGTTGAAAGATCCTTCGGCAGGGTTATTCCTAAATATTTTAATGATTTAGCTTCCCACTTAAGATCGTATGTATCCTGCAATTTTTTGGATGGTGTATAATTTAGGGACATAACCTGCGTTTTCTTTACATTTATTTTATAACCTGATATTTTCCCAAAGTCATCCAACAGTGTAAACAATCCTATAAATGATTTTTCTGGTTCACTCAGATAGACCAAAACATCATCTGCGAATAACGCCACTTTCTGTTCAATCCCTGCCACCTTGATACCTTTTACGATTTCGCTCTGTCTTATTAGTTGGGCAAGCGGTTCAATATATAGCGCAAAAAGGAGAGGAGAAATTGGGCATCCCTGTCTAGTGCCTCTCTCTAAGATGAAGGAGTCAGAGAGGTCCCCATTTATCTTAATTCGGGCTGTAGGGCTGTCATATAGAGTCTGAATTACTTTAATAAACTTTTCTTGAAAGCCGAATCTTCCTAACACTGTATAGGAATGCCCAACTAAACAAATCAAAAGCTTTCTCAGCGTCCAATCCTACTACCATTGTCTCTGTCTCGTTCTTATTAACCTGCTCTAGTATGTGCAGAGTTCTCCTTATGTTGTCCTGTGTTTGTCTTTGTTGAATAAATCCAGTCTGTTCTAAGTGGATTAGGCCAGGTAAAAGCTTTTCCAATCTGCGCGCTAATATAGATGTAAATAGTTTGTAATCTAAATTAAGAACACTAATTGGCCGATAATTGCCACATTCTAGTTTATCTTTACCCGCTTTAGGAATAACTGAAATAATCGCTTCTCTCCAGGAAGGTGGAGTTTCTCCTCTCTGCAAGATCCAATTAAAGGTGTTAAGTAGTAATGGGGCTAACTGTGTCTTCAAGGACTTGTACCACTCTGAGGTAAACCCATCAGAACCCGGGGACTTTCCAGCCTTTAACCTAGAGATGACCACGTTCAGTTCTTTGACAGTTACTGGTTCTAATAAACTTTCATTTTGTAAATCTGTAAGTTTAGGTAGATCCAAAAAATTCAATACACTGTCTATATAGGGCTCATTGGGGGCCCGGGGTTGGGAGTACAGCTCTCGATAATATGTTTCAAAACTCTCTTGAATTTTACCTATTGTACTCTCCACAAGCTTTGTCTTTGGATTCTTTATTTTATGAATTGTATTGTCTGCTTGTTGTTTTTGTAATTTATATGCTAATAATCTAGCTGATTTACCTCCTACTTCATAATTCTTTTGTCTCAAGTAAAGAAAATTTCTTTGAGTTTCCAACGTATAAATATCATCAATTTCACTTTGCAATTTCCTAATTTCCTGTTTTCGATTTGAATTTCTTTTGTTGCTATCTACAACTTGAAGTTGTTTTAATTTTCCTTGAAGGTCTGCTAATTTTTGTGCATTGATTTTTTTCATGTGAGTGGTAATGGAAATAATTTTCCCTCTCAGTACAGCTTTCAATGTATCCCATAAGATCACTGGTGATGTTTCTCCCGTGTCATTAAGGTCTAGATATTCTTTGATTTCTCCCCTTAATCTCTCCATTACTTTCGGGTTATTGAGTATATGTGAGTTTAGCCTCCATAGTGTTTTCCTCATTTTCCTTTCCAGGATTAGAGACATAGAGACTGGGCTACGATCTGACAGATCAATTGTTGCAATATTACAGTTTTTTATCCTGAGTCTATCTGTATTAAAGATAAAGAAATAGTCTATCCTTGAATAGGCTGAATGAGGGAAAGAGTAATATGTATAATCTTTACTAGTAGGGTGTAATTCCCTCCAGACATCTATAATTCCCAACTCCTCCATCAATGAATTCACTTTCCGAGTCAGAGGTTTATTCCGAGTAACTATTCTTGAAGAATCTAATATAGGATTTAATCTAATATTAAAATCCCCTCCACAAATTACTACCCCTTGAGAACTGACCATTAGGTCAAAAATGTGTCTATAAAATGACCATTCACAACCTGGAGGAGCATAAACATTCAGCAATGTTATCTCTGTACCTTCTATTCTTCCTGTGATTTTTACGAACCGTCCTTCTTTGTCTTTAGTCTCTGAAATATGTTCATAATTAAGAGTACTTGATATTAAAGTAGCTACCCCTCTTTTGTGACTCAATTTATATGATGAATAAAATACATGCTTAAAGCCCATTCTTTTTAATTTTCCATGTTCAGATTGGCTCATATGTGTTTCCTGGAGGAAAGCTATTTGTGCCCTCTCTTTTTTCAATTTAGACATAATCTTATTTCTTTTAATTGGATTCAAAACCCCATTAACATTATAGGAAATTATTTTTACCAATTCAGTTTGCATTTTTCTCTAGTAGAAAAAAAACACTCTCCTTTTCTAACCAAACAGTAAGCAATCCCTTCTCAACAGTAAACCAAGACATATAACCACACCCTAGACATTTTTGAACGTGTAACATTTGAAAATTTTTCCCGACTTCCCACAGTGAGGCCTGAGCACCGACCCGCCTCAGTTCAGAGGGATAACCTCTATCTTCACCCTGTGTTAGAGGGCCCTCAGCAGTTTGAATAATCATAGAGAATTTTCTCCTATTTATGTCTCAACCAAATTACTATCATTCAAGTTATTCCGCCTAGTTTATTTTCAGTTACCAGTTTTCATTTTACCTTTAAGTCCGATTTACTCTTTTCAGTCATTTCTCTTAATTAATCTGTGTTCTCCGTACATTCGCGTCTGAATATTTGCAGCTTTTCCTTGTAGTTTGACACTCTGGTTCGTGTGGAGCGTCCTCGCCCCACTAACTGCCATGACTTCTGCCGAATCCTCTCCAGTAGCGACTCCGGTAGGGTGATAACTTTAATAGGTAGTCCCCGGTCCGCCAGGTCTGACGTTGCCTCCCCCACCGTAGCGTAAGTTTTTGTCCCTTCGTCGTAAAAGACTCTCAGCCGAGCTGGATACAGGGTCTGGAATCTGATGTTGTTTTCCTTCAGGACTCTCCGTGTTTCCGTATATTCCTTCCGTCTGGCAAGAATCCCCGGTGCGTAGTCGTGGTCTAAACTGATTTTACAGCTGTTCCACATGAAACCTTTCTTTTGCCATGCCCTTTTAAGCACCTCTTCCTTCGTTCTGTAACTGAGAAATCTGACCAGAATCGATCTGGGCTGGGCGCCTGCCGGGGGCTGTGGTGCCAACGCGCGGTGAGCCCTTTCTATCTGTAGGTCTTTTGCGGCCGGTATATCAAGGTTCTCTCTAAGTAGCTTCTCCACGAAGGGAATCATCAATCCGGGTTTACCTTCAGTTCCTTCGGGAACTCCGTAGATCCTCACATTTTCCCTTCTTGAGCGGCCTTCTTGATCTATTAGTTTCCACTGGAGTTGGTCTTGTAGCTTCAGCATTTCTGCTATCACCTCCTCTACGTTTTGTAGCTTCTCTTCAATTCCAACAATCCTCGCTTCGGCTTCATCTATCCGCGAGTTAGTTTTTACTATTTCTCCTTTAATATCTTCCAGCTGTTTGCTGTTATCTTGTCGGAACTCGCGAATCTCTCCGAGAATCAAAGACAGAGTCACCGATTCCCCCTCATTATCTCCGTCCTGGCTTGCCGTGGGGGAGCTAGGCCCGTCGCCTTGCTGCGTCTCTTTATGTTTATCAGCCTTCGGAGCAGACTTTTTAATCTTGTTCTTAGACATCATCCTTGCCCCTTTTATTAATATAGTTATGCAATATTAAGTATTTGTCTAAATTCGATTTTGGGGCAGTTTACCTTCTTTTTTGTCGAGAGACCTTTTCCTTACGCCACCATTCCCTTGATGACCCGGAAGTCGGCCGACGAAAATGATGTTGAAGAGGTTTTGGCATCCCATGACCAATAAACTGATAGATGAAGAGCTGATGCAATTGGAAGAGGAAAGGATAACAATTGAAACCGAATGCAGTAGCGAACGGACCGAAAGTGAAGTCATCCAGGAACTGAACATGAAGCAACTGCATGAGATTTTCGCTGCAATGATTGCAGAAAAGTACGACTTTAATTTTGAAAGGGTACGTAGCTTTAGGGCATATTTGCAGGATAGTTTGAGTGCTTACAAAGAACTGTATGATGGAAAAATGCACGAGGCTAAGCAGTCACGCATACTGTCATTTTTCAAGCCTTCCACATCAGCCACAGCAGACGAACCTCGACCTTCAACATCGAGGCAGGCAGACATAGAAGAAGATGACCTGCCTGCCCTGATGGAAACAAACGACAATGAGATGACTCCCCAGTGTCCCACCACTCCTACCCCAGGGCCACGGACCAATACTTTGCCGCAGAGAATGCAGCAGTAGCCAGGACGCACCCAACACATCTTTAAGAAAAAAAGCCGAAATAACAAGCTAATTAATTAGGTGCCGCCCGGCACGTAAATGTTGGCCCAGATCAAAGGCGATTGCCGATTGCGTCGCCTCTGATCTGGGCCAACATTTACGTGCTGGGCGGCACCTAATTAATCAGCTTGTTTATTTAGACTTTTTTCTTAAAGATGTGCTGGGTGCGTCCAGGCTACCGCCGTACCGCTGCATTCTTCGCAGATTGGTATTGGTTGGCAGCCTGGAGGGTGGGGGCCACTGCACCACCCTAACCTCCGATGACTCGGCCTAACACACCATCATCAGTGTGCTCAGCGCTGTCTTCCCGATTCCGGTAAGTGATACATACATTATTTCTACTTTATATAGGCTGTGTATTTTTATGTGTTATTTGGTATGATTTGGCAGCTTCATAGCTTAAAGGTTACTGGAGAGAGTGTTTCTGCCGAGAGCACTTGCGTGAGATTTTCGCTACGGAGAACAGTGAGGTAATGATTGTAGAAAAGTATTTCTACTTTATATAGGCTGTGTATTTATCCTATCATTCCTGCTTTTACTGTATGTTACTGTAATTTTAGGTTTTATGTGTTATTTGGCATGATTTGGTAAGTTATTTTTTGGGTCTGCGAATGCTCACAAATTTTTCCCATATAAATAAATGGTAATTGCTTCTTCATTTTACGACATTCTGGCTTACATAGGAAGGCTCTACCTACGGATGGCGGGGGAAACCTGTAGAGTGGATGTGGAGAGGATGTTTCCAGTACTGGGGGAGTCTAGGACCAGAAGGTACCAATAAAGTGGATATGGAGAGGATGGTTCCTCTAGAGGGAGAGTCTAGGACCAGAGGGCACAGATAGAGTGGATGTGGAGAGGATGTTTCCTATAGTGGGGGAGTCTAAGACCAGAGAGCACAGATAGAGTTGGTGTGGAGAGGATGTTTCCAGTACCGGGGAAGTCTAGGACCAGAGGGCACAGATAAAGTGGACATGGAAAGGATGTTTCCTACAGTAGAGGAGTCTAGGACCAGAGGGCACAGATAGAGTGGACATGGAGAGGATGTTTCATTTATTGGGGGAGTCTAGGACCAGACGGCACATCCAATGATCGGACAAAGTCAGCATGGATTTGTGAAAGGAAAATCATGTCTGACGAATCTCATAGAATTTTTTGAGGATGTAACTAGTAGAGTGGATAGGGGAGAACCAGTGGATGTGGTATATTTGGATTTTCAAAAGGCTTTTGACAAGGTCCCACACAGGAGATTAGTGTGCAAACTTAAAGCACACGGTATTGGGGGTAAGGTATTGGTGTGGGTGGAGAATTGGTTAGCAGACAGGAAGCAAAGAGTGGGAGTAAACGGGACCTTTTCAGAATGGCAGGCGGTGACTAGTGGGGTACCGCAAGGCTCAGTGCTGGGACCCCAGTTGTTTACAATATATATTAATGACTTGGATGAGGGAACTAAATGCAGCATCTCCAAGTTTGCGGATGACACGAAGCTGGGTGGCAGTGTTAGCAGTGAGGAGGATGCTAAGAGGATGCAGGGTGACTTGGATAGGTTGGGTGAGTGGGCAAACTCGTGGCAGATGCAATTTAATGTGGATAAATGTGAAGTTATCCACTTTGGTGGCAAAAATAGGAAAACAGATTATTATCTGAATGGTGGCCGATTAGGAAAAGGGGAGGTGCAACGAGACCTGGGTGTCATTATACACCAGTCATTGAAAGTGGGCATGCAGGTACAGCAGGCGGTGAAAAAGGCGAACGGTATGCTGCCATTTATAGCAAGAGGATTCGAGTACAGGAGCAGGGAGGTACTACTGCAGTTGTACAAGGCCTTGGTGAGACCACACCTGGAGTATTGTGTGCAGTTTTGGTCCCCTAATCTGAGGAAAGACATCTTTGCCATAGAGGGAGTACAAAGAAGGTTCACCAGATTGATTCCTGGGATGGCAGGTCTTTCATATGAAGAAAGACTGGATGAACTGGGCTTGTACTCGTTGGAATTTAGAAGATTGAGGGGGGATCTGATTGAAACGTATAAGATCCTAAAGGGATTGGACAGGCTAGATGCGGGAAGATTGTTCCCGATGTTGGGGAGGTCCAGAACGAGGGGTCACAGTTTGAGGATAGAGGGGAAGCCTTTTAGGACCGAGATTAGGAAAAACTTCTTCACACAGAGAGTGGTGAATCTGTGGAATTCTCTGCCACAGCAAACTGTTGAGGCCAGTTCATTAGCTATGTTTAAAAGGAAGTTAGATATGGCCCTTGTGGCTACAGGGGTCAGGGGGTATGGAGGGAAGGCTGGGTTCTGAGTTGGATGATCAGCCATGATCATAATAAATGGCGGTGCAGGCTCGAAGGGCCGAATGGCCTACTCCTGCACCTATTTTCTATGTTTCTATGTTTCTATTTAGAACAGAGATGAAAAGGAACATCTTTAGCCAGAGGGTGGTGAATGTGTGGAATTCATTGCCACTGATTGCTCTGAAGGCAAGTCATTGGGTATATTTAAAGCAGAAGTTGACAGGTTTTTGATTAGTCAGGGTGTCTCAGGTTAGGAGGAGAAGGCAGGTGAAAGGGGTTGAGAGTGATAATAAATCCGCCAAGATGGAATGGTGCAGCAGACTCGATGATCTAAATTGCCTAATTCTGCTCCTATGTCTTATGGTCTAAATCTAATTGCCAAAATAAGAGTCGAACAGCTAACTAGCAACCTCAAGCTTTGCTCCCTGATTTTCGCTGGAGCTTACAGTTTACAAAACCTGACACCAGGTCGGGCAGGTAAACCATATCCTGGTAATTGTGGCTGCATGAGGCCGGAAAAAAAGTCACATCCTTCACTGGGAGGGTCGGAAAGGAAGTTCACGTTGCAGGCTACAGAGAGAGAGAAGTGACACTAGATACCAGATCAAAGTTCCATCCTGAGGTTGCTCACAACTTTCATATCCAAAGGTCAAAGGAGAAGTAGCCACACTATTCAACACACACAAGATACTGGAGGAATTCAGCTGGTCAGGCAGCATCTATGGAGAGGAATAAACTGTCGACATTTTGGTCCAAGACCATTTATGAGGACTGAAAAGGTAGGGGGAAGTAGCCAGGATAAGAAGGTGGCGGGAGAGGAAGGAGTACAGTACAAGCTGCTCGGTGATAGGTGAGGGGAAAGGTGGGTAGATAGGAGAGCAGGACATGAAGTAAGAAGCTGGGAAGTGATAAGTGGAAGAGGTAAAGACTGAAGAAGAAGGAACCTGATAGGATAGTGGACCATGGAAGAAAGGGAAGGAGGAGGGTCACCCAAGGGAGGTGATGGGCAGGTGAGGAGAGAAGAGTTAAGAGGGGAGCCAAAATGGATTTATTTTTCCATCAGATGCAGCTGGATTCCAGGTTGAGTGTACAAGAAAAGTTCTTCTATATTCCTTTTATTTGGATTCTCGAATCTGGTTTTGTTTGTTTGTCTGGTTGTTAAATATTATATATGTCTGCTTATTTATTTCTGTATTTATTCAAAGAAAGTGGTTTATTCATGGAATAGGGTAACTGATTGAGACAGGTGGGTCTTCCCCCTCAACTAGACCCTCTATGTTTGGCTTATATTCATGTTCTACTTACCAACTTGAAGTTGAAGGAATTGGTGTCATCTTCCGGGAGAGGCTCAAACACGGCAAGAGCGATACAATTGGCGAAGATGGTAATGAGGATGATAATTTCAAACGGTCTGGCAGTGCAGTCAAGGAAAAGATATTCATGATCTAGTGGCCACACAATATCAGAGCCCTCAGCCCCTCAGTGTTGTCAAAGACCCCTCCCATCCATCCCACAAACTCTCTGACCTCCTACTGTCAGGCAGAAGGTACTGCTGTATAACAAAAAGGATTGTTAGGCTGTGAGGCTTCTGCACATCCTACTCCCCCAGTACACATTATTTATGTCAGCGCCTGTTGCTGTTGTACATTTAACTATTTGTCACATATGCACTTTATGTCAACTTGAACATCCACAGAATATCTTTTAATGTTATTGTGTTAATATAATCAGAAACAGGTTAAATCTCTGCCATTTGTCATGAAATTGTTTTTTTGCTGCAGCAGCAGCATTGCAAAACGTAATAAAAACTACAAATTACAATCAGAAATGTATAAATGTGTGTGTGTAAACTGTATATGAAAAACTATTAAAATTAATAAGTAGTACAAAATGAGAGTAAAATAGTGAGGTAGTGTTCATGGCTTCACTGTCCATTCAGAAATCTGTTAGCGGTGGGAAAGAAGCTGTTCCTAAAATGTTAGTTGCGTGTCTTAAGGCTCCTGCACATCCTCCTTGATGGTAGCAATCAAGGAGCAATTACTTGATGAGCTGTATGTGATATCTGTACTGTGTTTTGCACCTCCATCCCAGAGGAACGTTGTCTGATGAGCTGTACATGATACCTGTCCTGCGTTTTGTACCTGGGTCCCAGAGGAACGTTGTCTGATGAGCTGTATGTGATATCTGTCCTGTGTTTTGCGCCTGGGTCCCAGAGGAACGTTGTCTGATGAGCTGTATGTGATATCTGTCCTGTGTTTTCCACCTGGGTCCCAGAGGAACATTGTCTGATGAGCTGTATGTGATATCTGTCCTGTGTTTTGTACCTGAGTCCCAGAGGAACGTTGTCTGATGAGCTGTATGTGATAACTGTCCTGTGTTTTTTATCTGGGTCCCAGAGGAACATTGATTTGTTTAGCTGTATACATGTGTATGGATGAAAGGCAATAAACTTGAACTTGATATGCATTTAAGAATAAAGTTCCTGAAGAAAAGCTCAAAGGCAAGTTGCCATGGGCTCAGCACAATCCTCATTAGGGAAGTTTGCCTGTTTCACAACCCCAATGTCAAGTTGTCTAGACCCTTGTACTCCTGATGTGTATGTTTCGGGTATACGGGCCTGACACTAGGCCCACATCATCTTTTCCCCTCAAAGCCATGGAGGTGCATATCGACTTCAGGAGAAAAGTGTTTCTTCTCCACCCTCTCATTATCAACAACTCTAAAGTCAGCATTGTTTCAACATTCACGTTTCTGGGCATTATTATTTCACAGGACCTCATGTGGGAGAAACATGGGGTTCTCATGGTAATTCCATTAACAAAAAGACACTGCACAGGATGTACTTCTTGTGCCAGTTGGTAAAATTCCATCTTCCCTAGAACACCCCGGTGCAATTCTACACGGCATCATAGAGAGCAGCTTCTCGTCATCCATCACCGTCCAGTTTTGTGCAGCATCCTCTCACAAATGCAAAAACTACAGCACAGTCAGGTCAGCAGAGAAGGTCACTGGCTGCAGTCCACCAGCACTGCAGGACTGGTGTGTGTCCCCGACAGAGATGCAGGCAGGAAAGAATCATCGCGGACACTCCCCAACCTGCAAAATGCCTTTTTCCAAAAGCTCCCTTCTGGAAAAATACTTTAGGGCTACTTAAACAAAACCTTCACACTATCTTAAATTTTCTTCTCCCAGGCAGTTAATCTGATCAACCATTCTAGTTATTCCCCCCGCCCCACCTCACAGTCACTCCACTGCACTGTCAACACTTTAAGTTGCTTTTTGTAAAGCTGATTACATTGTATTTATGTATTCATGCACATTTTATTCCATATCTGTATCTTAACCTCTAACATTTTATCTAATTCTTTATAATTGCTGAATGTTGTTGTTGTTTGTTGCATGTCACACCCTGATCAACACACCAGAGCAAATAGGTTATATTATTACTTTTTTCCTTGTGACCATATGTTTTTCTGAAATCATAGCTAATGTGCTGTTTGTGCTGTGTGCTGTGTGCTATTGGTTATATGTCTTGCACCTTGGCCCCGGAGGAACACTGTTCCTTTTGGCTATATTTATTTATGGTTGAATAATAATTAAACTTGAACAAATTCCTAATACATGTAAATGAATATGATGCATAAACTTGATCATTGACCATTATCACCATGAAAATTGCAAGATTAACTTCAGTATTGAGCAAGCCAAGATGAGGAGATGAGCTCAGTAGGTAAGAGGGTTTGTGGAAGTTGTGATAAAGCGAGGTTTAAAGGCAACGTTCAGGCAAGCACAGCCCGGGGCAGTTGTAGTCAAGTGAGACCTTGGTGATGAGACAGCCAGAGCTAGCCTTGCCCACTGCAGACAGATGGGTGAGAATGACAGTGGCAGCGTGTAATCAACCTAGAAGAACATAACTTCCCTTTACACATAAGGGGTGCCAGAGGCAGATGTGATAGGAACAATGGAAGGACAAAAACTAAGGGATGATCTCTTTATTAATTTTAAAATATCATTGGTTGTCAGCTTGAAGGTTCAATTGACTTTTAACACCTCTATTCTGAATGGCAATTGGTAATAAATTCAAATATACGCACTTTACCAAATGGTCAGCTCCATAACCGATAAGCCAATTCTGCATAAAAATAGCAGCTTCAGTACTGTTTGGGTGGCAGAGACCCATGCTGTTCTCCATGTACACAAGCAAAATTTAAAAAAACTTGAGGTGTAAGAGTGTATGTGTTCTGGGCCCAGTTGGTATAGTTATTGTATTTTATAATCAGCGAAAACAGGCTGTCCTGGCCTTCTGGAAAGGCAGATAACAAACTCATCCACCTGTATCTCCAATTCCTCAATTAACAACAAGAAACACTTCTCAACCCTTCACCTCAGGGTCTCCTATAACAATTAGCTTTATTTTCACACATACAGAACATCCAAACACACAGTGAAATGCACTGATTGTATCGTGCAAGTGTCACCATACATTCAGGTGCCAGTTTACCATGCCCAAAACTCAGTAACCGCAACCGGTATATCTTTCGAAAGTGCGAGGAAACCGGCACACCATTAAGGGCCCAAACAGTCCTTCCAAGTGAGGTGACACTTCACCTGTGAGTCAGTCGCCATCATCTACTGTATCTGTCGCTCCCAGTGAGGCCTCCTCTACATTGGTGACACCCAACGTGGATTCAGGGACCACTTTGTCGAGCGCCTTCACAATGGCTTGCACAAAAGGTAGGATTTCACAGTGACCACACATTTGAATTTGACTTCGCATTCCTATACTGATGTAAGACCATACCATAGGATACAGGAACAGAATTAGGCCATTTGGCCCATTGAGTCTGCTCCGCCATTTTATCATGGCTGATCCATTTTTCCTCTCAGCTCCAATCTCCTGCCTTCTCCCTGTATCCCTTCATGCCCTGACCAGTCAAGAAGCGATCAACCTCTGCCTTAAATATGCATAAGGACTTGCTGCCTGTGGCATTGAATTCCACAGATTTACTACTCTTTAGCTAAAGAAATTCCTCCTCATCTCCATTCCAAAGGATGTCCCTCCATTCTGAGACTATGTCCTCTGGTCTTTGACACTCCCACCATAGGAAACATCCTCTCTACATTCACTCTATCAAGGCCTTTCGCCATTTGATAAGTTTCAATCAGGTCACCCCCATTCTTCTGAATTCTAATGAATACAGGCCCAGAGCCATCAAACACTTTTCATATGGCAAGTCGTTTAATCATGGAATCATTTTCATGGATCTCCTTTGAACCCTCTCCAGTTTCAGCACATCCTTTCCAAGACAAGGGCCCCAAAACTGCTCACAATACTCCAAGTGAGGCTTCACTAGTGCTTTATCGACTCTAACATCTTCCCAACCACTGAGGTCAGACTTGTTTTTATATCCTAATCGTCTTGAAATGAATGCTAACATTGCATTTGCCTTCCTCACCACAGACTCAACCTGCAAATTAACCTTTAGGGAATCCTACACAAGGACTCTCAAGTCCCCTTTGTGCCTTAGATTTTTTGTATTTTCTCTCCATTTAGAAAGTAGTCAACCAAAGTGTGTGACCATATACTTCCTGCCACTGTATTCCATCTGCCACTTCTTTGCCCATGTTCCTAAGTCCTTCTGTTGCTTCTCTATTTCCTCAAAACGACCTGCCCCTCTACCTATCATTGTATCATCTGCAAACTTTGCAACAAAACCATCAATTCCTTCATCCAAACCATTGACATGTAACATAAAAAGAAACAGTCCCAGTACAGACCCCTGTGGAACACCATAGTCACTGGTAGCAAACCAGAAAAGGCTCCCTTCATTCCCACGCTTTGCCTCCTTCCAATCAGCCACTGCTTCATCCATGCTAGAATCTTTCCTGTAACACCGTGGGCTTGTAGTTTGTTAAGCAGCCTCATGTGTGGCACCTTGTCAAAGACCTTCTGAAAATCCAAGTACACAACATCAACCAATTCTCCTTTGTCTATCCAGCTTGCTACTTCATCAAAGAATTCCCACAGATTTGTCAGGCAAGATTTTCCCTTGAGGAAACCATGCTGACTATGGTCTATTTTACCATGTGCCCCTAAGTACCTTGAGATAAAATCCTTAACAATTGACTCCAGCATCTTCCCAACCACTGAGGTCAGACTAACTAGCCTATAATTTCCTTTCTTCTGCCTCGCTCCCTTCTCGGAGTGACGTTTGCAATTTTCCAGTCTTCCAGAACCATTCCAGAATCTAGCGATTCTTGAAAGATCATTAACAATGCCTCTACGATCTCTTCCGACACCTCTTTCAGAACCTGGGGTGTACACCATCTGGTCCAGGTGACTTATCTACCTTCAGACCTTTCAGTGTCCCAAGAACATTCTCCCTAGTATTGGTAGCTTCACACACTTCATATCCCCTGACACCTGGAACTTCCACCACACTGCTTGTGTCTTGCACAGTGAAGACTGTTGCAAAATACTTATTTGGTTCATCTGCCATTTTCTTGTCTTCTATTACTGCCACTCCAGCATCATTTTCCAGTGGTCCAATATCCACTCTCACGTCTCTTTTACACTTTATGTATCTGAAGAAACTTTTGGTATACTCCTTAATATTATTGGCTTGCTTACTTTTGTATTCCACCTTTACCCTCTTAATGACTTTTTTAGTTGCCTTCTGTTTGTTTTTAAAAGCTTCCCAATCCTCTAACTTCACACTAATTTTTGCTCTATTATGTGCCCTCTCTTTGGTTTTTATGTTGGCTTTGACTTCTCTTGTTAGTTACAACTGTATCATCTTGCTTTTAGATTAGATCTTCCTCTTGGTATGTATATTCTGGAATTGCTTCACGAAATTCCAGCCGTTGCTGCTCTGCCAATATGCCTGCCAATGTTCTTTTCCAATCAATTCTGGCCAACTCCTCTCTCATGCCTTTATAATTGCCTTTACTCAACTGTAATACTGATACATCTGACTTTAGCTTCTCCTTCTCAAACTTCAGGGTGAATTCAATCATATTATGATCACTTACCCCTTAGAGTTCTTCTACCTTAGGCTCCCTAATCGATTCTGGTTCATTGCACAACACCCAGTCCAGAATAGCTGATCCCCTAGTGGGCTCAACCATGAACTGCTCTAAAAAGCCATCTCACTGGCATTCTAGAAATTCCCACACTTGGGATCCAGCATCAACCTGATTTTCCCAATCTACCTGCATATTGAAGTCCCCCATGGCTATTGTAACATTGCCCTTTAGGCTTGCATTTTCTATCTCCTATTATAACTTGTAGACCACATCCTTACTACTGTCTGAGGGTCTTATATAACTCCCATCAGAGTCTTTTTATCCTTGCAGTTCCTTAGCACTATCCATTACGATTCAACACATTCCAACCCTATGTCATCTCTTTTTAATGATTTCATTTCATTTTTTTACCAACAGAGCCATGTCACCCCCTCTGCCTTCCTGCCTGTCCTATCGATATAAAATGTATCCCATTGGTCCATACTTCCTCTACTGTCATGATGAGACCACACTTAAGTTAGAGGAATAACAACTCATATTTCATCTGGGTAGCCTCCAAATTGATGGCAGAAACGTCAATTTCTCTAACGTCCAGTAAGTTCTCCTGCCTTCCCTCCTCTCTTTTTCCATTCTCCATCCTGGCACCCCTCTCACCCCTCCTCTTCTCGTCATCTGCCTATCACCTCACTCTGTTGCACCTCCTCCTCCTTCTCTTTCTCCCATAGTCCATTCTCCTCTATCAGATTTCTTCTTTAGCCCTTTACCTTGTCCAGCTATCACCTCCCTAGATCTCACTTCATCCCCTGCACCCATCCATCCACTTTCCTCCTCATCCCCAACTTCCTTATTCTGGCTTCTTCTCCCTTCCTTTCCAGGTCTACTGAAGGGTCTCAGCATGAAACATTGACTGCTTATTCCTCTCCAATGATGTTGCCTGACCTGCTGAGTTCCTCCAGAATTCTGTGTCTTGTCAATGGCGAGTACAGTGTTAATAGATGTGGTGGGAGAGGGGTGGAGAAAGACAAAGGGATGGGTGGGTAGAAAGAGTGGGAAGGCAGTGCAGACATAGTATTAAAACTTCTCCATTGATCAGAAGGGACAGGAGCCTTAAGTTCCACACCAGGAGGTTGAGGAACATTTATTACCCTACAACCATCAGGCTCCTGAACCTTCACTCACTTCAACACTGAACTGATTCTACGACCTACAGGCTCACTTTCAAGGACCCACCTATCCAGGCCATACTCTCTCTTCCCTACCACCATCGGAAAGCAAGTACACACTACCAGGTTCAGGAACAATTATTACCCCTCCACCATCAGGCTCTGAACCAGCGAGGTTTATTTCACTCAGCTCAACTCTGAACTGATACCACAACCTATACTCACATACAAGAACTCGTTACAACTCATGTTCTCAATATGATTTTTTCTTTTCACAGTTTGTCTTCTTCTGCACACAGGTTGTTTGTCAGCCTTTGTTAAAGCCAATGTAAAGTTATTATCAAAGTCACCATACACTAATCAAAGTTGCTGGTGAACGCAGCAGGCCAGGCAGCATCTATAGGAAGAGGCGCAGTCGACGTTTCAGGCCGAGACCCTTCTCACTCTTCCTTCAGTTAGTCCTGACGAAGGGTCTCGGCCTGAAACGTCGACTGCGCCTCTTCCTATAGATGCTGCCTGGCCTGCTGCGTTCACCAGCAACTTTGATGTGTGTTGCTTGAATTTCCAGCATCTGCAGAATTCCTGTTGTTTGCACCATACACTAACTTGAGATTCATTTCCTTGCAGGCATTCACAGGAAAATAATGAAATACAATAAATTTTTGAAAAACTATACATAAACAAGGACTGAAAAACAATCAATGTGCAAAAGACAAATTGTGTAAATAAAAAAAACACTGAGGACATGAGTGGATGAGTCCTTGAAGGCGAGTCTGTAGGTTGTGCAATCAGTTCAGACTTGACGTGAGTGAAGTTAACCACACTGGTTCAGAAGTTAACTGTCACTGAACCAGGTGGTGTGGGACCTGAGGCTCCTGTACCACCTGCTCCATGATAGCAGAAAGAGGACATCGCCTGGATGGTATATATAGTTTTTTTTTATAAATGCTGTTCTACTTATCTATAAATCATAATCTCTTATTTATTCACTTTTCATTGTATTTGCAGTTTGACTCTTTTACACATTGGTTGTTTGTCAGTCTTTGCAATTTTTCATTGGTTCAAAAGTTCAAAGGTTCATTTATTATCAAAGTATACAACTCTGAAATTCTTCCCTGGGTAGTCATGAAACCAAGCAAGAAAAGAAAGGTAGAACAATCATCAACCCCCAAATCCCTCCTCCCACACAAAAAAACAAGAAAGGTCAGGCAGAAAACACAGAATATAAAAAAACTATAAGACTGAAAAAGCCTATAGTCCAAATCCACATCCAAAATGCAGAAAACCTGGGAACACTGTCTGGGCACAGTGGCAGGCTCTGCCCTCTCTGGTACAGAGCCATCAAAAGGCAGGCACCTTCCATACTCGCCTCGATGCTTCAGTCTCCTTCACCACTTTCATCGATGTACAACAGAAGCTTTAATCAGCAAAATGGAGTAAGACATTGGCTTGCGCCCCATCCTGAAGCCTGCCCACTACGAGGTTCGCTCACGCTGCCTCTGCCTCCCGGAATCCTCTCACATGCTGCAGAGCTCTGGAGCACCCAAACAGTCCCCAAACTTCTGCATCCACCTGATGTTCCAATCTCCCTCATCGCTTTAATTGGCAATCAATCGCAGAAATGGAGTCAAACATCAACTTGAGCCCCTTCCCACTGCCTGCCCACCATGATGTTCCTGCACGCTGCCTCTGCCTCCCAGAATCCCCTTGGAGACTGCAGAGCACTGGAACTCCCAAACAATCTCCAAACTACAAATCACAGATCCGGAGTCACATTCAAGGCAAGAAACAAATGTAAAAGACATAAAAGTGGAATATATGGTTTCATGATCTATCTGGAAGATGTCGACCGGAGGTGTGCTGTACGCAGGCACCATCTTGACCAGTTCTATTGTATTTCTTCACTCTACTGTGAATGCCAGCAAGAAAATGAAACTCAGGGTTGCACAGTATATGAGAACATACAAGTATATTGAGGATGAATTTATGAAGACTAACTTTGGCTTTGACTTTTGACTTTGGGTAAAAGAAGGGACTTCTGAGGATCTGACTGATGGGTGGGCAGAAAGTGGAGAGGAAAGAGGGGATTAGAGAATGAAATGGTAAAACACAGACTGAAACAGGAAGGGTAACACACACAAAATGCTGCTGGAACTCAGCAGATCAGGCAGCAACTGTGGGGAGGAATAAACAGTTAATGTTTCAGGCAGGACTGGAAAGGAAGGGAGAAGAAACCAGAATAAGATGGTAGGGCGAGGGAAGGAGTACAGGCTGGCAGGTGATAGGTGAGACCGGGTGAGGGGGAGGTGGGTGATTGGGGGTGAAGGGTCAAAGTGAGAAGCTGGGAGGTGATAGGTGGAAAAGATAAAGGGCTGAAGAAGGAATTTGATAGGAGGGCAGGGTGGATCATGGGAGAAAGGGAAGGATGAGGGGGACCAGAGGAACTATAAGACCACAACACATAGGAGCAGAATAAGGCCAACACGGCTGATTTATTAGCCCTCTCAATCCCATTCTCCTGCGTTCTCCCTCTAACTTCTGATATTCTGACTAATCATGAAACCATCAACCTCCACTTTGAATGTACACAATAACTTGGGTTCCACAGCTGCTTGTGGCAATGAATTCCACAGATTCACTACCCTTGCATATCTGGACATTCCTTTGATCTGGAGCTGTGCCCTCTGGTCTTAGACTCCCCCACTATAGGAAACATCCTCTCCACATCTACTCTAGCTGTGTCCTCTGGTCCTAGACTCCCCCACTATAGGAAACATCCTCTCCACATCCACTCTGTCTGTGCCCTCTGGTCTTAGATTCCCCCCACTATAGGAAACATTCTCTCCACATCCACTCTATCCAGACACTTCAATATTCGATATATATCAATGAGATATCTCTCATTCTTTTAAATTTAAGTGATTAGAGGCCCAGAGCCATCAAATGCTCCTCATTCCCGGAATCATTCTCATGAACATCCTTGGACCCTCTCCAATGCCGGTACAAGTTTTCTCAGCCCAAACCTGCTCATAATGCTTTGTGTGGTCTGATCAATGCCTTATAGAGACTCAGCATCACATCCTTGCTCTTATATTCTAGTCCTTTCAATATGAATGGTTAACATTGCATTTGCCTTCCTTACCACCGACTCAACCTGCAAATTAATCTTCAGGGAATACTACACGAGGACCCCCATATCCCTCTGTGCCTCTGAGTTTTGAATTTTCTCCATGTTTAGAAAAGAGTCTCTGCCTTTATTCCTTCTACCAAAGTGCATGACCATACTCTTCCCTACACTATATTCCAGCTGCCAGTCCTTTGTCCATTCTCACAATCTATCCAAGTCCTTCTGCAGACTCCCTGATTCCCCAACACTACCTGCCTCTCCACCCATCTTCGTATCAACCACAGACTTGGCCACAAAGCTATCAATTACATCATCCAAATCATTCGCATTTAATGTGAAAAGAAGCAGTCCTGACAACAACCCCTGTGGGACAATACTAGTCACTGAACAACAACCACAAAAGTCCTCCTTTATTCCCACCCTTTGCTTCCTGCCAGTCAGACAATCTTCTATCCATGCTAACAACAGGAATTCTGCAGATGCTGGAAATTCAAACAACACACATCAAAGTTGCTGGTGAACGCAGCAGGCCAGGCAGCATCTATAGGAAGAGGTGCAGTTGACGTTTCAGGCCGAGACCATGCTAGTATCTTTCCTATAACACCATGGGTTTTTAAGTAGCCTCATGTGCAGCCCCTTATCAAAGGCCTTCCGAAAGTCCAGGTAAACAATATCAATTGACTCTCCTTTGTCTATCCTGCCCATTATTTCCTCAAAGAATCCCAACAGATTAGTCAGGCAAGATATCCCCTGAAGAAAACTATGCTGACTTTGACCTATTTTATCATTTGTCTCCAAGTACCCCGAAATCTCATCCTAATCGTGGGAGTGAGTTTAAGAGTCAAGAGGTAATGTTTCAGCTATATAGGACCCTAGTCAGACCCCAATTGGAGAACTGTGCTCAATTCTGGTCGCATCACTACAGCAAGGACGTGGAAACCATAGAAAGAGTGCAGAGGAGATTTTCAAGGATTTTGCCTGGATTGGGGAGCATGCCTTATGAGAATAGGTTGAGTGAACTTGGCCTTTTTTCTTTGGAGCGACGGAGGATGAGAGGTAACCTGATAGAGGTGTATAAGATGATGAGAGGCATTGATCATGTAGATAGTCAGAGGCTTCTCTCCAGGGCTGAAATGGTTAGCACAAGAGGGCATAGCTTTAAGGTGCTTGGAAGTAGGTACAGAGGAGATGTCAGGGGTAAGTTTTTTACTCAGAGAGTGGTGAGTGCATGGAATGGGCTGCCAGCGGCAATGGTGGAGGCAGAAACAATAGGGTCTTTTAAGAGACTCCTGGATGGCTACATGGAGGTTAGAAAAATAGAGGGCTATGGGTAAAGCCTAGGTAGTTCTAAGGTAGGGACATGTTTGGCACAGCTTTGTGGGTTGAAGGGCCTGTATTGTGCTGTAGATTTTCTATGTTTCTATTAATAATGGACACCAACATATTCCCAACCACTGTGGCCAGGCTAATGGCCTATAATTTCCTTTCTTCTGCCTCCCTCCCTTCTGAAAGAGTCAAGTGACATTTGCAATTTTCCAGTCCTCTGAAACCATTCCAGAATCTACTGATTCTTGAAAGATCTGGTTTACCCTGTATACCTTGGACTTTAGAAATAACACCGTGTTATGTCATCTGCAGAGGTTCTCTGATGACTCAGCAATAGTTGGGTGGTATAACAGAAGGATAAATACAGGGCCCTAGTGGAGGTCTTTGTCAAATGGCAATTCAACATCAGTAAGACAAAGGAGATGGTGATGGACTTTAGGAAGACTAAGCCTGCACTGCTCCCTGTTACTATTGATGGTGAGGAGGTAGATATGGTGAAGACCTACAAGTACCTGAGGGTGAACCTGGATGAAAGACTTGAGTGGAGCTCCAAGACAGAGGCCGTGTACAAGAAGGGCCAGAGTCATCTCTACTTCCTGAGGAGACTGAGGTGCTTTGGAGTATGTAGGCCTCTCCTTCACATGTTCTACCAGTCTGTTGTCACTAATACAACCTTCTAAATGGTGGTGTGCTGGGGCAATGGCATCAACATGGGTGATGCCAATAGGCTCAATAAATCAGGCTCAACTTGAGTAGAAGGGCTGGCTCTGTTATAGGAGTCAAACTGGACACACTGGAGGCTGTGGTACAACAACAGACCCAATGGAAAATCCTGGCAGTTCTGGACAATGTTTCTCACCTTCTGTATGCCACCTTGGCTGAACAGAGGAGCACTCTTAGCAGTAGACTAAGACAACTGCACTGCTCCAAAGAGCGCTATATGAAGTCATCCTTACCCTCAGCCACTAGGTTCTATAATGAGTCAACCTACAGCCAGGGAAATGATGACCCCCCCCCCTCCTGTTAACTGTTTGTGGTAACTTTTTTTTATTCTTTCTACTTCTGCTCTGATATTTATATCTGTGCACTTGATAATGCTACTGTGACATTGTAATTCCCTTTGGGATCAATAAAGTATCTATCTTTCTATCATTACTAATGCCTCCACAATTTCTTCAGCTACAGTACCTCTTTCAAAACCTTGGGATGTAGTCTATCTTGTCCAGGTAATTTATCTACAGTTGAAGTCAGAAGTTTACATACACCTTAGCCAAATACATTTAAACTCGGTTTTTCATAATTCCTGACGTTTGATCCTGGAAAACATTCCCTGTCTTAGGTCAGTTAGGATCACTACTTTATTTTAAGAATGTGAAATGTCAGAATAATAGCAGCGGGAATGATTTATTTCAGCTTTTGAGATTAGGTTAGATTATGAGGACACTCAGTCCTCATTTACTGTCATTTAGAAATGCATGCATTAAAAAATGATACAACGTTCCTCCAGAGTGATATCACAAGAAAACACAGGAAAAACCAAGACTAAAACTTACAAAACCACATAATTATAACATATAGTCACAACAGTGCAAAGCAATACCATAATTTGATGAAAAGCAGACCATGGGCACGGTAAAAAACAAGTCTCAAAGTCCCGATAGCCTCATCATCTCACGCAGGCAGCAGAAGGGAGAAACTCTCCCTGCCATGAACCTCCAAGCGCCGCAAACTTGCCGATGCAGCACCATTGGAAGCACCCTACAGCAGCGGACTCTGAGTCTGTCCGAAAACTTCCAGCCTCCGACTGGCCCCTCCAACACAGCCTCTCCGAGCACCATCCTCTGCTGAGTGCTTTGACCCCGCCCCAGCCGCTGAGCAACAAGAAAAGCCAAGGATTCGGGGCCTTCCCCTCCAGAGATTCTGGATCACACAGTAGCAGCAGCAGCGAAGCAGGCATTTAAGAAGTTTCACCAGATGTTCCCCCGTACTCTCACGTCCGTCTCCATCAAATCAGGATTGTGCACGGCACCCTACTTGACAAATAACAGACATCACCACTGGAGCGGCCGCTGCGAGCTGCATCACGCCGCCATCTTCTCCTCCCTCCTTTATTTCTTTCATCACTTTCCCAGTGGGTCAGAAGTTTACATACACTTTGTTAGTATTTGGTAGCATTGTCTTTAAATTGTTTAACTTGGGTCAAATGTTTTGGGTTGCCTTCCACAAGCTTCTCACAGTAAGTTGCTGGAATTTGTTCCATTCCTCCTGACAGAACTGGTGTAACTGAGTCAGGTTTGTAGGCCTCCTTGCTCGCACACACTTTTTCAGTTCTGCCCACAAATTTTCTATCGGATTGAGGTCAGTGCTTTGTGATGGCCACTCCAATACCTTAACTTTGTTGTCCTTAAGCAATTTTGCCACAACTTTGGAGTCATGCTTGGGGTCATTGTCCACTTGGAAGACCCATTTGCGACCGAGCTTTAACTTCCCGGCTGACGTCTTGAGATGTTGCTTCAATATATTCACATAATTTTCCTTCCTCATGATGTCATCTATTTTGTGAAATGCACTAGTCCTTCCTGCAGCAAAGCACCCCCACAACATGATGTTGCCACCCCCATGCTTCATGGTTGGGATGGTGTTCTTCAGCTTGCAAGCCTCACCCTTTTTCCTCCAAACCTAACGATGGTTATTATGGCCAAACAGTACCATTTTTGTTTCATCAGACCAGAGGACATTTCTCCAAAAAGTAAGATCTTTGTCCCCATGTGCACTTGCAAACTGTAGTCTGGCTTTTTTATGGCGGTTTTGGAGCAGTGGTTTCTTCCTTGCTGAGCAGCCTTTCAGGTTATGTCGATACAGGATGCATTTTATTGTGGATATAGATACTTGTCTACCTGTTTCCTCCAGCATCTTCACAAAGTCCTTTGCTGTTGTTCTGGGATAGATTTGCACTTTTCGCACAAAGTACGTTCTCTCTAGGAGACAGAATGCATCTCCTTCCTGAGCGGTATGACAGCTGTGTGGTCCCATGGTGTTTATACTTGCATACTATTGTTTGTACAGATGAACGTGGTACCTTCAGGCATTTGGATTGCTCCCAAGGATGAACCAGATTTGACATCATTTTCTGGCCTCAATCCGATAGAAAATTTGTGGGCAGAACTGAAAAAGCGTGTGGGAGCAAGGAGGCCTACAAACCTGACTCAGTTACACCAGTTCTGTCTGGAGGAATGGGACAAAATTCCAGCAACTTTCTGCGAGAAGCTTGTGGAAGGCTACCCAAAACGGTTGACCCAAGTTAAACAATTTAAAGGCAATGCTACCAAATACTAAACTTCTGACCCACTGGGAAAGTGATGAAAGAAATAAAAGCAGAAATAAATCATTCTCTCTACTATTATTCTGACATTTCACATTCTTAAAATAAAGTAGTGATCCTAACTGACCTAAGACAGGGAATGTTTTCTAGGATTAAATGTCAGGAATTGTGAAAAACTGAGTTTAAATGTATTTGGCTCAGGTGGATGTAAACTTCTGACTTCAACTGTACCTTCAGACATTTTATCTTCCCAAGCACCTTCTCCTTAGTAATATCAGCAACACTCAATTCTGCCCCCTGACACTCTTGAATTTTTGGTATACTACTAATCTCTTCCACAGTGGAGACTGACACAAAATATTAAGTTCCTTCGACATTTCTTTGTTCCCTATTGCTACCTCTCCAGCATCATTTTCCAGTGGTCTGATATCCAGTCTCACCTCTCTTTTATTCTTTATATATTTGGAAAAACACATTATATTATTATATTATATTATTGGCTTACTTCCCTTGATATTTCATCTTTTCTCACCTTGTGGCTTTTTTAGTTGTCTTCTGTTGGTTTTTAAAAACTTCCCAATCCTCTAACATCCCACTAATGTTTTGCTATTTTGTATGCCCTCTCTTTTGCTTTAATGCCATCTTTGACTTCCCTTCTCAGCCATGGTTGCCTCATATTCCCTATAGAATACTTCTTCACCTTTGGGCTATATCTATCCTGCATCTTCCAAATTGCCCCCAGAAACCCCAGCCACAGTTTTCCTGCCGTAATCCCTGACAGTGTCCCCTTCTAATCAACTTTGACCAGCTCGTCTCTCATGCTTCTGTAAATCCCCTTACTCCACTGTAATACTGATACATCTGATTTTATCTTCTCCTTCTCAAACTGCAGGGTGAATTCGATCATACTATCACTGTTTCTTAAGTATTCGTTTACCTTAAACTCCCAGTTTGTTACACAGCACCCAATCCAGAATTGCCTTTCCCCTGGTGGGCTCAACCACAAGCCATCTCACAGGCATTCTACAAACTCCCTCTCTTGGGATTCAGCACCAACCTGATTTTGCGCATTGCCTTTTTTAAAATACCTTTTCTGAGTAATTTGTATCCCACATCCTGCATTCTATTTGAAGGCCTGTATATAACTCCCATCAGGATAACTTTACTCTTGCAGTTTCTTAACTCTACCCACAAGATTCTATATCTTCTGATCCTATGTCAGCTTTTTATGTAATGAACCGGAAGAAATTAGGGAGTTTAAGGTAAACGAGCCCTGAGGAGCAAGTGATCACAATATGATTGAGTTGAACTTTAAATTTGATAGGGAGAAAGTAAAGTCTGATGTAGCAATATTTCAATGGAGTAAAGGAAATTACAGTGGTATGAGGGAGGAATTGGCCAAAATAAATTGGAAGGAGCTGCTGGCAGGGAAAATGAAGAAGGTACAGGATACGCAAACAACATAAGTTCCGCCACCTCCAACGGGATCCCACCACTAAGCACATCTTTCCCTCCCCCCCCCCACTTTCCGCAGGGATCACTCCTACGCGACTCCCTTGTCCATTCGTCCCCCCCCATCCCTCCCCACTGATCTCCCTCCTGGCACTTATCCTTGTAAGCGGAACAAGTGCTACACATGCCCTTACACTTCCTCCCTTACCACCATTCAGGGCCCCACACAGTCCTTCCAGGTGAGGCGACACTTCACCTGTGAGTCAGCTAGGGTGATATACTGCGTCTGGTGCTCCCGATGTGGCCTTCTATATATTGGCGAGACCCGACGCAGACTGGGAGACCGCTTTGCTGAACACCTACGCTCTGTCCGCCAGAGAAAGCAGGATCTCCCAGTGGCCGCACATTTTAATTCTACATCCCATTCCCATTCTGACATGTCTGCCCATGGCCTCCTCTACTGTAAAGATGAAGCCACACTCAGGTTGGAGGAATAACACCTTATATTCCGTCTGGGTAGCCTCCAACCTGATGGCATGAACATTGACTTCTCTAACTTCCGCTAATGCCCCACTTCCCCCTCGTACCTCATCCGTTATTTATTTATATACACATTCTTTCTCTCTCTCTCTCCTTTTTCTCCCTCTGTCCCTCTGACTACACCCCTTGCCCATCCTCTGGGCCCCCCCCCCGTCTCTCTCCCCGGACCTCCTGTCCCATGATCCTCTCATATCCCCTTTGCCAATCACCTGTCCAGCTCTTGGCTCCATCCCTCCCCCTCCTGTCTTCTCCTATCATTTTGGATCTCCCCCTCCCCCTCCCACTTTCAAATCTCTTACTAACTCTTCCTTCAGTTAGTCCTGACGAAGGGTCTCAGCCTGAAACGTCAACTGTACCTCTTCCTAGAGATGCTGCCTGGCCTGCTGCATTCACCAGCAACTTTGATCTGTGTTGCTTGAAGGTACAGGATAGATGTATTCCAAAACTGAAGAAATAGTAAAACCGTGGCTGACAAGGGAAGTCAAAGTTAATGTAAGAGCAAAAGAGAGGGCATACAACAAAGCGAAAATCAGCGGGAAGATAGAGAATTGTGATGCTTTTTAAAACCTATAGAGAGCAACTAAAAGGATCATTAGAAGGGAAAAGATGAAATATGAAAGCAAGCTAGAAAACAATATTGACACAGACAGTAAAAGCTTTTCCAAGTATATCAAAAATAAAAGAGAGATGAGAATGGATATAGGACCACTAGAAAATGAGGCTGGAGAAATAATAATGGGGGCCAAGGAGATAACAGATGAACTAAATGAGTATTCTGCATCAGTCTTCACTGTGGAAGACACTAGCAGTGTGTCAGATGTTGAAGGGTATGAGGGAAGTGAATGCAGTTACTATTACAAGGGAGAAGGTCTGGAAAATTGCAAATCTCACTCCATTCTTTAAGAAAGGAAATTATAGACCAGTTAGCCTGACCTCAGTGGTTGGGAAGATGTTGGAATCAATTGTTAAGGATGAGATTATGGAGTACTTGGTGACACAGGACAAGATAGGACAAAGTCAACATGTTTTCCTTTAAGGAAAATCTTGCCTAAGGAACCTGTTGGAATTCTTTGAGGAGATTACAAGTAGAATAGATAAAGGGGATGCAGTGGATGTTGTATATTCGAATTTTCAGAAGGCCTTTGACAAGGTCTCACATGAGGCTGCTTATCAAATTAAGAGCCCATGGTATTAAAGGAAATTTACTGGCATGGTTAGAGCATTGGCTGATTGGTAGGAGACAGTGAGTGGGAATAAAAAGGTCTTTGTCTGGTTGGCTGCCAGTGACCAGTGGTGTTCTGCAGGGGTCGGTGTTGGGACTGCTTCTTTTTATGCTGTATATCAATTATTTAGATGATGGAATAGATGGCTTTGTTGCCAAGTTTGCAAATGATACGGATATTGGTGGAGGGGCAGGTAGTATTGAGGAAATAGGTAGGCTGCAGAAGGACTTAAGACAGATTTGGAGAATGGACGAGAAATGCACGCTCATGCACTTTGGTAGTAGAAATAAATCTGCAGACTATTTTCTAAATGGGGAAAAAATACAAAAATCTGAGATGCAAAGGAACTTGGGAGTCCTTGTGCAGAACACCCTAAAGGTTAACTTGCAGGTAGAATCGGTGGTAAGGAAGGCAAATGCAATGTTGGCATTCATTTCAAGAGGTCTAGAACACAAGAGCAGGGATGTGATGCCGAGGCTTAATAAGGTACTGGTGAGGCCTCACCTTCAGTATTGTGAACAGTTTTGGGTCCTACATCTAAGAAAAGATGTGCTGGCATTGGAGAAGATCCAGTGGAGGTTCACAAGGACGATTCCAGGAATGAAAGGGTCATCATATGAGAAACGTTTGATAGCTCTAGGTCTGTATCTGTCGGAATTTAGAAGGGTGAGGGGTATCTCATTGAAAGCTTTCGAATGTTGAAAGGCCTAGACAAAGTAGATGTGGAAAGGATGCTTCCTATGGTGGGGAGTCTAGGACAAGAGGGCACAGCCTCAGGATAGAGGGGAATCCATTTAAAATAGAGAAGCGGAGAAATTCCTTTAGCCAGAGGGTGGTGAATTTGTTACCACAGGCAGTTGTAAAGGACAGATTGTTGTATGTATTTAAGGCAGAGATTGATAGGTTCCTCATTGGACAGGGTTGAGGAATCATAGCTACAGTGCAAGATGTTGGAGGAAGTCAGCAGTCAGGCAGCATCTATGACAAAGAATAAACAATTCACGTTTCAGGCTGAGACCCTTCATCAGGACTGGAAAGGAAGGGGGAAGATGCCAGAATAAAAAGGTGGGAACAGGGCAAGCAGGATAGCTAGAAGGTGATAGGCAGTGGGAAAAGTAAGGGACAGGAGAAGAAGGAATCTGATAGGAGAGGAAAATGTACCATTGGAGAAAAGGAAGGAGGAGGGCACCAGAGGACAGTCATAGTCATAGTCATACTTTATTGATCCCAGGGGAAATTGGTTTTTGTTACAGTTGCACCATAAATAATTAAATAGTAATAAAACCATAAATAATTAAATAGTTATATCTAAATTATGCCAGGAAATAAGTCCAGGACCAGCCTATAGGCTCAGGGTGTCTGACCGTCCAAGGGAGGAGTTGTAAAGTTTGATGGCCACAGGCAGGAATGACTTCCTATGATGCTCTGTGTTGCATCTCGGTGGAATGAGTCTCTGGCTGAATGTACTCCTGTGCAGGGGAGGAAAAGAGGTAAGAGGCCAGAGTGGGGAAAAGAAGAAGAGAGAAGGGAGAGGGGAAAAGAAACAAAGAGAAAAGTAGTTTTCAGGAGGAGAAATTGCTGTTCATGCCATCAGGTTGGAGGCTATCCAGATGAAATATGAGGTGTTGCTCCTCCACCCTGAGAGTGGTCTCATCGTGGCAGAAGAGGAGGCCATGGACTGACGTGTCGGAACTGGAACAGGGTTCGGAATTAAAATGGTTGGCCATGGGAAATGTCCTGGCTATAATGTTCATTTGTATACGAATGTAAGTCATCGGATCCATAGCTTAAGTTGTGGATTACTTGACCCTTGAAATTTCTACTATGCAAGGCCCCCCCCCTCAGACTGGCCCAGTGTTCAGCAGTGGCTAAAGTGAGTAATCTGTAGCCTTGTTTAACAAGAGAGCTCCTGTCAGACACTGGGAGCATTACCAAACCACAGTTTATAGATTCTTTGTCATAAGCAGCTGGGGAAGGCAGTGATTCCATTGATTGCAGAAGAGGCTGGAGAGCTCAGTGCCACCTCTGATCATGCTGAGCAGGGCTGTGCTAACCTAATATGGATTGAAACTAGGGACAGCTGCACCAACCATGTCAAAAGGCATCTCCCGTCACACTCAATAACACTCTATTCCTGTCCCACTCTCAACTCCATCGCTCTACCCCACTTGACACACACCCACTCTTCCCCAGCCTCCTCCTTTACTGGATTCTAACTCTACTCTCTCTCCACTGCCCTCACGTTCTTTCGTCACCCTTTTCAGGGAGAACATAGACTCTCCTCACAGGCAGTGGTGGGAGTCAAACCCCGATTGCTGGCACGATAAAGCCTTATGATAGCTGCGACACCGGCCCGCCCCACCAACAAGTGTTTGCCAATACTGTTTGCTAATGCGGAGCAATTCAGATGCTGCAGTAGTAGATCCGGACTCAGGTTCAGATTAATTTACTTATCACATGTACATTGAAACATGTGTCATTTGTGTTAACCAAGGATGTGCCCACAATTGTCAGCACATGTCCCAGCACTAACATAGCAGGCCCACCATGCTCGGCAAACAAGCAACAAAATAAACCTTTTTCCCATCCCTCCCTCCAAACTCAGGGTAGCCCGCCCCAAGCCTCTAAGCCTCCAGGCCTCCAGTCCTTGTCTCCCAAGCTTTCAGACACACAGACACTGGGCCTTTGGACATCACCCAGGACAGTGATCATGGTTTGACTTATGAGCCTCGACGTCCGCTCATGCATGGACTTCTGACCCCGGTGACCCTTGCCCTCTTCCTACCACTTTTCTTTCTTCCCCTTCTATTCTTTCCCCTCATTGCTACCATCAAGGAGGAACACAGGAACCTGAACCGCACATTCAGCATTCCAGGAACAGCTTCTTCCCACCACCATCAGATTTCTGAACGGACAATGAATCCATGGACACCACCTCGCTCTTTATTTCTACTCACTTAATTTAATATTTTTATATATATAGTTATTGTATTTTATACTTTTTATTATTATGTATTGCGATGTATTGCTGCCACAAAACTACATATTTACAACATATGCTCTCCATCTACATTCACCAGCCCCAATCTCTACTCCACAGCTATTCTCGAAGCCCCAATCCCTCAACCTCCATCTTCCCTCCTGCCCCCTTCTCTCCCCACCACCTCCAAACTTCTCCCTATCTCGCACCCTCTCCTCACAAACTGTGTACTCCACATGACTGCTCACTCTCTCATCCCTTCCGTTTTAATTCTTCTTTATCCCTCCCCTCCATTACACACAACCTTCTATCTCTCCCGCTCTCTTCCCTCTTCTTACACAATCTTCTACCTCTCCCACTCTCTCCCCTCTTCTCAATCTTCTATCTCTCCCCTCTTCTCACACAATCTTCTATCTCTCCCACTCTCTCCCCTCCTCACAACCTTCTACCTCTCCCATTCTCTCCCCTCTTCTCACACAATCTTCTATCTGTCCCACTCTCTTCCCCTCCTCACAACCTTCTACCTCTCCCATTCTCTCCCCTCTTCTCACACAATCTTCTATCTCTCCCATTCTCTTCCCCTCCTCACAACCTTCTACCTCTCCCATTCTCTCCCCTCTTCTCACACAATCTTCTATCTCTCCCATTCTCTCCCCTCCTATACACACAATCTTCTATCTCTCCCACTCTCTCCCCTCCTCACAATCCTCTATCTCTCCCCTCTTTTACACAATCTTCTACCTCTCCCACTCTCTCCTCTCCTATACACACAATCTTCTATCTCTCTCACTCTCTCCCCTCCTCAGAATCTTCTATCTCTCCCATTCTCTCCCCTCCTTTACACACAATCTTCTACCTCTCCCTTTCTCTCCCCTCCTATACACACAATCTTCTATCTCTCCCACTCTCTCTCCTCCTCACAAACTTCTATCTCTCCCCTCCTGTCACATAATCTTTTACCTCTCCCACTCTCTCCCCTCTCACACACAATCTTCTACCTTTCCCAATCTCTCCCCTCCTCTCACACACCATCTTCTACCTCTCCCACTCTCTCCCATTGTCTCCCCTCTCTCACACACAATCTACCTCTCCCACTCTCTCCCATTCTCTCCCCTCCCCACACACACAATCTTCTACCTCTCCCATTCTCTTTCCTCTGATCTCCCTAACTTCTCCAATATCCGTCCCTACTCTCCCTTCCTCTCCCCTGCCTTCCTCACTATTTCCTGCCCTCCCACACTCAGAGTCCAAATCAGAACCAGGTTTATTATCACTGACATATGTCATGAAATTTGTTGTTTTGTGGCAGCAGTACATTGCAATACATAATTTAAAACACTATAAATTACAATATTTTTAAAAATTAAAGAACTAGTGCAAAAAGAGAACAAAAAAGACAAACAATAGTGTGGTAGTATACATGGGTTTACAGTATTGCCCATTCCAAAATTGTCAAATCCTCAATCTTTCAAATAGTTAACTATCTCAACCTTAAATATATCCAATGATATAGCCCCGACCGCCAGTGAATTCCAAAGATTTGACACTCCCTGAGAAGACCTCTCCAATCTCTCTCAAACACCCTTGATCGCTCTCAATTTACTCCTCTCTCCACCTTCCATGCCCCTCCACTTTAGAGCATAAGATGCAGGAGCCAAATTAGGCCATTTAGCCCATTGAGTGTGTTCTGCCATTCCATCATGGCTGATTTATTTTCCCTCTCAACCCTGTTCTCCAGCCTTCCCCCCATAACCTTTGAAGCTCTTACTAATCAAGAACCTATTAACTTCGATTTAAATATACATAATGACTTGGCATCCACAACCATCTGTGGTAATGAATCCCACAAGTTCACCACTAAAGAACTACCTCCTCATTTCTGTTCTAGAGGGATGTCCTTCTGTTCCGAGGCTGTGTGCTCTGGTTCAAGACTCACCAGCTACAGGAGACATCTCCATGTCCACTATACCTAGGATGTTCTTCCCCCTTACATTCTACTCTCCCTCCCCCTCCTTTCCTACCTTCCTAACCCCCACCTCTCCATTCCCACTTACTATCCTCCTCTTCCCTTCCTTAGTCACAACCCCTGCTCCCTCGATCCACCTCTCCTGTTCCTTTATACCTCACTACCCCTCCTTCCTCTCCCTCTCCCTCTGTGCTACCTTTATCACTTTTTGTCCTCCTCTATCATTCTCATCCAACTTCAAGGTTTAACTGTTACTCCAGAAAAAAATTCAAAAGATAAATAACACAATAATATTTTTAAATACACAATAAATATAAATACATAAATTAAGTTATATACATAGATTGATTGTATGTCCATACAGTGATGCTTGGCTGGACAGAAGGTGACTGACAGGAAATAATAAAGTAGTGGTGGAGTGAGTGGGTGGAGGTGTTGATCAGCCGTACTGCTTGGGGAGAGTAACTGTTTTTGAGTCTGGTGGTCCTTGTGTGGGTGCTACGTAGCCTCCTCCCTGAGGGGATTGGAAAAACTGTCCACGAGCAGGGTGGGTGGGATCCACAACAGATGTTCTCTCCCATCATGGCCACTCCATCTTGCTCACCCTTTTCCTCTAACCTCTACTTCCATCTCCCCGTCCTTTCCTCTCTACTTGCCTCTTCTCCATCAGCACTCCTCCACTCCCAACTCTCCTTCTGTCTCTGTGTCCCCAGCCTGAGTCACATTTGTCCCTCAATCTCGTTCTATTTGTCCCCATCTGGCAGGCACTCTGTGAGTCACATTGAAAGGATATTGATGGGCTCACAGAGTGCATCACTGATTACATCAACTTTTGTGTGGACTGCAGTGTTCAACAAGAACTGCCCTTTGTTATTCAAATAACAAGGCATGGGTAACAAAGGACATTAAGGACATCCTGAACGCTAAAAAGAGGGCGTTTAGAGATAGAAATAGGGAGGAGCTGAGGGCGATACAGAGAGACCTGAAAGCCAGGATCAGGGAGGCTAAAGACAGGTACAGGAGGAAGCTTGAGTGGAAATTCCAGCAGAACAACATGAGAGGGGTCTGGAGTGGGATGAGGACCATCACTGGGTTCCGGCAAACTAGCAACAGAGGAGCTGAAGGCAGTGTGGACAAGGCCAACGAACTTAACCTGTTCTTTAACAGATTTGACATTGTGGCCCCTGCCCATTCCCCCACATGAGTCATCTGTTGTCGGCCCCCAACCAACACATATTCCACTCTTCCCTCCTACCCCTCCTCACAGTCCCCCACCCTGCTGTCATGACTATACCCCTTCCCCACACGAAACCACCACGGTGGGCTTCACAGGTGAGAAGACAGCTGAAACGTCTCAACCCAAGCAAGGCTGCAGGACCGGATGGTGTCAGTACCAGGGTGCTCAAAGCCTGTGCCCCTCAGCTATGTGGAGTACTTCGCCATGTCTTCAACTTGAGCCTGAGGCTCCGGAGGGTTCCTGTGCTGTGGAAGACGTCCTGCCTCGTCCCTTTACCGAAGGCGCTGCACCCCAGTGGCCTCAATGACTACAGACCGGTGGCATTGACCTCCCACATCATGAAGACCCTGGAGAGACTTGTTCTGGAGCTGCTCCGGCCTATGGTCAGGCCACACTTAGATCCCCTCCAGTTCGCCTACCAGCCCCAACTAGGAGTTGAGGATGCCATCATCTACCTGCTGAACCGTGTCTACATCCACCTGGACAAGCCAGCAAGCACTGTGAGGGTCATGTTTTTTGACTTCTCCAGTGCGTTCAACACCATCCGCCCTGCTCTGCTGGGGGAGAAGCTGACAGCGATGCAGGTGGATGCTTTCCTGGTGTCATAGATTCTTGATTACCTGACTGGCAGACCACAGTACGTGTGCTTGCAACACTGTGTGTCCGACAGAGTGATCAGCAGCACTGGGGCTCCACAGGGGACTGTCTTGTCTCCCTTTCTCTTCACCATTTACACCTTGGACTTCAACTACTGCACACAGTCTTGTCATCTTCAGAAGTTTTCTGATGACTCTGCCATAGTTGGATGCATCAGCAAGGGAGATGAGGCTGAGTACAGGGCTACGGTAAGAAACTTTGTCACATGGTGTGAGCAGAATTATCTGCAGCTTAATGTGAAAAAGACTAAGGAGCTGGTGGTAGACCTGAGGAGAGCTGTTTCCATCCAGGGGGTCAGTGTGGACATGGTGGAGGATTACAAATACCTGGGGATACAAATTGACAATAAACTGGACTGGTCAAAGAACACTGAGGCTGTCTACAAGAAGGGTCAGAGCCGTCTCTATTTGCTGAGGAGACTGAGGTCCCTTAACATCTGCCGGACGATGCTGAGGATGTTCTACGAGTCTGTGGTGGCCAGTGCGATCATGTTTGCTGTTGTGTGCTGGGGCGGCAGTCTGAGGGTAGCAGACACCAACAGAATCAACAAACTCATTCGTAAGGCCAGTGATGTTGTTGGGATGGAAGTGGACTCTCTGACGGTGGTGTCTGATCAATCTTGGTCAATGTCTCCCACCCACTACATAATGTACTGGTTGGGCACAGGAGTACATTCAGCCAGAGACTCATTCCACCGAGATGCAACACTCAGCGTCATAGGAAGTCATTCCTGCCTGTGGCCAACAAACTTTACAGCTCCTCCCTTGGAGGGTCAGACACCCTGAGCCAATAGGCTGGTCCTGGACTTACTTCCTGGCATAATTTACATATTACTATTTTACTATTTATGGTTTTATTACTATTTAATTATTTATGGTGCAACTGTAACGAAAACCAATTTCCCCCGGGATCAATAAGGTATGACTATGACTATCTTCACCTTCCCCAGCCCTTCCTCCTCTCACCACACATTGGGCACCACAGTAGTGTAGCAGTTAGCGTGGAGCATCACAGTTCCGAGTTCGTCATCTGAGAGCAGCCTGTATCCCTGTGGAATGTGTGAGTGTTTCTCCAGTCCAAAGCCGTACCGGTTAGTAGGTTAATTGGTCATTGTAAATTGTCCCGTGATTAGGCCAGGGTTAAATTGGGAGTTGCTGGGCAGTGCAGCGTGTTGGGTTGGAAAGGCCTGTTCCACACTGTGTCTCTAAAGAAAACGTACTCCCTCTCAGTATGCTTTCTCAAAGCCATATTTTTATCTCAGTCATAAACACAAGAGATTCTGCAGATGCTGGAAATCCAGAGCTGGAGGAACTCAGCAGGTCAGGCAGCATCTATAGAGGGGAATAAAGGGTCTCGGCCCAAAACTTCGACTGTTTATTCCCCTTCATGGATGCTGCTTGACCTGCTGAGTTCCTCCAGCAGTCTGTGTTTCTCACCTCAGTACCTGCCTCTCCACCCACTCGGTGATTGGGAGTCTGGAAGTCAAGGCCTAACGGCCGAAGCCTGGGGACTTGTGGCCCAGAGCCCTGTCCTGGGGTTGGAAGACAGTCTGTGCAGGGCGGATGGGCAGGTGGGAGGGAGGAAAGTGGCTTACTTCTGCTGCTGTTGTTTTGTTGCTAGTTGTGTTGTGTCCGGTCGTGTTCTGTCTTGTTCTGCTGAGCATTATGGGTATGGTATGTCTGCACTGGAGCGTGTGTTTACACTTACAGGCTGACCCCGGCCCATCCTTGGTGTGTTGGCTGTTAATGCAAACTATGCATTTCATCGTACTTCTCAATGTACACGATAAATAAATCTAAACCTGAACCTCTTTCTACTGATATTCTCATTCCCATCCTCTCTCTCTTTCTCACCAAAGCCCCCTTATCTCATCCCACTACCCTCTTCTCTCCATTTATTTTTCCCTCTCTCACGTCCTTCCTGTCCCCTTCTCTCCCCCTCACTCCTTTTAGCTGTCTTCATCAGTCTGTCTCTCCAACCATGCCTATCCACAGTAACACACACAAAATACTGGAGGAACTCAGCAGGTCAGGCAGCATCTATGGAAATGAATAAACAGTCGGCATTTCTGGCCAAGACCCTTCAGTAGGAATTCAGTATTCTCTCTATCAGGACTATCATCCCTCTCCCTGTTCCTTTACAAGGATCAAGGGTGATCTTCATTCAATATATAAATTTACGTGTTAGGAATTTGCTGCGTTGCGTTGCTCAGGGTGAGACATGCAACAAAAAATAACATTCAATAATAATAAAGAATTATAGAAAAAATAAAGTTAAAGTTAGATTAAGTTATAGAATAAAATGTGCACAAATACAAAAATACCAGCATTTATTTACAATGAGTCCATAACACATAAGGCACAGAGCAGAATCAGCCCATTCAGCCCATCGAGTCTGTTCCAACAACCCATCGAGGCTGACTTATTATTTTTCTCAAACCCGTTCTCCTGCCTTTTCCACATAACTTTTGATGCCCAACAACCTCCGCTTTAAATATACCCAAAAACAGCCTCCACAGCCGTCTGTGGTAGTGAATTCCACTGATTCACCGCCCATGGCTGAAGAAATTCCTCCTCGTCTCTGTCATAAATGGACATCCCTCTATTCTAAGAGGGTCTTACTCTGCTCTGGTCCACTATAGAAAACATCTTTTCCACGTCCAGTTATAAAAAGTGGTTCAAAGTGTCTACAGTGCAGAGACAGGGAAAATAGATAGAGGGGAGTGGAGTGGTAACTAGATGGTTGGCCAGATTAACTGCCTGGGGGAAGAAGCTTTTAAGATGGTGTGAAGTTTTTTGTTTTAATAACCCTATGGTACTTTCCAGAAAGGAGATTTTGGAAAAGGCAGTTTGGTACATCACAAGAGAGTCTGCAGACACTGGAAATCTTGAGCAACAACCACAAAATGTTGGAGGAACTCAGCAGGTCATGCAGCAATGTTCTACTTTCTGTCCAGTTCTTTGACCTGGATACACAGAGTACAAGTCTTGCAGTGGCCAATAACCTTTCCTGACCTGACAACTCGCGATAGTTTTCGTATATTGTGAGAAGACGCTATCCCTACACGCATTTCCACTCGCACAGCCCCGAGCCCTAATCCAACAGTTGCCTCCACTCCCACCCCCCACCACCCAACTGCCCACACTGTGCCCATCTGTTGCCTCTGCCCCCGCTCCCAATATACACACAGAGGGCACTTTATTAGGCACCTCCCTGTACCTAATAAAGTTTATGTTCATGGTCTTCTGCTGCTGCAGCCCATCCACTTCAAGGTTCAAGCTGTTGTCCATTCAGAGATGCTCTTCTGCACACCACTGCTGTAACACTTGGTTAATTAAGTTACTGTCACCTGCCTGTCAGCTTGAACCAGTCTGGCCATTCTCCTCTGACCTCTCTCATTAACAAGGCATTTTCAGTCACAGAACTGAGCTTTTTTTTTGTTTTTTGCACCACTTGCTGTACACTCAAGATACTGTTGAGTGTGAAAATCCCAGGAGATCAGCAGTTTCTGAGATATTCAAACCACCCGTCTGGCACCAACAATCATTCCATGGTCAAGTCACTTAGATCATGTTTCTTCCCCATTCTGATGTTTGGTCTGAGCAACAACTGAACCTCTTGACCATGTCTGCATGATTTTATGCATTGAGCTGCTGCCACGTGATTGGCTGATTAGATATTTGCATTAATAAACAGGTATATCTAATAAAGTGGCCCCTCAGTCAACAGATAATCTACCAGTGGGAAGAAACCAGAATACCGAAGAGAAACACACAAAGCCATTGGCAGAATATGGATACTGTACTCCATACACACAGCACCCATGATGATGATCAAACCAGGGTCTAGGGAGGTGTGAGATGCTGTTGTGATGTTTTCTTCCAATCACACATCATCATTCCCCATCTCAAACACCCACCATCATTCCACCCAAACACTCACCATCGTCCCCCTCACAAACACCCACCATTGTCCCCCACAAAACACTCACCATCATCCCCCCAAACAGTCACCATCGTCCCACTCCAACACTCACCATCATCCCCCTCACAACCACCCACCATCGTCCCCCTCACAACCATCCACCAACGTCCCCCTCACAAACACCCACTATCGTCCCCCTCACAAACACCCATTATCGTCCCCCTCACAAACAGCCACCATCGTCCCCCTCACAACCACTCACCATCATCCCCCTCACAACCACTCACCATCGTCCCCCTCATAAACACCCACCATCATCCTCCTCACACCCACCATCGTCCCTCCTCACAAACACCCACCATCATCCCCCATAAACACTCACCATCGTCCCCCCAAACACTCACCATCGTCCCACTCCAACACCCACCATCGTCCCCCTCACAACCACTCACCATCATCTCCCCTCACAACCACCCACTATCATCCCCCTCACAACCACCCACCATCATCTCCCCTCACAACCACCCACCATCGTCTCCCTTACAACCACCCACCATCATCTCCCCTCATAACCACCCACCATAGTCCCTCTCACAACCACCCACCATCATCTCCCCTCACAATCTCCCACCATCATCTCCCCTCACAACCACCCACTATCATCCCCCTCACAACCACCCACCATCATCTCCCCTCACAACCACCCACTATCATCCCCCTCACAACCACCCACCATCATCTCCCCTCACAACCACCCACCATCGTCCCTCCTCACAACCACCCACCATCGTCTCCCCTCACAACCACCCACCATCGTCCCCCTCACGAACACCCACCATCGTCTCCCCTCACAACCACCCACCATCGTCTCCCTCACAAACACCCACCATCGTCTCCCTCACGAACACCCACCATCGTCCCCCTCACGAACACCCACCATCGTCCCCCTCACAACCACCCACCATCGTCCCCCTCACGAACACCCACCATCGTCCCCCTCACAACCACCCACCATCATCTCCCCTCACAACCACCCACCATCGTCCCCCTCACAACCACTCACCATCATCTCCCCTCACAACCACCCACTATCATCCCCCTCACAACCACCCACCATCATCTCCCCTCACAACCACCCACCATCGTCTCCCTCACAACCACCCACCATCATCTCCCCTCATAACCACCCACCATAGTCCCTCTCACAACCACCCACCATCATCTCCCCTCACAATCTCCCACCATCATCTCCCCTCACAACCACCCACTATCATCCCCCTCACAACCACCCACCATCATCTCCCCTCACAACCACCCACTATCATCCCCCTCACAACCACCCACCATCATCTCCCCTCACAACCACCCACCATCGTCCCTCCTCACAACCACCCACCATCGTCTCCCCTCACAACCACCCACCATCGTCCCCCTCACGAACACCCACCATCGTCTCCCCTCACAACCACCCACCATCGTCTCCCCTCACAACCACCCACCATCGTCCCCCTCACGAACACCCACCATCGTCTCCCCTCACAACCACCCACCATCGTCTCCCTCACAAACACCCACCATCGTCTCCCTCACGAACACCCACCATCGTCCCCCGTCCCCCTCACAACCACCCACCATCGTCCCCCTCACGAACACCCACCATCGTCCCCCTCACAACCACCCACCATCATCTCCCCTCACAACCACCCACCATCGTCCCCCTCACAACCACTCACCATCATCTCCCCTCACAACCACCCACTATCTTCCCCCTCACAACCACCCACCATCATCTCCCCTCACAACCACCCACTATCGTCTCCCTCACAACCACCCACCATCATCTCCCCTCATAACCACCCACCATAGTCCCTCTCACAACCACCCACCATCATCTCCCCTCACAATCTCCCACCATCATCTCCCCTCACAACCACCCACTATCATCCCCCTCACAACCACCCACCATCATCTCCCCTCACAACCACCCACTATCATCCCCCTCACAACCACCCACCATCATCTCCCCTCACAACCACCCACCATCGTCCCTCCTCACAACCACCCACCATCGTCTCCCCTCACAACCACCCACCATCGTCCCCCTCACGAACACCCACCATCGTCTCCCCTCACAACCACCCACCATCGTCTCCCCTCACAACCACCCACCATCGTCCCCCTCACGAACACCCACCATCGTCTCCCCTCACAACCACCCACCATCGTCTCCCTCACGAACACCCACCATCGTCTCCCTCACGAACACCCACCATCGTCCCCCTCACAACCACCCACCATCGTCCCCCTCACGAACACCCACCATCGTCCCCCTCACGAACACCCACCATCGTCCCCCTCACAACCACCCACCATCGTCCCCCTCACGAACACCCACCATCGTCTCCCCTCACAACCACCCACTATCATCCCCCTCACAACCACCCACCATCATCTCCCCTCACAACCACCCACCATCGTCTCCCTCACAAACACCCACCATCGTCCCCCTCACGAACACCCACCATCGTCCCCCCTCACAACCACCCACCATCGTCACCCTCACAAACACCCACCAGTCGACCCTCTCCCCCCTATCCCTATCTCCACCCAACTACTCAACACCGGATCCCCTCCCTCCCTCCCTCCCTCGGCCCAGTGCCCACCGAAGGATACTTCCACTCCACGATGCTGGTGCAGAGTTTGCGGAGCGGGTTTCTGAGACTCAGGCACAGTAGGGACCTTGGTGGTCGCGGTGGCCCCACACATACCGGCTTCTTGCCCTTCTTGCTGTCGGGTCGCTTCCGGAGGGCCACGTCCCCGTCCGCCTCAGGCTTCGCCTCCATGGTGGTGGGCTTCTCTCCCCCCACTGTCCCGGGGTCTCTGCCTGCTCGCTCAAAGCGCGATGTGCTGACCACGGCCGCCCAGAAATACCACAACGGATAAAATTAGAGCAGGCAGAGCTATGGGACTCGTCCAGGCAGCTAACAGCTGCATCGACAGAGAGGGGAGAGGGGGAGGGGAGAGGGGAGAGGGGAGAGGGAGAGGGAGAGGGAGAGGGAGAGGGAGAGGGAGAGGGAGAGGGGGAGGAGGGAGAGGGAGAGGGAGAGGGAGAGGGGGGAGGAGGGAGAGGGGGGAGGAGGGAGAGGAGGAGGAGGGAGAGGGAGAGGGAGAGGGGGAGGGGGAGGGGGAGGAGGGGGAGGAGGAGGGGGAGGGGGAGGGGGAGGAGGGGGAGGGGGAGGGGGAGGAGGGGGAGGGGGAGGGGGAGGAGGGGGAGGGGGAGGGGGAGGGGGAGGGGGAGGAGGGGGAGGAGGGGGAGGGGGAGGGGAGGAGGGGGAGGGGGAGGGGGGGGAGGGGGGAGGGGGAGGAGGGGGGGAGGGAGGAGGGGGAGGGGGAGGAGGGGGGAGGGGGGAGGGGGAGGAGGGGGGAGGGGGGAGGGGGGAGGAGGGAGGAGGGAGGAGGGGGAGGAGGAGGGAGGAGGGAGGAGGGGGAGGAGGAGGGAGGAGGAGGAGGGAGGAGGAGGGGGAGGGAGGAGGGGGGAAGGAGGGGAGGGGGGGGAGGGAGGGAGGAGGGGGGAGGGGGAGGGAGGAGGGGGGAGGGGGAGGGAGGAGGGGGGAAGGAGGGGAGGGGGAGGAGAGGGGGAGGAGGAGAGGGGGGAGGAGGGAGAGGTAAAGAGAGAGGGTCGGGCTGGTGGTCGCTGCATCGACGGTCGGTCGGTGGCTCGGTGGGGGGTGGGGCTGGAGCGAGAGATGTAAGATTTAACGTTTCCCTACTGTAAATTTCAGTTGATTGGCAGTTTTTTACAGACCTCAGCAGGTCGGGCAGTGTCTGAGGAGCGGGAAAAAGTTTTATGTCTCAGACCATCCAACAGAACTCGTTGGCAAAACCACTGAAGGACCGGCGCGTTTAGGATTGAAACCAAGAATGCACCAGCTTTCCCACAAAGAGAAAGATGCAGTTTGGGCCCATATGAGTTCCCTCCCATAGGTACATTAAAATGGAGAAGGGAGACGACCAATATAAACAGGATTAAAGTAAATGTAAGAGTGTTTTATAATTATAAGGACAACCAACAACTAAGGAAAGAGTAGAGGTCATTGGACAATAGGAGATTGTGTGGAGATTGAAGGTATAGCTGAGACCTGGTAAATACTTTTCCTCAGAATTGACGCACTCTGTACTGGCCATTTCCCTTTTCACTGTAAGTCCTGATGCAGGGTTTAGACCCAAAATGTCATTCTTGTGCCGTATTGTTTGCCTGCACTGCACTGACTGTTGCTGTTACACATTATTCTGCCTTCTGTTGTTGTTTTACCTTGGTCTGCCTCAATGCTCTGTGTAATGATCTGATAAGACCATACGATGTAGGTGCAGAAGTAGGCCATTCGGCCCATCGAGTCTGCTCCACCATTCAATCATGAGCTAATCCAATTCTTCCAGTCATCCCCACTCCCCTGCCTTCACCCCCTACCCTTTGATGTCCTGGCTAATCAAGAACCTATCTATCTCTTCCTTAAATACACCTAATGAGTTGGCCTCCACAGCCGCTTGTGATTTACCACCCTCTGACTAAAGTAATTTCTCCGCATCTCTGTTATAAATGGACGTCCTTCAATCCTGAAATCGTGCACTCTTGTCCTAGACTCCCCTACCATGGGCAATAACTTTGCCATATCTAACCTGTTCAGGCCTTTTAACATTCGGAATCTTTCTATGAGATCCACCCTCATTCTCCTGAATTCCAGGGAATACAGCCCAAGACCTGCCAGACATTGCTCGGATGGTAACCCTTTCATTCTTCAAATCATTCTCGTGAATCTTCTCTGAATCCTCTCCAATATCAGTACATCCTTTCTAAAATAAGGGGCCAAAACTGCACACAATACTCCAAGTGTGGTCTCACGAGTGCCTTATAGAGCCTCAACATCACATCTCTGATCTTGTATTCTATACCTCTAGAAATTAATGCCAACATTGCAGTCGCCTTCTACACCACGGACTTAACCTGGAGGTTAACCTTTAGGGTATCCTGCACAAGGACTCCCAAGTCCCTTTGCATATCTGCATTTTGAATTCTCTCCTCATCTAAATAATAATCTGCCCGTTTATTTCTTCCACCAAAGGCATGACCATACACTTTCCAACATTGTATTTCATTTGCCACTCCTTTGCCCATTCCCCTAAACTATCTAAGTCTCTCTGCAGGTTCTCTATTTCCTCAACACTACCTGCTCCTCTACCTATCTTTGTATCATCGGCAAATTTAGCCACAAATCCATTAATGCCATCGTCCAAATCATTGACATACATCATAAAAGGCAGCGGTCCCAACACCGACCCCTGTGGAACTCCACTGGTAACCGGCAGCCAGCCAGAATAGGATCCCTTTATTCCCACTCTCTGTTTTCTGCCAATAAGCCAATGCTCCACCCACTCTAGTAACTTCTCTGTAATTCTATGAGCTCTTATCTTGCTAAGCAGCCTCACATGCAGCACCTTGTCAAAGGCCTTCTGAAAATCGAAGTACACCACATCTACTGCATCTCCTTTTGTCTACCCTGCTTGTAATTTCCTCAAAGAATTGCAGTAAGTTAGTCAGGCAGGATTTTCCTTTCAGGAAACCATGCTGGCTTTGGCCTATCTTGTCATGTGTCTTCAGGTATTCCGTAATCTCATCCCTAACAACCGATTCAAGCATCTTCCCAGCCACTGATATCAGGCTAACAGGTCTATAGTTTCCTTTCTGCTGCCTCCCACCCTTCTTAAATAGTGGAGTAACATTTGTAATTTTCCAGTCATCTGGTACAATGCCAGAATCTATTGATTCTTAGTACCATAGCACCATAGAACATTACAGCACAGAAACGGGCCTTTTGGCCCTTCTTAGCTGTGCGGAATCATTTTTCTGCCAAGTACCACTGACCTGCACCTGGACCATTTCCCTCTATACACCTCTCATTCATGTACCTGTCCAAGTTTTTCTTAAATGTTAAAAGTGAGCCCGCATTTACCACTTCATCTGGCAGCTCATTCCACACTCCCACCACTCTCTGTGTGAAGAAGCCCCCACTGATATTCCCTTTAAACTTTTCCCCCTTCACCCTTAACCCAGGTCCTCTGTTTTTTTTTCTCCCCTAGCCTCAGTGGAAAAAGCCTGCTATCTACCATTCTATCTATACCCATCATAATTTTATATACCTCTATCAAATCTCCCTTCATTCTTCTACACTCCAGGGAATAAAGTCCTAATCTATTCAACCTTTCTCTGTAACTCAGTTTCTCAAGTCCTGGCAACATCCTTGTAAACCTTCTCTGCACTCTTTCAACCTTATTTATATCCTTCCTGTAATTTGGTGACCAAAACTGCACACAATACTCCAAATTTGGCCTCACCAATGCCTTATACAACCTCACCATAACATAACTCTTATAATTAATACTTTGTTTTATAAAGGCCAATGTACCAAAAGCTCTCTTTACAACCCTATCTGGCTGTGACATCACTTTTAGGTAATTTTGTATCTGTATTCCCAGATCCCTCTGTTCTACTGCACTCCTCAGTGCCCTACCATTTACCCTGTATGTTCTAACTTGGTTTGTCCTTCCAAGGTGCAATACCTCACACTTGTCTCTATATTAAACTCCATCTGCTATTTTTCAGCCCATTTTTCCAGCTGGTCCAAATCCCTCTGCAAGCTTTGAAAACCTTCCTCACTGTCCACTACACCTCCAATCTTTGTATCATCAGCAAATTTGCTGATCCAATTTACCACATTATCATCCAGATCATTGATATTGATGACAAATAACAACGGACTCAGCACTGATCCCTGTGGCACACCACTAGTCACAGGCCTCCACTCAGAGAAGCAATCCTCCACTACCACTCTCTGTTTTCTTCCTCTCCGTGTATACCTAGTGTCACGTACCCCGTGACAGGATAAAGAACCAGCAGAAATAGAAAACACTTTGGAGGCCAGTATTGCTATTAACTAATGGTATTTATTAGTAACTACGTAATACAGTAATATAAATGCAGATATATCAAATAGGTTAGCAATAATTATATATCTATAAGTAAGTATGGAAATATATGAAAACCAAGCTTCTTCAAGACTAGGGGTAAGTACAGTGTCTTACGATGATGAGTAAAGTTCAGTTCAGTTCTTGGTATTGAGTTGAGTAGTGATGGACAGAGAGATTTGAGTCTTCGGGTGAGCTGACACCATCGATCTTCCCATTGTCCTCCGAAATCCTTTAGAAGTTGCTGACTGTGACCACAACAAAGGGGACCATTCTTTTGTGGTGGAATTATCAACCCAGGCGAGGGTTGGACACACGAATAACTCCCCACCGGTCACACCCTTTTCACACTGCAAGAGCCACTGATTGATCCACCTGATCGATCCTCCAAAACCCACATTTTCTGTGGGCACAACAAAGCTCATTCAGTGTCCAAAACTATGTGCCTGTAGGTCTATCATCTGACCTATTTATCTCACCGTGCTGAATACCAACTGTCTCTCAAGTAGCTCCTCCCTTCTCTCTCTGTAAGAACTTACAAGCAGGCAGCGTCCTTGTAGAAAGTATAAACAAACTGTGAGCAGTCTTTGTCTCTCTCTCTCTTTCTTTCTCTCTCCTTTTAACAAAGTGTCTGTGTTCCACAACTCTCTGTCTCTCTTTTAAAAGCACGGTTCATAGGGGTAATTCAGGACTCCGTCACACCCCCTTCCTTAAAAAAAAATTTGACGCAGGCAAAATTTTTTTTAGTTTAAATGTAAATTACAGAGTTTGAAACAGTACATGTATAAACATCAGTTAACAGAGCAGAACGTGTACAATTCCTAACTTAACATCTGGATAAACAATCAGCTATAATATTGTCAGTACCTTTCACATGTTTGATTTTTAAGTCATATTCTTGCAATATCAGACTCTAATTTAATAACTGTCTATTCTTATCCTTCATCCTAGTTAGAAACACCAACGGATTGTGATCTGTGTAAACCACAAGTGGTCTCTGGACAAGACAAATATAAACTTCAAAATGTTGTAAAGCCAGAATAAGTGCTAGCAATTCTTTTTCAACAGTGGAATAATTTTTCTGGTGCCCATTAAATTTCTTTGAGAAATAGTACTGGGTGTTCAATGTCATCCACTCCCTTCTGTAACAGTACTGCCCCAGCAGCTTCGTCACTAACGTCTGTTGCTATAGAAAATGGTTTGGAAAAATCAGGTGCTTTGAGCACAGGATGATAACACAGAATGGTTTTCAGGCGTTCAAATGCCTCCTGGCAAAAATCACTCCATACAAATCTTTCACTCTTCCCTAGAAGTTTTGTTAGGGGAAGAGCAATATCTGCAAAGTTCTTCCAAAACTTACGATAATACCCCACCATTCCTAAAGCTTTCATGCCAATCAGAACAGGAACCTTAACAATAGCTTGAATCTTGGCCTGTACAGGAGCCAGTTGGCCCTGGCCTACTACATAGCCCAGATATGTAACTAAGATATGGCCAAACTCACTTTTAGCGAGGTTCACAGTAAGATTGGCCTTGGAAAGTCTGTCAAACAGTTTTTCTACCGCTGCAATATGCTTTTCCCACGTGTCATTCCAGAATACTAAATCATTGATATAAGCCCCTATGTTTTCTAAACATCTAATTACAGAATTGATCATTCTTTGAAGTGTCCCTGGAGCATTTTTCATCCAAAAGGGTAAAACATTGTACTCATACAGCCCCGAAGGTGTGACAAACGCCAAGATTTCTCTGGCCCTGTCGGTCAAAGGAACACACCAATATCCTTTCAGCAAGTCAATTTTTGTGAGGCCTTTCCCACTTTATCAATACAGTCATCCACTCTCGGAATAGGATAAGCATCTGTCTTGGTTATTGCATTGATTTTCCTGTAGTCAGTACAGAATCTCATGCTACCATCCGGCTTAGGGTCAAGGATGCAGGGCGACACCCAGTCTGAGGTAGTGGGCCTAATGATACCGGCTGTCAGCATGTAGCCAATTTCTTTTTCAACCATTTTGCTTTTCTCTAAGTTCATTCTGTAAGGATGCTGTTTAATGGGCTGGGCTGACTTTATAATGTTGTCATGCACTACAACTGTGCATCGTCTTGGAATGTCAGGAAATAAATCTTTATGCTTGCTAATTAGTTCTTGCAATTGTTTTCTCTGTGTAGGTTCTAGATGACAGACTTTATCAGTAAGGTCTTTCAAAATAGTGGAATTCTCAAATCTTGTTGATACAATATTCAGTTTGGTAAAATAATCTTGTACCTCATTATCAAATTCCTCAGCCCCATTTGTTTTCATAACAGTACTTATTGGAACCGTCTCAGGATCATAATAGGGCTTCAGCATATTTACGTGTAACAGTTGGGTCACCTTCCTTCTGTCAGGAGTTTCGATACTTCCGCCTGCAGCTCAATGGAGTAACACATAAATTTTATGGCTGCCTTTAATTCCTCCTTTTCCCCAGTCTAAACCTTGAATTATTCAACTTTTATTTTTTGGATCTTAGAGGGAAATAGTGGTCATTATGTCGTATCCTTTAAGAAGTGGAAAACAGCCTTTTGAACCCAGCAATGGAAAGGAAAAAACTTTGAAAGAAAAATCAGAAGATATGCCTGTCTGGGCTGAGCGTTTGGAACGTATGTTGATGGCTGTCAATAACAAAATGGATAATAACACTTCTGAGTTGAAATCGTTCCAACAGAGTTTACAGACTACTGAGGAAAATATTCTTTCCTTGAATACTGAGTTTAAAGAATCGAAACGCCAGATTGTGGATATTTCAACCACACTGGAACAGGCTCAACGCAAAATTGTCGATTTAGAGGCAAAGTCTCGTTAAAATAACATTTGTATTCTGGGTCTTCCGGGACACTCTGAATCTGGGAATCTATTGGATTATTTCGCCAATCTGTTTCTGGTCCCGGATATTCTATCTCAGCCTCCCGAGATTGAAAGAGCTCACAGAATTTTTACTTCATCAGGTAAAGCTCGACCAATTTTAATCAACTTTCTTCGCTTTAAAGTTAAAGATCAAATCGTAAATTGTGCAAGAAAACAGAAAGTTTTTAAATTTAACAGTTCTAGATCCGTTTTTATGAAGATTATCCACGAGAAGTTATGGAACAACGGATCAAATTCATACCGGTCACGAAAATTGCTTACGAAAAAACTCTTTTTCCATCCTTGAGATATCCAGCGAGACTAAAGTTATTTCCTAAAGACTCTACCTCTCGTGTCTTCTTGGATCCCCAAGCAGCATTGGATTTTGTCAATTCTATTGTGGAATCGGCTGAAGTATGAAGGATATTAGAGTCTCCGAATAATTTTCTGAAAGAAAACAGGTTTTGAAGACTGCGGTTTGCTGAAGATATCTTTTGATTGATGGATTACTTAAAGAAGAGGTGGCCTTCTTGGTTTGATTAAAGAATGACTTTTTTTTGAAGACTGTTTAGTATACGGAGTGAATTAATACAGCGGATAAATTGTGAACTGGTTTGATTATCTGTTTCTATTTTTCTTTTTCTTTATTAATTAAGTGATAGTTTGCTTGCAGTTTGTATAGATTTTTTTCTTATATTATGGAGTGTTTAGTAATAGATAATTAGCTTTAATTCTACTGTTAAATAAGGTAGTAAGTTAAAGAAGAATGGCGCTGATTTTCTCTCTTTAGAGATTAAACTGTTTGGGTTAATAGTATTGTTTTAGTGTCTTTGGAGACTGTCTCCGTATTCCTTAAGCCTATTTTCTTTGCTGGGCTTTCTTATCTTAAGGTTACATATTTTCGTTGTAAGGGGGGGGGGGAATTGGGAGAAAAAACTTTTAATCATTATTTAAATTGAGCGGCACGCGGAATTCCGTTCTTATGTCTTCTCTTGGCCTTTCTCTCTTTTGCCGGATTTCCTTCTTTGGGGGTGGTAGGAGGTTTGGGGGTATTTTTGTATTTTAGGGTTTATTGTAGGATTTTTTTTTCACACACACTTTTTGTATTTTTTCCCATTATGGAGTTCCGGAGCATGCGTGTTTTCTATTTGGTTATATTCATCACCGCCATCTTTGATTAGCCCGCGGTGGTATGCGTGTATTGTTGTGTTTAAGAATAATATCCAATGGTACTTAAATGGTACATTATTAGTTGGAATGTACGTGGCTGGAATCACCCTATTAAGCGAAAGAAGACATTTAAAGTTTTTAATCGATTCCAGCCCGATATAATTTTTGCTCAAGAAACGCATATCAGAACTGGCGATCAAAATAGATTTTTTAATACATGGAAGGGCCTTCAATACCATGCTACTTGTCAAAATAAGACAAAGGGAGTATCTATTTTTATTAACTCTAATATTTTATTTATTCAAGAAGACATTGTTTCAGATAATAATGGTAGATTTTTAATTATTAAAGGAACAATTTGTAATAGAAAAATTGTCCTGGTTAATCTATACGGACCTAATGTAGATGATCCTTCTTTTTTTAAAAATGTATTTGGTTTATTACCAGACTTAAATGAATATATGCTGCTGATGGGAGGTGACTTCAACTGTTGTTTAACCCCTTTGATCGACAGAAGTTCAACCAATCAGCAGCTTCCAAGTCATTCGGCAACACTTATTAACTGATTATGATTTGATAGAAATCTGGAGAAATTTACATCCTAATGACAGAGATTATTCTTTTTATTCACACGTTCATAATAAATATTCAAGAATTGATTATTTTGTAGCTGATTTCCGATTTTTGTCCAAAATCTAGAACTGTGAATATAATGCTATTGCAGTCTCGGACCATGTGGCTTTAAGCTTAACTTTTGAGTTAAATGATGTTAGTAATGTAAACTTGCCTTGGCGCTTTCCAGAAAATTTATTACAAAGTTCAGACTTTGTTAAATTTATAGAGATTCAGATAAAAGGTTTCTTTCTTTTTAATAATACGGGAGATGTTTTGAATTTGATTATATGGGATACACTCAAAGCATATTTGCAAGGTCAGATAATACCTTATTTGGCTAAACTTAAGAAACAGACAAAAATAGAGTTAGATAGAATTTCCAAACTAATTAAAGATCTGGATAACACTTATGCAGTTTCTCCTAATGTTGATTTATTTAAACAAAGGGTTGAACTTCAATCACAATATAATTTACTATTAACTTATCCTATTGAAAGAAATTTGCTTAAATTAAAAAGTCAATTTTATATGTTTGGAGATAAAAGTAACAAGCTATTAGCATCTCAACTTAAAGCAGTTAGAGCTAAAAGACAAATTTTAAAAATTCGTAAGGGAGATGGTAGTTTAGCCAGTAATTATGAAGATGTTAATAAAATTTTTCAAGACTATTACAGTGAACTCTATAAATCTCAGTTTCCAGCTGACCCTTCCAATATGTACGCCTTTTTACAAAAGATTGATTTTCCTAGAATATCTATTGAAGATCAGCAACTTCTTGATGCTCCTTTCACTGAAAGAGAAATTCAGAAAGCTATTCTTTCAATGCAATCTGGTAAAGCTCCTGGATTGGATGGTTTTACTGCAGGATTTTATTTTAAAAATTTGAACATTTGCTTACTCCTTATATGTTAGAAATGCTTAAAGATTCTTTTCTGTTAGGAGAGTTACCTTCCACATTTTATGAAGCTTCTATTTCTTTAATTCTTATGAAAGATAAAGATCCTACTGATTGTGCTTCATATAGACCTATTTCATTATTAAATGTGGATGCCAAAATTCTTTCAAAAATAATGGCTAATCGGATGGAGAATATACTAGCTAAAATTATTTCTCAGGATCAAACGGGTTTTATAAAAGGCTGTTATTCTTTTTCTAATACTCAGAGATTGTTAAATATTATATACAGTACTCATCCCTCTCTAAGACCCCTCAATGTGTTGTTTCTCTAGATGCTGAAAAGGCATTTGATAGAGTTGAATGGAAATATCTATTTAAAGTTTTAGAGAAATTTAGCTTTGGTACTAATTTTAATAAATGGATTAGATTGATATATAAAAGCCCTATTGCCACTGTTATCACTAATAACTGCAGATCCCTCTTTTTCCAACTTTCCCGGGGTACGAGACAAGGATGTCTATTAGGTCCTCTGTTATTTAACTTGATGTTGGAACCCTTGGCTATTGCACTTCGTGAAGCTAAAAATATTCAAGGAATTTCTATAAATGGGACTATTCATAAGATCTCCCTTTACGCGGATGATCTTTTGGTTTATACTTCGAATCCTGAAGAACCTATTCCTAGCTTATTGAAATTATTAAATGAATTTGGATTGTTTTCAGGATATAATTTAAACCTGCATAAAATTGAATTATTTCCTTTAAATGATTCCGCATCTATATATGGTAATATTCCTCTAAAAGTTATGGATTCTTTTAAATATTTATGTATTATCATCACTAAAAATTATGGAGATCTTTATAGAGCTAATTCAGTTCCCCTAGTGGATTTTATGAAGCAATTTTTTTCTGGATGGAATCCACTTACACTTTCGTTAGTAGGTCGAATTCATGCAGTTAAAATGATGATTTTACCAAAATTTTTATATGTATTTCAAAACATTCCTATTTTTCTAACTAAGAAGTTTTTTGATCAGGTTGACTCTATTATTTCATCTTTTGTTTGGAATAATAAAAGACCAAGAATTGGAAAATGTCATTTACAAAAATTAAAAAAGGATGGAGGTCTTACTTTGCCTAATTTAAGAATGTATTATTGGGCGGTTAATATATGCCATGCGTGTTCTTGGTTATATTGGACCGATAAAAAGGAACGACCATTTTGGGTTGATTTGGAATTGAAAATTGTGAAACAATTTCATTTAACTTCATTATTAGGAGCTCCTTTACCTGTACAATTAGCCAAAATTTCTATTCTAAATATAAATCCTATGATTAATCAATCATTATGAATTTGGTACCAGTTTCGTAAGTTCTTTAATCTTAAAAAATTTAACCTTTTTAGTTTAATTTATCAAAACTATTTATTTAAACCTTCACCTTAGTGATCCTACCTTTTCTCTTTGGAGGAATAAAGGAATTTTTTCCTTTATGGACTTGTTTCAAGAAGGTCGATTGATGTCCTTTGAGAAATTAGTAACTAAATACTCTCTCTCAAACTCACATTTTTTGCAATATCTTCAGGTCAGACATTTCTTACAAGAATATTTAAGTAATTTTCCATATATACAAGACTTTGATCTGTTAGGCATTATTTTAAAAATGAACCCTTTAGTGAAAGGTTTTATTGGGAAAATTTATAATTTACTATTATAACAGGATAATTATCCTTTACTTAAGATTAAGCAAGATTGGGAAAGAGAGCTTAATATGACCTTGATAACAGACAATTGGTTGTGAATTTTGAAGCTGGTTAACTCCTCTTCGATTTGTGCCAGTCATTCTCTAATTCAATTTAAAATTGTACATCGTTATTATTTGACGAAGGAGAGACTGTCTAAAATATTTCCTAATGTAAATAGTCAGTGTGATAGATGCAAAACTGAGATAGCTACATTGACACCTATGTTTTGGTCGTGTTCTATATTGGAACAATTTTGGAAATCTATTTTTTCTACAATCTCTAAAGCTTTAAAAATCAATTTACAACCTAATAAATTGGCAGTTTTGTTTAGTATAATTCCTCAACATATTCACGGTATTTCTATATCTGACCAATACGTAATTGCATCTGTCACATTATTGGCTAGAAGGGCTATTTTATTAAAATGGAAAGATGCCTCTGCTCCCACTTTGATACAATGGTTCTCTCAGGTGATGTTATGTCTTAGTTTGGAAAAAATTAGAAGTCGAACTTTTGATCCTAAATTTGACTTCAAGAAAAAGTGGGGTTCTTTTGCCCGTTATTACCATTTGACTTGAGTTAATACAGATGGTCCTTCTCTGATGCTTGGTTATATGGGTCTGGTTGGCTGTTTGATGTCTTTTTTTTATGGAAGCTTGTATGGCGCATAGCTCCGGGTTTGTGCTCCAAATGGTTTTTTTTCCCTTTTTTTTAGTTATTACGGGTTTTCTCTGTTTTAGTTAGTAAGGGTTCTTTTTTTTCTTTCTTTCTTTCCTTTTTTCCATAAAAAAAAGCTTTAATACTTCATTTTTTGATCATTATTGATATATTGTTCAGCCTGGTTGATAGGTTAACTTTTACTTACATATGGATATGTTACCTTGACTATCTTGATGTATTTTTTTCTGTTGTTGGTTTTCAATAATAATTAATAAAAAGATTTAAAAAGAAAAAGGAGTTTCGATAACATAATTCAAAGAATCAATTTTCCTAATTATGTGGTAGGGTCCATGGAATTGTGCTTGGAGGGGGTTGGTCACAAGAGGGAACAGCTCCAGCACTTTATTTCCAACCTCGAACACCTGCTCCCTCGCTCTCTCATCAAACCAGTATTTCATTTTAATTTGGGAGTTTTGCAGATTCTTCTTGGCAAAGTCACAAGCTTTGTTAAGTCTTTTGCGAAATTTTAAAACATAATCTAACACGCTGACACACACTTTTGGGTTAGACCATTGTTCCCTAAGCAAGGTCAGAGGTCCTTTGGGTCTATGGCCGAAAATGAGCTCAAACGGGCTGAACCCCAGGGACTCTTGAAGGGTGTCTCTCACAGCAAAAAGTAATAAGTGTATTCCTTCATCCCAGTCCCTGTCATTCTCATAACAGTAGGTTTTAATCATGGTCTTTAAAGTGGAATTAAACTGCTCCAAAGCCCCTTGAGACTCCAGGTGGTAGGCAGATGACACAATTAGTTTAGCCCCCAGCTCAGAAACTATTTGCTGGAAGATTCTTGAAGTAAAGTTACTACCCTGGCCAGATTGAATTTCTTTAGGTAAACTCACCAGTGCGAAAAACTGCAGCACACATAATTGTTAACAAGTATTGATGACCAGCTGTAGTCTTTGGCAACGGGCCTACACAATCCACTATGACCTTGAAAAAGGTTCACCAAAAGCAGGTATTGGCTGAAGTGGTGCCTTTGGGATGGCCTGGTTAGGCTTTCCCACCACCTGGCATGTATGACACCCTCTGCAGTAATTGACAATATCTTTCTTCACGTTAGGCCAATAAAATTCCCTCAAAATCCTGTGCACTGCCTTCTTTACCCCAAAATGTTCCCCTAAAGGCATCTTATGGGCCAGGTTTAAAATTTCAGCCCTGTAAACCTTTGGAACCACTACCTGATGCACAATAGCCCAATCATCACTTGCAGGCACAGTGGATGGTCTCCACTTCCTCATCAACACTCCATCTTTAAGGTAATATCCCACTGTCTCTTTCTGAATTTCATCCTCAGAGAGAGATGTCTCTTTTAAAGCCACAATTTCAGGATCTTTATTTTGTTCCTCTATAAATTCCTTTCTTGATAAGGACAAGTCTTTCCCTCCCTCCTTACACTCCTCTGCCTTACTACCCTCTAAGTCCTGTTGGTATAGTGATGGTAGGAAAGTCTTGGATAAATCAACATGAGCCTCAGCAAACTTTTTGGACATGCTTCGAGTTACTGCGCATGCGGGATACACATCAGCATCTATGGGCGGGTCCTCAGCAGTAGCAGGCTTACTGGTGAGCCGAACTGCTGGATAAACATCCCCACCTGCAAGGTCATTACCAAGTAAGACATCAACATTGTCTGTCAGTAGTTCAGATCGTACTCCTATTGTGACTGGTCTGGATACCAAGTCGCATTCCCTATTTATCATATGCAAAGGCACGGCCTCAGTTCCCTTTCCAATGCCTTTGATAATATTTACTTCACCAGTCTCTGTCTCAGCACCAAATTCCAAAACACTCTTTCATATCAGTGACTGAAAAGCTCTAGTATCTCTCCAGATTCTCACTGGAACTGGGGTTGACCCCTCCTTCACAGACAGAAACCCATTTGAAATAAATCTCTCTTGAACTCAGTCAGACCCCTCCTTCTTCAGCGGTGTTTTAACCGTCTGAACGCAGGCATTTGGGGTTTTCTCTTTCTCTTTTCCTTTTTAAGGCATGAAAATGCCCAACGCAGGCCTCTCATGGTCTGAGTCAACGTTCCCTCCCCTCCCTCCCTCCCTCCCTCCTTTTTCCTTTTTCCCTTTTCATAGCAAAACAATTGGATACCATATGACCATGTTTCCCACAAAAGTAACACTTGAAACTGGGAAATTTTCCCCCTGACTGCTTTCCTTCCTCCTTAATTTTGTCACTAGTCCCCGGCTTACTTTCTGGTTTAGCCAGTGGGTTATCTCTATTACCCTTTTGGTAATTCCTATTCAGAAAAAAACCTAACCTTATGAGTTAAGGCATACTCGTCTGCCAACCTAGCAGACTCTGACAGTGTCGCTGCCGCTTTCTCATCTAAGTGCGTCCTTATTTCAGCCGAGACGCAGTTTTTAAACTCTCCAATCAACTTCAACTCTTTCAAGTTGTTAATATCCTCATCCGCGTCTGGGCAAACCCCATATACGTTTGGTTCCAAGGCTTCCTCAAACCTCGAAACCTTTGTCTGTACGCCTCCAGAACTAGCTCATAAACCTTAAGCACAGCATCTTTCACTGCATCATAATCATTTGCGTCTTTAAGAGACAGGGCCGCATATGCTTGCTGAGCCTTCCCCTTAATCACACTCTGTAGTAGCACCACCCACTGATCCCTTAGCCAATTCCGATTATGGGCCACTTTCTCGAAATGTAGGAAATACCTATCAATTTCTGCTTCATCAAATGGAGGTACTAACTTAATTTCTCGACTGATACTAAACCCCTCACCATGGTTTACCACTTGATCTTCACATTGCCATTTCTCCCTCTTGAACGCTCTCTGTTTGTCTACCTCTTCTCTCTGTTTCTTTGCTTCCTCAATCTCTAATTTAAATATCTCTAACTTCATCTGTTCCAGTTGTACCTGGACCTCCTCTTTCCCTATAGGAAACCTCCCCCTCATCAAATTCCTGTATAGAGACATAATATTCAGCTATTTTCCTTGGAATTTCTACCTTCGTCATACCCTTCTTTACCTCAATTCTCAATTCTTTAGCAATGTCCCGCACATCATCCTTTTTAGCTTTCTTCAAAGTCACCGGGTCTGGCGATCTCAGAAATTCCCTAACATCCATTTCTGCTGTTTTTCCACACACCCATAATCAAAAGGGATTTTCCTCAATCAAATCAAACAGGCCCCCCAACCAACTTGTTCATATTCCAGATGATTCCCCAATTTTGTCACATACCCTGTGACGGGTTAAAGAACCAGCAAAAAAGGAAAACACTTTGGAGTCCAGTATTGCTATTAACTAATGGTATTTATTAGTAACTATGCAATAGAGTAATATAAATGCAGATATATCAGATAGGTTAGCAACGATTATATATATAAGTAAGTGTGGAAATATATGAAAACCAAGCTTCTTCAAGTCTTGGGGTAAGTAGATAGTCTTACGATGATGAGTAAAGGTCAGTTCAGTTCTTGGTATTGAGTTGTGTAGTGATGGAGAGAGAGAGAGGTCTGAGTCTTCAGGTGAGCTGATGCCGTCAATCTTCCCGTTGTCCTCCGAAATCCTTTAGAAGTCACCGACTGTGACCACAAAAAAGGGGACCGTTCTTCTGTGGTGGAATTATCAACCCGGGCGAGGGTTGGACACACAAATAACTCCCCACCGGTCACACCCTTCTCACACTGCAAGAGCCACTGATCGATCCGCCTGATCGATCCTCCAGAACCCACATTTTCTGTGGGCACAACAAAGCTCATTCACTGTCCAAAACCATGTGTCTGTAGATTTATCATCTGACCTTCTATTTATCTCACCGTGCTGAATACCAACTGTCTCTCAAATAGCTCCTCCCTTCTTGCTCTGTAAGAACTTACAAGCAGGCAGCGTCCTTGTAGAAAGTATAAACAAACTGTGAGCAGTCTTCGCCTCTCTCTCCCTTTCTTTCTCTCTCTTTTTAACAAGGTGTCTGTGTTCCACAATTCTTTCTCTCTCTTTTAAAAGCACAGTTCATAGAGGTAATTCAGGACCCCATTACACTAGCGACCGAATCTTCCTAACTATCCTCCCACGCGGGACCTTGTCAAAGGCCTTACTGAAGTCCATGTAGACAACATCTGGCCTATAATTTCCCGAATTACTTTTAGAGCCCTTTTTAAACAACAGAACAACATGAGCTATCCTCCAATCCTCCAGCATCTCACCTGTAGATACCGAGATTTTAAATTAATCTGCCAGGGCCCCTGCAATTTTAACACTAGTCTCCTTCAAGGTCCGAGGGAATAACCTGTCAGATCCTGGGGATTTATCTACTCTGATTTGCCTCAAGATAGCAAGCACCTCCTCCTCTTCAATCTGTATAGGTTCCATGACCTCACTACTTTTTTGCCTTATTTCTATTGACTCCATGCTAGTTTCCTTAGTAAATACAGACGCAAAAACCCATTTAAGATCTCCCCCATTTCTTTTGGTTCCATACATAGCCGACCACTCTGATCTTCAAGAGGACCAATTTTATCCCTTACTATCCTTTTGCTCTTAATATACCTGTAGAAGCTCTTTGGATTATCCTTCACCTTGACTGCCAAAGCAACCTCATGTCTTCTTTTAGCCCTCCCGATTTCTTTCTTGAAAAATCATTGTTAATGCCTCTGCAATCTCTCCAGCTACTTCCTTCAGAACCCGAGGGTGCATTCCATCAGGTCCAGGAGATTTATCCACCCTCAGACCATTGAGCTTCCTGAGTACCTTCTCAGACATAATTTTCACCGCACATACTTCACTTCCCTGACACTCTTGAATGTCTGGTATACTGCAGATGTCTTCCACTGTGAAGACTGATGTAAAATACGCATTCAGTTCCTCTGCCATCTCTGCATCTTTCATTACAATATCTCCAGTATCATTTTCTATTGGTCCTATATCTACCTTCAACTCTCTTTTACCCTTTATATACTTAAAAAAGCTTTTAGTATCTTCTTTGATATTAGTTGCCAGCTTCCTTTCATAATTCATCTTTTCCTTCCTAATGACCTTCTTAGTTTCCTTCTGCAAGTTTTTAAAAGCTTCCCAGTCCTCTATCTTCCCACTAACTTTGGTTTCTTTGTATGCCCTCTCTTTTGTTTTTACTTTGTCTCTGACTTCACTTGTCAGCGTCAGTAGTGTCCTTCTTCAATTCAAATCTGTATGAACTGTACGTAAGACCAGCTTTTCACTGTATGTTGTACATGTGACAAGAATAAACCAACTCCAGTTCCAAATCCCTCCACAGATTCTGCCACAGAATCAGATTTATTATCACTAAAATTTGTTTTTGCAGTGATGATACATAAAATGTATCATAAATTGCAATACGAAATGTTCCTTAAAAAGTGAATAAATAACTGGTGCAAAAAGAAAACAAAGTGTGAGGTAGCGTTCATGGGTTTGTGGTCGGTTCAGAAATCCGACTGTGGAGGGGAAGAAATGCTGAAGTACTGGGAGGTCAGGTTCTGAGAGGGGGATCTGAAAAAGGGGCGAGGGGGTAGGAGGTGAGAAATGGGAAGTCAGGTTCTGAGAGGGGGATCTGAAAAAGGGGTGAGGGAGTAGGAGGTGAGAAATGGGAAGTCAGGTTCTAAGAGGGAGATCTGAAAAAGGGGCGAGGGAGTAGGAGGTGAGAAATGGGAAGTCAGGTGCTGAGAGGAGGATCTGAAAAAGGGGCGAGGGGGTAGGAGGTGAGAAATGGGAAGTCAGGTTCTGAGAGGGGGATCTGAAAAAGGGGTGAGGGGGTAGGAGGTGAGAAATGGGAAGAGAGGTTCTGAGAGGGGGATCTGAAAAAGGGGCGAGGGGGTAGGAGGTGAGAAATGGGAAGGCAGGTTCTGAGAGGGGGATCTGAAAAAGGGTGAGGGGGTAGGAGGTGAGAAATGGGAAGTCAGGTTCTGAGAGGAGGATCTGAAAAAGGGTGAGGGGGTAGGAGGTGAGAAATGGGAAGGCAGGTTCTGAGAGGAGGATCTGAAAAAGGGTGAGGGGGTAGGAGGTGAGAAATGGGAAGTCAGGTTCTGAGAGGAGGATCTGAAAAAGGGTGAGGGGGTAGGAGGTGAGAAATGGGAAGTCAGGTTCTGAGAGGAGGATCTGAAAAAGCGTGAGGGGGTAGGAGGTGAGAAATGGGAAGTCAGGTTCTGAGAGGAGGATCTGAAAAAGGGTGAGGGGGTAGGAGGTGAGAAATGGGAAGTCAGGTTCTGAGAGGAGGATCTGAAAAAGGGTGAGGGGGTAGGAGGTGAGAAATGGGAAGTCAGGTTCTGAGAGGGGATCTGAAAAAGAGGGGTGGGGGGATAGGATTTCTCCTTTCAACTTTCCCCTCTCCCCTTAAATGCACGCTTTCGTCGTGTTAGACATTTCAATCCTGGCAAAAATCCTGCTTAATCTATCTATGCCTCTCATAATTTTATAAACCTCCATCAGATCTCCTCCTTCAGCCTCCACTTTTCCAGCAAAAACAACTCAAGCTTGTTGAAACTCTCCTTATAGCACGTGTACTCTAATCCAGACAGTATCCTGGTAAACGTCTTCCGCACCCTCTGTAGAGCCTCAACAGCCTGCCTATAATGGGGTGACCAGAACTGTATGCAATTCTCGAGGTGTGACCTAACTAGACTTTTATAAAGCTGTAACATAACTTCCTGAATTGAACTCAATGCCTTGCCTAATAAAGACAAACATGCCATATGCCTTTTTAACCACACTATCAATCTGTGTAGCCATTTTCAGGGAGCTATGAACTTCAATCGCAGGATCCTTCTGCTCGTCATCACTGTGAAAGGTCTTGCCATTTTACATTGACCCTTTACATTAGACCTCCCAAAGAGCAACATCTCACATCGGGCTGGGGAAAATTCCATTTCCAATTTTTCTGCCCCCATTCGCATCTGACCTCCATTTTGTTGTATCCTTTCCAATCTTCACACTTTCCACAACACCAACAATCTTTATATCATCTGCAAACTTAAAAACTCACCTATCTACATTTTCATCAAGGTCATTTACATACACGACAAATAACAGAGGTCCCAATACAGATCCTTGTTGAACACCACTTATCACCAGACTTCTAGCCAAATCAGTAACATTGACCATTATCCTCTGTCTTCTACGGATAAGCTAGTTTTGAATCCAAATGGCCAATTCACCATGCATGTTAATCTTCTGAATGAGCTTCCCATGAGGGATCTTGTTAAATGCCTTACTAAAATCCATGTGGACCACATCCACTGCTCTACCATTGTCAATCATGTTCATTAGCTTCTCAAAAGTTTTAATCAAGTTACAAGATGACTTGCCCCGCACAAAGTCACGTTGACTGTCCCTAATAAAGACATCTCCTTTGTACATCCCAGGGCTTATTTTAAACCTACGCCCTCTGGCTCTCAACGTTGACCCCCCACTCCTTGCCTTTGACCCCATTTCGCAGAATATAGAAAGTATTCTAAAGGAAATATGACACAACCGTGGCTAACAAGAGAAGTCAAAGCCAAAGAGAGAGCATATAATAGAGCAAAAATTAGTGGGAAGTTAGAGGATTGCGAAGCTTTTAAAAACCAACAGAAAGCAATAATACAAAGGCAAGCTAACCAATGATATTAAAGAGGATAGCTAAAGTTTCTCAGACATCAGACCTCTGGAAAATGATGCTGGAGAGGTAGTAAGGAATAGGTATTTTGCAACAGTCTTCATGGTGGCACTGTGTTTTCACAATAGCAGTATGGTAGAACTTCCAGGTAACGGGGGCATGACGCATGTGAAGTTACCATAACCAGAGAAAAGAGAAACTGAAATGTCTGAAGGTAGATGTCACAGTCCCGGCCGTCCCTCCCGTTTATTCCTCTTGTTCTCCTAATTCCCTTTTCCCTGTGTTTCTCCTGTCTCCCTGTCTTTCTCCTGTCTCCCTGTCTGTCTCTCTCTCTCTGTTTATTTGTGTGTGTGTGTTCATTTTGTTCTCCCGGGCTTCCTGATTGTGGCGCACCTGAATCTCATCTAACCTGCAGCATAAAAACCCCGGCTTTTCATCCACTCATCACCAGATCGTCACTTCAGCCAGTGTGGTAGTTTATGTTCCAGGCCGCTTAGAATTGTATATTCTAAGTTTTGTTCCACGCTGTTGTTTGCCTGTGTTGACTCTGTCTCTCCGTGTTAACGGGAGCATTGCATGCCGCCTGCCTTCCCGTTCATCCTCCGGCCTGCCGTTCTCCTCCAGCCACGCTCACACCCTTGTTGGCATCCCTGCTCTGCCTTGTCCCGCCATCCGTCGACACCCTCCGCTGGCTCCGTGGTTAAACGCCGCACTCTCTCCGCAGCACCCCAGGTTTGATCCACGGTCAAACCTCGCTCATTCCTCTGCCTACTCCTCACTTACTGGCCTTCCCTGCAGCCATTAATAAACACTCTTCAGAGTACTCTTCCTCCATGTCAGTGCCCAGCGTTTGGGTTCACCCGTTCCTCGCAACAGTAGGTAAGTCATCTGGACCAGATGGTGTACATCCCAGGGTTCTGAAAGAGGTGTCTGAAGAGATTGTGGAGACATTAGTAATGATTTGTTCTATCAGATGTGCTACACAAGACTTTTGTTCATTTTGATGGTAATAAGGATGTGAAACCCATGGTGCCAGGGCGGATGGTATGGTAGCCACGCTTAAGATGCATTTCAACAGGAACATGAAGTTCCAGTTTAATTATCATTCAACCAGCCATGACAACAGCCAAATGAAACAGCTTTCCTCCGGGGCCAAGATACAAAACACTGTACCAAAAGTCATACACACGGAACATATAAGATAGCAGTAAACATACAGTCACACAAAAAATATAATATAGCCCACGTTGCAGAGTAATGCAAGAACAAGCCCTCAGCAGTCCACAGATGAATGCACGCAAGTACAAATACAATTGAGCTAATCTTCCACCAAGCGGACACTAGGAAGGGCCAGTCCCTAATTCAGCAAGGATACCGTGCCACACTGCCGCCCACGTCTCCCCTCCCGGGTGAGCTCGGGCGAACCTGAGGCATGAGGCGGAATAGGTGGGGAACGGAGGGATCTAATAGTACAGCTATTATTTGAATCCACTGTGATGTTCTCCTAACGTCTTGTCCTCGGGTAGCTGTAGAGGCTGATCTGGGATCCACGTGTAAGTAGTTCCTGGTTGTTCAGTCTCTTCCTTCACAGCTGCCGTTTGTTATCAGCGGCAGCGGAGGTCGATCTCATGTAGTGCTGTTCCCTCTTGAACAGAATTCCTCCCGTTTGCGTGCAATGTCTTCCCAGTTTTTAGATGTAATGTTGAATTTCTTCAGGCTGATTTCCATGTTATCTTTGAAGCTGACCTTTCTCCAACTGGGAATAAAGATCTGTTGGGGGAGATGTGAGTTAGGCCCTGATGATATGACCTATCCATCGGAGTCAGTATTGCGTTAACGTGATGGTGATGCTGCTCCTGCTGGCGTTAGTGTATCTGTCCTTGCAGTTGATCCTCAAAATCTTTCATAAGGATCTTTGGTAGCATTGTTCCAGGGCTTTCAGGTGTCTACTGTAGGTGATCCATGATTCAGCTCCATAGGGTAGTGTCGGAAGGACGACTGATCTATTGATGAAAATTTTCGTTCGGACCTGGAGATTGTTTCTCTTCAAAGACTCTTTTCCTTAATCTTGCATAGGCTCCAGTAGCACGAATCAGATGGTGGTCGATCTCTAGACTATGTGCAAGCAGAGGAGATTAGTTTAGACTGGCACAGCTGTAATGGCTGAATTGTTGTGCTGCTTTGTCTTGTGTCCGGGGTGGGTGTCCATATCTGCATTGAAAGGTGACGGTCTAGGGTGGGGTTCAGTATCTGGCAGAAAGCAGCTGGGGAGAGGAGGGAACCTGGAAATCACAGGCCAAGTTCAAAGGAAATTCAGTATCAAGGTACCTACATACATATATAAAAGGATTATTATAGAACATAGAACATAGAATAGTACAGCACAGTACATGCCCTTCGGCCCACAATGTTGTGCCGACCCTCAAACCCTGCCACCCATATAAGCCCCCACCTTAAATTCCTCCATATACCTGTCTAGTAGTCTCTTAAACTTCACTAGTGTATCTGCCTCCACCACTGACTCAGGCAGTGCATTCCAGGCACCAACCACTCTCTGAGTAAAAAACCTCCTCTAATATCCCCCTTGAACTTCCCACCCCTTACCTTAAAGCCATGTCCTCTTGTATTGAGCAGTGGTGCCCTGGGGAAGAGGCGCTGGCTATCCACTCTATCTATTCCTCTTATCATCTTGTACACCCCTCTATCATGTCTCCTCTCATCCTCCTTCTCTCCAAAGAGTAAAGCCCTAGCTCCCTTAATCTCTGATCATAATGCATACTCTCTAAACCAGGCAGCATCCTGGTAAATCTCTTCTGTACCCTTTCCAATGCTTCTACATCCTTCCTATAGTGAGGCGACCAGAACTGGACACAGTACTCCAAGTGTGGCCTAACCAGAGTTTTATAGAGCTGCATCATTACCTCGCGACTCTTAAACTCTATCCCTTGACTTATGAAAGCTAACACCCCATAAGCTTTCTTAACTACCCTATCCACCTGTGAGGCAACTTTCAGGGATCTGTGGACATTTACCCCCAGATCCCTCTGCTCCTCCACACTACCAAGTATCCTGCCATTTACTCTGTACTCTGCCTTGGAGTTTGTTCTTCCAAAGTGTACCACCTCACACTTCTCCGGGTTGAACTCTATCTGCCACTTCTCAGCCCACTTCTGCATCCTATCAATGTCTCTCTGCAATCTTTGACAACCCTCTGCACTATCTACAACACCACCAACCTTTGTGTCGTCTGCAAACTTGCCAACCCACTCTTCTACCCCCACATCCAGGTAGTTAATAAAAGCCATGAAAAGTAGAGGTCCCAGAACAGATCCTTGTGGGACACCACTCGTCACAATCCTCCACTTTGAATGTACACCCTCCACCACGACCCTCTGTCTTCTGCAGGCAAGCCAATTCTGAATCCACCTGGCCAAACTATCGCTGACATTTGTCATAAGATTTAGTGTTTTGTGACAGCAGCACTGTGAAACATGTAAGTTACTGTAAGTTGCAATGAGATATGAATAAATAAATAAATCATGGGAAAAGAAAGCGAAATAATGAGGTAGTGAGCATAGGTTCATGAACCGCACAGAAATCTGATGGTAGAGGTGGAACCTGTATAGGAGAGACGGTTTTCATCTGAACTGGATGGGGACTAATATCCTATTGGGAAGGTTTGCTATTGCTGCATGAGGGGGGGAAGGTTTAAACTAGAGTTTCAGGGGGATGAGAACCAGAGCACCAGAACAGAGAGTGGAGTGAATGTTGTTAAGACCTCAGACAAAGACAGGGATTAAAAAGTTAAACATAGTGTGACTAATGCACTGAGATGTGTATATTTAATGCATGAATAAGCTCAGGGCATGGATCAACACCTGGAGTTATGATATTGTAGACTTGGTTGCAGGACTGGCAGCTCAATATTTGAGTGTTCCATTGTTTTAGGTGCGAGAGAGCAGGATGGATTAAAGTTGGTGTTATTAGTCAGGGGAAATGTCACAGCAGTGCTCCATCAGGACAGACTGGAGAACACGTCTAGTGAGACTTTATAGGTGGAACTGAGAAATAAGAAATGTATGATCACATTGATGGGGCTATATTATAGACCACCCAGCAGTCCACTGATTTAGAGAAACAAATTAGTAGAGAGATCGCAGTCTGTTGCAAGAAACATAAGGTTGTTATGGTAACACACAAAATGCTGGAGGCACTCAACAGGCAGCGCCTATGGAAAAGACTAACCAGTTGACATTTCGGGCTGAAACACTTCATCACTGACTGTTTAATCTTTTCCGTAGATGCTGCCTGGCCTGCTGAGTTCCTGCACACTTTGCCTGGATTTCAGCATCTGCAGATTTTCTCAAGGTTGTTCTATTTTAACTTTCCACTGGGACTCCCATACTGTAAAAGGACTAGATGGGATAGCTTGTCAAATGTGTTCAGGAAATTTCCTTAATTAGTACATAGAAGTCCCAGTGAGAGAGTGTGCGATACTTGATCTATTAGGGACTGAGACAGGGCAGGTGACAGAAGTCTGTGTACGGGGATTTGTACCTAATGATCACAATGCCATAAGTTTCAAAGTAATTATGGAAAACACTAGATCTGGTCCACGAGTTGAAATTCTAAATTGAAGAAAGGTTGATTCTGATGGTATCAGAAAGGATCTGATAGTATGCGGATTTGGCTGGGAAACCTCTGCAGCCGATATCCACAGGGAACAACCATGCCTGCCATCCCTTGTCTTTACACTCCTGCACTAAGAGCTGGTACTTCAAGGCCTTTCTCTCGCGGGCCTCTTCCCATCCCTCCTCCCACGGCACAGTCAGCTCAACCAGAATTATTTTCTTCTCTTCTGTTGACCACAGTACAATGTCCGGGCGTAGAGTTGTGTGCACCACATCCGGGAACTGCAACCTCCTTCCCACGTCGGCCCTCATCTCCCAGGACCTGGCTGTTAGCAGCAGACTGGGCTTTGGTTGTTTGGTTATGAAAGGCCTAGCTCCCTCTTTGATGAAGGTAATGGCCTTCCTCAAATCTGTGCCAGCCGTCCTCTTCTTGCATCTCTCCCGCTCTAGTATGTCAGCAAGAGCCAGAAGCACCTTATCATGGCGCCACCTATACCATCCTTGAGTTAGAGCTGTTTTACACCTGAACAGTATATGAGCCAGTGTCCCCTTCTGACCACAGAGCTTACAGTTCGGGTCCTCTCTCATCCCTTATGTCTACATATGTAATGGTGAAGGAAGGGTGTCATACACGGATCGCAAGAGGAAAGAAATACGGAAGGGCTCCAGTCTCCATAACTCTGCCCATGAGATCTTGTGCTTAGGCAGATACCATTTTGTCCAGGCACCCTGGGACCCTTGTTCCACTGCCTTTGAAATCCGCTTCTCTTCCTCACAGATCCGTACTTCTGCCTGTATCATGTCTCGCCTGTTCCTTATGCTTGCGTTTCCCCACTTCTGGAAGTGAACTGAGCTGAGGCCTTGCCGCCTGATGCAGGGGTTGCCGATGATATCTTGCAGCTTCAGAGAACACACTGCCTCCTCCACAGCTGCGTTGGCTGCCCACTTGTGCCCAGATCTGGTTGTAATGCCTGCTTGCTTTACCAAGACATCATTGGAATCTCTCAAGCTTAATAAAGCTCTGCATTTTGCCACCTTGAATTCCTCCACAACAGATGACAGGGGAAGCTGCAGTTGCCCAGAACGAATGTAGAGGCCCACTGAAGAGAAGCTTGGGGGAAGCTCCCAACCATCTCCGCAGGTGCTTGTTGGTTTTCCTCTCGATGCCCTCTACGGCAGTCATGGGGAACTCATAAAGTGTGAAGAGCCAGAGAAGCCTGGGCAGAAGGCCGTATTGGTACAGCCAGGTCTTGAATTTACCGGGAAGTCCGGATTTGTCGATCTTCAGCCATTCGTCTGTCTGCTTCACAGCATTGGTGACATTGGCCCCATCTGTCAGTGACACATTAAACCACTTCCCCAAGCATCTTATCGGGTTATCTTCGATGGAAGGGATGACCTCACCTTGAACTTGGAGGCTAAACTTGCTAGTAACTTTGCCCTTTCTGATCACCATGCACCTGGACTTCTTGACCTTGAAGGACATCCTTGCCCAAGTGGCTACATTACCCAGGGTTTCCAATACCCATCTTGCTTGGGCATGTGACACAGTTGTTATAGTGATGTCGTCCATGAACCCTCGTAGGGCCGGCTGAACAACGCCCGACTCCAGCATCGGGCTGCGGGTTACATCTTCTGCTGCTGATAATAGGAGGTTCATTCCCATAATAAATAGGAGGGGGAGATGGTGCACCCTGTTGGAATCCCCTTCTGGAGGTCCTGCCAACTAGCTGTGAAATGGGCTGATGTAAATCTGAGTTTGAGTCCTCCTAGGTAGCTGGTGATCATGTCTTGAATAGCCACTAGGATGTAGTAGTGGTCGAGTCTTTCTAGGATGAGGTCATGTGGAATAGATCCGTAGGCGTTCGCGTGGTCTAACCAGACAACTGTTAGGTCACCTTTTTTCTGCTTGGCCTCACGGATCAAATGGCTAATCATTGAGGTGTGTTCCAGACACCCCGAAAAGCCTGGAATACCGCCTTTCTGGATGGATGTGTTGATATAGCGGTTCTGCGTCATGTAAGAAGTCAGCCTTCTTGCGAGCACAGGAAAGAAAATCTTACATTCCACATCCAGGAGAGAAATTGTCCTAAACTGGGCAATTGTGGAAGAAACCTCTTCCTTTGGAATAAAGCATCCCTCTGCCAATTTCCAACTTGATGAAATAGTACCTTTGGCCCAGATCTTTCTCATGACCTTCCACAGCCTCCAAAGAAGTTTTGGGCATTTCTTATACGCCTTATAAGTCATAGCCATAGTCATAGTCATACTTTATTGACTCCGGGGGAAATTGGTTTTCATTACAGTTGCACCATAAATAATAAATAGTAATAAAACCATAAATAGTTAAGTAGTAATATGTAAATTATGCTAGTAAATTATGAAATAAGTCCAGGACCAGCCTATTGGCTCAAGGTGTCTGACCCTCCAAGGGAGGATTTGTAAAGTTTGATGGCCACAGGTAGGAATGACTTCCTATGACACTCTGTGCTGCATCTCGGTGGAATGAGTCTCTGGCTGAATGTACTCCTGTGCCCACCTAATACATTATGTAGTGGATGGGAGACATTGTCCAAGATGGCATGCAACTTGGACAGCATCCTCTTTTCAGACACCACCGTGAGAGAGTCCAGTTCCATCCCCACAACATCACTGGCCTTACGAATGAGTTTGCTGATCCTGTTGGTGTCTGCTACCCTCAGCCTGCTGCCCCAGCACCCAACAGCAAACATGATCGCACTGGCCACCACAGACTCGTAGAACATCCTCAGCATCGTCCGGCAGATGTTAAAGGACCTCAGTCTCCTCAGGAAATAGAGATGGCTCTGACCCTTCTTGTAGACAGCCTCAGTGTTCTTTGACCAGTCCAGTTTATTGTCAATTCGTATCCCCAGGTATTTGTAATCTTCCACCATGTCCACACTGACCCCCTGGATGGAAACAGGGGTCACCGGTACCTTAGCTCTCCTCAGGTCTACTACCAGCTCCTTAGTCTTTTTCACATTAAGCTGCAGATAATTCTGCTCACACCATGTGACAAAGTTTCCTACCATAGACCTGTACTCAGCCTCATCTCCCTATCATCCAACTATGGCAGTCATCCGAAAACTTCTGAAGATGACAAGACTCTGTGCAGTAGTTGAAGTCCAAGGTATGCCGCTTGGGCCTGGAGCAGCTGATGCTTTAGCTTTCCGGATGATGTCCTGGATTTCCTGCCATGTAGGCTCCTTCACATTCAGCTCAATTGATGGATTTTTCGGTCTACACACAGCCCAATTGGTTCCTAGTCCCTGACCCCTCTGTGGGTCGCTGTGTGCCTCCGGCAGGAACTCCTCTACCTCTGGCTTCGAGCTGGATAGTATACCAGATTTTTGTTGGCCGAGAAGAGTCCTGGTGAAGCTGAATGGATCTCTCACAAACTGCGCTCGACTTTTCTTTTTCTTCCTTCTTTGCTGTCGTAGATGTTCCGCCCTCCGGAGTTTGCACAGCTTTTCCTGCAGCATACTGGTTAAGTCCTTGATACCTTCTTTTTCAGCCAGTGAGCTGGTTTTAAACCTCTTGCTGAGCGCCTTTAATTCACCTCTCAAGCGACAAATTTCCGTTTCTCTCCTATTTGGTTGCCACGGTAACTCCGGCTGACTTCTCCGCTCCATTGGGCCAAGTTGTTCCTTAGCTAGATTGTACACTATGGCTGTGTTGACTTTCTGTGTACTAGACCTGCTAAGGCAAATTCCAGGATGCCATCTAGATCATCAACAAACTGCATCCAGGCGACGTTGTCTGATGATCTAGGACATTTGATCCTGTATTTCCTTGATGAATGGATTGGGGTAGCCGAAGAGGAACTCATTAGGTCTGTTGTTCGGTGCTGAGGCAATTCAGTGCTGAGAGATCTTCAGCTCTGTGGGGTGCTTCCTGGCTGGAATTCTCCTTCATCTCACCGGACACTAAGTCAGTGCACTGCACTTGGGTCACCATTGATCCACATCTAGACCTGCTCTGGTGTATCTTGAGCCCTCTGATGTTTTTGCAGATTTTCCCGCAATGACACCTTACCGTGAACTCCTCTCCGGTCAGTGTTGTTTGCTTTAGTTTCCTCGTAGTCGTGTTTCCTGTCCTGGCCGTTGCTGTTATGACTGTCCTGTTGAGACTCTCATCCTCCCCGCCTCTCGGAAAGTACAAGGAATGCAAGAGAACACTAAAAGAAATCAGGAGGGTCGTAAGAAGGCATGAGGTTGCCCTAGCAGACAGGGTGAAGGAGAATCTGAAGGAAGATCAGAATGGTAATCTATGTGTGGAGCCAATAGAGACGAGGGAGTTCTGAAATTGATTTTTTGTTTACTCGGGAGATGCATACAGAATCTATAGAAGTGAGGCAAAGTGGCATACTGTACAGATTACAGAGGAGGAGTTGTTTGCTGTCCTGAGGCAAATTCAGGTGGATAAATCCCCAGGGCCTGACAAGGTGTTCCCTCGGACCCCACAGGAGACAAGTGCAGAAATTGCCGGAGTCCTGGCAGAGATATTTCAAAGATTCAAAGCATATTTATCATCAAAGAATGGATAAATTATACAACCTTGAGATCTGTCTGCTTACAGGCAGCCACAAAGCAAGAAACCTGAATAACCCAATTTTAAAAAAGAGAAAGACCAAAAACCACTCCACAGAGAAAGAGAGAAAAAAATCATAAATCATGCAAACAATAGACGTAAGCCAACAGCTTTCCGAACCAGACTGAGTCCCCAGATCTGCTCCTGGAGCTGTCGGAGTAGGCCCAAGCCCCAATCCCAGATCATTGCACCAGCAGGGCTAAAATGGGGAGCAGCTGGATCAGTTCACAGCCTCGTTGCTGTGGAGAAAAAAATGAACATTCACGGGAGAACAAATGAAATTAGCCCAACCCTCACTTCTGTTCCTGGCACTCAGACTTCCAGTCTATCTAGACTGGTGTTTAAATTGTCCAAGCACTGGCTAGGGACCAAGACCCTGGTGCCACAATACGCTTGGACCACCCAGCCCAAAGCCATTCTCAATCTCACCGATCTCTGGAGTGATCCAACCTCGCACCGAGTTGGGTGGATGGTATTAAAACTCTTCCACCTCAACTCCTCGCCAGATCACTCACTCCATCTCTGGCAGTGATACCAGTTCTGTCTGCGACCCTCACTCGAACAAGTTGCCCCTCACAAAATCCCAGCACAGCTCATCCTCCGAACTAGCCTGGTTTTCACCATCTGCAGCGATATTTCACCAAAATTTGCTTCAGAAAAAATGTTATAAGTAATGTCTTTAGCTGAATCTGCTGCCTTCTGAACTGCCAGTAAGCTGTTGCACATCTCCTGTAGTGCCCTCTTAAATCATATTTAAATCATCCTTAGGAACAGGTGAGGTGGCAGGGCATTGGGGGACGGTCAATGTTGTCCCATTGTTTAAGAAAGGCTCTAAGAATAAGCCAGGAAATGACAGGCCGGTGAGCCGACATCAGTAATGGAAAAGTTACTGTAAGGTTTTCTCAGGGACCGGATATTTAGATAGACAAGGAATGATTAGGGGTAGGCAGCATGGCTTTGTGTGTAATAGGTCTTGTAGAGTTTTTCAAAGAGATTGTTTCACAAGCACAAGTCTCACCTGCCAAGCAGGAAGCTGATGAAGGCAAGGCAGTGGATATTGTCTACATCCATAGCAGCAAGGCATTTGACAAGGTCCTGCATGAGAGGCTGGTCAGGAAAGTTCAGTCACTCGGATTTCAAGATGAGGTAGTAAATTGGATTAGACAATGGCTCTGTGGGAGAAGCCAGAGAGTGGTAGTAGATGCTTGCCTCTCTGACTGGAGGCCTGTGACTAGTGGAGTGCTGCAGGAATTGGTGCTGTGTCCATTGTTGTCTGGCATCTATATCAAATATCTGGATGTAATGTGGTTAACTGGATCAGCACATTTGCCAATGAGACCAAGATTGGGGGTGTAGTGGACAGTGAGGAAGACGCTTAGAGCTTGCAATGGGATCTGGACCATCTGGAAAAATGGGCTGAAAAATGACAGATGGAATTTAATGCAGACAAGTGCGAGGTGTTGTATTTCGGTAAGACCCCACCCCCCCACCGCCCAGAGTAGGGCTTACACAGTGAACGGTAGCACATAGCACATTGAGGAGTGTGGTAGAACAAAGGGATCTGGAAATACAGGTCAATAATTTATTGAAAGCAACGACACAGGTAGGATGACAAAGAAAGGTTTTGGCACATTGACTTTCATAAGTCAAAGTACTGAGTACAGGAGATTGGATGTTATGGTGAATAAGACATTGGTGAGGCCTAATTTGGAGTATGGTGTGCAGGTTTGGTCATCTACCTACAGGTAAGATGTAAATAAGGTTGAAGGAATACAGAGAAATTTGCAAGGATGTTGCCGGGTCTGGAGGACCAGAGTTATAAGGAAAGATCAAATAGGTTACGAATTTATTCCTTGGAACGTAGAAGATTAAGGGGAGATTTCAGAGAGGTATACAAAATTATGAGGGGTATAGATTGGGTAAATGCAAGCAGGCTTTTTCCACTGAGGTTGGGTGGGACTACAGCCAGAGGTCATGCGTTAAGGGTAAAAGTTGAAAAGTTTAAGGGAAATGCCTTCACTCAGAGGTTCATGAGAATGAAATGAGCTGCCAGTGCAAGTGGTGCATGCAAGCTCATTTTCAATGTTTAAGATAAATTTGGGTGGGTATATGGATGAGAGCAGTATCGAAGGCTGGGGTCCACATGCAGGTTGATGGGACTAGGCAGTTTAAATGGTTCAGCATGGACTAGGTGAGCCAAATAGCCTGTTTCTGTGCTGTACTTTTCTATGACTCTGACTCCAATTGCAAGAAAAAGATGAGTCTGAAATATGAGTCTAACTTGGTTTCTTTTACTTTTTAAGTGTGGCCCATGTGTATCATGTAGTAGCATCATGATGTATGTAATTCACTTACTTTTATATACAACCCATATTGAATTATTTAAACTACTAGGATTGCTTAATCATAGAACCATAGAACTATAGAAACTACAGCACAGAAACAGGCCTTTTGGCCCTTCTTGGCTGTGCCGAACCATTTTCTGCCCAGTCCCACTGACCTGCACATGGACCATATCCCTCCATACACCTCCCATCCATGTATCTGTCCAATTTATTCTTAAATGTTAAAAAAGAACCCACATTTACCACCTCGTTCAGCCGCTCATTCCATACTCCCACCACTCTCTGTGTGAAGAAGCCCCCGCTAATGTTCCCTTTAAACTTTTCCCCCTTCACCCTTAACCCATGTCCTCTGGTTTTTTTCTCCCCTTGCCTCAGTGGAAAAAGCCTGCTTGCATTCACTCTATCTATACCCATCACAATTTTATATACCTCTATCAAATCTCCCCTCATTCTTCTACGCTCCAGGGAATAAAGTCCTAACCTATTCAACCTTTCTCTGTAACTGAGTTTCTCAAGTCCCGGCAACATCCTTGTAAACCTTCTCTGCATTCTTTCAACCTTATTTATATCCTTCCTGTAATTTGGTGACCAAAACTGAACACAATACTCCAGATTCGGCCTCACCAATGCCTTATACAACCTCATCATAACATTCCAGCTCTTATACTCAATACTTCGATTAATAAAGGCCAATGTACCAAAAGCTCTCTTTACAACCCTAACTACCTGTGACGACACTTTTAGGGAATTTTGTATCTGTATTCCCAGATCCCTCTGTTCCACTGCACTCCTCAGTGCCTTACCATTAACCCTGTATGTTCTATGTTGGTTTGTCCTTCCAACGTGCAATACCTCACACTTGTCAGTATTAAACTCCATCTGCCATTTTTCAGCCCATTTTTCCAGCTGGTCCAAGTCCCTCTGCAGGCTCTGAAAACCTTCCTCACTGTCTACTACACCTCCAATCTTTGTATCATCAACAAACTTGCTGATCCAATTTACCACATTATCATCTAGATCATTGATATAGATGACAAATAACAATGGACCCAGCACTGATCCCTGTGGCACACCACTAGTCACAGGTCTCCACTCGGAGAAGCAATTCTCTACCACCACTCTCTGGCTTCTTCCATCGAGCCAATGTCTAATCCAATTTACCACCTCTCCATGTATACCTAGCGACTGAATTTTCCTAACTAACCTCCCATGCAGGACCTTGTCAAAGGCCTTACTGAAGTCCATGTAGACAATATCCACTGCCTTCCCTTCATCCACTTTCCTGGTAACCTCCTCGAAAAACTCCAACAGATTGGTCAAACATGACCTACCACGCACAAAGCCATGTTGACTCTCCCTAATAAGCCCCTGTCTATCCAAATGCTTGTAGATTCTGTCTCTTAGTACTCCCTCCAATAACCTACCTACTACTGACGTTAAATTCACCGGCCTATAATTTCCCGAATTACTTTTCGATCCTTTTTTAAACAACGGAACAACATGAGCCACTCTCCAATCCTCCGGCACTTCACCCGTAGACAGCGACATTTTAAATATTTCTGCCAGGGCCCCCGCAATTTCAACACTAGTCTCCTTCAAGGTCCGAGGGAACACTCTGTCAGGTCCCGGGGATTTATCCACTTTAATTTTCCTCAAGACAGCAAGCACCTCCTCCTTTTCAATCTGTACATGTACATGGTCTCACTACTTGATTCCCTCAATTCCATAGATTTCATGCCAGCTTCCTTAGTAAATACAGACGCAAAAAACCTATTTAAGATCTCCCCCATTTCCTTTGGTTCTGCACAAAGCCGACCACTCTGATCTTCAAGAGGACCAATTTTATCCCTTACAATCCTTTTGCTCTTAATATACCTGTAAAAGCTCTTTGGATTATCCTTCGCTTTGACTGCCAAGGCAACCTCAAGTCTTCTCTTAGCCCTCCTGATTTCTTTCTTAAGTATTTTCTTGCACTTCTTATACTCCTCAAGCACCTGATTTACCCCCTGTTTCCTATACATTTCATACAACTCCCTCTTCTTCTTTATCAGAGTTGCAATATCCCTTGAGAACCAAGGTTCCTTATTCCTATTCAATTTGCCTTTAATCCTGACAGGAACATACAAACTCTGCACTCTCAAAATTTCCCCTTTGAAGGCTTCCCACCTACCAATCACATCTTTGCCAGAGAACAACCTGTCCCAATCCACGCTTTTTAGATCCTTTCTCATTTCTTCAAATCTTCAAATCAAACAATATCTTTACAATATTACATAAATACTACTGAAATAGTATTAACTATAAACTCCACCTCAACGTAGAATGGATCTCAACCATTTATACAGTATACTATATAATACAACTACTATACAGATATCGACAGCAAGGTAATTTTGAAATTATCCCATTCTGGCCTAAAGATTTAATTGCTATAGAGTCTTAAAGAAGGGTAACTTTGAAGGTATGAGACATGAATTAGCTAAGATAGACTGGCAAATGACACTTAAAGGGTTGACGGTGGATATGCAATGGCAAGCATTTAAAGATCGCATGGATGAACTACAACAATTGTTCATCCCAGTTTGGCAAAAGAATAAATCAAGGAAGGTAGTGCACCCGTGACTGACAAGGGAAATTAGGGATAGTATCAATTCCAAAGAAGAAGTATACAAATTAGCCAGAAAAAATGGCTCACCTGAGTTCAGCAGAGGAGGACAAAGGGCTTAATTAGGAAGGGGAAAAAAGATTATGAGAGAAAACTGGCAGGGAACATAAAAACTGACTGTAAAAGCTTTTATAGATATGTGAAAAGAAAAAGATTGGTTTAAGACAAATGTAGGTCCCTTACAGACGGAAACAGGTGACTTGATTATAGGGAGCAAGGACATGGCAGACCAATTGAATAATTACTTTGGTTCTGTCTTCACTAAGGAGGACATAAATAATCTTCCGGAAATAGTAGGGGACAGAGGGTCCAGTGAGATGGAGGAACTGAGGGAAATACATGTTAGTAGGGAAGTGGTGTTAGGTAAATTGAAGGGATTAAAGGCAGATAAATCCCCAGGGCCAGATGGTCTGCATCCCAGAGTGCTTAAGGAAGTAGCCCAAGAAATAGTGGATGCATTAGTGATAATTTTTCAAAACTCTTTAGATTCTGGACTAGTTCCTGAGGATTGGAGGGTGGCTAATGTAACCCCACTTTTTAAAAAAGGAGGGAGAGAGAAACCAGGGAATTATAGCCCGGTTAGCCGAACATCAGTGGTGGGGAAACTGCTAGAGTCAGTTATCAAAGATGTGATAACAGCACATTTGGAAAGCGGTGATATCATCGGACAAATTCAGCATGGATTTGTGAAAGGAAAATCATGTCTGACGAATCTCATAGAATTTTTTGAAGATGTAACCAGTAGAGTGGATAGGGGAGAACCAGTGGATGTGGTATATTCGGATTTTCAAAAGGCTTTTGACAAGGTCCCACACAGGAGATTAGTGTGCAAACTTAAAGGACACGGTATTGGGGGTAAGGTATTGATGTGGATAGAGAATTGGTTAGCAGACAGGAAGCAAAGAGTGGGAATAAATGGGACCTTTTCAGAATGGCAGGCAGTGACTAGTGGGGTACCGCAAGGCTCAGTGCTGGGACCCCAGTTGTTTACAATATATATTAATGACTTGGATGAGGGAATTAAATGCAGCATCTCCAAGTTTGCGGATGACACGAAGCTGGGCGGCAGTGTTAGCTGTGAGGAGGATGCTAAGAGGATGCAGGGTGACTTGGATAGGTTAGGTGAGTGGGCAAATTCATGGCAGATGCAATTTAATGTGGATAAATGTGAAGTTATCCACTTTGGTGGCAAAAATAGGAAAACAGATTATTATCTGAATGGTGGCCGATTAGGAAAAGGGGAGGTGCAACGAGATCTGGGTGTCATTATACACCAGTCATTGAAAGTGGGCATGCAGGTACAGCAGGCGGTGAAAAAGGCAAATGGTATGCTGGCATTTATAGCAAGAGGATTCGAGTACAGGAGCAGGGAGGTACTACTGCAGTTGTACAAGGCCTTGGTGAGACCACACCTGGAGTATTGTGTGCAGTTTTGGTCCCCTAATCTGAGGAAAGACATCTTTGCCATAGAGGGAGTACAAAGAAGGTTCACCAGATTGATTTCTGGGATGGCAGGACTTTCATATGATGAAAGACTGGATGAACTAGGCTTATACTCATTGGACTTTAGAAGATTGAGGGGGGATCTGATTGAAACGTATAAAATCCTAAAGGGATTGGACAGGCTAGATGCAGGAAGATTGTTCCCGATGTTGGGGAAGTCCAGAACGAGGGGTCACAGTTTGAGGATAAAGAGGAAGCCTTTTATGACCGAGATTAGGAAAAACTTCTTCACACAGAGAGTGGTGAATCTGTGGAATTCTCTGCCACAGGAAACAGTTGAGGCCAGTTCATTGGCTATATTTAAGAGGGAGTTAGATATGGCCCTTGTGGCTAAAGGGATCGGGGGTATGGAGGGAAGGCTGGTACAGGGTTCTGAGTTGGATGATCAGCCATGATCATACTGAATAGCGGTGCAGGCTCGAAGAGCCGAATGGCCTACTCCTGCACCTATTTTCTATGTTTCTATGTTTCTTACTCTTGTTGGACACATCTTTCCTGACAAGGGAGGTCACTCTGCTTAGCAGGGGGAACTTGTGCCTGTGAAACAGTCTCTGTGGTGGTTGTAGGAGTTGATATTGGGACTGCAGGAGGAGGTTCTGACAGCTGTGGACCCCTTTTCTCAGCTTTCCTCTCTGGATCTATTTCCATCCTTGCTTCTCTCCCAATCCCGGCTTCATTCTCTAGCTTTATCTGCTTTTCTTCTTTCTCACATTTCTTCTTTCTGTCATACCTTTCTATTTCTCACTCACATTCTTTCTATCTAACACTTTTCTCCTTTTCAACTACTTGTCTTTCTTTTTCTTGCCTTCCTTTTTCGTCTAGTTTCTTGTGTGTAACTCTGCATTTGCAAATTTCTCAAGAAATTAGGTCTCATTTATCCACTTCCATTTCCATAACACTTATACAGTATCATTGTCCTCTTTTCCTTTTTCTTCTTTCCACACCTTGGACGTGCATCTTGCCCTTGGGAAGGTGCATTTAGTTCATTGGAGTATTCTCTATTAATCCTTCTTTTGCTCCCTTTATGATCTGATCTCCCCTCTTGGTTCCCTCATCTGTTTTCCAATCTCCATTCACTCCTTTCTTTTTGGCTTTACATTCATCCAGCCTGGCTTTGGTCTTTGCATTGCCTTTTACAAGTAGCTTTTTGTTTCCCATTTTAAGTTTCTGCAATAACCTTAATGCATGCAGAGCAGATTCTGCTTCTTTATACTCACAAAAGTTAAATGCTTGCAACTTTTCTAAAGCTCCCTGAACTCTCTTCCAGCTTAAATCCAAGCCATATTTTGGAAGTAACTGCAAGAAACTGATTTGCAAGCATCTATCAGAAGTTTTCTCAGATATGTTGCCTACAAAAACTGTTGCAGGTGGACCAGCTGCTTTCATCACTTTCACAATTCCTCTAAGCAGCATGGTCCTTCCTTGGTCCAATGTGCTCTCCAACCAGAGGCACAGAGGTTGGTACCAACACCTGTTTGCCCCCTACTTGACAACAGTTCATGGTGTACAGCATGGAAACATGGAAGCAAAAAGTATCAAATACTGGTCTTAAGGTGTTGTACTTAAATGCATGCAGCATAAGAAATAAGGTGGATGATTTTGTTGTACAGCTACAGATTGGCAGGTCTGATATTGTGGCCATCACAGAGACCTGGCTAAAGGATGCATGTCTCTGGGAGCTGAACGTCCAAGGATACACGGTGTATCGGAACGATAGGAAGATAGGCAGAGGGGGAGGCGTGGCTTTATTGGTAAGAAATGATATTAAATCATTAGAAAGAGGTGATACAGGATCGGAAGGTGCAGAATCTTTATGGGTTGAGCTAAGGAATAGCAGGGGTAAAAGGACCCTGATGGCAGTTATTTATAGGCCTCCAAACAGCTGCAGGGATGTGGACTGGAAATAGAAAAGGCTTGTCAGAAGGGCAGTGTTATGATAATTGTGGGGGACTTTAACATGCGAGTAGATTGGAAAAATCAGGTCGGCACTGGATCTCGAGAGAGAATTTGTAGAATGTCTGTGAGATGGCTTTTTAGAACAGCTTGTTGTTGAGCCCACTAGGGGATCGGCTATACTGGATTGGGTATTGTGTAATGAACCGGAGGTGATTGGAGAGATTGAGGTGAAGGAACCCTTAGGAGGCAGTGATCATAACATGATTGAGTTCACTGTGAAATTAGAAAAAGAGAAGCCGAAATCTGATGTGTCGCTGCTTCAGTGGAGTAAAGGAAACTGCAGTGGCATGAGAGAGGAACTGGCCAAAGTTGACTGGAAAGAGACACTGGCGGGAAAGACGGCAGAGCAGCAGTGGCTGGAGCTTATGCGAGAAATGAGGAATGTGCAAGACAGGTATATTCCAAAAAAGAAGAAATTTTCGAGTGGAAAAAGGATGCAACAGTAGTTGACAAGAGAAGTCAAAGCCAAAGTTAAAGCTAAGGAGAGGGCATACAAGGAAGCAAAAATTAGTGGGAAGACAGAGGATTGGGAAGTCTTTAAAACCTGACAAAAGGAAACCAAGAAGGTCATTAAGAGAGAAAAGATTAACTCTGAAAGGAAACTAGCAAATAATATCGAAGAGGATACTAAAAGCTTTTTCAAGTATATAAAGAGTAAAAGACAGGTGAGAGTAGATATAGGACCGATAGAAAATGATACTGGAGAAATTGTAATGGGAGATGAGGAGATGGCAGAGGAACTGAACGAGTATTTTGCATCAGTCTTCACTGAGGAAGACAGCAGGATACCGGACACTCAAGGGTGGCAGGGAAGAGAAGTGTGTGCAGTCACAATTACGACACAGAAAGTACTCAGGAAGCTGAATAGGCTAAAGGTTGATAAATCTCCTGGACCAGATGGAATGCACCCTCGTGTTCTGAAGGAAGTAGCTGTGGAGATTGCGGAGGCATTAGCGATGATCTTTCAAAAGTCGATAGATTCTGGCATGGTTCCGGAAGACTGGAAGATTGCAAATGTCACTCCGCTATTTAAGAAGGGGGCAAGGAAGCAAAAAGGAAATTATAGATCTGTTCGCTTGACATTGGTGGTTGGGAAGTTGTTGGAGTCGATTGTCAAGGATGAGGTTACAGAGTACCTGGAGGCATATGACAAGATAGGCAGAACTCAGCATGGATTCCTTAAAGGAAAATCCTGCCTGACAAACCTATTACAATTTTTTGAGGAAATTACCAGTAGGCTAGACAAGGGAGATGCAGTGGATGTTGTATATTTGGATTTTCAGAAGGCCTTTGACAAGGTGCCACACATGAGGCTACTTAACAAGATAAGAGCCCATGGAATTACAGGAAAGTTACATACGTGGATAGAGTGTTGGCTAATTGGCAGGAAACAGAGAGTGGGAATAAACGGATCCTATTCTGGTTGGCTGCCGATTACCAGTGGTGTTCCACAGGGATCAGTGTTGGGGCCACTTCTTTTTACATTGTACATCAGCGATTTGGATAATGGAATAGATGGCTTTGTGGCTAAGTTTGCTGACGATACGAAGATAGGTGGAGGGGCCGGTAGTGCTGAGGAAACGGAGAGTCTGCAGAGAGACTTGGATAGATTGGAAGAATGGGCAGAGAAGTGGCAAATGAAGTACAATGTTGGAAAGTGTATGGTTATGCACTTTGGCAGAAAAAATAAACGGGCAGACTATTATTTAAATGGGGAAAGAATTCAAAGTTCTGAGATGCAATGGGACTTGGGAGTCCTCGTACAGGATTCCCTTAAAGTTAACCTCCAGATTGAGTCGGTAGTGAAGAAGGCGAATGCAATGTTGGCATTCATTTCTAGAGGAATAGAGTATAGGAGCAGGGATGTGATGTTGAGGCTCTATAAGGCGCTGGTGAGACCTCACTTGGAGTACTGTGGGCAGTTTTGGTCTCATTATTTAAGAAAGGATGTGCTGACGTTGGAGAGGGTACAGAGAAGATTCACTAGAATGATTCCGGGAATGAGAGGGTTAACATATGAGGAACATTTGTCCGCTCTTGGACTGTATTCCTTGGAGTTTAGAAGAATGAGGGGAGACCTCATAGAAATATTTCAAATGTTAAAAGGCATGGACAGAGTGGATGTGGCAAGGTTGCTTCCCATGATGGGGGAGTCTAGTACGAGAGGGCATGACTTCAGGATTGAAGGGCGCCCTTTCAGAACAGAAATGCGAAAAAATTTTTTTAGTCAGAGGGTGGTGAATCTATGGAATTTGTTGCCACGGGCAGCAGTGGAGGCCAAGTCATTGGGTGTCTTTAAGGCAGAGATTGATATGTATCTGAGTAGCCAGGGCATCAAAGGTTATGGTGAGAAGGCGGGGCAGTGGGACTAAATAGGATAAAATGGATCAGCTCATGATAAAATGGCGGAGCAGACTCGATGGGCCGAATGGCCTACTTCTGCTCCTTTGTCTTATGGTCTTATGGTCTAATTGTGGCATCATCCGGTACCTTTCTTAATTCACTTTCAGTTGACTGGATTACAGGGGATGTGACAGGCAAATGGAACATGGATCTCCAATCAAGTTGTTGTGGTCTCTGCCAATCATGCCCTCACAATGCTGGCCCTCCTGTTTTTACTATATACAAGCCTAATGTGATCGGTTATGAATGTTATTCACACAGGAATGATCTTTTCTCCAGTATAAGTTCTTTGTTGGATACTTGCAGGCTTCAGTTCACCCCTGTCTTGTTTGTCTGCTGCATAGAACCCTTTGCGGAAGCCATCAGGAGGGATGAGGGCATAAGAGGGGTGACGCTGCCAGGCAGTGGAGGGACCCAAGTGAAAACCTCCCTGTACATGGACGACGTCACCATCTTCTGCTCTGATCCGAGGTCAGTTCGCAGGTTGATTGGCACCTGCGAACAGTTCGAGCTAGCGTTGGGGGCCAGGGTCAACCGCACGAAGAGCGAAGCCATGCTCTTCGGCAACTGGCCCGACCGATCCAGTGTCCCCTTCACCATCAGGTCTGACCATGTGAAGGTGTTGGGGATCTGGTTCGGAGGGGCTGAGGCGTGCAACAAGAACTGGCAGGAGCGGACTGCCAAGGTGAAACAGAAACTGGGACTGTGGGGAGGGCGCTCCCTGTCGATAACGGGCAAGAACCTGGTCATCAGGTGTGAGGTGCTCTCAGGGCTGCTGTACTTGGTGCAGGAACTGGCCCGTCCCCCGCTCCTACAGCTCGGAAATCACCCGAGCTGTCTTCAGATTCGCCTGGGGATCCAAGATGGAACGGGTGAGACGGACCGTCATGCACAAGTCCCTGGACAATGGGGGCAAGAACATCCCCAGTGTCGCCCTCACCCTGATGGCCAGCTTCGTATGTGGCTGCATCAGATTGTGTGTAGAACCCAGGTATGTGGGCACCAAGTACCACTATGTGCCCAGGTTCTACCTGTCGCCCTGGCTACGAAGGATGGGTCTGGCCCCACTCCCGCGCAACGCCCCAGTCAGCTGGTCGTTGCCGGCATACCTGTCCTACGTAGCAAAGTTCTTCCAGGAGAACGCCTTTGACCACAGGGCCATCAGGCAGTGGTCAGCACGTAGTGTCCTGCAGGCACTGCAGGAGAAGGACGTGATGGACACAGTGGGGTGGTTCCCTGAGCAGACTGTCCAGTTCATCTGGCAAAATGCCTCATCGCCAGATCTCACCAACAGGCACCAGGACCTCGCCTGGCTGGCGGTAGAGGGGCCCTCCCAGTCAGAGCCCTCCTGTATGCCCGGAACGTCGTCTCCGCACCCCACTGCCCACGGGAGGGCTGCAGTGAGGAGGAGTCTGTGACCCACCTCTTTGCACACTGCCAGTTCGCAAAGAGGGTGTGGAGGAGGATGGACGGGCTAGTGTCACGTTTTATCCCCTGCAGCTGCGTAACAGAGGACTCTCTGATCTATGGGCTGTTCCCGGGGACGCACACGGAGACCAACATCCGGTGCTGCTGGCAGATCATCAACTCGATGAAAGACGCTCTTTGGTCGGCCCGAAACTTGATGATCTAACAGCACATGGAGATATCCGTGGGAGAATGCTGCCGTCTGGCACATTCCCGGCTGCAGGAGTACGTGCTGAGGGACGCACTGAAACTTGGTGCAGCCACCACAAGGGCCCGGTGGGGAAGGACCACAGTATAGGTTTCTCCACTCATGGGAGTGGGAGGGGTCGGTGGGCGGGGAGTATACCCCTCAACAATGATATGCTAAGCTGAACTACTGGAGTGCCACGTGGGTGGCTATAAATACGGATATGTACTGACTATAATGGAAACGTATGTAAAGGATGAAAAGTTATTGAATGGTTTATTGTATATATTTATTTTTGAATAAAGTATTTTTGGAAAAAAAACATCTTTGAAATGCCATTCAAACTCATTTTGAGGATGACTGAAACAGCCAAGCCAGTGTCTAATTCCATTTTAATTAATTTGCCTTTCACTTCTGGTGCAAGCCACATCACTCGTCTCTGGGTAGTTTTCAAATTTTAAATCTCAAGGCTGCTCAGTCTTGCATCATTCATCATTATCAGATTAGTGCTCTTTTAGAAACTGCAACTTGACTCTATCTTTTTCTCTTCGCTGTGCAATCCATTTATTTTTGTCTGCCACACGCTCTTAGTCTGTGTTCTACTTTGTTGTATTTTCTGCAAGTTTCACAATTAAATCAGTATTGGTTTGGCGTATGAAAGCCCCTGACACAATGGTAACACAATTTGTTTGGCTAGACAGGCCTCCGTTTTCATTTTCATTTCTGACTGCAACTCAACTGCATCTGATTTTCTCTTGTTTGCATCTATCTACTGTTTCCAATGCTACAGCCATTTCAACTGTTCTTTTGAATGTAAGTTGTGCTTCAATTAGAAGCCATTTTTGAATGCTTACTTCTAAGATTTCACAAACTAAATGATCTCTCAGTGCATCATTAAGCCCATCACTGAACTGGCAATGCTCAGACAATCTCTTCAATTCAGTCACGTACGCTGAAATGGACTCCGCTGACTTGATTCCTCTTATGAAACCTGAAGTGTTCTACTATCAACAATGGTTTTGGTTCTAAATTTTCCTGCATTACCTACACAATATCAACCAAGCTTACTTTGGCTGGTTTGGTTGGAGCAGTTAAACTTTGAAGTAAACTCATTGCTTTTAAATCCAATGCACTCAGCAAAATTAGCACTCTTTTCTCGTTGGCTATTCAAACACACTAATCTTTCTGATGTAACTAGCCATTTCTGCTTTACACTGAGAAAGATTTAAAAAGGTTCCTTCTCTAGGTTTCAAGTTTCATGTTTTCAAGGTTTCCCAGGGACTTTTCTCTATGTTCCCAAGGTTTATATTTTTCTGATTGTTTCCAAGGCTTATTCAATGTGTTTATGGTTTTTCAATGTCCTCCCCATCTCGAGGATCCCAAACCACCCTCTCGGCCCCGCCCAAGGTTACTTAATCTCAGTCTGTTGGGGTTCCCAGGTCTCTCAGGATTCCCTGGTCTATTGGGGTTCCCAGGTCGCAAAGTCTCTCTGGATCCCTGAGTCTCCCTGCCTCTTGAGTTCCCCATGCCTCCCTCTGAAGTTCCCCAGGTCTCTTGAGTTATCCCTGGATCTCGAGTTTTCAGGTCTTCCTGGCCATCAGGTGCCAGCTATAGGGAGGGGGAGTGCGGGTCCTGCAGTGACCTCTTCAGGCCTGTGCCGGGAATCAGAGAGCATTGGGCACTGAGGTTTTTAGAGCCCCTGAATTAGTTAATTGTTGCTTAACAACAGTTATTAATGGTTTAAGAGTTCCATGTGTTTTTCTTGAGTGACTTGCTCTTTGTAATGTGGTTTCCTGGTGCTTTCTGTTGAAGTTTATTTTGATAGGCTCAGGGATTCTGTGTTAGTTTTATTGTTGAAGCAGATGTCCGATTAGCTCCAATCAGAGGGTCCTCATTTTGAGAATGATTCGTCTCATGGTGCCACTTTGTCAAGTTACCTCTGTATAAGCTCTTGTTTCTATCTCTACATGGAAGTCTTCAGCTCTGATATTGGCAGTGCCCACCGTGGCACTTATCTACCAGGTGGACACAGGTCTGGGGGTCCACCAAGGATGAACATGATGCACAACTGAGACAGGTGCTAGACATGACATGGAATGTCAATTTGAAATTGAATAAAGAGAAATGTGAGTTTGGCATTAAGACATTGAATTTCATAGGGGGTGTCATATCCAAAGAGGGAGTGAAGCCTGACCCAAGAAAGATGTCAGCCATTGAAACCATGGAGAGGTCCTGAAACAAAGAAGAGGTGAGACGTTTCTTGGGGGTGGTGACTTATCTGGCTAAGTTCATTCCTCGACTGTCAACAGTGTCAGTACCACTTAGGTCACTCCTTGAGCAGCAAAAGAGTGGATTTGGTCCCATGAATAAAAAGTGTGTTTCTACATGCTGAAAAGGGGCCTACCCGAAGAGCCCGTGTTGAAGTTTTATGACTCAGAAAGATGTACTAGGATCTTGGCTAATGTGTGCCGGTACAGCCTTGGACAGTACTACTGCAGCAGCATGATGACACATGGCAACCTCTGGCCTATCCTATGCATCAAGGTCTTTAACAAGTGTGGAAGCAAACTATGCAGAGATAGAGAAAGCGTCTCGCCAGCATGTATGCATGCGAAAGGTTCCATCAGTATATCTGTGCACAAGATTTTGAATGGGAGACAGACCATAATCCATTGGTTCCAACTCTGTCCAAACCACTGAATGACTGTCCCATGAGGATACAGCGCATGTTGATAAGGCTGCAGAAATATGACATGAAGATGATCTATACATTGGGAAAATATATGTTTGCTGCTAATGCATTGTCTTGAGCGGTCAACAAGAAAGAAAAGAGTGACCAAGAAATTAACACTGATATAAGGCCCATGTTGACATGATTGCCACCTTGATTCCAGTATCTCCTGATAGAATAGAGAAGATTAGGAAAGCAGCAGGGACAGATGAAACAACGAAAGTACTCACAGAGACAATTCAGAAAGGATGGCCAGCAGCTAAGAATGACTGTGTCACTAGGTTCGGATATGGCCTAAGTGCAGAGTGAGAGACACTGAAGCAGGTTGATAGTTCACAGACTTTAATCCGAACAGTGTTAAAGGGAAAAGAAAAAAATAAACACTAGGCCAAACAGAGCCATTAACTAAAACTCTCAAATGGAAAACAAAGCCTGCACTGTGGCTGAAAAGAACAACTAAGAATAAAATGAATACTGCTAGTCTTCAGAGTCAGTGGACTCGACAGTCCAATTTCTCCAGCAAGGCGGAATGCAAGCAGGCAGCAAAGCATTGCTGTGTTCAAGTCTCGACAAATACTATGATGGAATGAATGGAGTTAAATACAATCACAATGAAATAATAATTAACTGACATGTGCATATTCACAAGCGCAATTGCCGTATCTACTGCGCTGCCGAATCTATGGTTGTGACAGGGCCCCCCTCATTTATCATGGTCTCGACACCAGCTATGCCTTCAAGGATCACCTAGATAGTTTTACGGTAGACCTCTGATGTAGACAGAATCCCATACGGTAGCCTGTAGTCAAAGAAAGTGATCTCTTCCTTGTGGCATGTTAAACGTACACAGACTCAAACTTGCCTTGACAAACTTCATCTGCCAAAACCCAGAAGATGTGTGGAGCTTGCTAAACCACTTGGAACCTGCAAACTGGGACATGATCTCCTCCCATGTTGGCAATTTGAAATACTCTCTCGATGGCTTCATTGAGACCTCTTGGGTCTAGATATATCCGCAATGCTCCATTTTTCTTCTGCACAATGACCAGAGAGCTCACCCAATCTGTTGGTTCTTTAATTTTCTGTGTGACATTTATCCATTCCATGCATGCTAGTTCTTGTTTAAGTTTGTCTCTAAAGTGTAAACGGAACTTTCCTGCATGCATGGACAACAGGAGCCAAAATTCAATATGAATTTTGTGCACACCAGGTAAGCGTCCAAGCCACTTAAAGACAACTGCGTACTCTTCCATGAATGTTGGGTGGTCACCTTTGGTCTATTTCCGAAAGATTTTCCGAAAGATTGAGTCACAGTAATGATATTTTTAGCTTGTCCTCCCATTCTGTAAAAAAAATAGTTTAAATTAAGTATATTAAATGTTAAATTAATGTTAGAGAGTAAAAGACACGTCTTCTTACCTTGAGTTCTTCAGTCCAAATGCTACTAGGCCAAAGTCACGTGATTAGATAAGCAAAACAGGTAACGAATCATAACTCCTAGTCATCACAACCACCTGTTAATGATTACCTAACCACGTTACGGGGTGGGCGGTGACCTTGAACGTGTGATGTCATTGACCTTCATAGGCGTGTCCCAATCCTGGTAACGGGCCAACCCTAAAAAAAATGGCAGCGTGCTAACCCTACTTGGCCTTGAGCCAACCCTATTTGACCTTGGCCAACCCTACTTGGGGTTAGCGCCTTGGCATGTGACATATGGTCCTTTGGTCTATTTCTTAATGCATGCATTACTAAATGACAATAAAAGAGGACTGCGTGTCCTTATAATCTAATCTAATCTAAAGCCACTATGATTGAGCTTTTCACATGCACTCAGACTTAATATTGGCTGTCTCATTTTTCTACAATCAGTAGCTGCCTTTAGGTGCTTCCCTTTGTGCTTGAAAGTCATTATACAGCCGCTTTTTACTAAAACAGTTTCTCCAGTGTGGCCTTGAAAGTCACTATACAGCCGTCTTTTACCGGAACATTCTGTCCAGTGTAGCCTGTCACCCTTAACTTCACTAAGTTCACTTGTTCTTTACTTTGAGAGTCTTATAATCATCCACAGACAACAGATTCACCTGGGCTCCAGTGTCAAGCTTCAATGGAATTATTGTCTTATTCACAGTCTCTGGAACACCAGGACTTTCCATAAACAGGATGTGTCTTTGGAATGTGACTACCGCCATGTTTGCTGCACTTGCTGTTTGTGCCTTCCTTTTTGCTTTGCTGTTGCTTTAGGAAATGCCTTGTGCGCTGCTCTGTTTTCACTGCATACGCTGTTGTGCCTGCTCTATGCAGCTTCTTAGCTTGTGCTTGCGTGGTCTCTGCTGCGCACACATATTTACAGCCTTTTTTAGAGTCAAAGCTTTTCCACAGAGCATTCTTTCACTGAGCCCATTATCTGGGATTCTGGAAACTATTCTGTGAAAGCCACCTCAGGTTGTGGGGCCGCCTCCTTGTTGGTTGTAGGTGTTGACTCTAAGACTGTGGGAAGTGGTCTGGACACCTTTCTTCTCCTTTTCACTCTCTGAATCTATTTTGATCCCTTTCTCTTTCTTTCTCACATTCCTTCTCTCTTTCACACCATTCTGTTTCTCATTCACATTCTTTCTCTCTATCTCTTCCCTCCTTTTTGTTGTTCTAATTTGTGCATCTTAATCTTGAGAAGGTGCATTTATTTCACTGGAGTATTCTCTTACTAATCCTTCTATTACTCCATTTCTGATCTGATTTCTCCTCTTGGTTTCCTCTTCTCCACAACCAGGGGTGCAGTGCTGCCGGAGCTCAGCAGAGCACCGCTCTGACACCTCTGTAAACAGAAGTCAAAATAAACAAGCGGGAAATTTAACAGTGGCCGCAAATTAAATAGAGGGAATTTTACAGAAGTGGGGGTTGGGGAGAGGGTGTGGTGGCTGGTGGGGAAAATACCACTAATAACATTAGAATATTTGATCATTTTTGGTGAAATCCTGGAGCTGTGACTGTTTTGTGAAATTCCTCCTCGCTCGACCCGTTGTCCCAGCATACCCTGCTGTAACCTCCCGCCATTTCACAGATTCTCAGTATTTCTCCAGCACTCGTCATTTGAGCAATGTTCACCAAGAAAATAAAAATCTTAGATCTTTTGAAAAGTGGCATGTCGCTTGCTGAAGTGGGCCATAAGGTCGGTAAGAACGAATCGAGCATTCGCACATTAAAGCAAAAAGAAGCTGAATTTCATGGAAGCGTTAGTGCTACCCCTACAATGGCAGAAATGGTCTCTCTGGTTCATGATAAAGTGCTTGCAAAGACTGAGAAAGCATTAAGTGTGTGGCTAGAGGACATGTCACAGAAGCATATCCCTGTTGATGGCAAAATTATGCGTGAAAAAGCACTTAGCCTCTATGAGCACTACTGTGAGGAGATTGAGGAGAATGAGAGGAAGGAGTTTAAGGCTAGTAGGGATGGCTGGCTAGCTATGTAAAGTGCTACAGCCTCAAGGTTTAAAGATCAAGGGAGAATTGGCATGGCAGATGTACCAAGTATCCTATTATGGAGCCGATCAAAGTACACGTTTGAAGTCTCTCAGAAAAACATTGTTGATCACAAACTATCAAAATCTCACACTGCTGCTCTAAGTGTTGAAAATATAGCTAGTGAAGATGCTCTTGGAAAATTATGTGATACCATGAATGCTTTGCATCTAAAGGCAACTTGTTCAATTTTTCGTCCTGCATATTATTTAGCTCAGAATGACAGACCGTACTCTGATCACTTTGGCTTATTGGAACTTCAAAAAAATGATATTGACATTGGAATTGGACTGCATTCCCGCACTAGTGCTACAGATATAATTAATCACATAGCCATTAATATGAAAAAGAAAATTTGCCAGCATATCAAGCAGATAAATGGCAAATTCTCCATTCTCATTGATGAATCAACAAGCCTGAGCATTAAGACCGCCCTAATAGTTTATTTGAAATGTGAAAGTGATAAGGAAGGGGATCCCCATTTTAGGTTTTTAGATCTAATTGAACTGCCTGATCAGGAAGCTGCAACTATTGCTAAGCATCTATTGAACTGTCTCAATAACCATGAGTTTGATGATTCTTACTTGAAACAGAACCTTGTAGCATTTGCTGGTGATGGGGCAAGCATAGTGCTTGGTGTCAAATCCAGTGTTGCTACAATTCTCAAGGAACATTACCCTGATGTGATAATTTTGCTCTGTCTTAATCACAGATTAAAACTTGCAGTAGGTGATTCGGTGAGAGAAGTTCATGGAATAAATCATTTTCAATTATTTATGGACAAATTGTACTCTGTTTACAGAAGATCACCTCTAAATCACAAGGAACTGTCTGAATGTGCCTCTCAACTAGAACAACAAGTTTGCAAAATAGGCCGTGTTCTGGGCACCAGGTGGGTAGCTAGCTCGTTTTGAACAGTTTCAGCAGTGTGGCAAAATTATGAAGCACTGGGTTCATTTTGAACAAGATCTGGGAGTGACCGAAAAACCTATGAAGGTCTGTTGAAAAGACTCTCTTCAGAAAGGTTTCTATTGGATTTAGCTCTAATGTATGACACGTTGCATGAACTTGGTTTATTGTCAGTGTGTTTACAGAAACGCACGACTACGATTGTTTATGCAGACTGTTACGTACCCCGTAACTGGGTTGCCAAACCAGCAGAAATGGATCACTCAGTTGGAGTCTGGAGTACTAGAACTAAGAAAGTTTTATTAAAGAAACAAGCAACACAGTAATCAAAAGGATAATAAATGCAACAGTTCAGCGATGATAAACACACATGTGCACAGAATTAAGATAACAGCATCAATCAAGCTCTATCGTTGTCTAGGGGTAAATGACCAAATTTCAAAGTGACTCAAAGTTCAGTCCAGTTTAGTAGTTCAGTTCGCAGTAATCGTTGCCATGGCGATGGACAACGTGGGGGGAGAGAGAGAGAGAACAGGAACAATTGATCATTCAGACATGGCTTCACTCACAGACCGACGATATGGCTCACAAGCAGCTTTTGGGCAGGTCCTTGGTGATGTCACCTGAGGTCACCGACTGCGACCCCTCCTCCAGATGCGGTCGATCCTCTGCAGTGAACCCGGCACCCAGGCAAGGGCGGACACACACCGGGTTCCTGCTGATCGTACCTTTCCACCCTGGCCGTTGTCTGATACTTCCCACCGACTCGTGAGAGGCGTACCGCTTCCAGGGTCTTGTTACCTCGGGTGGCGTGTGTGTGCTGCCTTAGCGAACCTGTCCCTTTTTATCCCCCTGCTGGGGTATCGCCTGTCCATCACTTCAAACAGTTCAGGGTTCAAAGGGGGAGCCGCTCCAGACAGCTCTCTACACATCTCCAGGTGCTGTTTCATTGTGTCCCTTATCTCTCTCTTGAAGACAGGTGGCAGACCAACTGCTGATCACACAGGACAGCTAACATCTTATCTATGTGTATTCGTCACAAGACAAACTGATCCAACGGAGCATAAGATCACTGCATGGACTGAAAAAGCAACCTGGTACAAAAACTCTAGAAGCTCAAGAGGCAGTTGAAAAGGGGAAGTTTGGAGCAACAACAAAATTGTCTCCATTAATTATCTACAGTTTCTTACTAGTCTTATAAACAATTTGCAGCACCGTATGTTCACGGCAAGATCCTTGAAAGTTTCTCAAACTTCTAAACCTCAATGTATGTATAAATCCCTGCTAAATGAAATGTGTGTCCTTATAAAGATAACTAACCTGCTAAAATACCACCTAATTATGGAGAAGCTGCAATATGATCTCTCTGTAAGAGATTTAAGCTTTCTTCTTTCTCTGTAATGAATGCCTTCAGAGATTATGTGGAGAATCGTGGACGCCGCATCCCCCAAGATTTACGCCCATTACTGAGCTGTTCACAAGTTATTCCTATTAGTACGTGAGAGAGGATTCAGTCACATGAACTTGATAATAACAACAACATGCTCAAGAAGTCTCATAAATCATGTATCAGCACTTATGTTTGTTAAACTACACGGACCTCCTCTAGTTCAGTGGAATCCTGAGCCGTATGTCACATCACGGCTGCGGTACCACAGATCAGCAGGTGACACCAGAACAACAGTTGCTTCAGGCCCCTGAACAAATATTACGCCTGATCCTTTGTGGAAATTATTCTGAAACTTCTCATTGGTGGCATTTGGTAAGTAGGTAATTACTTTTAAATTGGTAAAATACATGATTACCGTCTTTTTCTTTACTTGCTTAATAATTATATTTTATGATAATTAGGGAGTGCAACCGTCCAATACTTTGTCATATTACTAAATTAAGTATTATATGTTTTATTGTACCAGTTATACACTGAAATGTGGTGACAGGCTATAATCCTGTTAATGTCTGAACTATCACTATATTTCTGTGGAGCCCTGGAATTCATATATTTTTTTCATCTTGGTTTAGTGCTTGACATTATAAGAAGCCCTATTCAAATATCTATATGGCACACCCAATTTGTGTACCTTCTCATTACATGAATGGGGCGAGGAAGTTGCCCAGTACATGAAATGAGCAGGTACATAAATTGGGTGAAACATATACAAAGAGAGAATATGGGAAAGAGCATTTTGTCAGCTCTGGCACCTAAAAAATTAAACATCATCTGACGAATCCTCTGTTTACGTATCTTGCAGGTCCAGCGAAGCTTTAAAAAGCAGGAAGTTTTTCAACGGGAGTCATTGATTGGAGTTCTGCACGGATGCAATAGGAGTGTTCCTGTGCAGGTCTGGCAAAGAGCTTTTCAAAAGCCAGTCTCTATAAAAGAGAGGTCATCGATGGAGTAGTCTGAGGCAGAGTAATAAGGTTTTGGTTCAACAAGGTTTCGGCAAGAACAGGCGGAGTCAAGGTAAGTAGGTAAATTAATTCATTATTTCTTTTTTTAAATCTTGTGGTAATATCCACAGAGCCAGGGTTCTGTTCTGGGTGTCAAATGTGGAATTTCTGGGTGACTTCCAGCCTCCCTGATAGCCACATCTGCACCAGGTGCATTGAGCTGCAGCTCCTTAGAGACCGCATTAGGGAACTGGAGCTGCAGCTCGATGACCTTCGGCTTGTTTGGGATAGTGAGGAAGTGATAGAGAGGAGCTACAAGGAGGTAGTCATCCCAAGGCTACAGGAGACAGGTAAATGGGTAACTGTCAGGAGAGGGAAGGGAGAACATCAGATAGTGGAGAGCATCCCTGTGACCATCCCCCTCAACAATAACTACTCCATTTTGAGTACTGTTGGGGGGACCACCTACCTGGGGAAAGCAACAATGGCCATGCCTCTGGCACTAAGTCTGGCCCTGTGGCTCAGAACAGTAGAGAATTGAAGGAGATGGCAGCAATGATAGGGGACTCTATAGTCAGGGTGCAGATAGGCTATGCTGTGGACGTGCAAACGAAACACGGGTGGTGGTCTACCTCCCAGGTGCCAGGGTCCGCAATGTTTCCGACATGTCCACAAAATCCTGAAAAGGGAAGGTAAGCAGCCAGAAGTTGTGGTACATATTGGTACCAATGACATAGGTGGAAAAAGGGATGATGTCCTGAAAAAAAGAATACAAGGAATTAGGAAGGAATCTGAGAAGCAGGACCTCAAGGGTAGTAATCGTGGGATTGCTGCCTGTGCCATGTGACAGTGAGGATAGGAATAGAATGAGGTGGCAGATGAATGCGTAGCTGAAGAATTGGAGCAGGGGACAGGGATTCAGATTTCTGGATAGTTAGGAACTCTTCTGGGGTAGGTGCGACCTGTACAAAAGGGTTGGATCGCATTTGAATCCGAGGAGACAAATATTCTTGCAGGCAGATTTACTAAAGCTGTTGGGAGTGGTTTAAGCTAATCTGGCAGGGGGATGGGAACCGGTATGATAGAGCTGAGGATGAGCCAGCAGGTTTACAAGTAGATGATGGGTGTAACATGAATGTAAGGAAGGACAAGCCAATGATTGGGTACAAATGCAGACAGAACAAAGAGTTAAATTGTATCAGAGGCAAAATTCAAAAGGGCAAAGAACACAGGACTGAAGGTGTTGTATTTAAATGTGTATAGCATTCGGAATAAAGTGGACAAACTCAAGGCGCAGTTAGAGATTGGTTAGTATGACATTGTGGGCATCACTGAGTTGTGGATGAAAGAAGGCCATAGTTGGGAGCTTAACATCAAAGGCTATACTTTGTATTGAAAGAACAGGCAAGAAGGCAAAGATGGTGGTGTGGCTCTGTTGGGAAGAGATGGAATTACACCTTTAGAAAGAGGTGACATCGGTCAGAGAATGTTGAATCTTTGTGGGTGAAATTAAGAAACTGCAAAGTTTATAAAACCATTATGGTAATCATATATAGCCCTCAAATGGTAGCCAAGATGTGGGGTTGATATTGCAAAGGGAGCTGGAAAAGGCATGTAATAAGGGTAATGACACAATTGTAATGGGGGACTTCAATATGCAAGTGGATTGGGAAAATAAACCTGGAATCAGATCACAAGAGAGGGAATTTGTTGAATGCCTACAAGATGGCTTTTTAGAGCAGCTTGTACTTGATCCTACTCAGGAAAAGGCTATCTTAGATTGAATAACCCAGATCTTATTAGGGAGCTTGACGTAAAAGAACTCTTAGGTGACAGCGATCATAATATGATTGAATTCATGCTGCAGTTTGAGAGGGAGAAGCATAACTCACATGTATCAGTATCACAATGGACTAAAGGGAATTACAGAGGCATGAGAGAGGAGCTTGCCCAGGTGGATTGGTGGAGGATACTGGTGGGGATGACAGCACAGCAGAGATGGCTGAAGTTTCTGGGAATAGTTCACAAGGTGCAGTATAGATATGTCCCACAGAGGAAGTTGTTCTCAAATGACAGGGGTAGGCAACCATGGCTGACAAGGAAAGTTAAGGACTGCATAAAAGCCAAAGAAAGGGCCTATAATATAGCAAAGGTGAGTGAGAAGATGGATGATTAGGAAGTTTTTAAAATCCAGCAAAAGGCTATCCAACAAAAAAGCTATAAGCAGGGAAAACTTGAAATATGAAGGCAGACTAGTCAATAATATAAAGCAGGATACCAAAAGTTTTTTCAGTTATATAATGAGTAAAAGGGAGATGAGAGTTGATATTGGACCACTTGAAAAAGAGGTTGGTGAGGTAGTATTGGGGGGGGCAAAGAAATGGCAGAACTTTGCATCTGTCTTCACTGTGGAAGACACTAGCTGTGTGCCAGAGGTTCGTGAGTGTCAGGGAGCAGGAGCGAGTGCCATTGCTATTACAAAGGAAAATGTGCTAGGCAAACTCAGAAGTCTTAAGGTACCTGGACCAGATGGACTACATCTCAGAGTCCTGAGAGAGGTTGCTGAAGAGATAACGGATGCATTGGTCATGATCCTTCAAGAATCACTTGATTCTGGCATGGTTCCAGAGGAATGAAAGAATGCAAACGTCACTTCACTCTTTAAGAAAAGAGGAAAGCAAAAGAAAGGTCATTAGCCTAAACTCAATGGGGATAAAAGGGCCCTTTTCTGCTTGGTTGCCAGTGACTAGCAGTGTTACTCCACTCTTTAAGAAAGGAGGGAGGCAGCAAAAAGAAAATTACGGACCAGTAAGTTGACCTTAGTGGTTGGGAAGATGTCAATTGTTAAGGATGAGGTTATGGAGTACTTGGTGACACAGGACAAGATGGGACAAAGTTAACATGTTTTCCTCAAGGGAAAATCCTGCCTGACGAACCTGTTGGAATTCTTCGAGGAAATTACGAGTAGGATAGATAAAAGGGACACAGGGGATGTTGTATATCTGAACTTTCAGAAGGTCTTTGATGAAGTGATACACATGAGGCTGCTTACCAAGGGAAGAGCCCATGATATTACAGGAAAGTTACTGGCATTGTTAGAGCATTGGCTGCTTGGCAGGAGGAAGCAAATGGGAATAAAAAGATCCTTTTCTGGTTGGCTGCCAGTGACTAGTGGTGTTCCCCAGGGGTTGGTGTTGGGACCACTTCTTTTTATGTTGTATATCAATGATTTAGATGATGGAATAGATGGCTTTGTTGCCAAGTTTGCAGGTGATACAAAGGTTGGTGCAGGTAGTGTTGAGGAAACAGGCAGGATGCAGAAGGACTTAGACAGATTAGGAGAACGAGCAAGAAAGTGGCAAATGAAATACAATGCTGGAAAATGCATGGTCACGCACTTTGATAGTAGAAATAACTGCATGGTCTATTTTCTAAATGGGGAGAAAATCCAGGAATCTGAGATGCAGAGGGACTTGGGAGTCCTTTTTCAGAACACCCTGAAGGTTAACTTGTAGGCTGAGTCGGTGGTGAGGAAAGCAAATGCAATTTTGGCATTCATTTCAAGAGGTCTGGAATGCAAGAGCAATGATGTGATGCTGAGTCTTTATAAGACACTGGTGAGGCCTCACTTTGTGTATTGTGAACAGTTTTGGGACCCGCATCTTCAAAAAGATGTGCTGGCATTGGAGAGGGTCCAGAGGAGGTTCACGAGGATGATTCCAGGAATGAAAGGGTTATCATACGAGGAACGTTTGATAGCTCTGGGTCTGTACCTGCTGGAATTTAGATAGATGAGGGGGAATCTCATTGAAAGCTTTCGAATGTTGATAGGCCTAGACAGAGTAGATGTGGAAAGGATGTTTCCCATGGTGAGACAATCTAGGACAAGAGGGCACAGCCTCAGGATAGAGGGGCGCCCTTTCAAAACAGAGATGCGGAGAAATTTCTTTAGCCAAAGGGTGGTGAATTTGTGGAATTTGTTGCCATGTGCAGCTGTGGAGGCCAGTTCGTTGGATGTATTTAAGGTTCTTGATTGGACATGACATCAAAGGTTACAGGAGAAGGCCAGGAACTGGGGTTGAGGAGGAGATAGTTAAAAAACGATGTCGATGGGTCAGCTGGCCTAATTCTGCTCCTATATCTTATGGTCTTATGAAGAGAGTCCAGAGGAGGTTCTCAAGGATGATTCCAGGAATGAAAGGGTTAACATAAGAGGAAGGATTGGCAGCTTTGGGCCTGTACTCACTGGAATTTAGAAGAACGCGGGGGGATCTCATTGAAACCTACCAAATGTTGAAAGGACTAGATAGGGTGGACGTGGAGAGGATGTTTCCTGTGCTGGGGGTATCCAGAACTAGAGGGCACAGCCTCAAAATTGAGGGGTGACCTTTTAGAACAGAGGTAAGGAGGGATTTTTTTAGCCAGAGAGTAGTGAATCTGTGGAATGCTCTGCCACAGACCGCACTGGAGGCCAAGTCTGAGTGTGTATATTTAAGGCGGATAGTTTCTTGATTGGTCAAAGGATATAGCAAGAAGGCAGGTGTATGGGGATGAGTGGGGTCCAGGATCAGCCATGATGAAATGGTAGAGTAGACTCAATGGGTGAATGGTCTAATTTTGCTCCTTTATCTTATGGTCTTATGGACTGGAGAAAATGGCATTAAAAGCATTCAAGAATGTTGTTGAAAATTTTCTTGGCATCTATAGAGCACCTGGTTGACAACATGCTTCAAGCATACAAAACCGTGAAGTGCAACATCTCACTAAAGATTCATTGCCTGCATTCCCATTTACACTTCTTCCCTGCAAATCCTGGTGCTCTCAGTGACGAGCATAGTGAAAGATTTCATCAGGACATTACGGTCATGGAGAAACGGTCGTACATTGTCATTGCAGAGAAAATCCCTCACAGTTGCTTCATGTTCAGTTCCTGGACGACTTCACTTTTGTTCCGTTCACTACTGCATTCGGTTTTGATTGTTATCCTTTCCTTTTCCAATTGCATCAGCTCTTCATCTATCCGTTCTTGGTCATGGGATGCCAAAACCTCTTCACATCATCTTCATCAACTTCCACAAGCCAAACTCACTTTGTCCTTACTTCGGTCACCACGATCAAAATGCTTAATTATGTCTAGTTTTACGCTAAGTGTAACACCCTTACGAGCTCTTTTAGGCTTTTCCGATACCTTAGAACTCATCTTGCTAACGGATGCTCACAGGCATGTGTTTAAGCAACGCCGTCTAGAATGCCGTTCTGAATCCGAGGGACAGCGGCTACTCGGGGCGTGCGCTGCTTTTTTTCATAACAGTGAAAACACCTTCAGTTAGCGAAAACAGGTAACTAATATAGGTCTTTCATAACAGTGAGGTTTCATAAAACGGGATGTTCAAAAAGCGGGGGACACCTGTACACAAGGTTACTCAAATGTTTTTGGTTTTTGGATTATTAAATACACAACATCGTATTACTTTGTTTTATGGCTGTCTGCAAGAGGTAGAATTTCAAGGTTGTATACACAGTGGTCCCCAACCACCAGGCCATGAGGAAACGATATGATTTGGCAATATGAACTGATATGAGCCAGCTGCTCCTTTCCTCATTCCCTGTCACACCTACTGTTGAACTTCAACGCACACAAGGTCTGCAAGGATATTGTTGATATTAAACCGGTCTGCGGTGCACAAAAGGTTGGGGACCCTGGTATACTGTATTCATTCTTTGATAATAAATGTACTTTGAAGCTTTGAGCCTCAGGTTGTTCCACAGCACCAGGTTCGGGAACAGTTATTACCCCTCAACCGTCAGGCTCCTGAACCAGAAGGAACTGCTCTTGCCCCATCACTGAACTGTCCAAAGGTTCATTTATTTATTATGACCGACTGACTCTTCTGAACATCAGGAATATGGCATTTACCCACAACGTGCCTCCTTTTCTACCCTGGGAACCACTGCTTACACAATTCATGGGAGGCTCAATTATTACACTGTCACTACTTAAAGAGGGGTAACTTTGAGGGTATGAGACGTGAATTAGCTAAGATAGACTGGCAAATGACACTTAGAGGATTGACGGTGGATATGCAATGGCAAGCATTTAAAGATTGCATGGATGAACTACAACAATTGTTCATCCCAGTTTGGCAAAAGAATAAATCAAGGAAGATAGTGCACCTGTGGCTGACAAGAGAAATTAGGGATAGTATCAATTCCAAAGAAGAAGCATACAAATTAGCCAGAAAAAGTGGCTCACCTGAGGACTGGGAGAAATTCAGAGTTCAGCAGAGGAGGACAAAGGGCTTAATTAGGAAGGGGAAAAAAGATTATGAGAGAAAACTGGCAGGGAACACAAAAACTGACTGTAAAAGCTTTTATAGATATGTAAAAAGGAAAGATTACTTTGGTTCTGTCTTCACTAAGGAGGACATAAATAATCTTCCAGAAATAGTAGGGGACAGAGGGTCCAGTGAGATGGAGGAACTGAGCGAAATACATGTTAGTAGGGAAGTGGTGTTAGGTAAATTGAAGGGATTAAAGGCAGATAAATCCCCAGGGCCAGATGGTCTGCATCCCAAAGTGCTTAAGGAAGTAGCCCAAGAAATAGTGGATGCATTAGTGATAATTTTTCAAAACTCGTTAGATTCTGGACTAGTTCCTGAGGATTGGAGGGTGGCAAATGTAACCCCACTTTTTAAAAAAGGAGGGAGAGGGAAACCGAGGAATTATAGACCGGTTAGCCTAACGTCGGTGGTGGGGAAACTGCTGGAGTCAGTTATCAAGGATGTGATAACAGCACATTTGGAAAGCGGTGAAATCATCGGACAAAGTCAGCATGGATTTGTGAAAGGAAAATCATGTCTGACCAATCTCATAGAATTGTTTGAGGATGTAACTAGTAGAGTGGATAGGGGAGAACCAGTGGATATGGTATATTTGGATTTTCAAAAGGCTTTTGACAAGGTCCCACACAGGAGATTAGTGCGCAAACTTAAAGCACACAGTATTGGGGGTAAGGTATTGATGTGGATAGAGAATTGGTTAGCAGACAGGAAGCAAAGAGTGGGAATAAATGGGACCTTTTCAGAATGGCAGGCAGTGACTAGTGGGGTACCGCAAGGCTCAGTGCTGGGACCCCAGTTGTTTACAATATATATTAATGACTTGGATGAGGGAATTAAATGCAGCATCTCCAAGTTTGCGGATGACACGAAGCTGGGTGGCAGTGTTAGCTGTGAGGAGGATGCTAAGAGGATGCAGTGTGACTTGGATAGGTTGGGTGAGTGGGCAAATTCATGGCAGATGTAATTTAATGTGGATAAATGTGAAGTTATCCACTTTGGTGGCAAAAACAGGAAAACAGATTATTATCTGAATGGTGGCCGATTAGGAAAAGGGGAGGTGCAACGAGACCTAGGTGTCATTATACACCAGTCATTGAAAGTGGGCATGCAGGTACAGCAGGCGGTGAAAAAGGCGAATGGTACGCTGGCATTTATAGCGAGAGGATTCAAGTACAGGAGCAGGGAGGTACTGCTGCAGTTGTACAAGGCCTTGGTGAGACCACACCTGGAGTATTGTGTGCAGTTTTGGTCCCCTAATCTGAGGAAAGACATCCTTGCCATAGAGGGAGTACAAAGAAGGTTCACCAGATTCATTCCTGGGATGGCAGGACTTTCATATGAAGAAAGACTGGATGAACTGGGCTTGTACTCGTTGGAATTTAGAAGATTGAGGGGGGATCTGATTGAAACCTATAAAATCCTAAAGGGGTTGGACAGGCTAGATGCAGGAAGATTGTTCCCGATGTTGGGGAAGTCCAGAACGAGGGGTCACAGTTTGAGGACAAAGGGGAAGCCTTTTAGGACCGAGATTAGGAAAACCTTCTTCACACAGAGAGTGGTGAATCTGTGGAATTCTCTGCCACAGGAAACAGTTGAGGCCAGTTCATTGGCTATATTTAAGAGGGAGTTAGATATGGACCTTGTGGCTACGGGGATCGGGGGGTATGGAGGGAAGGCTGGTGCAGGGTTCTGAGTTGGATGATCAGCCATGATCATAATAAATGGCGGTGCAGGCTCGAAGGGCCGAAGGGCCTACTCCTGCACCTATTTTCTATGTTTCTATGTTTACTTCGGAAACGCCACCGCTCCCTAACATACACCTAGACAACGTTCAGACCCTGGAAAATAAGCTGTGTGAACTGAAAGCCAGAATTTCCTATCAGCTGGAAACAAACGAATGTAACGTTTTGTGCTTCGTTGAGACCTGGCTGATGGAGGAGATACTGGATCATGCCGTCGAGCCCTCCGGGTTCTCCCTGTACCAGGCAGACAGGTCGAGAAACCTCTCTGGGAAGAGTAAAGGAAGTGGGGCACACTTCATGGTCAATAATGCTTGGTGTGACCCCCAGAATGTGCATGCCCTCAAATCCTTTTGTTCCCCAGATCTGGAATACCTTGTGCTGCTGTGTAGACCCTACTGACTGCCCAGGGAGTTCATGGCTGTTATTATCACAACTGTGTATATTCTGCCACAGGCTGTTACAGACCTGCTCTCAAGGAACGGTACGAGACCATCAGCACCCTGGAGACCGCACACCCAGAGGCTGCCTTCATTGTCACCGGTGACTTTAGTCGAGCGTCGCTGTCTAAAGTCTCTCTGAAGTTTTGCCAACACATCCAGGTGAGTACATGGGGAGATAGAATTCTCAACCACTGCTACTCTCCCTTCCACAATGCTTACAAAGCTCTCCTTCACCCCTCATTTGGGAGGTCGGATCACTCCTTCATCTTGCTTCTGCCCATGTACAGGCAGAAGCTGAAACAAGAGGCAGCCATAGTTAAAACGGTTGGTACGACCAATCGGTCTCCATGCTACAGGGCTACTTTGATGACGTCAACTGGAATGTCTTTCATGATGAGGATGTCTCCGGCTTCATCTGGAAGTGCATCGAGGATGTTGTCCCCCAGAAATTGGTCAGGGTCTATCCAAACCAGAAACCCTGAATCAACCGTTCCATGTGAGCAGCACTTACCGCTGGTAATCATTGTTGGTAATAGTCATAGTCATACTTTACTGATCCCAGGGAAAATTGGTTAGCAGGACCAATCAGCAGGAACTCAAGAAAGGTAACTATGATCTGTGCAAAGGCATCAAGGCAGCAAAACGACAACACAGGGACAAGATTCAGACTCAATTTTCCACCAGCACACGCAGCTTATGGCAAGGTCTGCACATCATCCCAGATTTCAAAGCCATGAAAAGGTACCTCTTCGGTAATAGAGCAATCCCACCAGAGATCAAAAGGCAGTCTCCCCTCTCCATAGCAGAGAGATCCCCCAGTGATCAAAAGGCAGTCTCCCCTCTCTGGCAGCTGAGCGATCACCGGCAGCCGGTGCTCACCCTCTGCATTTGCCTCGACGTTTCAATCTCCTTGTCGCTTTAATGGGAGAACAATGGAAGGTTTAATCTGCGAAATGGAGTCCAACATCTTTTTTTTCAATCTTTTTATTATTTTCATAGAATGAAAACAAAGCAAAAATACAAGTAGTAGGAGATACATTGTTACACTTAAAATAAGTAATTGTAAAACCAAATAGTATAAATTGACGAAGCTCCCAATCGTGTAGAATAACAATGAATAGTAGAAAGCAAAAAAAACTAAAGAAAAATCATGAAAAAGAAAAAAAATAGAAAAAAAAACAAACCCCATCCCAAAAAAACTAAAACAACAGGAATTCTGCAGACGCTGGAAATTCAAGCAACACACATAAAAGTTGCTGGTGAACGCAGCAGGCCAGGCAGCATCTCTAGGAAGAGGTGCAGTTGACGTTTCAGGCCGAGACCCTTCGTCAGGACTAATTGAAGGAAGAGTGAGTAAGGGATTTGAAAGTTGGAGGGGGAGGGGGAGATCCAAAATGATAGGAGAAGATGGGAGGGGGAGGGATGAAGCCAAGAGCTGGACAGGTAATTGGCAAAAGGGATACGAGAGGATCATGGGACAGGAGGTCCGGGAAGAAAGATGGGGGGGGGCGACCCAGAGGATGGGCAAGGGGTATATTCAGAGGGACAGAGGGAGAAAAAGGAGAGTGAGAGGAAGAATGTGTGTATAAAAATAAGTAACAGATGGGGTCCGAGGGGGAGGTGGGGCATTAGCGGAAGTTAGAGAAGTCGATGTTCATGCCATCAGGTTGGAGGCTACCCAGACGGAATATAAGGTGTTGTTCCTCTAACCTGAGTGTGGCTTCATCTTTACAGTAGAGGAGGCCGTGGATAGACATGTCAGAATGGGAATGGGATGTGGAATTAAAATGTGTGGCCACTGGGAGATCCTGCTTTCTCTGGCGGACAGAGCGTAGGTGTTCAGCAAAGCGGTCTCCCAGTCTGCGTCGGGTCTCGCCAATATATAAAAGGCCACATCGGGAGCACCGGACGCAGTATATCACCCCAGCCGACTCACAGGTGAAGTGTTGCCTCACCTGGAAGGACTGTTGGGGCCCTGAATGGTGGTAAGGGAGGAAGTGTAAGGGCATGTGTAGCACTTGTTCTGCTTACACGGATAAGTGCCAGGAGGGAGATCAGTGGAGAGGGATGGCGGGGATGAATGGACAAGGGAGTTGCGTAGGGAGCGATCCCTGCGGAATGCAGAGGGGGAAGGAGGAAAGGTGTGCTTAGTGGTGGGTTCCCGTTGGAGGTGGCGGAAGTTACGGAGAATAGTATGTTGGACCCGGAGGCTGGTGGGGTGGTAGGTGAGGACCAGGGGAACCCTATTCCTAGTGGGGTGGCGGGAGGATGGAGTGAGAGCAGATGTATGTGAAATGGGGGAGATGCGTTTAAGAGCAGAGTTGATAGTGGAGGAAGGGAAGCCCCTTTCTTTAAAAAAGGAAGACATCTCCCTCGTCCTAGAATGAAAAGCCTCATCCTGAGAGCAGATGCGGCGGAGACGGAGGAAACAGAATTAGTCAACTAAACTAAAAGACTTGGGCAATACTAACAATCTGAAAATGAGAAAGAAGAAAACCCTAGTGTCGACGACTCCATCCCTCTCAACCAACAGTACAGAAATAAAACAAGTTTGGAAATGGTCAAATTACACCAGATGAAAATGCTGAATGAATCCTATGGAATCCTCTCGGAGACACAATCTATGGGCTTTCAAGGACACTAAACCTGCTCTCGATATTTGTTGCTTATTTATTTATTATTGTTATTTTGTGTTTTGTAATGTATTTGCATAGCTTGTCTTTTGTACCCTGGTTGTCTGTCAGTCTTTTGTATGTGCGGTTTTTGATTGATTCTTTGTATTTACTGTGAACGCCGTAAGAAAAAGAATCTTAGGGTTGTATGTGGTGACATATATGTACCGATAATAAATTTATTTTGAATTTTGATTCTGACTCTCATTGATACTGCTTCGGGAGCGGACATCTACTGTCAGGCTGCGGCTCTGGTCCACCCCGTTACCATGGTCACGGAGGCGGAAGTTGAACGAGCGGAAACGGAAGTTGCTGGTCTGGAAGACGACGGGATATGGAGGATCCGGCGGAGGGTGATCGCTCTGTGGCGGAACAGCAGACGGAGCCTCCCGGCGGGGACGGCCCCGGGCTATCAACCGGCCTGGTCAGCGACTCTGGCACTAACGGCAAGGCGGTTGTTTGTGAGCGGTGTGGCTCCCGTGTGCTGAGCCCGGGGACGGCGCGGTATCGCCGCAGAGAGGTGGGGCGAGAGCCGGGGCCGCAGCCGGAGTTTTGGGGGGGGGGACCCCGCATGCTAGGGAGAGGCCGAGAGAGGGTGTCGCAGCGCGGGAGGGAGTGAGGAGCAGTATAGGTGGGAGGATGAGAGGGACCCAGAGTTGGAGAGTGACAGTGTGGCACCCAGGGAGGGAAGAAGGGTTACCAGTTACCCAAGAGGGATCGAGATACAGGAGGGAAGGGAACTGGGGATACAGATTTCCCCAGTAGGAGAGAGGAGGATCCAGGACAGGACCAGGAGGGTGGTTGGGTGGGGTTAGCAGGGAACTGGGATGTGAGTTACCTAAGAGGGAGAGAGGTAGAGTCGGGCAGAGGCAGGAGTGGATCTGTTTACCCAAATGGTAGGGTGGGAGCGCTGCTGTTTGGGGGAGAAGGAGGTAATTGTTCTGATGAAGTAAATGCCAGTGTGGGGGGTGTGGGAGACGGAGGGAGGAGTGCATTCTGTGTAGGAAATTGGAGGAAGGACCCACAAGTGAAGTGGATGTGCTGATTGTCATTAAGCTGTACCTACATACACCAGCGAATGAGATACCAAGGTATAAAAACCAGTAATATCACCACAAATAAATTAACAAATAATAAGGTTCACATATGATACAAGTTTAAAAAGTAAACAGTCTTAACGCTACTGATGCTCTGTACATGATGAGACCTGGGTGGCAGGGTTCAGTAGTCCTGCGGGTAGAAGCTGTTCCCCATCCTAACAGTCCTTGTCTTAATGCTACGGTACCTCCTGCCTGGTGGGTGGGGGGGGGGGTCGGGTCAAAGAGATTGTTGACAGATGGGGGGATGGGGTCACTGACAATGCTAAGGGCCCTGCGTATGCAATGCGCTGGATATAAATCTCTAATGGGTGGAAGGGAGATCCTGATGATTTTGGTCACTGAATTATAGGAAAGATGGCAACAAAATAGAGAGAGTACAGAGGAGATTTACTAGAATGTTACCTGGCCTAAGTGACAGGGAAAGGATGAACAAGTTGGGTCTTTATTCTCTGGAACGTAGAAGGTTGAGGGGGGACTTGATAGAGCTATTTAAAATTATGAGGGGGATAGATAGAGTTGATGTGGATAGGCTTTTTCCATTGAGAGTGGGGGAGATTCAAATAAGAAGACAAAGTTGAGAGTTAAAGGGCAAAAGTTTAGGGGTAACCTGAGGGGGAACGTCTTTACTCAGAGAGTGGTAGCTATGTGGAAGGAGTTTCCAGCAGAAGTGGTTGAGGCAGGTTCGATGTTGTCGTTTAAAGCTAAATTGGACAGAAAGGAATGGAGGGTTATGGAGTGAGCACAGGTCGGTGGGACTAGGTGAGAGTAAGAGTTCAGCATGGACGAGAAGGGCCGAGATGGCCTGTTTCCGTGCTGTAATTGTTATATGGTTATATATATGATCCTCTCAGCAGTCCTCACAATCTTTTGTAGGGACTTGCAGTCAGATGCCTTGCATTTCCTGTACCAGACTCTGATGCAGCTAATCAGGACACTGTGATGGTGCTCCTGTGAAAGGGAGGGTGGGTGGTAACCCTGCTTGCCTCTCACCTCAGGATGGGGAGATGTGGCTGTGCTTCTGTGATCAAAGGGGTGGTGTTGAGAGGGCAGCGTATGGATGAAACAAACAAAATGCTGGAGGAAGTGAGCGGGTTAGGCCCATTTTCATAGGGAAATGGCTAGTTGATGTTTTGGGGTGAGACCCTTCATTTGGGGTAGAGGGGCCCCGAAACGTCAACTGTTCTCTTCCCTCTGCAGATGCTGCCTGGCCTGCTGTGTGTTCCTCCAGCATCTTGTCTGTTGCTCTGGGCTCCAGCATCTGCAGGCCTTCAGTGTATGGATGAATTTGGCTTTTGGCAAGGGAAAGATGAAAGAGGAATAAAGTTCAGAGTGGATCGAACTGCATTGGTTCGAAAAAAGCTGCAGAAAGTTGTCAGCTGCAAATAGGCTCTAGCCTCCCAGCACTGAGGACACCTTCAGAAGATGATGCCTGAAAAAGGTGGCATCCATCACTCAGGATCCCCCCCCACCCCCGTAGCTGGGCTTGGCAGAGTTTCACCACATACACCAGTGATACTAAACATGATTCTGATTCTCTGTTCCGGGTAATGAATACATGCGGGGATGGAGATCAGAAACACAAGAAACAGGAGGAGGAGTAGGCCAACTAGGTCCTTGAGCCTTTTTATTTAGAGAAATCGTGCCAGCCAATGACATGGCCAGATGGTTATCCAGGCTTCACAGTGTCTGCCTTCACCGTCCTCATTCTGCTCCCCATTCTAACGTATCAGCCCTTGCCATTAGAGGCGTGTGGCAGACTCTTGAGACAGATGGACGGTAGAAGAATGGAGGGCCAAGTGGAAGGAAAGGGTCAGATTGATTAAAAGGGTTGGCACAACATTGTGGGCTGAAGGGCCTGTACTGTTCAAGATTGTTTAATGTTATCTCCAGTACACAAGTGTAACGGAGAATGAAATATTACTCTGGATCTGGTGCAGCATAAAAAAACACAGTAAGATAAAGAACACAATAATAATGAAACACAATGAATCCATAAGATCACTTCGACACATTGATTATATGTCCATTAAAGTGATACTAACAGGAGTATACGTAACGTGACTGACAGGAAATGATAAAGTAGTGTTGGTTGGGGGTGTGGAGGAGTGGGTGAAGGTGTTGCTTGGGGAAGGTAACTTTTTGAGGCTGGTGGTCCTGGTGTGAATGCTGCATAGCCTTCTCCCTGATGGGAGTGGGACAAACAGTCCATGAGCAGGGAGGGTGAGTTCCTTCATGATGTTACTGGCCTTTTTCCAGCACCTTTCTATGTATATATATCCTTGATGGTGGGTACGATGATGCTGGTGATACATTTGGGCAGTTTTGACTACCCATTGTCGAGCCTCCTTGTCCACTGCAGCACAGTTTCCACTCTGCAGTGATGCAGCCTGTTAGGACAATGTACTGTAATGTTTTATGTGTAAGTAAAGATGGTGAATGAAAATGGAGATTTGAAAAAACAAAGCTGGAAATGGGGGGAGAAAAGCTGAGGTAACAGGCTATTGGAATTGGTTTGTTACTGTAACATGTATTGAGATGCATTGAAAAGCTTGTCTTGTATACTGTTCATTCAGATCAAATCATTACCCAATGCATTGAACAAGAATAAGGTAAAGCAATAATAATTCAGAATAAACTGTAAAAACTACCAAAAAAGTGCAGTGCAGGTAAATGAAAAAGTGCAGGATTGTGAGGCCTGCAATGAAACTTATCGTACAAGAGTCTGATAACAATGGTGTAGAAACTATCCTTGAGTCTGGCAGGATGTGCCTTCACCTGTCCTCTCCCCCCACCTTTTCATTCTGGCACCTTCTCCCTTCCTTTCCAGTCCCGAAGAACAGTCTCGGCCAAAAACGTTGACTGTCTATTCATTTCCATAGATGCTGCCTGACCTGCTGAGTTCCTCCAGCATTCTGTGTGTGTTGTTTTGTACCTTGTGCCAATGGAAGAAGTGGGGAGAGAGCATCTGGGGTGGGTGAGCTCTTTGATCATGACTGTTTTAGCAGGAGTGTGGACAGAACCCATGGAAGGGAGGTTGGTTCCAGTGATGTACTGAGCCCTGTCTACAACTCTGCAATTTCTTGTGGCCAGTTTTCTACAGGGAGTAGGGCAAACATTGTTGGAATAAAGGAGATTAATACATTTTTCTAGGGGCAGAGACAGTTCAAGTTCAAAGTTATTATTGTTGAACTATACCCATGTATACAGCTAAAGGAACCATTGTTCCTCTGAGGCCAAGGTGCAAAGTCCAGTGTGTATATATCACATACAGTATGTAAAATAACAACACCATAATAGTAAAATCAGAAAGTATCCTGTAGATGTACGTACAAGGCAATATGCAGTATATAGTTCAATATAACACTGGTGGCTGTCATATCCAACAATATCAGGAGACCTGTGTAGCAGAGTTTTTGGAAAAGCCGTTGCACTGGGGCAGGTCCACTCACTTGACCTTGGAAGTCTGGGTCCAGTGATACGAAGTAGTTTTCTGGGACTTGCTTGGTTGCAGTGAATGACCATGATGTCTCCTGTGCCTTGTCACGACCTTCGCTCTCCACAAAGCGTCGCAGAACCACCTTCCTGGCCGTTGGATCACATTGGCCAGAGTTGACTGTGCGTGCTGGGACAGGCATGTCTCTATCTCACCAGGGAATGAGACCCATCAGCTACCCTCACCTGGTTTAGCCTGCCTGTCGAAGTGGTGTACCAGGGTGCAGTTACTGTCACATGGAAATGACTAATTAGAGCCACACTTTTCGTCCCTCTTCCCTTTGGGAGAAGGCTCAGGAGCTTGAAGACTCGTACGGCCAGATTTGGGAACAGCTGTTTTCCAACTGTGATAAGCCTGCTGAACAGTTCCTGACCCGGATCTGGGCCGTACCCTCCAAATATCCAGACCTGCCTCTCGGTTTTTTTGCACTACCTTACTTTCCCTTTTCTATTTTCTATTTATGATTTATAATTTAAATTTTTATTATATTTACTATTGATTTGTACTCCAGGGAGCACGAAGCGCAGAATCAAATATTGCTGTGATGATTGTATGCTTTAGTATCAATTGTTTACAAACAATAAAGTAATAAAGTAAAGTAAGTGAGAGCTGGGTGTCCAGTGGGGCCCCAAAGGTAAGTGAGCTGTCCCAGAATGTACAAAACAAGCCCCTTCACTAGAGGCTGGACATGCCATATATATCACATTCAGCACATTATATAACACAATAATATTAATATAAAATGTATTCTGTAGCTGTACGTTGACAAAAGTGCATATACAACATACTTAAATATAAAACTAAATATAACCCTAGTGGGTGGCAAAGGATGACTAGAATGTGGGGCTTAGAGTGAAAGTCACGTCTCTGTTAGGACCCCAGTTGGTATATAAGAATCAAATGTGTGAAATTTGCTGTTTTGCAACAGCAGGACAATCCAATATATAATAAAAGCTATAAATTACAATAAGTATATGAGATATATTAAAGCAATAAATTGAGTAGTGTAAAGAGAGGGAAAATTCCTGAGGTAGTGTTCATGGTTTCATCATCTGTTTAGAAATCTGACAGAGGAGATGAAGAAGCTGTTCCTGAAATGTTGAGTGTGTCTTCAGGCTCCTCTATTGGTAGTAATGGGAAGAGGCCATGTTCTGGTAGATGATGGATGCCACCTTTTTGAAGGTGTCCTGGATGCTGGGCATGCTAGTGCCCATGATGGACCAGGCTATGTTTGCAACCTTCTGCAGCTTTTTCCGATCGAATGCAATGGGCCCTCCATACCAGGCATTTAGAATGCTCTCCACGGTACTTCTGTAGAAATTTGTGAGATCCTTTGGTGATATACCAATTCTCAAATTCTTAATGAAATACGCCTTCTTCGCAATCACATCAATATATTTAGCCCAGGATAGATCTTGATAGATATTGACACCCAGACAGTAAACAGGTGGTAAAATAATATAGATTTGTTTTGCTAATCATCTCCTGTGAAAAGTTATGTAAGTGTTTTTGAAAGGATGTGTACATAATGTGCAAATTATGTTTTTGTGCCCTCCTAAAACAGACTTTGATTGGCCAACTCAGCAGGTCAGGGAGAGGAATATTCAAGGCCTCAGGCTGAGACACTTTGATTATTCTTTTCCATATATGCTACCTGACCTGCTGAATCCCTGCAGCCGTGTGTGTGTGTTTTCCACGTGTCTGCACAACCCCTCATGTTTCCAATTGGCCAATATATCTGTCAATCACAGTGATGCCAAAGCTGATTGGGTTAATGTGTGCACATTGCCTTGCAGTTGTTCCTGCCATCGATGAGGCAGAAAGTGGCATTGGGCACTAAGGACAGCGTGGTCACAGGAGACCTGCTTCTCGAGCACTGGTTCGTGGACGACATGTTTGCCTTCGAGAATGTCGGCTTCACCAAGGACACGAATAATATCAAGTACCTCGTGTGCGCCGACTGTGAGATTGGCCCTATTGGCTGGCACTGTGTGGATGACAAGAAGAGCTTCTATGTTGCTCTAGACCGAGTGCACCATGAGTAGAGGGCAATGAGGGACCACAAAATGATGTGCTAACAGGATCAGGTGGATCCTTTGTGTTAAACCTGGACAGTGGACAGGGACTTCAATCATCTGTCTAGCAGCAGATGCATCAAGTGATATTCAAGATTCAAGATCACAATTGTAAAGAAGAACAAAATAATTGTTACTCCAGATCCCGTGCAGCACAAAAAACACAATAAGATAAAGAACACAGTAATAAAAACAATAAATATAAATAGATAAGATAGCTTATTTACATTGATTGTATGTTCATAAAGTTACGCTAGGCACAGGAGTATTTGTGTTTAAGGTGACTGACAGGAAATAATAAAGTAGTGATGATTGGAGGGTGTGGTGGAGTGGATCAGTGGGGGGAGGTGTTGATCAGCCTAACTGCTTGGGGAAAAGTAACTTATTTATAGAACATAGAATAGTACAGCACAGTACTTCGGCTCACAATGTTGTGCCGATCCTTAAACCCTGCCTCCCATATAACCTCCCACCTTAAATTCCTCCATATACCTGTCCAGTAGTCTCTTAAATTTCACTAGTGGATCTGGCTCCGGCAGTGCATTCCATGCACCAACCACACTCTGAGTGAAAAAACCTTCCTCCAATATCCCCTTTGAACTTTCCACCGCTTACCTTAAAGCCATGTCCTCCTGTATCGAGCAGTGGTGCCCTGGCACTGGCTGTCCACTCTATCTATTCCTCTTAATATCTTGTATACCTCTATCATGTCTCCTCTCCAGAGAGTAAAGCCATTGCTCCCTTAATCTCTGATCATAATGCATACTCTCTGAACCAGGTAGCATCCTGGTAAATCTCTGTACCCTTTCCAATGCTTCTACATCCTTCCTATAGTGAGGCGACCAGAACTGGACACAGTACTCCCTGTGTGGCCTCACCAGAGTTTCATAGAGCTGCATCATTACCCCGTGACTCTTAAACTCTATCCCTTGACTTATGAAGGCTAACACCCGACAAGCTTTCTTAATTACCCTATGAGGCAACTTCCAGGGATCTGTAGACATGTACCCCCAGATCCCTCTGCTCCTCCACACTACCAAGTATCCTGCCATTTACTTTGTACTCTGCCTTGGAGCTTGCCCTTCCAAAGTGTACCACCTCACACTTCTCTGGATTGAACTCCATCTGCCACTTCTGCATCCTATCAATGTGTCTCTGCAATCTTCGACAATCCTCTACACCATCCACAACACCACCGACCTTTGTGTCATCTGCAAACCTGCCAACCCACCCTTCTACCCCCATATCCAGGCCGTTAATAAAAATCACGAAAAGTAGAGGTCCCAGAACCAATCCTTGGACACCACTAGTCACAACCCTCCAATCCAACTGTACTCCCACCACCACGACCCTCTGCTTTCTGCAAACAAGCCAATTCTGGGATCCACCTGGCCAAACTTCACTGGATCCTATGCCTTCAGACTTTTTGAATAAGCATATAGTGTGGAACCTTGTCAAATGCCTTACTAGAATCCATGTAGATCACATCCACTGCACTACCCTCATCTATATGCCTGGTCACCTCCTCAAAGAACTCTATCAGGCTTGTTAGACATTATCTGCCCTTCACAAAGCCATGCTGACTGTCCCTGATCAGACCATGATTCTCTAAATGCTCATAGATCCTATCTCTAAGAATCTTTTCCAACAGCTTTCCCACCACAGATGTAAGGCTCACTGATCTATAATTACCCGGTCTATCCCTACTACCTTTTTTGAACAAGGGGACAACATTGGCTTCCCTCCAATCCTCCGGTACCATTCCCGTGGACAACGAGGACATAAAGATCCTAGCCAGAGGCTCAGCAATCTCTTCCCTTGCCTCGTGGAGCAGCCTGGGGAATATTCTGTCAGGCCCTGGGGTCTTATCCATCCTAATGTATTTTAACAACTCCAACACCACCTCTCCCTTAATATCAACATGTTCCAGAACATCAACCTCACTCATACTGTCCTCAGAGACATCAAGCTCCCTCTCATTGGTGAATACCAAAGAGAAGTATTCATTGAGGACCTCGCTCACATCCACAGCCTCTAGGCACATCTTCCCACCTTTATCTCTAATCGGTCCTACCTTCACTCCTGTCATCCTTTTGTTCTTCATATAATTGAAGAATGCCTTGGGGTTTTCCTTTACCCTACTCACCACGGCCTTCTCATGCCCCCTTCTTGCTCTTCTCAGCCCCTTCTTAAGCTCCTTTCTTGCTACACTATATCCCTCAATAGATCCATCTGATCCTTGCTTCCTAAACCTCATGTATGCTGCCTTCTTCCACCTGACTAGATTCTCCACCTCACTTGTCACCCATGGTTCCTTCACCCTACCATTCTTTATTTTCCTCACCAGGACAAATTTATCCCTAACATCCTGCAAGAGATCCCTAAACATCGACCACATGTCCATCTTTGATTCTGTCCTTTTCCATGATAATGTTAAAGGCCGGGGAGCAGTGGTCACTGTCCCCCAGATGCTCACCCACTGAGAGATCTGTGACCTGACCCAGTTCGTTACCTAATACTAGATCTAGTATGGTGTTCCCCTTAGTCGGCCTGTCAACATACTGTGACAGGAATCCGTCCTGGACACACTTAACAAACTCTGCCCCATCTAAACCATTGGAACTAATCAGGTTCCAATCAATATGAGGGAAGTTAAAGTCACCCATGATAACAACCCAGTTATTTTTGTACCTTTCCAAAATCTGCCTCCCAATCTGCTCAGTATCTCCGCTGCTACCAGGGGGCCTATAGAGTACTCCCAATAGAGTAACTGCTCCCTTCCTGTTCCTGACTTCCACCCATACTGACTCAAAAGAGGATCCTGCTACATTACCCACCCTTTCTGTAGCTGTAATAGTATCCCTGACCAGTAATGCCACTCCCCCTCCCCTTTGGAGCACTGAAATCGAGGAATATGGAGAATCCATTCCTGCCCTGGTGCCAGCCAAGTCTGTGTAATGGCCACTACATCATAATTCTATGTATGTATCCAAGCTCTCAGTTCATCACCTTTGTTCCTGATGCTTCTTGCATTGAATTACATGCACTTTAGCCCTTCTACCTTACTACCTTTACACCCTTTATTCTGCTTCTCTTTCCTCAAAGCCTCTTTATATGTTAGATTTGGCTTTCCTCCATGCACTATACTTGCAGTTCTGGCATGACCTTTATCCTCCTCCACCTCACTATCTGCTCTAACACTCTGGTTCCCCTCCCCCTGCAAATCTAGTTTAAACTCCCCAGAGCAGCACTAGCAAACCTTCCCGCAAGGATGTTAGACCCCCTCCAGTTCAGATGCAAACCGTCCCATCAGAACAGGTCCCACCTTCCCTGGAACAAGGCCCAATTGTCCAGGAACATGAAGCCCTCCCTCCTGCACCAACTCCTTAGCCATGTACTTAGCTGCATTATCTCCCTACTTCTAGCCTCACTGGCACATGGCACTCATCTGAAGATTGCAACCCTGGGTCCTGTCCTTCAACTTTGCACCTAACTCCCTAAATTCTCTTTGCAGGACCTCCTCCTCCTTCCTATGAGTCTGGTGGTCCTGTCATGGATGCTATGTAGCCTCGTCCTTGATGGCAGTGGGACAAGCAGTCCATGAGCAGAGTGGGTGGGATCCTTCATGATGTTACTGGCCCTTTTCCAACACCTTTCTGTCTATATGTCCATGGTCCTAGGAGCTGCTCTTCGACTGGCATTCTGCAGCGATGAGGTGGTGGCTTGGCCAGTGTTTGTAGGTCATTTTTTAAAAAATCATATGACACCTTGTTCTTTTGTATTTGATCATCAGCGTTTCTACCACAGGTTTGTCATGGAAAGAGTCAGCACCAGTTGGAATGGCACGGTCGCATATTGGATAGATAGCACAATTGCTTTGTAGCACCAGCCACCTGGGTTCAATGCACCCATGGTGCATGGGTTTCCTCCCGGGTTCAATTCCCGTCGCTGTCTGTAAACAGTCTGTACATTCTCCCCACGGTGCATGGGTTTCCTCCCGCATGCCAAAGGCCTACAGGTTAATGTTAGTAAGTTGTAGGCGTGCTCTACTGGCGACACTGGCAGGCTGCCCCCAGCTCAATGCTCACTGATTTAATTTGACATAAACAATGCATTTCACCGTATGTTTCAATGTACATGTGACAAATAAAGCTAATCCTTTAAATCTTTAATATGTGGTCTTGTCCTAGGCAGGACATTAGCATATCATTTCATAGCACCGGCTTAAATTCAAATTTGATTCTCCCCTCTGTATGTAAGGAGTTTGTATTTTCTCTCCCTTTGGGTTTTCTCTGAATGCTCCAGTTTCCTCCCACGTTCCATATTATAGGGTGCATGTCAGGGGTAATCTTTTTGCATACAGAGTGGTGGGTGCATGGTGCCAGGGGTGGTACAGGGAGATACATTGGGGAGATTTAAGAAAACACTTGGGCACATGGAGCATAGAAAAATGGAAGATTATGTGGGAGGGGAAGGTAAGTTTGATCTTGGAGTAGGTTACAAAGTCAGCACAACATCATGGGCCTGTACTGTTCTATGTTTCTGTGTTAGGGTTAGTGACTTGTGGCCATACCATGTTGGCACCAGAAATGTGGCGATGCTTGCCGGCTGCCTGGCACAATTGTCTGATTTGATACAAAATGACATATTCCACTGTTTTGATGTATGCTTGACAAATAAATTTTAAACTTTAAAACCAATGCTGACGGTTGCGACGGTGTACCAGGAGATATATGCTGTGGCATATGTATCCCTTGTGTGTAGAAGTTTTGTACTATTGTAGGATAAAGTAATTGCTGGAAGCATGTGTAATTGACAACCACCGACATTGAGTTGGGTTCACTGTGAGAGGCTGATCTGATGTAATGACATAATTATGTGAAGTTCTGTTACCCCGCTGTGTGTTCATTTTATGGATACAATAAATGAGTTGTTTTCCTTGAACATTAAATGCCTCACATAGTTTTATTTGCTAAAACCTACATTGGTGACCCCGATGCTCCAGAGTTGCTGAACATGTCGGGGTTTTGGGAGCAAAATGCCGATGATTGGTTCATACAGGCTGAGGCTCAATTCACGCTGCAAGAACTCTCCGTTGACACACCAAATATTTCTTTCTGGTAGCATCACTCAACAACTCCATAGCTGAGTCTACTGGAACACCCACCTGAACACAATAAATATCAATCGCTGAAAACTCACCTTTTACAGTCTTTTAGACTATCACAGTCTGAGTGTGCCAAACAGATGTTCTCCTTACCCAGCCTCAGCGATCTTAAGCCTTTGGAGCTAAGGGACCATATGTTGTCTCTGCCTGATAAAGTTCCCGTAGCCCACGCTACTGCACCTGTGAAGGACTCAAGGCAGCTTGCTAAAATTCCAGTGAGTACAGACCTGCTAAGTGCTCTACTCCACTGTAATACTGATAATGAATTTAGCTTCTCAAATTTCAAGGTGAATTCAATCATACTATGGTCACTTACCCCAAAGGGTTCTTTTACCTTAAGCTCTCATCAATTCCAGTTCTTTGCACAACACCCAATCCAGAATAGCTGATTCCCCATTGGACTCAACCATGAGCTGCTCTGAAAAGCCATTTTGTAGGCATCCTAGAAATTACTAGAATGCCTACAAAACCACTAGAAATCGAGCGCCAACCTGATTTTCCCAACCTACCTGAATATTGAAATCCACCATGACTATTGTAACATTGCCCTTTTGGCATGCATTTTCTATCTCTCATAATTTGTAGACTACATCCTTACTACTGTTTGAGGGCTGGGGGGTGGTGGAGGGTGTCTACAACTCCCATCGGGGTCTTCTTAGCACTGCAATTCCTTAGCCCTATCCAGAATGATTCAACACCTTCACCCCTTTCTCATGATTTGATTTCAAATTTTACCAGCAGAGCAACACTGCTCCCTTTGCTACTTGCCTGTCCTTTCAATATGACACGTATCCTTGGACATTAAACTCCCAGCTATTATCTTCTTTCAGCCATGATTCAGTGATGCCAACAAAATGCCAATCTGTAACTGTGATTCAAGTTCATCTACCTTATTCTATATACTGTGCGCTTTCAAATATATTACCTTCAAATCCTGTAGTCAACCTTTTCAATTTTGTCTGCTTTCTACAACTCATCCTGTTAACTGCAGTCTTGCCCAGTCAACAGCCTCTTCTCACTACACAGTCCCTCTGTTTGTAAACCATAAGACATAGGAGCAGAATTAGGCCATTTGACCCATCGAGTCTGCCCGCCATTCAATCATTGCTGATTCTTTTTTTCCTCCCCTCCTCAGCCCCACTCCCCAGCTTTCTCCCCATAACCTTTGATGCCATGTCCAATCAAGAACCTATCAAGCTCTGCCTTAAATACACCCAACAACCTGGCCTCCACAGCTGCCTGTGGTAACAAATTCCACAAATTGTAGCTAAAGAAATTTCTCCATATCTTTTAAATGGACGCCCCTCTATGCTGAGGCTGTGCCATCATGACCTTGACTACCCCACCATGGGAAACATCCTTTCCACATGTACTCTGTCTAGGCCTTTTGACATTCAAAAGGTTTTAATATTCAGCCTTCTAAATTCCAGCGAGTACAGACCTAGAGCTATCAAGCGTTCCTCGTATGATAACCCTTTCATTCCCAGAATCATCCTTGTGAACCTCCTTTGAAACCTTTCCAATGCCAGCACATCTTTTCTTAGATGAGGAGCCCAAAACTGTTCACAATACTCAATGCGAGGTCTCACCAGAGCCTTATAAAGCCTCAGGATCACATCCCCGCACTTGTATTCTAGTCCTCTTGAAATGAATGTTAACATTGCATTTGTCTTCCTCACCACTGACTCTACCTGCAAGTTAACTTTTAGGGTATTCTGCACAAAGACTCCCAAGTCCCTTTGCATCCTCCATCCTGATCAAAAAGGCGCAACAGCACCTTTATTTCCTGCGGAGCATGAAGAAAGCTCACCTCTGTCCCAGGATACTGACAGACTTTCACCGCTGTACCATTGAGAGCATAGTCACCAACTGCATCTCAGTGTACTATGGCGATTGTCCCATATTGGACCGCAAAGCACTCCAGCGTGTGGTGAAAACTGCCCAGCGGATTATCAGCACCCAATTGCCCATCATTGAGAACATCTACCATAAACGTTGCCTGGGCAGGGCAAAAAGCATGCAAGGATGCATCTCACCCTAACCATGGACTTTCTACTCTCCTCCCATCCGGTAGGCGCTACAGGAGCCTCCAGTACCGCACCAGCAGGCACAGGAAGAGCTTCTTCCCTGAGGCTGTGACCTTGCTGAACCTCACATCACAGCGCTAAGCAGTAGTGCACCCATATTGTACTGTATCAGTACTTTTATATTTGTATGCTGTAGCACTTACTTTTTATTCGCAGTTATTTTGTAAATAACACTATTCTTTGCATTTCTGGTTAGATGCTAACTGCATTTCATTGGCTTTGTATCTGTACTCAGCACAATGACAATAAAGATGAATCTACTCTAATCTAATCTAATCTCAACACTACCTGCCTTTCCACCAATTTTTGTATCATCTGCAAACTTGGCTACAAAGCCATCTATTCCATCATCTAAGTCATTGATATACAGCATCCACTAGTCACTGACAGCCAAACAGACAAGGATCCTTTTATTCCCACTTGCTGCCTCCTACCAATCAATGCTCTAACCATGCCAGTAACTTTCCTTCCTTTCAAATCTTTTTATTGTTACATTATACAGAAAAAATAACATGAGTACATTGAAGTAACAACACTTACAATCTCTCAAAAAAGACATTATCTTAAAGATTGAAAAAAAATTGTGATAACAAAAAAAACCTACTAAGCAGAAAAGTGAGGGAAAAAAAAACCCATTAGGTGTACAGCCCCGGAGTCATGCGTCATACAAAAAGCTTCTAAAAATAAACATCAAACCGCCAGCAAGAAAAGAAAATATACTACAAAATTTACAATTAAATCGTGGAAAAATTATATCAATTAGCTCAAATGATAATAACGAGCAAATGAGCCCCATCTTTTCTCAAAACCAAATAAAGGTTCAAAGGTTCAACTTCTAATTTTCTCCAAACTAAGACATGGCATCACTTGAGAGAACCATTGTGACAAAGTGGGAGCTGATGTATCCTTCCACTTCAACAAAATGGGCCTCCTAGCTATCAATGTAACAAATGCAATGACATGTTAGTCAGACACAGAAATACCATGAATATTTTGAGGAATTATTCCAAAAAGCACAGTTAATTTATTAGGTTGCAGATTAATTTTAAGTACTTTAGAAATTGTTGGAAAAACTGACTTCCAGAACTGTTCCAATATAGAACAAGACCAAAACATATGTGCCAGTGTAGCTATCTCAGTTTTACATCTATCACAATGACTATTACACATTAGAAAAGATTTTAGAAAGTCTCTCTTGTACAATTTTAAATTGAATCAATGAATGGCTAGCACAAATTGAAGAAGAGTTAACCAACTTCAAAATCCGCATCCAATCCTCCGTCATAAAAGTCAAATTAAGTTCCTTTTCGCAATCCTGTTTAATCTTTGATAAAGGATGCTTATCCCATTGTAATAATAAATTATAAATCCTTCCAATAGAACCCTTAATCAAAGGATTCATACTCGTAATAGTATCTAAGAGGTCAACCTCCAATATGTAAGGAAAATTACTTAAATATTTTTGTAAAAAATATCTAACTTGAAGGTATTGTAGAAAGTGTGAGTATGAAAGAGAATATTTATCAATTAATTGTTCAAAAGACATCAATCTATCTTCTTTAAGTAAATCCAAAAAAGAATTAATACCTTTATTTTTCCAAAGTAAAAAAACTGGATCACTCAAAGAAGGCTTTAAAAAGTAATTTCGATAAATTAAACTACAAAGTTTAAATTTTTTAAGATTAAAAAATTTGCGGAACTGGAGCCAAATTTGTAAAGAATACTTAACCACAGGATATAGGTTTAAATTAACAACTTTAACTAATTGCATAGGTAAAGGAGCTCCCAATAACGAGGTTAAATAAAACTGTTTTACAACGTTCAGTTCTAGGCCTACCCAAATTGGCCAATCACTCTTATCAACCCAGTATAACCAAAAAGACATGTATTGCAGATTAACAGCCCAATAATACATTCTTAGATTAGGCAAAGCAAGACCTCCATCCTTAACAACTCTTCTGTTACAGATTGTTCCTTTAACAATTAAAAATCTACCATTAGAATCTGATTCAATATCCTCTTGAATAAATATATTAGGTTTAATAAAAATAGACACGCCTTTTGTTTTACAATAGACAATAGGTGCAGGAGTAGGCCATTCGGCACTTCGAGCCAACACCGCCATTCACTGTGATCATGGCTGATCATCCACAATCAGTACCCCGTTCCTGCCTTATCCCCATAACCTTTGATTCTGCTATCTTTAAGAACTCTATCGAACTCTTTCTTGAAAGCATCCAGAGACTTGGCCTCTACAGCCTTCTGGGGCAGAGCATTCCACATATCCACCACTCTCTGGGTGAAAAAGTTTCTCCTCAACTCCGTTCCAAATGGCCTTCCCCTTATTCTTAAACTGTGGCCTCTGGTTCTGGACTCACCCATCAGCGGGGACATGCTTCCCGCTTCCAGCGTGTCCAATCCCTTAATAATCTTATATGTTTCAATAAGATCCCCTCTCAGCCTTCTAAATTCCAGAGTATACAAGCCCAGTCGCTCCAATCTTTTGACATATGACAGTCCTGCCATCCCGGGAATTAACCTTGTGAACCTACGCTGCACTCCCTCAATAGCAAGAATGTCCTTCCTCGAATTTGGAGACCAAAACTGCACACAGTACTCCAGGTGTGGTCTCACCAGGGCACTGTACAGCTGCAGAAGGACCTCTTTGCTCTTATACTCAATTCCCCTTGTTATGAAGGCCAGCATGCCATTAGCTTTTTTCACTGCCTGCTGTACTTGCATGCTTGCTTTCAGTGACTGATGTACAAGAACACCTAGATCTCGTTGTGCTTCCCCTTTTCCTAACTTGACTCCATTTAGATAATAATCTGCCTTCCTGTTCTTACCACCAAAGTGGATAACCTCACATTTATCCACATTAAACTGCATCTGCCCACTCACCCAGCCCGTCCAAGTCACCCCGCATTCTCATAACATCCTCCTCACATTTCACACTGCCTCCCAGCTTCATGTCATCGGCAGATTTACTAATGTTACTTTTAATTCCCTCATCTAAGTCATTAATATATATTGTAAACAGCTGCGGTCCCAGCACTGAACCCTGCGGTCACCGCCTGCCATTCCGAAAGGAAGCCGTTAATCGCTACTCTTTGTTTTCTGTCAGCCAGCCAATTTTCAATCCATGTCAGTACTCTGCCCCCAATACTATGTGCCCTAATTTTGCCAACTAATCTCCTATGTGGGACTTTATCAAAGGCTTTCTGAAAGTCCAGGTACACTGCATCCACTGGCTCTCCCTTGTCCATTTTCATAGTTACATCCTCAAAAAATTCCAGAAGATTAGTCAAGCACAATTTCCCCTTCGTAAATCCATGCTGACTCGGACTGATCCTGTTACTACTATCCAGATGTGTCATAATTTCATCTTTTATAATTGACTCCAGCATCTTTCCCACCACCGACGTCAGGCTAACCTCTATAATTCCCTGTTTTCTCTCTTCCTCCCTTCTTGAATAGAGGGACAACATTAGATACCCTCCAATCCACAGGAACTGATCCTGAATCTATGGAACATTGGAAACTGATTACCAATGCGTCCATGATTTCTAAAGCCACCTCCTTAAGTACCCTGAGATGCAGACCATCAGGTCCTAGGGACTTATCAGCCTTCAGACCCAACAGCCTATCCTACACCATTTCCTGCCTAATATAAATTTCCTTCAGTTCATCCATTACCCTAGGTCCTTTGGCCACTATTACTTCTGGGAGATTGTTTGTGTCTTCCCTAGTGAAGACAGATCCAACTCATCTGCCATTTCCTTGTTGCCCATAATAAATTCACCCGCTTCTGTCTTCAAGGGCCCAATTTTGGTCTTAACTATTTTTTTTCCTTTTCACATAATTAAAGAAGCTTTTACTATCCTCCTTTATATTCTTGGCTAGTTTACCTTCGTACATCATTTTTTCTCCGTGTATTGCCTTTTTAGTTACTTTCTGTTGCTCTTTAAAAGTTTCCCAATCCTCCGGCTTCCCACTCGTCTTTGCTATGTTATACTTCTCTTTTATTTTTATACTGTCCATTACTTCCCTTGTCAGCCACGGCCTCCCCTTACTCCCCTTAGGATCTTTCTTCCTCTTTGGAATGAACTGATCCTGCATCTTCCGCATTATTCCCAGAAACACTTGCCATTGCTGTTGCACTGTCATCCCTGCTAGGGTGTTGTTCCATTGATCTTTGGCCAATTACTCTGAGAAGTAGAGTGGAATTGCAAACCATTCCACCATCCAAAAAATCTATTTTGATCTCCCGCCCTGATATGTATCTCTTGAGCAAAAATTATATCGGGTTGGAAACGGTTAATAATTTTAAAAGTCTTTTTTCGTTTAATAGGATGATTCCAACCACATACATTCCAACTTATTATATTAATCCGTTTAAATAGCATACTATAATTTTATTCTACTTTATACATGCACAGAGCAGATACCAATACGGGATGATCAAAAATGGTGGTGATGAAGAATACAACCACATAAAATACACGCATGCTCCAGGACCACCCAATGGGAAAAAACTCCTAACTCTAAACCCACCCACCCACACCCAGAAGCCCGAAAAAGGCAAGCAATCTACGATAGAGTTCAAAGCTATTAGAACCATAGAACCATAGAAACTACAGCACAGAAACAGGCCCTTTGGCCCTTCTTGGCTGTGCCGAACCAATTTCTGCCTAGTCCCACTGACCTGCACACGGACCATATCCCTCCATACACCTCCCATCCATGTATCTGTCCAATTTATTCTTAAATGTTAAAAAAGAACCCGCATTTACCACCTCGTCTGGCAGCTCATTTCATACTCCCACCACTCTCTGTGTGAAGAAGCACCCCCCAATGTTCCCTTTAAACTTTTCCCCCCTCACCCTTAACCCATGTCCTCTGGTTTTTTTCTGTCCTTGCCTCAGTGGAAAAAGCCTGCTTGCATTCACTCTATCTATACCCATCATAATTTTATATACCTCTATCAAATCTCCCCTCATTCTTCTACGCTCCAGGTCATAAAGTCCTAACCTATTCAACCTTTCTCTGTAACTGAGTTTCTCAAGTCCCGGCAACAACCTTGTAAACCTTCTCTGCACTCTTTCAACCTTATTTATATCCTTCCTGTAATTTGGTGACCAAAACTGAACACAGTACTCCAGATTCGGCCTTATACAACCTCATCATAACATTCCAGCTCTTATGTTGACTGCTCTGTCTGTGTATTCTTTCCCTCCCCAAAGTTAGTAAAAAAGTAGAGTGACCTTTTAAACAAAACAATAAAGTCTCAGCAAAAAAAGGTATTTACATTCCATCAACTAATAAGCAAGAAAGAACCAAAATAGTGTTACCTCTTAGAGAGAAAAACCAGTGCCATCTTTAAGTTTCATATTAATTCCCTAAAAAAGCTTTAAATTCAATTCTAAAATGTAATAATGAAACAGAAAAAATATATACAATGCCCTATTAGTAAGAAAAAAACTACCAATTAGCTAATTTAAAAAAAGAAACAAACCAAGTATTAAATTAAAGGAACAAATCCCCTTATCTTCTTCTCTCAGTCATCGAATGTTCAAATGATCATTTAGACAGACATACTTAAGCCATAAATCTTTCCAAAGGAAAACCAACAATATGCAATAATGAACAACTTTCCTTGTCTTCTTTAATTAGCCTCTCAATGAAATATACAAATGACCTTCATAAATCTTCTTTCCAAACTGCGAGTAATAAACAGATAGCCAAACAGCCTTTCAGCAGCGGCATCGGTGACAGTGGCAGGCAAAGCCTGAACAAGGTCCAGTGCAGTTTTTGGATCAAAAAAAGTACAAGGAGAATTAGCAGGAAAAACTTTAATTCTTGTCCGGTACCTCAGAGAGGGAAAAGGCTTTTTTATCATATGTTTGTTTCATTACCATGGCAAATTTTGATCTTTGTTCCATTATCTCTCTTGGTTAATCTTCGTAAAAGCGGAGCTCAGATTCCATAAATCTAAAAACTCTCTGTTTTCTTGCCTGTCGCATTATTTGATCTTTAATTTTAAAGTGATGAAAGCAAACCAGAACAGATCTTGGTTTACTAGAATCCTTCGATTTCGAGATAAACACCCTGTGTGCCCTTTCTATAGCAGGCGGCTTTGATAGAATGGTAGGAAATAAAGTGTGGAAAAGCTTACCAAAGTAAGCTGTGAGATCTCCATCTTCAGCTCCTTCTTGCAGCCCAACAATTCGTATATTCTTTCGTCGAGACCTAGTTTCCAGGTCTATAACTTATTTTGATATCTTTCCAAACGAGTTGTAGCTTCAGACAACTTTTGCTTAGTTATCTTCAATTCCTCTTCATGTGTAATAACTTGAGTTTCCAGGTCTTTAAGTTTTCCCAGAAATGACTTCATTTCATTACTATTCTTTTCCAGTTGGTCTTTAATTGATCCATTCTGATCCTTAATTGAATTAAGTGTCCGAACGATATCTTCATCCCATGATGGCATTTCATCAGATCTTTCCTTTTGCAGCTTTCCTTTCCCATTACTTTTATCACTAGGTTCAGGTAAATTCTTCCCACTTCTGTAGACATAGATATATTGTTCCTCCTCAAGAATTAGCAAGTAAAAGTTTTAAATTCAAAGCTTAAACTAGGGGGAGAGAAAGAAAACTAAGAGCAGCACAAAAATACTGCTACTCCATTTGCAGACGGGGGCAGTCCCCCGTAACTTTCCTGTAATCCCATGGGCCCTTAACTTGGTAAGCAGCCTCATGTGTGCAACCTTGTCAAAGGCCTTCTGAAAGTCCAAATATACAACATCCACTGCATCCCTTTTATCTATCCTACTTGTAATCTCCTCAAAGAATTCCAATAGGTTCATCAGGCAAGATTTTCCCTAAAGGAAACCTTGCTGACTTTTGTGTAACTGTGCTACAAGTTCATCTACCTTATTCCATATACTGCACACATTCAAATATAACATCTTTAAATCTGTATTCACCCTTTTCAAAAAAAAACAGCTATCTGATCTTCAGCACCATCTCTACAGTTCCCATCCCCCAGTTAACTTAAACCTTCCCAAACAACTATAGCCAACCTGCCCACAAAGATATTAGACTGCCACCCTCCCTGCCCCCACCCCAACTTTCAGGTTCAGAAGTAACCTGACCCTTTTGGTCATGCCTGCCCCAGATAAGATCCCAATGATCCGGAAATCTGAACCCCTACCCCCTGCACCAATTCCTCAGCCACACATTCATTTGCCAAATCAGCCTATTCCTTCCCTGGCACATAGCAGGGGTAGCAATCCTGGAGGTCTGTTCCTAGCTCTCCAAAATCTCTCTTCAGGACCTCCTCACCTTGTCTACCTATGCCACTGATGCCAATATGCACCAAGACTTCTGGCTGCTCAACCTTGCCCTTGAGAATGCCATGGACCCGATCTGAGACATCCTTGATCCTGGCACCAGGGAGGGAACATACCATCCAGGCATCTCTATCGCACCCACAGAATCTCGTCTCTGTTCCTCTGACTAGGAATCTCCTATTAACACTGCAGTCCTCTTCACTCTCTGCTCTGCTGAGCCACAGCACCAGACCCGGTCCCTAGTAGGTCGTCCCCTTCAATAGTACCTAAAGTGGTATGCCTACTATTGAGGGGAATGACCATAGGGGTACTCTGCACTGGCTGCCCATTTCTCTAACAGTCAGCCTCTTGCAACCTTGGGGTGACTACCTCCCTGTGGCTCCTATCTCTCACTTCCTCAGTCTCACATATGAGCCGAAAGTCATTGAGATGCAGCTCCAGTTCCTTCATGCGTTCCCTGAGGAGTCGCAGCTCCGTGCTCCTGGTGCAGATGTGGTTATCAGGGAGGCTGGAGGTCTCCCAGAATTCCCACATCTTGCACACACAGAACACAACACAGCACCCTGGAGCCATTCTCACTTCACTGTGCTCTAGTAGACGAGGAATGAACAAATAAGAACAGAAGGAGAGAAATCAACCAGATAACTTTGCCCAAGCCTGATAAGTCAAAGCCACTCTAAATACTGGCACACTCACAAAAGTGGCCACTCCGCTTACACCTGGCCCTTCCTAATGAATCCCTCTTGCTGATTGGTCACTCCTCAACTCAGAAAGGGTAATGGGTTAAGGGTAAATTAGAACCCAGCTCAATCATTGGCACTAGCCTCCCTAGCACCCAGAACACTTGCAGAAGGCGATGCCTCAAAAAAGCAGCGTCCATCATTAAGGAGCCCCCTCACCCAGAACATGCCCTCTCCTCACTGCTACCAGCAAGGAGGAGGTACAGGAGCTTAAAAACACACATTCAATATTTCAGGAACAGCTTCTGCCATCAGATTTCTGAATTGATAATGAACCCATGAACACTTCCTCAATATTTATCCCTCTCTTTTTAAAAAATTATTTAATATATAAAAAATATTTAAAATATAACTTCAGAGGCCAGTGCTGGGAACTGTCTGGGCTCTGTGGTGCAGGGATCTGGGGTCCAGGTGGGGCTCTTGGGTTGGACCCCTCGTGCTTACGCTACATCTGCCCAGAAAAACTTCTGGATGAGAGTGACAAGAACAAGAAAGTCACATCGGCTTGGACATCAGCCGGATTAACAAGATCCGCACCAATGGCTGGAGAACCAGGACCACCTGGTGAGAAATTGGCTACCAGACAAACTATAAATGGAGAGACTGGACAAAATGGAATTAGTGTTTCTTTAACATGAAAGAGGAAACATCAAGCACACGTGGGGACTCTAGCAACAATGAAGACCGTCATCAACATTCACGGGAAAACAACTGGTTACCCAGTGATCAAGCACTGTCAACAGAGGATTGCTATCACACCTTGAATTGGAAGACATGCAATCACAATGCACCACAGCAACATCACTGCAAAACCGAGCTGATAAGTTCAGATCCCACCTCCACAACTTACAGATGGTGCAAGGGTGATGGCATCACCTTGAACACAGGAAATGCCAGTTTGAACCTCACCTCAGGCATATAGATGCTGGCTGCTGCAATCAGAGAGAAGATCAAAGCTAAAATGGTGACTGTCAATCAACGAACTAGGCTCCCCAGACTTGGTGATAAAATTCCATCAGACAGCATGTTAGAAACGGCCAATGAAACACTACACACAATTGCAACCTCCAACATAACAGAGACCAATAATCTGACATATGCACTGGCGGCAGCAGTCCTAGAAATGCTGGGCTACAAAATGAGCTATAGTGGAGATTACTGTTATAAACCCCACTGGAGACAACAAGTTGAAAACCACAAGGGTGGAGCTCAGCAGAAAGGTGGGAAGACCAAAGACTCATCTCAACTACTAAGGAAGTACAGAGGTATGTCCATAGCTGAAGCCCTGGAAACTGCCAAGCAATGGTTAGCAGCTCTGGCTACCAGACACGAGGTACACTAAGGATACAGATGCCAAGTGACTTAATGCACTCTTCTCCAAAGAACGTGGAAAAGTATTCGCACATTTCCTGAGCGACAACATGCTAGTACCTGAACCAACCAAAACAGCAACTGAGGGGTACTGGAAGAGTCTGTGGGAGAAAGAAGCATCAAACGACACCAGTGCCCAGTGGCTGAAAGACCCACAAGCAAGCCTCTGCAACCTCCCAGAGGATGAACCAGTCACCATCACTGCAGTAGATGTCCAGCAACGGGGAGCAACTATGAAGAACTGGACATCACCAGGGCCTGACGTGATCCAGACCTACTGGCTGAGGAAACTAACAGCATTACATAAACGGCTGGCAGCTCAAAAGAACCACCTGCTGAAGCAGCCTCCCACCCTGACTGGATAACTCTAGGAAGGACAGTACTCATAATGAAAGATCCTCACAAAGGAGCAACACCATCAAACTACCGGCCTATAACCTGCCTGACAACAACATGGAAGCTCCTGTCATATATCATAGACACCAAGCTGAAGGAACATGTGTGTAATTTCCTGAGCCACACTCAGAGGGGGATGGGTAATGGAACTGGAGGCTCCAAGCACCAACTACTGGTAGACAAAGCAGTCAAGAGCAGGCAAACCAACCTAAGCACAGCCTGGATCGACTACCAGAAAGCACACAACTCAGCGCCCCACACATGGAGCCCGAAATGCCTGTCTCTGTCCAAGGTCAACAAGACACTAGGGACCTTCATCGAGAACTCAATAGGCCATTGGAGGACAATGCCTGAAGTTAACTCAAAGCTATCAGGTGTGGAACATACCAGGGTGATGCTCTATCCCCACTGCTGTTCTCCATAGGCTTGAACCCCCTCAGCCGGATTATCTCAAAGGGTGGATATGGGTGCAGGTTCAAGAGTGGAGTGATCATTTTCTTCTCTCCTGATCTTCATCAGTGAAGAACCAGCCATATGTTTATTGTAACTTCTCAGTTTTATTATTATGTATTGCAATACACTGCTTCCGCAAAACATCAAATTTCACAACGTATGCTGGTGATATTAAATCTGATTCTGATATCGTAGGGAGTGACACAAATAAAATGGTAGGATGCTAAATAAACATTGCGTCCTTAGAGAATGAGATGGGTCAATTAATGGAGAAATGGCTCTGGATTTTACATAGTTATTTTGGACTGACCTTTGCAAAAGAATATACTCAAAGCATTTCCATGATAAAATAGTCGTGAAACTTTAAGGAGGAGAAATTTTACAACTTTTCATGAGGGAAAAGTTTAGGAGCTACACCTAATATTCTAGATGGAATATGAGGTGTTGCTCCTCCTCATACATCATATTCTGCCCAACCCCAGGAATATCAATTTCTCCCCCTCCCCCCCCTCTCTTTTTCCATTCCCCACTCTGGCTCCCCTTTTACCCCTTCTCTTCTCCTCACCTGCATATCACCTCCCTCTGGTGCCCCTCTTTTTCCCTGATGGAGGAGCCATGTATCTATTTTCTGTCAGTATTGTATTTTGTGTGTTCATTATGGTAATCTGTCATGTGGGTTGGGGTGTAGTAGTTTGTATTCACACTTGGGGTTAGTTGTTTAGATTAGTCTAGTGGAGAGAAGGTGAGCCAAGGGGAATGATATTGTTTTGTTGACCGCTAATTGGGATATTGTTGAACCGCTAACGAGAATACTTAAATATGTTAGTTTTTTAAAAAATTGTAATAAGATTGTTTGTCTTTGCTGGTTTTATAATAAAGGATCAAAAGTACCTTTTCCACTTTGTAAATTTGTTATTTTGAAAATGTGTCATACAGTGTCAATCTCCTGGCTTAGTCTCCCAGTGGTCTTGGTCTGTTTCTAAGTAACTGCTTTATGCATGGTCCCCTCTCCTCTGTTATCAGATTTCTTCTTCTTTAGCCCTTTACCTCTTCCACCTATCACTTCCCAGCTTGTCACTTCATTCTCCATTCCCCGTCTACACACCTTCCCTGTCAGCTGGTCTCACCATCACCTGGCAGCTGGTACCCCACCTTCTTATTCTGGCTTTTTCCCCTTCCCTTCCAGTCCTGATGTAGGGTCTCAGTTCAAAACATTGATGGTTTGTTCATTTCCAGAGATGCAGCCTGGCCTGCTGAGTTCCCCCAGCAGGTTCTATACGTTGCTCCAGATTGCCAGCATCTGCAGAATATCTGGTGTTCACGAAATTTGAAATTTTGCAGCAGTAATGCAAAGAAAACTTATTATCAGATTACATACTACTCTGAAATTTATTTTCCTACAGGCTTTGCAGGACTATAAAGAAATGCAATATAATTTACAAATAAAATTATATAAAAACCAATTCTGCCAAACAACGAACATGCAAAAGAAGACAAATTGTGCAAATGAAAAATAATAATACTGAGAACATGAGTTGTCGAGACCTTGAAAGAGAGTCCATAGGTTGTGGAATCAGTTTAGAGTTGAGGCGAGGGAAGTTATCCATGCAGTTCATGGTTGTAAGGTAATAACTGTGGTGTGGGACCTTCAGTCCCTAAGCAGTGCAGTGTAATATGTATCAAATTATGTTCAGCTACAATAACAGATAGGTAAATAGAAATAGAGAGAGGGAGGAGAGGGAGAGGAGAGTGAGACAAGGTAGTGTTCATGGGTTTATGGACAGTTCAGATATCTGATGGTTGAGAAGAAGCAGTTCCTAAAATGCTGAGTGTGTACCTTCAGGCTCCTGTAACACCTCTCCAATGGTAGTAATGAGAAGATGGCACGTCCTCAGTGATGGGGGTCCTAGCTGGTAAGCAGGCGTTTCCAGAAGGCCATTACTGTGATGCCTTGCTAGGAGCAGTGATTAGAACAATGCAATTATAATTCACGTATCGGACTCCAGTGATGTCTGTGAGGAGTTGGTACATCACCCCCATCAGTTTCCTCCCACAGTTCAAAGATGTAGTAGGTTAATTGGCCATTGTATTTTGTCCTGTGATTAGGGTAAAATTTAACAGGTGGGTTGCTGGGCAAAGATGTAGTGGTTAGTAGGTTAATTGGTCATTGTACGTTGTCCTGTGATTAGAGTTGTCGGAGTGGGCACGTGGTCAAGTGGTAAAGGCATTGGACTAGTGACCTGAAGGTCGTGAGTTCGAGCCCCAGCCGAGGCAACGTGTTGTGTCCTTGAGCAAGGCACTTAATCACACATTGCTCTGCGACGACACTGGTGCCAAGCTGTATGGGTCCTAATGCCCTTCCCTTGGACAACATTGGTGTTGTGGAGAGGGGAGACTTGCAGCATGGGCAACTGCTGGTCTTCCATACAACCTTGCCCAGGCCTGCGCCCTGGAGAGTGAAGACTTTCCAGGCGCAGATCCATGGTCTTGCAAGACTAACGGATGCCTTTATTTGATTAGGGTAGAGTTTAACAGGGGGGTTGCTGAGCAAAGTTGGCAGGAAGAGCCTGTTCCATACTCTACCATTAAATAAATAAACAAATAAAATTAATTATATGAAAAACTGCACAGGTTTGTAAGTAATGTATTGTCATGGACAGGGGTTTGGCTAGTCATCAGTAAAAACTGTGAAAACTGTGCAGGAAAATTTGGAATTTATTGGATGTCACAGGAATGTGTGTAGTATCAAGAGTCCACAATCTGTATGAATAACTTGGACAAATGAACTGAGGGCGTTACCACTGGATTTATTGATAATAGGTTCCTTAAGGTTGCCGTTGCTGGGGAGGTGGTGGGGATAAGCTCTCACTATCTATTAAATGCTCCCAGTGGCATGTGTCTCAAATACCCTCTGACAACCAAGTCCAGCTCCTGGCCTTCATGTGTGGCTTAAGACAACAAACTGTACAAATACAAAAATAAAGAAATAATAATAAGTAAGCAAAAAATACAGAGAACATGAGATGAAGAGTCCATGAAAGTAAGTCCATAGGTTGTGGGAACATTTCAATGATGGGGCAAGTGAAGTTATTCCCTCTGGTTCAAGAGCCTGATGGCTGAGGGACAGTAACTGTTCCTGAATCCAGTGGTGTGAATCCTGAGCCTCCTGTACCTTCTTCCTGATGGCAGCAGGGAGAAGAGAGCATGATGGTGGGTGGGGGGGGGGGGTGTGCCTGATGATGGATGCTGTGTTTTCCTGGCACGGTGTTTCATGTAGATGTGCCCAGTGCTGGGGGGAGGGCTTTACCCTTGATGGACTGGGCCATATCCAGCACTTTGTTGGATTTTCTGATTGGGGCATTGGTGGCTCCATATCAGAATCAGAATCATTGATAACAAGGCATGACCTGGGGGACGGGGGTCCTTTCTGAGGCATCGCTCCTTGAAGATGTCCTGGATACCACGGGGCTGGTACTCATTATGGAGTGACTAAGTTTACAACTCTCTGCTGTTTACTTTGATGCTGTGTGGTAGCCCCTCCCGTCCCCCAACCCCATACCAGATGGTGATACAGCCAGTTAGAATGCTCTCCATGGTAGATCTGTAGAAACTTGAGTGTTTTTGGTGACATACCAAATCTCCTCAAACTGTCATGCCTTCTTTGTAGTTGCATTGATATGTTGGGTCCAGGTCCGATCCTCAGAGATATTGACACCTAGGAACTTGAAACTGCACATTTTTTCCACTTCTGATGCCTCTATGAGGACTGGTCTATGTTCACTAGTCTTACCCTTCCTGAAGTCCAGAATCAGTTCTTTGGTCTTACTGACGTTGAGTGCAAGGTTGTTGCTGCGACATCACTCAACCAGCAGATACATCTCATGCCTGTATGCCCTCTCGTCACCATCTGAAATTCTGAAAGACCATAAGACTTAGGAGCAGAATTTGGCCATTTGGCCCATTGAGTCTGGTCTGCCATTCAATCATGGCTGATCTTTTGATTCCCCTCCTCAACCCCACTCCCTAGCCTTCTCCCCATAACCTTTGATGTTGTATCCAACCAAGAACCTATCAACTTCTTCCTTAAATACACCTAGCGATCTGGCCTCCACAGCTGCCTGTGGTAACAAACTCCACAAATTCACCACCATCTGGCTAAAAAAATTTACTGCATCTCTGTTTTAAATGGACGCCCCTCCCTCCTGAGTCTGTGCCCTCTTGCTCCCCTACCATGGGAAACATCCTTTCCACATCTACTCTGTCTAGGCTTTTCAACATTCATAAGGTTTCAATGAGATCCCCCTTCATCCTTCTAAATTCCAGTGAGTACAGATCCAGAGCTTATTCTGGGCTCATTTTCTACCAGTCCTATATCCACCCTTATCTCTCTTTGATTTTTACATACTTGAAAAAGCTTTGATATTGTTTGCTAGCTTGCTTTCTCTCCTAATGATTCTTTTAATTGCTTTCTGTAGGGTTTTAAAAGCTTCCCAGTCCTCTGTCTTCCCACTAAATTTTGCTCTTTTGCTTTTGCATTAGTTTTGACTTCCCTCGTCAACCACAGTTGTACTATTTTGCCAATTGAGTATTTTTTCAATTTTGGAATACATCTATCCTGGACCTTCCTCATTTTCCCCAGAAACTCATGCTCTGCTGTCATCCCTGCCTGCAGCTCCTTTCAATTTACTTAGGCCTTCTCCTCTCTCATACCACTGTAATTTCCCTTACTCCACTGAAATAATGCTACATCAGACTTTACTTTTTCCCAATCAAATTTCAAGTTGAACTCAATCATATTGTGATCACTGGCTCCTAAGGGTTCTTTTACCTTCAGCTCCTAATCACCTTCGCTTCAATACATAACACCCAGTCCTGTATAGCTGATGCCCTTGTAGGCTCAATGACAATCTGCTCTAAAAAGCCATTTCGTAGGCATTCAACAAACTCTCTCTTTTGAGATCCATTTCCAACCTGATTTTCCCAAAGTTGAAACCTCCCATGACTATCTTAACATTGCCCTCTTGACATGCCTTTTCTATTTCTCTGTGATCTGTGGTCCACATCCCAGCTACTGTTGGGAGGCCTGCATATAACTGCTATTGGGGTCCTTTTACCCTTGCAGTTTCTTAACTCAACCCACAAGGATTCAACATCTTCCAATTCTATGTCACACCTTTCTCCTGATTTGATGCCATTCTTTATCAGCAGAGTCATGCTACCTCCTCTGCCTACCTTCCTATCCCTCCGATACAACGTGTAACCTTGGACATTCAGCTCCCTACCACAACCATCCTTCAGCTATGATTTAGTGATGACCACAACATCATACCTGGCAATCTGTAATTTTGCAAAATGATCATCCACCTTATTTCTTATACCCTGTGCATTGAGATATAACACTTTGAGTACTGTATATGCTACCCTTTTTGATTCTGCATCCCGAATGCAATGATAATCGCCCTGTTGCCTGCAATTTTGTCCTATCATCTGCCTGCCCTTCCTGACAGTCTGACTGCACACTATCTTCGCTTTTTCACCATCCGTCCTATCCTGAGTTTCTTCACTCTGGTTCCCAACCCCCGCCAAATTAGTTTAAACCCTCCCCAACAGCTCTAACAAACCTGCCCACGAGAATATTGGTTCCCCTCAGGTTCAGGTGCAACCTGTCCCTCTTGAACAGGTCATACCTCTCCCAGATGAGATCCCAATGATCCAAGAACCTGAACAATGGTAGTATCGTCAGCAAATTTATAGATGGTATTTGAGCTGTGCCTAGCAACACAGTCATGGGTGTAGAGAGAGTAGAGCAGTGGGCTAAGCACACACCCCTGAGGCTGTGATGCAGCCAGTCAATATACTCTCCACTACACATCTATAGAAGTTTGTCAGTGCTGAATCTCTGCAAACTAAGGAAGTAGAGGCACATGCCGTGCTTTCTTCATAATCGCACTTACGTGCAGGGCCCAGGACAGATCCTCTGAAATAATACCATCACCAAGTTCAAAGTTGCTGACCCTCTCCCCCTCTGATCCTCTGACGAGTCCTGGCTCGTGGTCCTTTTGTTTCATTTCCTTCTCCTGAAGTCGATAATCAGCTCCTTGGTCTTGCTGAGTGAGAGGTTGTTGTGGCACCACTCAGTCAGATTTTCAATCTGTCTCCTGTATGCTGATTCATCGTCACTTTTGATTCAGCCTGTGACAGTGGTGTTATCAACAAGCCTGAATATGGCATTGGAGCTATGCTTAGCCACACAGTCATAGGTGTAAAGCGAGTAGAGCAGAGGGCTAAGCACACATCCTTGTGGTGCATCTGTGCTTTTAGTGAGTGTGGAGGAGATGTTTATGTCATTCTGAACTGACTGAGGTCTGCAAGTCAGGAAATCAAGGATCCAAATGTACAAGGGAGAATTGAGGCCAATATCTTGGAGCTTATTGATTAGTTTTGAGGGGATGATAGTATTGAATGCTGAGCTATAGTTGATAAAGAGTATCCTGATGTTTGCATCTTTGCTGTCCAGATGTTCCAGGGTTGTGTGATGAGCCAATGAGATAGTACCTACTGTGAATCTGTTGCTCCGGTAGCAAAATGGAGCAGACCTAACTCACTTGTTAGGCAGGAGTTGATATGTTTCTCTCAAAGCACCATCACAGTGGATGTAACTGCTACTGGGCAAAAGTCATTGAGGCGGGTATCTGGGCACCAGTATAATTGAAGCAGGTGGGTACCTCAGACTGCCCGAGCAAGAAAAGATCTCGGTGAACACTCCAGCCAGTTGATCAGCACAGGTCTTTAGTACTTGGCCAGGTACCCCGTCTGGGCCGAATGATTTTCATGGGTTCTCCCTCCTGAAGACTGCTCACACATCAGCCCCAGAGACTGAAATCACAGGATCATCGGGGGCTGTGGGAGTTTGTGATGGTTCCTCCATGTTTTGATGATCAAAGAGAGCGTAAGAGCCATTGAGCTCATCTGGAAGCAAAGCCCTGCTAATGTCATTTGATTGACTTTGCAAGAGGTGATAGCATTCAAGCCCTGCCACAACTCACAAACGTTCTTCATTGATTCAAGTTTAGTCCAGAATTGCCATTTTGCCTGTGAGATGGCTTTCCAGAGATCATACCAGGACTTCTTGCAACTTTCTTGGTCACCAGACTTGAATGCCTCTGATCTGGCCCTAAGCAGTTTGTGGATCTCATGGTTCATCCAAAACCTTTGGTTAGGGAAGACTCTGAAAGATTTTGTGCGGACACTCCTCTACAAATGTTTTAATAAAGTCCGTTACAACCACATGCATTCATTCAGATCCACAGATGAGTCCTTGAACACAGCCCCGTCAACTGACTCAAATCAACCCCATAGTCTGTCTTCTGCCTCCCGCGACCAATGCTTTGTTGTCCTAATCTCTGAAGTTTTGCTCTTTAGCCTCTGCATGTATGCAGGTAGGAGAAGGACCATCAAGTATCTGATTTACCTTAAGAGGGTTTGGGCATTGAACGGTAGGCATTCCTTATCTTAGTATAACTGTTGCCTAGTGTGTTGGGACCTCTGTCACTGCAGGTTATACACCACCATCTACCCGGAAAAATCTTTAACATTTCCTGAATATTAAAATTAAATCTCAGTTTTGATCTCGAATGTACTTGGCAACAGAAAACCCACAGGTTTCTTGGATGTAGAATGATGTACACTCAGTGACCTGTACATTAATGTAATTATCTAATCCTCCAATCATGTGGCAGCAACTCAATGAATAAAAGCATGCAGACATAGTCAAGAGGTTCAGTTGTTGTTCAGGCCAAACATCAGAATGGGGAAGAAATGTTATCTAAGTGACTTTAACCATGGAATGATTATTGATATCAGACAGGGTGGTTTGAGTATCTCAGAAACTGCTGATCTCCTGGGATTTTCACACACAACCGTCTCTAGAGTTGCAGAGAATAGTGCAAAACAAAAAAAAAGTCATTGAGAGAAAGGCAATTCTGTGGGTGTAAACAGCTTGTTATAATGAGAGGAGTCAGAGGAGAATGGCCAGTCTGGTTCAAACTGACACGAAGGCAACAGTAACTCAAATAACCATGTATTACGGCAGTGGTGTGCAGAAGAGCATCTTTGAATGCACAACATGTCGAACTTTGAAATGGATGGCTACAGCAGCAGAAGACCATGAATATACACTCAGTGTCCACATTATTAGCTAGTTTATGATCCCCGGTATCATGTGCTCCAAGTCTGTTTAATTATTTCTTTTGTGGCGCTCTAAAAAATATCATGGACCACACACACATCAAATGAAGAAGTTCTCAGAAGAGCCCAAGCAGTTCGATCACTCATACCAACAATAAGAGAAAGACAACTCAGATTCCTAGGATACATCATGCGGAAAGATGACCTAGAAAAACTCATACTCTCTGGAAGGATTCAGGGGAGTAAATCTAGAGGAAGACCTTGGTTTATGTACATCAAAAGCATAGCCAGGTGGCTACACATCGATGAAATGGAAGTCATCCAAAAAACGAAGGATAGATCTATATGGAAAACCATGATCACCAAAGTCCGCATTGGATATGGTACCTAGACGAACAGACAGGTGCTCTATTGAAGGTCTTTTTAAAAGTCCAAATTTATCACACCCACAGGTTTTCCATTAGTTATGCTGTGAGTCACAACCTTGAAAGCCTCACAACTTTGTTGAAATGATTATCCTCTCTTAACTGCATGTTGCCTCTGCCTGATATTTGCTGCTTTCAAAGTGCTCTGTTGCCATTTTCTTAATAATATCTAGTCATTTATTTTGTTTAATGATACACCTTGGATAGACCCTTCCAGCCTTCAAACACCCCCTCCCCCCCCCCCGATTTAACCCCAGCCTAATTACGGGACAATTTACAATGACCAATGAACCTACTAACCAGTACATCTTTGGACTGAGGTCTTGAGGAAACATAAGCACCTAGATGGTCACAGGAAGAATGTGCAAACTTTCTTACAGATGACATCGGGATTGAACACTTGAACTCTGATGTCTCAAGCTGCTAACTGTTACACTACTATGGGGCCTTTACACAATCAATCCCAGGTTTGTAGTTTAAAAGTAAAAACCAAAAACACTGCAAACACTCAAAAGTCGGGTAGCATCTGCGGAAAGAAAAAGAAGAAATCTGGTATAATCTCCCTCCCCCTCAAAGTGAGATTAGATGTTTTACCATGTGAATGCATTAGAACCAATAAACCCAAGAGATTCTGCAGATGCTGGAAATCCAGAGCAATGCACTCAAAGTGCTGGAGGAACTCAGCAGGTCAGGTAGCATCTAGGTAGGGGAATAAACAGTTGACATTTTGGGCAGAAACCTTTCATCAGGAATGAAATGTAAGAGGGCAGAAGCCAGAATAAGGTGGTGGGAGGGTAGGAGTACAAGCTGACAGGTGATGGTGAAACCAGACGAGGGGGAAGGTGCGTGGGTGGGGGAATGAAGTAAGAAGCTAGGATGTGATAAGTGGAAAAGGTGAAGAGCTGAAAAAGAAGGAATCTGACAGGAGAGAAGACTGGACTATGGGAGAAAGGGAAGGAGCAGGGGTGCCAGAAGGATCTGATGGGTAGATGTGGAGAAGTGAAAGAGCGAGATTGGAGCCCTGGGAAAAAGCCTCTGACTATCCACACGATCAATGCCTCTCATCATCTTCTTACATCTCTATCAAGTCACCTCTCATCCTCCGTCGTGCCAAGGAAAAAAGGCCGAGTTCACTCAACCTATTCTTATAAGGCCTGCTCCCCAATATAGGCAACATCCTTGTAATTTCTCTCTGCACCCTTTCTATGGTTTCCACAGCCTTCCTATAGTGAGGCGACCAGAACTGAGCATAGTACTCCAAGTGGGGTCTGACCAGGGTCCTATATAGCTGCAGCATTACCTCTAGGCTCTTGAGCTCAATCCCATGATTGATGAAGGCCAATGCACCGTACGTCTTAACCACACAGTCAGACTGTCCGATGGACTTGGACCCCAAGATCCCTCTGATCCTCCACACTGCCAAGAGTCTTACCACTAATACTATATTCTCGTTACCTTGTGTACTTTCTTTACTCTCCCATTTTAGCCAGTTTTCAGGATATAAATTGAACCTACATAAGAGTGAATTATTTCCTTTAAATAATTTGGTATCAATTAATGCTAATCTCCCTTTTAAAATTGTAAGGAATCAATTTACTTATTTGGGTGTTACAATCACTAAGAATTACAAACGCCTGTTTAAAGAAAACTTCCTTACTTTATTGAACCATGTAAAAAGGATATTATTAAATTGGTACATAAAAGTTGCTGGTGAACACAACAGGCCAGGCAGCTTCTATAGGAAGAGGTACAGTCGACGTTTCGGGCCAAGACCCTTCATCAGGACTACCTATAGAGCTCTTCTTTCAGTTAGTCCTGACGAAGGGTCTCGGCCCGAAACGTCGACTGTACCTCTTCCTATAGATGCTGCCTGGCCTGCTGCGTTCACCAGCAAATTTTATGTGTTTTGCTTGAAATTCCAGCATCTGCAGATTTCCTCGTGTTTGCATTATTAAATTGGTCACCTCTTTCAATATCGTTGATTGGATGAATTAATTCTATTAAAATGAATATTCTACCTCAATTTATATATCTTTTTCAGGCTTTACCCACTTTTATTCCTAAATCCTTTTTTGACTCTCTTGAATCTATTTTATCCTTCTATATATGGAAAAATAAACATCCTCATTTAAATAAAGTCCATCTTCAAAAACCTAAGAAGTCTGGAGGTTTAGCCTTACCTAATTTTAGGTTTTATTACTGGGCAGTTAATATACGATATCTTACATTTTGGCTATATGATATTAATCGTGCAGACTGTCCGGTATGGGTTTCTTTAGAAGCTAATTCTATTAATAAATTTTCTATTATTTCTCTTCTTGGACCCTTACTTCCTTTATTTGTAAGTAAACTAACTGATAATTTTACTAACCTAACCTTACTATTAAACCCGCCGATAAGGGGGGTGCTGCTGTAGTCTGGCGTACTAACCTCTACCTTGCCGTGGCACAGCGACAACTCGCGGATACCTCCTCTTATTTACCCCTCGATCGTGACCCCACTAAGGAGCACCAGGCCATTGTCTCCCACACCATCACTGACTTTATCCGCTCAGGGGATCTCCCATCCACTGCTACCAACCTTATAGTTCCCACACCTCGCACTTCCTGTTTCTACCTCCTACCCAAGATCCACAAACTTGCCTGTCCTGGCCGACCTATTGTCTCAGCTTGCTCCTATCCCACCGAACTCGTTTCTGCATACCTCGACACGGTTTTATCCCTCCTTGTTCAATCCCTTCCTACCTATGTTCGTGGCACTTCTCATGCTCTTAAACTTTCCGATGATTTCAAGTTCCCTGGCCCCCACCACTTTATTTTCACCATGGATGTCCAGTCCCTATATACTTCCATCCCCCATCAGGAAGGTCTCAAAGCTCTCCGCTTCTTTTTGGATTCCAGACCTAAACAGTTCCCCTCTACCACCACTCTGCTCCGTCTAGCGGAATTAGTCCTTACTGTTAATAATTTCTCCTTTGGCTCCTCCCACTTCCTCCAAACTAAAGGTGTAGCTATGGGCACCTGTATGGGTCCTAGATATGCCTGTCTTTTTGTTGGCTTTGTGGAACAATCTGTGTTCCAAACCTATTCTGGTATCTGTCCCCCACTCTTCCTTCGTTACATCGACGACTGCATTGGCGCTGCTTCCTGCACGCATGCTGAGCTCGTTGACTTCATTAACTTTGCCTCCAACTTTCATCCTGCCCTCAAGTTTATCTGGTCCATTTCCGACACCTCCCTCCCCCTTCTAGATCTTTCTGTCTCTATCTCTGGAGACAGCTTATCTACTGATGTCTACTATAAGCTGACTGACTCTCACAGCTATCTGGACTATTCCTCTTCTCACCCTGTCTCTTGCAAAAATGCCATCCCCTTCTCGCAATTCCTCCGTCTCCGCCGCATCTGCTCTCAGGATGAGGCTTTTCATTCCAGGACGAGGGAAATGTCCTCCTTTTTTAAAGAAAGGGGCTTCCCTTCCTCCACCATCAACTCTGCTCTCAAACGCATCTGCTCTCACTCCATCCTCCCGCCACCCCACTAGGAATAGGGTTCCCCTGGTCCTCACCTACCACCCCACCAGCCTCTGGGTCCAACATATTATTCTCTGTAACTTCTGCCACCTCCAGCGGGATCCCACCACTAAGCACATCTTTCCCTCCCCCCCCCCCGCTTTCCACAGGGATCGCTCCCTACACGACTCCCTTGTCCATCCGTCCCCCCCATCCCTCCCCACTGATCTCCCTCCTGGCACTTATCCTTGTAAGCGGAACAAGTGCTACACATGCCCTTACACTTCCTCCCTTACCACCATTCAGGGCCCCAGACAGTCCTTCCAGGTGAGGCGACACTTCACCTGTGAGTCGGCTGGGGTGATATACTGCGTCCGGTGCTCCCGATGTGGCCTTCTATATATTGGCGAGACCCGATGCAGACTGGGAGAACATTTTGCTGAACACCTACGCTCTGTCCGCCAGAGAAAGCAGGATCTCCCAGTGGCCACACATTTTAATTCCACGTCCCATTCCCATTCTGATATGTCTATCCACGGCCTCCTCTACTGTAAAGATGAAGCCACACTCAGGTTGGAGGAACAATACTTTATATTCCATCTGGGTAGCCTCCAACCTGATGGCATGAACATTGACTTCGCTAACTTCCGCTAATGCCCCACCTCCCCCTCGTACCCCATCCGTTATTTATTTATTTACACACATTCTTTCTCTCTCTCTCCTTTTTCTCCCTCTGTCCCTCTGACTATACCCCCTACCCATCCTCTGGGTTCCCCCCCCTCCCTCTTTTCCTTATCCCTGGCCCTCAAGTCCCATGATCCTCTCATATCCCTTTTGCTAGTCACCTGTCCAGCTCTTGGCTCCATCCCTCCCTCTCCTGTCTTCTCCTATCATTTTGGATTTCCCCCTCCCCCTCCTACTTTCAAATCTCTTACTAGCTCTTCCTTCAGTTAGTCTTGACGAAGGGTCTCGGCCTGAAATGTCACTGCCTGGCCTGCTGCGTTCACCAGCAACTTTGATGTGTGTTGCTTGAATTTCCAACATCTGCAGAATTCCTCGTGTTTGCGTTACTGATAATTTAATAGTTAAACATACCCTGAGGATCTGGATACAATGTAGAAAACATTTTGGTTTATTGAGATTTTCCCTTTCTAGTCCCATTTATTTTAATTTTTTTTTAAACCCTCCATGATTGATTTAGTCTTTAAAGAATGGTACAGGTTGGGTATTAAATGGTTTTGGGATCTGTTTGTGGAGGAAATCTTTTTTCATTTGAGCAATTGTCAGCTAAATATAGCCTACCCAAAACTCACTTTTTTAGGTATCTACAAGTCAGAGACTTTCTAAGTTCTCAATTATGCACATTTCCTATAAGCTCAGATAAGAACTTACTAGACGTAATTTTTAATTTGACACCTTTTCATAATGGTTCAATGTCTAATATTTATGGTATGTTACTGGAGACGAGGAATGTTCCTTTAGACAAAATTAAGAATCTCTGGGAACAAGATTTATAGACATCAATATCTGAGGAAACTCGGAATGAAATTTTAAAACTGGTTAATACCTCATTGCTATGTGAGAGTGGTGAATCTGTGGAATTCTCTGCCACAGGAAACAGTTGAGGCCAGTTCATTGGCTATATTTAAGAGGGAGTTAGATATGGCCCTTGTGGCTACGGGGGTCAGGGGGTATGGAGGGAAGGCTGGGGCGGGGTTCTGAGTTGGATGATCAGCCATGATCATAATAAATGGCGGTGCAGGCTCGAAGGGCCGAATGGCCTACTCCTGCACCTATTTTCTATGTTTCTATGTTTCTATGTGCTCGACATTCCCTCATACAATTTAAGGTGGTACATAGAGTCCACATGACTAAAGATAAGCTATTTCATTTTTATTCAGATGTATCTCCCTACTGATAGATGCAATAATGGAGAAGCTTCATTAATTCATATGTTTTGGACTTGTCCATGTCTTTAAAAATATTGGAAGGAAGTTTTTCAAACTTTTTCTTTACTTTTCAAAATCAATTTTAAGCCTAATCCTCTGACGGCCCTATTCAGTATTGTTGCAGGACAAGATATCAAGTTGAAGACATCTGATTTACATATCTTGGCCTTTAGCTCTCTTATAGCTAGGAGGGCGCTTTTGTTTAAATGGAAAGATGCTTCTTCTCCTACTCGTGCTCAATGGTTATGCAACGTTATGTCATGCTTAGATTTAAGAAGATTCATTGTTCAATTTCTGAATCTCATCAAGACTTTCAAATATTGTGGGGACCCTCTCTGAATTATTTTTAAAACTTTCAAAACCCTCAATTCATTGTTTAAATTAGCTGTTGGCTATTATTAATTTTTATTATATGAGAAGGCATTTTACTTTTTTTCCCTCCTTAATAAACAGCTTCGATCTTGGTAGGGGTTAGACTTTTTTGTAATAAATTAGTATATTTCAATATAACTTTGACTAACCTACATGAATATGGGGTAATCAGATTGTTATTATGAATAGATATAATGTAAATGGAAGTTGTTTTTTTCGACATTTATATATACTTTCTTGTACTCTGTATTCTTCTATGTAGAAACTAATAAAAATATTGAAAAAAAAGAACTCAATCCCATGATTGATGAGGGCCAATGCACCGTATGCCTTAACCACACAGTCAACCTGTGCAGCAGCTTTGAGTGTCCTATGGACTTGGACCCCAAGATCCCTCTAATCCTCCACACTGCCAAGAGTCTTCCCATTAATACTATATTCTGCCATCATATTTGACCTACCAAAATGAACCACCTCACACTTATCTGGCTTGAACTCCATCTGCCACTTCTCAGCCCAGTTTTGCATCCGATCAATGTACTGCTGTAACCTCTGACAGCCCTCCACACTATCCACAACACCCCCAACCTTTGTGTCATCAGCAAATTTACTAACCCATCCCTCCACTTCTTCATCCAGGTCATTTATAAAAATCACGAAGATCAAGGGTCCCAGAATAGATCCCTGAGGCACACCACTGGTCACCAACCTCCATGCAGAATATGACCTGTCTACAACCACTCTTTGCCTTCTGTGGGCAAGCCAGTTCGGGATCCACAAAGCAATGTCCCCTTGGATCCCATGCCCTCTTACTTTCTCAGTAAGCCTTGCATGGGGTACCTTGACAAATGCCTTGCTGAAATCCATATACACTACACATACTTCTCTACCTTCATCAATGTGTTCAGTCACATCCTCAAAATATTCAATCAGGTTCATGAGGCACGACCTGCCTTTCACAAAGCAATGCTGACTATTCCTAATCATATTATGCCTCTCCAAATATTCATGAATCCTGCCTCTCAGGATCTTCTCCATGAACTTACCAACCACTGAAGTAAGACTCACTGATCTATAATTTCCTGAGCTATCTCTACTTCCTTTCTTGAATAATGGAACAACATTTGCAACCCTCCAATCCTCCAGAACCTCTGCCGTCTCCATTGATGATGCAAACATCATCGCCAGTGGCTCAGCAATCTTCTCCCTTGCCTCCCACAATAGCCTGGGGTACATCTCATCCGGTCCTGGTGACTTATCCAACTTGATGCTTTCCAAAAGCTCTGGCACATCCTCTTTCTTAATATCTACATGCTCAAGCTATTCAGTCCACTATAAGTCATCCCTACAATCGCCAAGATCCTTTTCCATAGTGAATACTGAAGCAAAGTGCTCATTAAGTACCCCTGCTAACTCCTCCGGTTTCATACATACTTTTCCACTGTCACACTTGATTGGTCCTACTTTCTCACGTCTTATTCTTTTGCTCTTCACATACTTGTAGAATATTAAGGGTTTTCCTTAATCCTGTCTGCCAAGGCCTTCTCATGGCCCCTTCTGACTCTCCTAATTTCTTTCTTAAGCTCCTTCCTGCTAGCCTTATAATCTTCTAGATCTCTATCATTACCTAGTTTTTTTTAACCTTTCGTAAGCTCTTCTTTTCTTCTTGACTAGATTTACAACAGTCTTTGTACACAGTTATGATGTGTTGTGCATTCAGAGGTGCCCTTCTGTACACCACTGTTGTGACGTGTGGTTATTCAAGTTACTGTTGCCTACCTGTCAGCTTCAAGCAGGCTGACCATTGGTCTCTGACCTCTCTCATTAACAAGGCATTTACACCCACAGAACTACTCACTGCCTATTTTTTTCATTTTTTGCACCATTTTCTGTAATCCTTAGAGACTGTTGTGCATGAAAACCCCAGGATATCAGCAGTTTCTGATATACTTGAACCACCCCATCTGGCACCAACAATAATTCCACGGTCAAAGCCACTTAGACCATATTTCTTCACCATTCTGATGTTTGGTCTGAACAACTGAACCTCTTGACCATGTCTGTAAACTTTTATGCATTGAGTTGAATTGGCTGATTAGATATTTGCATTAATGAGCAGGGATACAGGTGTCCCTTATAAGGTGGCCACTGAGTGTACAATGGGGTCCTTTATAAACAAATCTACTTTAAGCTTTGTCACTGTAATAATCCACATTATGCACCATTCCACACCATTTACATTACAAAACTCTTTCCCCTCTCCCTAAACTCCAAATGTTCCTGTTCAAAGTTCAAAAAATTTATTATCAAAGTACATACACCACCATATGCTATCCTGAAATTCATTTACTTGTGGGCATTCACAGTAAATACAAAGAAACATAAATACAATGAAAAACTGCACCAAACCAAGACAGATGTGCAAAAGACAAACTGGGAAATACAAAAAAAAAGAAAACAAACATAATAATAGTAAAAACTACATAATAAAAGGCCCCAAATTCAAAATGATAAATATAGAAAATGCCAAGACAAACCAAAAACAATCCAACACATTACAGGATCCTGTAGCAGTTTAACTCAGTCTGATTACTTACATAGGCACAATCAGGTGGCAAACATTATTCACCAAAATCGTGCTTTGAAAACAAACTCATAAAAGAAATACAAGCCTGATCCAGTTTTACAGACAGAATCCCACAAATTATATCATTGTTACAGATAGGACAATCCATAATAACCATCCAGATATAATATTACAGGATAAACAAGCAAGAACAACTTTCTTAATAGATATAGCCATTTCAAACACACATAACACACAGGAATCAATAAGTAAGAATCACCAGAAATTTACTGAATTAGAAGAGGAAATTGAAAGACCTTGGAACACGAGCAGGGTATACATTGTCTCGATAGTATCATCCCAAGGGCACTACACACTAGCATTAAATAATTAGAGTTACAGCAATATCTATGTAAATCTTCAGGAAGCTACAATACTAAACAACACTAGATTAGTCCAAAAGTTCCTAGCAATTGAGAAATGAGTGTGCTTAGCTATGTCGTGCCTCAGGTTTTACCAGCCTGAGCCGAGGAAAAAATAAATAAGCAATAAATATTGAAAACATAAGTTGAAGAGTTTTTGAAAGTGAGTCCCTAGGTTCTGGGAACAGTTCGTGATGGGGTGAGTGAAGTTATCCACACTGGTTCAGGAGCCTGATGGTTGAAGGGTAATAACTGTTCCTGAACCTGGTGGTGTGGGTCCTGAGCCCCTGTACCTTCTTCCTGCCAGAAGACAGCATTGCATAGATGGTGGGGGAGCTTGATGATGGATACTGCTTTCCAGCCAGATGCTACCTAGTGGTAAACGACACACCTCCTAACCCAAACTAAAATGCAGATGACAACATCTACTCCACGTTACTGCAAGCAGATGCCAGAAGGGGAAGAGAGAGAAGATGCGAGTTTATTGTGTAGGAACCTAGCAATCTCTCTCTCAACGTTAAATTGGTATCTTGTCTCTTACAGCCACGCCAGAGTAAGAAACACACAAAATGCTGGAGGAACTCAGCAGGACAGGCAGCATCAACGGACAGGAATAACGGGTCGACGTTTCAGGGCGAGAGCCTTCATCAGTCTAGCATTTGTCTGTAGTACTCTAGATTTCCAGCATCTCTTGTTTTTATACTTTAGTATACAAGCGAGATTCAATTATCATAGATAATAAAACGTGCAAGAACCTTAAAAAATCACAGAAATAATTGTACACCTTAGTTGTTGGATTGCTGAAGGAGGTTCGCCTCCTCCTGTTTCAATAGCGGCGCTCCTCGCCCGGGTTAATTGCCCTAGGGTTGAGCGGGTGGTGGGGGCAAAGATAGGCCCCACCTTCTTCCCCCTGCCGAATCACCGTGCTCGGTTTGTTTAGAAGCACCGCCCTGTCCCACCCCGACCGCGCTGCCTGGCTTGAATTGACCCGGGGAGGTGATTTGAGAAAGTCTGCGGGTGATCATGGTGAGTTTGGCAGCCCAGGGCAGGGTGGATGTGTGGAAATGAGAGATGTAGTGGAGAGCCCTTATCACCCCAATGGCCGCCCCCTGGAGTGGAGAGGAATGTGGTCCTTGCCACACAACTTCCAGGGGTGCTGGGAAGGCGCAGAGCTTCCACCCGCTGCGGGATAGGCGGGTGGGTGCTCATTGCGTTCGGTAGGAATAACCAGTCTCGTATCCACGTTGGAGGTGTTCAGACCTCCCAGAGGTTTCGGACGATTCCACAACCTGTAGACTCACTTCCAAGGACTCTACAACTCCTGTCAGCAATATTATTTATTAATTTTTTGTATTTGCAGCTTGTCTTTTTCACATTGGTTGTCAGTCTTTGTGGGTAGATTTTCATTGATTCTGTTGAGTTTCTTTGTTGCGCGGTGAATGCCCGCAAGAAAATGAATCTGAAGGTAGCATGTGGTGACGTATAGGTACTGTGCTGTGTACCTTGGTCCAGCGCAATTGCGTTTGGTGGTATACATGTAAGCAGTTGAATGACAATAAACTTAAACTCGAAACTGGATCCCTCCAATGATCACTTTGACCCCCTTACCATCAGGCAGGAGGTATCCTAGCATTAGGACAAGGACGGTTGGAATGGGAAATGGCTTCTTCCCCCGGGCTGTGAGACTACAGAACTCCCTGCCACCACCCAGGTCTCACCATATACAGTATGAAACGCCAGTAGCTTAATACTGTTTACTCTTTAACTTGTATCATATATGCAACTTATTTTTTAAAAAAAAAATTTGTGTGAATATTACTCTGTTATATGTGAATTATATGTACTGTGTTGTGCACCTTGGCCTGGAGGAATGTTGTCTGGTTGACAGTATGTGGTTGAATGACAAACTGGAACTTGATACACTATACCTGCTTTGATAATAAATTTACTTTGAACATTGATTCCAGAGGTGAAATGGGCAGATATCACACCCGGGCTACCCAATATACTCATGGGGAGCAAGTGTTAACAGAATGAAGGGGTTAATAACAGTTTGCCCTCAGGATATTTATGGATAAAATAGCATGCTGGACTGGTTGGACGGCTTTACTTTCCCACACTGTGTTGGGGCTTGTCAATCTACTGGAATATATTAGACAAATTTGACATATTCAAAAAAAAACAACTTCAGAGCCAGTAGGTCTGGATATATTGGAAAAATATAAAGACATTTTAATGACAAAAGTCAGTTTAAAACAAAACACACAAAATGCTGGAAGTGTTTTAGGGCAGACCCTTCAGTAAGTGTTTTTTCCCAGAATGTGATTCAAGTTCAAGTATATTGTCATCTGACTATATACACAAACAAAGAAAACAACATTCCTCCAGATCACAGTGACCCACAATACATATATCACAAACAGCACCTAAAACAAAATATTGCCACAAATACTCTCATAAAGTATCATTCAAAATGCATGTAGTGCTCAGCACAGGTAAACAGTATACAGCACACTATCCTAGTGACAGGACCTCGGTGGTGGCAGGGTAGTTATTAATCTAGCAGCCTGGGGATAGCTGTGACCCAATCTGGCAGTCCTAGTCCTGATGCTCCTGTACCTCCTTCCTGATAGTGGTGGGTTAAAGAGGTGGTAGAGATCTTCAACAATGCTCTGTCTAAATCTCACAAATGGAACCACAGTGGTGTGTAGAGTCTTGCACTCCGATGCCTTGTAGCTTCCGTACCACACAGTGATGCAGCCAGCCAGAACATTCTTGATGGTGCTCCTGTAGAAAGTAGTTAGAACTGCACCCTGAAACTGCTCTGAAAGTAGATGCTGATGTACCTTCTTGACGAATGAGTTGGTGTTGTGGGTGCAGTTAGACTGTCTGTATTGTGCTCTTTGCTCTCCACATGGCAGAGCCATAGAGGGAGAGTGGTGGATCTGCACCTTTGGCTTGTCCACGTTGAGACTCGGGTTGATGTTCTCATGTCATTTGACATGTGTTATTTTTGTTTCTCATTGTGCAGACTCACATTATGTGTCTATGATGAACTTGATGGCTTTGTGGCCAAGTTTGCAGACCATACAAAAAATGGAGGGGCAGGTAGTGTTGAGGAGTCAGAGTCTGCAGAAGGACTTGAACAGATTGGGAGAATGGGCAAAGAAGTGCCAAATGGAATACAGCCTAGGGAAGTGTATGGTCATGCACTTTGGTAGAAGAATAAAGCTGTATTTAAAGCAGGTTGATAGGTTTTTGTTTATTGAGGGCATGAAATGGTGTGGTATGAAGGATGGGTTGAGAGTGAAAATACATTAGCCATGAACAAATGATAGAACAAACTTGATAGGCTGAATAGTCTATTTCTGCTCCCATGTTATACTGCCTAAAACGTTGAGTGTTTACAGAATTCTGTTTTTATTTCAGATTTTCAGCATCTGCAGTGTTTTGGTTTACAGCTGCTGTAGAACTGTTGGATTCGAATGTTATTTTTAAAATATCTGTCACATTTGTCTAAATTATTCACATTCCCCAGCAACAATTACCTTGGTGTTCTACCACCAGATCCCACCCAATCACAGCAGGCATGAGTGCCTCAGGAAAGCTATGCATTGTCGATTTTCAAGATTGTTTAATGTCATTTCCTGTACAAAGTGTAAAGAGAATGAAATAATTGTTACTCCGGATCCAATGCAGTGTAAAAAAGCACTCAAGGTAAAGAACACAATAGTAATAATAATAAAACACACAATAAATATAAATACACAAGATACCTTGTATGCATAACTTGATTGTATGTCCATAAAGTATGCTAGGCATAGAAGTTTCTGTGCATAAGGTGACTGACAGGAAATGATAAAGTAGTGGTGGTCGGGGTGTGGAGGGGTGGGTGAGGGGGTGAAGGTGTTGCTTAGGGTAAGTAACTGTTTTTGAGTCTGGTGGTCCTGGCGTGGATGCTACATAGCCTCCTCCCTGATGGGAGTGGGACAAACAATCCATGAGCAGGGTGGGTGAGATCCTCCATGATATTGCTCACTTTTTTTTCTAGCACCTTTCTGAATATATGTCCTTGAAGATGGGTAGGCGAGTGCTGGTGATGCATTGGACAGTTTCAACTACCCATTGTCTGTGGCATTGTCTATGTAGTTTCATCTGGGTCATTCCACCATTGATGTAGGACCATTTGTTTGTCATCTATTGCTATGAGATAATGTTACAGCTATATAAGACCTTGGTCAGACCCCACTTGGAGAATTGTGCTCAATTCTGGTCACCTCATTACAGGAAGGATATGGATACTATAGAGAGAGTGCAGAGGAGATTTACAAGGATGTTATTTGGATAGGCATTGATTGTGTGGATAGCCAGAGGCCTTTTCTCAGGGCTGAAATGGCTAACATGATGGGGCATAGTTTTAAGATGCTTGGAAGTAGGCACAAGGGGGATGTCAGAGGTAAGTTTTTCACACAGAGAGTGGTGGGTGTGTGGAATGCACTGCCAGAGATGGTGGTAGAGGCAGATACTGTAGGATCTTTTAAGAGCCTCTTAGACAGGTACACGGAGTTTAGGAAAATAGAGGGCTAGGCGGTAGAGTAATTCTAAGCAGTTTCTAGGGTAGGTTACATGTCCGGTACAACATTGTGGGCTGAAGGGCTTGTAATGTGCTGTAGATTTTCTATATTTCTATTTAAACCCCAGATCAATTGTAGAAATTTGCAAACACAGGAGATATAGGAACAGACTTCGGACAGTCAGCCCATCGAGTATGCTTCACCATTCAGAATTAGAATCAGGTTCAATGTCACTGGCATATGTCATTAAACTTGTTGCTTTGCGGCAGCAGTATATAATAATAAAAATTAGAAATTACAGTAAGTGTATAAAGAAAATTAAATTAAATAAGTAATGCAAAAAGAGAGGGGAAGAAATACTGATAAAGTGTTCATGGGTTCATTGTCCATATGGAAATCTGATGGCGGAAGTGAAGAAGCTGTTCCTGAAATGTTGAGTGAGTGTCTGCAGTCTCTTGTACCCCCTCCTTGATAGCATTAAAGAGAAGAGGGCACATCCTGGCTGTGCTTAATGATGGATGCTCCCTTTTTGAGGCCTTGCCTCTTGAAGATGTCCTGATGCTGGATGATGGATTCCATCATGGCCGATTTATTTTCCCTCTCAATCCCATTCTCCTGCTTTCTTCCCGTAACCTTTGATGCCTTAACAAAAAACCTATCGACCTCTGCTGGTTTAGTAACTTAAAGCATTTGAGATCCTGTTTAAGCAGCTGAAGCCAGCTAAAGGGAGTGGAGAAGAAAGAAAGATTAGCTTTATTTGTCACAAGTACTGTTATATGCTCAAGGAGATCTGTTTTTTTTTGTAAGAATGATGTAGTGGTCTTTTGGAGGTCACCCAATGTGATTTTCCCGCCAATGTGAGGTCACGTGATGACATGTGCCCCGTGACTATATAAGGGTCGACCCAGGTGACGCAGTTAGTTTTTGAGTTTGTAGATTTCCAGGTAGAACATGTTGTGCCTCCGTTTCTGTTGCATGTTCGTTTTTGTGACGCAGTTTCATTTTTAAAATGGAAGGTGCGTTCTCTTACAAGATATTGTATTATTGGACTGGAAACTTGTGGCTGGAAGTGCCAATTTACTCAATTCCGACAGTTTTGAAGGGAGAGTGAAGAATTCATCAAAGTGAAGGATCGAGAGAAGTTGGCATCGTTTGGCAGTTTAATAAAGAATCGACCTTATTGAGTCTTCGTTGGAGAGAACCTGCATCGAGATAACTCTTGCAAAAGGGCAATGAGTTCATGCAAAAAGGTGCTCTCTCTCTCTAAAGGAATTTAAGGTCAGTTGATTTAAACTGTTTATTTTCGGCATCGGGAATCCTGTGGACAGAACCAGCAGTAAAGGTGCATCTGTGAAGAACTCCTTCTCCAGAGAAGTCTCTCCCAATTGAATGTGTAAAACTGTCGGACTTCCGAAGTTATCGCTTTAAGAACTATATCTGACTGTATCGCTTTAAGGACTGTTTTTGCATTTAACGCTTTAAGAACCAGAGCTAAGTGGAGTTGGTGAACGGCTGCGTACCTGTTAACCTCTGGTTTAAGTTTTCCTTTGTTTTTTTTTCCTTATCGTTTATATGCGTTTAATAAATGTCTGGTTGTTTTTATATAACCTGTCTTGATTAATATTCATTGTTGCTGGTTACGTAACAGCTTACCCGGGGGAAGCGACAGTGGCCGTGCCTCCGGCACAGAGTCTGGGCCTGTAGCTCAGAAGGGAAGGGAAAGGAAGAGGAGGGCAGTTGTAATAGGGGACTCGATAGTAAGGGGGTCAGATAGGCGATTCTGTGCACGCAGTCCAGAGACCCGGATGGTAGTTTGCCTCCCTGGTGCCAGGGTCCGGGATATTTCTGATCGTGTTCAAGATATCCTGAAGTGGGAGGGTGAGGAGCCAGAGGTCGTGGTACATATAGCTACCAATGACATAGGTAGGAAAAGGGAAGAGGTCCTGAAAGGAGAATATAGGGAGCTAGGAAGGGAGTTGAGAAAAAGGACTGCAAAGGTAGTAATCTCGGGATTACTGCCTGTGCCACGCGACAGTGAGAGTAGGAATGCGATGAGGTGGAGGATAAATGCGTGGCTGAGGGATTGGAGCAGGAGGCAGGGATTCAAGTTTTTGGATCATTGGGACCTCTTTTGGCGCAGGCGTGACTGTACAAAAAGGACGGGTTACACTTGAATCCTAGGGGGACCAATATCCTGGCAGGGAGATTAGCGAGGGCTACTGAGGTGACTTTAAACTAGAATGGTTGGGGGGTGGGAATCAAATTAAAGAGGCTAGGCGAGAGGAGGTTAGTTCACAACAGGGGGATGGGAACCAGTGTAGAGAGACAGAGGAGTGTAAAGTGAGGGTAGAAGCAAAAAGTAGTAAGGAGAAAAGTAAAAGTGGCAGGCCGACAAATCCAGGGCAAGCATCAAAAAGGGCCACTTTTCAACATAATTGTATAAGGGCTAAGAGAGTTGTAAAAGAGCGCCTGAAGGCTTTATGTGTCAATGCAAGGAGCATTCGTAACAAGGTGGATGAATTGAAAGTGCAGATTGTTATTAATGATTATGATATAGTTGGGATCACAGAGACATGGCTCCAGGGTGACCAAGGATGGGAGCTCAACGTTCAGGGATATTCAATATTCAGGAGGGATAGACATGAAAGAAAAGGAGGTGGGGTGGCGTTGCTGGTTAAAGATGAGATTAACGCAATAGAAAGGAAGGACATAAGCCGGGAAGATGTGGAATCGATATGGGTAGAGCTGCATAACACTAAGGGGCAGAAAACGCTGGTGGGAGTTGTGCACAGGCCACCTAACAGTAGTAGTGAGGTTGGAGATGGTATTAAACAGGAAATTAGAAATGTGTGCAATAAAGGAACAGCAGTTATAATGGGTGACTTCAATCTACATGCAGATTGGGTGAACCAAATTGGTAAGGGTGCTGAGGAAGAGGACTTCTTGGAATGTATGCGGGATGGTTTTTTGAACCAACATGTCAAGGAACCAACTAAAGAGCAGGCTATTCTAGACTGGGTTTTGAGCAATGAGGAAGGGTTAATTAGCAATCTTGTCCTGAGAGGCCCCTTGGGTAAGAGTGACCATAATACAGTGGAATTCTTCATTAAGATGGAGAGTGACATAGTTAATTCAGAAACAAAGGTTCTGAACTTAAAGAGGGGTAACTTTGAAGGTATGAGACGTGAATTAGCTAAGATAGACTGGCAAATGACACTTAAAGGATTGACGGTGGATATGCAATGGCAAGCATTTAAAGATTGCATGGATGAACTACAACAATTGTTCATCCCAGTTTGGCAAAAGAATAAATCAAGGAAGGTAGTGCACCCGTGGCTGACAAGAGAAATTAGGGATAGTATCAATTCCAAAGAAGAAGCATACAAATTAGCCAGAAAAAGTGGCTCACCTGAGGACTGGGAGAAATTCAGAGTTCAGCAGAGGAGGACAAAGGGCTTAATTAGGAAGGGGAAAAAGGATAATGAGAGAAAACTGGCAGGGAACATAAAAACTGACTGTAAAAGCTTTTATAGATATGTAAAAAGGAAAAGACTGGTAAAGACAAATGTAGGTCCCCTACAGACAGAAACAGGTGAATTGATTATGGGGAGCAAGGACATGGCAGACCAATTGAATAATTACTTTGGTTCTGCCTTCACTAAGGAGGACATAAATAATCTTCCAGAAATAGTAGGGGACAGATGGTCCAGTGAGATGGAGGAACTGAGCGAAATACATGTTAGTGGGGAAGTGGTGTTAGGTAAATTGAAGGGATGAAAGGCAGATAAATCCCCAGGGCCAGATGGTCTGCATCCCAGAGTGCTTAAGGAAGTAGCCCAAGAAATAGTGGATGCATTAGTGATAATTTTTCAAAACTCGTTAGATTCTGGACTAGTTCCTGAGGATTGGAGGGTGGCTAACGTAACCCCACTTTTTAAAAAAGGAGGGAGAGAGAAACCGGGGAATTATAGACCGGTTAGCCTAACGTCGGTGGTGGGGAAACTGCTGGAGTCAGTTATCAAAGATATGATAACAGCACATTTGGAAAGCAATGAAATCATCGGACAAAGTCAGCATGGATTTGTGAAAGGAAAATCATGTCTGACGAATCTCATAGAATTTTTTGAGGATGTAACTAGTAGAGTGGATAGGGCAGAACCAGTGGATGTGGTATATTTGGATTTTCAAAAGGCTTTTGACAAGGTCCCACACAAGAGATTAGTGTGCAAACTTAAAGCACACGGTATTGGGGGTAAGGTATTGATGTGGATAGAGAATTGGTTAGCAGACAGGAAGCAAAGAGTGGGAATAAACGGGACCTTTTCAGAATGGCAGGCGGTGGCTAGTGGGGTACCGCAAGGCTCAGTGCTGGGACCCCAGTTGTTTACAATATATATTAATGACTTGGATGAGGGAATTAAATGCAGCATCTCCAAGTTTGCGGATGACACGAAGCTGGGCGGCAGTGTTAGCTGTGAGGAGGATGCTAAGAGGATGCAGGGTGACTTGGATAGGTTGGGTGAGTGGGCAAATTCATGGCAGATGCAATTTAATATGGATAAATGTGAAGTTATCCACTTTGGTGGCAAAAATAGGAAAACAGATTATTATCTGAATGGTGGCCATTTAGGAAAAGGGGAGGTGCAACGAGACCTGGGTGTCATTATACACCAGTCATTGAAAGTGGGCATGCAGGTACAGCAGGCGGTGAAAAAGGCGAATGGTATGCTGGCATTTATAGCGAGAGGATTCGAGTACAGGAGCAGGGAGGTACTACTGCAGTTGTACAAGGCCTTGGTGAGACCACACCTAGAGTATTGTGTGCAGTTTTGGTCCCCTAATCTGAGGAAAGACATCCTTGCCATAGAGGGAGTACAAAGAAGGTTCACCAGATTGATCCTGGGATGGCAGGACTTTCATATGAAGAAAGACTGGATGAACTAGGCTTGTACTCGTTGGAATTTAGAAGATTGAGGGGGGATCTGATTGAAACGTATAAAATCCTAAAGGGATTGGACAGGCTAGATGCAAGAAGATTGTTCCCGATGTTGGGGAAGTCCAGAACGAGGGGTCACAGTTTGAGGATAAGGGGGAAGCCTTTTAGGACTGAGATTAGGAAAAACTTCTTCACACAGAGAGTGGTGAATCTGTGGAATTCTCTGCCACAGGAAACAGTTGAGGCCAGTTCATTGGCTATATTTAAGAGGGAGTTAGATATGGCCCTTGTGGCTAAAGGGATCAGGGGTTATGGAGGGAAGGCTGGTGCAGGGTTCTGAGTTGGATGATCAGCCATGATCATAATAAATGGCGGTGCAGGCTTGAAGGGCCGAATGGCCTACTCCTGCACCTATTTTCTATGTTTCTATGTAACAGTACAGTGAAATGCATCTTTTTTGTGTCAAGTCAAATCAGTGATGATTGTGCTGGGCAGCCCACAAGTGTTCTCATGCTTCAGGTACCAACGTAGCATGCCCAGAACTCACTAACCCTGACGTATTTAAAATACGAGAAGGAGCTTGAGGATCCCCTCAACCATCAGGCTCTGAAACCAGAGGGGATAACTTCACTCATCTTCACTTACCCCAACAACTAAACTGTTCCCATTACCTATAGACTCACTTTCAAGGACACTTCATCTCAATTTCTTGATACTTACTGTTTATTTATTTATTATTATTATTGTAATTTGTTTCTTTTTCTTTTTTGTTTTTACACAGTTTGTTGTTTTTTGCACATTGGTTGTCCATCCTGTTGGGTGTGTTCCTTCATTGATTTTATTGTGTTTCTTATATTTACTGTGTATACCCACAAGAAAATGAATCTGGAAGATGTATATGGTGACATAGGTACTTTGATAATTAATTAACTTTGAACTTTGAAACCACGTGATCACAAGGAGATTAGTGATCACTAACACTGTAAAAGCGATGTGCTAACTGCTACACATATGCAGTGTGGTGGGTGTGCTTAAAATGCCAAAGACTGGTAATTGTAGCCAGGGTGGCAAGGACAGCAATTGTGAAACATGCCAACCTATGAAAACATATTCTGCTGCCCCATTTGTTTGCATTGCTGTTTCCTCCATCTTCACGTTACTCACTCATTAGCAAAAGCAAAGAGCTGATTATTGACTGCAGGAGAAAGAAACTGTTGTAGCATGGATGAAATCACCAGAGAGACAAAGTTACTGGTAGATACAAAGCAGCTTCTTTATTCGACACAACAAGGTACAGCAGGCATCATACAGATGGAGACGCTTTCGGTAGAAAGGTCTGCTAGCTCAATGTGGGCTCTATTTGTATGCTAAACACAAAGGGCAATTGCTATTTACAAAGTCATAGGCAATGCTTCTTTCTGAAGCTACATACAGAACATCACACCTTCTGACTTCATCCTTTCCTCCTGACACAACATGTCTGGGCTGGTACTCATAGCCTTTAGGAGCTCAAGTCAAATCCACAATACATTTATTTGGCATTTTATGTGCTAACATAGAGGACAATTAATATTTATAAAGTATAGTATTTATATAAAGTATTTATAAAGGCTGTCTTCGAAACTACCTGTAAACTTCACATTTCCATCCACAGAGTCTGGCTAGTATTCCGATATTTACAGCTTTTAGGAAATGTATTGTTGTGAACTCAATCCACAGTACTTTGTCAAACAGAAGACTGGTGGCCAAAGTCACTTAAGTGTAGGTGAATCATCTACCTAAAAAATCACTCTAACAGGTCTATGAGCCAGAATTTAATTAGGGGATTGGAAGTGATGAGGGTCAGTAGCTTTAAATTCCAAATCAGAGGATCTAGCCTGGGACTAGCACATGTGCCATCAGAATGAAGGTGTGACAGCACTTCTCCTTTCTTAGAAGTTTGTGTAAAAAAAACCTTTGACAAGTTTCTATAGATGCACAGTGGGAAATATCCTAACTGCATCAGAGCCTGGTATATAAATAAAAATTCCCAGGAATGGAAAACTCTACAAACAGTGGTGGATATAGCCCAGTCTGTCATAGGCAAAGCCTTTCCCACCACCCCACCACTGAGCACATTTACAAGGAGTGCTGCCACGAGAGAGCAGCGTCTATCATCAAGGACCCCAACAACCAGGTCATGTTCTCATCCCACTGCTGCCATCAGGACCCCAACAACCAGGTCATGTTCTCATCCCACTGCTGCCATCAGGACCCCAACAACCAGGTCATGTTCTCATCCCACTGCTGCCATCAGGACCCCAACAACCAGGTCATGTTCTCATCCCACTGCTGCCATCAGGACCCCAACAACCAGGTCATGTTCTCATCCCACTGCTGCCATCAGGAAGGAAGCACAGGAGCCCAAGGTCCCACACCATCAGGTTCAGGAGTGGTTACTTCCCTTCAACCATCAGGCCCCTGAACTGATGTGGATAACTTCACTCACCACAACTCTGAACTGATCTACAGACTCACTTTCAAAGACTCTTTATATGTTTTCACTATTATTTATTTTATTTACACAGTTTGTCTTCTTTTGCACTGGCTGTTTATCTATAGTGTATGTGTAGTTTATTTTTTTATATATAAATTACATTGTATTTCTTTTATTTTCCTGTAAATACCTGTAAGAAAATGAATCTCAAGGTAGTATAGGGTAAAATATACTCAGTGCCACTTTATTAAGTACCTCCTGAACCTGAGAAAGTGGCCACTGAGTGTATGCTTGTGCTCTTCTACTGTCGTAATCAAGGTTTGGAGAGATGTGTATTTGGAGATGTTATTCTGCATACCACTGTTGTAATACGTCATTATTTAAGTGACTGTCACCTTCCTGTCAGGGTGATCTGGTCTGGCCATTCTCCTCTGATCCATGTCATTAACGAGGCATTTTCGTCAACACAACTGCCACTCACTGGATTTTTTGTTTTTTTGTTTTTCACGCCATTCTCTGTAAACTCTAGACTGTTGTGTGAAAATCCCAGGAGATCAACAGTTTCTGAGATACTCAAACCACCCCATCTGGCACCAAAATCATTCCATGGTACAGGTCGCTTAGATGACATTTCTTCCCCATTCTGATGTTTGGTCTGAACCACATGACAATGCTTTTATTTTCTGCGTGTATGCATACTATGATAATAAATTTACTTTGAACCTTGAACTTCCAACAACAGAGAGAGTGCATCTCCATCCACATTGGGCAGGCGGGTGTCCAGATTGGCAACGCATGCTGGGAGCTGTACTGTCTGGAGCATGGAATCGAACCAGATGGAAATGCGGTGGGCACCAAGGTTACTGGCAGAGTGGACGACTCTTTCAGCACCTTTTTCAGCGAGACCAGTGCAGGAAGGCGTGTTCCTCGTGCAGTCTTTGTGGACCTAGAGCCATCAGTGATAGGTAAAGTGCAAGCTCAACAACAAGACCTGCTTGATCTTGTCCTCCATTTTCTTTATAATGAAGGCTAACCAACTGCTTGTGGGCTGCGCTGCTTGCTATAACTTGCATGATAACTTTAATGATGCATTTAAAAAGCCGTATGAATTCCTCTGAGCACCGACCTTTACTATAACACCACAAGAGCACAATTAGACCATTGAGTCTGCTCTGTAATTCCGTCATAAGACCATAAGACATAAGAGCAGAATTAGGCCATTCAGCCCATCGAGTCTGCTCCCCCATTCCATCATGGCTGATCCAGGATCCCACTCAACCACGTACACCTGCATCCTCACCATATCCTTTGATGCCCTGTCTGATCAGGAAACTATCAACTTCCACCTTAAAGATATGCATGGATGGCCTCCACCACAGACTATGGCAGAGCATTTCGCAGATTTACTACTCCCTGGCTAAAAAAAGTTCCCCCTTACTTCTGTTCTAAAGGATTGCCCTTCAATATTGAGGCTGTGCCCTCTATAGTTCTGGACACCCCCACCACAGGAAAAATCCTCTCCAATCCACCCTGTCTAGTCCTTTCAACATTCGGTAGATTTCAATGAGATCCCCCAGCATTCTTCTAAATTCCAGTGAGTACAGGCCCAAAGCTGCCAAATCCTCCTCAAATGTTAACCCCTTCATTTCCAGTATTATCCTCGTGAACCTCCTCTGGATTCTCTCCAATGACGACACATCCTTTCTGAGATACGGTGCCTAAAACTGTTGACAATATTCTTAAATGCTGCCTGACTGGTGTCTTATAAAGGCTCAGCATTATCTCCTTGCTTTTATGTTCTATTCCCATTGAAATAAATGCCAACATTGCATTTGCCTTCTTTACCACAGACTCAACCGGTAAATCAACCTGTAGAAGACCTCAAGACATAGGAACAGCATTAAGCCATTCAGCCCATCAAGTCTGTCCTGCCATTTTACCATGGCTAATGTCATTCCGTCATTCCTTGTCTATGGCAGTGAATTCCACAGATTCAACACCCTCATATTTCTTGACAAAAAAAAAACTTCTCCATTTTTGAATCAACCTTCACTTTAAACATACCCAATGATTTGGCTTCCACAGCCATCCATGGCAATGAATTCCAGAGATTCACCACCCTCATCTTTCTTTCAAAAAAATGCATTTCCATTTTTAAATAGAATGGTTAATCTTGATCAGCCACGTTGAAAATTTGAGAATCTGCAGATCCTGAAAATCTTGAGCAACACACACAAAATTCGGGAGAAACTATAGAAATGAATAAACAATTGATATTCTGTGCTGAGACCCTTCAACAGGGCTGGAAAGGAAGCAGGCAGAAGCTAGAATAAGAAGATGGAAGGTAGGGGTAGGAGTACAAACTGGCAGGTGATAGGTGAGGCCAAGAGAGGGGAAAGGTAGGAGGAGAAGGGGGTTGAAGTAAGAAATGAAGAGGATTGATTGAAGGAATCTGATGAGAGAGGAGAATGAACATGGGAGAAAGGGAAGGAGAAATCAGAGGGCGGAGCTGATGGCTAGGTGAGAAGTGAAAGGGTGAGAGGGGAGCCAGAATGTAGAATTGAAGGAGGAGGGGAGAGAAATTACTGAAAGTTAGAGAAATCAATGTTCATACCTTCAGGTTGGAGGCAACACAGATGGATTATGAGATGTTCCTGCAACCTGAGAGTGGCCTCATTGAGGTAGTAGCGGAGCTCATGGACCGACATGTTGGAATGGGAATGAGTGGCCACAGGGAGATCCTGCTTTTTGTAGCAGATGACATCCTCATTGTGTTCTGACACCTTCACCTTCATCTCCTGCAGCTTATAACCTATCTCACAGATCACATTCCCACCTACCTTTGTGTCCATGATCTCAAACAACTGAACGGCATCTAATATCTGGCTACAATTAATCGGTGACCAAGCAAAGATCCTTGTGTCACTCTGGTACTTAAACTCTGCCATTCTGCAAATGACTCATCACCTTCTGTCATCCAATCCCTGTGAGAAATTATTCCACTGTTTTAGAAATAGTCTCACAATTCGTTAAATTGCTGGACCAGTAATCTGGAGGTTTAGAGTAATACTCCAGAGAATAAAATCAAATCCCATCATTGCTCTGGTATTAAACAAAATAGGTTTTGTAGATGCTAGAAATACCTACAAAATGCTGGAGGGACTCAGTAGGTCAGACATTATCTACAAAAATGAATAAACAATCAAAGTTTTGGGCCGAGACTCTTCATCAGGATTGGAAAGGGAGGGCAAGATGCCAGAATAAAAAGGTGGGGTGGGGAGGGGAAGGGGAAGCAGGACAAGCTAGAAGGTGATAGGTGGTTAGGTGAGGGAAAGGTAGGTGCGTAGGGGAGGGGATAGAAAGAAGCTGGAGATGATATGTGGAAGAGGTAAAGGGCTGGAGAAGAAGGAATCTGATAAGGGAGGAGAGTGGACCACAGGAGAAAGGGAATGAGGTGATAGGCAGGTGAGGTGGCCAGAGTGGGGTGTCGATGTTTATGCCATCAGATTGGATGTTACCCAGACGAAATATGAGGCGTTGTTCCTCCAACCTGAGAGTGACCTCATCATGGCAGAAGAGGAGGACATTGACCGACATGTTGGAACAGGAATGGGGATTGGTATTGAAATAATTGGCCTCAGGAAGCCCTGCTTTTGGCAGATGAAGTGGAGGTGTTTGACAAAGTGGTCCTCCAACCTATGTTGGTTTTCACCTATCATTCTGGGATTGACTGAATTAGAGTAAACCTCTTGGGACTTTGGTGCTGTACTGCTAGGATTTCTGGATTATTAACACCCCCTCCCTCCACGCCCCCCCCCCACACACTGTAAATCCACTGTTTGCACTGTACAATGAAGATTACTTTTATGTCACATACCCTGAAACATACTGCATAGTGAAATGTGTGGTTTGCCTCAAATCTGCAAGGATTGTGCAGGGGAAAGCCTGAAAGATTGTAGCATGCTGTTGTGCAGAGGGTCTTGGCAGTGCTTGTGCAGGAGTGACAGGTTATCAAGAAAGCAAATGGAATGTTGGCCTCATTGCAAGATGGATTGAATTTAAGAGCAGGGAGATTATACTGCAATTGTACAGGGTACTGGTAAGGCTGCACCTGGAGTACTGCATGCAGTCCTGGTCTCCTTCCTTAAGGCTTTGGAGGCTATGCAGAGGAGGTTTACCAGGTTGATTCTGGAGATGAGAGATTGAGTTGCCTGGGACTATACTTGCTGGAGTTCAGAAAAGGAGAAGGGATCTTACAAAAACATAAAATTATGAAAGGGCTAGATAAGGTAGAAGCAGGAAAGTTGTTCCACTGCTAAGTGAGAGTAAAACTAGGAGACATCATCTCAAGATATGGGGGAATAGGTTTAGGACAGATGATGAGAAACTGCTTTTCCAAAGAATAATGAATCTGTGGGATTCTCTATCTAGGGAAGAAGTATTATGGGTACCATGGCAACATAGCTGTTAGTGTGATGCGATTCCAGTCCTCTGTAAGCAAGTTAGTCCGTTCCGTCCCCTGTGTGCATGGGTTTCCTCCACAGTTCAAAGACATACTGGTTAGCGGCACTGGTCTTTGTAAATTGTCCTATGGTTGGGCTACAGTGAAATTGGTGGGCTGCTGGGTGACACGACTTGAAGAGCTGGAAGGCCATCAAAACATAAGAAATAGGAGCAGAATTAAGTCATTTGGCCCATCAAGTCTGCTCTGCCATTCCATCGTGGCTGATTTATTATCTCTCAACCTAATTCTCCTGCCTTCTCCCCATAACCTTTGATACCCTGATTAATCAAGAACCTATCAAACTCCACCTTAAGTATACTCTGCACAGCTGTCTGCTGCAATTTCAGCACCTTCTGGAAGAAAAGAAATTCCTCATCTCTGTTTATGATGAATGTTTTTCTACTCTGTGCCTGTGCCCTCTGGTCCTGGAGTCCCCCACTACAGGAAACATTTTCTCCACGTCCACTCTGTCTAGGCTTTTCAATATACAATAGGTTTCAATGAGATACCCCGTATTCTTCTAAACTTCAGCAAGTACAGGCCCGGAGCCATTAAATGCTTCTCATATGTTAACACTTCCACTCCTGGGATAATTCTCATTTACATTCTCTGAACTATCTCCAATTCCAGTACATTTTTTCTTAGATAAGGGGTCTAAAACTGCTCGGAATATTCCAAGTGCGGCCTGACTAATGCCTTATAAAGCCTTGGCATTTCATCCTTGCTTTTGTATTCTAGTCTGCTCAAAATGAATGCTAACATTGCATTTGCCTTCCTTACTACTGACTCGATCTGCAAGGACTCCAAGTCCCTTTGCACCTCAGATTTTTGAATTTTCTTCCCATTTAGAAAATAGTTCACACCTTTATCCTTCTACCAAAGCGCAGGACCATACACTTCTCACCACTGCATCTACTACTTCTTTGCCATTCTCCTAATCCATTTAAATCCTTCTGCAGATATCCTGCTTCCTCAACCTGTCCCTCCACCTATCATTATCTTCTGCAAACCTGGCCACAAAGCCATCAATTCCGTCATCCAAATCATTTGACATATAATGTGAAAAGAAGCGGCCCCATCATTGACCCCTGAGAGTGGCCTTGTCGTGGCAGAAGAAGATATCATGGACCAACGTGGAAAGGGAATAGGGATGGGGATAGGAATTAAAATGGTTAGCCACTGGGAAATTACGGTTTTGGTGATTGGAGTGGAAGTTCTCGACAAAATAGTCCCCCAGTCTATGTCAGGAGGCCGCATCGGGAGCACTGGATACAATAGACCACCCGAACAGGTTTACAGCTGAAGTGTTGCCTCTCCTGGAAGGACTGTTTGACACCCTGACTGGAGTGAGAGAGGAGGTGAATGGACAGGTGTAACATTTCTGTCACTTGCAAGGATATGTGTCAGGAAGGAGATTAGTAGAGAGGGACGAATGAATGAATAGAAAAAAAGAGTCCTCCCTCCCCTTGTAACCCTTTGTCTTTCACTCCAGCTCTGTCCCCAGTCCTTTTACACCATCTGCTCCCTCCTTTCATCCTATCCACGACAGACATGATCTCGTACAACTTTTTTGCTCCACAGGAAATAACCCAAGCTGTTGTTGTTTAATGTTGCTGCTGAACATCCCTGCAACTATCCTGACAAACCTCTTGCTGTACCCTCCCTGGGGCCTCTATATCCAGAACAGAAGGCAGTTCTCCATTTGTTGTCAGGCCTTTGTTTTATGAAGCTTTCCTTCATTTGTACTTGTAGCTGTATTTATGTGACTGAAGATCCCATGTGGCTCACCAGCTGTTCTCTCAACATGTCTTGACATTTCTGAAGATTTAAGCCCACATTCCATATGTAGATGGCACAGTAGCATAGTGGTCAGCATGAGACCATAAGTCACAGGAGCAAAATTAGGCCAAGTGTGCTCCACCATTGCTGATTTATTGTCCCTTTCAACCCCATTCTGCCTTCTCTCTGTAATCCTTGCTACTGTGGGGCACCACAGTGGCACAGCGGTTAATGTGACGGTATTATAGCTTGGGTTGTTGGAGATTGGAGTTTGACTCCAGTGGCATCTGTAAGATGTATGTTCCCTCCTGTGTGCGTGTGGAGTTCTTTCAGGTGTTCTGGTTATCTCCCAGAGTCCAAAGATGTACCGGTTAGTAGGTTAATTGGCCATTGTAAATTGTAGTGTGACAATGCTAGGATTAAATGGGGGGTTGCTGGGTGGTGCAGCTCATTGGGCTGGAAGGGTCTATTCCACACTGTAACTCTAAATAATTAAGAACCCATCAGCCTCCACTTCAAATATACCCAATGACTTGGCCTCCACAGCCATCCATGGCAGTGAATTCCACAGATTCACCACCCTCAATTACACCTGTGGTGACCCAGGTTCAGTTCCTACTGCTGCCTGTAATGAGTTTGTATGTTCTCCCCATGGACCACATGGATTTCCTTTGGGTGGTCTGGTTTACCCCACATTCCAAGGAGGTAGGGGTCAGCAGGTTAATGGGTCACATGGGTGTAATTGGGCCAGACCAGAAGGGCCTGTTAACATGCTCTATCTCTTGAAGTTATACACACTATATTCCTCTGCAATTCTTACAGTTGTGTCAGTTAGTTTATCTTCTCTCTCATTCCTTCCTAAGAATGAATTTTTTCACACTTCTGAATTATATGTACAGTGGATTCCAGTTAATTAGGCCATTGGTTAATTGGGGCAGCTGTTAATATGGGACAATGCTTAAAAGAACAAAAAAAGGAGAAAATAGGTGGGATTCCCTTTGTTTATTTGGGACACTGCTGCTTAATGGGAGCAGGATATTGTCACTGAACAGTTTCTAACTAGTGTCAATCGTGTGCACGTGTGGCTGTTGGACATTACACTGTGTTTAGAGTGAACAGTATTTAAATAACATCAGTTCCATGTGTTTCTTTTTAAAAAGCAGTGATTTTTGTCAGTAATAGTTCATGAGAAATAATTGCTAAGACAATTCAGAACTATATTGCTCTGGTTTCAAGCATTCAGGCTTGGAGATACTGGAAATGGCAATAGACAATAGGTGCAGGAGTAGGCCATTCAGCCCTTTGAGCCAGCACCGCCATTCACTGTGATCATGGCTGATCATCCACAATCAGTACCCTTTTCCTGCCTTCTCCCCATATCCCTTGACTCTGCTATCTTTAAGAGCTCTATCTAACTCTTTCTTGAAAGAATCTAGAGAATTGACCTCCACTGCCTTCTGAGGCAGAGCATTCCACAGAACCACAATCCTCTGTGTGAAAAAGTTTTTCCTCAACTCCATTCTAAATGGTCTACCCCTTATTCTTAAACTGTGGCCTCTGGTTCTGGACTCCCCCAACATCGGGAACATGTTTCCTGCCTCTAGCGTGTCTAATCCCTTAATAATCTTATATGTTTCAATCAGATCCCCTCTCATCCTTCTAAATTCCAGAGTATACAAGCCCAGTCGCTCCAATCTTTCAACATATGACAGTCTCACCAACCTGGGAATTGACCTTGTGAACCTATGCTGCACTCCCTCAATAGCTAGAATGTCCTTCCTCAAATTTGGAGACCAAAACTGTACACAATACTCCAGGTGTGGTCTCACCAGAGCCCTGTACAACTGCAGAAGGACCTCTTTGCTCCTATACTCAACTCCCCTTGTTATGAAGGCCAACATGCCATTAGCTTTCTTTACTGCCTGCTGTACCTGCATGCTTACTTTCAGTGACTGATGAATAAGGCCACCGAGATCTTGTACTTCCCCTTTTCCTAACTTGTCACCATCAAGATAGTAATCTGCCTTCCTGTTCTTGCCACCAAAGTGGATAACCTCACATTTATCCACATTAAAATGCATCTGCCCACTCACCCAACCTGTCCAAGTCATCCTGCATTCTCATAACGTCCTCCTCACATTTCACACTGCCACCCAACTTTGTGTCATCTGCAAATTTGCTAATGTTACTTTTAATCCCTTCATCTAAATCATGAATGTATTTTGTAAATAGCCGTGGTCCCAGCACCAAGCCTTGCGGTACCCCACTAGTCACTGCCTGCCATTCTGAAAAGGACCCATTAATCCCTACTCTTTGTTTCCTGTCTGACAACCAATTTTCTATCCATGTCAGTACCTTACCCCCAATAACATTTGCTCTAATTTTGCCCACTAACCTCCTATGTGGGACCCTATCAAAGGCTTTCTGAAAGTCCAGGTACACTATATCCACTGGCTTACCCATGTCCATTTTCATAGTTACATTCTCAAAAAATTCCAGAAGATTAGTGAAGCATGATTTCCCCTTCGTAAGTCCATGCTGACTCGGACCTATCCTGTTACAGCTATCCAAATATGCCGCTATTTAATCTTTTATAATTGATGCCGGCATCTTCCCCACCACTGATGTCAGACTAACTGGTCTATAATTGCCTGTTTTCTGTCTCCCTCCTTTCTTTAAAAAGTGGGATAACATTAGCCACCCTCCAATCCACAGGAACTGATCCTGAATCTATAGAACATTGGAAAATGTTTACCCATGTGTTCATTCACGATTTCTAGAGCCACCTCCTTAAGTACCCTGGGATGCAGACCGTCAGGCCCTGGGGATTTATCAGCCTTCAGTCCCATTAGTTTACCCAACACCATTTTCTGCCTGATGCGAATTTCCTTCAGTTCCTCTGTTACCCTAGGTCTTCTGGCCACTATTACATCTGGGAGATTGTTTGTACCTGTTCAGCTCATCTGCCATTTCCTTATTCCCCATAATAATTTCACCCGTTTCTCTCTTCAAGGACCCGACTTTAGTCTTAACTAATTTTTTCCTCTTCACATACCTAAAGAAGCTGTTACTATCCTCCTTTATATTCTTGGCTAGCTTACCTTTGTACCTTTTCTTTTCCCCCCGTATTGCCTTTTTAATTATCTTCTGTTGCTCCTTAAAAGTCTCCCAATCCTTCAGCTTCCCACTCATCCTTGCTATGTTATACTTCCTCTCTTTTATTTTTATACTGTCCTTGACTTCCCTTGTCATCCACAGTCGCTCCTTACTCCCTTTAGAATCTTTCTTTCTCTTTGGAATGAACTGATCCTGCACCCTCTGTATTATTCCCAGAAATACCTGCCATTGTTTTTCCACTGTCATCCCTGCTAGGGTATCTTTCCAGTCAACTTTGGCCAGCTCCTCCCTCATGAGTCCATAGTCCCCTTTGTTCAACTGTAATACTGACACTTCCGATCTTCCCTTCTCCCTCTCAAATTGTAGATTAAAACTTATCATATTATGGTCACTAAAAAAAAACAACAGGAATTCTGCAGATGCTGGAAATTCAAGCAACACACATCAAAGTTGCTGGTGAACGCAGCAGGCCAGGCTGCATCTATAGGAAGAGGTGCAGTCGACGTTTCAGGCCGAGACCCTTCGTCAGGACTAACTGAAGGAAGAGTGAGTAAGGGATTTGAAAGCTGGAGGGGGAGGGGGAGATGCAAAATGATAGGAGAAGACAGGAGGGGGAGGGATGGAGCCGAGAGCTGGACAGGTGATGGGCAGAAGGGGATACGAGAGGATCATGGGACAGGAGGTAGACGGGGGGGGGGTGACCCAGAGGATGGGCAAGAGGTATATTCAGAGGGACAGAGGGAGAAAAAGGAGAGTGAGAGAAAGAATGTGTGCATAAAAAAGAGTAACAGGTGGGGTACGAGGGGGAGGTGGGGCCTAGCGGAAGTTAGAGAAGTCAATGTTCATGCCATCAGGTTGGAGGCTACCCATACGGAATATAAGGTGTTGTTCCTCCAACCTGAGTGTGGCTTCATCTTTACAGTAGAGGAGGCCGTGGATAGACATATCAGAATGGGAATGGGATGTGGAATTAAAATGTGTGGCCACTGGGAGATCCTGCTTTCTCTGGCGGACAGAGCGTAGATGTTCAGCAAAGCGGTCTCCCAGTCTGCGTCGGGTCTCACCAATATATAAAAGGCCACATCGGGAGCACCGGACGCAGTATATCACCCCAGTCGACTCACAGGTGAAGTGATGCCTCACCTGCAAGGACTGTTTGGGGCCCTGAATGGTGGTAAGGGAGGAAGTGTAAGGGCATGTGTAGCACTTGTTCCGCTTACACGGATAAGTGCCAGGAGGGAGATCAGTGGGGAGGGATGGGGGGGACGAATGGACAAGGGAGTTGTGTAGGGAGCGATCCCTGCGGAATGCAGAGAGAGGGGGGGAGGGAAAGATATGCTTAGTGGTGGGATCCCGTTGGAGGTGGCGGAAGTTACGGAGAATAATATGTTGGACCCGGAGGCTGGTGGGGTGGTAGGTGAGGACAAGGGGAACCCTATTCCTAGTGGGGTGGCGGGAGGATGGAGTGAGAGCAGATGTACGTGAAATGGGGGAGATGCGTTTAAGAGCAGAGTTGATAGTGGAGGAAGGGAAGCCCCTTTCTTTAAAAAATGAAGACATCTCCCTCGTCCTAGAATGAAAAGCCTCATCCTGAGAGCAGATGCGGCGGAGACGGAGGAATTGCGAGAAGGGGATGGCGTTTTTGCAAGAGACAAGGTGAGAAGAGGAATAGTCCAGATAGCTGTGAGAGTCAGTAGGCTTATAGTAGACATCAGTGGATAAGCTGTCTCCAGAGGCAGAAACAGAAAGATCTAGAAAGGGGAGGGAGGTGTCGGAAATGGACCAGGTAAACTTGAGGGCAGGGTGAAAGTTGGAGGCAAAGTTAATAAAGTCAACGAGTTCTGCATGCGTGCAGGAAGCAGCGCCAATGCAGTCGTCGATGTAGCGAAGGAAAAGTGGGGGACAGATACCAGAATAGGCACGGAACATAGATTGTTCCACAAACCCAATAAAAAGGTAGGCATAGCTAGGACCCATACGGGTGCCCATAGCTACACCTTTAGTTTGGAGGAAATGGGAGGAGCAAAAGGAGAAATTATTAAGAGTAAGGACTAATTCTGCTAGACGGAGCAGAGTGGTGGTAGAGGGGAACTGATTAGGTCTGGAATCCAAAAAGAAGCGTAGAGCTTTGAGACCTTCCTGATGGGGGATGGAAGTATATAGGGACTGGACATCCATGGTGAAAATAAAGCGGTGGGGGCCAGGGAACTTAAAATCATCGAAAAGTTTAAGAGCGTGAGAAGTGTCACGAACATAGGTCGGAAGGGATTGAACAAGGGGGGATAAAACCGTGTCGAGGTATGCAGAAACGAGTTCGGTGGGGCAGGAGCAAGCTGAGACAATAGGTCGGCCAGGACAGGCAGGTTTGTGGATCTTGGGTAGGAGGTAGAAACGGGAAGTGTGGGGTGTGGGAACTAAAAGGTTGGTAGCAGTGGATGGGAGATCCCCTGAGCGGATAAAGTCATTGATAGTGTGGGAGACAATGGCCTGGTGCTCCTTAGTGGGGTCACGATCGAGGGGTAAATAAGAGGAGGTATCCGCGAGTTGTCGCTGTGCCTCGGCAAGGTAGAGGTCAGTACGCCAGACTACAACAGCACCCCCCTTATCGGCGGGTTTAATAATAATGTTAGGATTAGTGCGGAGGGAGTGGAGAGCAGAGCGTTCCGAAGGAGTGAGGTTGGAATGGGGACAAGATGCGGTGAAGTCGAGACGGTTGATGTCCCGTCGGCAGTTAGCAATAAAGAGATCCAGAGCAGGCAGAAGACCAGAGCGGGGTGTCCATGAAGAAGAGGAGGGTTGAAGACGGGAGAAGGGGTCATCGGTGGGGGTGGAAGAGTCCTTGCCGAAGAAGTAGGCTCGGAGACGGAGACGGCGGAAGAAAAGTTCCGCATCATGGCGAACACGGAACTCGCTGAGGTGTGGGCGAAGGGGGACAAACGTGAGGCCCTTACTGAGAACAGAGCGTTCTGCCTCCAACAGTTGAAGGTCGGAGGGGATGGTAAAGACCCGGCACGGATGAGAGCTGGGATCAGAGGGGGGAGGGGGGAGGCTGGGGGTGTCAATGGAGAGGGGAGGGTTGGGGTGAGAGGAAGATGGAGCCTCTGAGGGCCCAGGAGTTGACGGTGGGATCTGAGGAAGACGGGGCTGCGGAGTGGTGGTGGGGGAAGGGGAGACGGGAGTCACAACAGCAGCACATAAAGACCCGGCCTGGAGTTCAAGGCTGGAGTCGCAGTTGGTGGTTGCGCGATCGCTTTGAATGTCTCCATGGTCGTTGCTGGAGTCCGGGTTTTGAATATGTCCTGAGGTGTTGGAGCCGCCGAGACCAACGGCAGGGGCCGCAACCGAAAGTTCATGCCTGCTAGCGTCGGGGCCGGCAGGCTCTGGACTCCGTAGATGTAAGATCTTGCGATCTTTGCCTAACATGACAAAGTCAAAGAAACGGCGATTGCAGGCGTGGATCCGACGGAGGATGAAATAGTGGGTAGGACCATTACAGACGGCGAAGAAAGTGTCCCGAAGGTGTGGAAGGGTCTGGGATAGGGACACTAAGTACCTCCTCATGGCGGAAAGCGTCGCCTTCAGAGCTTGACGGGAGAAGCGGCGAGAGGCAGAGTCAATGAAATGTGAGTACCTGGGATCCTCAGAAGGTCCAAATTGAGAGGCTTGGAAACGAATCCTAAAGCCAACTGGAGTAAGTTGGCGACGGAGGCACGTTCCAAGAAAGGATACATGGCTGTGATAGCGAGTTTGAGTCAAAGTCTGGTCGAAAAGTTGAAGAGCCGAAGAAATCACAGATGGGGAGCAGTGAGAGATGGTTTCACTGAACTCCCGTCGAAGAGAGGATCTAAACTTCTTTGGTGTAGGCATCACCGGAAGAGGCTTCGCAGTAGTGAATTTAAACGCAAACAACAGGAATTCTGCAGATGCTGGAAATTCAAGCAACACACATCAAAGTTGCTGGTGAACGCAGCAGGCCAGGCAGCATCTATAGGAAGAGGCGCAGTCGACGTTTCAGGCTGAGACCCTTCGTCAGGACTAACTGAAGGAAGAGTGAGTAAGGGATTTGAAAGCTGGAGGGGGAGGGGGAGATGCAAAATGATAGGAGAAGACAGGAGGGGGAGGGATAGAGCCGAGAGCTGGACAGGTGATAGGCAGAAGGAGATACGAGAGGATCATGGGACAGGAGGTCCGGGAAGAAAGACGGGGGGGGGGGTGACCCAGAGGATGGGCAAGAGGTATATTCAGAGGGACAGAGGGAGAAAAAGGAGAGTGAGAGAAAGAATGTGTGCATAAAAAAGAGTAACAGATGGGGTACGAGGGGGAGGTGGGGCCTAGCGGAAGTTAGAGAAGTCAATGTTCATGCCATCAGGTTGGAGGCTACCCATACGGAATATAAGGTGTTGTTCCTCCAACCTGAGTGTGGCTTCATCTTTACAGTAGAGGAGGCCGTGGATAGACATGTCAGAATGGGAATGGGATGTGGAATTAAAATGTGTGGCCACTGGGAGATCCTGCTTTCTCTGGCGGACAGAGCGTAGATGTTCAGCAAAGTGGTCTCCCAGTCTGTGTCGGGTCTCACCAATATATAAAAGGCCACATCGGGAGCACCGGACGCAGTATATCACCCCAGTCAACTCACAGGTGAAGTGATGCCTCACCTGGAAGGACTGTTTGGGGCCCTGAATGGTGGTAAGGGAGGAAGTGTAAGGGCATGTGTAGCACTTTATGGTCACTACCTCCTTTACCTCGAGTTCCCTTATCCAAGTCACCCTGCATCCTCTTAGCATTCTATGAGATTCGTCAGACATGATTTTCCTTTCACAAATCCATGCTGACTTTGTCCGATGATTTCACCGCTTTCCAAATGTGCTGTTATCACATCTTTGATAACTGACTCCAGCAGTTTCCCCACCACCGACGTTAGGCTAACCGGTCTATAATTCCCCGGTTTCTCTCTCCCTCCTTTTTTAAAAAGTGGGGTTACATTAGCCACCCTCCAATCCTCAGGAACTAGTCCAGAATCTAACGAGTTTTGAAAAATTATCACTAATGCATCCACTATTTCTTGGGCTACTTCCTTAAGCACTCTGGGATGCAGACCATCTGGCCCTGGGGATTTATCTGCCTTTCATCCCTTCAATTTACCTAACACCACTTCCCCACTAACATGTATTTCGCTCAGTTCCTCCATCTCACTGGACCATCTGTCCCCTACTATTTCTGGAAGATTATTTATGTCCTCCTTAGTGAAGGCAGAACCAAAGTAATTATTCAATTGGTCTGCCATGTCCTTGCTCCCCATAATCAATTCACCTGTTTCTGTCTGTAGGGGACCTACATTTGTCTTTACCAGTCTTTTCCTTTTTACATATCTATAAAAGCTTTTACAGTCAGTTTTTATGTTCCCTGCCAGTTTTCTCTCATTATCCTTTTTCCCCTTCCTAATTAAGCCCTTTGTCCTCCTCTGCTGAACTCTGAATTTCTCCCAGTCCTCAGGTGAGCCACTTTTTCTGGCTAATTTGTATGCTTCTTCTTTGGAATTGATACTATCCCTAATTTCTCTTGTCAGCCACGGGTGATTTATTCTTTTGCCAAACTGGGATGAACAATTGTTGTAGTTCATCCATGCAATCTTTAAATGCTTGCCATTGCATATCCACCGTCAATCCTTTAAGTGTCATTTGCCAGTCTATCTTAGCTAATTCACGTCTCATACCTTCAAAGTTACCCCTCTTTAGGTTCAGAACCTTTGCTTCTGAATTAACTATGTCACTCTCCATCTTAATGAAGAATTCCACCATATTATGGTCACTCTTATCCAAGGGGCCTCTCACGACAAGATTGCTAATTAACCCTTCCTCATTGCTCAAAACCCAGTCTAGAATAGCCTGCTCTCTAGTTGGTTCCTCGACATGTTGGTTCAAAAAACCATCCCGCATACATTCCAAGAAATCCTCTTCCTCAGCACCTTTACCAATTTGGTTCACCCAATCTACATGTAGATTGAAGTCACCCATTATAACTGCTGTTCCTTTCTTGCACACATTTCTAATTTCCTGTTTAATACCATCTCCGACCTCACTACTACTGTTAGGTGGCCTGTACACAACTCCCACCAGCGTTTTCTGCCCCTTAGTGTTATGAAGCTCTACCCATATCGATTCCACATCTTCCCGGCTTATGTCCTTCCTTTCTATTGCGTTAATCTCATCTTTAACCAGCAACGCCACCCCACCTCCTTTTCTTTCATGTCTATCCCTCCTGAATATTGAATATCCCTGAACGTTGAGCTCCCATCCTTGGTCACCCTGGAGCCATGTCTCTGTGATCCCAACTATATCATAATCATTAATAACAATCTGCACTTTCAATTCATCCACCTTGTTACGAATGCTCCTTGCATTGACACATAAAGCCTTCAGGCGCTCTTTTACAACTCTCTTAGCCCTTATACAATTATGTTGAAAAGTAGCCCTTTTTGATGCTTGCCCTGGATTTGTCGGCCTGCCACTTTTACTTTTCTCCTTACTACTTTTTGCTTCTACCCTCACTTTACACCCCTCTGTCTCTCTGCACTGGTTCCCATTCCCCTGTTGTGAACTAACCTCCTCTCGCCTAGCCTCTTTAATTTGATTCCCACCCCCCAACCATTCTAGTTTAAAGTCACCTCAGTAGCCCTCGCTAATCTCCCTGCCAGGATATTGGTCCCCCTAGGATTCAAGTGTAACCCGTCCTTTTTGTACAGGTCACACCTGCGCCAAAAGAGGTCCCAATGATCCAAAAACTTGAATCCCTGCCTCCTGCTCCAATCCCTCAGCCACGCATTTATCCTCCACCTCATCGCATTCCTACTCTCACTGTCGCGTGGCACAGGCAGTAATCCCGAGATTACTACCTTTGCAGCCCTTTTTCTCAACTCCCTTCCTAGCTCCCTATATTCTCCTTTCAGGACCTCTTCCCTTTTCCTACCTATGTCATTGGTAGCTATATGTACCACGACCTCTGGCTCCTCACCCTCCCACTTCAGGATATCTTGAACACGATCAGAAATATCCCGGACCCTGGCACCAGGGAGGCAAACTACCATCCGGGTCTCTGGAATGCGTCCACAGAATCGCCTATCTGACCCCCTTACTATCAAGTCCCCTATCACAACTGCCCTCCTCTTCCTTTCCCTACCCTTCTGAGCTACAGGGCCGGACTCTGTGCCAGAGGCACGGCCACTGTCGCTTCCCCCGGGTAAGCTGTCCCCCCCAACAGTATTCAAACAGGAGTACCTATTGTCAAGGGGCACAGCCACCGGGGTACTCTCTATTACCTGACTCTTCCCCTTCCCCTCCTAACCGTGACCCACTTGTCTGCCTCCCGTGGCCCCGGTGTGACCACCTACCTGTAACTCCTCTCTATCAACTCCTCACTCTCCCTGACCAGACGAAGGTCATCGAGCTGCAGCTCCAGTTCCGTAACGCGGTCCCTTAGGAGCTGCATCTCGATGCACTTGGCGCAGATGTAGACGTCCGGGAGGCTTGGAGACTCCAGGGCCTCCCACATCCGACACCGAGAACAACAAACTGCCCTCACACTCATACTGCCCCTCTCCTCAAATAACAACAGAAAATGAATACCAAACCTTCCTCGCCTCGCCCGTTTCCGCCTAAGCCCGTTGAGCCGAAGCCCTTAAGCCTTCACTCTGCTCCCGGCTCACTCCGCAGCCCACAAACTACGCTGCCCGCTGTATGAGGCTCCGTTCCTTTTAAATCTGCCGTGCTGCACTGCCCGACGTCACACGCCTGCGCAGTCCCTCCTCTCTGAACGCCGTTGGAGAAAAAAACCCAAAAATTTCAAAAATGTCTTCCTCCGCACTCCCACTCCGACTCTCAGATTTCTTTCTTCGAATCATATCCTACCAGGTGTCCACTTGTCTTCTCAGTAGTCACACGCTTGGACTTTCTGTCCAATCTCGATGCTCCTTGCTGCTTCATTTGGCAACTGGCTGAACTGTTTATTCTGTACTTCCCTCTGGAGGTCTATACGAGAGGCTGCATCACTGTCTGGTATGGGGGGGGTGGGGGGGCTACTGCACAGGACTGAAGGAAGCTGCAGAGGGTTGTAAGTTTAGTCAGCTGCATCTTGGGTACTAGCCTACAAAGTACCCAGGACATCTTCAAGGAGCGGTATCTCAGAAAGGCAATATCCATTATTAAGGACCTCTAGCACCCAGATATGCCTTTTTTTCATTGTTACCATCAGGTAGGAGGTATGGAAGTCTGAAGGCACACACTCAGTAATTCAACAGCTTCTTCCTCTGCCATCCGATTCCTAAATTGACATTGCACTCATGAACACTACTTCACTTTTTAAATATATATTATTTGTTTTTTACACTATTTTAGTCTATTCAATATACATATAATGTATTGCATTGAACTGCTACTGCTAAGTTAACAAATTTCACGTCACATGCCGGTGAAAATAAACCTGATTCTGATCTCAGATTCCTGCTCATGAACAGCATTGCAGGTGTTTGATTTGTCGTTGCATGAACGGAGTTCCAATACACAAAAAGGAAGTTGTCCTCCTTCTGCCATAGAGAAATGTCCTACTTGTCCGTGGCCTTAATGGATTTCTTGAAGGTTTGGATAAACCTTTCAGCTAACCCATTTGTTGCTGGGTGGTGAGGAGCTGCCTTGAAATGTTTGATGCCATTTTTCTTCACAAACAGTCAGAATTCTGACATGAATTGTGGTCCATTGTCACTCACAATTTGTTCTTGTAAGCCATTTCTGGCAAAGATAGTCCTCAGAATGGAGTTAGTCTTTTCTGAGGTGGTTGACTTCATTACTATAACCCCCAGCTACTTCAAATGAGCATTCACAGCAATCAGAAACACGGAGTCCATGAATGGCCCAGCAAAGTCAATATGTACTTTTTGCCATGGTGATGACAGCCATTCCCACGGGCATAAAGTTACCAGTGGGTGCATTTTGAACTTTTTGACATCCTGAACAGTTTCAGGCCGAGTCTTCTATCTGTTTATCTATTCCCAGCCACCACACGTAGCTCCGGGTGAGACTCTTCATTTTGACTGTATCCAGGTGTTCTTCTTGCAGATTTTCTAACACTCCGGTGCCTAATTTAGAGGGAACCACAACACAAGATCCACACACCAGCGTTCTTTGACATACTGACAGTTGGTCTTGTCTCGCTGAGAACTCTGGAAACAGGGTTATCATGAACTGGCTGTCCTTACATGGTGATGTCATAGACTTTTGACAATGTCAGATCGTTCCTTGTTTCCCTTTGTATTTTGGAATTTGTTACCGGCAACTGGTCCACCTGGTTGTGTGGAATACCTCTGCTGGGTCACAGTATGAAGACGTTTCTTCTTCAGTTGCTAGTAGTGGAAGCTGTGACAAACCATCAGTGTTGCTGTGTTGTTTGGTTTCCTTGAACTCTATGTCACAAGAGTGAACTCCTAGGAACAGTGTCCAATATTGTAACAGGGTAGCAGTCATCACTGGAATTCCCTTTTTGGGATTGAAAATGTACACAAGGGGCTGGTGACCTGTCACTAGCGTAGACTTTTGTCCATAGAAATAGTGGTGGAACTTCTCTATTCCCCATACTAGACTAAGAGCCTCTTGCTCAATATGAGCATAGCTGCGTTCTGCGCTTGTCAGTGATCTTGAGGGAAACGCAATCGGACGTCCAGATCCATCTTTCATGATGTGTGACAAAACAACTCCAATGCCATAAGGGAATACATCACACACCAGTCTGATGGGCAGGGATGGGTCATAATAGGTGAGCAGTTCATCAGATGTTATTGTTTCCTTGAACGCTTTTTCACATCTTTCTGACCACTCTCACTTTGCTCCTGACTGTAACAGTGTGTTCAATGGATGAGGCACTGTAGCAATGTTTGGGAGAAACCGGTGGTAGTAGTTTACAAGGCCCAAGTATGACCTGAGTTGTGACACATTTTCTGGTTTGGGTGCCCATGGCACCGCTTCAATCTTCTCTTGTGACTTAATAAGCCATGCTTGTTAATGACATGTTCACAGTATGAGATTTCATTCTTGAGAACTCACATTTCTCTTTCTTTGCACGCAGACCATACTCACGCAGCCTTGTAAGCACTTTGCCAAGGTCCTGGAGGTGCTCTTTATTTATCATTCTTGCCAGTCACAATGATGTCATCAAGGTAACATTGTGTTCCTGGGATATCTTGGAGAACTTGGTCCATTCCTCTTTGCCAAATAGCTGGAGCTGATGCGACACCAGAGATGAGACAATTATACTGGAACAGTCTCTTGTGAGTGTTGATTGTAAGGAACTTCCTGCTTGACTCCTCAATCTCCATTTGCAGATAGGCTTGTGATGTCAATCTTTGGAAGAACTCTCCCTGCCTGCCAAAGATGCAAAAATGTCTTCTAATTGTGGTGGGATACTGCACAGTCCACAGCACCGGGTAGGTGCTCACCATGAAATCCCCACATATGCGAATGGCACCGGCCTTCCCTTTCTCGATCACTGGGACAATAGGCATTGCCCAGTTGCTCCACTCAACCTTGGAGAGAATTCCAGACGCCTCCAAGCTCTGCAGTTAAGCATTCACTTTAGGATATAGTGCATTAGGCTCTGGATGCACTTTGTGGAATCTTGGTGTTGCTGCTTCATCTAGTTCAATTCTAGCCTTCATGCCTTTGAATTTACCGATGCCCTTCTCAAACACTTTCCCATTGGCATTAAGCAGCTGTGTCAGTCTCTCGTTAATACTACCCATGCCTGTTGATGTCACACAGGCAAGATAATATAGATCAAAAAGGATGTGACTGGTGTAAAACTGAAAATGGAGCTGGATACAGGTCAGCTTTGTCTATAATTTCAGAGGCTGACTACAACAGACTTTTTTAAAAATACTATTAGAGAAGAACTCAATGATGCTAAAGACTTACACAGGTGAAAAAGTGTCTCCTAAAGGCAAACTGAAAGTAAAAGAGGTCAAACACAACAGTTAGAGCTTTATATATTGAAAAGGGGAGGGCCAGCACTTTTTGGATGTGAATGGTTGAGAAAGATCAACTAGAGTGGCACTGACTGAGGTCAAACTGGGATTAAATGATTTGGATGATGGAACTGATGGCTTTGTTGCAAGATTTGCAGACGATATGAAGATAGGTAGTTTTGAGGAAGTAGGGAGACTGCAGAAGGACTTAGATTAGGAGAATGGGCAAAGAAATGGCAGGTGGAATACAGTGTCAGGGAGTGTATGGTCATGCACTTTGGTAAGAGAATTGAAAGGGTTGACTATTTTCTAATGGGAGAGAAAATACAAAAAAACTGAGGTGCAAAGGAGTCCTTGTGCAGATTCCCAAAATGTTAATTTGCAAGTTGAGTCTGGCGAAGAATGCAAATGCAATGTTAGCTTTCATTTCAAGAAGATTAGAATATAAAAGCAATGATATAATGTTGAAACCTTATAAAGTACTGGTGAGGCCTCACTTGGAGTATTATGAGCAGGTTTGGGCTCCTTATCTTAGAAAGTATATGCTGAAACTGGAGAGGGTTCTAAGGCGATTCACAAAAATGATTCTAGGATTAATGGCTTGTCATATGAAGAGCGTTTGATGGTTCTGAGCCTGTATTCACTATAACTCAGAAGAATCAGGGGTGACCTCATTGAAACATATGGAATGTTTAAAAGCCTTGATAAAGTGGATGTGGAGAGGATGTTTCCTATCACAGGAGAGTCGAAGATGAGTGGACACAGCCTCAGAATAGAGGGGTGTCCTTTTAGAATGGAGATGAGGAGGAATTTCTTTAGCCAGAGGGTGGTGAATCTGTGGAATTCTTTGCTAGAGGCAGCTGTGGAGGCCAAGAGTTTATGGATATTTAAGGCAGAGGTTGATAGGTTCTTGATTGATCAGGACAAGAAGGGATACAGGGAGAAGGCAGGAGATTGAGGCTGAGAGGAAAATTGGATCAGCCATGATAAAGTGGCAGAGCAGACTCAATGGGCCAAATGGCCAAATTCTGCTCGTATGTCTTATGGTCTTATAGAAGCTATGAAGAACTTGTTACAGCACTTACAGCGCGACATCGTGCTTACATCGCTGGCGATCAACTAGAGCTCAAGAAAAGCAGCTATGATCTGCGCAACACTATCAAGGCTGCAAAACAACAATATAGGGAGAAGACTGAGTCAAAATCACAACGAATAGCACACATGACTTGTGGCGAGGGCTGCATACCATTGCAGACTTCAAAGCCAAACGTTGTGCTCCAACATCGTGGCCTCTCTCCCAGAAATCGCTTTTATGCTAGGTTCGATGTTGCTAACTCTGAGCCTCCAAGGAAAGCCACCACTACAACCTACAACTGGGTCATCTGAGGCTGAGGTACTCAGATGTTTCCAACGAGTGGACAGTTGCAAGGCTGAGGGACCAGATGGCATCCCAGGGCGAGTACTTAGGATGTGCTCAGCATAACTGGCAGATGTGTTTATAGACATTTCTAATCTCTCCCTCTCCCAGTGTAGAGTGCCCTCCTGCTTCAAGTTATCCACTATTGTCCCTGTACCAAAAAAAACCAAGGTAACATGTCTGAACATCTGGCATCCTGTCACACTCACCTCAGTAATAAGCAAACTGCTTTGAGAGGCTGGTCAAAGATTACATCTGCAGCTTGCTATCACCCAAACTGGACCCCCTACAATTCGCCTACTGACACAACCGATCGACAGATGACACAATTGCCACTGCTCTACATACTGTCCTTACACATCTGGAGAAGAAGGATGCTTATGTGAGGATGCTGTTCTTGGACTACAGTTCGGCATTCAACACCGTAGTTCCATCCAGGCTTGACAAGAAGCTCAGAGACCTCGGCCTTGTGCAAGTGGGTCCTGGACTTCCTGTCAGATTGCCAGCAGGTTGTAAGAGTGGGCTGTCTCACCTCCAACCCTCTGACTCTCAATACAGGGACCCTCAGGGCTGCGTACTGAGTCCCCTCCTTTACTCCCTGTATACCCATGACTGTATCGCCACCCACAGCTCCAAACTGCTAATTAAATTTGCTGACAACACTACATTGATTGGCCTTATCTCAAACAATAACGAGGTGGTCTACAGGGAAGAAGTCATTTCTCTGACACTGTGGTCTCATGAAAACAACCTCTCCCTCAATGTCGCAAAAAACAAAGGAGCTGGTTGTGGATTACAGGAGGAATGGAGATGGCCTAACCCCTATTGACATCAATGGATCTGGGGTTGAGAGGATAAATAGCTTTAAGTACCTCGGCATCCGCATCACCGAGGACTTCAGGTAGTCTGTACACACAAATTGTGTGGTGAAAAGGGCACAACAGCACCTCTTTCACCTCAGATGGATGAGGAAGTTTGGTATGGGCCCCCAGATCCTAAGAACTTTCTATAGGGGCACAATTGAGAGCATCCTGACTGGCTGCATCACTGCCTGGTATGGGAACTGTACCTCCCTTAATCACAGGATTCTGCAGAGTGGTGCAGACAGACCAGTGCATCTGTAGTTGTGAACTTCCCATGATTCAGGACGTTTACAAGGACAGGTGTGTAAAAAGGGCCTGTAGGATCATTGGGGACCCAAGTCATCCCAACCACAATCTATTCCAGCTGTTACCATCCGGGAAGCGGTACTGCAGCATAAAAGCCAGGACCAACAGGCTCCGGGACAGCTTCTTCCACCAGGCCAGCAGAATGATTAACTCACGCTGACTTGAGTGTACTCTATATTACAATGACTGTTCTATTTATTATAAATAACTATGATTGCACACTTAGACGGAGATGTAACGTAAAGATTTTTATTCCTCATGTATGTGAAGGATGTAAGAAATAAAGTCAATTCAATTCAATTCAAACGAAAGGCAATGAAAATGAAGGTTTGGAGTTTACAATCATCAGCAGCGTTTTATGAAGGTAGTCTGTACTAGGTGTCTGTGCTGATTTTGTTCATTTCCAGTCAAAAAGAGCACAACAGGGATTAATTCCATCGATAATTATCAGGAACTAATGCACAGTTTTATAGTACTGCTGTAGTAATGTAGTGTTCTAATTTGTTCTGTATTTCGTTTAAGTACATAGTTTGTTACTCAGTATGTCTTTAATATACCTTTTTAACTATTTCCATGAAGCCAGCTAATTGGGGCAGTCACTTAATTTGGCCGAAGTGGTCCTTCTGTCCCAATTAACCAGAATGCATTGTACTACTTTTCAGATATCAATGTGGAAAGATAGCAATAAGATCAAAAGAATAGAGAGAAAATTTGAGATGTGTTGAAGTTGTATAAGACATTGGTGAGGCCTCATTTGGAGTATTGTGTGCAGTTCTGGTCACCCACCTGCAGGGGAGATATCATTAAGATTGAAGGTCTACAGAGAAAATTTACAAGAATGTTGCTGGGAATTGAGGACCTGTGTTATAGGGAAAAGATGAATAAGCTGAGACGCTTTTCCTGGAGTGCAGGAGAATGAGGGGCGAGTTGACAGAGGTACACAAAGTTATGACAGATAGAGATATTAATTCATGCAGGTTTTTTCCACGGAGATTGGTTGAGACTAGAACTAGAGATCTTGGGTTAAGGGCGAAAGGTGAAATATTTAAAGGGAACGCTACTGTACTGTTATCAAAACTAGAAAAAATTCCCATTTACCCTCAAAGTAATGGCTGCTAGAGTCATTGCCTCACCTGGCACAGAAACAGGCCATTCAGCCCACTGTATCCATGCTAACAACTGTCTACACTGTGACAAACTTGTATAGATGTGTGGTGGAGAGCATATTGACTGGTTGCATCATGGCCTGGTATGGAAACACCAATACCCTTTAATAGAAAAGCCTACAAAAAGTAGTGGATACAACCCCTTCCATCATGGGTAAAGCCCTCCCCACCATTGAGCATATCTACAGAGAACACTGTTGCAGGAAATCAGCCATTCATCATCAAGGACCTCCATGATCCAAGCCATGTTCTCTTCTCACAGCTGCCATCAGGAAGAAGATACAGGAGCCTCACGTCCCACACCAACAGGTTCAGGAACAATTATTACCCCTCACCCATCAGGCTCTTGAACCAGAGGGAATACTTCACTCAACTTCACTCGCTTCATCACTGAATTGTTCCCTCAATCTATGGACTGACTTTCAAGGACTCTTCATTTCATGTTCTTGACATTTATTGCATATTTATTATTGTTATTATTTCTTTTTCTTATTGTATTTAAACAGTTTGACTTTTGCACATTGGTTGTTTGTCCATCCAGTTGGGTGTGGTCTTTCATTGATTCTATTTTGTCCAGAAAATCCAGCAATATCCACTAACTCTCCTTTGTCTAGCCTGATTGTTATCTCCTCAAAGAATTCCAACAGGATTTCCCCTTGCTGACTTTAGCCTATTTTATCATGTGCCTCCCAGTACCACAAAACATCATCCTTAGTAATGTTCGGCACAGCATTGTGGGCCAACGGGCCTGTATTCTGCTGTAGGTTTTCTATGTTTCTATAATGCATCTTCCCAACCACTGAGGTCAGGCTAACTGGCCTAAAATTTCCCTTCTTCTGCCTCCTTCCCATCTTAAAGCGTGGAATGACATTTGTAATTTTCCAGTCCTCCAGAACCATTCTGGGCTGTATCTGTCATTTTCTATAAATTGTTCGTTTCCTGGGCATTGGTGGTGTAACCAGTTAGAATACTCTTTATTGTATGTCGGTAGAAGTTTATCAACATTTTTGGTGATGTGCCAAATCTACGCAACGTAGAGTCGCTGTTGTGCCTTTATTGTGATGGCACTTATGCTGTCCCAGGACAGATCATCTGATATAGAATGTAAAGCTACTAACCCACTCACCTCTGATCCCCTCATAAGGCCTAGCTCGTGGATCTCCAGTTTCTTCCTCCTGTAGTCAATAATCAGCTCTTTGGTTTTGCTGACGATGAGTGATGCAGAAGTGAGGAGAAATAGCAAACACAAAACAAATGGAGCAATACACCATGTTTCCCTCTGGCATGCTCCACAATTGCTTTCATCTCTACCCTGGCGACAGTCACCAGTTATTGGCAATTTATACATCTCCCCTTTTCCTGTTCCAGGTACTGGAGACATAAACTCAAGTGTCCTCAGCCTTGCATTGAAGCTGACAATGTCACTTGGGCAGTACTTCTCTGAAGATCATCAACTTGTTATAGTGGAGAGGCTTCCTGAGATCCCAAGAGCGATGCCACCTAAAATTTATCCATCTGGTGTTTAGCTCCTGGTAGGGTCAACCGTGGCAGTAAGGCCAAGGGGGAGGTTTCAGACAAAGACCGATCCAACCAAAACTGAGCTGGAACTAGATGAACTCCAGATCATTCACGAGGCGGAGGGGGGGGGGGGGATACACAGGACATGTAAAGAGGTAGTTACACGCAAGATGCAGGACACAGGAAATTGGGTGACAGTCAGGAAGGGGAAAGGGGTTAGATAGCCAGTGCAGAGAACCACTGTGGCCATCCCCCCCCCCCACCCCCAACAACAGGTATATCACTTTGGATATTGTTGGATGGGATGACTTACCAGAGGGAAGTCACAGCAGTCAGGTCTCTGGCACTGAGTCTGCCTCTGTGAAACAGGGAGAAGAGGTGAGCTGTGGTGTTTTACTATATACATAAAAAGGATGGGAGATGGTTGAATTTTGTTCATTTGGACTATGTCAGTATTTAGTACGCGTGTGCACTCTCCTTGTTATGTGCATGTGGAGTGAGAAGAATTATGGGACATAATTGTGGCTGCTCTCAGGTATTGAAGGGAGACATTCAAAGTAAAGTTGTTTAAACAAAAGAAAAACATGTCCTTGTTGCTTGGGTGTTTACAATCAATATTCTAAAGGGATGTACTTCTATTCTGAGGCTGTGCCCTCTGGTTGAAGACTCCCCTAGTATATGTTTTTTTTCCATAAATTCTATTGTATTTCTTTATTTTCCTGCAAGAAAATGAATGTCAGGATAGTCCACTTCTGTGTTCATCATCCCAGAACTTGTGTGGAATTCAGATCAAAGCCACTGCTCCTAGTATGTTACTGCTCATTTACTTTAGAGCGCTGTACGTTTAACTACTGACTTCCTTTATTCCCAAGCCGTCAGGTTCGGGCGCAGCCTTCAGATCTCCTGGAGGGGCTTCTCTTGCCTCAGCACTCATCTGACTCCACAGCTGTGAGCTCTCTGCAGTTCATGTTTCATGCGTTTGATGTTTTTCTAACTATCTGCAAGATTTGTCTTCTTTTACACACTGGATATGCGGTGGTCTTCGTTGTGTGTTTTTTTTCATGAATTCTTTTATTTCTTTGTTTTGTGGCTGTCTGAAAGAAGATGAATCTCAAGGTTGTATATGGTATACATACTTTGATAATAAATTTCAACTTTGAACTTCTGTCTAGACGAGGTCAGGAATGGGACTTACCAGGATCTTTTCCATCCGGAGCAGCTCATCACTGGAAAGGAAGATGCTGCAAATAACTATGCCCGGGGCCATTACACCATTGGGAAGGAGATCATCGATGCGGTGCTGGAGCGTGTCCGGAAGCTGGTGAGTGCGAGACGCTCAAGGCCTGGAAAACTGTGCATGGTGGATAGCAATGTGCAAAAATGCTAGAAGAACTCAGCAAGTCTGGCAGCATCTGTGAAGGGGAATAAACTGTTGATGGTTTGGGCCAAGATGCTTCATCAGGACTGAAAAAAAAGGGAGAAGAAGCTAGAATAAGGAATAAGAAGGTGGGGGAAAGGAAGGCTGGCACGTGACAGGTGAGACCAAGTGGGTGGGAGAGGGAGGTGATAGGTGGAAGAGGTAAAGGCTTGGAGAAGAAGGAATCTGGGAGAAGAGGAGAGTGGACCATGGGAGAAAGGGAAGGAGGAGGGGCACTAGAGGAAGGTGATAAGGAGGAGAAGGGGAGGGAGAGAAATTGTTCCATTCAGCAGGTTAGGTGTTCTCCAGACAGTAATTTGAGATGTTGCTCCTCCAAACTGAGAGTGGCGTCATTGTGACAGGAGAGAAGACCTTGGACCGGTACATCAGAATGAGAAAGGGATAATGTTACCCTCTCACCTGTTCTCTTCTCCACTGCCAATCACCTCTAGCTAGCGTTTTGTGTGTGTTGCTCAAAATTTCCAGCATCGGTGGAATCTCATGTTTTGAGAGATGTTTTTCCTGTCCAGCATTAAAACACAGCCACTGAGGGCCTTCCCCTTTGTCTTTCCAAACATGTGGTTGAAACACATTTACCACTCTCGCTCTGTGATTGCCAGTCCTCACTCGGACTTTCCATATTTATTCTGGACGTCAAACACAGTCCCAACATGAATTAAATAAACATTTTCAACCCCATTCTCCTGCCTTCTCCCCATAATCTTTGCCACTCTTACTAATCAAGAACCAATCAACTACCAGTTTAAATACACCCAATGATTTGGTCTCCACAGGCATCTGGCAATGACTTAAGCAGATTCACCACCCTCTGGCTTAAGAAATTCCTCCTCATTTCTGTTCTAAAGGGACATCCTATTCTGAGGTTGTGCCCTCTGGGTCTAGACTCCCCACTATTGGAAACCTCCTCTCTAAATCCACTCTGTCTAAACTTTCAATGGGTCTCATTTGCAATCCTCACTTCCTTTGTTGCCATCTCCCTGATCCAACTCTGGTCCTCACAGTTTTGTCCCCCCCCCCCCCCAAACTCCTAGTCATTTTCTGTCGCTCTCCCTTCTGATTCTATCTGCTCTTCATCTCACTACTAATAGTCCTCTTGATCACCTTCATTACTCATCAGCTTTCAATACTGACAGACTTTGTGTCTCCTCATATCACTCTCCAGCATCTGCCTCCATCTTCACCCTCATCCTCACTTCCTCTCACCCAACACCATCTGCCTCTATCACCCACTATTGTGACTGACTAAAACTGAGCCACATTGGGAGATCTTTATTCACACAGCAAATCTCCAGGAGAGAGAGTCCAAATGAATCGCACTTTCATGACACAATGTTGTGTACCTCTTCAACACAAAGATGACAATAAACAATTAACTAATTGCTATAACTACCTACTTAACGAGGTGCTCCATTGGTCAGAGTTGACCATGGATATTGCGTCCCAGCTGTCTACATGATGCGCTTGTATAAGACGTTGACGAGGCCTAAATTGGATTAAAGTATACAGTTTTCATCACCTAGCTACAGGAAAGATTGAAAGAGTGCAGGGAAAATTTACAAGGATGTAGCTGGCTCAGGAGGACCTGAGTTATAAGGAAAGATTGAATAGGTTAGGACTGTATTCTTTAGAATGTAGAAGATTGAGAAGAAATTTGATAGGGGTATACGTAATTATGAGGGTATAGACTGGACTTTTTCCACTGAGGTTGGGTGGGACTACAACCAGAGGTCATGGCTTAAGGGTGAAAGGTGAGAAGTTTAAGGGGAACATGAGAGATCTTGGGGTCCATGTCCATAGGACCTCAAAGCTGTTGCGTAGGTTGACAGTGTTGTTAAGGCAGCATACAGTGTGTGTCGGCATTCATCAACTGTGGGATTGAGTTCAAGCGCCATGAGCTAATGTTACAGTTATATAAGCCCTTAATCAGACCCGACTTGGAGTACTGGGTTCAGCTCTGGTCACCTCATTACAGGAAGAATGTGGATACTATAGAGGGAGAGTGCAGAGGAGATTTACAAGGATGTTGCCTGGATTGGAGGGCATACCTTATGAGAATAGGTTGAGTGAACTTGGCCTTTTCTCCTTGGAGTGATGGAGGGTGACCTGATAGAGGTGTATAAGATGATGAGGGGTATTGATCGTGTGGATACCCAGAGGCTTTTTCCCAGGGCTGAATTGGTTAATATGAGGGGGCATACTTTTAAGGTGCTTGGAATGTCAGGGGTAAGTTTTTCACACAGGGAGTGGTGGGTGCGCGGAAGGTGCTACTGGTGGCGGTGGTGGAAGCAGATACAATAGGGTCTTTTAAGAGCCTCTTAGATAGATACATGGAGCTTAGAAAATTCTATGCAGTTTCTAGAGTAGGTTACATGGTTGGCACAACTTTGTAGGCCAAGGGCCTGTAATATACTGTAGAGTTCTGTTTCGATGAGGGGATACTTCTTCAATCAGAAGATCGGGAGAGTGTGGAACGACCTGCCAGCACAAGTAGTGCATGCGAACTCAATTTCGATGTTTTAAGAGAAGTTTGGATAGGTACATGGATGGTAGGCGTATGGAGGCCTATGATCCTGGTCCAGGTCAATGGAAGTAGGCAGTTTAAATGGTTCAGCATAGACTAGATGGGCTGAAGGGCCAGTTTCTGTGTTGTTCTTCTCTATCTCTGATGATGTGGCAGTCATTGCTCCCTAAAAGAATTTACAGTTTTTGGACACTGGGCATTGGTTCTTCAGGAAAGTAGTCGAGTCAGAAACCTGCATTGCAAATGCTCAACTGCACAGGAAGCGGGGGTGGAGAGAAGCAAGAAAGCAATAATGATCAGGGATTTTGTAACTAAGTGGGTGGCTCAAACGTGCTTTTCTGAATTTGTAGACGTGACTGCAGGATTGGGATGTTACCTCCCTTGTGCCAGGATTAAGATGGTGAAAAGGCTATAAAGTATCTTGAAAGGGGAGCGTGAGCAGTCATAAGACATCCACATTGTCACCAACAGCATGTGTAGAAGAAGCGAAAGGGTCTTACAGGCAGAATTTATGGAGCCAGCAAAGTAGTTACAAAATGGGTGGTGGTTTTAGGATATGTCCCAGTGCCATGTGTTAATGTGTGGATATAAACAGAACAGTGTGTGGCTGGAGAGACAGTTAGGAGGGATGGCTTTGTTTTTTGCTTTCTGGGCATGTAAATATTTAGTAGATTTTACCATAGTAGTTGGGACATGTGCAAATTAGATGGCTTACACCTTTGTATCACCAATATCCTTGAGGAGGTTGAGGTTGCTAGTACTGTTGGGAAGAGTTTAAAATGGTGTGGAAATTTTGAAAGGATAGAAATGAAATCTCATGGGGAACACAGTGATGAAGCAGGTGGTACTACAATCACATTCTACAGTGAACTGTTCTATCCTGACGTGGTGCTGTCTAATGGGAGTTTGTACATTCTCCATGTAGTAGCACAAATTTCCTCAAGTACTTCCATTTTCTCCTCTCTTCCCATGGATATGCTGGTTAGTAGGTTAATTGGCTACTGAAATTATCCTGGGTGTAGGAGGGTGAGCAAGTTAAAGGATTTGACGGGCATGTGAGAGAATAGGTTTCAGAGAGATGAATGCTGGAATGGTATTGATAGAATTGCTTTGATAGCTGGCATAAACTCCATGGGCTAAATAGCCTCCTATGTACACAAGAATCGGGCTTAATATCACTGGCATTTGTCATTAAATTTGTTGTTTTGCAGCAGCAGTACATTGCAATCATAATTAAAAACTATAAATTACAATAAGTACATATAAAACAATAAATAAGTAGTACAAAAAGATAGGAGCATAAAGGACCTGCTGAAGAGTCTTGACGAGCACTCTTTTCCATAGACGCTGCCTGGCCTGCTGAGTTTCTTCAGCATTGTGTGTATTGTCTGGCCACTTCAATCCAGTTTCCTGACAGACCTTTGCCAACGTATCTTTTAATACTCCATTCATTCTACTACTCCTGAGGACTGGGGCTGATATGGAAGGTGGTATTCCCAAGTAAATCCTAATGCCTGACCCCATTCCTTAGTTAATTTACCTGTAAAATATGTCCCTCTATCACTGTTAAATGTGTATGGAACCCCAAATCTAGGAATAATTTCCTTCATTAATGTCTTAACCACAGTTCGAATATCATCTTTTCTAGCGGGAAATGCCTCCACCCATTTGGAGAACATGTCCACTATTACTAATCAGTATTTATAACCCCACTGCAGACATGTGCACAAAGTCTATCTGTAATTTGGCAAATGGTGTCTCCATAGATGGCAAACGATTAAATTTAGCAGGTGACTCTGGCAAGTCTCACAGCTTTGCACAACCTGCCCCACAATTACTGTTAACCCTGGCACAAGTCATTGTTGTATTTGTATAATTCCACCCCCCCACTTTCCTATGTGTCCTTTCCCAGGTACTAGTCGAATAAGGACGTAGGAGATCCCTGAGACACACATGGTGATTATCTGGATGTTTTCACACCCCTCGGAGTTGCTAAAACATCCTTCCATTCTCCCTTCTCCTTTAACTGGGGTCCCGCCTTGGGCGGAAATTAAATCTCACAGCTTTGGGGTATGGTTACAGGGATACGGTGCACCTGCATACATACAGCATAGCTTTTCCTGCACCAGCGGCTTTCCTAGCAGCCACGTCAGCAGCAACATCTCCCTTAGCTGTGGGGTCTGAGGCATTAGTGTCAGCTTCACACATAATGACAGCAATTTGTTCAGGCCACCCAACTGCTTGTAGCAGATTTTTACTGTGATACGCATGCTGGATGGATTTTCCCATGGATGTAATGAACCCTTGATGTTGTCAGTGACCCAAAATCATGCGCCATCCCGAAGGCATACTAGAGTCAGTATAAATGTTTACTGTGTATCCTTTGGTTAAAATGCAAGCTTGCTTTAGAGCAGAAAGCTCAGCTGCCTGAGCAGACGTCCCTTGGGGAAGGGTTCCTACTTCCAAAGTATCTAAGGGAGTCACTATCATAGCCTGGCAGTATGGTGTGGTCATTAGGCTTGCTGGAAGAGCCGTCCGTAATGACTATTAAATCTGGGTACAATGGATAGGTCAGGTCATGGTGACATAACAGGCTCTACTATTTTTACACAGTCATGGGGTTCTGAGGACTCTGTCATAGAGACCAGTGTAGCCGGGTTCAGTGCGGGTGGTCTTTTAGAAATTAAATTTGACTTGCTGAGTAACATGACCTCGTATCCCGTGCGGCAGGCAGTGGTGAAATGTTGCGTAGCAGCTGAGTTGAGCAGCATTACAACATGAGGTGTCAGTACCGGACAGGCATGGTCTAGTATTAACAGGGCAGCCTTCTCAACCATTACTGCTATCGCTGCCACTGCCCTTAAACATCCTGGCATTCATCTAACCAGCGGAGGCCATAGGATGCAATAATATGACACTGGTTTATTGTAAGTCGCCATGTTCTTGGGTTAATACGCACTTGCGAAACCCTCCTCTTCCTTCACATGTACAGTAGCTGAAACGGCTTGCTGTAATCGGGGGCCTGTATTAGAGCACCATTTAGTGCCTCATACGCCTGCTTCATATTCTGTCCATTGTATGGTGTCAGTTCAGCCTAGGTTACTGCGTCTCGTAGGGCAGCGTCATAGATGCAGTATTCAGCTACCCAGTGTCAGCAGTAATTCGTCATTCCCAGGAAAGCCACCACCATCTGATTTTTTTTTTGCTGCAGGTCTGGGAGCCTGCACAATGGCAGTCACAAGCTGCAGCCTCGAATGGTGGGTTCCCTTCTGCAGTACACACCCAGATATGTTCCTATAGGCTGGCAGAGTTATAATTTTAACAGGGAGGCTCTATGTCCTCTGGCGGCCAAACGATTCAACAACGTCACAGACTCTTCTCTACAATCAGTCAGTGTCTGTGAGGCAACAATAACTCATCTGCATATTGTAAAACCATGCTGCCTCTGGGCAGTAGTAAATTTACTAGATCATCCCGGTTAGTGGCTGTGTAGACAGCTGGGCTTTCTGTACAGCCCTGCGGTAGTCTTGTCCACGTATAATGCTGTCCATTATATACAAAAGCAGACACTGACTGACCTCACACAGTGGTATAGAGAAAAAAGGCAGAGCACAGTTCAATCACCATATACCAACAGGACTCCGAAGGGATAAAGGCCAATGTCATATTTGTGTCCGGAAGGGCTTTGAGCTAGTCGCAGAATCCCTTGTTGCAATAGCGTCCCTATGACTGGTTCAAAACCGCTGACAGTCCCTGGAGATGGGCACTATTGCTTGATGGAGGGTAGTTGGGTGTTTCGTTTAAGAGTCACCTGATGGGGAGCTACAGATTTCACTAGTCCAACATAACTCTATGTTGTGTCCACGATACAAGATCCACCCTGTGAATACCTTGTGGATCACTCAATTGGAGTACAGGAGGAGTTCTCTGTCTGTGGAATTCACAGTTGGCACATAACGCAGTTACTGTGATTACCCCTGTATCTGGTCCATAGTAAGTCACCCCTCTCTGGTTAGGTGGTGTTCTGCATTCCAACACCCGCCTCACCATAGTTCCCAAATCCTTAGGCTTAAAAGGGGATTTCACTGCTAATCAGACATGGGGCAGTGAATGTGTGCCCCTGAGGAAGAATTCCTCCTGTTTTCTTTTGAACTGAACCTCAGCTGCTAATCCCTCAGGGCCAAAAATTACCCTACCCGATAAGAATATTAGCCCCCTCTTGCTTTCATGTTGATTTGCTTGGTTTCTATAATCGTCATTGGGATCTGGATCCCGGAAGGCCGCAGTACAATGTAGTTCAGTTACTAGTTTACAAGTTTCAATTACAGCATCCAGAAATCCCCCTGCTTTAATGTCAGCTTCAATTTGCTGCCATAGCCAATTTTCCCAGGAATTTCCCTCAAAATACTAGCTATAGAGAGTAGCTGGGTCCTCAGTTTCTTATAGCGGAGTTCAGGCAGTCTGTTTTCGGGAATTTCAAGATACAATCCTTCAGAGGTACAATGAATAATGGCATCCAAGCAAATTAACAGGTAAATTCTCAGCTACAACAAATGTTTCATCGATCAAATTATTCCCGGTCTTTATTTCAACAGGCTTGGACAGGGGGTTCTTTGATAGGAACTATTACTATTCCTACAGTCTTAAGGTAATACCACGGAAGGGTGCACGGGTGATTCTGTAGCACAGGAATCGATCAGGACTCGTATTCTTCTATTATCTGTGTCTAACATGAGGTTTCTTCAAAGCCTGATAATTGCTGCCTGTATTGCCCACCCTTCGTGGCCCCCCCATTCTTGGTTAAAGGGGTTACGATTAAAGGGTTTGTGCATGGTAAAGGAGGCTTCTCCTAATTCCCCTCTTTTGTCTTTATCAGGGTCTCTTCCCTTTTCACTCCATCTGCTTCAGCACTCCTTAGCCCAATGACCTTTCCTTCCACACCGCCTGCATACATCCTGTCTCTCGTTTCTACACTTGGCCTCTCTCTCAACTCACCTCGCTTTTGTTGCACACACTGTTCCTTTTCTCTGTGATTTTTAAATAGTCCACTCCTATCCAAATCCTCATTAATGACATCCTCCCAATTTTTGTTTTGCCATTCCAGATTGGTGAATTTAAAAGAATGTGCTAATTAATAAATGCTTGCACTGCCAGTGGGTCGTTTCCCAGTGGGGGGATTCCTGCACTAGACTCCCAAGTACCTTCAAACTGGGCAAAAAAATCAGTAGTAGTCTCCCCCTTCTTTTGCTGACATCTAGTTACTTCTCCAAAGTCACTGTGTTGCCTGGCTCCTGCGAGAATGGCGTCTTTTGCTCTGTTCAGCCAAGCATTCATTCCATCAGTAGGACTCCCATCACCATTCCCTGGTGGTGGGGCCCAGTACCCTCGTGGTCCCTGGGGTGCATTGGGAAATCCTGTTCTAACTCCTGGCCAGGAAATCCCATAGTCTCCTTAAACAATGCCTGGACATCTCCAGGTAATGGATTAAACATTTGGCAAGTCTGGTCCAACCAACTATAGAAGGCTACTGGTTTGCGTAGTGGACTGGGGTTTCACTAATCATGTTGCATACCTCAGCCAGGGTCCAGGGTTTGAGTATTGGGACATTCCCTACTATTTTGTGAGCAGCCTGGAGCAGAGAGTCTGAACTATTCACCAACCACTCCTCAGTTTGGCCCCCATGTGCCCCGTATGTTTGTGAACTTGTCACAGGTCTGTCACTTGACCTGGTCTGTGAATGGTTCTCCCCTCAGTCCCTGGGTCGTGATGTCCCAATCCCCACACCCCACAGGAACCACCAGTTCCCTCTGCTGTTGCTGCTGTGGACAGTCACGATGCTGGAGCTCCCCATCAGCTATTTCTATATCATCCAGAAGTTCCAGACAACGGGAAGGTGGTGCTATTTGAACATACAGTCCAGTGCCTGAGGCTGTTGGAGCCGAGAATTCTGATGTGGAAGTGAGTTGGGGGGAGAGTTGCCTGGGCCTTTTGTGTAATTTGTTCTTCCTCTTTTTTAGGTTTAACCTTCAGAGGCTGGTGTTGCTTACCCACCTCTCCCCATATGTCAAAACACCACATCATATACTCTATATCCCAATTGGGATCGCTGGTCCCCAGCTTTTGTTTCATTTCGCCAATACGGAATCTTCTTTAGATCAGAGGATCTGCCCTGAGGCCAACCCACACCTCTCCACCCACAGAGATCCCAAGAAAAAGTTATAGAGTACCCGCTATCTCCCATTTCCAGCCAAACCTTGTCCACGGGTGACCCCAGGAGAACCAACCTAAGAGCTGTCTCATCTTCCTAATATTTTTCTATCTTCTTTCTGGTGTTCTTGTTCATGTGCGCTGTCGTCAGGGGTCCAGCAGGCCACATCCTGGCGTTCGGTGTTGATCCATAATTGCTTCTCCAATTTTCTTTCTGGGGTTTACTGTTCCGGTTACCCATTTTACCTACCTGTTAATTGCTGTCTACAAAGGACGTAAACACTTAAAACATACAGAGATGTACACTCAAAAACATATAATCTTATACTCTGTATAATCCCTTTACCCTTTTCTATTGGCCAATGGGGCAGGTTCTAATCTCGAGGTCTTAACTGCCTTTGTTTTAATACCATCCTTTAATAGCCTTTGTTTTCATAGTCTTTTAATCAGAGCTTCCAAACCCTATCTTATTCTGAGTCCAAACTCAGGGATGGTCACCGGCCGGTACGTGGCAGCTCCACCCCCCACCCTGGTCTTGACCTCGATCTTTCAAGCAAGTCTCATGGGTGGCTACCCTGGTCTGATCTTGACAATAAGCAGGTCTTTCAGATGGGTTCATTGGGATCCCATCCTTGTCACCAGATTCTGTTAGAGAATTTAGTACCGATCAAACACAAAGTAGGCAAAGACCTCGAAGCTGGTTACCACCTTTACTTCGTGAATTCACAGGGACTCCGCCAACGCAAGATTATTGTTCCAATTTATACAGTAAATCTAATCATACTAGGTCAGACAGTCTCCTGATACGGTTTCTGCAATTTACACAACATTAGCATAGGCCCTGCCGAAGGGTTTCGGCCCGAAACACCTACGCTCTGTCCGCCAGAGAAAGCAGGATCTCCCAGTGGCCACACATTTTAATTCCACGTCCTATTCCCATTCTGATATGTCTATCCACGGTCTCCTCTACTGTAAAGATGAAGCCACATTCACGTTGGAGGAACAACACCTTATATTCCGTCTGGGTAGCCTCCAACCTGATGGCATGAACATTGACTTCTCAAACTTCCGCTAATGCCCCACTTCTCCCTCGTACCTCATCCATTATTTATTTATATACACACATTCTTTCTCTCTCTCCTTTTTCTCCCTCTGTCCCTCTGACTATACCCCCTGCCCATCCTCTGGGCTCCCCCCCCCCGTCTCTCTCCCCGGACCTCCTGTCCCATGATCCTCTCATATCCCCTTTGCCAATTACCTGTCCAGCTCTTGGCTCCGTCCCTCGCCCTCCTGTCTTCTCCTATCATTTTGGATCTCCCCCTCCCCCTCCCACTTTCAAATCTCTTAGTAGCTCTTCTTTCAGTTAGTCCTGACGAAGGGTCTCGGCCCGAAACGTCAACTGTACCTCTTCTTAGAGATGCCACCTGGCCTGCTGCCTTCACCAGCAACTTTGATGTGTGTGACTTCTTACCTGACCTGCTTAGTTCCTCCAGCATCCTAGGATTTCCAGCATCTGTAAATTTTCTCTTGTTTGTACAATCAGTTCCTCATTCCCCAGAGTACCAAACAAAATGCTGCAGGAACTCAGCAGGCCAGGCAGCATCTATGGGAAAAAAGTGTAGTTGAAGTTTCGGGCCAAGGCCCACTGATTTCCAGCATCTGCAGATTTTCTATTTTTGTAATCTGTTAATCACATTGCCTCTCAACAATTAGCATCTATACAACCAGTTCCTCATTGATGACATGATCGATTGTTAGTACAAAGAAGATAGATCCATTCTGTTTTTTTTATCATGCTGTCCCCACGATTCTCCCATTCCCCAGTCCTCAAGCTTAACCCCTTTCCTCCACACTGCTGCCCATCCTTCACCCCTCCCTGGGCAACCTATCACCAGCCTGATGCAGTCTTACCCTTCCCTTTTCCACTATCTGTCGCTATACAAATCCTTGACCCATAACATTGACAATTCCTTTCAGAAAACACAACAGATTCTGCAAATGTTGGAAATCCAGAGTAACACATACAAAATGCTGGAAGCAGCATCTATAGAGGGGAAAAACAGTCAACATCCCAGGAAATGAAGTCGGGTAAGGGGGAAGGTGGGTGAGTAGGGGAACAGGAAATGAAGTAAGAAGCTGGGAAATGATATGTGGAAGAGGTAATGGGCTGAGAGAAGAAGGAATCTGATAGGAGAGGAGAGTGGACCATAGAAGGAAGGGGAGAAGGGGGAGGTGATGGGCAGGATAGGAAAAGAGAAGGGGTAACGGGAGTCAGAATGGAGAATTGAAGAGTGAAGGAGAAAGGGAGAGAAATTACTGTAAGTTAGCGAAATTGGTTCATGCAGTGAGGTTAGAGGCTTCCCCTCCGTAGATGCTGCCTGACCTGCTTAGTTCCTCCAGCATTTTGTGTGCTGCTCCAGATTTCCAGCATCTGAAGAATTTCTTTTGTTGTTTTCTCCCCAAGGAGGGAGGATTGGCTGTTTATTCTCAGACTGCTGTTTGCCTCTTCCACCTATTCCCTCCCAGCTTCTTAATTCATCCCACCTTCTCCCTCACCTGGTCTCACCATCACCTGCCAGCTTGTACTCCTCCTTTCCCCATCTTCTTATTCTGGCTTCGCATTCCCATTGTCACATGTCAATCCATGGCCTCTTCTACTGCCAAAATAAACCTCCTTTCAGATTGGAGGAGCAACACCTCATATCCCATCTGGGCAGCCTCCAACCTGATGCATGAACATTGATTTCACTAACCTGGTAATTTCACCTCATCCCCCTTCTTTCTTTTTCCATTCTCCTTACCCACTCATCAACTCCCACTGGTTCCCCTCCTTCTTGTCTTGCTTCCATTGCCCACTATCCTCTCCTATCAAATTCCTCCTTCTTCAGCCCTTTACCTCTCCTACCTATCCCTTCACAGCTTCTTACTTCACCCCCCCCACCCACCCACTTTCCCCCTCACCTGGCTACTGCTCCCATCCTTTCCAGTCCTGATGAAGGGTCTCACCTGAAACGCTTATTGTTATTCATTTCCATAGATGATGCCTGACCTGTTGAATTCCTCCAGCATTTTGTGTGTGTTGCTCTGGATTTCCAGCATCAGCAGACCCCTTTGTGCTTATCCTTTGTCTTTTTCAGTCAGACCAATGCATGGGTCTCCAAGGCTTCCTGATATTCCACAGCTTTGGTGGAGGTACGGGATCCGGCTTCACCTCCCTGTTGATGGAGCGTCTATCTGTCAATTATGGGAAGAAATCCAAGCTGGAGTTTGCAATCTACCCAGCTCCACAGATCTCCACAGCCGTGGTGGAGCCCTACAACTCCATTCTCACCACTCACACTACCTTGGAGCACTCTGACTGTGCCTTCATGGTGGACAACGAAGCCATTTATGACATCTGCTGTAGAAACCTCGACATAGATTGTCCCACATACATCAATCTCAATCGTCTGATTGGCCAGATAGTGTCCTCCATCACTGCCTCACTGCGCTTCAACGGGGCTTTGAACATCGACCTGACAGAGTTCCAGACGAACCTGGTCCCCTACCCACGCATCCACTTCCCACTGGTCACCTACGCGCCCATTATCTCTGTGGAAAAGGCCTACCATGAGCAGCTGTCCGTGGCCGAGATCACCAACGCCTGCTTCGAGCCTGCCAACCAGATGGTGAAGTGTGACCCTCGCCACGGAAAGTATATGGCATGCTGCATGCTCTACCGGGGTGACGTGGTGCCCAAGGACGTCAATGCCGCCATCGCCACCATTAAGAACAAGCGGACGATTCAGTTTGTGGACTGGTGCCCTACTGGGTTCAAGGTGAGAGTTATCAAAACACCTCTCCTCTTATCCACAGCCCATGTATCTCATTCCCAATGAAGGTTAACTCAATTTCCTAAAGGTTAACTTGCAGGTTGAGCTGGTGGTAAGGATGGCAAATGTAATGTGATACTGAGGCTTTATAAGGCACTGGACAGATCACACTTGGAGTATTTGTGCTCCTTATCTAAGAAAGGATGTGCAAGTAATGGAGAGGGTCCAGAGGAGTTTCACGAGAATATTTCCAGGAATAAAAGGTTAACATATGAGTGTTTGATGGCTCTGGGCCTGTACATGTAGAATTTAGAAGAAGGAGGAGGGAAATCTCATTGGAACCTATTGAATGTTGAAAGGCCTAGTTTGAGTACATGTGGAGAGGATGTTTCCTATAGTGTGAGAGTCTAGGACCAGAAGCCACAGCCTCAAAATAGAAGGCCTTCCCTTTGGAACAGAGATGAGGAGGAATTTCTTTAGCCAGAGGGTGGTGAATCTGTGGAGGCCATGTCATTGGGTATATTTAAAGGGAGATTGATAAGTTGTTGGTTGCAAGGAGAAGGCAGAAGAATGGGGTTGAGAGGGATAATAAATCAGGCATGAATGAATGGAAGAGCAGACTCTGGTCCAAATGGCCATAATCTGCTCCTATGTCTTGTGATCTTATGAAGCAGAACCAAAATATCCCTTCAACTTCCCTCAGATAAGAGCAACTCAAGTTTTCCAGTCAATACATTTTACAACAGTTCCATACTAACAATTCTCTGAATACCTTCAAAAGGAGAGAAAGAGGAAAAGTGAGGGACTGTGTGCGAGGGAAGGGTTTGATTGCTCGTACAAGGTCGGCACAAAGGTCTCCTCGGAAAGTAGAAGTGTTAGCTTTGACTGTGTAGGATGTTTTCTGAGACCACGAGGGGTTTATGTGATGTACACTCCCTGGAGGTTGGTAGTTCTTGCAGTTGACAAAGAAGGCACAGTCTGAGTGTTCCAAGGTATTAAAGAGGGGTGTGAGTGGTGCAAGTTCTCCTGAAGTCAAATACCATCAAAACACAAGTTTGCATTTTAGGAAAGACTTCCGGTCTTTCTCACCAGGCGAGAGGTCACGAGGGCAGCTGGGGAAGGAAAGTGACTTCTGGGCTTGTCACTGACATGCACATCAGAGCATACAGTATGTCGTGAAATTTGTTGTTTTGCAGCAGTAGTACATTGCATTACATAAGTTTAAAAAATTATAAATTACAATAAGAAATATTTATAATTTTATGTATTCTTATATTCCTGGTTGTAACTTATAGTAATTGCACTGTACTGCTGCCACAAAACAAATTTCATGACATAAACAGGTCAGTGATTTAAAAAAAAACCTGATTCTGGTTCTGATTATCAACAACTAAAGATTCAAGATTGTTTATTGTTATTCTGCAGTATACAAGTATAAAGGAGAATGAAATGCTTGTTGGTCCAGATCTGATGCAGCATAAAAGAAACACACAATAACCATAAAGAACACCATAAAAAACACAAACACAGGAGATTCTGCAGATCCTGGAAATCTAGAGCAACACACACAAAATGCTGGAGGAACTCGGCAGGCCAGGCAGCATCAATGAAAATGAATAATTGGCTGAGATCTTTCCTCAGGACTGGAAAGGAAAAGGGAAGACTCCAGAATAAAAATGTGGAAGGAGGGAAAGGAGGACAAGTTAGAATGTGATAGTGAAACCAAGTGGGTGGGAAAGGTAAAGGGCTGGAGAAGAAGGGAGTGGATCATGGGAGAAAGGGAAGGAGGAAGGGCACAGGGGTAAATGATAGGCAGGTGGGGAGAAGAGGTAAGGGGCCAGAGTGGGGAATAGAAGAAAAGGGATGGGGAAGGGAAAAAACACAAATAAATGTAAATATAAAGCAATCCTACGAAACACAGTGTACAAGAAGTCCTAAAATGGCTTCTGCTCCTCTGATTGTCAGGTTGGGATCAATTACAAGCCTCCCACTGTGGTACCAGGGGGTGACCTGGCCAAGGTCCAGCGAGCCGTCTGCATGCTGAGCAACATGACATCCATAGCTGAAGCCTGGGCGCGCCTGGACCACAAGTTTGACTTGATGTACACCAAGCGTGCATTTGTCCATTGGTTTGTGGGTGAGGGCATGGAAGAGGGAGAGTTTGCAGAGGCAAGGGAAGATTTGGCTACGCTGGAGAAAGACTATGAAGAAGTGGGGGCAGACACCTTGCCAGAGGAAGATGACGGAGAAGAATACTGAAAGGCACATTCTGGCCGTATACATATCAATATCAATACATATACTGTACAAGTTACCCTGTGCAACATGTAAACTGCAATGAATAAATTTTAAGATTGTTGCTGTTTTAAGACCATAAGACATAGGAGCACAATTAGGACATTCAGCCCTTCGAGTCTGCTCTACCATCCCATTTTGGCTGATTTATTATCCCTCTCATTCTTCTGCCTTCCCCCAGTAACCTTTGATGCCCTTACTCAGGTTGACAGGTATTTTGTTAGTGAAGGCATCAAGGCTACGAGGAGAAGGCAGAAGAATAGGATTGAGAGGGATAATAAATCAGCCAGGTAAGAATGGAGAAGACTCAATGGGCTGAATGGCCTGAACCTGCTCCATTGTATTATGGTCTTATTGCCTAATCAAGAACCTATCAACCTCTGCTTGCTTTAAATATTCCCAATGACTTGGCCTTCACAGCCGTCTGTGGCAATGAATTCCACAGACTTACCACTCCCTGGCCTAAGAAATGCCTCCTCATCTCTGTTTTAAAGGGACATCAGTCTATTCTGGGGCTGTGCTGTCTAGTCCTAGGCTCCCCGACTATTGAAAACATCCTCTCCACATCCACTCTTTCTGGCCTTTCAATATTCGACAGGTTTCGATGAAATACCCCCTTCATTCTTCTAAACTCCAGTGAGTACAGGACTAGGACCATCAATTGCTCTTCATTCATTAACCCTTTCATTCCTGGGATAAATCTCATGCATCTTCTCTCGACAGTCTCCGATACCAGCACATCCTTTCTCAAATGAGGGGCCCAAAACAGCCCACAAAACTCCAAGTGCAATCTGATAGACTTAAAGTGAAGTCTTCTAGAACCTCAGCATTACATCATTGCTTTTATATTCTAGACCTCTCAAAATGGTAATGTAGGGGTTACTTGAAAACAACCCAACACTACTGAGAGACTAAGCCAAGGCAATCGACACTGTATGATGCACTTCCAAATAACAAATTTCCAAGTCAAAAAATCCTTTATTGTGAAATCAGTAAAGACAAACGATGTTGTAACAATAAAAAGCTAATGAAGCTAAACTAGTGATCTTAGCATTCAAATCAGTGCAACTAAGTGTTCTAATTAGTAAACTTAGCGTAATTAAGTAGTCAACAAAAGATATCATTCTACGTGGCTCACTCCCTCTGGCTAACAACTAATGAACTCCCAAGTATGAAAACGAAACTACACTCATTTGCTTCTACTGCACCCCAAACCAAGGGACAGATTACCAAAACAAAGATGCCACAAAATATGGACAGAAAATAGATACAACTACATACTACTAAAATAGGAGACATAAAATCTTCAAGGACAAACATCTTAACATTTATACGAATGTCCTCTTTCTTCTTTCTTCTCCCAGACAAGTCATGTAACAATCATCTAGACCGGAGGTTTCCGGCACTTCGTCAAGTACAGAATGATCTTTACCACCACTCTCATGAAGATTCTAGAGCTGTAACTCCTCAAACCTCTGCTTCCTGTAGAAGACCGATCTTGGTTATAGGCCTGTCCGGTTCTTGGTCTTGATGCACACCTGTTGCACAAATCACCTTCTGTCTGGAAAGACTTGAATGACTCTTCTCATGATCCATGAGTTTCACGGTGCTGTGTCATCAACTATGAGCAGAAGTACTATCAGTCCAATGCACTGAGTCATGAAGCTGCATGTGCAACTCCTTCCTCCACAATATATCCATATGGCTTCCTATCGTAGCAGCAGTGAGCATACAAGGGATGGAAACTGACTTCAATGGAACTACCCTAGGTTTTCTCATGATAAAAGCACTATGCACCTGAGAATAAGTGTTGTACAACAATAGGTGGCCACTGCTCCATAGTCATCTTCACTTGCACCTGTAAAGAGGTGTAACTGTGCAGCAGCAAATTCTCCAAAATCAAGGGGTTTCAAACATCTAACAACCTTGAAGTCTTCCAACTGACAGAGTTCTTCCAGCTAGCTCGTCCATTCATGAGCAGCTAATGTTGGTATAGTATCATCCTGGCAAAGCCTTCTCTTAAATAAATCTTGTAGGATCTCAGCTGACAGCACCATTGGACTCAAGATTCCTAAAAGATCATAGATGGAACTATCTGTGGAGAGGATCCCCCTTCTGGTGATGGTCTATCTGGGATTGTGATCTTAAACTTGGAGGTATCAGACTGAATGCACCATTGCACAACCAGTACTCTCTCCACCAAAGGAAGGTCTTGATCTAAATCTAAATCTAAATCCTTCAACTCCTTTGCTCTTTGCACTTCTGGTATCACAGCTAGCACACTATGTTGCTTATCTACTTTGTGAGTTGAAAGCTGCCTTTAGCACAAATGTATATAAGATCATGATAGAAGATCGCTGCTTCCTCAGAGGACACTGACACCAGGCAGTCATCAACATAGAAGCAATGCAAAACCTTATACCCTGTCTTGTAGCTGAAATGTTCTCATTGTCTTCTGCACGTTTCCTAAGAGTGAAGTTGGCACAGCTCAATGACAAAATTGCTCCAAAGAGAGGACCACCATTCTAAAGTTCACCATATGTTGGCCGAGGTCACCATAAGGCCACCAGAGAAGGGGAGGGAACATCAAGGGGGAGGCAACGTCGACTCAGACCATGAGAGGCCTGTGTCGGGCATTTTCGTGCCTTACAAGGCGCAGATTGGAACCAGAGAAACCTCAGCAGAATTGCATCTTCTGCTGGTAACCTGATGAAAGATTGATTCAGTATCCACCATGATCACCACTGGTTCTTTTCTGAATCTGGTTCTGACTCCAATCAGTGAGCTAGTAAGATATGGTCCCTGTAAAAGCTGAGCATTAAGTGATATTCCCTGAAAAGTCACTCCACAGTCAAACACAACACGAAGTTTCCCTTTTCTGGGGTGATAAACACTATGATGTGGAATATACCAGACTTGCCCATCACTGTGTTCCCTCCACTGGCACTCTTTTAGCATAACATTTGGAGATGACATCGTTCGTCAAATCAGTGTGAAATGACAAATCCTTCTTAAACCTCTTCCTTAGATTTAGCGCACACTGTTCTGCAATCTTCCTATTATTTGGCATGTTGACCTCTTTCTTTCTCAAAGGTAAACTAATTTGGTAGTGGCCATCCACCAATATGTAGAATTCATAACTAGCTCCATGAACTTGTGATCTTTCTCTCGACAAACCAGGCTGTTCATCCTGACTGTATTCAGGGAAGTCTGCCTTGAACTGGTGCTGCCAAAGCTCATCCAAGTTCAAAACTGAGACACTGTTAACTGGCTGAGCACAGTTTTTCCCAACATCATGGTCTCTCTTCAGCGGTCCATTCACAGTCCAACCCAACGTTGTTCTGATTGCGTAGGGCCCATCAGAAACACTGTGAATCACTCGCAACAACTCCAATGCTTTAGGCATATTTATCCCTATCAACAGCTCAGTTTCTGTATCAATCTCTGGCAAATGGACATGTTTCAGGTGAGACCATCCCTGGAGATCTGTTACCTTTATGGGCAAGCATAGTTCCCTGTATATAGATGGTATGTAGTTCACAATAGTTTTCACCATCTAAGCCAGCTACTTCCAATCCTGAAACCATGTAGCTACTCACAATCTTCTCTTGACCCATGGTGCTTAAGAGAGTATGTGTCCTTTTTTCCTGTGAGGTGGAACTTGTTCATGAAGCCCACTTTGCAGAACACTGCTGTATTTCCTTGGTCTAGGAAAGCATAAGTAACCACTGTCTTGTTATTCTTCTCAGACTTCACTTGTACTGGAACTATGGGAAGTTTACAATCATGATCACCAGCCCCTGTAAGGCTGTTGGATACCTGTTAGAGCACTACTCACTGCTCTTTTTTTCTTTCTTTCATGGCTTGTTTCAAATCTGCACCCCTTTTTGTCAGAGTGAATATGAAGTATGCTGGGATGCTTGCCACTGCATACCTTGCATGAAAGATGTTCCCTGCAATCCTTGCTGATGTGTTCTACACACAAGCAGCCAAAGCAGACACTTATTTTCTTTCAGGAAGGCAGTCTACTCACTATGAGCCCTTTTCTCCAGCCGAGTGCACAAAATCTAATGTGTGTTCACCCTTGCAGAACGAACAAACCCTTTTGCCTGATGAGACCATTTCCCTTGCATTTAGTTCCAGGTTCAGTTTTAGCTTTACTTCTCACAGTGACCATAGAATTGGCAAAGCTACTTTCTTTAGCCTAAGTTGTGACTTAGTTTTGTTCACACCTTTGCTTATTGCCAGTGGTGGAGCATTCTGACATTGGATGGTAGGAATCTTTACTTGCCTCTCGATAAAGTTAACAATGTCAGTGAAGTAATCATGGTTGTGCCTTTCTTGTATTAGCAGACCACTGTTCTATGTTTATCCCTAAGCATATAGGGCAATTTCTTTATGGCAATCAAGATATTAGCATGCATGTTCAGCTCCTGCATGTACTGCACTTTTTCTATGGCATTGCAACATCCTCTAAGAAAAAGACTAGTCTTTAAGAGCTTTCACGTCTTCAGATTTGATTGATACCCAAGAAAGAGCCTTTTGCATGCAATTTTCTGTTCATTACCAAAATGTTCTTGTAGCAAAGCCTTAGCTTTTACATATCCTTTCACTGGGATAACATTCTGGCAATAAATAAATAAATGAATAAGTAAATAAATAAACTTCTGACAAGTTTCCAAAGCAACCTCTAGTGTATTGTTCATGGAATTAGAGGGAGCTACTATAGCTGTCTGTCTTGCCTTCAACTCTGTTTTCAAAAGCCCCCATAAGTGCATGATACCACTATTGAAGATTTGAATCTGTCTTTTAGGAAAAGATGAAATGATTTGTTGTTGTTATTTAGTTTTGCTTCCTCATAATATCAATAGTACTATTTTGACTTTGATCACCTAAAACAAGTGTGTTTATATGCTGTGTTAATGTCCACATGAGCACTTTGAGCTGCTGAATATGACATAGGTTCAGAGTGCTTCATTAGTACAAGCTGAGAGTAAGCACCATGAACTACCTCTTGAGGGTCTAACTCAAGTTTCACAGACACTTGAGGAATGAATAAATCAGCATTGACATTAGGTGTGTTTATTCTTCACTATGCCTTTTCAATATGGGAATTCACACCATAGGACTGTCCTGCTGGAGCACTTTGATTTATCGCCACACTTGAAGCCCTTAGCACATTAACTTTGGCCAAATGTGTGGCAATTTTTATTCCAACTTAAACTGTTCCTTCCTTTTCTGTAGCTGTTCCAAGTGGAACGGCTCTTGCTCTTTCAGCACATGTTTGTCCTTTAATAATCGTTAACATGTGATTAATGCAGTTAAATCAGCCTCTGTTTTAATGCATGCAGAGGAGGTAGGAAATACAAATGATTTTCTTCCTTCAACAGAACTTTCAGTGCTGACTTTAGACACACATCATCCTGCGAGTCACCTACTCTGTGCGTAGTCAAAACATGGAATTTGAGATACCTAGGCTGATGGAAGGTGAGACACATATTCACATGTTGCAGCAGCATATCCTTCGTGTTTGAGTCAACCATTGTTTTGTATCCTCTATGAATACACTGCACTAACCATCAATGTTTGAAAAACTTGGGATCTGTTTGGTTTGTTAGGCGTTGGAAAGTAATAAGATGAGCATGTGATGTTACTTAACAGTTTTACAGAGCTTAGTCCTCAAGATGAGATTGTACTTGTAAAGGTTCTTACTTTAATTGTCATAAGATCATTAACTGATGGTATTAAACCTTTAATTATGTTCACATTTGCTTCATACTCCTTTTGAAGACTTTCGATTAGATTTGCTTTAGCTTTTATATCTTCTTTGCAAGTCTCGACTGCAGGATTGTCAGCTCAAATTCCATGCTTCAATGCACTCATTACTTTCTCTAGTTGCGCAACTTGCAATTAACTCTTTGTTTGCCCACAGCACTGGTGATATTCCATTCAATAAATGTAGTCAATAAACAAACAGCCTTCAATTCAAATGTCAGTAACTGCAATATTTCATCACTTTAGTAAAACAAAGCAATGAACCCTTTCTTGGGGGCTTTGCTATTGCTTGGTTGGTGGGTGGGTGGGTGGGTGGGAGGGGAGAATGGGGGGGGATCTGGGGTTCTAACATTTTTACTGTCACATATTCTTTGGGGCACTCTGTTGTTGTGGATGTCTGCAAAGAACAAGAATTTCAGGTTATATATTGTATACATTCTCTGATATTAAATGGAACTATTGAACTAATCTCTCTAAGTCCTTCTGTAGACTCTTTGCTACCTCAACACTATCTGCCCCTCTGGAACCATCTACCTCTTTCATTATCCTGGAGTGTAGTCCATTTGGTCCAAGTGACTTGTCAACCTTCAGACCTTTCGGTATCCCAAGCACCTTCTCCCCAGTAATGGCAACTTCACTCACTTCTGCCCACTGGCACTCGAACATCCAGCATATTGTTAGTGGCTTTCACAGTGAAGGCTGATGCAAAATTCTTATTCAGTTCATCTGCCATTTCCTTATCCCCCATTACTACCTCTCCAGCATCATTTTACAGTGGCCCAATATCAACTCTTGCCTCTCTTTTACACTTTGTATTTCTGAAGAACTTTTTAGTATCCTCTTTAATAATATTGGCTAGCTTGCCTTTGTATTCCATCTTTTCCTCCTTTATGCCATCTGTTAGTTTTTAAAAAGCTTCCCAATCCTCTAACTTTCCACCAGTTTTTGCTCTATTAAATGTCCTCTCTTTGATTATTATGTTGGCTTTGACTTCTATTGTCAGCCACAGTTGCATCAACCTATCTTTAGAATACTTCTTTATTGAGATATTTCTATCCTGTGCCTTCCGAATTGCTCCCAGAAACTCCAGCCAGTGCTACTCTGCCACCATCCCTGCTAATGTTCCCTTCCAATCAGTTTTGGCCAACTCCTCTCTCATGCCTGTGTTCCACTGGAATACTGATACAGCTGACTTTAGCTTCTCCTTCTCAAATTGCAGAGTGGATTTTATCATATTATGATCACTGGTTCCCAAGAGTTCCTTAAGATAAAGTCCTCTAATCAATTCTGGTTTATTGCACAACCCCAATTCAGAATAGCTGATCACTAGTGGGTTCAACTATGAGTTGCTCTAAAAAGCCATCTTGTAGGCACTCTAGAAATTCCCCTCTTGGGATCCAGCACCAACCTGATGTTCCCAACCTACCTGCATATTGGAATCTCCCATGGCTACTGTAATATTGGCCTTTTGCATGCACTTTCTATGTCCTATGGTAATTTGTAGACCACATCTTTGCTACTGTTCGAGAACCCATCAGGGTCTTTTTAACCATGCAGATTCTTAGCGCTACCCACAACAATTCTACATCTTCTGATACTATGTCACCTCTTTCTAATGATTTGTGATTTAATGAGGACTCCAGAGCCTGCCAGCCCCGACGCTAGCAGGCATGAACTTCAGATTGCGGCCTTTGCCATTGATCTCGGCTGCTCCAACACCTCAGGGCATGTTCAAAACCTGGACTCCAGCAACGACCATGGACACCTTCACAGCGATTGCGCAACCACCAACTGTGACGCCAGCCTTGAACTCCAGGCCGGGTCTTTATGTGCTGCTGTTGTGCCTCCCGTCTCCCCTTCCCCCACCACCACTCTGCAGCCCCGTCTTCCTCAGATCCCACCGTCAACTCCTGGGCCCTCAGAGGCTCCATCTTCCTCTCACCCCAACCCTCCCCTCTCCATTGACACCCCTAGCCTCCCCCCTCCCCCCTCTGATCCCAGCTCTCATCCGTGCCGGGTCTTTACCATCCCCTCCGACCTTCAACTGTCGGAGGCAGAACGCTCTGTTCTCAGTAAGGGCCTCACCTTTGTCTCCCTTCGCCCACACCTCAGCGAGTTCCGTGTTCGCCACAATGCGGAACTTTTCTTCCGCCGTCTCCATCTTCGAGCCTACTTCTTCGGCCAGGACTCTTCCACCCCCACCGATGACCCCTTCTCCCATCTTCAACCCTCCTCTTCTTCATGGACACCCCGCTTTGGTCTTCTGCCTGGTCTGGATCTCTTTATCGCTAATTGCCGACGGGACATCAACCGTCTCGACTTCACCGCACCTTGTCCCCATTCCAACCTCACTCCTTCGGAACGCTCTGCTCTCCACTCCCTCCGCACGAATCCTAACATTTTTAAACCCGCCGATAAGGGGGGTGCTGTTGTAGTCTGGCGTACTGACCTCTACCTTGCCGAAGCACAGCGACAACTCGCGGATACCTCCTCTTATTTACCCCTCGATCGTGACCCCACTAAGGAGCACCAGGCCATTGTCTCCCACACCATCACCGACTTTATCCGCTCAGGGGATCTCCCATCCACTGCCACCAACCTTATAGTTCCCACACCCCGCACTTCCCGTTTCTACCTCCTACCCAAGATCCACAAACCTGCCTGTCCTGGCCGACCTATTGTCTCAGCTTGCTCCTGCCCCACCGAACTCATTTCTGCATACCTCGACACTCTTTTATCCCTTCCGACCTATGTTCGTGACACTTCTCACGCTCTTAAACTTTTCGATGATTTTAAGTTCCCTGGCCCGCACCGCTTTATTTTCACCATGGATGTCCAGTCCTTATATACTTCCATCCCCCATCAGGAAGGTCTCAAAGCTCTACGCTTGTTTTTGGATTCCAGACCTAATCAGTTCCCCCTACCACCACTCTGCTCCGTCTAGCAGAATTAGTCCTTACTGTTAATAATTTCTCCTTTGGCTCCTCCCACTTCCTCCAAACTAAAGGTGTAGCTATGGGCACCCGTATGAGTCCTAGCTATGCCTGCCTTTTTTTGTTGGGTTTGTGGAACAATCTATGTTCCGTGTCTATTCTGGTATCTGTCCCCCACTTTTTCTTCGCTACATCGACGACTGCATTGGTGCTGCTTCCTGCACGCATGCAGAACTCGTTGACTTTATTAACTTTGCCTCCAACTTTCACCCTGCCCTCAAGTTTACCTGGTCCATTTCCGACACCTCCCTCCCCTTTCTAGATCTTTCTGTCTCTGCCTCTGGAGACAGCTTATCCACTGATGTCTACTATAAGCCTACTGACTCTCACAGCTATCTGGACTATTCCTCTTCTCACCCTGTCTCTTGCAGAAACACCATCCCCTTCTTGCAATTCCTCCGTCTCCGCCGCATCTGCTCTCAGGATGAGGCTTTTAATTCTAGGACGAGGGAATGTCTTCCTTTTTTAAAGAAAGGGGCTTCCCTTCCTCCACTATCAACTCTGCTCTTAAACGCATCTCCCCCATTTCACGTACATCTGCTCTCACTCCATCCTCCCGCCACCCCACGAGGAATAGGGTTCCCCTGGTCCTCACCTACCACCCCACCAGCCTCTGGGTCCAACATATTATTCTCCATAACTTCCGCCACCTCCAACGGGATCCCACCACTAAGCACATCTTTCCCTCCCCCATCTCTCTGCATTCCGCAGGGATCGCTCCCTACACAACTCCCTTGTCCATTCGTCCCCCCCATCCCTCCCCACTGATCTCCCTCCTGGCACTTATCTGTGTAAGCGGAACAAGTGCTACACATGCCCTTACACTTCCTCCCTTACCACCATTCAGGGCCCCAAACAGTCCTTCCAGGTGAGGCAACACTTCACCTATGAGTCGACTGGGGTGATATACTGCGTCCGGTGCTCCCGATGTGGCCTTTTATATATTGGTGAGACCCGACGCAGACTGGGAGGCCGCTTTGCTGAGCATCTACGCTCTGTCCGCCAAAGAAAGCAGGATCTCCCAGTGGCCACACATTTTAATTCCACATCCCATTCCCATTCTGATATGTCTATCCACGGCCTCCTCTACTGTAAAGATGAAGCCACACTCAGGTTGGAGGAACAACACCTTATATTCCGTCTGGGTAGCCTCCAACCTGATGGCATGAACATCGACTTCTCTAACTTCCGCTAAGGCCCCACCTCCCCCTCGGACCCCATCTGTTACTTATTTTTATGCACACATTCTTTCTCTCACTCTCCTTTTTCTCCCTCTGTCCCTCTGAATATATGAATATACCTCTTGCCCATCCTCTGGGTCCCCCCCCCCCTTGTCTTTCTTCCCGGACCTCCTGTCCCATGATCCTCTCGTATCCCCTTTTGCCTATCACCTGTCCAGCTCTTGGCTCTATCCCTCCCCCTCCTGTCTTCTCCTATCATTTTGGATCTCCCCCTCCCTCTCCAACTTTCAAATCCCTTACTCACTCTTCCTTCAGTTAGTCCTGACGAAGGATCTCGGCCTGAAACGTCGACTGCACCTCTTCCTACAGATGCTGCTTGGCCTGCTGCATTCACCAGCAACTTTGATGTGTGTTGCTTGAATTTCCAGCATCTGCAGAATTCCTGTTGTTTGATTTCATTTTTTTTTACCAACAAGCCACCCCACCCCCTTGGCCAACATGCCTGTCCTTTTGATACAATGTTTGTCCTTGGACTTTAATCTCCCAGCTATAATCTTCTTTCAGCTATGATTCAGTAATGCCCACAACATCATACCTGCCACTCTGTAACTGCGTACAAGTTCATCTACCTTATTCCATATACTGTGTGCATTCAAATATAATATCTTCAGTCCTGGATTCACCCTTTTTGGTTTTGTCCCCCTTTTACATTGCAACTCATCCTATTGACTACAATTTTGTTCTGTAATCAGCCTGCCCTTGCTCGCAGTCTCAGTACGTACTGCCTCCCATCCTTAGCCCAATTACTCCACTTGCCATCCCCTTGCCAAATTAGTTTAAGCCCTCCCAAAGAGCTCCAGCAAATCTGTCTGCTATTGGTCCCCCTCGGGTTCAGGTGTAACCCATCCCTTTTGTACAGGTGATCCCAATGATCCTGAAATCTGAACTCCTGCCCTGTGTACCAATTCCTCAGCCAAACATTTCATCTGCCAAATCATCCTATTCTTAACCTCACTGGCACATGGCACAGGTATCAATCCAATCAGCCCTGTAGGTCCTATTTCTCAGCTTTCTACCTAGCTCTCTAAAATCTCTCTGCAAGACCTCCTCACCTGGTCTATGTTTGGCTGCTCACCCTCACCCTTGAGAATGGCATGGGCCTGAGACATCCCTGACTGTCACCTAGGCAGTGTCTCGGTTGTGTCCACTGAATCTCATCTCTATTCCTCCGACTACAGAATCTCCTAGCACCACTAAGTCCTCTTCACCTCTCTTCTTCTCTGAACCAGAGCACCAGAGACCTGGTCTCTGCGTCTCCCGCCGCCTCCCCCACCCCCCACCAGTTTGGTTATCCCCCTCAACGGAATGCAAAATGGTATGCTTACTATTGAGGGGAATGACCATAGGGGTACTCTGCACTGGCTGACCATTTCTCTAACAGTCACCCAGTTACCTGCCCCCTGCAACCTTGGGGTGACTACCTCCCTGTGGCTCCTATCTCTCACTCCCTCAGTCTCATATATGAGCCGAAGGTCATCGAGCTGCAGCTCCAGTTCCTTCATGCATTCCCTGAGGAGCCGCAGCTCCGTGCACCTGGTGCAGATGTGGTTATCAGGGAGGCTGGAGGCCAGAATTCCCACATCTTGCACGCACAGAACACAACACAGCACCCTGGAGCCATTCTCACTGCACTGTGCTGTAACAGACAAGAATAAAGAAGGAGGAGAAGAAGAAACTGACCAGATTTTGCCTTGCCCAAGCCTGATGAGCCAAAGCCACTCTAACAGTTGCCCACTCACATGACAACTGCTCTGCTTGACTCTGCCTTATCTTTATTTGCCCTTTCTCTTTCAATATTTTTATTAATTTATATATATAACAATACAGAGTACAGGAAGAAAAATATCAATACGTTCAGCTAAATCACATGAAAAGACTCCTTATAAAGATTCGTACAAGTCAATTAGTTTGTAACATTGAAAAATAATAATTTTATTACATAAAAAAATCTAACCCAGTACAAAGACCGAAGCTGATTAGTAGAAAAAAAGATTGTTAGTCATCATCTGTGCTTTAACAGCAAATCAAAGGTTTTTAAAATAATTCAGAAAAGGTCCCCACAATGTTTGAAAGTCTTGATTAGATTCAAAGATTGAACATCATAGTCATAGTCATACTTTACTAATCCCGGGGGAAATTGGTTTTCATTACAGTTGCTCCATAAATAAAAAATAGTAATAGAACCATAAATAGTTAAATAGTAATATGTAAATTATGCCAGTAAATTATGAAATAAATCCAGGACCAGCCTATTGACTCAGGATGTCAGCCCCTCCAAGGGAGGAGCTGTAAAGTTTGATGGCCACAGGCAGGAATGACTTCCTATGACGCTCAGTGCTGCATCTCGGTGGAATGATGCCATCATCTTCTTGCTGAACCGTGTCTACGCCCACCTGGACAAGCCAGCGAGCACTGTGAGGGTCATGTTTTTTGACTTCTCCAGTGCGTTCAACACCATCCGCCCTGCTCTGCTGGGGGAGAAGCTGACAGCAATGCAGGTGGATGCTTCCCTGGTATCATGGATTCTTGATTACCTGACTGGCAGACCACAGTACGTGTGCTTGCAACACTCAGTCGGATCACTCTGTCCGACAGAGTGATCAGCGGCACTGGGGCTCCACAGGGGACTGTCTTGTCTCCCTTTCTCTTCACCATTTACACCTCGGACTTCAACTACTGCACACAGTCTTGTCATCTTCAGAAGTTTTCGGATGACTCTGCCATAGTTCGACGCATCAGCAAGGGAGATGAGGCTGAGTACAGGGCTACGGTAGGAAACATTGTCACATGGTGTGAGCAGAATTATCTGCAGCTTAATGTGAAAAAGACTAAGGAGCTGGTGGTAGACCTGAGGAGAGCTAAGGTACCGGTGACCCGTTTCCATCCAGGGGGTCAGTGTAGACATGGTGGAGGATTACAAATACCTGGGGATACGAATTGACAATAAGCTGGACTGGCCAAAGAACACTGAGGCTGTCTACAAGAAAGGTCAGAGCCGTCTCTATTTCCTGAGGAGACTGAGGTCCTTTAACATCTGCCGGACGATGCTGAGGATGTTCTACTCTGGTGGCCAGTGCTATCATGTTTGCTGTTGTGTGCTGGGGCAGCAGGCTGAGGGTAGCAGACACCAACAGAATCAACAAACTCATTCGTAAGGCCAGTGATGTTGTGGGGATGGAACTGGACTCTCTGACAGTGGTGTCTGAAAAGAGGATGACATCGAATCTTCTCTAAATTTAAACATGACATGACATCACGTAACCATTGAGCGTGAATAGGAGGGGCTATTCGCCCTTTCTAAAGAATCTTGTTCATTGATTGGGTACAGCCCAACTCTGCAAAGTGTTGCCTTTTTAATCTTCAACTGCAGACTGAAATGGAATTGTTGCTGCTTCTTGTGCTCCCGTTCACTGATTGGGCACAGTCCAACTCCCATCCAATGTAGTGATCTTAGCATTCAAATCACATAACTAAGCATTCCAATTAGCAAGGTTAGCATATTTAAGTGGTCAACAAAAAACATCATTTCCTGCACCTCACTTACTCTGGCTAACAACTAACTCTAAGTGTGAATATTCAACTATACTCATTTGCTTCTACCACACCCCAACCCACTTGACAGATTACCAGAAACACACTACAAAATACAATACAGACAGAAAATAGATACATGGCTCCCATAATAACATTTCATTTCCTTTATTTACCACTGACTCAACCTACAAGCTGTCCTTTGGAGAACCCTGCACCGACAACATACGGGATTCATTAATCTGAAGGGGGTGAGTGAAGGCTGTGTGCCCTGACCTGGGATGGATCAAGGCACTGAAAATCTTGTCAAATCCTGCGTCCTGTACCCACATGGGTGATGTGGCACAAATAATGAGGGATTATTACAGGTACAGCTCTGGTGCAAGCAACCCCCTTGTTCAGCCCTTCCTATTGCTGCATGCTGACTTTCCTCAGTTGGACACAAAGGGTTTACTTCTACAGTTGAGAACCACTTAAAGTGGGTGTAAGTATCATTATTTAAACCGTACACCTCCACGGAACAGATTGTAGAGGTTTCTCAGGAGTCTGAAGAGAGCTGGACTTCACACATCCATACACACAGATAAGCAGTAGAGACCACTCTGATAAGCTGCATCATTGCATGGTATGGAAACTGCACTGCGGCTGACAGGAAGGTTCAACAACGGGTAGTCAAAACTACCCAATATATCATTGGTGCTAGCCTACCTGCCACCAGGATATAAATGCAGAGTGGTGCCAGAAAAGCACAAGTAACATCATGAAGAAACTCACCCACCCTGCTCATGGACTGTCTGTCCCACTCCTATCAGGGTGGAAGCTATGTAACATCCACACCAAGACCACCAGATCTAAAAACAGTTACTTTGCTCAAGCAATAAGACTGATCTTCACCTCCACCCACTAACCCACCCCTCCACACCCCCAAACACCACTACTTTCTAATTTCCTGTCAGTCACCTTATGTATAGATACTCCTGTGTCAAGCGTCACTTCACGGACATACAATCAATGTGTATAAACTGTCATGGATTTATATTTATTGTTTTATTTATCTTATAGTGGTTTTTGTGCCTCATTGGACCTGGAATAATAATTACTTTACACTTGTGTACTGGAAATGACATGGAACAATCTTGAATCTTGAGGTCAGCTTTGGCAAACTGCCAGCTTTCTGAGGCACTTGCTTCCGACAATGGTTCAGGTATATTGTTTGTTACATTCCTTTGTGTTCAAGAGCCACAAGGTCATGTTGCAGCTCTATAAAACCCTAGTTAGACCACATCTTGGGGTATTATGTTCAGTTCTAGTCACCTCATTGTAGGAAAAGTGTGAAAGCTTTAGAGAGGATGCAGAGCCATCTCTATTTCCTGAGGAGACTGAGGTCCTTTTACATCTGCTGGACGATGCTGAGGATGTTCTACGAGTCTGTGGTGGCCAGTGCTATCATGTTTGCTGTTGTGTGCTGGGGCAGCAGGCTGAGGGTAGCAGACACCAACAGAATCAACAAACTCATTCATAAGGCCAGTGATGTTGTGGGGATGGAACTGGACTCTCTCACGGTGGTGTCTGAAAAGAGGATGCTGTCTAAGTTGCATGCCATCTTGGTCAATGTTTCCCATCCACCACATAATGTACTGGGTGGGCACAGGAGTACATTCAACCAGAGACTCATTCCACCGGGATACAGCACAGAGTGTCATAGGAAGTCATTCCTGCCTGTGGCCATCAAACTTTACAACTCCTCCCTTGGAAGTTCAGACACCCTGAGCCAATAGGCTGGTCCTGGACTTATTTAATAATTTACTGGCATAATTTACATATTACTATTTAACTATTTATGGTTCTATTAATATTTATGGTGCAACTGTAACGAAAACCAATTTCCCCCCGGATCAATAAAGTATGACTATGACTATGACAGAGGAAACTTACCAGGATGCTGCCTGGATTAGAGAGCTTGTCTTATGAGGACAGGAATAGCAAGATAGGGCTTTTCTTTTTAGAGCAATGGACGATGAGACATGACTTGAAAGAGGCGTGTGTAAGATGATAAGAGGCATAGATCTAGTGCAGGGGTCCCCAACTTTTTTTGCACTGTGGACCGGTTTAATATTGACAATATTCTTGCGGACCGACCGACCGGGGGCGGGGGGGGGGTGGTTCACTTCTACATGTCTTTTATAGTTAGGGTTGCCGACTTTCTCACTCCCAAATAAGGGACAAAGGTAGCAGTCAAATCCCGGCAACACACATCAAAGTTGCTGGTGAACGCAGCAGGCCAAGCAGCATCTATAGGAAGAGGCGCAGTCGACGTTTCAGGCCGAGACCTTTCGTCAGGACTAACTGAAGGAAGAGTGAGTAAGGGATTTGAAAGCTGGAGGGGGAGGGGGAGATGCAAAATGATAGGAGAAGACAGGAGGGGGAGGGATAGAGCCGAGAGCTGGACAGGTGATAGGCAAAAGGGGATACGAGAGGATCATGGGACAGGAGGTCCGGGAAGAAAGACGGGGGGGGGGGTGACCCAGAGGATGGGCAAGAGGTATATTCAGAGGGACAGAGGGAGAAAAAGGAAAGTGAGAGAAAGAATGTGTGCATAAAAATGAGTAACAGATGGGTACGAGGGGGAGGTGGGGCCTAGCGGAAGTTAGAGAAGTCAATGTTCATGCCATCAGGTTGGAGGCTACCCAGACGGAATATAAGGTGTTGTTCCTCCAACCTGAGTGTGGCTTCATCTTTACAGTAGAGGAGGCCGTGGATAGACATGTCAGAATGGGAATGGGATGTGGAATTAAAATGTGTGGCCACTGGGAGATCCTGCTTTCTCTGGCGGACAGAGCGTAGATGTTCAGCAAAGCGGTCTCCCAGTCTGCGTCGGGTCTCACCATTATATAAAAGGCCACATCGGGAGCACCGGACGCAGCATATCACCCCAGTCGACTCACAGGTGAAGTGATGCCTCACCTGCAAGGACTGTTTGGGGCCCTGAATGGTGGTAAGGGAGGAAGTGTAAGGGCATGTGTAGCACTTGTTCCGGTTACACGGATAAGTGCCAGGAGGAAGATCAGTGGGGAGGGATGGGGGGGGGCGAATGGACAAGGGAGTTGTGTAGGGAGCGATCCCTGCGGAATGCAGAGAGAGGGGGGGAGGGAAAGATGTGCTTAGTGGTGGGATCCCGTTGGAGGTGGCGGAAGTTACGGAGAATAATATGTTGGACCCGGAGGCTGGTGGGGTGGTAGGTGAGGACCAGGGGAACCCTATTCCTAGTGGGGTGGTGGGAGGATGGAGTGAGAGCAGATGTACGTGAAATGGGGGAGATGCGTTTAAGAGCAGAGTTGATAGTGGAGGAAGGGAAGCCCCTTTCTTTAAAAAATGAAGACATCTCCCTCGTCCTAGAATGAAAAGCCTCATCCTGAGAGCAGATACGGCGGAGACAGAGGAATTGCGAGAAGGGGATGGCGTTTTTGCAAGAGACAGGGTGAGAAGAGGAATAGGCCTCTTATAAGCCTACTGACTCTCACAGCTATCTGGACTATTCCTCTTCTCACCCTGTCTCTTGCAAAAACGCCATCCCCTTCTCGTAATTCCTCCGTCTCTGCCGCATCTGCTCTCAGGATGAGGCTTTTCATTCTAGGACGAGGGAGATGTCTTCATTTTTTAAAGAAAGGGGCTTCCCTTCCTCCACTATCAACTCTGCTCTTAAACGCATCTCCCCCATTTCACGTACATCAGCTCTCACTCCATCCTCCCACCACCCCACTAGGAATAGGGTTCCCCTGGTCCTCACCTACCACCCCACCAGCCTCCGGGTCCAACATATTATTCTCCGTAACTTCCGCCACCTCCAACGGGATCCCACCACTAAGCACATCTTTCCCTCCCCCCCTCTCTCTGCATTCCGCAGGGATCGCTCCCTACACAACTCCCTTGTCCATTCGTCCCCCCCATCCCTCCCCACTGATCTCCCTCCTGGCACTTATCCGTGTAAGCGGAACAAGTGCTACACATGCCCTTACACTTCCTCCCTTACCACCATTCAGGGCCCCAAACAGTCCTTGCAGGTGAGGCATCACTTCACCTGTGAGTCGACTGGGGTGATATACTGCGTCCGGTGCTCCCGATGTGGCCTTTTATATATTGGTGAGACCCGACGCAGACTGGGAGACCGCTTTGCTGAACATCTACGCTCTGTCCGCCAGAGAAAGCAGGATCTCCCAGTGGCCACACATTTTAATTCCACATCCCATTCCCATTCTGACATGTCTATCCACGGCCTCCTCTACTGTAAAGATGAAGCCACACTCAGGTTGGAGGAACAACACCTTATATTCCGTCTGGGTAGCCTCCAACCTGATGGCATGAACATTGACTTCTCTAACTTCCGCTAGGCCCCACCTCCCCCTCGTACCCCATCTGTTACTCATTTTTATGCACACATTCTTCCCGGACCTCCTGTCCCATGATCCTCTCGTATCCCCTTTTGCCTATCACCTGTCCAGCTCTCGGCTCTATCCCTCCCCCTCCTGTCTTCTCCTATCATTTTGCATCTCCCTCTCCCCCTCCAGCTTTCAAATCCCTTACTCACTCTTCCTTCAGTTAGTCCTGACAAAGGGTCTCGGCCTGAAACGTCGACTGCGCCTCTTCCTATAGATGCTGCTTGGCCTGCTGCGTTCACCAGCAACTTTGATGTGTGTTGCTTGAATTTCCAGCATCTGCAGAATTCCTGTTGTTTGCAATCAAATCCCGGGACATTTTATCCCAGGAAAGACTACCATGACCATGAAGCCTTGCGCAAGCACCTGGGTGCGCATATGTGACGTGTGCATGTGATGTGCGCATGCGCGTACCTGCTGATTTTTCTTACCCACAAATTGGTTTTGCCTTCCTCTTCCCGACTATACTGTACATACATTATTTCTACTTTATATAGGCTGTGTATTTATCATATCATTATTGCTTTTACTATATGTTACTGTTATTTATTTCCGGTTTTATGTGTTATTTGGTATGATTTGTTAAGTTATTTTCTGGGTCTGGGAATGCTCAAAAATTTTTCCCATATAAATTAATGGTAATTGCTTCTTTGCTTCACGCCATCTCGGCACGAAAGGTTTCATTGGAACACTCTACCTTAGCAGAGGAAATACCGGACAAGCCAATTTAGCCCAATATAAGGGATGTCCAGGCAAATACGGGACAGTTGGCAACCCTATGTTCAAGTTCAACAGTGTGTGACAGGGAATGAGGAAAGGTGCAGCTGACTCGTATGATTTCCTCACGGCCCGGTAGCACATGCCCGGTGGTTGGGGACCACTGATCTAGTGGACAGCTAGAGATCTTCACCCAGGGTGGATGTGGCTAATACGAAGGGGGCATAATTTTAGGATGATTGGATGAAAGTATATGAGGGATGTAAGAGGTAAGTTTTTCACACAGAGTGGTGGATGCATAGAATAAGCTTCTGGGTGGGGCATGATAGAGGCAGATACTTACGGATATTTAAGAGATAGGTACATAGATGATAGAAAAATGGAGGGCTATGTAGAAGGGAATGGTTAGATTGGCCTTAGAATAAATTATAAGGTTAGAACAACATCATGGGCTGAAGGACTGTGCTGTAGTTTTCTATGTTTGCTCCAGTGGGATTCAACATAATTACCTGTACCTTAAGAGGAAGCTGAACTATTCAGTACAGTGAAGGCGACAATGGCAGCTTAATAGTAAAAAAAAACTACAGAGCTTAGACTCTGGCCTGACCTCTAATTACCCTACATCCCTGACTTTAAACCCTAACCTGACCCCTAACTCCCCCCTCTGTCCCCAAACCCATCCCTATGAACCTAAACAAAATTAAAAACAACTAAATCTGAGCAGCAACCCAATAGAGGTCACAGCTCAGTTCTGTGTTTCCTCTCAGTTATTTTGATGTTTTGGAGTTACAAAACATAACCTATCTACAGGAAAGATCTCAATAAGACTGAAAGAGAGCAGAGAAAATAAACAAGGATGTTGCTGGGACTTGAGAAACTGAGTTATAGGAGAAGTTTGAATAGGTGAGGACTTTATTCCCTGCAGCGTAGGAGAATGAGGAGAGATTTAATAGAGCTATATAAAATTATGAAGGACATAGATCAGGTAACTACAGGCAGGCTTCTTCCACTGAGGTTGGGTGAGACTAGACTTTTAAGGGTGAAAGGTGAAATGTTCAAGGGGAATGTGATGGGGAACTTTTTCACTCAGAGTATGGTGAGAACATAGAATGAGCTGTCAGGGTTCAATTTGAAAATTTAAGAGAAATTTGGATAGGTACATGTATGGGTGGGCTATGGTCCAAGTGCAGGTCGATGGGACTAGTTAGATTAATAGTTTGGCATGGGCCAAAGGGCCTCTTCCTGTGCTGTGGTGTTCTATGATTCTCTTATGATTTCCCCCCATTTCTTTTGTTTCCATGCATACATGACCAGTTGGATAACATTATATTGTGGTTTATTTGATATTTCATTTATATTTGAGTAATCTTGTATCTATATTGTTTGATTGAGCATTCTTGTTTAAGTAATTAGTTACAGGCTATTTGTAAAAATACGTTAATTGCATATGTCGTCACACTACCTCATGATACGTGCCACCTCACTTAAAGTAAAGATGAAGTTACACTAGTATTTTGGACTCCCTACATGTGCTTTTGAATTAGTTTAATGTTTCGAAGTCACAAAACATGAAATTGGCAATGATGGGATTTTTAAAAAGAACCCAAGATGGCAATTGACCTATTAAAGTGGAGTGAGACACTCGAACTAAAAAAACTTCACGAAAGGAAGACTCGATCAAGGGTTTTTTTTAAAGAAAACTCAGAAAATGGAAGAAGTCAGGGTTCATAAAGAGTGAGTACCAGGTGATAATAATCAGTTTTTAAAAATCAGAAATTGCTGGATACATTGAAAAGATTGACGAGTTTGATTACACAAAGGATAATTGACTCATGTAAACTGAGCTATTGGAAAAGTATTTTGAAGCAAATAAAATAACTAATGAGAAACGAGTACCAGTTTTACTAAGTTCATTAGATCTAAAAGCATATCATTTGCTTTGAAGTTTAACTGCTCCAACCAAATCAGCAGAAATGGCATTTGCTGATATTGTAAAAGTGAGACAGGAGCACTTGGTGATTGCAGAACGCTTTAGGTTTCATAAGCAGAATCAAAAAGAAGAGGAGTCCATTTCAGCATACATGATGGAATTAAAGAGATTGTCTGAGCATTGTCACTTTGGTAATGGTCTTAATGATACACTGATAAATCGTTTAGTTTGTGGAGTCTTAGAAGAAAGCATTCAAATATGGCTCCTAACTGAAGCACAGTTTACATTCAAAAAAGCAGTGGAAGCCACTTTGTCAATGGAAAATGCAGCCAAGGCTGCAGTCAGGAATGAAAGTGAGAGTGAATAAAATTGCAGCGTCCAAAACAGAAACCAACCTGGCCGACAAACTGTGTTACTGTTGTGGCAGAGGCTCGCATACCCCAAACAAAACCAGATTTAAAGGTGAAACTTGCAGAAAATGCAACAAAGTAGGACACGTACAAAGAGCATGTTGGGCAGACAAAAATAAATGGACTGTACAGGGAAGAGATAAAAATAAAAAGTCAAATTGCAGTTTCAAAAAGAGCACTAATCTGCAAACTGTTGATGAAAATTCTGATAATGATGAGAGTGACACTGGATTATGTAGCCTTGAGATTTACGATGTGAAAATTAACAATAGACGAGCAATATGGCTTACACCAGAAGTGAACAGCAAATGAATTAAAATATAATTAGATAATTGCATGCCGCACCCCCTGAATGAAACTAACTGAATGCGAATGAAGATACTGGATGATGCTACAACTTTCTCCATGCTGAACACCATCAACCATCGGCCAACAGATATTGATGCTAACCTCTGTGCCTCTGGTTGTAAAGCACATTAGACTAAGGAAGGACCATGCTGCTCAGAAGAAGCATGCCAGTGACAAAAGCATTGGTCCAACTATAACAGTTTTTGTAGGTAACATATCTGAGAAGGCTTCCGATATGTTAATCAGACAGTTACTTGCGAAATGTGGCTTGGTTTTCAGCTGGAAGAGAGTTCAATGAGTTTCAGGAAATTTGCAAGCGCTCAACTTTAGTGAGCCATAATTTATTCCGTGTGTATTAAGGTTATTGCATGAACTTCAGCGGGAGACAAAAAGCTGCTTGTAAAAGGTGATGCTGGCTGAATGGGATGCCAAAAATCAATGAGATATGAAAAAAAAGAGTATTGTCAGATGATGTTGTGGATGAGGAAACCATAAGGACAGATCAGATTATAAAGGGAGCAATAGAAGGATTAAAAAGAGAATACTCCAGGGAACTAAATGCACTTTCCCAAGGTCAAGATGCACAATGGAGAAGAAGAAAAAGGAAGAGATGGAGAGAAGGAATGTGATAAAGATAAAAGAAAGGGTTTGAAGTACAGGGCCTATAAAAAGTATTCACCCTCACTCCCTTGGAAGTTTTCATGTTTTAATGTTTTACAACATTGAATCACAGTGGATTTAATTTGGCCTTTTGACACTGATCAACAGAAAAAGATGCTTCCATGTCAAAGTAAAAATAAATCTCTACAAAGTGATCTAAATTAATTACAAATGTAAAGCACCAAAATAACTGATTGCACAGGTATTCACCCACCTCTTTAATTTGACACACTAAATCATCACTGGTGCAGCCAATTAGTTTTAGAAGTCACATAATTAGTTAAATGGAGATCTGATTTTGGAGACAGTCAAGGTGTTTCAATTCATTGTAGTAAAAATACACCTCTATTTGGAAGGTCCAACTGTTGGTGAGTCAGTATCCTGGCAAAAACAACACCATGAAGATAAAAGAACACTCCAAGCAACTACACAAAAGATTATTGAAAAGCACAAGTCAGAAGATGGATACTAGAAACTTCTCAAGTCACTTTGTATCTATTGGAGTACAGATAAGTCAATCATCCAGAGATCGAAAGAATGTGACACAGCTGTAGATCTCCCTAGAGCTGGCTGTCCTCAAAAGCTGAGTAACCATGCAGGAAGGGGACTAGTGAGGAAGGGCACCAAGAGACCGATAACGACTCTGGAGGAGTTCCAAGCTTCAGCGGCTGAGATGGGAGAGACTGCACATACAACAACTGTTGCCTGGGTGCTTCACCAGTAGCAGCTTTATAGGAGAGTGGCAAAGAGAAAGCTACTGTTGAAAAAAACTCACATGAAATCTCAGCTAGAGTTTGCCAGTAGGCACATTGGAGACTCTGAAGTCAGCTGGAAGAAGATTCTATGGTCTGATGAAAATGAAATTGAGCTTTTTGGCCATGAGACTAAACGCTATGTTTGATGTAAGCCAAACACAGGACATTATCAAAAACACACCATCCCTACCGTGAAGCATGGTGGCGGTTGCATCATGCTGTGGGGATGCTTCACTGTAGTAGGCCCTGGAAGGCTTGTGAAGGTTGAGGGTAGAATAAATGCAGCAAAATACAGGGAAATCCTGGAGGAAAACCCGATGCAGTCTGTAAGAGGACAGTGACTTGGGAGAAGAGTTGTTTTCCAGCAAAACAATGACCCCAAGCGTAAAGCCAAAGCTACACAGGAATGGCTTAAAAACAACAATGTCCTGGAATGGCCAAGTCAATGGCGCAATCCAATTGAGAATTTATGGCTGGACTTGAAAAGGCCTGTTCATTCATGATACCCATGTAATCTGACAGAGTTTGAGCAGTTTTGTAAAGAATATTGGGGAAAAATTGCAGTATCCAGATCTGCAAAGCTGATAGAAACCTATCCACACAGACTCAAGGCTGTAATTGCTGTCAAAGGTGCATCTACTAAATAGTGACTTGAAGGGGGTGAATAGTTATATACAGGTTTCTCCCGCCATCCGAAGGTAGAGCGTTCCTTTGAAACGGTTATAAAGTAGAAATAATGTATGTACAGTGTAGTATCACTTATGGGAATCGGGAAGACTGCGCCAAGCACACTGATAATGGTGTGTTAGACTTGTCGGAGTTTGGGTGGTGCAGTGGCCCCCACCCTCCAGGCCACTGAGCGATACATTGCCGCGAAGAACGCAGGGGTCCAGCAGTAGCCGGGAGGTACACAGCACATCTTTAAGAAAAAAGCCAAAACAAACATGCTAATTAATTAGGTGCCGCCCGTAATTGTTGGCCCAGATTAGTGCCGATTTCCGATTGCGTTGTCTCTGATCTGGGCCGACAATTACATGTCGGCGGCACCTAATTAATTAGCGTGTTTATTTTGGCTTTTTTCTTAAAGATGTTCTGTATGCCTCCCGGCTACCTTTGCATTCTCCGCGAATCGGTATCTGTCCGTGGCCTGGGGGTTGGGGTGGTGGGACACTAGGGTGTCATCTCGTTGCCTGTTTCCATTAGAGCAGGCAGCTCATCTTCTTCTATCTCTGCCCGCCTCAATGTCGAAGGTCGAGGTTCGTCATCTGCTGTAGCTGATGTGGAAGGCTTGCTTGACTGCTGAGCCTCGCGCACTTTTCTATCAAACAGTTCTTTAATAAGGACTCAAAGCATCCTGCAAATATCCCCTAAACTAACGTACCCTTTCAAAATTAAAGTCATACTTTATCATTACTCATTCGGTTTGTTATCCTTTTTTCTTCCAATTGCATCAGCTCTTCATCTGTCAGTTCTTGGTGATGGGATATCAAAACTCTTCAACATCATTTTCGTCAGCTTCCACAAGCCAAACTTACATTGTCCCTACTTCGTTCACCATAATCAAAACGCTTAATTATGTCTAGTTTTATCTTAAGTGTAACACCCTTACGAGCTCTTTCAGGCTTTTCCGATACCATAGATCTCATCTTGCAAACGGCTGCTCACAGGCACGTGTTAAAGCAAAGCAGTTCCGAATCCGGGGGAGAGCGGCTGCTCGGGGCGCCTGCCTTTTATCGCGCACTGATTTTTTCGCGCGCTGATTTTTTATCGCGCGCTGAATTTTTTTTTCATCACAGTGAAAACACCTTCTGAAAGCGAAAACAGGGTACTAATGTAGGTCTTTCATAACAGTGAGGTTTCGTAAAGCGAACGTTCGAAAAGCGGGGGACACCTGTATATCATTAGTCTTCCAAATTTGAAAGGCACGGTCCATAGAGGAGGGGAGAAAAAATATATTGCCAATAATAGGAATCGCCTGTAATCAATTATTTTGTGTTTTATATTCGTAATTAATTTAGATCAATTTATAGAGATCTGTTTTCACTTTGACTCGAAAGAGTATTTTTCTGTTGATCTGTGTCAAAAAAACCAAATGAAATCCACTGTAATTCAATGTTGTAAGACAATAAAACATGAAAACTTCAGAGGTGGTTGAATACTTTTTATCGGTACTGTATTTGCAGAGTTTGCTTTTTAACTGACTTCACAACCTAGAGACTCCCTTTCAAGGACTCTACAACTCATGTTCACAGTATTATTTTTCAATATTTATTTTGCATAATTTATAGGAACATAGAACATAGAAGCCCTACAGCACAATGTAGGCCCTTCTGCCCACAATGCCGTGCCGAACATGTACTTACTTTAGAAATTACCTAGGGTTACCTGTAGCCCTCTATTTTTCTAAGCTCCTATCCAGGAGTCTCTTAAAAGACCCTATCATATCTACCTCCACCATTGTTGCCAGCAGCCCATTCCACACACTCACTACTCTCTGCATAAAAAACTTACTTCTGACATCTTCTCTGTACCTACTTCCAAGCATCTTAAAACTGTGCCCTCTCGTGTTAGCCATTTCAGCCCAAGGAAAGAGCCTCTGACTATCCACATGATCAATGCCTCTCATCATCTTATACACCTCTATCAGGTCACCTCTCATCCTCTGCCACTCCAAGGAGAAAAGGCCAAGGATGATCTTCTCTTGTATATTGGCTCTCAGTCTTTCTTTATAGTTTTTCATAAACACTATTTGTATTTCTTTATTTTCCTGTAGATACTGTACCTACAATACAATGAATCTCAGGGTAGTATATGGTTACATATTACTTCTACTTCAATTCCTCTGGAGTCTGCAGAGGTTCATCATGTAATCAAAAACCTTGGCAAACTTCTTTAGATATGTGGTGGAAAGTGTGCCGAATGGCTGCATTGTGGCCTGGTATGGGAACACAAATGCCTTTGAGCTGAAAATCCTACAAGAGATAGTGGATTCAGCCCAGTCATCGCAGGTAAAACCCTCCCAATCATTGAGCACATCTAGATGAAACATTGCCATAGAAAAGCAGCATCCATCATCAAAGATCTCGCTGCTGCCATCAGGCAGAAGATTCAAGTGCCTCAGGACCCACACCACCAAACTCAAGAACAGTTACTACTCCTCAACCATCACGCTCTTGAAGTAAAGGGGATAGCTACACTCATTTAATCTTACACTCTTTAATCTTGTTTTCTCATGCTTGTTATTTACTGTATATTTGCATTTACAGTTTGTCTATTGATCCTGTTTACAGTTACTGTTTTGTAGATTTGCTAAATATGCCCACAGAAACTGAATCTCAGGGTTGTATGTGCTGATATGTATGTACTTTGATAATAAATTTTACTTTGACTTTAGAGTATATGTACAGTACTTCGATAAAAAAATTACTTTGATTTTACTGTGTTACACTGTGCTATGATAACGGCTGGACAGAGAGAAAGGGCAATGTAATTAAAATTACTGCATTAATTTCTAACAGTAATAATTAATACTATTACATTAATTTAGACCATAAGGCATAAGAGCAGAATTAAGCCATTCAGCCCTTTGAGTCTGCTCCGTCATTCCATCATGGCTGATTAATATCTCTCTCAACACCATTCTCCTGTATTCTTCCCATAATCTTTGATGACCTGACTAATCATCCACTGTCACCTCTTTTTACTTTTTATTCTGTACCTCAGAAAAACTTTAGGTATCCTCTTTTATATTATTGGCTAGCTTACCTTCATATTTCATCTTTTCTCTCCTTATGGCTTTTTAGTTGACTTTTGTTGATTTTAAAAGTTTCCCAATCCACTAACTTTCCACTTATTTTTGCTACATCCCGCTAATTTTTGTCATATTATATGCTATCTGTTTTCCTTTCATGCTGCCTTTGACTTCTTGTCAGCCAAAGTTACCTCATCCTCTCTTTAGAATACTTCTTTAGAAATCTTTGGGATGTATCTATCCCGCACCTTCTGAATTGTCCCCAGAAACATGCTGTTGTGCTGTGATCCCTTCTAGTATCCCCTTCCAATCAACTTTGGCCAGCTCCTCCATTATGCCTCTGTTATTTTCTTTACTCCACTGTAACAGAGTCATAGAACCCTACAGCACAGAAACAGGTGCTTTGGCCCATCCAGTCCATGCCAAACCATTAATCTGCCTTGCATCCAGACCATAGCCCTCCACATCCCTCCCATCAATGTACTTATCCAAATCCTCCATTCTGTCATAAGGCAGTGGCTGGGAACGGACCCAAGTGCAAGACACAGACACTGAAGTATTAGGGACAGGACTAGGATACAGGGCGATGGCAAGGACATGGACAGGAAAACCAGGAACCTGGAACAGGACTGGACAAGAGAGCTAGGAGCCTGAGCTTGGACTCCGAGCCAGAGACTGGACAAGGACCCAGTACCTGGGTCTTGCCTCTGGCTCGGACCCCAGAACTAGGCAAGGACGAGGCTTGGCTGGCAGGCAGGCAGGACGAGGCTGGGATCTTCAGGCTTGAGGCTAGAGACTAGAGACTTGGCTTGGCTTGGCAAGAGGCTAGAAGCTAGAGACTTGGCTTGGCAAGAGGCTGGAGGCAGGAGACGAGGTGAGGTGAGGCTGGAGGCAGGAGACTTGAGGCAAGGCTGGAGGCAGGAGACGAGGCGAGGCGAGGCTGGAGGCAGGAGACTTGAGGCGAGGTGAGGCTGGAGGCAGGAGACTTGAGGCGAGGTGAGGCTGGAGGCAGGAGACTTGAGGCGAAGCTGGAGGCTGGAGGCAGGAGACTTGAGGCGAGGTGAGGCTGGAGGCAGGAGACTTGAGGCGAGGTGAGGCTGGAGGCAGGAGACTTGAGGTGAGGTGAGGCTGGAGGCAGGAGACTTGAGGTGAGGTGAGGCTGGAGGCAGGAGACTTGAGGCGAAGTGAGGCTGGAGGTTGGAAGCAGGAGACTTGAGGCGAGGCTTGGCAGGTTCATCCTGGGCAGGGCGCGGGTCACCACCTGACGGAGGCAAGGGACAGGAAGGGCCAGAACCAACTGCAGGTAACGGCAAGATGGCCTGGCCTACCTGACGGAGGCAAGGGACAGGAAGGGACAGAACCAACCCCAGGTAACGGCAAGATGGCCTGGCTTACCTGGGCAGAGGCAAGGGACAGGAAGGGAGCTAGGTACAGGGTGGCTCCAGGACAAGACAGCAAGACAAGGCAAGACAGAACTTCAGGCGAGGCAAGAGTTGCCAGTAGGGCTTCAGGCGGGGAAACAGAAGGCAGAGCAAGGGATACAAGGAGTAAGGACAAGAACAATCCAGCAACCACGCCCTGGTCTCTGGAGGTATTTATGCAGCCAGCCCCAACCAGAATCAGCTGCCTCAATTAAAGCTCAACAAGAACAGAAACAGGGTAGACAGGAAAACCTGGAGCAAGGGTCGATGGACTGGACCGTGAACCTGAATACGGACTTCACAGACCGGACCATGACACATTCAACCTTCTCTGACCCTATGTCACATCTTCCTAATGATGTAATTCATCTCTTACCAGCAGAGCCACACCACCACCTATGCCTTCATGCCTGTTCTTTCAATACAAAATATATCCTTTGATGTTACGCTCCCAATCATGACCTCCTTTCAACTATGACTTAGTAATGCCCACAACGTCATACCGACCAATCCCTAATTACGCCATGAGTTCATCCACCTTATTCTGAGTGCCATGTGTATTTAAATATAGCACCTTCAGTGCTTCATTCTTCGCTCGTTTAAATTTTGCCTCTGTGGTACAATTTAACTCTTTGCTCTGTCTGCATTGGTACTGAGTCATTAGCTTGCCCTTTCTTACATTCATGTTACATTCATCATCTATTTGGAAACCTGTTGGCTCATCCTCAGCTCTATCATACTGATTCCTATACTCCTGCCATATTAGTTTAAACCTCTTCCAACACCTCTGCAAACCAGTCCACAAGGATATTGGTCCCTCTCAGATTCAAGTACAGGTCCCACCTGCTCCAGAAAAGGTCCCATTATCCAGAAATCTGAATCCCTGCCTCCTGCTCTAATTCTTCAGCCACGCATTTATCTGCCACCTCATTCTATTCCTATCCTTACTGTTGCGTGTCACAGGCAGCAATCCTGAGATTACCACCCTTGAAGTCCTGCTTCTCAAATTAGACCATAAGACATACGAGCAGAATTTGGCTATTTGGCCCATTGAGTCTGCTCCGCCATTCAATCATGGCTGATCATTTTTTTTCTCCTCCTCAACCCCAGTTTCTGGCCGTCTCCCCGTAACCTTTGATGCCATGTCCAATCAAGAATCTATCAAGTTCTGCCTTAAATCCACCTAACGACCTGGCCTCCACAGCTGCACGTAGCAACAAATTCCACAAATTCACTACCCTCCGGCTAAAGAAATTTCTCTGCATCTTTGTTTTGAATGGATGCCCCTCTATCTTGAAGCTGTGCCCTTTTGTCCTAGACTCTCCCACCATGGCAAACATCCTTTCCACATCTACTCTGTCTAGGCCATTCAACATTCAAAAGGTTTCAAAGGTTCCCCCCCACCCATCCTTCTAAATTACAGTGAGTACAGACCCAGAGCTATCAAACGTTCCTTGTATGATAACCCTTTCATTCCTGGAATCGTCCTTGTGAACCTCCACTGGACCCTCTCCAATGCTAGCACATCTTTTCTAAGGTGATGGGCCCAAAACTGTTCACAATACTCAAGGTGAGTGCCTTAAAGAAGCCTCAGCATCACATCCCTGCTCTTGTATTCTAGACCTCTTGAAATTAATGCCAACATGGCATTTGCTTTCCTCACCACTGACTCAACCAGCATGTTAGCCTTCTGCACAAGGACTCCCAAGTCCCTTTGCATCTCAGGTTTTTGGATTTTCTCCCCATTTAGAAAATAGTCTGCATATTTATTTCTACTACCAAAGTGCATGACCATACATTTTCCAACATTACCTTTCATTTGCCACTTTCTTCCCCATTCTCCTAATCTGTCTTTCTGCATCCTACCTGTTTCCTCAACACTACCTGCCCCTTCACCAATCTTTGTATCATCCACAAACTTGGTAACAAAGCCATCTATTTCATCATCAAAATCATTTATATACAGCATAAAAAGATGTGGTCTCAAAACTGACCCCTGTGGAACATCACTAGTCACTGGAACTTCCATTCTAACTCCCTGTATTCTGTTTCCAGGACCTCCTCCCTCTTTCTATCTTTGTCGTTGGTATCAATATGTACCACGACTTCTGGTTGCACACCCTCCCTTTTCAGGATATCGTGGACGTGTTTAGAAACATCATGAACCCTGGCATCTGGGAGGCAAACTACCATCTGTGTTTTATTTTCACATCCACAGAATTGCCCATCTGTCCCCTTGAGTATAGCGTCTTCTAGTACTGCTGCCTTCCTCTCCAGTTCCCTATCCTTCTGAGCCACAGGACCAGACTCAGTGCCTCTGGTACGGCCGCTGTGGTTTCCCCAGGTAGGTCATTCCCCCAACAGTACTCAGAATGGAGTACTTATTGTTGAGAGGGACGGCCACAGGGGTGGTCTCCACTATCTGATGTTTTCCTTTGACAGTCACCCATTTATCTGTCTGCTGTAGCCTTGGGGTGACTACCTCACTGTAACTCCTGTCTATTACCTCCTCACTTTTCCCAACAAGCGGAAGGTCATCGAGATGCAGCTCCAGTTCCCTAACTTGGTCTCTAAGGAGCTGCATCTTGATGCACCTGGTGCAGATGTGGCCATCTCCTGTAATATTGGTATCTTTGGCTTTATCTTCTCCCTCTCAAAATTCAGGGTGAAGTCCATCATTTCTGATGGTAGCACAGTTTTGCAATGGTCTAAGCCAAGGAACTCTACTGGCATCTAATCGATCCAAATAGAAGGAATTTCCACAATGGCAACAACCTGTTGTTTGGGCAGGAAGCTTCATTCAGATATAGAATCAGAATCAGGATTATTATTATTATTGATGTATGTGATGAAAATTGTTGTTTTGTGACAGCAGTACAGTGTGATACATAAAAAATATGAATTGCAATAAGAAATATTAAACAATAAATAAATAAGTATTGCTAAAAGAGAGCAAAATAGTTCTTGGGTCCATGAACTATGCAGCAATCTGATGGTGGGGGAGTGTATGTCTTCAGGCTTCTGTACCTCTTCCACAATGGTAGCAATGAGAATCAAAAATTAGAATCAGAACTTAGTAGCCACCTTGTTAGCTCACCTATACACCTGCTCATTGATGCAAATATCTAACTAGCCAATCATGTGGCAGCAACTCAATCCATAAAAGCCAGCAGACATGGTTCAGTTGCTGTTCAAACCAAATACCAGAATAGGGAAGGATGTGATCTAAGTGACTTTGACAGTGGAATGATTATTGGTGCCAGATAGAGTGCTTTGAGTATCTCAGAAACTGTCGTTTTCCTGGGATTTTCATTTACATCAGTTTATAAAGAAAAAGCAAATCCATGAGAGGCAGTTCTCTTGGTGAAAATACCTTGTTAATGAGAGGGGTCAGAGAAGAATGGCCAAACGGGTTCAAGGTGACAGGATGGCAACTTTAACTAAAATAACTACATGTGGTTAACAGTGGTGTGCAGAAGAGCATCTGTGAATGGACAACACATTGAAATGGGTGGGCTGCAAAAGCAGTACACCACAAATATACACTCAGTAGTCACTGACCTAATGAGGTGGCCACTGAGTGTATACTGTGAAATTTGTTTCGTGACAGCAGTAAAGTGCCAGACATAAAAAATTACTGTAAATTACAGCGTAAATAGTGCAAAAGATGTTTACACATAAGCACATTACAACAACTATTGTAGTCGGGTTAACTTTCTACTCTGCTGCTAACCAAACTAACATACCTAGAGGCTGTAGAATCAAATATATTCAGGGATTGACTAGTGATATCAAACAAAGTTATGATGAGTATGTCAACTTGTATGACCAAGACCCATTTGGTCAAGACACAATTGAAATAGGAGAGTCAGTTCTGTCCCTACTGAGCCAAGAGAGACAACAACATTGGCAGGAACTGATAGAAAACACATGACCAAGAACAGTAAGAAGGCATGGGCAACTGTTTGGAAACTCAAGTCAGACAATAGACCACCACAGAGAATTGCTGCCGTAACACCCAATCAGGTTGCCCACTAACTGATACTAAATGGTCGACCAAATAACAAGGAGCGGAAGCAAGAGAGAAAGCAACATCAGGAGATGGAGTCAGCTCCCTCAATCGGGAATAACAACTTCCCACCTCTCACCCTGGAAGAATTAAAGGATGAAGTATCACAGCTAAAATCCAACAAAGCTGCTGGCATAGGTGGGATTCTTAATGAATTCCTTAAACATCTTGGATCTAAAGCACTCCACTGGCTTCTGTCCCTTTTTAACTGATGCCTGCACTCCACTGGCTTCTGTCCCTTTTTAACTGTTGCCTAAGATCATTAAAAATACCTAAGAAGTGGAGAAGAGCCAAAGTCGTTGCTCTCCTAAAACCCAATAAAGACCCCAATATTCCTAAAAATTACAGACCGATTTCCTTGCTCTGCATCCTCTATAAACTCTACGAGAGACTCATACTGAAAAGAATATCCCCTTTAGTCGAAGACCTTCTAACACCAGACCAAGCCGGGTTCAGGCCAGGCCGCTCTTGCTGCGGTCAAGTCCTGAACTTAACCCAGTATATTGGGGATGGCTTTGAAATGTGACAAATTACAGGGGCAGTATTCGTTGACTTAACAGCAGCATACGACACTGTAAATCACAGAAGCCTTCAACTGAAATTATCTAAAATGTTAAAGAATGAAACCACAGTCAAAGTAATAAGAAGCCTCCTAGAAAATTGCTGATTTTATGTAGAAATGAATGGAATTAAGAGTAGGTGGCGTCCGCAAGAGAATGGACTACCACAGGGATCAGTCCTGGCACCTCTACTATTTAATGTTTACACAAATGACCAACCAACCTTTCATAACACACGCAGGTTTACCTATGCAGCCGACTTATGCATACAAGCTAACTCCTTCCAAGAAGTTGAAGTACGACTTACAGCAGTCCTCGAAGCAATGAAGCAGTATTATGAAAAATGGTCTCTGAACCCAAATCCATCAAAAACTCAAGTTGTGCATTCCACCTGAGGAATCGAGAAGCAGCTCGGAAACTCAAGATCTTCTGGTGTGGGAAGGAGCTTGAACACCATCCGACTCCCAATTTACCTGAGCGTGACACTGGATAGGGATAGGACGCTCTCATTTGCCACCCACATCCAAAAACTCCGAGGGAAAGTTGGCTCTTGTAATTCTCGCTTGAAAAAATTAGCAGGCACGAAATGGGGAGCTAATGCTCACACATGTAGATCAACTGCCCTAGCACTTTGCTATGCACCTGCAGAATTCTGTGCACCTGTGTGAGGCAGATCAGCCCATGCGAAGAAAATAGACCCGTTGCTTAACGAAACCTGCCGAATAATCACGGGCACACTGTGCCCCACACCCACTAACATCATTTACAGACTTTCAGGCATTGCTCCCCCAGAGATCCGAAGACATACTACAACAAAAATTGTAAAAGGTAAACAGAACTCGGATCCACGGCACCCACTGCACCATCATGTGCCAGTTTCCAACTGCCTAAAATCGAGGAAAAACTTTGCTACAGTGGAGGAACTACTGCACGGAACATCCCCCCCCAAACATACAGGATTGACCTCTGGCAACAAACAGAAGCTAGAACCCCACCAAACAATACAGTGGAAGACCCCACAAAAATGTTGCCCGCTGGGCACTGCTTAACAGACGGAAGTGGTGCACTCTCAACAGAGCGAGAGCAGGAGTTTGTAGGACAGGAGACAATATGGTGAAGTGGGGTTTAAAGACCAGCGAATCCTGCGAGTGTGGCGAAATGGTGCAGAACACTGAACACGTTCTGCACAATTGCCCACTTTTATCTGATTTAGCTGACACTGACCTGCTCAACATCAACCAAACAACACTAGAGTGGCTGGCTGTCTGGTGTGACAAGCTCTGATGATGACCTGAAGAAGTCACATGTCTGCCTCTTCCACATAGACAATCGACGCCTCCATTGGTTGGGGCCGACCATGGATGTTGTGTCCTGGCTGCCCACGTGATACGTAAGCCAGGGCAGTACGATATGGAGAGCAAACTGTTGCCCATGTAGTAGGCTCCCCCTCTCCATGCAGCTGATGAATACAAAGGAACAGCAGAAACTGATACAGCTTGGCTCCATCAGCATTGGAGGAGTTGCCAGTCAGCATAAAACTCAACGTGTTAGGGACTCCAGCTCTGGATTTTTCTTCAGAGTTTACTCCTGAAGCTCTCCCCATGAGTGGGAATACCTGCAAGACAGCGGAGATTTGAGATCAGAGCTTTTCTTCTCCTAGATGAGCTGCCGACCATGGCTGACGAGCCTCATCTGCCTGAAGCAACTAGTTTTAAGGCAGCAATATTACACATTTTCCCCTTCTCTTGTCAGTAGAAATGATCCAGCTGGATTTGGTCGCTAAGCCACATATAGAGGCCAGGAGCAGGGCTTGGTTGTCAGAGGCTATTTAAGACACACCATTTAGTAAGTAGTGGGAGCTTACCCCCACTACCACTCCCAGACATGACAACCTTAACCAATCATCTGGACAATTGTGATGTTAATAATAAGCAAAACTCAACGTGTTCACTGAACAACCTAATTTTTTTTGACAAGAGCAATGAACAATGTCCAAATACCCAGGAGTTTGCAAATCTAAAATGGGGAGCCCTTCCTCCCCTGAATGTTGAAAGGCATGGACAGAGTGGATGTGGCAAAGTTGTTTCCCATGGTGGGGGAGTCTAGTACGAGAGGGCATGACTTAAGGATTGAAGGGCGCCCATTCAGAACAGAGATGCGAAGAAATTTTTTCAGCCAGAGGGTGGTGAATCTGTGGAATTTGTTGCTATGGGTGGCAGTGGAGGTCAAGTCATTGGGTGTACTTGAGGCAGAGATTGATAGGTATCTGAGTAGCCAGGGCTTCAAAGTTTATGGTGAGAAGGCGGGGGAGTGGGACTAAATGGGAGATTGGATCAGCTCATGATAGAATGGCGGAGCAAACTCAATGGGCCGAACGGCCGACCTGCTCCTTTGTCTTATGGTCTTATGATGAGAAGTTGAACATTTGCCCTACAGCCTCAGGTCCCACAACACCAGGTTTAGGAACAGCTATCATCCTACAACCATCAGGCTCTTGAACCAGCTGGATAACTTCACTTATCTCAACATAGAACTGATTTCATAATGTATGGTCTCACTTTCAAGGACTCTACAATTCGTGTAATCAGTATTATTTATTTAACATATATTATTATTATTTTTATCTTTTTTGTATTTGCATGGATTGTGCAATTGGATCCTCAATTTCCTCACTGTCCATTGGGAATGGCAACAACATCTCCTTGACAATCACCATCTGCACAGGTGCACTACAAGGCTGTGCGCTTAGCCCCCTGCTCTACATGCTTTACACTTATGACTGTGCAGCTAAGCACAGGTCCAGTGCCACATTTAGGTTGTTGGCCAAATCAAAGGTAGTGAGGTGACAAATCAGCATATAGGAGGGTGATTGAAAATCTGGCTGAATGGTGTCACAATAGCAACATCTTACTTAGTGTCAACAAGACTGAAGAGATGGTTATTGAATACAGGAGGAAGAAACAAGAAGTCTGTGAACCAATCCTCATAAGGGGATCAGAGGTGGACAGGGTCAGCAACTTAAAGTTTCTTAGTGTTACCATTTCAGAGTATCTATCCTGGTCCATAGGTGCCATTACAAAGTGGGCATGGCAGTGCCTGTATTTTCTGAGAAGTTTGCAACCATTTGGCATGTCATCTAAAACATTAACAAACTTCAATATATACACGGTGGAGAGTATACTGATTGGTGGCATCACAACCTGGTATGGAAATAATAAAGCTCTTGAATGGAAAATCCTACAAAAATTAGTGGATAGAGCCCAGTACATCATCGGTAAAGCCCTCCCCACCACTGAGCACATCTACAAGGAGCACTGTCGCAGAAAAGAAAAATCCATCATCAAGAACCCCTACCATCCAGGCCTTGCTCTCTTCTCATTGCTGCCATTGGGAAGGAGGTACAGGAGATTCAGGACCCATACCACCACCAGGAACAGTTAATAACACCTCAATCATCAGGCAATTGAACCAGTGGAGATAACTTCACTCACCCTAACACTGAACTGTTCCCACAACCTATGGACACACTTTCAAGGACTTGGCAACTCTTCTTCTGAATATTATTTATTAGTTATTAATCTGCTATTAGTATTTTGTTTTTCTTTTTCTATTTACATAATTTATTGCCTTTTGAGCATTGGTAGTTTGTCCCTCTTTGTTGTGTGCAGTTTTTCATTGATTCATTTGTATTTCTTTGTATTTACTGTGAATGCCCACAAGCAAATGAATCCCAGGATTGTATATGGTGGCATAAATGTACTTTAATAATAAATTTACTTTCAACTTTTTTGGACTTGGATTGCCTTCTTTTGAATGTTGGCTGTTTGTCAGTCTTTGTGTGTTGTTTTTCATTGACTCCATTGTATTTCTTTGTTCTACTGTGAACGCCTGCAAGAAAATAAATCTCAGGGCAGTGTACGGTGACATAATAGAGATATTCTTCTGAGCATCTGCATTCTGAAGCTCCATGATAGTGGTGTGCTGACCTTGTTCTTGGCCTTGAACTGATAGAGGTTGAAAAGCATGTTGTCCATTCTATACACAATTGGGATTCCCTGTGGCAAGTCTTGGCCAGTTAGATGAAGGATGGCAGGAATAAAGATAGCAGCAAATAGGGCGAGTAGAATGATACAGTCCTGTTTAACTCCTGCTTAACAGTGAAGGTTTCTGATTCAGCCACTACAGCTGTGTACTGCGGCTGAGATGCCACACTACTATCAGAATCAGGTTTAATATCACTGGCATATATAGTGAAATTTGCTGTTTTACAACAGTCATTGAAATAATAATCATAATACTGTAACTATAAATTACAATAATAAATTATATAGATATATATTTAAATAAGTAATGAAGAAAGAGAGGGAAAAAACAAATAGTGAGGCAGTGTTCATTCAGAAGTCTGATGGAGGAGGGGAAGATGCTGATCCTAATACATCTTCAGGTTCCCTGATGGTAGCAATGAGAAGAGGGCATGTCCTGAGTGATGGGGTCCTCAGTGATGGATGCTGCATTTCTGAGGCATCGCCTTTTGAAGGTGTCCTCGATGCTGCACAGGCCTGTGCCCATAATCCCAGCTGGAGCTGACTGAGGTTACAACTTCTGGTAGCTTCTTCCAATCCAATGCCGAGGCCCCTCCATTCCAGATGGTACTAGTACACTGATAATAGATCGTGAACTTTAAACTATGTTACTCCTGTGCCGAGTACTTGAGGTCTTTCAGATCTCTGCACATGCAAGGTTGATACAGAGATACATGGCAGCTGCAGAGTCACCATGGGTACCTCAACACCGACAAACACCAGCTGGTAGGTCCCTGCTGGAACAGCTCCACCTCTTAAGGTGTGGGCAGCTTAGAGAAACAAAACTGCAGACAGGGGATGACTTTTTTTTTTATATACACAGGCTCAGCTTTGCAGTAAACCACTTGAAAAGCAGGAAGCCAATACAGCTGCTACAGTCAGAATCAGAATTAGTTTTAATATTACTGACATATGTTATGAAATTTGTTGTTTTGCAGCAGTGGTACAGAGCAATACATACAAAAAGCTATCAGTTACAATAAGAAATATTCATGGTCTTCTGTTGCTGTCGACCATCCACTTCAAGGTTTGATGTGTTATGTGCTTAGAGATGCTCTTCTGCACCCCATTGCTGTAATGCGTGGTAATCTGCGACCTTCCTGTCAGCTTGAACCAGTCTGCCCATTCTTCTCTGACCTGCCTCATCAAGAAGGCTTCCTCGTCCACAAAATTGCTGCTCACTGGATAGCAACACACACAAAATGCTGAAGGAACTCAGCAAGCCAGGCAGCATCTATAGAAAAAAGTACAGAAAAGTGAAGTGTTGCCTCACCTGGAAGGACTGTTTGGGGCCTTCCATCCTACCATTCAGGGCCCCAAACAGTCCTTTCAGGTAAGGCGACACTTCACCTGAGTCTTTTGGGGTCATATACTGTGTCTGGTGTTTCCGGTGTGGCCTCCTGTATATCATAGAAACATAGAAAACCTACAGCACAATACCCTTTGGCCCACAATGCTGTGCTGAACATGTACTTACTTTAGAAATTACCTAGGGTTACCCATAGCCCTCTATTTTTTAAAGTTCCATATACCTATCCAAGAGTCTCTTAAAAGCCCCCATCGTATCCACCTCCACCACCATCGCCGGCAGCCCATTCCATGCTCTCACCACTTTCTGTGCAAAAAACTTCATCCCCACTGACATCCCCTCTGTACCTACTTCCAAGCACCTTAAAACTGTGCCCTCTCAGGTTAACCATTTCAGCCCTGGGAAAAGCCTCTGACTGTCCACATGATCAATGCCTCTCATCATCTTATACACCTTTATCAGGTCACCCCTCATCCTCCGTTGCTCTAAGGATACCCAACGTAGATTGGGAGACTGTTTTGCCGAGCACCTACACTCTGTCCACCAGAAGAAGCAGGATAACCCAGTGGCCACCCTTTTTACTTCCACCTCCCATCCCATTCTGATATGTCAATCCATAGCCTCCTCTACTGTCGAGATGAGGCCACATTCAGGTTGGAGGAACAACACTTTATATTCCATCTGGGTAGCCTCCAACCTGATGGCATGAACATCGATTTCTCGAACATCTGGTAATGCCCCCACCCACCTTCACCATTCCCCATCCCCTTTTCCCTCTCTCACCTCATCTCCTTGCCTGCCCATCGCCTCCCTTTGATGTTCCTCCAACCTTTTCTTTCTTCCATGTCCTTCTGTTCTCTCCTATTGGACGCCCCCTTCTCCAGCCCTGTAACGCTTTCACCAATCAACTTCCCAGATCTTTACTTCACCCCCTCCCCCTCTCCTGGTTTCACCTATTGCCTTGTGTTTTTCTTTCTCCCCTCCCCCACCTTTTAAATCTACCCCTCATCTTCTTTTCTCCAGTCCTGCCGAAGGGTCTCGGCCTGAATCGTTGACTGTACTTTTTTTCCATAGATGCTGCCTGGCTCGCTGAGCTCCTCCAGCATTTTGTGTGTGTTGCTTGGATTTCCAGCATCTGCAGACTTTCTCTTGTTTGTGATTCACTCACTGGATGTTTTGTTTTTCACACTACTCTCTGTAAACTCCAGAGACTGTTGTGTATGAAAATCACAAAAGATTAACAGCTTCTGAGATACACAAACCACTCCACTCCATCTGGCACTTTTTCCATGGTAAAAGTCACTTAGATCACATTTCTTCCCTATTCTGATGTTTGGATCTGAACAACAACTGCACCTTTTGATCATATCTGCATGTTTTTATGCATTGATTGACTAATTAGATATTTGCTTAATGAGCAGGTGTACAGGTGTACCTAATAAAGTGGCCACTGGGTATATATAAAATAATTTTATTAACTAAGTAGTGCAAAAAGAGAGCAATTTCAGTGAAGTAGTATTCGTGGATTGGTTCATTGTCTGTTCAGAAATGTGATTGTGGAGAGGAAGAAGCTGTTCCTGAAAGGTTAAATGTGTGTCTTCAGGATCCTGTACATCCCTTTAATGGTAAAATGAGAGGAGGGCATGTCCTGTGTGGTTGGGATTCTTAATGATGGATGCTGCCTTTTTGAGTCATCGCCTTTTGAAGATGTCAATTTACAATGTCCAATTAACCTACCAACCTAGTCCTTGGATTGTGGAAAAAAAACCAGAGCAACCGGAGGAAACCCATGTGTGCATGGGGATGTCAAATAAAGTCTTTACAGAGGCCTCTGGAATTGAACTCTGAACTCCGATATGCCGAGCAGTAATAGTGTCGTGCTAACTGCCATGCAAACGTGGCACCCCAACTCAGCCCCTTGTAATTGTACACACCTGAACCACTTGTAATTGTACACAACTCAGCTACTTGTAATTGTACATGCCTGAACCACTTGTAATTGCACAAGCCTGAACCACTTGTAATTGCACACGTCTCAGCCACCTGTAATTGCACACGCCTCAGCCACTTGTAATTGCACACGCCTCAGCCACTTGTAATTGCACACGCCTGAATCACTTGTAATTGCACACGCCTGAATCACTTGTAATTGCACACGCCTCAGCCACTTGTAATTGTACACGCCTCAGCCACTTCCTCTGGTAGCTCATTCCATTTATATACTACACTCTGTGGAAAAAGTTGCCCATTTAAATTGTTCCCCTCTCACGTACCTAAGGTCTCTCTTATTTTGGACTCCCCTAGCTTGGAAAAAGACTATCAATCTAATCCATGCCTGTTATCAGAGAGGCGTTCAGAGAGGCGGGACTGCACAGGCATGTGACGTCGGGCAGTGAAGCGCGGAAGATTTAAAAGGGCAGAAATCCTGCTTCAGGTTTGATTTGAAGAAGGAAGTCTGAGAGTCGGAGCAGGAGTGCGGAGGAAGACATTTTTGAATTTTTTGTTTTTTTTTCCATCAGCGTTCAGAGAGGTGGGACTGTGCAGGCGTGTGATGTCGGGCAGTGAAGCGCGGAAGATTTAAAAGGAACAGAGCCTCATACAGCGGGCAGCGTAGTTTGTGGGCTGCGGAGTGAGCCGGGAGCAGAGTGAAGGCTTAAGGGCTTCGGCTCAACGGGCTTAGGTGGAAACGGGCGAGGCGAGGAAGGTTTGGTATTCATTTTTTGTTGTTATTTGAGAAGAGGGGCAGTATGAGTGTGAGGGCAGTTTGTTGTTCTCGGTGCCGGATGTGGGAGGCCCTGGAGTCTCCAAGCCTCCTGGACGTCCACATCTGCGCCGAGATGCAGCTCCTAAGGGACCGCGTTAGGGAACCGGAGCTGCAGCTCGATGACCTTCGTCTGGTCAGGGAGAGTGAGGAGTTGATAGAGAGGAGTTACAGGCAGATGGTCACACCGGGGCCATGGGAGGCAGACCAGTGGGCCACGGTTAGGAGGGGGAAGGGGAAGAGTCAGGTAATAGAGAGTACCCTGGTGGCTGTGCCCCTTGACAATAGGTACTCCCGTTTGAGTACTGTAGCGGGGGACAGCTTACCTGGGGGAAGTGACAGTGGCCGTGCCTGTAGCTCAGAAGGGTATGGAAAGGAAGAGGAGGGCAGTTGTAATAGGGGACTCGATAGTAAGGGGGTCAGATAGGCGATTCTATGGACGCAGTCCAGAGACTCGGATGGTAGTTTGCCTCCCTGGTGCCAGGGTCCGGGATATTTCTCATCGTGTCCAAGATATCCTGAAGTGGGAGGGTGAGGAGCCAGAGGTCGTGGTACATATAGGTACCAATGACATAGGTAGGAAAAGGGAAGAGGTCCTGAAAGGAGAATATAGGAGCAAGGAACAGAGTTGAGAAAAAGGACTGCAAAGGTAGAAATCTCGGGATTACTGCCTGTGCCACGCGACAGTGAGAGTAGGAATGTAATGAGGTGGAGGATAAATGCGTGGCTGAAGGATTGGAGCAGGGGGCAGGGATTCAAGTTTTTGGATCATTGGGACCTCTTTTGGCGCAGGCGTGACCTGTACAAAAAGGACGGGTTACACTTGAATCCTAGGGGGACCAATATCCTGGCAGGGAGATTAACGAGGGCTACTGAGGTGACTTTAAACTAGAATGGTTGGGGGGTGGGAATCAAATTAAAGAGGCTAGGCGAGAGGAGGTGAGTTCACAACAGGGGGATGGGAACCAGTGAAGAGAGACAGAGGGGTGTAAAATGAGGGTAGAAGCAAAAAGTAGTAAGGTGAAAAGTAAAAGTGGCAGGCCGACAAATCCAGGGCAAGCATCAAAAAGGGCCACTTTTCAACATAATTGTATAAGGGCTAAGAGAGATGTAAAAGCGCGCCTGAAGGCTTTGTGTGTCAATGCAAGGAGCATTCGTAACAAGGTGGATGAATTGAAAGTGCAGATTGTTATTAATGATTATGATACAGTTGGGATCACAGAGACATGGCTCCAGGGTGACCAAGGATGGGAGCTCAACGTTCAGGGATATTCAATATTCAGGAGGGATAGACATGAAAGAAAAGGAGGTGGGGTGGCGTTGCTGGTTATAAAGGAAATTAACACAATAGAAAGGAAGGACATAAACCGGGAAGATGTGGAATCGATATGGGTAGAACTGCATTACACTAAGGGGCAGAAAATGCTGGTGGGAGTTGTGTACAGGCCACCTAACAGTAGTAGTGAGGTTGGGGATGGTATTAAACAGGAAATTAGAAATGTGTGCAATAAAGGAACAGCAGTTATAATGGGTGACTTCAATCTACATGTAGATTGGGTGAACCAAATTGGTAAGGGTGCTGAGGAAGAGGACTTCTTGGAATGTATGCGGGATGGTTTTTTGAACCAACATGTCGAGGAACCAACTAGAGAGCAGGCTATTCTAGACTGGGTTTTGAGCAATGAGGAAGGGTTAATTAGCAATCTTGTCGTGAGAGGCCCCTTGGGTAAGAGTGACCATAATATGGTGGAATTCTTCATTAAGATGGAGAGTGACATAGTTAATTCAGAAACAAAGGTTCTGAACTTAACGAAGGGTAACTTTGAAGGTATGAGACATGAATTAGCTAAGATAGACTGGCAAATGACACTTAAAGGGTTGACGGTGGATATGCAATGGCAAGCATTTAAAGATCGCATGGATGAACTACAACAATTGTTCATCCCAGTTTGGCAAAAGAATAAATCAAGGAAGGTAGTGCACCCGTGGCTGACAAGGGAAATTAGGGATAGTGTCAATTCCAAAGAAGAAGCATACAAATTTGCCAGAAAAAGTGGCTCACCTGAGGACTGGGAGAAATTCAGAGTTCAGCAGAGGAGGACAAAGGGCTTAATTAGGAAGGGGAAAAAAGATTATGAGAGAAAACTGGCAGGGAACATAAAAACTGACTGTAAAAGCTTTTATAGATATGTGAAAAGAAAAAGATTGGTTAAGACAAATGTAGGTCCCCTACAGACAGAAACAGGTGAATTGATTATGGGGAGCAAGGACATGGCAGACCAATTGAATAATTACTTTGGTTCTGTCTTCACTAAGGAGGACATAAATAATCTTCCAGAAATAGTAGGGGACAGAGGGTCCAGTGAGATGGAGGAACTGAGGGAAATTCATATTAGTAGGGAAGTGGTGTTAGGTAAATTGAAGGGATTAAAGGCAGATAAATCCCCAGGGCCAGATGGTCTGCATCCCAGAGTGCTTAAGGAAGTAGCCGAAGAAATAGTGGATGCATTAGTGATAATTTTTCAAAACTCTTTAGATTCTGGACTAGTTCCTGAGGATTGGAGGGTGGCTAATGTAACCCCACTTTTTAAAAAAGGAGGGAGAGAGAAACCAGGGAATTATAGACCGGTCAGCCTAACATCGGTGGTGGGGAAACTGCCAGAGTCAGTTATCAAAGATGTGATAACAGCACATTTGGAAAGCGGTGAAATCATCGGACAAAGTCAGCATGGATTTGTGAAAGGAAAATCATGTCTGACGAATCCCATAGAATTTTTTGAGGATGTAACTGGTAGAGTGGATAGGGGAGAACCAGTGGATGTGGTATATTTGGATTTTCAAAAGGCTTTTGACAAGGTCCCACACAGGAGATTAGTGTGCAAACTTAAAGCACATGATATTGGGGGTAAGGTATTGATGTGGATAGAGAATTGGTTGGCAGACAGGAAGCAAAGAGCGGGAATAAACGGGACCTTTTCAGAATGGCAGGCAGTGACTAGTGGGGTACCGCAAGGCTCAGTGCTGGGACCCCAGTTGTTTACAATATATATTAATGACTTGGATGAGGGAATTAAATGCAGCATCTCCAAGTTTGCAGATGACACGAAGCTGGGCGGCAGTGTTAGCTGTGAGGAGGATGCTAAGAGGATGCAGGGTGACTTGGATAGGTTAGGTGAGTGGGCAAATTCTTGGCAGATGTAACTTAATGTGGATAAATGTGAAGTTTTCCACTTTGGTGGCAAAAACAGGAAAACAGATTATTATCTGAATGGTGGCCAATTAGGAAAAGGGGAGGTGCAATGAGACCTGGGTGTCATTATACACCAGTCATTGAAAGTGGGCATGCAGGTACAGCAGGCGGTGAAAAAGGCGAATGGTATGCTGGCATTTATAGCAAGAGGATTCGAGTACAGGAGCAGGGAGGTACTACTGCAGTTGTACAAGGCCTGGGTGAGACCACACCTGGAGTATTGTGTGCAGTTTTGGTCCCCTAATCTGAGAAAAGACATCCTTGCCATAGAGGGAGTACAAAGAAGGTTCACCAGATTGATTCCTGGGATGGCAGGATTTTCACATGATGAAAGACTTGAAGAACTAGGCTTATACTTGTTGGAATTTAGAAGATTGAGGGGGGATCTGATTGAAATGTATAAAATCCTAAAGGGATTGGACTGGCTTGATGCAGGAAGATTGTTCCCGATGTTGGGGAAGTCTGGAACGAGGGGTCACAGTTTGAGGATAAAGGGGAAGCCTTTTAGGACCGAGATTAGGAAAAACTTCTTCACACAGAGTGGTGAATCTGTGGAATTCTCTGCCACAGGAAACAGTTGAGGCCAGTTCATTGGCTATATTTAAGAGGGAGTTAGATATGGCCCTTGTGGCTAAAGGGATCAGAGGGTATGGAGGGAAGGCTGGTGCAGGGTTCTGAGTTGGATGATCAGCCATGATCATACTGAATGGCAGTGCAGGCCCGAAGGGACGAATGGCCTACTCCTGCACCTATTTTCTATGTTTCTATCATTATATAAACCTCTACAAATGTCACCCTTCAGCCTCCTTCGCTTTAGGGAATACTGTATCAGTCTCTCTCTCCTTATAACACACCCAGCAACAGCCTTGTTAATCCAAGACATGAGAGATTCTGTAGTTGCTGAAAATCCAGAGCAGCACACACAAATGCTGGTGGAACTCAGCAGGTCAGGGATTCTGAAGGGGCCTATACGCTCCCTTACTACCCTTTTGCTTTTAATAAAGAATTTCTTCGTATTCTGCTTTGCCTTATTAGCCAAGGATATCTCATGTCCAATTTTTGCCCTCCCAATTTCCTTAGACCATCAGAGTATAACACATAGGGGCAGAATTAGGCCATTTAGCCTATCGAGCCTGCTCCAACATTCCTGGATCCCGGATCCCACTCAACCCCACACACCTGCCTTCTTGCCATACCCTTTGATGCCCCAACCAATCAGGAAACTATCAGCTTCTGCCTTAAATATACCCACAGACTTGGCCTCCACTGCAGTCTGTGGCAGAGCATTCCACAGATTCAGTACTCTCCGGTTAAAAATATTCCTCCTTACCTGTTCTAAAAGGTTGCTCCTCAATTTTGAGGCTCTGCCCTCTAGATCTGGATACCCTCACCAGAGGAAACATCCTTTCCACATCCACCCTACCTAATCCTTTCAACATTCAGTAGGTTTCAATGAGATCCCCCCACATTCTTCTAAATTCCAGTGAGCTGCCAAACACTCTTCATATGTTAACCCCTTCAGTCCCAGAATCATCCTTGCGAACGTCCAATGACAACACATCCTTTCTGAGATATGGGGCTCAAAACTATTGATCATACTCTAAGTTTGGCCTAACTAGCATCTTATAAAGCCTCAGCATTATCTCCTTGCTTTTATTTTCTACTTACCTTGAAATCACTTGCCTTCTTTACCACAGACTCAGCCTGTAAATTAACCTTCTGGGAGGCTTGCATTAGGACTCCCAAGTCCCTCTGCACCTCTGATGTTTCAATTTTCTCCCCATTCAAATGCATTATCATACATTTCCCAACACTGTATTCCATCTGCCACTTTTTTTGCCCATTCTTCCATTTTGTCTAAGTCCTGTTGCAATCGCATTGCTTCCTCAGCACTACCTATCCCTCCACCTATCTTCATATCATCCGCAAACTTTGCCACAAAGCCATCAATTCCATTATCTAAATCATTGACAATGTGAAAAGTAGCGGTCCCAATACTGACCCCTAAGGAACACCACTAGTCACGGGCAGTCAACCAGAAAAGGCCCCCTTTATTCCCACTTGCTACCTCCAACCTGTCAACTATTCCTCTATCCATGTAACACCATAGGAGGTATCTTGCTAAACAGCCTCATGTGTGGCACCTTATCAAATGCCTTCTGAAAATCCAAGTAAATGACATTCACTGCTTCTTCTTTGTTCACCCTACTGGTTATTTCCTCAAAGAACTCTAACAGATTTGTCAGGCGAGATTTCCCTTTACAGAAACCATGCTGACTTCAACTTATTTTATCATTAGACTCCAAGTACCCCAAAACCTCATCCTTAATAATAGCCTCCAACACTCTCCCAACCACTGAGGCTGGCCTAACTAACTTATAATGTCAACACAAGAAAATCTGCAGATGCACACACAAAATGCTGGTGGAATGCAGCAGGCCAGGCAGGATCTATAGGAAGAAGTACAGTCGATGTTTCGGGCCGAGACCCTTCGTCAGGACTAACGGAAAAAAGTGATAGTAAGAGATTTGAAAGTGGGAGGGGGAGTGGGAGACCCGAAATGATAGGAGAAGACAGGAGCGGGGAGGAATGAAGCAAAGAGCTGGGAAGTTGATTGGCAAAAAGGATACAAGGCTGGAGAAGGGGGAGTATCATGGGACGGAAGGCCTTGGAAGAAAGAAAGGGGGAGGGGAGCACCAGAGGAAGATGGAGAACAGGCAAGGAGTTATCGTGAGAGGGAAAGAGAGAAGAAAAAAAAAATTTTTTAACCTATGCTCTGTTTGCCAAAGGAAGCAGGATCTCCCAGTGGCCACACATTTTAATTCCACATCCCATTCCCATTCCGTTGTGTCAATCCATGGCCTCCTCTACTGTCGAGATGAAGCCACACTGAGGTTGGAGGAACAACACCTTATATGCCGTCTGGGTAGCCCCCAACCTGATTTCTCTAACTTCTGTTAATGCCCCTCCTCCCCTTCTTACCCCATCCCTAATTTATTATTTATTTAAAAAAAAAACTTTTTCTTCTCTCCCACTTTCAAATCTCTTACTATCTCTTTTTTCTGTCAGTCCTGACGAAGGGTTTCAACCTGAAATGTCGACTGTACTTCTTCCTATAGATGCTGCCTGGCCTGCTGCGTTCCACCAGCATTTTGTGTGTGTTGCTTGACCTATAATGCCCTCTCTTTTGTCTTCCTCACGTTTTAAAAGAGTGAAGTGACATTTGCAAGTTTCCAGTCCACCGGGATCATGTCAGAATCAAGTGATTCTTGAAAGATCATGACCAGTGCATCCGTTATCTCTTCAGCAACTTCTCTCAGGACTCTGGGATGTAGTCAATCTGGTCCAGGTGACTTATACACATTAAGACCTTTGAGTTTGCCTTGCACTTTTTCCTTTGTAATAGCAATAGGATTTAGTCCTGTTCCCTGACACTCATGGACCTCCGGCACACTGCTAGTGTCTTCCACAGTGAAGACAGATGCAAAATATTCATTAAGTTCATCTGCCATTTCTTTGTCCCCCATTACTACCTCACCAGCATCATTTTCCAGTGGTCCAATATCAACTCTCACCTCCCTTTTACTCTTTATATAACTGAAAAAACCTTTTGGTATCCTGCCTTATATTATTGCCTTGTTTGCCCTCATATTTTATCTCATCCCTTTGTATAACTTTTTTAGTTGCCTTTTGTTGGATTTTAAACGTTTCCCAATCATCCAACTTCCCACTCACTCTTGCTACATTATTTGCCCTTTCCTTGGCTTTTATGTAATCCTTAATTTCCCTTGTCAGCCATGGTTGCCTAGCCCTGGCATCTGTGCGTCATATCTATCCTGCGTCTTGTGAACTATTCCCAGAAACTTCAGCCATTTCTGCTCTGCCATCATTCCTGCCAGTAACCTCCTCCAATCCACCTGGGAAGCTCTTCTCTCATACCTCTATAATTCCCTTTATTCCATTGCAATACTGAAGCATGTGAGTTATGCTTCTCCCTCTCAAATTGCAGTATGGATTCAATCATATTATGATCATTGTCTCCTAACAGTTCCTTTACATCAAGCTCCCTAATAAGATCTGGGTTATTACACAACACCCAATCTAAGATAAGTTTTCCCCAAGTAGGCTCAAATACAAGTTGCTCTAAAAAGCCATGTGTAGGCATTTAGCAAATTCCCTCTCTTGTGATCCAACACCTACCTGATTTTCCCCAATCCCCTTGCATATCAAAGTCTCCCATTACAATTGTGCCATTACCCTTATTACATGCCATTTCCAGCTCCCTTTGCAATCTCAACCCACATCTTGGCTACTATTTGGAGGCCTATATATGATTTCCATGATGCTTCTTTTTCACCCTTGCAGTTTCTTAACTCCACCCACAAAGATTCATCATCCTCTGATCTATGTCACCTCTTTCCAAAGATGTAATTCCATCTCTTACCAACAGAGCCACACCACCGCCTATGCCTCCCTGTCTGTCCCTTCAACACACGGTATAGAACATAGAATAGTACAGCACAGTACAGGCCCTTTGGCCCACAATGTTGAGCCGACCCTCAAACCCTGCCTCCCATATAAGCCCCCACCTTAAATTCCTCCATATACCTGTCTAGTAGTCTCTTAAACTTCACTAATGTATCTGCCTCCACCACTGACTCAGGCAGTGCATTCCACACGCCAACCACTCTCTGAGTAAAAAACCTTCCTCTAATATCCCCCTTGAACTTCCCACCCCTTACCTTAAAGCCATATCCTCTTGTATTGAGCAGTGGTACCCTGGGGAAGAGCCGCTGGCTATCCACTCTATCTATTCCTCTTATACCCTTTGATGTTAAGCTCCCAACTATGGCTTTCTTTCGGCCTCGATTCAGTGATGCCACAATGTCACACCGACCAATCTCTAAGTGCACCACGAGTTCGTCCACCTTATTCCTAATACTACACGCATTTAAATACAGCACCTTCAGTCCTGCATTCTTTGCTCTTTTGTATTTTGCCTCTGTGATACAATTTAACTCTACTCTGTCTGTATTTATCCCTCACATTCATGTTACACCCATCATCTTCTTGTAAACCTGCTGGTTCATCCTCAGCTCTATCACACTGGTTCCCATCCCCCTGCCATATTAGTTTAAAGCACTCCCAACAGCTTTAGTAAATCTAGCCACGAGAATATTGATCCTCCTCAGATTCAAGTGCAACCCATCCCTTTTGTACAGGTCACACCTGCCCCAGAAGAGGTCCAATGGTCCAGAAATCTGAAGCCCTGCTCTCTGCTCTAATTCTTCAGCCATGTATTTAGAAACATAGAAAACCTACAGCACAATACAGGTGCTTCGGCCCACAAAGCTATATCAAACAGGTCCTTACGTAAGAAATTACCTAGGGCTACCCATAGCCCTCTATTTTTCTGAGCTCCATATACCTGTCCAATGAGTCTCTTAAAAGATCCTATCATATCTGCCTCCTCCACCATCGCTGGCAGCCCATTCCACGCACTCACCACTCTCTACATAAAAAACTTACCTCTGTACCTACTTCCAAACACCTTAAAACTGTGCCCTCTCGTGCTAGCCATTTCAGCCCTGGGAAAAAGCCTCTGACTATCCACACAATCAATGCTTCTCATCATCTTATACATCTCATTCTATTCCTATCCTCACTGTCACATGGCAAGATTATTACCCTTGAAGTCCTGCTTCTCAGTTTCCTTCTTAACTCCCTGCATTCTGTTTTCAGGACCTCCTCTTTCTTTCTGCTTATGTCATTGGTACCAAAACGTACCATGACTTCTGGCTGCTCACCCTCCCTTTTCAGAATATTGCAGACACATTCAGAAACATTGCAGACCCTGGCACCTGGGAGGCAAACTACCATTCGTGTTTCTTTTTCGCATCCACAGAATCACCTGTCTCCCTAACTATAAAGTCCCCTTCAGTTCTCTACCCTTCTGAGCCTCAGGGCCAGACTCAGTATCCTTCTTCTATATATGCCAAAATCTCTCATGCTCTTCAACAGATTCACTTGACCCTGGTTGTGTATGCCTGACACATACCAGCTCTTTTTTCCTGACTGGGTTTTTACACTATTCTCTGTAAACTCTAGAGACTGTTGTGTGTGAAAATCCCAGGAGATCAGTAGTTTCTGAGACACTCAAACCACCCAACAGGTATACAAAATTAAGAGGGGTATTTACAGTAAATACAGGCAGACTTCTTCCACTGAGGTTGGGCTAGAACTAGAGGTCAGGCTTTCCTAATCCTGCCAGCCTTGCCCTTCACTCTAAGCCAAACTTGTTGGCCCTGCAATCTCCCAGTCTCACATTTAAAAGCTTCCCACTTTGTGAGATGTCCTTTTGCCTGCTAGCAGGCTGTCACATTCAACCTTTGCAAGTTCCTAATGCATTCAAAATGAGCCTTGCCCCAATTGCGTATTTAACATCGGACCAACTACATGGCAGCATGGTGGTTGGCACTTCACTTGACAGTGCCAGCAATCACCAGTCAAGGTTCATTTCAATTGCCTGCAAGGAGTTTGCATGTTCTCTTTGTGACCACGTGGGTTTCTACCAGGAGCTCCAGTTCTCTCCCATGGTCCAAAAGATGTAGAGATTAGGGTAAGTGAGTTGTGGGCATGCTATATTGGCGCTAGAAGTGTGGCAACACTTGTGGGCTCTCCAGTACAATTCTCGCTGACTTGATTTGACACAAACAATGCATTTCTCTATGCAAACAACAGGAATTCTGCAGATGCTGGAAATTCAAGCAACACACAAAGTTGCTGGTGAACGCAGCGGGCCAGGCAGCATCTCTAGGAAGAGGTACAGTCGATGTTTCAGGCCGAGACCCTTCGTCAGGACTAACTGAAGGAAGAGTTAGTAAGAGATTTGAAAGTGGGAGTGGGAGGGGGAGGGGGATATCCAAAATGATAGAAGAAGACAGGAGGGGGAGGGATGGAGCCAAGAGCTGGACAGGTGATTAGCAAAGGGGATATGAGAGGATCATGGGACAGGAGGTCTGGGGAGAAAGACAAGGGGGGTGGAAACCCAGAGGATAGGCAAGGGGTATAGTTAGAGGGACAGAGGGAGAAAAAGGAGAGTGAGAGAAAGAATGTGTGTATAAAAATGAATAATGGATGGGGTTCGAAGGGGAGGTGGGGCATTAGCGGAAGTTAGAGAAGTCGATGTTCATGCCATCAGGTTGGAGGCTACCCAGATGGAATACAAGGTGTTGTTCCTCCAACCTGCTGCCACATTATTGGCTGATTAGATATTTGCATTAACCAGCAGGTGTACAGGTCTCCATCTCTGAGCCCCACCACTACTGGTGATAATCAGAACACATTCCCTCTGTTGATTATTGTATCAAATTAAAAATACAAATGTAAATTCCAGGTGATGGGATGATACACTCTGATGCCAGGTGTTGCATTGCACTGTAAACATTTTAAACCAGTTTTTTTATAATACTGTTTACATACTTCTTAGCACCACCCAGCACATATGTACACCCTGTCAGATTGGCCTGCTGCAACCCCGGCCTACTTCCCAACTCACAGACACACTCTCATCGTACTTCCCGACTCACAGACACACTCCCATCGTGCGTCCCAACTCACAGACACACTCTCATCGTGCTTCCCGATTCACAGACACACTCTCATCGTGCACTGCTCACTTTTGATCTTCTCTTCCTGCTGTTTCACATGTTTGTACGACTGATTGTTTTATTACAATAGTGCCAGTAACATTACCTGTCTTATATAAACACTTTATGTCAATCTGTCAGTCTTCAGGCCAGGCCACTCAGACACTTGTGCTAATATTACTTTGTGACTCTATGTGCTATTGTTAATATATTCGCAGTGTGCTGTGTGTGACTATATGTAGTATGTTTTGGAACTTGGCCCTCAAGGAACACTGTTTCATTTAGCTGAATAAACGTTTGTGGTTGAATGACAATAAACTTGAACTTGAAATACTTGTTGGTATTAATGTATTTATGCACATATTATTCCGTATCTGTACTTTAACCCTATTTTTTAAATAATTGTTTTTTCTTTATAATTGTCGAATGATGTTTGTTGTTGCACGTCATGTCCTGACCAACACACCACAGCAAATTCCTAATACATGTATGTGGTGAATAAAGTTGATCCTTGATTAGGTGTTGTCTTGTGTCATCAATACCTAAGTTCACTGTCAATAGAAAGTTCCATTTGATACTTTATCATTAGTTACCTTGTACTGATTTTCAATCAGTTAAGTTTTAATTTTCCATAGTAGAAGAATTCCTCAGAGAAGCACATGTGGGCCATTGTAATTTCTCTAGAGATATGATGCAAACCCTTTTTTTAATGGGATTGTTAGAAATTGAAAGGGGATGTTTGGGAAGCACACGGAGGAAATTTCCAGATTCTTATGTTTATGAAACACAATCTTTGATAATAGAAAAAGAACTTCACTTTTGTTTTATAAAATAGAGAAACAGCACAGCAACAGGCCCTCTGGCCCAGTGAGCCTTGCCACCTGACTTACATGAGTGTGTACACGTAAAGTCTATTACTATGCTGTGAGGTAGTTTCCTGCAAAACCAGTGTGTCCTATTAGTGAGGGTGTTTTGCCTTCAGCTAAAGATAAGGAGCCATGTTGTGGCAGCCAAACGGGATTGTCTTGGTACATTTTGTAACTTTCTCCACAGTGAGATGCAAGGGAAGATTCAAGAGGGCTGGGCCGGATGAGATTTCTGAAGGGCGGTAGTCTGGTTTGGAGTCTTTTGCAGGAGCTATGGAGCAGGACGTAAGGGAAGATACCCGCTGTAATACCATTCAAAGGAGAGATGCCATTGTAAGAAGTGCTTTGTGCAGATGAATGGTTCAAAGGATGAATGGCCAATACTCCTGAGTTATCCAGCTTGTTTGAGATTATCTTCAACATAGATTCGAACCGTGACTGGTGTCTTTCATGCAGAACAAGGGTTCAGCGTGTGAGTAAAGCAATACACCCAACCACTCCAGAAATGAGCTCAAGTGCACATTGGACTGGTTTAACTATAATGGGGCCCTTTTCTTGTTAACTGTTTGATAAAGTTGAAAAATTGGTAAATATACTCTGTTTACAACGTTATGCTGGTGTATGATCTGTCATTCCTTGGTGACTGATAAGTGCATATGGGCAGTATTTACACAGCATTCACTACAATCACTGTTCCTTAATCGGAACATCGTAACTTTCCTATTTAGTTGAACCCCAAATCATACTGATTCTGGAAGTATATTGCTTATGAAAGGTGGCATTCTCACTGCTGAGTTATGTGGCTGTTAGCTAATGAGCCAAGCTTGTATATGAGTCCCAGGTGAGGGGGTCATTCGTCACTCCGAGACGTTAACTTTGTTGTTTTTAAGCCAGTCCTGTGTAGTTTTGGCTTTAAGCTTGTGGTCACTGTCTTGCTGGAAAACAAATCTTCTCCCAAGTTGCAGTTCTCTTGCAGACTTCTCTGTATTTTGCTTCATTCATTTTACCCTTACCTTCACAACCTTCCAGGGTCGGCTGCAGTGAAGCATCCTCACTAATACAGCCACCACCAGGCCTCATGGTAGGGATGGTGTGTTTTTAATGATGAGATAGTGTTTAGTCTGATAGCAAAGAAACTTAATTTTGGTTTCATCAGACCATAGAACCTTCTTCCAGCTTACTTCAGAGTCTCCCACATGCCTTCTGGCAAACTCTAGCCAAGATTTCAAGTAAGTTTTTTCAACAGTGGCTTTCTCTTTACCAATCTTCCATAAAGCTGCGACTGGTGAAGCACCCGGGCAACGGTTATTGTATGCACAGTCTCTCCCCTCTCAGCCATTGAAGCTTGTAACTCCTCCAGGGTTGTAATAGATCTCTACTAGTCCCCCTTCTTGCATGGTCACTCAGTTTTTGAGGACAGCCTGCTCTAGTCAGATTGACAGCTGTGCCATATTTTTTCTATTTATTGATGATTGACCTAACTGTACTCTCTAAGGGATATTCAGTGACTTGGAAATTTTTTTGTATCCATCTCCTGACTTGTACTTTTCAATAACTTTTTTGCAGAGTTGCTTAGAGTTCTCTTTTGTCCTCATGGTGTAGTTTTTGCCAGGATACTGACTCATCAGCAGTTGGCCCTTCCAGATCCAGGTGTATTTTTACTACAATGAATTGAAACACCTCGACTGCGCACAGGTCTCCAAAAACAGATCTTCATTTAACTAATTATGTGACTTCTAAAACCAATTGGCTGCACCAGTGATGATTTGGTGTGTCATATTAAAAGGGGGTGAATACTTATGCAATCAATTATTCTGTGTTTTATATTTGTAATTAATTTAGATCACTATGTAGAGATCTGTTTTCACTTTAACCTGAAAGAATCTTTTTTGCTGAGTAGTGTCAAGAAAAGCCAAATTAAATCACTGTGGTTCAATGCTGTAAAACAATACAAAATGGGGGGGGGGGTGGTTTGAATACTTTTTATAGGCACTGTGTATATGTGTAAGATACACACAGTATAACACATAACAAGTGTACAACATATATGTATACATATCTATAACACACAAGATTTCACAAAAATATAATATAGCACATGTTCCTGTATTTATGCCCTGTAGATTAATGGTGCATGGATGATTGTCAGTTACAACAAGCCCTCAGCAGTTCGCAGATGAACACACGCACCATATTTGCAATCGACCTTGTCTTCCACAGAGTGAAGACCTACCTGAAGGGCCAGCCCCCAAACCAGCATGGACAACATGGCATAGCGTTTCTGGCATCTCCTCTCCTGGGTGGCTGCAACAGGTGAGCCCACAGCATGTCTAGTTCGTGCTACAACTGAGGCTACGCAGCTTCCCTGCCGTCAGTCTCCCCAATAAGCCAGTGAACCAGACTGGCAGTATTCTAATCATAAACAAGAGAAAATCTGCAGATGCTGGAAATCCGAACAACACACACAAAATGCTATAGAAACTCAGCAGGCCAGGTAGCATCTGTAGGAAAAAGTACAGGCTGAGACCCTTCGGCAGGACTGGAGAGAAAAAGATGGGGAGTAGATTTAAAAGGTGGGGGAGGGGAGAGAGAAACACAAGGTGATAGGTGAAACGTGAAACCGGGAGGGGGAGGGATGAAGTATAGAGCTGGAAAGTTGATTGGTGAAAGAGATACAGGGTTGAGAAGGGTGAATCCAATAGGAGAGGCCAGAAGGCCATGGAAGAAAGCAAGAGGGGTAAGAGTTTAAAACTATGAGGGGGGATTTCATTGAAATTTATCGAGTAGGTAGTGTGGATGTGGAGAGGATATTTCATATAGTGGGTGAGACCAGGATCAAATATCACAGCCATTTAGAGGGAAGTCCATTTAGAACAAGATGAGGAATTTCTTTCGCCTGTAAAATTTATTGTCACGGATAGCTGTGGAGGCCAGGTCATTGGGTATATTTAAAGTGCAGGTTGAGAGGGGATAATAAATTAGCCATGATGGAATAGTGGAGTAGACTCCATGGACTGAATAGCTTTATTCTGCTCCTATATCTTATGTTATAAGGGTTAGCCCCCTGCTCTACTCGCTTTACACCTATGATAGTGTGACTAAGTACAGCTCCCTATACAAATTTGCTGATGACGCCACTGTTGTGGGCTGTATCAAAGGGGGTGATGAATCAGCATATAGGAGGGAGACAGAAAAATTGGCTGAATGGAGTAATAACAACAACTCTCACTCAATGTCAATAAGGCCAAGGAACTGACAGTAGATTTCAGAGGTCCATGACCTAGTAATCATTGGAGGATCAGAGGTGGAGAGGGTTAATAACTTTAAATTACTGGGTATCACTATCTCAGAGGACCTGACCTGGACCCATCATATAAATATAATTGCAAAGAAAGCACAACAACACCTCTACTTCCTCAGGAGTCTGCAGAGGTTCAGCATATAATCGAAAACCTTGGCAAACTTCAGCAGATGTGTGGTGGAAAGTGTGCTGACTGTCTGCATTATGGCCTGGTATGGAAACACCAATGCCTTTGAGCAAAAAATCCTATAAAAGGTAGTGGATTTGGCCCAGTACAACTCCCAACCATTGAGCACATCTACATGAAATTTTGCTGTAGGAAAGCAGCATTCATCATCAAAGATCCTCACCACCCAGGCTATGCTCTTTTCTCACTGCTGCTATCGGGTAGAAGGTACAGGAGCCGCAGTACTCATGCCACCAGGTTCAATAACAGTTACCATCCCTCAACCATCAGGCTCCTGAACAAAAGGAGATAGCTACACTCATTTGATGACTCTTGCTATTTCATGTTTGTTATTTACTGCTATTTATTTATATCTGCATTTACAGAGTTTATTTACAGGTTACAGTTACTATCCTATAGATTTACTAAATATGGCCACGGAAAAAGAATTTCAGGGTTGATGTGGTGACTCTGATAATAGATGTTACTTTGAACTCTGCTCAAGGCTATCTATCAGCTTAAAGCACCATGTCACAGTAAACACAATGTTACTATTTTCTTGTAAATCTCTGCAAGGAAAATAATCTCAAGGTAGTATATAATGCCATATACATACTTTGATAATAAACTTACTTTGATATTAACTTGAGTTTGTACTCCTACACCTCCCCTACTTTTTTAAATTCTGGTTTCTGTCCCCTTCATTTCCAGTCCTGATGAAGGGGCCCAGCCTGAAACTTTATGGACATATTCAATCTATGTATATAATAAACACGAGAAATTCTGCAGATGCTGGAATTGCAAAGCAACACACACACACATATAAAACGCTGAAGGAACCTAGCAAATCAGGCAGCATCCATGGAAAGGAAACAGTCGACGTTTTCAGCCGAGACCTTTCTCCAACTCATATATAAAATCTACGTTAAGCATTTATATTTATTGTGTTCTTTACCTTGTGTTTTTATTTTATTTTTTGATCTATACAACACCTTCCCATGGACGTTGCTTACACTAGCCAAGCACGCGTTCTACGTCATCCATATTAAGTCAGGTAACAGGTTTAATTTGAGCCTTACGGTGAACCGGTTAACTTGCAGAGTCTCCTCCCTCGGGCAGCTGATGGGTCATTGCCGCCGTAAGCTACCCATACAGCCGACCAACGACGCTCGATGACCAGCGCTGACCCTCTCTCCGGCTGACCTTTAACTCCAGCTGCCCGCACGGCAGCCAATCAGCGCCGAGGATGATGGGCTTTTAAACAAAGAGTGCCGGGCACCAACCACAGCATCTTCAACCAAATAGTGTATCAACGCGCCGACAATAGACGGCGGTCGTCACTCGGTCACTCTCCATCTCAGCTCCTTCTTCTCCCTTCCTCCTCATCTCACGGTTCGATTCCAGCCTCACCCTCACCTCCGTATCGCTCGCGTGGATGTTACCCGCGGAGGGCCAGCACCGAGCCGATTACCAGCCGGCTGTGATCGTGGGCGCGGGCCGGTGGCCAGCCTGCGCGAACTGGTTGCTGCGCGGAGGGAGCCGGCGGAGGTGCTGCGTTGTTTGAGGGGCGAGACGGAGCGAAGGGAAAAGGAGCTCGAGACCGAGAGCCCTGCGAGTGCGCACGAACGCCACGGACAGCGACAGCTCGAGGCCGAGTGCGGCCGGAGCTTTGGGCCGAGACCGAGAGTCCCTGAAAGTGGACGAGGGTGTCTGACAACGACCGCTCGGAGTCCAAGCGCGAGGCCCGAGTCTTCCCCACCCGAAGCTTCCAACGGCAGCCGCTCGAGCTCGATCGCAAGGCTCGCGAGAGCAGCGGCACCAACTCGAGGCCGCGGAGTTAACCGTCAGCCGAGCGAGGCCGCCATCATCCGTTCCCTGGTCTCAGTAACAACAGCAACACGGTGGCGGTGGCAGGGCCGGAGGGTCAGCCGAGAGCTGCGGGCGGCGCCATGGGCCCGGCCGGCGAGTTCATCCCGCCGCCCGAGTGCCCGGTGTTCGAGCCCACACCAGAGGAGTTTGCCGACCCGTTCAAATTCATCGACAAAATCCGGCCCATCGCTGAGAAGACGGGCATCTGCAAGGTCCGCCCGCCGCAGGTGAGGTGTCTCCAGAGGATCGGGTGGTGCGGGAGTCGGGCCCGTACCCGGGAAGAGGCTAGCCGCATGGCCGTATAGCGAGCAACAAACTCCCCGAGTGGCCGAAAGGATCTCAACATGGCGGAGCCTGTGGGATCTTCCTTTGTGTTAGAGCGGGGAGGGGTTCGGAGGGAGACGCGGCGGGTGAATGTGAATGGGGCGAGCACCGGGAGTTCGAGGGGCAGCGGAGCTTGTTGGCTTGGGGAAAGTGGCGTGGAGAGGCGTCCAAACCCAGGGAAGAGTAGTGGAGTAGGGGGTGTCTTTGTCTGGGGTATAGGGTTGGACCTGGGGCTTGGGAGGGGGTGTGGACCGGAGGAGCCTGAAGGCTGGCGAGGGGTGCGGATCAGGGTGGCGGTTGGAGAAGAAGCTGTAGATATTGGGGCGTTATGGTGCGGGGGGGGGGTGCAATGTGGATGAAGGGGGTGGGACTGGACTGATAGGACTCGAGGGATTTGGACAAAGCGGCTGGGTTGGGGGTGAACTTTTTGAGGAGGGAGTGTCGAATTTACAACTGGTCGGTGGTATTTGGAGCCCTGTGTAATGTTGTCATCTTTTATAGGGTTGGCAGCCACCTTTTGCCTGTGATGTTGATAAGCTACATTTTACCCCACGAATTCAGAGATTGAATGAACTTGAGGTATTTTTTTTTACGTTTTTAGAAATATTTCTAGGCTTTTAGTGTCTGCTTGTATTGTATGTAGCCATAATTTCTAGTTATGAGGTTTCTTTATGTTTTATGTAATTCTGTTATCTGATTAATAACTGTTAGCCCCAACCATTGTCTCCCACCACTAGACTTCAAAAACAAGCTTAACAATGGCTGTCCATTGCAATAAGCTTTTATTGTATAGACACAGTTTCTTGTATCAATCTACAATGCAGCTACTTTCTGTGATCCAATCTCTGTGTTCCTTGTTGTCTCATTCCCTGTCCTGAAAGGGAAGTAAATTTTCCCCCTATTTCCCTGTATGAGTTGAATTATTTTAATAGGTTTTTTCTCTGATACTCACCACATAACTTTAGGGGCAGGAGTGATCAGTTATTGTTAGACTCGGGTTTAATATCACTGGCCCTATGTCATGAAATTTGTTTTGTGGCAGCAGTACATTGCAGTACAGATTACAATGTGTTTATATGTATGTTTGGGGGGGCGGTGGAGAGAAGCTGTTCCTACTAGATTGTGGGGTTGGATTACTATGGTAGTAGTGGAGTCCTCAATGAAGGATGCAGCCTTTTCTATTTTTTGCTTTAATTTAAATGTATAGTAATTTACTTTGTCTTTTGTAATTGCATTGCTGCAAAGCAGCAGATTTCACAACATATGCCAGTGATATTAAATCTCATTCTGAAATGGTTCTTGTAGTTTGCAAATGTACCTTTATCAGTGCTGTCAGTTAACCCATATGATGCTTAATTTTATTTTTTAAAGCACTGTGGTCATCTTAATATGTCCACAAACCACACCTGGTTGCTATGATGTCACACATTTTTCCCTCAGCCATTCGCTTGATGCAAATACAGCATCCTGTACCTCTTATTTCCACTGCTATGTATCATAGCTCAGCACTGGTTTTTACTGTCACAGGATTGGTTGAGTAACAACAATGGGGGTGAGACTGTTGTGTAGAACCTATTTGTCTTCCTTCAGTGAATGTTCTTGTAACAGTACAGTAAATTTGTACTCTTGAGTCACTACATAGTTGTGTATACTATCCTCTTATCTGAATGGAAGAAATAATTATGCATATTGAGTTGAGTGTACAGATTTGGGAATTGTAGGCGCATGGCCATGTCATGGGTTTGGAGCTGCCTTAGTGTATTCCTCCGAGTCAACATTTCAAATTGCTCAGACTTTTTGGAGATGTACAGCCTGGAACAAGTCAACAGATGCAAGTGGACTCAGAGGGATTATGTAGAATTGGAGACAGACAGACTTTTTGTCAGAGTGCATGCTGCATTGGGAGCCACAGTAGTGTCGTGGTTAATGTGATGCTATTACAGTTTGGGGTATTGGAGTTCAGAGTTCAATGTGTCCTCTAAGGAGTCTCCATGTCCTCGTGGAATACATGTATTGTCACCAGGTTCTCTGATTTCCTCCCACAGTCTAAAGGTAAAGTAGGTATAACTTGCCCTGTGATTAGGTTAGGGTTGAATCAGGGCTGTTGAGAGTTGCTGGGGTGGCGCAGCCTGAAGGGCCTCCTGGGCACTATATTGCTAAATAAAGATAGCATTTATCTCTAAGGTAGGGGGATGCATGATGCACTGATGGAGGGTTTAAGCTGGTGACTTTCCCTGTGCTGCATCTCCAGGTAGTTGATTTTTTTTTGTCATGTGTCCCAAAAAATCTGAAAAATTTTCAACATGTGCTGATCTTTTACCATTTTAAATATTATGCTTTCCTGTTTGTGCACCAAAATAGATGCCTACATTTTCCACATGTTGTTACATTCAGTTTCTTCAGACAAATCATTGATTTTATTTAAATTTTATATACTGTGAATATTAATCCTTCTTGCCCAAGTAAGAACAGTGGTATGAAAGGTGAAATGTCTGTTATGCAGAATCAAAGATGGGCAGGTAAAACTGTCAGAGAAATGGCTGACCTTTTAAGCAGAAGTTCAAGGATATTGACATAATTGGATGATGAAGTATTCTGCATGGTGGAGATGGAGGACAGGAAGAAAGGCGTCTGATGTTTGCTGGGTGAATAATTCAGTTTAACATGCTGGGGAGGTAAAGAAAGAAACATTGAGCAGCTTTAATTATTAAAGGGCAGCATGCATTTGTTAAAGGCAAGTTTGACTAATTTCATTGAAACAGTTTGGTAAATACAATACGGGCTTTAGACACAGAGTAAATTAGGCCATTTGGCCCATTGAGCCTGCTCCACCGTTCTGTTTTCGCTGATTTATTTCCCTCAACTCCATTCTCCTGACTGACAATGAATTCCATAGATTGTGAAGTATCTGTACATATTTTCACAAATCATTTGATTAAACTCTTAAAGTTGTTTAAGAAATTGAAAGATAAAATAAAATTGTATGAAATTAGCCTGGAAAAGAAACCATGTTTACAGATCTTTCCAAGTACTTCTGCTGGACTTTATTTCTGACTTGGATTTGGGCATCTAAAAGTTTAAAAATGTAGAAAGTGAATTTGGTGTGGTGAAGAAGTGACAAATAGACTGCAAGGGGACCCTAGATTGGTAGAATAGGCAGAGAAGGTGTTATATTGACAGAATGAATGAGTTGGTTTTATTCACTGTTCTAAACAGTGAATAGGAACAGAAGGATCTGTGTATGCCCATAAATACAGGGCCTTATTTAAAAAAAAATTCAAACCCCTCCCCCTGGATGTTTCATGTTTTGATTTACAACATTGAATTACAGTGGATCTAATTTGACTTTTTTGACGCTGATCAATGGGGGGAGAAAAAAACTCAGTTGCTAGTAAAAACAAATTTCTACAAATTGGTCCAAATTTATTACATTATTAAACACAAAATAGTTGATTGCTTAAGTATTCGCACCTTTGAAGTCAATATTTAGTAGCTGCACCTCTGGCAACAATTACAGCCTTAATCGGTGTGGATGGGTCTCTGTCAGATTGCATGGTGATCGTGAGTGAACAGCCCTTTTCAAGTCCAGCCACAAATTCTCAGTTGTATTGAGGTCTGGACTCTGACTTGGCCATTCCTTGGAGATTAACTTTGTTTTTAAGTCATTCCTCTGTAACTTTGGCTTTGTGCTTGAGATCATTGTCTTTCTGGAGAACAACGCTTATACCAAGTTGCAGTTCTCTTACAGACTGCCTCAGGATTTCCCTGTATTTTGCTGCATTCATTTTATCCTCTACCTTCACAAGCCTTCCAGTCCTGCCGCAGTGAAGCATCACCATAGCAAGATGCAGCCACCGCCATGCTTCACAGTAGGGGTGGTGCCTTTTTGATGTGGGGTGTTCGACTTGTACCAAATAGTGTTTAGTCTGGTGGCCAAAAAAAAAGCTCAATTTTGGTTTCATGAGACCATAGAAGCCTCTTCCAGCTGAATTCAGTTTCACTTATTCCTCCTGGCAAATTCTAGCCAAGATTTAATGCAATTTATTTTTTTAACAGTGGCTTTCTCACTTTTCCCACAAAGCTGCGGCTGGTGGAGCACCTGTGAAGTTTTAAGGGTATTGGGGATGTAAGAAATGATTCTTGGACTCTTGTAAATAACGGGTCAAAATTAAGTGCGAACTTGTGTGTTCTCTGTTCTGGATAGTGTATAAAGTTCTTCTGTTTGTCCTTCACTGAGGAATCTGCCTTCAGCTTGTTTAGATTAACAACTCACAGATGTCTCATGAGAACAATATAGGGGCTGGGTTCGCACATACCATGCCTTATGGTTTCCCCACCACTGATCTAAGTTCCCTCCTTTGTTTAGGGAAAAGGGGAGAACTCACTGATAAAGACAAGAATGAAGATTTGTCTGTAATTAAAACTTTGATTTAGTGGACTTTCTTATCTTAAGTAATTAAGTTTTGCTCTAACTGACTTGGTGGGAATATCTGTTGAACTGAGTGCTCTTTGTTTCACTAGTTCTATAAATTGTAACGTTTCTGCATGTTAGAGGTTCCTCAGGGGGAGAGGAATTCTGTCTATGATGCTTGGCTCCGAACTTCTCGCCGGCTGAGCCCGAACAAATAAACTGGTGAAAAGGATAAAGGACTGGCTGTGGTGTGGTTATTGGTCCGGCGAATTTACGTTTACACCCGGGCATCAGTTGTATGCACAGTCTCTCCTCAAGCTCTTCTGAAGCTTGTAGCTCCTCCGGAGTTGTCATAGCTCTCTTGATGGCCTCCCTCACTAGTCCCCTTCTTGCAGGGTCACTCAGTTTTTGAGGATGGCCTGCTCTCAGCAGATTTACAGCTGTGCCATTTCTTACTGATTGACTAACTGTACTCCCAGGGGTATTCAGTGACTTGGAAATTTTCTTGTATCCATTTCCTGACTTTTGCTTTTTAATAACCTTATTGTGGGTTGCTTGGAGTGTTCTTTTGTCTTCATGGAGTAGTTTTTGCCAGGATATTGACTTGCTAGCAGTTGGACCTTCCAGATACAGGTGTATTTTTGCTACAATGAATTGAAACAGCTTGACTGCACATGGGTCTCCAAAAGCACATTTCTATTTAACTAATTATGTGACTTGTAAAACCAATTGGCTGCACCAGTGATTTGGTGTCATATTAAAGGGAAGGGGGGGATACTTGTGCAAGCAATAATGTTTTTTTATTTGTAATTTGGATCACTTTTGAGAGATCTGTTTTCACTTTGACACAAAGCCTCTTTCTGTTGATCAGTGTGAAAAAACAAATTAAATCCACTGTGGTTCAAAGTTGTAAAACAATAAAACGTGAAAACTTCTGAAGGGGGAACAGGAGGGAAATGTGGATACTTAAAGCACTATACTTGATAATTGCAGGACATGTTGAGAGCAGCAAGTCAAACCAATGGGATTCTTTAATTTGTAATGAGAAATGAGTAGCAACTTGTAAATGTCTCCAATGGAGTTATTGTAGCCACTTACTGGTTTTGGCACGGAATGGTGGTTCGGGGAAGGTACAGAAGAAGCTTTAGCTTCTGGCTAAAAGTGTTGTAGCAGGGAAAGTCGAGACTGAATTTTGTGGAGGTATGCTAAAAGATGATGCTGTTCTCATTGAAATATTCAGAACGGCAGCACCGTACACATCACAAATTGTTGATGTGCAGAAGGGATAATGAAATAGGAAAAAATACTTGATTTGTAAGTCACTGACTAAGGGGCATAAAACAGCGTATAATGGTTTCTGGAAGAGAATCAGTGCTTGAGTAGAGATACTTAGGCTGGTTTTTGGGGTCATAGGTGTTGCTACAAATTCAAATTAGAGGACTGGCTTTAGGCCAATGTATATCCTTGTGAACTGTAGCTCTCCAGTCTTAACCATTCTGTGTTCACAGGCTCAGACCAGAGTAAAACTCAACTTTTTGGACCAGATAGCAAAATTCTGGGAACTACAAGGTTCAACGTTAAAAATTCCACATGTGGAGAGGAAGATTTTGGATTTGTTTTTACTCAACAAGGTAAGAGCTGGTAACATAAATCTGCACATGCTGGAAAACTGAAGTAAACCGAAAATGCTGGAAATGGACATCACTGAGGTTGCTCTTGAAATACGGAGTTCTGGTTGACTGGAAATGTGTTACCAGGACAAAGGCTTGATTTACAGTTACAAGAAAGTTTGTGAACCCTTTGCAATTACTTGATTTTCTGCATTAATTACTCATAAAATGTGATCTGATCTTCATACAAGTCACAATAATAGACCAAATCAATTTGCTTAAGCGAATAACAGGCAAGCAATTGTACTTTTAAATACTGAGTGCACTATTTATACAATTAGTCTAGGTTCAAACAAGTGTGTGAACCTCTGGGGTAATGCCTTCTACAAAAGCTTTTTGGAGTCCACAGACTCTACCAACCCTTTGACCCCTTCTCATCTCAGCTGTTATTCATGCTGGGCCTTCACTGCCTCTAACCTTCCCCTCTGAGGCTGAATATTCTGTCCTCAGTAAGGGCCCCACCTTTGTCCACCTGCGCTGATGCCCACTATGTCACTGAGCTTTTCTTTGCTGCCTCTGTCTCCGAACCTACTACTTTGGCAAGGAGTCTCCAATGCACCCCAATGACCCCTCCTCCGATCTTCAATCGTCCTGCTCTTCCTGGACACCCTTTTCTGGTCTTCTGCCTGCTTTGGATGTTATTGGCAACTGCTGACAGAACAGCAGCTGTCGCAATTTCTCAATCTGATGTACTGATTTTTACCTTGCTGAGGCACAGTGACATCTCTTGACACCACCTCTTTCTTGTCCCTTCAACAGAACCCCACTAAGGTACACCAGGCCATTGTTTTCCCACACCTTCACTGACCTTGTTAGCTCTGGCTATCTCCCATCAACTGCTGTCAGCCTCATAGTTACCAAGCCCCGCACTTCCTGTTTCTACCTCTTCCCCAAGATCCGCAAACCTGCTTGTCCAGGTAGACCCATTGTTTCAGTTTGTTCCTGCCCCACTGAACTTGTATATGCATCCTTCTACTGCTTTATACACCCAAGTCCAGTCCCTTCCTACCTACATCTGTGATACTTCACACACTCTAGAACTTTTCAAGGATTTTAAGTTCCCTGACCACCCCCCCCATCTTATTTTCATTATGGATATCCAGTCCCTGAACACCTCCATCCCCTCCAGGAAGGTCTCAAAGTTCTGTTCTGGACACCAAACCCAAACAGTTGCCCTCTGTTTAGAGGAACATGTCCTCACTCTTAAATAATTTCTCCTTTGGCTCCTCCCACTTCTTTCAAACAAAATCTGTAGCTGTGGCCACTTGCATGGGTCCCAGATGTGTCTGTCCTTTAGTTGGCTATTTAGAACAGTTCCAAGCTTACACTGGTGTCTCCCTGCACCCCCCCCCCCCACTTCCTGTGCTACATCAACTGCATTGGTGCTGCTTCCAGGACTTCATCATGCCTCTAACTTCCACCCTGTCCTCCAATTTACCTAGTCCATTTCTGACACCTCCCTCCCCTTTCTCGAACTCTTTGACAGCTTATCTACTGATGTCTATTATAAACACAGGGGCTGTCACAGCTACCTGGACCATACCTCTTCATGCCTTATTACTTGTTTTTTTAAAAAAAAGCCATCCACTTGTCAATTTCTCTATCTCTATCGCAACTGCTTTCAGGGTGAGGCTTTTCATTCCAGAACGAAGGAAATGTTCTCCTTTTTCAAAGAAAGGGCTCCCCTTCCTCCCCCACCAACACTATCCTCAAACACATCTCTTCCATTTCACACATCTGCTCTCGCTCCATCCTTCTGCCACCCTACCAGGATAGGGTTCCTCTTGTCCTTGCCTACCACCTCACTAGCCTCTGCATCTAATTCTCTGTAACTTCTGCCACCTCCAATGGGATCCCATCACCAAGCACATCTTTCCCTCCTCCCCACCTTCACTTTCTGCTTTCTGCAGGGATCACTCCCTTACCCATTCGACCCTCCCCACTGATCGCCCTCCTGGCACTTTGCAAGCAGAACAAGTGCTACACCTGCTCCCTCACTATTATTCAGGCCCCCAAACAGTCCTTCCAGGTGAGGTGACACTTCACTAGTGAGTCATGTACTGTGTCTGGAGCTCCTGGTGTGGTCTCCTGTATATCGTTGAGACATAATGTAGTTTTGGAGACCTCTTCGTCGAGCACCAACACTTCGTCTGCCGGAAGAAGCGGGATCTCCCAGTGACCACCCATTTTAAATCCACTCTTATTTTGATATGTCAATCCATGGCCTCATTCTCTATTGTGATGAGGCCACACTCGAGTTGGAGGAACAACACCTTGTATACCGTTTGGGTCCAACCTGATGGTGGAAATATCAATTTGTGGAACTTAGTGCACACCCGCTCCCCCCCCCCCACCATTTCCCATCCTCTTTCCCTCTCTCACCTTGTCTCCTTTCCTCTGTCACTGTTCTTTTCTCTTCTCTTTCCTCCCCCCACCCCACCAACCCTTTGGTGAGACCCAGTGTAGTTTGGGAGACCACTTTGCTGAGCACCTACGCTCCATTCGCCAGAAAAAGCAAGATCTCCCAGTAGCCACTGATTTTTAATTCCATTTCCCATTCCCATTCTGACATGGCCACACTCAGGTTAGAAGAACAACACCTTGTATTCCATCTGGGCAGCCTCCAATCTTACGGAATGAACATTGATTTCTGGAACTACCAGTAATGGCCACCCCCCCCCCGCCCCCCACCATTCTCCATCCCCTTTCCCTCCATCCCTCACTTGGCTCCTTCTGTGCACTTTCTGTTGCTCTTCCCTGTTTCTTCCATGGCTTTCTGCCCTCTATTAGATTCCCCCTTCTCTAGCCCTGTAACTCTTTCACCAATCAACTTCCCAGCTCTTTACTTTACCCTTCTCCTCCCAATTTCATCTATCACCATGTTTCTTCCTTCCCTCTTCCTCCCTTTTGAATATTCTCATTGTTTTTTTTCTTCTGGACCTGCTGAAGAGTCTCGGCCTGAAATTGTTGACTGTACTCTTTTCCATAGATTCTATTGGCCTGCTGAATTTCTCCAGCATTTTGTGTGTGTATGTGTGTTGCTTGAAGTCAGGTGTTCTGATCAATGGGATGTGATTGGATATGTGGGTTGCAGAGGTGCCTTGGCCTCATTCTTGTATATTTAAATAAATATATATAATAAATATAAATAAAAAAGACAACTTACTGCTTGCTCTACTCACAAAAGATTGGTTTATGTGCACCATGTTTTGATCAAAACAACTTTGAGGACCTTAGAAGAATTGTAGAGATGGTTGAAGCTGGAAAATGCTGCAGAAGCATTTCTAAAGACCTGAGTGTTCATCAGTCCACAGCAAGAGAAATGGAGGAGGTTCAGTACTGTTGCTACTCTCCCTAACACTGGGTGTTCTGCAAAGATCACATCAAGAGCACAATGTGCAATGCTGAAGGTGGTAAAAAAGAACCCAAGGGTAGCATCAAGAGACCTGCAGATATCTCTAGTCTGTTCATGTGTCCACTATAAGGAGAACACTGAGCAAAAATGGTGTTCATGGAAGAACACAGACAAAATCAAAGTTCTCCAAGAGAAACCTTGTTGCATGTCTCAAGTTTGCGATATTCCATGCTTCTGGGGCAATGTTCTGTGGACTGATGAGACAAAAGTTGAACTTGGCAGAAGTACTCACTTCTGTTCGGAGGAAAAAGAGCACTGCACGCCAACACCAGAACATTCTAACTGTGAAGCATGGTGAAAGGAGCATCATGGTTTGGGGCCGCTTTGCTGCCTCAGGGCCTGAACAGCTTGTAGAAATTTAGGGAGCAATGAATTCAAAATTGTATCACGGAAGTCAGAGTAGCAGTCTCTCCTGAAGCTTAATGTGATTTGAATGATGCAACAAGACAGATCTGAAAGATGAGAGTAAATCAACAATAGTTTTTAAAAAAAAAAGAAAAAAACTTCGTTGTTTGGAATGGTCAAGACGGCTTAGACCTGAACCCAATAGTGCTGTAGCATGCCCTGAAGTGGACTGTTCATGCAAGGTATCCCAGAAATATTGATGACCTGAAACAGTTTTCTATGGAGGAATGGTCTAAAATTCCTCATCACTGCAAGTCTGATCAACAGCTACAAGAACCATTTGGTGGAGGTTATTTCTGCTAAAGGAAGTTCTACCAGTTACTAAATACATTGGTTCACATATTCTTTCTAGCCTGGACTGTGAATGGTTAAACATTGTGTTCAATAAAGACATGAAAAGTGCAATAGTTTGTTATTATTTTAGATTGTCTTATTGATTATCAGACCACATTTGAGTAATTAATGCAGAAAATCAAGTAAATGCAAAGGGTTCACAAACATTTTCTTGCAATTGAGAGACTGGAAAGGTTGGCACTTTCTTTTCAGTGGAGTGTTGAAGCTGAGGAACATGGGGTGAATGTCTTTTTTTCAGGGTAGGGGAGTCCAGAACTATAGGGTGTAGATTTGGAGGAAGGAGGAGAAAAATTTAGAATGGGTGAGAGTGGCAAGTCTTTCCACACTTGGTGAATATATGAAACAAACGGCCAGAATAAATGGTAGAGGTGGGTCCAATTATAGTGGTCTGTTTAGAAGAAAAAGTTTGAAGGGATATGAGCCAAATGCATGGAAATAGCATTAGTTCGAGAAGGCAACTGGATTGCCATGGACAAGTTGGGCCAGTGGGCCTGTTTCCATCCTGTATGATTATGTACTGCCCAGATATGGACCCTCGTAGCCCTCCTCACCCATGTGGCCATGACACCCACCTACACTAGTTATAACATAATATATAAGCTGTGTCCATCTGTGTTGCCGCTTTCAAGGAGGTATGGACTTGCATCCCAAGGACTTTACATCAAAGTTCCTGATGTCTTCCTTACCGAATATGACCTCCGACAGTGCTTACCTAGCACTTGTCTGGATTCAATTTTATGTCAATACAATGCTGGAAGAATTCAGCAAATCAGGCAGCATCAGTGGAAATTAATAAATAGTCAACGTTTCAGGCTGAGAACTGGGGGGGGGAGGGGGGGGGAGTGCCAGAATGAAGTGCGGGAGGTGAAGGAACACTAGGTACCTGTAGCAGGTGATGGGTGAATCTTTCGGCTCTATCCTTAATCATCTATGACTCCCAATTTTTGTCATCTGTTAACTTACTGAATTTACCCTTGCATCTTCATTCAATATTACAAAGAGAAATGGTCCCAGCACTAGTTACTGTAGTACAAAACTTGTTACTGACTTTCAGTTGGGGTTGGGAGTGGGTGGAGATCTATTATTCCCATCACTGCCAGTTTTTGATTCAGTTCACCAATATGCCTTCTACCTTCACTTTCTGGACCAGTCTGCCATGAGGTGCTTTTCTAAAGCCCATACAGATAATATCTTCCACCATAGCTTTGTCAATCTTTGATTGCCTCCTCAAAAGAAACTCAGATTTGTGGGAAGTGATCTTTGCACAAAACTGTCTTTGTAGTGAGTCAATAGACAATAGGTGCAGGAGTAGGCCATTTGGCCCTTTGAGCCAGCACCGCCATTCACTGTGATCATGGCTCATCATCCCCAATCACTATCCAGTTCCTGCCTTATCCCCATAACCTTTGAGTCCACTCTATCCATCTTTCTTGAAAGCATCCAGAGACTTGGCCTCCACAGCCTTCTGGGGCAGAGCATTCCACATATCCACCACTTTCTGGGTGAAAAAGTTTTTCCTCAACTCCGTTCTAAATGGCCTACCCCTAATTCTTGAACTGTGGCCTCTGGTTCTGGACTCGCCCATCAGTGGGAACATGCTTCCTGCCTGCAGCGTGTCCAATCCCTTAATAATCTTATGTTTCAATAAGATCCCCTCTCAGCCTTCTAAATTCCAGAGTATACAAGCCCAGTCGCGACATATGACAGTCCCACCATTCTGGGAATTAACCTTGTGAACCTACGCTGCACTCCCTCAATAGCAAGAATGTCCTTCCTCAAATTTGGAGACCAAAACTGCACACAGTACTCCAGATGTGGTCTCACCAGGGCCCTGTACAGCTGCAGAAGGACCTCTTTGCTCTTGTACTCAATTCCCCTTGTTATGAAGGGCAGCATGCCATTAGCTTTCTTCACTGCCTGCTGTACTTGCATACTTGCTTTCAGTGACTGATGTACAGGAACACCTAGCTCTTGTTGTGCTTCCCCTTTTCCTAACTTGACTCCATTTAGATAATAATCTGCCTCCTGTTCTTACCACCAAAGTGGATAACCTCACATTTATCCACATTAAACTGCATCTGCCCACTCACCCAGCCTGTCCAAGTCACCCCGCATTCTCATAACATCCTCCTCACATTTCACACTGTCACCCAGCTTTGTGTCATCGGCAAATTTGCTAATGTTACTTTTAATTCCCTCATCTAAATCATTAATATATATTGTAAACAGCTGCGGTCCCAGCACTGAACCCTGCGGTATCCCACTGGTTACCGCCTGCCATTCGGAAAGGGACCTGTTAATTGCTACTCTTTGTTTTCTCTCAGCCAGCCAATTTTCAATCCATGTCAGTACTCTGCCCCCAATACCATGTGCCCTAATTTTGCCCACTAATCTCCTATGTGGGATTTTCTGTTCTGGGACCTCTACTTTTCGTGATTTTTATTAACGATCTGGATGTGGGGGTAGAAGGGTGGGTTGGCAAGTTTGCAGACGACACAAAGGTTGGTGGTGTTGTAGATAGTGTAGAGGATTGTCAAAGATTGCAGAGAGACATTGATAGGATGCAGAAGTGGGCTGAGAAGTGGCAGATGGAGTTCAACCCGGAGAAGTGTGAGGTGGTACACTTTGGAAAGACAAACTCCAAGGCAGAGTACAAAGTAAATGGCAGGAAACTTGGTAGTGTGGAGGAGCAGAGGGATCTTGGGGTACATGTCCACAAATCCCTGAAAGTTGCCTCACAGGTGGATAGGGTAGTTAAGAAAGCTTATGGGGTGTTAGCTTTCATAAGTCGAGGGATAGAGTTTAAGAGTCGCGATGTAATGATGCAGCTCTATAAAACTCTGGTTAGGCCACACTTGGAGTACTGTGTCCAGTTCTGGTAACCTCACTATAGGAAGGATGTGGAAGCATTGGAAAGGGTACAGAGGAGGTTTACCAGGATGCTGCCTGGTTTAGAAAGTATGCATTATGATCAGAGATTAAGGGAGCTAGGGCTTTACTCTTTGGAGAGAAGGAGGATGAGAGGAGACATGATAGAGGTGTACAAGATAATAAGAGGAATAGATAGAGTGGATAGCCAGCGCCTCTTCGCCAGGGCACTACTGCTCAATACAAGAGGACGTGGCTTTAAGGTAAGGGGTGGGAAGTTCAAGGGGGATATTAGAGGAAGGTTTTTCACTCGGAGTGTGGTTGGTGCGTGGAATGCACTGCCTGAGTCAGTGTTGGAGGCAGATACACCAGTGAAGTTTAAGAGACTACTAGACAGGTATATGGAGGAATCTAAGGTGGGGGCTTATATGGGAGGCAGGGTTTGAGGGTCGGCACAACATTGTGGGCCGAAGGGCCTGTACTGTGCTGTACTGTTCTATGTTCTACTTTATCAAAGGCTTTCTGAAAGTCCAGGTACACTACATCCACTGGCTCTCCCTTGTCCATTTTCATAGTTACATCCTCAAAAAATTCCAGAAAGTTAGTCAAGCACGATTTTCCCTTCATAAATCCATGCTTACTCGGATTGATCCTGTTACTGCTATCCAGATGTGTCGTAATTTCATCTTTTACAATTGACTCCAGCATCTTTCCCACAACCAACGTCAGGCTAACCAGTCTATAATTCCCTGTTTTCTCTCTTCCTCCCTTCTTGAAGAGAGGGACAACATCCACAGGAACTGATCCTGAATCTATAGAACATTGGAAAATGCTTACCAATGCGTCCACGATTTCTAAAGCCACCTCCTTAAGTACCCTGGGATGCAGACCATCAGGCCCCAGGGACTTATCAGCCTTCAGACCCAACAGTCTATCCAACACCATTTCCTGCCTAATATAAATTTCCTTCAATTCATCCATTACCCTAGGTCCTTTGGCCACTATTACATCTGGGAGATTGTTTGTGTCTTCCTTAGTGAAGACAGATCCTAAGTACTTGTTCAACTTGTCTGCCATTTCCTTGTTCCCCATAATATATTCACCCCTTTCTGTCTTCAAGGGCCCAATTTTGGTCTTAACTATTTTTTTTCCTTTTCACATACCTAAAGAAGCTTTTACTATCCTCCTTTATATTCTTGGCTAGTTTACCTTCGTACCTCATTTTTTCCTCTGCGTATTGCCTTTTTAGTTACCTTCTGTTGCTATTTAAAAGTTTCCCAATCCTCTGGCTTCCCACTCGTCTTTGCTACGTTATACTTCTCTTTTATTTTTATACTGTCCATTACTTCCCTTGTCAGACACGGCCTCCCCTTACTCCCCTTAGGATCTTTCTTCCTCTTTGGAATGAACTGATCCTGCACCTTCCGCATTATTCCCAGAAACACTTGCCATTGCTGTTCCACTGTCATCCCTGCTAGGGTATTGTTCCATTGAACTTTGGCCAGCTCCTCCCTCATAGCACCATAGTTCCCTTTGTTCAACTGTAATACTGACACTTCCGAGTTTCCCTTCTCCCTCTCAAATTGTAGATTAAAACTTATTATGGTCACCACTTCCTAATGGCTCCTTTACCTCGAGGTCCCTGATCAAATCTGGTTCATTGCACAACACTAAATCTAGAATTGCGTTCTCTCTGGTAGGCTCCAGTACAAGCTGTTCTAAGAATCCATCTCGGAGGGACTCCACGAACTCCCTTTCTTGGGGTCCAGTACCAACCTGATTCCTCCAGTCTACCTGCATGTTGAAATCCCCCATAACAACTGTAGCATTACCTTTGTGACATGCCAATTTTAACTCTTGATTCAACTTAGACCCTACATCCAGACTACTGTTTGGTGGCCTGTAGATAACTCCCCTTAGAATTTCTACCCTTAGAATTTCTCAGTTCTATCCATACTGACTCTACGTCTCCTGATTCTATGTTCCCCCTCGCAAGGGACTGAATATCATTCCTCACCAACAGAGCCACCGCACCCCCTCTGCCCATCAGTCTGTCCTTTCGATAGGATGTATACTCTTGAATATTCATTTCCCAGGCCCTGTCCACTTGTTATTTCCACAACATCATACTTACCAATTTCCAACTGTGCCTCAAGCTCATCTGCTTTATTTCTTATACTCCGTGCATACTCGGAGTCCTTCTCCTTTCCAAGTGAGCACCATAAGATAGAGGAGCAAAATTAGGCATTTGGTCCATTGTGTCTATTCTGCCATTTTATCATCGCTGATCAAATTTTCCTGAGCCCCATTCTCCTGCCTTATTATCATATCCTTTCATGCCCTCTACCTTTAAATATACATAAAGACTATCAATGTCCCAGTGTGACCTCTGACAGCCTTCCACACTATCCATAACTCCCCCAACCTTTGTGTCATCAACAAATTTACTAACCCATCCCTCCACTTCCTCATCCAGGTCATATATAAAAATCACAAAGAGTAAGGGTCCCAGAACACATCCCTGAGGCACACCACTGCTCACCAACCTCCATGCGGAATATGACCCATCTACAACCACTCTTTGCCTTCTGTGGGTAAGCCAGTTCTGAATCCATAAAGCAATGTTCCCTTGGATCCCATGCCTCCTTACTTTCTCAATAACCCTTGCATGGGATACCTTATCAAATGCTTTGTTGAAATCCATATACGCTACATCTACTGCTCTACCTTCATCAATGTGTTTAGTCACATCCTCAAACAATTTAATCAGGCTCGTAATGCACGACCTGCCTTTGACAAAGCCATGCTGACTATTCCTAATCATATTATCCCTCTCCAAATGATCATAAATCCCGCCTCTCAGGATCTTCTCCATCAACTTACCAACCACTGAAGTAAGACTCACTGGTCTATAATTTCCTGGGCTATCCCTACTCCCTTTCTTGAATAAGGGAACAACATCCGTAACCCTCCAATCCTCCGGAACCTCTCCCGTCCTCATTGATGATGCAAAGATCATTGCCAGAGTCTCAGCAATCTCCTCCCTCGCTTCCCACAGTCGCCTGGCGTACATCCCGTTTGGTCCCGGTGGCTTAACCAACTTCATGCTTTGCAAAGGCTCCAGCACGTCCCCTTCCTTAATATCTACATTCTCAAGCTTTTCAATCCACTGCAAGTCATCCCTACAATTGCCAAGATCCTTTTCCGTAGTGAATACTGAAGCAAAGTATTCATTAAGTACCTCTGCTATTTTCTCTGGTTCCATACACACTTTTCCACTGTCATACTTGGTTGGTCCTATTCTTTCACGTCTTATCCTCTTGCTCCTTATATACTTGTAGAATGCCTTGGGGTTTTCCTTAATCCTGTCTGCCAATGGCTTCTCATTGCCTTTTCTGGCTCTCCTAATTTCATTCTTAAGCTCCTTTCTGCTAGCCTTTTAATCTTCTAGATCTGTATCATTACCTAGTTTTTTTGAACCTTTTGTAAGCTCTTCTTCTTGACTAGATTTACAACAGCTTTTGTATACCATGGATCTTGTACCGTACCATCCTTTCCATGTCTCATTGGAACGTACCTACTCAGAACCCCACGCAAACTCCCCCTGAACGTTTGCCACATTTCTTTGTTTCCCTGAGAACATCTGTTTCCAATTTATGCTTCCAAGTTCCTGCCTGATGTCCTCTTATTTCCCCTTACTCCAATTTTTTTTTTTGAATTGACTTTATTACTTAAAGTTTTCACATAAATGAGGAGTAAAAATCTTTAGGTTACATCTCTGTCCAAATGTGCAATGTATAGTAATTTAATAAATAGTATGTACAACAGGACAGTCAATGTAACATAGAAACACAGTTGTATCAGAGTGAATTAATCAGTCTGATGGCTTGATAGAAGAAGTTGTTCTGGAGTGTTGGTCCTGGATTCTATGCTGTGGTACCGTTTCCTGGATGATAGTAGCTGGAACAGTTTTTGGCTTGGGTGACTCGGTCCCCAGTGATTCTTCAGGCCCTTTTTACACACCGTCTTTGTAAATGTCTTGAATAGTGGGAAGTTCACATCTACAGATGTGCTGAAGATATGAACATCTTCCGAATCACTGAGGTCAGACTAACTGGCCCTCCGGAGCCAGTCCAGAACCCAGTGATTTTTGAAAAATCATTACTTATGATTGTGGGTAAAAGCAAAATTGAATCGAGCTGCTATAGAGTGGGACTTCTTTTTTTGAAAAGGTGGTGGTGTTGGAATTATGGGGAATAAAATGTGACATTGATATGTACTTCAATTTTAAAAAGTGGCTGTTGTGTCTTCAAGGTGAGTTGATTCGTAGAGTATTTAGCAATTGTATTATACAAGCTGAAAAGCTTGTGAAGATAAAACCAGTGTGGAATTGTGCTTTTTGTGGTTCAGTGGTTAACAAAGGTATTGTCATACAGAACTCTGGAATATTGAAACACATTATGAGGGTTACTTCCTAAAGAGTGGATACTTCATTGCAGAGGAATGGGAAGATGACAAAGGTACTATCTGTATGCACTTGATATCGCTTTTTTGACCCCAGTAAAATCATTATAAGACTGTCACCCTTGTGGCTGAACAGTTAATACTGTAGAACATCTAATAACCTTCTCCTGGCTCCATCTTCTTTTGGTGTATGTTGACACAAAAATTATCATTGAAATTGTTGCTTGTTTTCTATAGAGATTATTGCATTTGAATTTTATGGTGTCCTTTCTTTGCAGTTGGTTGCAGAAGAAGGTGGTTTTGAAATGGTCTGTAAAGAGCGGCGCTGGTCCAAAATAGCGCACAAAATGCAGTATCCACCTGGAAAAGCTTTGGGGTCACTACTTCGATCTCATTATGAACGAATTCTGTACCCCTATAACCTCTTTCAATCTGGAGCCAGCTTATTGGTGAGTGTAATGTATGTAATAAGGGTTTGGTGATTTGTAGGTGATCTGGAATTAAGGTTACTTGAGCAATATTTGCTCATTCTCGAGTTGACTTGACGTTTTACTTCCCAAAAAAAAACACGAGTCCTGATGAAGAATCTCGGCCAGAAGCATTGACTCATGTCCATAGATGCTGCCTGACCTGAGTTCCTTCAGCATTTTGTGTGTTGCTCTGGATTTCCTGGATCTGTAGGAATTATTTCAATTGCCAGATACACACAAAATGTGCTGCTTTGGTAGGTGTTTAAGTCTTTGCAAAGAACTAGAGGAACCTCAAAAAATAATTCTTAAAATTGAAGACAGTGGATGTTTTGACAAAGCCACGGTATCTTTTTGTGTCATGAGATGAGGTTGACACAAAGATCTGAAGAGCTAATATTCAGGACTTATAATACAAGTTAGAGCTGAGATTTTTTTTCTTGGACTGAGTAATCAAAATCAGTAAAACACATTCAGTCCTACATTGTAGGGAAGAAAGGCTAAAGACCAGAAGGTAAGGAGCTGCAAAACATTTGTTAAAACGGAGAAAGTAGATCAAATGATAGTTAAGGAGTTCCAGGATTTGCAAACCAATGTTCAATGAGCATGGACTGACTAGCCAAAACTAGCACCAATAAACAAGAACTGAAATTGTCTGTATTTTGCCACCATCTTTCTCAATCCAGCTAAATATTTTGACCGACTTCTCCCCGATCAAATTCTGAAACTTATCCAGATTGTTTGCCACATTTCCATCATGTTTTACATTGAACTTCCAACTATTTCCACCTGTTGAAGTTACCGCTGACATCTTTTCAACTATTGCAGTGTAGTTCTGGTTGGATTTCCATCTTCCATTCTCCGATCTGCATTCCAATTTGCATGTCACCCTTGCTTGTAGTCCTTGACCCTATGTTTAAACGATGTTTGTTCTTGTTAAATCTGATTGTGGTCACCCTTGTGTAGTAATTTCTAGTCCCATTGAAAACCAAATTTTTCGTATAATTTAATTCTCTTCCTTCTAAGATGACTGAGCTTCTAGTTAGTTATCTCATGTTGGCTGGTGGTGGGGTGGGGCTACTCAGGTTGTGCAGTTGTACAAAATGCATAAAGAGTTTGCTGTACTTGAAGATTGGGTCATTGATCACTTGTTTGAATAAAATCTTCACTTTACAATCGTGATTTTGGTTCATGTGCAGTTAAATATAAAACATTTGAAGTTACTCTTGGTCATTATGACTTGTTTATCTCAATTGAGGAGATACCACTTGAAGTGACATGACTCTATGCAGTTAACAAATTTGCTCTTCTCTACAATACCAGTAAAAATATTTGCCTTTGCAAGGGGGTATATTTTTAATATGCTGGGGCTTAATTGTTCAACTTTAATTATAATTTAACTGTACATAAATGCAATCAAATGAAACAGCATTTCTCAAGAGCAAAGGTGCAAAACATACTATCAACAGTCATAATTTGCAAATATTTTAAAGCTCACTCCGCAAATAAGGTTTGTTCCTAGCTGACAAAGTTTTTCTATTAAATCATAGAACGAGAATTAGTTTCTGTAGCCATGTAAAAGGGAAAAAGGAGCAAGGGCAAATGTTGAGTACCTTACAAGGTGAGGGATGAGGAGATGGCAAAGAATTAAACAATATGAAGAATGTGAAAGGTGGTCAGATGTAATGTGTTCTTTGACTATTCACCTTTAAACGTTCTATAGATTTGAGGACAGCAGATGTGGCCTACTGTTCAAAGTAGTAAGAGAAAATTATGTATTGATTTAAGTTTATTTAATTTGTAATGTACTGTGCTGTAAAAAGCCAGTTTTCATGGCATAACTTGGGCATGAATGCTCGTGACAACAATCTTAAATTTATAGTAATGGCATTCAAAGGGCCTGGTTTTCCTTAAAAGAGAAAGCTAGTTTAGGTAATTAAGATGGCAAATGGTACATGCAAGACAGTTGAAAAATGCATCTCTGCAGTAGTCTAGGTGAGTCTAGGTGTCTAGGTGAGAGTCTGTATCTGATATTACATATGGTTTTGACTTCACAGAGGGATTGCAGTAGCATCTAGAATTTTATGAGGTAATGATTTGCTGATTTAAGAAATTTGTGTGAATTAGATTTTAGTTTAACAAATGAGAGGTGATGTCAGTGAAACTTCAGAAATTCTTTCAGATTTTGGCAGACTGTAGATCAGGGGTCCCCAACCTTTTTCACACTGCGGACCGGTTTCATATTGACAATATTCTTGCGGACCGGCCGACCGGGAGTGGGGTGGGGGCGGGGTAGGGGTAGGGTTGCCAACAGATGAGAGTAGCAATCAAATATGCTGGGTTTACCCCGAGAAAGACTACAATGACCATGAAGCCTTGCGCGGGCACCAGCGCGCATGTGTGTACGGTTTTTTTCTACAAATCGTTTTTGGTGATTCTGTTCCGGGGGGGGGGTCTTAACCACGACCGGAATATCGGTGATAAGTGGCTAATACTCAATTTCCTTTCTAAAAGGGTTTATCTAACGAATTTAATATTAAACACACAGCGCTTATTTTCCTCGCATGAATATAGTGATAAGTCAATTGTCAGGGGAGCTTGAAGTAAGTTTTGAACGAACTTCCAGTAGAAGTGGTAGAGGCAGGTTCGATATTATCATTTAAAGAAAATTTGGATAGCTATATGGACAGGAAAGAAATGGTGGGTTATGGGCTGAGTGCAGGTCGGTGGGACTAGGTGAGAGTAGCATTTGGCGCGGATTAGAAGGGCTGAGATGGCCTGTTTCCATGCTGTAATTGTTAAATAGTTATATAAGTCAATAGCATCATAACATTTTAAGTAATGTTTGGATATTAAACACGCAGCACATATTTTCCCCGTATGAACATATAAAATCATTGTAACACACCAATATCGCTGAATCAGTGGGAGCCCTGGGCTTGTTTTCCTGCAACAAGACGGTCCTATCGAGCGGTGATGGGAGACAGTGATACTCGAATGGGTTCCTTATGTCCAGTCTATTCCGCAATTTAGTTTTCGTTGCATTCAATGCAGAGATATGTTGGAAATGGAAGCAACGTTTTCAGTGCCTTCGTGGCTATCTCAGGATTTTTAGCCTTGACTTTGATCCAGAATGTCGGCAAAGATGTTATGTCAAACAGACTTTCCAGCCCGCCGTCACTTGCAAGCTTGAGAAGTTGATCTCCTTCCCACGCTGACATGGATGATGCGCGGGTAATGACCTCGCATGCGTAATGGCTCCACAGTGGGCATGACAAGGAATGATGAAAGGTGCAGCTGACTTCTATCGCCAAATCATATTGCTTCCTCACGGCCCGGTGGTTGGGGACCACTGCTGTAGACGAGTGTTTTGTTCTTGCTGAGTAGTCTAGAAGTGGGTTGGTCTGGGTAATTTAAAACTGAAATGAAGAGATCCTGGGTCTCAATGTGGATATTTGGAACTCTTCACCTAGAGTTCTGGAGGCTTGTATTTAATCAAATCTACCTTCCTTCCCTGTTGCATTTTTATATTGTTTTTGCAAAACAATTAAAACTGCTGGCATTTGCCATTAAAGGTGTCAGCATGAACTCCCAAACATACTGGCTGAGCTCTGCCAGTGATTTTCAGTGATGAGGTTTAATCTTCCAGTGCATAAGTCTGGGCCATTTCTTTGAATGGAGAATTTTGTGGTCGGGAGTAAGGCATTTGTACGACTTGGTTATGGTTTGCATTTTTGAACTTTTAGCAAATTTTAACTTTTTGAATGCATCAGGATCTTGATAGTTTTTGTCAGCTAGAAAGACCGAAGAATATTTTGCACTTTAAAGGCAGGGCCTATTCTGGTTCATTTGCAAACGGATTTGGCCAGACATTTGTCATGGCCTCCTTGGGGTCAGGAAGCTATTGGCTAGTATGTTCTTCAGGGGAAACATATGAGATATATTCGGTAGAGTTGTATATTTCTGAGTGCAGATGATGAGACCATCCCAACTAAATTTGTGAATTTAAAAACAACAATTTTTAAAATTTATTAACTGAAAATGTGGTGATTAGTGCTGGGCCAGCTTGCACGTTTGCAATGATGTTGCACTGATGCTAGTGTCAGAAATTATATAGTTATCACAGATTATTACTTCAAATGTTAGCTCTTTTTTCTGATAATTTCTTATTCTTGATCTATATCATTAAAGTAGAAAAGCAACTGCTGACTACCTTGGAGTAGCTCATCATGACAGTAATAAATTTTATTACTAGGCACAAGGAACTAAAACTTAAATGTTCAAAGTAAATTTATTATAAAAGTATGTGTATATCACCATGTACTACCCTGGGATTAATTTTCTTGCAGGCATCCACAGTGGATACAAAGAATCATAGTAGAATCAATGAAAAACTACACAAAGAGCACTACACAAGCACCCAATCTCCAAATGGTGCAAATATAAAAAAGAATAATAAATAAGTAATAAATAATATTGAGAACATGAGTTGAAAAGTTCTTGAAAGCAAGCCCATAATTTGTGGTATCAGTTCAGAGTTGAGCTGAGGGAAATTATCCATGATGGTGCCTGATGGTCTGTTCCTGAACCTGGTGGTGTGAGTCATGAGGCTCCTGTACCTCCTTTCTGATAGCAGCTGTGAGGAGGGAGCATGGCCTGGATGGTGGAGGTCTTTGAGAGATGCTGCTTTCTTGTAGTGGCACTCCTTGTAGATGTGTTCAGTGGTGGGAAAGGCTTTACCTGTGATGGACTGGCTGTATCTAGCTCTTTGTAGGCTTTTCAGTACCTGGGCATTAGTGTTTCCATACCAAGCCATGATCAACCAGTTAGTATACTGTATATCTATAGAAATTTGTCAGTTTCAGGTGACATGCTTTGCCTTCTTTGTAATGACACCTACAAAGTGGTGTATCAACAAGTAATTTATTTCTATGACCTTTCTTTTCAGTGTGTACAAAAGCCAAGTCTGATTAATGATGAAAAAGATCAAGAATATAAGCCACATGATATAGTTCAGAGACAGTCAGTACAGTCCTCAGAGATGGCTGTACCAGCACGCCGTGCAAAACGTATGCGATCAGAGGTGAGTGTAATTTTTCTAGTGACAGTATAGTTGATACGCAAAGTGAAGCTATTGTCAGGGGTGGTGGTGCTACTTGGGAAATGGTTCCTGTCACAATTTTCCATTACACAAAGCCATGTGGTCTGTGTATGTGTTTGGAAAAATGACTTGAAATACTGTCTTAATTTCAAAGTTCCATGAGTGAATTTTATTCTGTATCTCAGGTTTCTGTGTAGTGTATTGTGTATTCCGTAAAGGTGAATTCCCATTACCTGAACAGCTATAAAGCAGAAATCAACTGTACTGATATGTTAAGGACATGGATTTCAAAAGTTTCAAGGGTCCAGTTGAGGTTCGGATTGCTACTAATGGCTGCCTTAAATAAAAATGCAGTGAATTGTTTTTATGTAATTACAGTGCTCGTTGTGTGGGGTCATTTAAAAAAAAAATTGGTGATTTTATTTTACCAGTACCATACTGTTATTTTAAGCATCTACTATTTTACAATTCTAAACAACTTTGTGAAGTACAAATAATTACCATTATTGAACTGTAATTTAAAATAATTTCCTTTGTTTGCTACTTCTCTAAACAGTTTGTAGTACTTATTACTAATGCATTCTTTGCTAAATAATGATCTAGCTTTTTGATAGGGTTGTGTTCGTAAGAGCAAAACAGTATGTATGTTCTGATTCTGTGAAACTATAATGTCCTGTTGACATTTTGGGTTGAGACTACGTTGAAGGCATTTTTGTGTATTGCTTGAATTGCCAGCATCTGCAGATTTTCTCTTGTCTTTGATGGAATACGATGTTGGAAAATGTATGACGCATTTTGATAAAAGGAACCATAGTGCTGACTATTATCTAAATTGGAAAATTCAAACATCAGAGGTGCAGAGGGACTTGGGAGTCCTCATGAAAGACTCCCAGAAGGTTAATTCACGGGTCGAGTCTGTGGTAAAGAAGGCAAATGCAATATTGACATTTATTTCAAGGGGAATAGAATATAAAAGCAAGAAGATAATGCTGAGCCTTTAATAAGACACTTGTCAGACCGCATGGTGTACTGTCAACAGTTTTGGGCCCCATTTCTCAAAGGATTTGTTGTCATTGGAGAGAGTCCAGAGGAGGTTCACAAGGATGATTCTGGGAATTAAGGGGTTAATATGAGGAACGTTTGGCAGCTTTGGGCCTGTACTCACATGAATTTAGAAGAATACGGAGGAATTTCATTGAAACCTACCGAATGTTAAAAGGAATAGATAAGGTGGATGTGGAGAGGATGTTTCCTATGGTGGGGATATCCAGAACTAGAGAGCACAGCCTCAAAATTGAGGGTGAACTTTTAGAACAGGTAAGGAGGAATGTTTTTAGAGTAGTGAATCTGTGGAATGTTCTGCCACAGACTGCAGTGGAGGCCAAGCCCTTAAGGTATATTCAAACTAGAAGCTGATAGTTTCCTGATTGGTCAGGGCGTCAAAGGATATGGCAAGAAGGCAGGTGTTTGGGGTTAAGTGGAATCTGGGATTAGTTGTGATGGGATGGCAGAGCAGACTTAATGGGCTATATGGCCTAATTCTGCTCTTGTGTCTTATGGAGAAAGAGCAAAAATGGGTCTATCTATCAATTGCAAAAGACAGAATGTATGGTGATATCCAAAAAGGAGGAGAATCCTATCTGCAGGCTGAGAATAAACGGAATAAACTTTTCCTCAGAGGAATAAGGATGGCAAAAGACATCTTTACGAGAATGAAGAGTATACTGACCAATACTAAACCAGGCATGACAACCCACCTCAGAGTACTGAAATGTTACGTTTATCCAGTTATGTTATATGGTTCAGAAATGTTGGACAGTATCTAGTAACATGAGGAAAAGAATTGAAGCAGCAGAGATGTGGTTTTTGAGGAGGATGCAAAGAATATCATGGACAAAACGAATATCTAATGCGAATGTCATGAACAGAGCAAACACAAAAAGAGAAATAATGTATGAGATCATGAAAAAGCAACACAACTTCATTGGACATTTGATAGGAAAGAGGAGTTAGAATGCACGGTAATTATGGGAAAGATTGAAGGGAAGAAAGCAGAGGAAGACGAGGATAATGGAGACAGCAGCCAGAGAACTAGAAATGAATACCAATGAATTGATCCACTTGACCCGAAACAGGAGTGTGTGGGCTATGGCAGTCAAAGCTCAAACCGGACATGGCATATAATGATGATGCCTTATGGACTTGTCTATCTTCAGCTCTTTCAGCTTTCCAAACACCTTCTCTCTAGTAATAGCAACTGCACTCACTTCTTCCCCTGACACTCGAGCATTTGGTATACTGGTAGTGTCTTCCATAGTGAAGATGCAAAATAGTTATTCTATTTGTCTGCCATTTCCATGTTCCCCATTACTACCTCTGCAGCGTTATTTTCCAGCGGTCCGATATTTACTGTCGCCTCTTTCACTTTATGTATCTGGAAAAACTTTTGGTACCCTCTTTGATATTATTAGCGAGCTTACCTTCATATTTCATCTTTTCACTCCATATGGCATTTTTGGTTGCCTTCTATTTTTCTTTAGCTTCCCAATCTTGTAACTTCCCAGTAATTTTTGCTCTATTTTATGCCCTCTTTTACTTTCATTTTGGCTTTGACATCCCTTGTCAGCCATGGTTATCATCCTGCCTTTAGAATACTACTTTGGGTTGTATCTATCCTGTGCCTTCCAAATTGCTCTCAGAAATTCCAGCCATCGCTGCTCTTCTGTCCCCTTCCAATCAACTTTGGCCAGCTCCCCTCTCATGCCTCTGTAATTCCTTTACTCCACTGTAATATACTGATGTATCTGATTTTAGCTTCTTTCTCAAATTGCAGTGTGAATTCTATATTACAATCATTGCCTCCTAGGGGTTTCTTTACCTTAAGTTCCCTGATCAAATCTGGGTCATTACCCAGTCCAGAAGAGCTGATCCCATAGTGGGCTTAACCACAAACTGCTCTAAAAAGCCATCTCATAGGCATTCTAGAAGTTCTCTCTTGGGATCCAAGTCAACACCAACCTGATTTTTTCCTATCTACTGGCATATTGAAATCCCACATGACTATTGTAACATTGCCCTTTTGACATGCCTTTTCTATCTCCCATTGTAATTTTTAGTCCACATCCTGTTCAGAGGCCTGTAGATAACTCCCATCAGGGTCATTTTACCCTTGCAGTTTCTTCACCCACAAGGATTCTACATTTTCCAAAGCCCTTTTTAAGGATTTGATTATATTTTTCCCAACAGCCATATCAGCCTCTGTCTACCTGCCTGTCCTTTCAATACAGTGTTTATCTTTGGATGTTAAGCTCCCATATATAATCCAGTCCTGTATTTGTCATCCTTTTCAATTATTAGCCCCTGTTGCACTTTATCCCATTCTGCTGACTGCAATTTTGCTTATCCACTGCATCTGCTTGTATACAACTGTCTAATCCTCAGCCCTACCACTGTTTCCCTGCCAAATTAGTTAAACTGTACCCAGCAGTTCTAGCAAACCAGCCCGCTAGAATTAGTCCCCCTCGGGTTCACGTGTAACCGATCTTTTTTGCACAGATCATACCTTTCCCAGCAGAGATCCCAATGATACAGAAATCTGAAAGCCTACCCTTGCACCAGTTCTTCAGTCATGCATTCATTTACCAAATCATCCTATTGTTATTCTCATTGGTACAGATCTTGTATATTAGATATTCTGTTTTTTGTGATGCCATGTGTACAGCTACAGCCCTTAGTTTCCATGAAACAAAGATGTGTAATTATTGTGAATCTATATTTTGACTTTGCATTATTACTGAAAGTGAATGTATTTTGATTCTGAAGGTACATGAGCTTCCTGTCTCTTCACCCGTGGCCAGCTGTGTTTATGGCCACTGACTTGAGAGTTTATTTCATGTACGTTTTCTTCACATGATTTAATTTTAAGTTTTGATTTTAGAGATGTGGCATGGTAACAGGCCCTTCAGGCAAAGTGAGCCTGTACTGCCCAGTTACACTTATGGACCAATTAATCTATAACTCGTACATCTTTGGAATTTAATGAATGTAGATGTTACCATCTAAATAGGGGGCCATCACAAAATGAACAGTTTGCTCCTCTCAATTTAAACAAAAGTACTTGCCTTAATAAAGCAGGAGTGAATTTCTGTGCTAGATTGAGTGGACGATCTATCCCTGATGATAGAGACTGAGCTGGGTCTTGAAGGAAACCAAGTGGGCAAAATGCATCCCAAAGCAACACACACAAGCTTCCAGATGATGGTCTTGTTTCGAAATGTTGACTGTTTTCATTTCCATAGATGTTGCCTGACCTGCTG